>NC_071540.1:18911663-20259623 GCF_026979565.1 Vidua chalybeata
GGGTTTTTTTTTGTGTGTGAAAGGGACACAGAGACGCTGTTCTGAGTAACCCCCAATCCCTCTCAGCCTGGCAGGGAGCACACATGCCACTAGCAAGGGCTGTTCCTGCATTTACGTCAGCAAGGAATTTTCTCCTCCTGGCACGTTCTCTGGCATCCCACAGCTGAAGGGGCTCCAGGGAAAAGCAAACTCACTGTCCTGGCACAGGGAAAAAGGGATGCATGTGAGGGGCTGGTCCCAAAATTGTGCCCAGCCACCAGTAACGAGCACGTGCTGAGGACCACGGTGTCCATGGCTCACTCCAAGTGCCAGATCCAGCATGATCTCAGTTGGTCCACAGGATATCCTGGTTGGATATCCAGGTCTTTGAACATCTCCTATAAATACAAAAAAAGCTGGGGGCTCTCTTAGGTCTCCAGCATTTTGGTGACCCCATCAAGTGTCCCATGGCAAGACCTTGGTTCTGTTAAAGGGGGAAAGAGGCGAAAAGGGGCACAAAAATGAGATAATTTTAAATATCAAGGAACTTCAGACCAGCTTCCAACTGCCCGACTTCCAACTGAGAAGTTCCCAGCCCTCTTCAGGCTCCTCTCCAGCTTCTCTTAGCAGCTTCTTCTCCTTTGAGATCCAGAAGTGCAGGGAGCTTGGAAACTCCACAGTAGCAGGGGCAAGGCTGGGCCAGAAGAGAGTGGAGGGGCAATCTGGGAGTGTCATTCCTCTGCAAACGGAGTCATTCCTGATCCACCTTGGACATCATCCTCAGCTTTTTTGGGAAAACCAAGTCAGGCACAGCGTGAGATGGGAAGGGTCAGCAGGACTGGATTGGAAGGGGGGGTTCCACCACGAGCAGGTTCATTCACTGCAACTCTGATTTCTGGCTTTGCTTATCAGTGCAAAAGCAAAATATCACTGCTGGCTGATATCACCCAGAATATTTCCAAACTTCTTTTCCTCTGAGTTACTTGGGTTTGGACTCAGTCTGAAAAAAAATTATTTGTGCACCAAGTCCCAGGGTTTCACTTTTATCAGCTCGGCTTCAGAGTTTCCCAAGCTGAATTTTGGATGCAAAAACCTCCAAGATGGAAAAATGTGTTCCTATCCTGAAATCTGTCTTAGCTTCTTGTTCATTCAAGATCCTGGGGAAGAACTCTTCCCATGAAATAAAAAAAATTGAAATAAAGTTGCTTTAAAATTTGTACTGTCAGAAAAAAAGGCAAGCAGAAGAAAGTTCACACACCTGTTAGCTGCCATTTTCAAATACCTTTTTTTTTTTTTTTTAATTTCAGAAACCACTGGGAAATGATCCTCCTTTCTGGATCACCTTTATCTAAGCCTAATTTCTCCACTTAAAAACTTCATTTCACAGGATTAATGTTCCTGACCTTTCTGGTTGTTCACCTCCCTGGCCCCCCATTTTCTTTGTTCAGGGAAGACCATCAACAAAATTCCTTTCTTGTTAGTGAAAGTCTTTTTTTTGATAAACATTGCTTGGAATATACATCTTTTTGTTTGAAAATGGTGATGCTACTTAATAACAAATGTTGAGGCCTCAACAGATGAGCTTTGCAATCCAGGCTGGAAATAATTTAAAGCAACGTTGCCAGATGTGTAGGGCAGGGGCAAATCCCAAAATCACTTTGTCACAGACACATGGATCCAGTGAAGTCGTTGGAAATGGTCATATCAGACCTCAGAAAGGGCTCCTCGCTCAGCAGGGGCAGATCTGCAGCTGATCTTCACGGCGGGGAATGGATTGAAACTGAACAAGAGCGGGTTTAGATGGGATTTTGGGGAGAAATATTTCCTGATGAGGGTGGGGAGTCCCTGGCACAGGGTGCCCAGAGCAGCTGTGGCTGCCCCTGGATCCCTGGCAGTGCCCAAGGCCAGGCTGGATGTGGCTTGTAGCACCCTGGGCTGGTGGAAGTTGTCCCTGCCCATGGCAGGGGGTAGAACTGGGTGAGCTTTAAGGTCCCTTCCAACTCAAACCCTTCCATGATTCCATGGTCCCTTTCGGTTTATCCCTGCTGATGTTCAGGTTGGCTGAAGGCTCCATGGTGGCTCAGGGTGACTTTGAAGGGACTGGGCACCCTGACCTGGCAAATGATGACCTGGGGGCCGTCAAGTAGATCCAGAAGCTGCAGATGGCACCCTTGGCCACAACCAAGCCTGTCTAGACCTGGATTTGACCTCGCTTTCCTCTGACATGAACGCCTTCACCTTCCCTCAGCGTGGAAAAAGCTTTCATGTGGATGAACAGCCCAAAGGCTGGAATCACTTGCCCCATCCCACCTGGGAGCAAGCTCTTCCCACACCTCTGGGGTGCCACGGGCCTCACCCCTTCCCTCATCAAAGAGCTTGCCCACCTCGAGCCGAGCAGTTCCGTGCAGTAAAGCTGAAATTTCCATTCCTTGTGTAAACACGGCGTATCTCTCCAACGGTGTCCATAAAAATGCGGGGAAGTGCAAGCTCAGCAGCTGGAACGGGCCGGGTACCTCTGCGCAGTGAGCAAATCCCAGGTGGTCTCTGTCACGGGAGGTGATTTATGGGAGCTCTCTCCCTCTCGGGCTGGTTTTATTTAGTCAGTGGGAGTTTGACAGCCCCAGAGGTCACAGACACTCCAGTCACTCGTGGTTTCTCTACTGAAATGGAGAAATGCCGGCAGGGAGGGGAGAGGGGGGAACAGGATGGGACGGGGAGAGAAGAACGGAGCTGAATGCACGCTAGTGTCGACCCCTGGAAAAACAGCAGGTCCATAAATAGTAAAGGCTTTGGAAGACGAGGGGCGATGAATGGTGCCTTAATCACAACTGAAATGTCGGGGGAGGAGGGGGAAGGGGTCTGTATTTATTCTCTCTTGCACGAGATTTCAAACCAGAGAGGCAGAATCCTTGGGGAGCTCACAATGAAGTTTTTTCTGTGCATCCAAGGAAGGAGCCTGTCCAGGCTTCCCATACCTTTTTTTTTTTTTTTAAACCATGTTCAACTAAGATTTTGGGAAATGAGTTCATGGCACCGCTCCTTTCTTGCTTCTGCCCTTCTCTTTGGACTCAGGCAAGACACTTCAGATAAATCCTTGCCTCCTTTAATCAGGCTGTGGGAGGGCACCTTGAGACATCCTCGAAAATCTCCAGTGGGAAGGTTCAGCAAGGAGGAGCAGCAGATCCCAAAGGGCTCACACACAGCAAATCCATGGAAGAACACCTCCAAAATCCTTCATCCTTGAGCCAGTTCCACTTCCTCTGAGATCCAAAGCCTGGGACGTTGCTCCACCCTCCCTCTCCATGCGGGGCACGTGTTCCCTTAACTTTGTCTTCATTAGAAATGTGTCATTTGTGATCTCAGCGGTACCTCCACACGGGGCCAGGATAATGCTATTGGCTTTGCTGGAGCTGGGCTGGATTTACATCAAGGTGGATGAGATCAGTCTATTAGCCTCCCTGGCAAGCTCCCTGGAACGTCGTTACAATTTTCTCTGTTCCCTAAAAAAGCTAGAATTTTGGCCAATGGCTTCCCCTCCCTTGTAGGTTGTGTACATCAAGCTCACCAAATCCCAAATGTCCTCCAAAGCCTCAGGGGTCATGGTTTGATTTCGTCCTGGTTGTTTAGTGCTAGAGGAAAAATAGTCTGGGTCTTGTTTTCTAAGGTTCCCAGCCCAGGAAATGCAGGAAGCTGTTCAGTTCAGGTTTCTCTTGTGTGACAGATCAGCTTTTTAATCCATCTGCTGATACAGTGCTCAAGTATAATTCGACTTTCCTAGGGGAAAATCAACAGCTGGAATAGTTACAGAGAGAAAAAAAAAAAAGAAAAAAAAAAAAAAAAAAAAAGGAGAGAGCTTTTCCCAAGAAAATCTCCCCTCAAGTTCATAGGAAATTGCAGTGACCTACAAAGCACAGAATAAGAGTTGATTGGGCTGGACGGGTTTGAGGCGGCTGTTGGAGCTAATTTTTCCCCAAGGAAGAAACAGTTTTGCCTGCTTTGTGAAAGAGACCTGCTCCATGGGAAGGGATTCGGACTTTATCCCATGGGCAGTCCTTGAGCAGCCAGGGAAAGGCTCCTTCAGGAAGGGTAGCAGAGCAGGGAGGAATGTTATCAATCTGAATTGGGCACTTCTCTGCCAGGAGTGTCACAAAGGACCAATAAACACTCCAAGATCTCCCGATAAAGTGGATTTCACCCATGTAATCCCATTACAGGGGACCTGCTGGATGGTTTGTGTCAGATGAAGACAGGGAGCAGATGAAGGGAGGGTCTCCTGAGACAACCTCAGCATTTTTGGGGGTGGGAGGTCACTCCTGTCGATGGAGAAGTGCAAAAGAAAAGTGTTACCATTATCCTGCAGGAATGACTCAATCCATGTGGACAGGGGCTGCTCCTTGCTCTTGGCTGAGGGACATCCCTCCTGCTGACGCCAACACAGGAGCCATGGGACTCCAACCAGATCCTGAGGTGAATAAACCAGCAAAACAAATCCTATTTCCAGTTTGGGATTCTTTACTCACACCCCGTGTGTTCATCCAGAATGTCATGATTCGTCTGCTTTTGGACTGAGAAGCAGTGGAAAAATATGGATTATATCATTATAAAACATATAAGTTTCATGACTCACTCTAACTCCTGTGTATCAGTATTCCTGAAACTGGAGCAAATTATTTAAGTACTCAGTGTGCACTTTAAGCTCCTTACAAGCAGCCCGTTAAAAAACTCCTGTCCCTGCGTGTTCTTTTGCTCAATGAGGTGTTAAATAGGAGATGCTCTTCAAACAAACTAATCCATCCACGAGAAAATATACAAAAGAAAGTCTATGGAATGACATTTCCCGCTGCCCGAGCCCGTCAGAAACGCCGCCTGTCTTCTCCCGAGCCATCAGCCAGGGAGAAAAGGATGAAGTGGGAAAGTCTCCGGCTTAGCAAAACAGCTGCCGCAGACTTGAAAGGCGAGGGGCAAGGTAGAGAGGTCTGCCCGAGATCACAGGCACTTGTGGGCAGATAGGATCTGCGGGAAGTGAAGACAAGGTGTGAGAAGTCTGTTCTTTCTTGTATCATCGCAAGGGCCCTTTTTTGAAGATAAGCCCCTTTTCGGGGGGGGGGGGGGGGGGGGGGGGGACGGGGAGGTCTTTGCACTTCAAGGGCGGGCGCGTTTCCACCTCCCCTCTGTTTGTTTTCTAATTTTCCTTTCACTCTCGCGTCAGGCTCTTCGTGACCCTCTCTCTCAGCAGCATCACCAGCACCTCTTCCCGGGGCCCCGCAGACAGGGGTTAAGAGGCCTCCCGAGGGAAGGGAGTTTTACAGAGGGATCTGGAGGAGACAGGCAGGGGCTCAGGTGGATGGGATGTGGGGGAGGGAAGGCGTGCAGGGAAATGCCAAGACACCCAGATGTGCTTCAGAGCAGTGATCACCCCAGGGATGGACCATGGTCACCTTCAGGATTTCTAAGCACCACAGAAAGAGGAAGACTTCTTCTGTACCCACAAAAGTACAGAAGAAAATCGTGGCAGGGGAATTTGAAGAAAACGCAGAGAAAAATCCAGAAATGTGGCACTTTTTTTGGTGAGGAGCACTCCAAAACCAAAATCTCGGTCACCTTCTACCACCTCTCTTTGCAAATTGTAACTCTTAATTTACAGTTTCCACTGCTTAAAAATCCGACAGATTTTCCCTCCTTTATGAAACAGCTGAGGGAAATCCATAGGTAAAAGGATGCTGGGTTTGCTGTGAGCCCTGAGGATGGGCAGCCAGCAGGAGCTCAACTGCCAAAAACAGACTCTTCTGCTAAACATTTTGGTTCAGGGATCTTCTGGAGATTTGGGATGCGTGGCAAGCAGTGCTTTCATGCAGAAGTGATGTTCAGCCTCTGATCTGTGGCATCCAAACTAAAAAAATCCAGAGATTTTTTGAGAAAAAAGAGAAAAATCCAGGTGCGGCTTGTCTGTGTTGGGTTGGTGACACAAAACACAACCAAGCTCAGGAAACAAACAAGCAAAGAGAACAGAAGGGAGCATTGCCAGGGAGAAAGAGGGAAATGAAGTGGGGAACGTTGGTGATTTCCCACTTAACTCATCCCACATCTCCCAACCCACCCCAAACCCGTAGCCCATCTTTTCCTCAGCTCTTCCTTCCTCTGCCTCTAATCCCTTACGACACAAATGAGCCAGCTCGGGGGTTTATGAGCACAAACGGGGGATTTCAGGCTCGGGACACGCCTGGCAGCCCCCGGGGCCGAGCAGGGACCTGCTGCTGCCCGTGTCAGGTTGTTGTACAAACATCACCTCCCGCACAGCCCCGGCGTGGTCCCCAAGTCAAGCACTGGAGACAGTTTGCCCAGTAGTTTGACCTTTCACCTCCCCTTTACTAAATAGACCTAATTACTGCGTTTGTCTGTCATTTAAGCAACAAATGACTCCATTGAGGTCATCTGAGGGAAGCTGGAGTTCTTAGCTGTCATCTCGGGAGAGCTCGGCTAATTTTATCCTGCTGGGGAAGAAAGCCCTGCGAAATTTTGCTGGAGGGCTCGGTTACAATCACGGTTTCCTGGGAAGGGTTTGGTGACACGCTCACGGCTCAGGAAAGCGAGTTATGGCCCCACCAGCTCTTCCTGGTTCCCAGTCCTCGGGGATTTCCAGGGATCATAGGAGAAATGTTAAAGGAGAAAGTTTCTCCTTTAACAGCGAGACCAAAGCAACCAAAGCAGAGCAAAGCGCAATACTAATAATTATAATAATAAAAATTATAATCATAATGAAAAAGGAGGATGTTATTCCAATGTTCAGCAATGATATGTTAAAGCCATAGTGATAATGATTATACTAATGATATTAATATTGGTAATAATAATAGTAATAACAGAAATAATGCAACCGGCAATTTTCTTTTCTAAATCCAGATTTTCCCACTGGAAATATCAATACTCCCAGCGTGCTGACAACCTTTTGTTCAGCCACAAAATGAGCCAGAAACTGAAGATGAATTTGTTTCAACGGCCTTTCCTCCGCAGTTTTCCATCCTCGCGGTTCTGATGGCTCCCAGTTGGGTGTTTTGTGGGGAACAGGCAAAATGGTGATGAAAGAGGGAGGTTAAACCTGAAGAAAACTCAAAGAAACTGAAATGTCTGCATGGAAGGAGGAGGCAAACATAAAAAAATGGGTTTGTTTCCCCCCTGCCTGCACACACAGTGATCCCAGAATTAATTATGGGGAGGTGAATATATGTATTTCCACAAAGAATTCCTGAAAATGCTCCTGTGTCTATTTGTACATGGAATGGTTTGGGTTGGAAAGGACCTTAAAGCCCATCCAGTGCAAACCCATGGGCAGGAACAGCTTCCACTATCCCAGGCTGCTCCAAGGCCTGTGCAACCTGGCCTTGGACACTTCCAGGGATCCAGGGGCAACCACAGCTTCTCCAACCTGTGCCAGGGCCTCACCTCCCTCACAGGGAAGAATTTCTCCCTAAAATCCAATCTAAACCTGCTCTCGTTCAGTTTGAAGCCAACCAGGCACCAGGCTCTCTGGTAAGACGTGTTCAGAAGTTGTGCCCAGGCTCTCATCCCTGGTCAGGGACTATCCCTGCACTTCCAGCTGCTCCACCACCAGGATACCTCTGCCAAGGATGTTTTCCTAGCTTGCCCCTTTGGCTGCATCTCCACTCTGCGTGCAGCTCCTGCTCTTCTCTGCGGTACTGGATGTCCCCTCCCTGTCCTCACCTCGCAGCCCATCCCCACCCCTGCCCTCCTCTGTCCCTCAGATTTAAGTCCTGGCCTCTGGACCTGCCGTGATCCCACCTCCATCCCTGCCTTTTCCCTGCAATTCGAATCGGGACCTCCCCGTCTCCTGCCAGGCTCCTCCTCTGGGTGTGAGGGGTCCCCCTTTAAACATCTGCAAAGCATCTCCAGGCTCCTCAGCCCCCTCTGCAACGCTCTCCAGCACCATGGTGCCTTGAAGACAAAACAAAACATGACAGCAGCCGGGATTGTTGTTGTTCCCGTTGCGCTAATGTCAACTGAGCGCTTCCTCCCACTGTCGCCGTCTGTCTCCAGCCATCTCCAACGTCTCCTCTGCTCCACCACCCTGGCAGGCTCAGCTGAGGGAAATCCAAGGGCTGCTCAGCCTCTGGCACTCACAAAAATCACCCCTGCATGAGGGGAACACCTTGCTTGGAGCTGCACTGAGGGATCGGAGCCGTCCCGCTCCAAAAGGGAGAAAAGATGGGATTTTATCCCAACTTCCTACAGCACAGGAGAGGCTTGGTGCCTGCCTGGGGTCAGTGGGGTAGAGCCAGGAAGGGCTGGAGGCTCAGCAGAGCCTGTCCCTCAATCCAGGAGGGAATCCAGGAGGGAACACCCCCGTGGGGGTTTGAAAGGCGAGAAGATGGTGACGGATCGGGCGCGCTCGGAGCGCTCAGTCAGCCCCGTCTTTCAGCGGGGCTTAGATTAAGTCTGTCAAACTCAGATCTTTTTCTCCTTCTTCTCACTCCCCCTTTCTCTGCTGACACAGCCGAGCAGCGCTCAAGGCGTGTTCCACCAGCAAAGCGAGGTGTTCTTTGCAGTACAGCAAGGCAAAAAAAAAAAAAAAAAACACCTAAACAAGGAATTAAAATGGTTGTATTTTTGCTTTCCTGGTTGGTGAATCTTCCAGGGATTTATTTTCTTTCTACAAGCAAAATTTGCTCCATCAGAACCACAGTAGAAAGAGTTAAAAAAACATTGCTGTGTTATCTTTGTTGGGAGGTGGGAGTTGTGCAGCATTGCCTGGGTTAACTGGAACAAAATAAAACCAAAATTAAGTTATTTTGTTGGTTTCAGCAGCGTTTTCTGGAGCACATCACTCCAATCTGAGGGGAGGCTGTGTTCCCCCTAATGAAATGTTTTTAGGAAGGAGAGAGGACCCTAAACGAAACCCAGCCTCGCTAAAGCTTTTCATGTGCAAATCACAGAAGCAGGAAAATAGAGACGGGACTTTATCGTTAGCCCGTTGCAAAATTTAAATAAACATCATTTCTTATGCTCCAAGGAGATTTTGATGAAAAGGTGAATGTTATTACAGGTGCTTAAAGGCTTTTTAAAGCCTTATATCACAACATGGGATGAAAATGGATAGAAAGAGACAGCGAACATTGGAATAACATCCTCCTTTAGTTCCTCCACTGACAGATCCATGTTTCATCAGAGCCCAGGCAGTATTTTAATAAGGTTGAAACACAGCCTTCAGTTTTAGAGCAGTTCACCTGAAACGGAATGGTTTGCTCAGGTTTTCAAGCCAATTTTTTTCTCCTTTCCCTTAAATGTCATCTCCTCCCTGCTCCTCTCCGTCACCCACCAAGAGGAGCATCCTGAAGCTACGTCAAGGGAATGAAGCAACACCAACTTCTCTTCCTTCTTAACGAGATGACAAATTCTATTTAGATTTTGGCATCTCTGTGCTGACAGAAAGGTTGCTCTTAACTGATGTGTTTTTGTGGCGTGTTTGGAGAGACGCTGGAGGAGGCACCAACACCTCCCAGGACTGGAATGGGGAAAAGGAGAAGCGTAAAAATTATTGCTGTGTATTAAAAAAAAAAAAAAAAAAAAAAAAAAAAAAAAAGAGTTGCAACATCTCACCAGGTTCTCAGGTTTTAGTTCAAGGAAAATCTGTACAACTGCAGCCACCACAAATTCCAGGAGCTTGGATTGAAGGAATAATAAAGTCTGTTTGTTGTGGAAAGGCACGGGGAGGTTATTTGTGGAGATAGGTCAGTGTGGGGCCATCAAGCACAAGCCTAAATTGTGACCAAAAACACCCAACCCAAGCAGCCACCGTGAGTTTATTGGTTTGAATTGAGGACGGGTGAAATCAGCTCAAGGCTTTTCAGGAAAAATAAATATCTATGGGAACGAATTGTCAAAAAAAAAAAAAAAAAAAAAAAAGAAAAGAACGAAAAGGAGAAATAAAACAAAATAAAGAGTGGTGGAGCCTTTGAGCCAAGCAGTGGGAGTGCTGACCTCCTGCTGTCTGTGTACCCTTCCTGAATAAATATTGCTGTCGTGCACAGATAAAAGATTATTTTTATAACAAAATTAGCTTCTCTCCCATTCTCCACTGGTTTTGCTTTCCAGGCAAAACACTGAATTTCAGCTGAATGGGTAAGAGGAAGCATCCCAACACCCAAAACTTAAAAGAAAGCCTGATAAAAAACATGGAAAAAATATGATCTGTGTATTTTTTTCCCTGGTTTTTGCCTCATTTCCATAGATCTGATTGCTGCAGTTGCCTGGTCTTGTGCTTGTCTCTTGCCTCAGCATTGTTCTGACATCCAGTGACGGGCACACGGCTCGATCCCACGTGTCCTGACCTTGGACTGCATTGGGTGCTCATCCCCCATCCCACACGGAGGTCACAGCTGGGAATGGGGATTTTCCTCCCGTCTGATGGTGAAAAAGGGAACCTGCAGCACTCAAACCTCCTCTTTGGACATGGGTGAGGACAGGACATAGGAGCAGGTTACAAGTTCTGGAGATCCCCCAGCCAAGGTGCCCTTTTTCCCTGGGTGTTCCTTCAGTGGAGACGAAGCAGCCTTGGGAATTGTGTTAAATCCCCCTTCCCCTGGCAGCTCTGGGCATCTCCAGGGCACTTGAGGACAAAGGTTTCCACCCCAAGGTTTCCATTCCATGTACACTGGGACAAAGACAAACCTGTGCCACCCCGCTTCCTTCTGGATAGCACTAAAACACTGGGAATACAGGGATTTTTTTTTTTTTTTTTCCTGTGTGAAGGAATGTGCATTAAAAGCTGAAACAAAAGACACTGGGTCTCCAACAGCATCCCTGAAAACCACAGCCCCTGTCCAGGGGAAGCTGGTGAGCGTTGCTGGCTCTGCTTGTTCCAGCTGAAGAGCATTTACCCCATTTCCCCACGGCTGTCTCCTCCTGGCTGTGCATTAATCAGATCCAGCTACCAGCTACACACCTCTGACTTCCTTCAGATCATGCCTGGCATATTCTGAGCTCATTTTTTGAGGGATTCATGTCCTTTTAAACTCCTTTCACCTTCAAAAATCTCCTGCAAGCCAGAGAGGCAACAAACGCCGCCGCTGTTCTCGCACGCGGGGACCCGCAGTGGTCACCCAGCGGTTTCCTTAGGTCAATAAATGTCCTTCCCTCAGCGTTTGAAGTGTTCCCAGGGGAAGAGTGAGGTGAGGCTATTTTGCTATCTCAGATACCCAGGGACTTTTTTCAGGGATGAGCCCGGTGTGCCTGTGTATACCCAGACACACACGCAGCCGGGGACGCACATGAAAGACCCCGTTATGAGTCTCAAACTGAGGTAAACCTCCTCTAGACCTCATTAAGATTGGGGCTGGACTTGGCTCCAAGGTTCAAACTCCATCTGCTGCCCTCAAAAGATCTTTGTTAGCTGTGTTTTCGTGTCGTGGGGCTGAGGAAAGCTGATACAGAGAGAGGTTTTGGATCTGGGCTGCTCCCGGTTTCCATTTTAAATTTGGGGTAAATCAGGAGCAAAAGGGTCTGGGTTTACTGGGGTGTGTTTAGGATCACTTTCCCTGATGTATGGCTGTAGCAACTCACCCTCATAAAGAGTTTTCTCTCCTTCCCCGCTCCAGTGCTGTGCAATAAGAATTTCAGATGGATTTTGAAGTCTTTCCCCCCCCCCCCCTCAGATTCAGCACAGAGAACAAACCCAGTAGGAACAAAAAAGAAAAAAAAAAAAATAAATAGCACTCAGCAAAAGCTGCCAGATTGCAAAATCACAGCGGGTTTGGACCTGTTATTGGCCTCTTCTCCTTCTCATCCCCCTTCCTTATCTCTCCCTCTGCCCTTTCCCTTCCCCTTTAAACCGCAGGGAGCAGCAATCGGGTCATTTATCAGTGGCCTGCGGGCATTTGTGGCTCCCAGTCCTCCCGTGCTGGCTCTGCACCCTGAACCACCCGCAGGCTCTGCCTCCCTCCCCACCGCCGTCCCGGAGGGCACGGAATTCCCGGGGTGCTCGGGATGGAGCCGGGATGCGGCAGGCGCGCACCACTGCTCCCTTCTGGAGAAGGATATTTTGTATTTCTAGCACAAAAGAGGTTTTTTTTTTTTTTTTTTCTCTAGGATAAAAGCTGGGGATAAACTGATAAGAGCACGGAGCCTGCGGTGACAGACACGGGGTAAAACAAACCCCCCCCCCCCCAAAAAAAAAAAACCCTCATATTTTGTTTTCAGTGCCTCGTATTTTGTAATAAATTAACTTCTCTCACGCCCCTTGGTAAAGAAGGGGCAAAGCCCCTGTCTGGTATCTTGTTTGTGGTGGTTTGGAAAATAAAAGTCGATTTCCTAACGAAGAGTGAAACCACAGACGGGAGGGTGTTGGAATTGGGGTCGGGGAGATAAGGGAGAAAGCAATCCCAGATGCGCTGGGGGCGGCAGGTTTGGGGGGGAAAAGGAGGACTCAAATCAGGTTGAAACAGATGTTCCAATGTCTGGATTTTGCCAAACATTTCATATCCAAAGTGTCCGGGGGTTTTTAGTTGAACCCTGTCTCACCAGATGGGAAAAACCTGTTTGAGATCAAATAAAAGCATCAACCTCTTTACCAGCAGACGACTCCAAAAATAGATATTTATTAAGGCTGAAGGACTTCAATTAACTCCTTTTTATGGTTGCAGTTGTCCTCCAGAAAAGGGGATCAAAATTTTGGGGTGTTGCTGCTCTCAGCTGAGGGCAGCAGGAAATGGTGAAGAAAATACGAGGCTCCTCTGGCTGGGCTGTAAATTCTGAGTGATAAGATTTTCTTATCACACAATTCCAGGGAGGTTTAGATAAGGTTGGGACTGATTTAATAAACTCCAAGCTGAACTTCCAGACTGTCCAAAAAAATCCCTACATCTTTAATTGCTCTGGAGAGAGTGAAAAATAACGAACAATTTCATTTAATTTTATTGAAAGAATTACAACACTTAATATACAGATTATTATTTTTACAACCCCGGGATTAAATCAGCTAATACGTGCCTGTAATTATTAATTGATATCGCTGCAGGAACAACCCCAGTGTGTGAAACCCCAGCAAAAGCAGAGCTGCAGCAGAGGGAGATAAGGGGGTGAAATTCCGACCTGGAATCCACCCGGCTCTGTCCCTTATCTCTGCCCACAGCTGTGGGGACAGGGACACATCTGGAGCCGGACCCTTCAGGGTGAGGGATGCTCCTGGAGCTGGGCTGTGCATCCCAGGGATTGCAGCCCGTGGCCAGGCACGGCTTCCCCTGCTTTAGTTTAAAGGGAAGTTTATCCTTGTCACCGAAGATGGAGCATGGAGGAAGGATTTGAACCTTTAAAATGGGGTTTAGGAGAGGGAGGTGGCAGAGTCCTCCCCAGCAGTTAAAGGAGACTTTTATGAAGTGAAATACATGACCTGAACTCTCCAAATTCCCCTTGGTGCTACTAAATATCGAATATGCACGATCTTCTGTGCATAGGGGACAATATAAAAATCCATGGAAAAATAAAAACCTATGGAAGGACACATCTAAACGCAGGTACAGGTCAATTTATTAATTTATTCGAGCACTGTGGTGGAATAAATAAGAATTCATAAACTCAAACAGGCTAATAATGAAAATTTGACTGCACACTGTTTTTAAGGAAAACCCAAGTCTCATTCCTTGCTTATTCTCTGCCTGAGGATCTGGGAATTTTCTCCTCTATGCCCTAAATGTTGTTGCCTGTAAAACAGTAAAAAGTCCCTTTGGCTGCCCAGTCCTTCGTTTACAGCCCCGTGCTGCAGCTCACCCTTTTTCCACTCAAAAAGCAGCATTTCTCCTTCAGATCACGTCTCCCTGCAAATCAAAACTGAAATAACCCAGCAGCCCTAAATGTATTTCTAATTTCCTTCAAATAAACCATTTTGCTCTGTCTGGAAAATATACTCCAAGGAGGGAAGTAGGGAGCAAGAGCTATCAAGATATTTCTTGATCTCTTAATTTTGTATTCACCTTAAGAATTTCTCTTTTAATAACTTTTCCTTTTCCTTTTATCCATACGATCTTCCTTAATCATGCTGCCATGATTTTAAAGCTCCTATTTTTTTCCAAGGAATTGCTGCAGCATCGACACAGCACAAACACGGAGCTCTGCACACAGCAGGTATCCAGAGATAAAACTCAAAAGTAACATTTCCTACATTAAAAACTCCATAAATAAAGGTCAAAGCTGGACTCTGTAAACGGTAAAACACAACCTGGGTGTGAAAGTCGCTCTTAAATTCCTTGTAATCCTGGCAGGAAGCAAATGTCCTGTCAGGGGGGGATCGAAAAGACAAATTGTTCCTAGGTTTGCAATCAAGGCTGAGTTAGACGGATGAATCCAAAAGCACAGAGTGGAAATTAATAAAAACCTGAGCAGGACTTGAAGCAGACGCAGGACACTGACAGTTCATTTAGCTTTTTCAATTAATTAAGAAGAAAGCTTCATCAGGACGCTGTTCCAAACACATGGAAATTGAGGATTCTCTTTCATTTCCCCCGAGCTTAGTCAAGGTCCAGTTATTTAAAGAACAAATATTCCCATTCCTGGGGCAGAGGGATCTGCTGCTCTGACATCATCCCTCAAACTGCAGGAAAAGTGCAGCTTGCTTTGGGCTGATTTTTAAATTGTGAGAAACCCATTCTTTCTTTCTCTTGAATTTTAGCACTCAGCTCATCGTTATTATTATTGGGAGCATTAAGAGTTATTCTTTTTAAAGAAGCAGAAGTGCAAACCCCTGTGATAAGCAGAGAGGCCATTAGGAGAAGAAATATCAAATCTGGGATGCTGGGAGGAAATAAATTGGAAGAAAGAGCAAAGCAACGTTTACCTGGGCGAAGGAAAAGCACATTAAAAGGGAATTTTGGGCAGGGAGGTTGGCTGGGCTCAGCCTTGCAGCAATTGCAGCCACTCAGGGCACGGAGGGGAAGGAAGCCCAGCTATGTCCAGGCTGTGTGTTAATAAATATGCAGGAGGTTATTCTCCTGGTGGAATGCATAAATCTTCCGTGTGTGGAATGTGAGGAGCCGGGCTGAGCCAAGGCGAGTCCTGTCCAAATTCCCCTGCTTTCCAGAGGATGCCTCATTTATGAGTGCAGGCAGCCCCGAGCCTCCCGGGATTTCAATCCCGGCCGCCCGGAGCGCTCGGATCCGAGCTCAGGAGGAGCCGAGGCTGGAAGCGCTTCCTCCAGCAGGGCACGGAGTTAAAACTTTATTTTGGGCAAACAGCAGCACCTCTGGAACCCTCCCAGCACGGAGAGGCCGCACAAAAATAAACACAAATCACTCTTATCACACTCTTATCACCGAGCCAGCCCAGGTACATCGAGGCCATACCAGTTATTGTCATACAGGTTGTTGTTATCACTCTCAACAATCATTTTGTAACAATCTTCGTCACTGTTGCTTGAGCTATTTTGCAAAGGAAGCTTTAATTTTAATTTAATTTTACTCCCTGCTCACCAAACACAAAGGTGTTGTAATGATAAAAACAGAGGTTTGGAAAGGTTTGGGTTGGAAAGGACCTTGAAGAGCATCTCCTCTGCCGTGGGCAGGGATAATTTCCACAAATCTTCCAGCAACACAAGCAGAAGATTCTTGATGTGTAGCAGAGCAGGGAAAGAGTTAATTCTGTGTTTGCAGCCCAAAATAAAGAATCCCAGCTTCCACCTTCCCAGAAACTGCTCTGGGCCCTGGAGGTGCATCAGATGTGTTTGGAATACCTGGGTTTGGAGAGGGATCCCACCCCACATTCTGCCCTCAGCTCTTGATTTCCAGCAGAAAGGAAATTAATAAAACCGAGGTTCTCCATTCCCAAATCAACTGCAAACTCAATCTCGTGCTGTAATTGCAAGGAATCCTATCCGAGCCCCTGCTGGGTGTCCAGGCTCGGCTGGAAGACACCGAGCATAATTCCATGTTATGGATACACCAACTTGTTAGCAAAGACTTGGGGCTAAAAGCTTTTCCTCTTGTTTTGGTTTGCACGGGAGGGATGAGGGGATGGGAGGGAGGAGGTGACTCCCCTGGCTGTGCCATCTGACATCAATTCTGCCACGGAGTTTCCAGGTTCTGGTGAAAAGTTTCCCAAAAAATGTAATAAAAATTGTTATAAAGTGTTTACAAATACCTCCCTAAAACTTCAGTATCATCTGAGAGCATCATTTGAGGCAAGAGGGGGAATTTTTGGAGGTCCAGCTTTTGAAGGGCTCTCACAAATCCCTGGGAACAAAATTCTTTGCAAACTCCTACAATTATTATTCTCTATCCATGGGGAAAAGGCAGCAAAAATAAAAATATTCCTTCTCACCGGCCATCCTCATGCACAGGGGGGTGAAAGCAGCCCTCCCTGGAGGAGCCATATCCTTGTTCCAGCGGCGGGTTGGGTTTTTGCCAGAGGGGAATGCTGCTCAGCAGGTACCATCCCAGTTCCTCAGAATCTCCTCAGTCCTGCCTTGGAGCACGGAGGTGGCAGCAGCTGGGGAAGGCACGGAATGGGACAGTGAAGGTCACCCCGTCTTGTCCTGGGGTGCAGCAGGCAAAATCCACTTTGAATCCCAAGGGATCCATTGCATCCCACGCCAGGCTCTTGGGAATCCACAGGGATGTGGCTCAGGGGAAGAGGGATGGGCACGGAGGGTTTGGGCTCCTCTTTTTGGGTGAGCATCAAACAAGAGCCAGGGGAATAGATGTGTACGTGTGCTGCTGCAGGTGCCTGGGCTGGAATAGGACTCTGGAGCTCAAAAGATAAAAAGGAAAAAAAAAATTAAAAAAAAAAATATTTTTCCTGCGAAATTCAGGAAACCATCCCAAATTTCCATTGCAGTCCAGCAGGGAGAGGAAGTTGGAGCAGACTGCCTGTCCCCAGTCCCAACCACACACAGACACTGGGACACACAGGGGACAGCGCTGCACACCAGGAAACAAGGAAACTGGGAAAAGGAAAAGAAGCTGCAACATTTCTGGCCGTTTTTCAGCCAGAAATTGTTACCAAACTGGAATAGAAACAAGGGTCTATAATTGTTACCAAACTGGAATAGAAACAAGGGATGCCTCCAGCCACGACCAAAAAAAAAAAAAAAAAAAAAAAAAGCAGCAGAGGATCTAAATTTCCATCTCCCGTTTATTAGAAAGTGCTTTTTTAGCAGTGGGAACCCTTTCAGCATTGTTCCAGCACAGGCTCGATTTAGTCTCCAGCAGGAAAAGCAGGTCTGAAGATTTCCTCATGAATTACAAATGGATCCCAGCAGCCCAAACTCCCAGCACTTCATCCTCTGCTGCAGCCCCCGGTGAAATTCAGGAGTCACTTGGCACTGGGATAATTAGGGATGACATTCCTCACACGCGCCTTTCAGACAGATTTTATTAATATTTTATTTTTTATACCTTTGAGAATTAGGAGATTTTTTGGGAGGAATAAGGAGGGAGGAGAAAAGGGGATCTGGGTGTTACGTGATCAGCAATTGAACTGCTCTATTTAAGCCTGGAAGAGACACAAAAAACCTGGGAAAAGGGGTTGGGGACACCCCAAAGGGGAAAAAAATTCCCAATGACAGGAATTGGGGGACATAAAAAGGGATGTGGAAGCTCCCAAGGGACACAGAATTGTGGAAAAAGGGATTGGGGGATACAAAATTATTGGAAAAATGGGACTGGGGGACACCTCAAAGGACACAAAAAACTTGGGAAAAGGGATTGAGGACCTTCAGGATCCCCCAAGAGGTACAAAATTCCTGGGAAAAGGGATTGGGGGACATAAAAAACTGGGAAAAAAGAGATTGGGAATCCCTAAAGGGACACAAAAATCCTGGGAAGAAGGATTGAAGACTCCCAAAAGGACACAAACTCCCTGGATCCGGATGCTGGAGGCCCCAAAAAGCCACAAGTTCTTAGAAATGGGGAGGAGGTGGGAGATTTTTGGTGCCAGGCTCTTGGATGGAGCAGGAAGTGTTCAAGACAACGGGGTGGGTGCTTGTGATGACCCTAAAAGATGCTTTTCGAGGTATTTAATAGACTTAGGGTGACTCAACAAGCTGCTAAATCCACAGTGGCTTCAACCTGGAGCAGGGAGGACTCCTGTCATCAAGGCTTTAGGAACAAACCCCGGCTTTTGGGTTTTTTTTTTTTGGCAGCTTTGTCTCTGAGAACCAAACGTGGCATCACCCAACACCCAGCTCTCGCCTTGCACCTGATGCCAGGCAGAGGATGTGCAGCCATGTGGGATTCTCATCTGCTGGGATCCTCCGGGGAAGGCTGGGAGTGATTTATTTTTCCCCCAGCAGTTGCAAGGTATCCTCTCCATTGTTCTGCAGGCCGGGAGGGGTCAGAGGCAAGGCGGGGAGCAGAGCTCTGCCCATCTCACGCAAGGCTCCCAGCCCGGGGCTGCAGTAAACAGAATCTCCTCAAAGGTCACCTCGTCGCGCTCCCGCTGCAGCCACCAAAGGAAGCTGCAATCATTTTTCAGCCCTTTAAACGCCAGGCTCCGATGGACGACTTTCCTACATGTTCCTGGTTTGTGAGGAGGCTGCTCGGGAGGCATTTCCTTGCCAAGAAAAGCTTCTCTTTCCTCCTGAACCCGGGATAGACCCAGGCAGCTTTCAGCAGAGTTAAGGGTCAGGTCACCAGGGATGAGACCTGGGCTCTGCAGGGCACCCCAAAGCAGGAGGCTTTTCCAGCAGCAGCAAAGCAATCTGGACAACAAAAGTAACCAAAACAATGCTCAAAATACCACTGAAAATGCTCCATTGCTGGTGTAAGAAGGATCAGCTCTGGGCTCAGAACTCATAATAACTTTCTGGGTAGAAAAATCACTGATTGCATCTCTTTTTCCTCTCCTGAATCATCGTGAAAGGCCTTAAAATTTCTCAAGACCGCTTTCTCCCCTTGGCTCCTGCGACCACACTTCTAAACCCACTTTCCCCCCTCTTATTTCCAGCAGGGAATTGGGTCTCTCCTTGTCACTCATCCTCCCCAAACACCCAGCAAAAAACTCGGCCCTGCTGGCAGGGGCTGCACCGCGCCCGGCTGAGCCCCGTCAGCAGCTCCCGAGCTTAAGTGCGAGCCCTGTGTGAATTAAGTGCTGTCAAAGCTGGCATGGAAAGTCCACCCTGAGGACTGACCCTCCATGAATGGCCACTGTGTTTATGGGAAGCAGCTTCCAGATTGCTTCTCTCCTGCCCAGAGCCCCAACGTGTGTCAATAAAAATCTCTGGGTTTCATTAGGCAGCCCCTGGCTGGATACATAAATAATAAGGCTGTTGTCAGATCTCCCCGTGGTGTGTAAGGGCAGATCTGGAAACCTGAAGGCCACGACCTTCGTGTTTCTCAGCAGGGACCGAAACGCCCTGGGAGCCAAAGGAGTGGGAAAATGAGAGTCTGTGTTATGCTTTAACATGATACTGACAGGCAAATGTGATTTCTCAGAGTTCACTCCAGCCAGCACTGATCTGGTTTATAATCTCTGGCCTGGCTGCAGCTCCAGGGCTGCTGCAGGAGGGGATGGAGGCACAGGGAGATTCCCCTTGGAGCTCTGCTTGGACCGTGGGGGAGCCTGGATGTGCTCCTTGAGGGGAGGGTGGGAAGGCAGGGCCGTGTTTGGGGCGAGGAAAAGGAGGATGAGCTCAGTGGGTGGGGGTTTTGGGAGCAGATGGCAGAAGAGCAGAGCTGGGGTCCTCACCCCCCTGGGCAGGGCTGGAGAAGGGGCCGCGTGCCAGCTGAAATGTTCTGCACCACTGGGAACCCGAGAGAGTGACCTGGCAGGGGTGGCAGCCTCTTCCTCTGACCTCCAGCTCCCTTCTGCCTCAGCCCCTTGCAGGAAATCCCTGCTCACTCCTCTGCTCAGCCACTTGGGAGCAGCAACGCTGGAGCAGCTGCCTGACCCTGCGGTGTGCCCAGGAGGGAGCCTGGGTCGGGCGTGGGGATCAAGAGCTCTTAGGGCTCTTCGGTGCTGACATTTCCATGGCTCCAGACCCGTCCATCCCTGCAGGACCAGCACCAAACACGGAGCAGCTGCTGAGCCCCAAATCCCAGGGAAGGACGAGAACTGGGAGGGTGCTCGTGGCGTGAAAACAGGCGGGGATGGAGAGAAAGGCTTTGGGGGATGATGGCAAAAACTGCAGGGACTGGAGGAGGAGGAGGCCCATTGGCTCAGTGGGGCTCAGGGATGCTTCTCCCTTCATCCTGGGGTTCAGGGGTGCTCTTCCTTTGTTCTGGGGTTCAGGGATGCTCTACTTTCGTCCTGGGGGTTTGGGAATATTTCTCCCTTCGTGCTGAGGTTCAGGGATGTTTTTCCCTTCATCCTGGGGTTCAAGGAAGTTCTGCCTTCATCCTGGGAGTCAGGGATGCTTCTCCCTTCATCCTGGCGTTCAGGGATATTTCTTCCTTCATCCTGGGGTTCAGGGGTGCTCTCCCTTCCTCCTGGCATCTGCTCGAGGAGGAAGGGTGCTGCACTGTGCCCGAGCATGCTGGTTACCTGTAATTTCCAGGTGAATTAGCTAAACACACAGCCCAGCCCAGGGGAAGGGCTCCCGAGCCAAGGTGAAGTTACAGGAAAGGTCAAGGAGGTTTTCAGCCTCGGCTGAAAAGACAGAGCATTGCTCCCAAAAGAGCCTTTTTGGTCAAAAATCTGAGGGACAGAGGCTGTTAACTCCGGTTTGGTACCTCCTTAGGGAGCCACGGAGGTGCCAGTGCGAGGTGGGAGCCCGACAGGGCGCGTTTGTGGGGAGAAGGGAGAAGGTCAGCGGATGACTTTACGAGCTGTGGAAGTAGCGGTGGCATTTTTCCAGGAGTACACTCTGTCTTCTGCCGAGGAATGTATCCCCTGCATCCATTCGGGGACGGAGTTAATCACCCCGCGAGCGGGGCAGGAAACCATTTGCGGGGCTGCAGCGGGGCCGGAGCCCCCGGGAAGGCGCAGCCCGGCGGGAGGGGAGGCTCCCCGGGCAGGAGTTGCGTGCGGAGCCGGCGCTGCGCGGTCGCTGTGTGGTCCGCGGGGCTTTGCCGTGTGTGGTCCTGCAGAGCCCCGCTCATCTGTCCAAAGGCTGCTAACTGCCTGCTGAATGACCACGGCTGTTTACTTTAGCTCTGTCTGCACCAACTGAACTCTGATCGCTGCCTTCCTCCAGCTGGGCCGGCTCAGGACCCCGGCGCGAAGGAGAGCGGGGCAGGGATCTGCGTGTGTGAGGCTCCAAAAAAATTATAAAAAAAAAAAAAAAAAAAAAAAAAAAAAAAAGAAAAGAATAGGCTGCAAATGGACTCCAGTGTAAATCACGGCGAACAATTTATGGGCCATTTTGTCTCCCATCATTTCTGCTCTGATCCCAACCCCCCCCCCCTCCCCTTCTTCACTCAAACAGAGCAGGCTCATAAATTGCCCGTGCTGAGTGCTGGCAGAAAGGTTTTTCATGTTCCTGACAGCTGCAATAAAAATATGCCTGTGTGTCTGGTGGCTGCGTGAGGGGGAGAGGTGGGTGCCCCTGCAGGGTGCCCAGGGTGGGGACAGGGGGTGCGAGGGGCTCTGGGGGCGGGGGGTGACAGCGAGGGGACGCGGAGTGTGCGCTGCGAGTGCTGGGGGTGCTCTGAGGGTGCTGAGAGTGTGAAGTGAGCTCGCATTTCTCTGTAATTCCCTGTGCCTGCTGTGGCTCCAGGGCCGTGGGGGTGCTCTGATTGCACCTTCCTGCTGGGATTCCGTATTTGAGAATTCTGTGATCCCGGTTTTGTGCTGTGATCCCATTTTTGTGCTGTGATTCCATGTTTGAGAATGCTGTGATCCCATTTTTGTGCCGTGATTCCATGTTTGAGAATGCTGTGATCCCATTTTTGTGCCGTGATTCCATGTTTGAGAATGCTGTGATCCCATTTTTGTGCTGTGATCCCATTTTTGTGCCGTGATTCCATGTTTGAGAATGCTGTGATCCCATTTTTGTGCCGTGATTCCATGTTTGAGAATGTTGTGATTCCATTTTTGTGCTGTGATCCCATTTTTGTGCCGTGATCCCATTTTTGTGCCGTGATTAATTTTTTTTTTTATGTCATTCCATGTTTGTGGGTGCTCTGATTGCACATTCGTGCAGTGATTCTCTATTTGTGCCGTGATTCCATGTTTATGGGTGTTCTGATTGCACATTCCTGCTGTGATTCCATATTTGTGTTATGATTCCATGTTTGAGAATGCTGTGATCCCATTTTTGTGCTGTGATTCCATGTTTGAGAATTCTGTGATCCCATTTTTGTGCCGTGATCCCATTTTTGTGCCATGATTCCATTGTTTTTCTGTGATTCCATGGTTTTGGTGTTTTGATTGCACATTCCTGCTGTGATTCCATTTTTGTGCTGTGATTCCACGTTTGAAAATGCTGCAATTCCATATTTTACTGGGATTCAATGTTTGTGGGTACTTTGTTTGCACATTCCTACTGTCATTTGTGCTGTGATTCCATGTGAGTGAATGCTGTAATTCCATATTTTGCTGGGATTTCATGTTTGTGAATGCTGTAATTCCATATTTTGCTGGGATTCCATGTGAGTGAATGCTGTAATTCCATATTTTGCTGGGATTTCATGTGAGTTAATGCTGTAATTCCATAATTTGCTGGGATTCCATGTGAGTTAATGCTGTAATTCCATATTTTGATCGGATTTCATGGTTATGAATGCTGCAATTCCATATTTTGCTGGGATTCCATGTGCGTAAATGCTGTAATTCCATATTTGTGCTGTGATTCCATGCTTGTGAATGCTGTAATTCCATATTTTGCTGGGATTCCATGTTTGTGAGTGCTGTAATTCCATATTTGTGCTGTGATTCCATGCTTGTGAATGCTGTAATTCCATATTTTGCTGGGATTCCATGTTTGTGGGTACTCTGATTGCACATTCCTGCTGTAATGCTTTTTCAATCCAGGGGAATGTTTGAGATGTTGATTAAAAAAAAAAAAAATAAGGATAAAAAGGGCAAATCATGCCCCTCTTTAATAAACACACTCCCTAAACAAACATAAATCGATTTTTGGACTGGATCAACCACAGTAATTTTTCTGATGGGAATTTCTCCAGGCTATTTTTAGCTTCAGTTTTGAGACTCGGAATCAACTGAGTGGATAAGCCCAGGCTATGGAATTTTTCAGTGCAATGAAATTTGGATTCAAGCAGTAAATTTTGCAGCTGTAATGGAAATAATCTCATTCCTGCCAGCCAGTTTGGGAGGAAATCATGCTCAGCCACAGGATTCCCAGGAAACAGCTTTCTCCTTTCCATCACTTCTCCATATTTGCCTTTTTGAATGGCGTTATTCCCACAAGAAATTTAATGGGAAGCAATGGCCCAGCAAATTCCAGGGGGTTCAAAGTGTTGCCCACAAAACTTGGGAGTTTTCATCCATGGAGGGAATTTTTTCACTCAATTTCTGCATTTTGCCCTGACCCACTTTGGTTTTTCTCTATCTTTATCAGAAATATCCTTGTGAGGGTTTGTACCTCTACCAATTTTGAAATATTTCCTTTGGTAAAAAAAATGCGAAAGTTGGTGAAGAAGGTGCAGAGTAACACACGGGGGGTAGAAATCAGAATTTAGTTACAATCAGAACTCCCAAAAATCCACATCCTGTAATTACAGAGATTTGTTAGGAGAAGACACAGAGACCTCAACCTGTTCAGAGAGTTTTCCCAACAAAAACACCCCGTTAGAAGAAAATCCAGACAAACCCCAAGCAGCGACAGAGGTGTGAAAAAGAGAGGGAAGCCCCCAGAAAGCCAAGTGAGGATTTATCAGCGCTGCTGGCTCACAGTGTGTCCCAGGAAAACAGTGCTGGGATGTTCCCGAGCCTCAGGATCAACAGCCCCGCGTGTGCCTGGGCTTTGTAGCTCTAAGTGCCTCTGTAGGGAACAAAGAAAGAGAGTAAAAATTGAATTATCCACTTAAGGTTGTGTCAGCTTTCCATCATAAATCTTTTTTTTTCTTTTTTTTTTTTTTTTTTTTTCCCCAAGGGGTTTATTACTCATCTGTAAAAATTCCTCCCAGACATTGCCGTTGCATGCACGACGGTTTAAAGGCTGGAAAAGAAGATATGGAATCTAACAGGGTGCAAAAAGAGCATTTTATGCAGAAAGAAATATTCTTTCTTACAGCTACTGCAGAGGAATTAAATCAGGGGCTGCTGGCAGTGATGGCTCAGGCTGGGAAGGGGCAGCTCCCAGCGGGAGCCCACGGGCACTGGGAATGCTCTGCTCTGTTTATCCACGGGCTAGGAGCAAACCCCGGCCGTGTAAAGAGCATCCCCCGGCATCAGCCACCTGTGCTGCCACCAACCTTCATTTCAAACGAGATTCTCTCCCCCTTTCCCCCCTTTCCCCTTTTCTCCTGCCTTCCATTTTCCTTTTCTATGTTCCTTTTATCTTTTTATGCCTTTATCTTTTTCCATCTTCCTTTCCTTTCCTTTCCTTTCCTTTCCTTTCCTTTCCTTTCCTTTCCTTTCCTTTCCTTTCCTTTCCTTTCCTTTCCTTTCCTTTCCTTTCCTTTCCTTTCCTTTCCTTTCCTTTCCTTTCCTTTCCTTTCCTTTCCTTTCCTTTCCTTTCCTTTCCTTTCCTTTCCTTTCCTTTCCTTTCCTTTCCTTTCCTTTCCTTTCCTTTCCTTCCTTTCCTTTCCTTTCCTTTCCTTTCCTTTCCTTTCCTTTCCTTTCCTTTCCTTTCCTTTCCTTTCCTTTCCTTTCCTTTCCTTTCCTTTCCTTTTCCTTTCCTTTCCTTTCCTTTCCTTTCCTTTCCTTTCCTTTCCTTTCCTTTCCTTTCCTTTCCTTCCTTTCCTTTCCTTTCCTTTCCTTTCCTTTCCTTTCCTTTCCTTTCCTTTCCTTTCCTTTCCTTTCCTTTCCTTTCCTTTCCTTTCCTTTCCTTTCCTTTCCTTCCTTTCCTTTCCTTTCCTTTCCTTTCCTTTCCTTTCCTTTCCTTTCCTTTCCTTTCCTTTCCTTTCCTTTCCTTTCCTTTCCTTTTCCCTCCCCACTTCCACCCATTTTTCTATTCTCATTCTTCTTCTTCTTCTTCTTCTTCTTCTTCTTCTTCTTCTTCTTCTTCTTCTTCTTCTTCTTCTTCTTCTTCTTCTTCTTCTTCTTCTTCTTCTTCTTCTTCTTCTTCTTCTTCTTCTTCTTCTCCTTCATTCTCATATCCTTATTTCAATTTTTATTCTCATTCTTATCCTCATTCTCATTCTTCTGTCTCATTCTTATTCACCTTCTTCATTCCCATTCTTACATCCTTATTTCAGTTCTTATTCTTATTCTTCATTCTCATTCCTATATCCTTATTTCAATTTTTATTCCCATTTTCCTCCTTATCGCTATTCCCACCCCTCCCCACGCTCGGACCCGGGGGGACGCGGGGCTGGGGGAGCCTCCGGGGCTCCGAGCGGGGCCGGCCGGGGGGACCAAGGGCAGGGGGGGGGTCCGGGGGAAGCCGTCGCGGGGAGGGTCCCCCCGGGCGGGCGCCAGGCGCTGCCCCCGACCCCGGCATTAACCCCGTGACACGGGCGGGCGCCGCCGAGCCCCCCGGGAGATGCCCCTGCAGCACTCCCGCTTCTCGGGGGCGCACAGCCCACCGAGGAAAAAAAGGAGAATTTGTCCCTTTCCTTCCGTGCCTCGCTGCGTTTTAATTTTTCCTGGTCTGGCTCCAATTTACGGGAGAGAAGGAGTGCGTTTAAATGGGAGGAGGAGGAGGCAGTTTGGGGACGGAAAAGGGGTTAAATGGGGGAGAATAGAGAGTTTGGGGACGGAAAGGGGGTTAAATGGGGGAAAAGAGAGAGTTTGGGGAATGAAAAGGGGTTAAGTGGGGGAAAAGAGAGAGTTTGGGGATAGAAAAGGGGTTAAATGGGGGAGAGGAGAGAGTTTGGGGACGGAAAAGGGGTTAAATGGGGGAAAAGAGAGAGTTTGGGGAATGAAAATGGGTTAAATGGGGGAAAGGAGAGAGTTTGGGGAATGAAAAGGGGTTAAATGGGGGAAAAGAGAGTTTGGGGAATGAAAAGGGGTTAAATGGGGGAGAGGAGAGAGTTTGGGGAATGAAAAGGGGTTAAGTGGGGGAAAAGAGAGAGTTTGGGGAATGAAAAGGGGTTAAATGGAAGAGAAGACAGAGTTTGGGGATAGAAAGGGGGTTAAACGGGAGAAGAGAGAGTTTGGGGAATGAAAAGGGGTTAAATTGGGGAGAAGATAGAGTCTGTGGATAGAAAAGTGTTAGGGTCTGGGGGAAAAAATGTTAAATCCCACTAGGCTGGGTTTGGTAGCTTGTGGGGTTTGTCACCACATCCTGTCCTGCAGGAATTGTGTGCGGGGTGGCAGAGGGGTCCCAGGAGTCCCCGGTGCTTTGTCACACCAGCTCTGACAGACGTCACGCCAAAATGAAGAGCTTTTTACCAAAAAAAAAAAAAAAAAAAAAAAAAAAAAGAGCCTGGGGATGCCTCCTTGCTGGGGGCTTGCAGCTCCTTCTCACCTCCCTGCTCCCAAAACTCCGGACAGGGAGAACAGTGGGATTTCCCTTCCATCTTCTGCCTCCCAAACCCCACTTCCGCCAGATCTCGTGTATTTCATTTCTTTTAAATTGCTTTAAGGCTGGGATTTACACACAGGGAACTGGGGTTGCATCCCAGAGGGTGAGGAGAGGTTCTGGTGGCAGGAGGGTGCCCTGGGCCCCCCAGGAGGGAGCAGGGGAGGGGGGTCAGGCTGGGGATGCCCGGCATTGTCCCTGGGCAGGACGCAGGAATGAGGCGCACGCAGGGAAGGAGGGCGGGCGGGCGGCAGGGAAAGCTGATCCTGAACTTTCCATCATGTGAAATTGAAGCGCATGTGCCTATAATGAAATATTTCCTCCCATTTCATGGCAGCTCAGTAATTCCTGATGGCAGGGAGCCTGGGAAAACAGATCCCCCCTGCTCCCACCCACGGCGCCTGACCGCACGGGCAGGACAAACAAGGGCTTCGTTCTGCCGGCCCGGGGTGCTTCCCCACCTTCCAGCGTCCTCCAAACACAGCCCTTCGCCCCCTTCCCCCTCCTCCAGCCGGGAAAAATCCACATTTCCAAGGGTATTTCAGTGCGGGAATTTCCCCCTCCCACCCCCAGCAGCGCCCGTGTCCCCAGGGCTGCCACCCCCAGCACTGCTTTCATTTATTTTGGAATTATGTGGTTTTCCCAGCTCCTCTCAATTTAATTAAACTTTGACCAAAATCCTAAGCAGGACAAGAGAATAGAAAAGGGTTTTTTTGTTGTTGTTGTGCCAGAACAAGCAGAGTAATAATATTAATAATAACAAAAAGCAGCAACAACTTCGGGGCTGGGTTGTGGGAGTTCAGGCTACTGGGATGAGGCAGGCAGGGCACTGGGAGCCCTCAGGCCCCTTTGAAATGCTCCTGACGCGGAATCAAAGCAGCCAAGGACACCAGAAAGCTGCTGGAGCATCAGATTTCAGCTTGGAATGGCATTTTTCCTGGAAAAGATAACCAAAGCACGGGGAAAGTGGCACAGAAATAGGCGGAGATGAGGGTCAGGTTGAAATCCAGCTTGGAGTGGGAGGGAGAGGCTCTGATGGGGAGCTGGATCAGTTCTTGGGCTCTCCTGGGAAAGAGGAATTCAGTGGATTGAGGCAAAATTCCAGCAGCAAGCACCCTCAAGTCCTGGTTATTTTGTGTCTCCGTTTGTTGTGGTGACATCTCAGGACTGGACAAAATTTGGGCTCCACGTCCAGGCCAGTGAGTTCCTGCTGTGCCATGCTGCCAGAGGAAATTCCACTCGGTTTTGGGGAATGCCAGGACTCACCTTTTCTGTCCTGCCATAGGTGCCTCTCTCACCTGGGGCCCGTGAATAGGTCTTGCCGCGGGGATTTACATCTTCTGACACTCCACTCTCCACTTTTTAATATAAAAACACTGTTTGAGGTTTTTAATTCACAGATTTTTGAACCCTTAAAGAGAAATCATCATTTTCTCCCTCCTGCTCTCATTCCGTTCCCTATAAATTTAATAAAGAGTCAATAAATATGTTTGTTCAGGCTTAGGTCCCGAGATGCAGTGGGCAGGATGGAGTTAGGATCACAGAAATTCCTCAGCCAGATAAATGTCCTGTGTAATCCCTGACAGGAGCCAGCCCCAGATGCTTCCCGGCATGTGAGGAGGAAGCTTCACTACGCCTGCACATGGAATTACCTGCCCACAAAGAACCCGTGCTCCTGCTGCTGAGCACTTACTTAAAAAGAGATTTAAAAGCCCAGAAAGTAAGGGGATTTAATAGTTAATAAAATAAGGGGATTTAATAGTTAATAAAATTAACTATTTTATTCATTCTACCCTTTTGGGGTGGAGAGGAAAGGAGTCTCGAGGCTGTGAGTGTCCTGAGGAGGGGAGTGGGTGCCACAGAGGTGCCTCCTGAATCCAGAGGCTCTGTGGCCCTTCCACACGTGGGCTTTGCTTTCATTCCCACATTCTGAGTGTGTCACAGGAGTGGGATGTTTGGGAATTGTCCCGCTACCAGGGCTTTGCAATGACCATTACTCATGTCTTGGTACGAAACCTAATTGGGGGATTTCAGGACCAGAAAGGCCAACGGGAAAAATGAGTGTACCCAGCATTTCCCATGGCTGTGGAGGCTCACATTTATTAATGTTCTGGTGCTGATTAGAGCCAAGCTTGATTAAAAGATGCTGGGAAAACGAAGCGTCCCAGATTAGCTGCAGATTTGAGCCGACACGCTGGGACTGAGCTTGGAGCACAAACTGGGAGCTCTGTCCTGCTAATGGAATGCAACAGGTTTGTGGTTTTGGGATGCTCCAGGCTCTAGGGATGCCCTGCTTAGTCTTTCTTGAAGTTAAAAAACTGCAAAAAAAAAGGTAAATAGAGACAGTGTGCTGGGGGCAGCTCCTCTTCGTAGCTTTGGTTGGAGAAAATCCTGGTGCACTCCTGTCACGAAGAACTTTCCAACTTCCACTGGAGCTTTCTCTCTGCAGAGTATCCTGAGAGCATCCCCAGGAAACACCAGCCATGGAACCCCTTCCTCTGAGGAAAAGGAGCTCATTTCGTGGCTGCTTGGCTTTAGGAGCTGCAATGACTTTAGGAGGGTGGATTTAGGTTGGATTACAGGAGGAAATTTTTCCCTGTGAGGGTGGGGAGGCACAGGGTGCCCAGAGCAGCTGTGGCTGCCCCTGGATCCCTGGAATGCCCAAGGCCAGGCTGGACAGGGCTTGGAGCAGCCTGGGATGGTGGAAGGTGTCCCTGTCACGGCAGGGGCGGCACTGGATGGGCTTTGAGGTCCTTTCCCACCCAAACCATTCCTTGATTCTCCCTTTGCCCACACAGACACACAGGAACTGCTGTGTTCAGCTGCATCCCCACCAAGAGACATTCACACCACATCTCATGGGGTTTCCCACCTCAATTTGGTTCCTCTTCTTTGGTAAAAACCATTTACAAGCTCAAAAGGAGGCAAAGAGCAGTTTCCCAAAAATTCCTTTGCCTCCATGGAGCGTCCCCCTTTTCCCCTCCGGCTTCAGGGGAGGGTGATGCCACATTTGTGATATTTTGCCTCACTCCTGTCTCTCATTCAATACCCTCAAAAGCAAAATCTCTTCAGGAGAAAAGGTCATGTTCTTTACCACTTATTTTTTCCCAGTTGTTTTCCCATCCACCCCATTTTCAGCCTTTCCAAGTCCCGAAGCATCCCCTTATTTGCTGCTTTACTGGAAAAGCTGTTCACATCTATAAACAAAGCTCGTTCTTCCTGATTTTATCTTTCTCCATTTTATTGTTTCCGGTTGTTATGCAGTCTGGACGATGCTTCTACGGGGACTTTCCAAAGGAGAGAATCCAAAGTGACATCAAATAACATCCAGGAATAAAAGTGGGGGGTGATTATGAATGCATGACTACCTTTTACTGGAAGAAGTGAAACAGGCAGGAAGAAATTTGGGCTGGGTGGGATCAGCCTGGGAGAGCTCACCCTGAGGGTGATCAGCTCCTGGTTTTGGGCATTTTGATGGCTCAGGGAGAAAAGGAACAATCACAAAAATGCTCAAAACTCTCCTAAAAAAAATCTTTGAGCCTAAAAGTTCACCTGTTTCTCGAATCCAGATGGGAATGAGGAAGGGAAGTTCCTCTGTCCTACAAACGCTTTCATTCAAGCCTTGGTCTGGCACCTTTTCCTTTCAGGATCTGTTATTTCCAGGATTTTAAAGCCCAATTTGGCTGCACATTGATCCTCCTCAACACACTCCTGGAGTTTCCTGGGGGGAGGAAATGCCTTCAATCACTTTGGAATCTTGGAAGCGTCCCCCTAATTACAAATCCCCTGGCCAAAGCTGATAGATTCCGTTAACGACTTCCGGGGTATTTTGTGCTTTCCCATTCCTTCTTCCTCACTCCCCATTTAAGGAAAGTTCATCTGATTTCTGGAGGCTGCATCCACGATGTTCTGCGTCTTTTTAAAACCCTTCCAAATGGAAGAGCTCACGTCATTCACTTATCAGATGGGAGGATTTCCACCAGGAACTAAGGGATGAGAAGTGCTGTAATTCCATGAAGACAGGAATAAGTTGGATTGGGACCTCAGCAAGATGCAAACTGTGCAGGACGAGCCCAGGAGCGTCCAAGAAGCAACTCCAGACCCAAAACACCCAAAAAATTCCTGATTTTTTTTTTTTTCTCTCTTGCTCCCTGCAGCATCCCAGCTCATCCCACAGCTCCACATGAGAGCCCTGGCTCTGGAATCCTCCCAGTGCCACCAAATCCAACCAGGAAAACACCTCGAGAAGCAGCAGGACAGAGGACAGACCTCACTCAGTCTGCTTTCCCCTTGCACATTTGCCTTCCTTCCCTTTGATTTCTCCACAGGAAAATTGCTCAGATCCTCCAGGAGTGAAGGAGCAATAAATCAGCCTAAAGCAAGAACAACCAAGCCCTGTAAATAATCCCATTTCTGTAACTTGAAGGGTAGAAAAGACACGTTGAGGATTATAAGGCACTGTCCAGCAACATTTCAGTGTCACGTCTGAACCATTTTTTGGCATTTCTGTTCCTCCTCTGGCAAATTTGGGATTTTTTTGCTTCATCTACAGCATCACTTTGTGCATCCACACCAGGGCTTAGAAGTCATGGCTGGAAAATCTGGTTGGGTTTTGTTGTGCTTAAAAATTTTTCATAATAATAGCTGAAGTTTAGGGGGGAAACAGTGGTAAACTTTTCCACATGCCATATATCAGCCTAAATGTCATATATCAGCCTAAATTCTGGGATTATCAACAATCCAATTTTACCAAACAATACAAGTCCTGAAGGTGGGAAGGGGGAAGCAGATTTGAAAGGGGGTTTTAGGTTATGCAAGGTCACTCCAGAACCTGCCTGGATGGCAACAACGATAAAATCAACCTCAATTTATGGTTTGGTGGTGGTTTATTAAGTCCTGACTTGAAGTTTTAGGTACCTTCACTCAGTTCCTGAGCAACACAGGAATAAAATATGCATGGCACATGTGGGAATGGGAATATTTTCCTGCTGTGGTGGACACAAAACCCCACGTTCACCTGGCCAAGCCAGATCTTCTGCAAGCCATCTACCCAGCTGAGATCCCACCCAGTGCAGAGCTATCTTCCAAGCCTCCAGGTAAATAAAGCCTTCAAAAGCACCAAAATCCAGCTGCCCTTCTTTGCTCACATCTCTTTAATAAATCCCATGCTGGGAAAGTGGAAAACAGAGTTGTTTCCTGCTTTTGGAGCTTTTCAGCCTCGGTCTTCTCAGTCTTTTTTGTTTTTTTTCTTGAAGGTTCCCAGGGCCAGGAGCCAGGTCTTCTCCTGGGGGGAAGGACATTAAAGATGTGACCCCCCCACCCAAGGAACGGCCACATCAGGAGGACAGGACTGGGACAGGAAAGGGCAGTAATCCTTTCTCTTGCAGGAAGCCACTGGGGGAGGCTGGATTTTGGAAGGGGATTTCTGCAGAGCTCCTAAATCCCACCTCTCCTGCCGGCAGCAGCGCCAGCTATCCCACCCACACCCTCTGAGCACTCCAGGAAAACCCATTTGCTTCAGGATCTCTATAAACACCGCCTAAATGTGGCTCTGGGTGACAGATGCCCGTGTCAGGCAGCAGCTGGCCCGTGCCAAACTGGCATCCTGGCTCCAGCCAGGCACATGTGTGCGGCATCCGCGCTCACGGAATTGCTGGACTTTTATGGGCATGGATGCAGGAGGCTTTGAACACTCCAGATTTCTGTGCATTAGGACGTGTTGGCTCAGATGTCCCTCAGAGGGGCTCTGGAGAGGACATGGAAGGGCTGGCACAAAGCAGAGGCTCTGCCTGCCCTGGGATGCGCCATCCATCATCTTCCCACTAATGGATCTTCTCCCAGGTCTGTCCTGGTTTGTCCCAGAAATAAATAAATACGGCTTCTAGTTCCAGGTTTGCGTCCTAATCGTGGCAAAAAAAAAAAACCCTGGGTTCCTGTGGAAAATGATAGGAAATGGTTTTTTACAGGACAAAGGAAGGAATTCCCAGGAGGAGGCTTCCAACCCTTGGGAAAACCCACGTGGCTTTGAACGGCACCACCTTCCTCCAGCCTTGAATCAGCAAAGCAAAACCCAAACCGCTGCCAAAAAAAAAAAAAAAGGTGGCAGAGGAGTGCTGGAAAATGGGATCACGTTTGGTTCCTGTTCTCTCCAGAAATAAGATGGAAAAGCTGTACTTTCTGGAGTAAAAGCTGAGCACCATTTTGCATCTGGACTTGGATGGGATTGTGACAAGCCTTAAAATACACAGACGAGCAGAAAACCTCCTTTGCACGTCTCACCCTCTCTTCCCTAAGGAATTCCATGGCTCCAGAGCTGTGCCTGCTCTCTTTGAAGGGAACAGCAAAACTTGCATTGACAGAAACAAACCCGAGCCCATTAAGCATAAACTCTCACAGGAAAGCCCATGTGCACTTCTCCGTCCTCTCCCAGCCAAAATTCCTTCAGCACGCACCTGCTTTCTGTTTGTTTTGGTGAAAACACGGAGAAGCTCGGGCTCTGCTGAAAAACAGTTCTGATTTCTCTAAAAAAAAAAATTAAAAATAATAAAAAAATTCAAGTAAAGCACCACTTGCTGATTTATCTATCCTCTTTTGGGTTTTAGTGGGGTGTCTATAAAACCCTCTGGTGGAGCCAGCTCCATTTGTTGCCAGCATTGTGCTCAGCCCCATGAAGGTCCTGCCTGTTTTGTTTGCTCCTCTGAGTCATCTCACAAACATTTCAGCACAAGGTCCAGAGACTTACAGGGAACACAGAGAAGCCAAAATCACCAGATGGAGAAAAGCACATCTTAAGGGGATGACATTTTGGCATGAGAAGCAGAAGAGAATCAGGGTTTGGTTTGATCTGCCCCAAATTATCTCACCGCTTCTCTGCAGGAAATTGTTGAGGTCGAACCAAAATCAGGATCAAGTTTTAGATCATTTTCTCTTTACACATTCTTTTGGGACCCCACATCTCTCAGTATGCAACCTATTAATTACAAATCCATACACACACTCACATCCCATCTGATTATTTGGGCTTCAGCTGACCCTGCAGAGGGAAGCAGATGAAAGCAATAATCAGTTCATTCAGCTACAAAGAGAAAAATTAAAAAAAAAAAGAAATCAAAGCTAGATAAACATATCCTGTTCTCATGGAAAACAACAACAAAAAAGGCTGAACTGGCAGGGGAATTAACAGAGCTCTTCCACACCTCTGTCAAAATGGGATGCTGGAATCCACGGATGGCAAAGGACATTGAGTGGGGACCACGATGTCCCTGCTGTCCCCTGGCGCGTCAGGGAGGCAGAGCATCCCAGAGTGATGCTGGCAAGGCTACTTTGGGTAATTTGGGTAATTGCTGGGGTTGTTTTGTGCCTGGTGGGAGCTGTCAGCCCTCAGACTCAGGCTGTTGAAGCTGGAGCCTTCCACAAAGCTCCCCTGGCTTTTCCTGGCAGCAGAGCGGGAGGAGGGCGAGGGGCAGAGACCCCTTTGCCAACAGGGCAGGGCTGCTTCCAAAATGCCTCTTTGAAGATGGAGACATCACATCCCGAGCATCCCAGGGCTCACTTCTCAGTCCTGCCCTCATCCAAGATGGGAGGAGAAACAGGAAAAAGGAAGAGGATGGAACTTTCTGGAAAAATCCTGACTTACTGACAATTTCAGTTGAATGGAGATGCTTCCCTAAAGGCAATTCACAGCACTTACACCAGACCAAGGAGAGTTTCTGGCTGGTTTAGACAACAAAATCAAGTTGTTCCATTGGTTGGTGTAAAAATTCCGGCCTTTTCCATGCTCCACAGAGCTAGGAATCAGATCTGTGGGGTTTTTCATCATATTGTGATATTTAAAATGATTGTTGTTATTCTGATTTCAGCTGATTGTTAAAACAACCAGGGATGTTATAGTGGTAAACTTTTAGTGCTTGAGGGGCAGACCACGCTTCCCACTCGGCTGGGGGGGCCACAAAAATGTCATTTCACCTGGAAAAATAAATTATTGTGCCGGATTTAGCTGCCTGTCATCAAAAAAAAAAAAAAAAAAAAAAAAAGCAACTACAAGGGGACCACCTGAGAGCTGGGAAAATCCAAAGTTTTGCTAAGGAAGAGGAATTCCCAGCAGCTGCAGAGCTGGGCCAACACACTTTGGAATTACGTGCAGAAATGACTGCAGAGAGATGTTATTAAGCTGAAAACTGTTCTCACCATGAATTCCAGGGAATGCAGGAGAGCCTGCAAGGGAAGAGCTGAGGACAGCAGATATCCCGTTACATTTTTAACCACCCAGATTCAATTTTGAACTCAACACAAAACCCACAAAGAGAAGCCAGGAAAAACGAGCCTTTTCAAATCAAGAGAAGCGGACAAATTTCAAATAAAATGTCTCCACCTCCAGTAAAATCCCAAATTAAGCAACAGCCTCATGCTCTGGGAAGTTATTTCCCCGTCAGTCATCTACACTTGGGCTGCTTCACTTTAGTCTCGGATCAGGCTCATAATCTCCAGTGTTTGCAGCAAAACCCACTGGAATTGCACACAGGGCTGGATCACAGCTCCTGTCACAAGCTGGTGCTTCCAGTAGCTTCTTTATTCTGCAGCAACTTTTTCCAAGGACAAGCCTTGACGTTGTGCAGGAGCCAATGGCAGTGGGAGATGCTTTCTGTCACAGAGGAGGCTGGGGGTGAAAACGAGAGGTTGTGGGGCAGGCAGCAGAGCCAGCAGAGCTCCAAGTGGCTCTGTTTGGATGATGTTTTGATGCCTTGCAAGAATCCTGACACAAATCAGGGCCGGAGCACGCTGGGGGTTGTGGGGATACCTGGCAAGAGTCTTCCCTGCCAGAGTTTATGGTGCAAGAGCTCAGCTGCAGAAATAAATGTGGTGAATAATGCAGCTGTGCATGGCTGGAGGTACAAATCTGTGTTTGGGGGTGATATGGACCCTCACTGTGGAGAAACATTTCCCTGGCTGGGATATTTTCAGCCAAAATTTTGAAGTTTAAAAAAAAGAAGGTGCACTTCACCTTCTTCAGACAGGTCCAGCAGATGAGAAACCCATTTTTGGCCAGGAAACTCCGATCCTGCAGGAATCCCACACGAGGGAACCAACAATGCATTCAAATCTGGCTTACAGAGAGGAACCACCACCATTCCCGTGGGGCAGAACATCCCTGGGTGTTTCACACTGCAGTGATCCCATCAGCGTTTGGGGGACAAGAAGGCAGCAGCATTTTGGGGTCAAAACCCCATCAAATTGATCATCTGTCTTCGAGCCTGCTTGAAGATGAGATGCACAACAACAAGAAAACGTTTTCAGTCTGGATTGTCAAGGGGGGAAGGATGTTTGTGGTGAGGGAGAAATCTGCCACCCACTGCTGCTGCTTTGGTGTCCGATTTCTGCGGTCGCACTTTATTCAGTGACTGAAAGACACCAACACAAAAACAAATTCCAGGCTATAAAGTGGGATTTCCAGATAATGCATTATTCCTTAAGGGAAGAAAAAAAACCCAAAAAAACCAAAAAAACCAAACAAAAAAAAAAACCAACCCAAAGCATTGGATGGCTCTCTTTCCCTGCTTCAATGACCTTTTCGTATTTTCCAGCATTTTTGTGGGATTTTTTTATTATTTGCAGTGATTACTGGGAAGACCCCAATCCTCTTAGCTGTCCTCACGTAGGTCCACATAGGATCAGCTCCTCATCCAGTAGCAGCACAGGCCTGAAACAAAACAAAACCAAAAGCAAAGATCGTTGCCAGTGACACAAAACCTCAAAGTCTCGTCTCAAGGATTGGTTCAGCCACCAAACATTTGGATTCCAGCTTATGCAAACCAGCCAAAAACCTCCTGAATTTGTGAAAGTCAGCTGGAGTTTCTGGAACTCTTGGAAGGAAGAAAGGATGGAGAGATTTGACCTTTTTTTCTGTAATTTTCCATGGTCCCACACTGATGGCAGTGGGGTGGGGTGGGGTGGAGGAGCTGCAGAGCAGCAGTTTTGGGAGATGATCCAAGATCCTGCACAGTGGTGGCAGGGGCTGCAGGAGAGCCAATGCTCTCTTCTCCCTGTCTTCCCAAGACTTCATTTAGGTAAAAAAGAGGAGGATGTGCCAAGGTTTGCTGCAGTTTGGGGGCTCAGGTGTGATTTGATTTACGTTTCGGAAATATTCCAAAGTCCCCGTGCTGCTCTCCAAACCCAGCACTGCCATACCCCTCCATACCCCATCCAAAACCTCACACTGGTCTTTCCTGTCAGCCCTCACACCTAAACACCCAAAAAACCCATGCAAGGAGCAGACTCAAACCCTGATCTCACCTACATGAGCGGGGAATTACAAGAATTACCAGGTCTCCTTCTTTCCGCTACGGATTCCCCGCGCCTCGCTTTGCGTGAGCGCTTTGAAACCCCTTTTGTTCTCCTTTTTCTCATGGAAAACGGAGCCCACTCCATGGCCTCATGCTCAGAGTGCTCAGAGCAGGCCGTGTGCTGGCTCAGAGCAAAATTCCTCAGTGGGAATTAGGAGGATTGTAAGAGAGCACTCACACACGCTGGGAGCAGCCCTGCCTTCCAGAGGGTTGCATGAGGCTCCTGCCCGCTGGATCCGTGTGTTCCTGGGGATGACGTATCGTGTTACTAATTCCCCTAATTGCATGTCTGGGCTAAAAGCAGGCTGAGTTTTCCTAAGAAGTTACATTCTTAATAGCATTACTTCAAGCACTGTGGTAAACCCGAGTCGATTTTTCAGCGATGCACGTAGGTTATAAATCAGGGGAGAGATGCAGATAGTGTTTACCTTAAGCTTGTTTATCTGCCTCTGCCACTCATCTGTTCTGGGGTTTGCCAAGACGCAGCAACACCACATAGAGTGACTGGAAGGGATTCAAGCTTTCCTTCTCCAGGCTCCTACTGCGTGGAGCGTTTCCAGGAGCGCAATGCCCCGAAATAATCACACGCAAAACTTTTCCCAAAGAAATTCCAGCAGGGAAATGGACAAGTAGATGGCGATTTCCCTTCTTTTCGATATCCCAAACACTGTGCCTCGTTGTAGCAGATTTGCTCTCGAGTGAGTGCACATTTGAAGAGGAAAGATCCTCTGGGAAATCTTGGATGCAGGACAGCCCTTGCAGATGCGCCTCTTTCAGGGATGCACGGCCCTGTCGTGATGCATTTTGGTAACTCAGAGATTATTTTGGGTTCCAGCTTTGTTGTCTCACTCGGCACAACTCCCTGGAGACCCCCAGGAGATGCTGAGTGCGGGAGGTGGGGAACACCAGACGGCCCCGAGCCGCCGCCGCGCCGGCTCCGTCCCCTCCCGCGGGGACCAGCAGGACAACGCGGGGCTGAGTCACCCGAGAGGAGGACACAGCCTTGGCCATGCAGAGCAAAATGTGCCGAGGCACTTGACCGAGAAGTGAAGCAATCTGGAAGGTGGAATTTTCGAGGGGAGTGGGCGTTGGTTTTCCAAATGGGATTTTTTTTTTTTTTTTTTTTTTTTTTTTAAGCCGTGAGTATCAATCCTGCAATTTCCACTAGGGTCAGGAAATGACACACATGTGCATTGTTGCCACCTCCAGAAGGACAGGGGAGGCTGCCCTTGGCCACGGCCCAGCAGCAGTGAACATGCACTTTTGGGAAGAGCATGAGCTCACCATGGACAGGCCGCTTGCAGAGGGAAGCGAATTGTTTTCCACCTTTTAACGCCAGCATCTTCCCTAGAGCACCAGGAAAATGTGGAGACACAGAGAAACTCTCCTTTGGAAGCACAGAAAGTTGGAGGAAAATCCTGCCCAGCAGGCAGCCAGCGAAAGGGGTGGAATTTTGTGGGAGATTTTCATGAAGAGTTGTCCCTTATTGTCCCCATTTCCCTTTCCCCACCAGCAGCAATTTTGGGATGGGAAGCAACACCCAAGGTCAGTTCTCTGAAGGATTCAGGAAGGATTTCTCCTCGGAAAGGGCTGTTAAGCATTGGAATGGGCTTCCCAGGGAGGTGGTGGAGTCCCTGGAGATGTTCAGCGAGGGCCTGGATGTGGCACTCGGTGAGCTGGGATGGCTGGGGATGGATCAGAGGCTGGATTGGAACATTCCCCATTCCAGTGGCTTCTCTTCCTTCCTCACATCTCACATCATCCACCCTCTGCTGGACTCCACCAGTGGAGCTAACCTGCTCGTTTTATTTGCCATAAATTGTCATAACCATTTTATTTGTCACAAATGTATTTATCCAGGATTTTTTTTTTCTTTTTTTTCTTCTCTTAGCTTAGGGGGCAGCAGGGAAATGAAGGGAAATACTCAACTTTGGGATATTTGAAGTGCATTTGAAGGTGTGATGGCCCTGGAGCAGCCACTGCCATGCCAGAGGAATGAGTTTATTGCAACACAGGGGAGGAAAGATGTGTGCATCACTTCCCAGCAGCAAATGCTTTTCCTCTCCTGGGTCCTGGACACTTCAAGCCTGAAAAAAAGTGGATTTTTACTGGTTTTAAGTGGTGAAATTAAGATACTTTTCATTAATCCTTTGTACTTTTCATAAACACTTTGTATTTTCAGAAATCATTCATAAACCCGACCCTACAATTTTCCATCTCCCTTCATTTACGCCGTCCTATTTAAATTACCAAGATCCACACCAACAAAAATTCTTCCAAGGCAATTTTTTGTCATCAAGATCATGACAGTCATGATCTTGATGACAAAATTAGCCCAGGGCAAAGGGCTAATTATGACCAAGTCTCAGTGAGTCCTTTTCCACCCCACACACAGCTGGAGCAGCGACAGGGATGTGTTTGCATCTCGCTCTTGCTTTGCTGTGAATAATAGATTTCCTGTTTGCCAGGACTGATGAGCTGGAGAAAATAATGGCAATTAAAAAAAAATACATTGGATAACTGGCCAGAAACACAGTGTAATGTGCTTTTTAAAGCGAATGAGTTTGAGTGGTAAATAAAATTGGAGCCCAGACTGGTTGTTTTTTATGTCAGAGCCAAGTGAGTTCAACTTTGGACAACATCCAGGGAGCCTTTCCTGCTTGGGAGAGGAATGACAGGGAGGGTTTGAGGAGATTTTCCCTCACGCAGGTAAAAAGGGAGAGGTTGGATGCAGGGAGCACCTCCTGCATGGTGCTGAGTTTGCTGGTGGCAGCCAGATCCAGCAAAACCCCCAGAAATTTTTAGGAGGATTATGTCTTTCCCCACATCCAAGAAAAAAGAGGATGATCAAGCTCTTGCATTGATGTCTACGGAGAAATCTGAGCCCTGTTCTTCATGAACCAAGCCCGAGCTCTGGGAAAACTCAGATGAAAATTGGAGACCTCAGCATCTCCACCTGGCCCCCCCAGGTTTAAACTTTCTTCCCCAAAGGAGGAGCTCTGGATGCTGCTGGAGCAGTGTCATCCCACTTTTCCAGACCCAGCTGGTTTGCTGTGCTCCAAACCAACCTCTGAGGTGTCTTCCTCCTCTTCCTCGATTGCTCAGTGCACATTTTTTGTGGGCTAAATTAATGCATTTTTGGAAGTTGACAGCTCATTTACGGCCTCAGATGGTCAAAACCAAGGAATTTCTCTTGGCCTTGGGTTGCATCTTGTGGGCAACCCACAAAATTGTTGCCGTGGGGGAAGAGTTTTCCTCCACCATAAACCTGGTCCCCCTTTGCTGAGCTCAGTCAGGCAACCTCAAAAAACTCTGCAGGGCACTCATCCTGTGTGCCATTAATTAATGCCACTTATCTTTAATGAATTAGGCGCCCCTTCCATTCCCAGATTCTCCTCTTTCTCTCCCCAAGCCCTGGGATGATTTTCCAGCAACGACCCAAGGCAGGGTGAGGTGGCAGAGGTGACACCAGCAAAGGGGTGGCAAAGGAGGAGTGAAAATTTACCGGTGCCATCCCTCTGCCTTCCCCAGACACCGCTGGGAGCATCGGGGTCGTGGCACCTCCTAAAACACAGAGGGAATATTGGCACCAGATGGGCAACTGTGGGAGGTATTCTGTGGGCTGGAGATGCTTCCTGGAAATCCAGAGTGTCTTCCCCATTTCCCTGACTCCTCTTCTAAAATAAGAGATGCTAAACCCTAAGAGAAATCCCCCTGCTCACAATTTTAAGGTTTTTTCCCCTTCCTGCTCTCCTGGCTTCTTCTGTGCTGCTTTTCTTTAAATTCACCTGATTTTTCCAGCTCCAGAGCTGAATTCCTCCCTCTGCCGTTTGGAGGTGTTTTTCCCTCCTTTAGAATATTTTTCTCCCTGCTGAACCACAAGTTGTGGCACCTGAGGCCTTCCTAAAAATCCCTGTTCATCCCGAGACCCTCAGCCATGCCATAAATACAGCAGAGAGTTCCTGTCCAACTCTGCTTTTAATCAGGGTTTCACAATATTTAATAAAAGAGATTTTTTTTTTTCATGTAAGTGAGAGCTCTGGGATAGCAAATCCAGGAGATAACTTTGGAGTGGGAGGTCAGACATTTTATCAAACTGAATCTGGTAGACACCGAACAAAACTCAAATGGTTTTAAGGTTCAGAACCCTTTCAAACTCCTTCTCTTTTTTTCCAAGTCACGGCAGAGAAAAAGAGCCATTTGTTAGAAAAACAGTGTCAGGGAAGGTCCATGTGGCATTTGCCAACGTGACATCATCAAAGCTAAATCTCTGACAGATCTGTAAACAGCAACTTTTCATAGAGATGTCGGCAGATCCTCGAGCTTGTGCCTTTCAGCAGAGTGTTCCTGCATCTGCAGCGAGGAGAAAATGCATGGAAAAGGATCAAATCTCCTCACACTCTCCCTGCTCTTTACACGATTGGAATTTACGTCATAAAACTGAGGTTTTCCTCGAAAATCAGAATAAAATACTCCAGCCTAGGGCAGGCTGCACAGTGAGGGCATGAGTGCTCCTCAATCCCAGATCTTGGGCAGCAGGGTGGGATTTGGCTGGGAAAGGTGATCCCCACTTCCAAAATAATGTCCAGGGAATGACCAGGGAGCATCCAGGAGATGAGGACTGGAAAGTCACCTCTTCCCTCAGTGCTCTCAGGGGCAGAGGTTGCAGTGAGGGGCTGGGGAGATGTGAAAGTGAATTAAAGTCCCCCATTAACTCTCCCAGGATTCTCCAAAACTTCTTCCAACCCTTTATGGACACGGACCCAAAGCAGGGCCCTGCTGGGGCTTGGCTTGCTCTGCTTATCAAGGGATCAGGTGCATTTTAATTTGAATAAACAAGAGCTTAAAATATTACAAAACCCTTCCAGGAAGCTGAGTGTGAACAGCTTACACTTATTTTCTGTTTTTCTTCCCTACCAGTCTGATTTCTCTGTTCATCTTCTGTGCTGTCTCTTTTAAATATGAATGAAAATAAATCCTTCCACTCCAAGCTTTGACTCCAGACCCAATATCTAAACACATCTCATGTGAACCTGCACTGCAATTAAAGGGATTTGCTGAAAACACAAATTTCTGTCATCTTTCTGAATTTTTGCTGCTGTTTTCCCTCTCTGTGGGACACGCACTCCACTTGCTCTCCAGAGGAAGCGAGATTTTTATTCCATTTTTTTTTTTCTTTCAGAGTAATTTCAGAGATTTGCAGAGGAAATCTAAGGATATGCTGATGCCTCCCCAGGATGATTTTCCATGGGCTGGGGAGACCTTGTGAGACATCCTGCTGGAACTGCTGCTCCTCAACAACAGCACATTTTCATTTCATCCATATTTATAGCAAAATGGAGACAAAATGTGCTTTAAAGTAAACAATAGAATTTCCAGAGTCAGGTTGATTTTCTGGCTTTGGTAAATTCCCAACCAAAGCTTTTCACACTGGGAGCAACCAGGGAAAGGTAAACAGGGAGAGTGAAATTCCAGCCTGACTGAAGGCAGTCGGAAAGTGGTCACTGATTTTAACAGAGCCAAGTTTTGCCCAAAAAACTCTACAAAAATCCTATAAATTAGGAACTAATAATAATAATATAAATTTTGGAGCTAAAAAAAAAGGGAGGCTGGTGGCTTCCCTTGGTGGCATAAAAAGCCTGGGGATAAAAAAAAAAAACAAAACCAAAACATCTATGAAACACTGCAAAAATTGAAACTGAGTTGTAGAATGACCTTGATGTCAGGATGAAACACACACTTAGAGTGTTTGTAGTTGTGTGTGCATCCTTATTTTATTTGCACAAGCTCAAGAAGGGACAGCTTGCCCCGGTGAGCATTTGCAGAAGAACAGATTTACCCAAACCCAATTAAATCAACAGCAGCCGAGCGTCATCACAGAGGGCTCTTGGGTTTTTCCCTGTCGTCACAGGAGGAAGGTGAGAGAGCAGATGTGACCACAACGTGTGTCATCAGGGTTGTTTGGTTAGTGTGGATTTCGGCTGCTGGAATTCAGTGAGGCATCCCAAGGAAAGAGGGTCCAAACCGTGGGATCGGCTGAGGAGAGGAGAAGAACCAAGAGTCCATCCTGTGAGGAGCAGCTGGGGGAGAAACGAGGCTCGGGGGGGCCCTCCTGGCTCTGCACAGCTCCTGCCAGGAGGGGACAGCCGGGGGGGTCGGGCTCTGCTCCAGGGAACAGGGACAGGAGGAGAGGGAACGGCCTCAGGCTGGGCCAGGGCAGGCTCAGAGTGGGCAGCAGCAGGAATTTCCCCATGGGAAGGGGGTCAGGGATTGGAACTGCCCAGGGAGGGTTGCAGTGCCCATCCCTGGAGGTGTCCCAGGAGGTGGCACTCAGAGCTCTGGGCTGGTGATGAGGTGAGGATTGGGCACTGGTTGGACTTGATGGTCTTGGAGGGCTTTTCCAACCTCAGTGATCCTGGGATTCTAAGAACTAAGGGCAGAACAGAGCAGTTGGCTTGTTGGCCGATGGAAATGTCCCCTCTGGCCACCAGCTGGAGCCCAGCAGGCTGATTGGGACAGGGATAATAAAATAAGCATTTTCCCTGGATAAAACAGAATCTGCTTTCCCCAGGTTTGGATAATAATGTGGATAACACTTGGACTCTCCTTGAAGCCCCCATGAGAAGCTCTCACCAGGCTTCCCAAACATTTATCCTCTGCTCACACAGGAGGGTCCCATCCCGCATCTGTCCCACATCTTAGAGAAGGAGAAACTGCTGCAGGCAGCTCAAGGCTCTGGGCAATGATCTTCTGACTTCCCTCAGAACTGTATTTAAGTCCAAGGAAGCATCAGGAATCACTTCAGAGCTCATTTGATGTGGCAGGGCTGGTGACTCAGGCCACAGAGAGTCCCTGTGCTGAGCACGTGGTGGGGAGTGACCTGGACACCTGATGCATTGTTTTGGAAGACACCTTGACATCTGAAAAACGTGAAGATCCTCACTGGGAAAGACCCAAAACACCCCTTTGGTTTCAAGCCTTGTGTGACCACAATGAGCTCCTTCCTCACTCTGCTCAGGAGGTGGAAATCTTCCTTGGAAAGCCCTGTCTATATAAATGCCAAGGAAGGCAAGGGAAAAACAATAGCAAAAATGAAAATAAATTAGCAATTACGCAAACGCGTAATTGGGTGGGGGGGGCCACCTGTAACACCTGCAGAAGGTGCTGGGGGTGATGTCTTGACCCAGGGCTGGGATCTAGAGGAATCATCTCCCCCTTGGCATCATGACACCCTCTTCTTACTCATCCCTCTGACGCCTCAACGCATCCTGGATTTTCCAGCGTGGCTTCACATGGACTGTAGGCTGGACGCAGGGAAAGCCAGCACATCCATGACCCCAAACATCATGTCCACGTGCTGCCCCGCTGCAGGCTTTGGGGAGCGTGACTCAGGCCCTGAGCCTGCCAACTTGTGAGGATGAGCAGATCCTCCATATCTGGAGGTCAGCACATGAGACATCAGCTCGGCCGGCGGCCACAGCCTGGTTCCACATTCTGGGAACAGCTGCTCCAGAGCCACCCAGGCACTTCCCAGCCCAAAGGAAACCCATCTTCATCCCCAGCACCTCCCAAGCTCTGCAGGTCTCCCTCCCCAGCAGCATCTTTGCTCCATGAATTATCCTGGGCTCCCTCTTTGCCTTCGACTTTGGCCAGCCAAGCTCCAGGGCATGCTAAATTCAGCCCCGCATTTATTATCCTAAAAAATGTGGGAAATAGGAAGGGTTGTAATTTCCCAAATTACTTTTCTTCTCACTAACAGAAGCTGGCAGCAAATATATTTCAAATGTAAATATTTAAATACTTACTTGCAAGCACAATTACCTTTTTTTTGTCCATGACTTGTTTCATTCTGGAGCTAAAAATACTTCCTCAGGAAGCAAACATCTAAGCTGGGTTTTGGGGAGAAATTTTAAATCCCTGGCTTAATAATTTTACCAAGAGTTAATTATTCCAAGGGTTCATAATTCTAACAGCGTTTTCCCTGCTTTTTGGAAATCAGAAAACATGTGGATATGAAATAAAACACGTTGCAAAAATGTTGCGGTGTCCAAAAAGGACAATACTTGTTTATAACACCCAGATTAACGTCGTGAGGTTCATTTAGCCTTCAGCTTTCCCTTGGCTCCTTCTGAGCGTGGAATCAATCCCCTGAATGCCTGAGAAATGAGCAGGCTTCAACATTTTTATTTATTTGGATGAGCACAAAACGAGGGGGAAAAAGTTCCTGCCTGCTCTCGAGGCGGAGAAATCGCTGTCGCTCCTTTCCCCCTGCGCCGGCCGTAAAATGTACAGAAAATGTAAAGCAATAAAAATTTTATGAGGGGTTGTTTTTATAATGTTTACCAACCTCCTGCCTCTCTGACGCTTTCCAGAAGATAGGATTTTAATAGGGCTTCTTTGAGTCCATAAGGGAAAATCCCAATTTTAGGGGGTTTTCAGCACAGTGGTTCTTCAGCTCCCCAAATTTCTTCCTCTGTCCCTTTGGCTTCACTGTGAGCTTTTGGTCATGGAAGTTTAAAGTATAACATAGATGAGAAATAACATGTGGTGAAAAATACAAGGGCAATGTGAAATGTAACGTAGATGTAAAATATTGCATAGATGCGAAACACGATGTAGATGTAAATTACAACGTAGATAGAAAATACTATTTAGGTGTAAAACGTAGATGTGAAATCTAATGTAAATAGAAAATAAAATTTAGATAGCAAAATACAGTGTAGATGTCAAATATAATGTAGATAAAAAAATACGATGTGGATGTGAGATACAATTTAGATGTAAAAATAACATACATGTAAAATGTCGTGCAGAGGTAAAATACAACATAGATGTTAAATATCGTGTAGGCGTAAAAGATCTTTACATTTCATCAACAATTAGGAAGATTTAATTGGGGAAATAAATACTTGGAAAGCATTTCTAAGAAAGTAAATAAATAATTAAAGTTATTCATTTTGCTGCTGATTGGAACAAATCACAAAGCCACTCGAGCTCGACTTTCAAAATTTCTTCGAGCAGCGATTTTTTTTTTTTTTTAAATCCCATTATTGTGAATGACCTCCTGGTTTTCTCCAAACGTACCAAATCCATCTTTTGCTGTCTCTGCAGGGGCAGAGGATCTCTCCTTTTCATACAAGAGCTGTTTATTAGCCCGAGGTCGATCCCTGATTTATCCGTGTGGATTTCCAAAGCTCCGTGGGCCGGGTGCACAGCGAGCCCTGTGCCTGTCGTATGTTCCCACTGACGTGTTTACAAGAGTTTTGATTTACACCTTCCAGGTGTTGCTCTTGGAAAATATCCCTGCCTTTGGTTTACACATTTTTCCAATATGTTTGTGGTCTTCAGCAAACTCCCCCATTTGTTACAGGGGATGTGCCAGGAATAAGGGGGTGCAATTTTTATCTGGAACTCGCTGGCAAAATTTGGATTTTAAAAAGAAGCAGGTATTTTATTTATAGAATTAATAAAATTCCCCAAATCCATATTTTAGATTAAATGAGTGGTTTTTTGCTCAGAAACTGGGTGTCAGTCTCATGCTTATGGTGCACTTTTCTTGATGCAAACCAGCCAATATTTAACCTAAAATGGGAGTTAAACATTTTTTATAGTTTTGTCTTTCACCTTTTTTTTAAAAAAAAAACCCAAATTATCATCACACACAAAAAATGAATGCTCTTTATGCCACCAGAAAATATTTTATATTTTTATATTTCATATTTTAATATTTTGTATTTATCACATCCAACTGTATTTTCAGTGCAAAGCTTTTCATAGAACCAAGGCTGGGCATATTCTGAGGTTGCCAAAATGCTAAAAATAAAACCAATTTCTTCCAATTTATTTTTAATTCTGTGTATGTTTGGCATCAATTTTTAACGCTGGATTAGCGCTGCCTTTTCGTTCCGGGTCAGAAGCTAGGTTATGTTTCTGAAAGGCTTAGAAAGAAAAAGTGTCATTTATTAGGGGGTACAAAGTAACTCAGAAAATTGTTGTTTTAATTCAGAAGGAAAAATATTTTCTGGGACTCAATTTGCCTTTGCAGGAATAGCAAAACCTTCTCCTTTAGCACTCGTATCTACACAGGTTTTCCACATCCCAGTAAAATGTTACTAAAATTATAAATACATAGTCCAGCAATACTGTCAAAACAATAGATTTTAATAAAATATTAGAATGATCCTCCAGCATTTTTTCCAGCTAAATCTGCACTGGAGTCCACAGGATTTATCTGCAAGAGAAGATAATTAACTGAAAGTATTTAACTGGTAATTTTATTATTCTTTTTAATGAAGCACTTCACTAATTCAATTTTATCCTCATGACTGTTGAACATCATGAGCGGGGTTTGGGCTCTTTAAAAGACACAAAAATCTGGTGCATATTCGAGGTGAGAAATGGGAATAACCGGCAGGGCAGAAATGGGAATAACATCCCTGTGAGAAATGGGAATAACTGTTGGGAAAAACCACATCGTGCCAAACCCCTACAGAAATCCTGGGCAAGGCAGAATTCTCCTTTCCCAGAGCCTCAGGCATCACCTGCAGTGCCCAAAGAGGAATTCCTAGGGAATATTAGTGGGATATTATCAGGCTTTCCTATGGAGTTACATGAAGGAAAGAAAACAGCGATGATTTGAGTTCCAAGCGTGTGGTGCTGACAGTGGAAAGGGAATCTGGAAATGCTGATTGTTTTATCTAAGGAAACCTGGAAATGCAGATTTATTCCGAGGCACTGGAAAGTGAAAAATTCCATTTTCCGTGCTCACCCAACCCCAAACTCCTTGTGCAACCCTTCCCTCAAACGCCTTCCTTGGAGAGCTCATCCCAACCAGCTCGTGAGTCGCCTGGGCTGCTCTTCCCAGGCACTTTTCCTTCAAATTAGGAAGCAAATCCCGGCAGCGAGGGATTGCACAACGTAAAAATAAGAATCTGAAGCAATCCCTCAGCTCGAAAGCCAGAAAAGATTGGATGGTTGTCAATGCATGGTAAATTGGGAGGCAGATTAGCAGCCTTACTTTTGAACCTCCAAACATCTGAAACCCGTTTCCTGTTTAAAAAAAAAAAAAAAAAAAAAAAAAAAAAAAGGGAGAAAAACTATCAAATCTAGGTGGATGACCTCAGGCAGGATTCTTTTTTTTTATTAACAAACGCAAATTGTACATCATCGTGGCAAAAAAAAAAAAATTTAAAAAGGGGGAAAAAAAAAAAAGAAGAAGGAAAAAAAGGAAGGTCGCTCTTGGTGGTCTTGATCCCTTCTGTATATGGGAGAAAGGGGATGAAAAAACCAGAAAAAATAAACTTTACCTTCTCACTTTCAGGGTGGGCAATGCCATTCCAGCGGCGGGGTCCTCGGCTCTGGGAAGTGTTAGCGCTGTCACCGCAGCCCCGGTCCCACCGGCTGCGCTTCCCCGCTCGCTCCCGGGGAAAACATTCCCTGAATTCCTCCTCCTTTCTCCCTATCTTCGCCCGGGATCCGAGCGCTGCAGGTTCACGGCGCTACTGTCAAATTGCAGGGGACAGGGCTAATCTAAAGCAGCAGCGACGCAGCAGCGAGGAAAAACATTGACAAATTTGCTGTTTCCAATCCTTTCTACTCTTTCCAGTCTGTTGTGTTTTGGCTTCTATTTTTTTTTTTTTTGTCCCAAAGCTATAAATACACAGCAGCAGCTGTAACTTGTTGCTGAAATGTGCTTTATAGATCTGTTCTGGCACAATGCTTGTTTTACTGGGTTCAAATTTGATATTGGGAGTTCTGATTTTTATGTCTTTAATGGTGCCGCTGGCTTTGTGCTGCTTGTTGCTGTGCCCTGGTGAGGTTGGAAGCTCTAAAAGCTCATAAAAAAAGGTAACACATGCTCAAAGATCCATTTAGTTATTAAATAGTGAAAAAAAAAAGAACAGTTATCTTTTTAAAGCAGTGCCTATTTCATGTTTATTCACTGATTTAATGTAAGGTCTTTGGCAAATCACAGAATCATTAAATTTGCCTTTTTTTTCCCTGACTTTGGGACACTGATTTCTCACTGGACATCTGTCACAAGGTTTGAGGGTTTTCCGTGGAAGAGAATTCTCTTTGATCTCAAAAAGAGGGAACACAGGTCTAATAATCAGCATGGAAAAAAATTCAAGGATTTTTTGGCCAGTCAATCCTATGCCCAACCAATAATTTTGGGAAATTGCAGGTCTGAGAGGTGCGCAGGTGTTAGTTCATAATTTCATATATCATTAAAATCTATAAACTATGTGAGCCAGCTCTTACCCACCCACTGATGTCCTCGAGCTGCGAATCAGACGCAAAATTTATAGCAACCCATTTATAATTCCACATTATTATAAATAATTCGCCCTTCATGGCAAATAAATCACCCTTCTTCACCCCAAAAGCTGTTCCTAGGACACGGCCTGGAGAGGGACATTCCAGATTCCCTGACACCCATTCCCAACAACCCCAGCGGTTATTTTTCTAATGAGCGATGACTCCAACATTAAGAAAATCAATTAATCTTCTGTGGGCTCTTTCAAATGAACCCTCATATTATCTGGCTATGCCCTCAGCCGGGATAGTTTAGAAAATACCAGCTCCTATCTTATCTTGTCACTTCTTACGCTGATGGGGGGGAAAAATAATGGCTGCGAGAGCCACAGGGGAGGATAATTAGTAAAATCAAGTGACTCGCTGTTTGTTTGCCTGGCAAAATGAACTTTTACCCCTCCACCGCCACTCCTCCCCCCCAGTTTTCACCATCTTATCATCCAGCATTTGACATGACAGGTTAATGAGGAAACCCCCAAATTGGGCTCCTGCAGCTAATTGTGCCCGTGGTGGCTCTGGGCTGGGAGGGCTCCATGGTCCTCAGGAAATCCGAGCACTTGGGGGGATGAAAAGGCTGAAAACTTATAGAAACACTCACACACAGACACTGAATATCTGAATTTATTATTGCTTTGAATTCTGGGGGAATAAACCTGCAGATTTTACAAGATCCTGACCTGAAGAGCATTTTGATTTCTTCTCTTTTCATGCACTTCATAATTATTTTTTTAAGGTGACTGAAGCATCCCCCCAGTCTCCTCCACAGTGCACTCCTTCAGAAAATGCAATTTTTAGACGAAAATGCAAAAATTTGGACAACTGAAGACAAACTCTTGCTGTGAGTGTGAAAGAGAAGCATGTGGTGGGGTCTCCCTGATAATTTTCCAGTGGTGGCATGAGAGGTGTCCCTGTGCTTGACATCACCCTCTGCTACCTCCCAGCTTCTCCCAGAGCTTGGGATCTCTGCTATTAATTGACATTTTCAGGGAGGGTGTTTTTTCAGGGCATTAATTTTTTTTCAGGGATGGGATGGGATTATGAAAAATTTGGGGCTGGTTTTTGCTGCTGATTTTTGTTGGGTTTTGGGTTTTTTGCTGGTTGGATTCAAATTGAAAAGTCATTGATGAGTGAGATATGGCCCAACCCTTCTGCTCTCAGCAGGGAATCCCCCCGTCACTGACACAATATTTTCTCCCCATTAGATTTATTCCTTCTCTTCTCCCTCTCTGCTCCCCATGTCAGCATCTCTGCGTGCTGAGATCACCACAAAGTGGGATCTTCCCCCTGAAATTTTATGCCAGCAGGAAAATCAGCTCCTGTCCCACACAGGGAAACACTGGAGTCCTCAATGACTCAGGAACATGGAGGTGATTGAGGAAAAATCACTTTCTCCAGCTGCCTTTTCTCCATGGAAAAGCTGATACCATTAAATGGCCATTTTTTGGTAATATCCCATTCAGAAAAGCTGCTGCTTAGATTTTTCACCAGAAATCTTCACTTTTGCACTGTGTGAGGTTATTGCACGCTGTCCACCCCAATCCCATGGCCAGTGCACAGGGCCAAACTCTCAGAACAAGCCCCTCAGCCCATTTCTGCATCGAATTTCATCGCCAGTCCCTGGATTTATTGACATTATAATGGGCAGCCCACACAAACTGCAGCCACGGGGCCAATTAACGGCACAGACAACACCAGACATTTGAGAAGTTGCTAAACTCGGTCTTGAAAAGGATCTCGGCTTTCTCCCTGTAAAAGGATCTCGCTCTGTCATCGTGTATTAAACTGGAAAGCTTCACGTTGGAGAGCAGCACAAACTCATATCCTGATAAGGCCTCACATCATATTTCAACAGATCCTATCTCCCGTGGCTTCAGTTCTTGTCTGCCATGGGAATCTGAGGGGGGTTTGCTGAGGGAAAAGTTGCCGTGGACGCTGTAAGAAGTTTATTGGTGTGCTTTATTTACGTTTTCTGCCAATAATTGATGTCAGGTTTCCAAGCCAGCGCTGCTGAGTAGACCCTTCCCAAGGAGGGAATGGAATGGGACCTCAGAGCTCACCTCAACCACCAGCTCTGAGATAACACGGATTTAAAGCAATATTAGAGTCTTGTTCCCAAACAAGATCCAAGTGTTGGACTCAACGACCTCGAAGGTCATTTCCAGCCATAACAATCCCATAATTCCATGGTTGTGTTCATCAATCTGGCCATCACTCAATCGTTAGCATGAAGTCGACCCCAGCAAGTCCTTGACACGATTTTCCAGAAACACAACAGCAAAATTACCTCAGCTGTGCCTTTCCTCCCAAATTCCAACGCGGAGACTCAAACTGACCGAAACATTTGGAAAAAGTTGCGTTGATTTCTCTGAATTGTTCTCCCCATCAAAAGCCTTTTGAAGGTCGCCACCTTCTTTTTGACATTCATGGAAGCGTTGCAGATAATGCCGTGGATTCCTTTATTTTAAAAAAGTTCAAAGGTCCATTAAGGCCTTCCATGTTGTACAAAAGGCTCAATCCAACGGAAACCATTTTTCTCCCCCAATTGTTTGGAGCGGCAAGAGAACCAAACAATCCGTTATTCACACAGATCTACCCAGGAACGCGTTTCCCGTGCCCAAGACATCCATGCTGTGCCTTAACAAAAACAACTTTTCACTGGCCTGCTTGGAAACATTCAATTTATCCATAAGCAAGAGTTCCATACGAAAATCTGTGTAATATTTGTAGGTATTTGTGGTAGGTGAGAGTTGAGATCACGGGGTAGAGAAGAAAGTGCGTTGTCTGAAATTCAAGTCCATACTTTGTACCTTAAGCTCATGGCTTCCATATGATCATCCTGAAAAATACACTAAAATAACGGAATCGGTGGGGGCTGACCACTTTTCTTGTGCAATTGTCCAGTTTTAAGCCAAATCTTTGCTTTCCCACCATGACTTTGGAAAACAACGGCTTGCGGCGCTTTTGAAGGGACCTGCCTTGAACGGAGCTCACTGTTCCCCCATCTCGGCTGTCCAAGCTGCCCTGTGTAATACCAATGTTATTTCCTTGATATTATAAATAGGATTTGGGTTGAATATGAATAAACTCATACCCCTTGGTATGCTTTGTAACTCTAATCAGCGTTTTCCTGCGAAAAGAAAAGGGAAAAAAAAAAAAAAAAAAAAAAGGGGGAATGTTTATGTGGAAAATAAAGAGGTGCTAATTTTATCTTGTGAAAGTGGATATCTCCTTACGTCCCTCCAACTTCGAGGAAGATAACCAGAATGTATTATATCATCTAAATCCAGCATCCTAGGAGATCAAACGGAATAATGTACACATCTGCCAGGGCTGATTGAAGTATTGCTGGTGCTCACTTCCGCTTCGCTAAGTATGTGTTTCATTGATAGACGGAATTTGCCACCACCATGAAAGAAACTCCAAGTCCTCTGTTTGTGCCAGTTGATTTCTGTGATATCTCGGAGGCTTTTAAAATAGGGCTCCAAAATAGATGTGCCCTTGTCACCCCTGTGTTTAAGCTCTCTCCAACAGGAAATGGCACGGGTTCAAATTTTTTTCTGCTGGAAGCCACATGGAGATAGATAAGAATCATGTCTTGTCTATGACTAAGCATTGACATTTAAATGTTTAAATTATAGTCAAAATGATCCATGGTGAACCCACCTGAGACTATTTTTCTTTGTCTGAAGTCCTACTTTCGAGCCTCTTGAAAGGGAAGGTGGAGCTCTCGGGGTTGTGACATGACCATGTTATGGGAAGGAAATGGAAGTTTGCTTTATTGTTGGTCTTCAAAGACGGTTTTGCTACCGTGCGCCACATCATCTCCACCAGTTTATCCCTGGCTTCTCCATCCTCAGCATGGCGGGTTCAAAGCACCAGGTTTAAAAGGCAGGGCGGATGAAAAAGGCTTTCACTTTGCCAAATCCCAGATGTCGGCTTCAACACGCCTGGAAAAAAAATATATATAAAAAAATATGAGTGGTATTTCCTTGGAACTGCTGTTTCTTCTGGAGGCAGAGGGCAGCTGGAGGGGTGAGGAGGGCTGGGATGTTTATGAAGTGTGCAGGGAATTTGGAAGGAAGCTCACTGAAGGAGGACAGATGGTTGGGGGAGCTGGCAGTGTGACACTGAGCCTTTCACTTCTGGGTCGCCCGGTTCAAGCGCAGCCTTGGTCAAGGATGGCACGGAGCCATCTCCAGCAAGCGGCTCTTCCATGAGAAACGTGGCTGGTGAGGAGCAGCTCCTCGCTGGATGGAGGAGAGGGACAGCGTTTTTATTCCTGATCGGTTGCGGAGACGCTTGGGAAATGTGAGGGATGTACAGCAGGGACCGGTTCGGTGGCACAGACTCGGTGCCATTGTCCAGGCATCACCTCTCCAAGCCAAGAACAGGGATCCCCACAGGATGCAGGTCTTGCTGTGGGTAGGAGGAAGCATCCCCAGAAAGGAGGATGTGTGTCCACCTGCCTCGGATCCCGGAAAGGAAAATCTCCTTTTATGTCTGTTTAATTCCTGACAATGTTCCCATTTTCCCCAGGTGGACCCATGGACCAGCATCATCTTTTATTCCTGGAAAACAAGGAATTCCTTTTGTCCACTCAGATCCAACCTCACTGGAACTGTGGGCTCGTGGAAACATTCCTGGTGTGTTGGGAGATTACTCCATGTTTTAGCCTCGCTTTACTGTTATTCTTTAATGTCACTCTAAAATACCCAAGGTTTGGAGGAGTTCGGACTTTTAAGCTACAAAATAATTTTTCTGATCACTCTTGGATTTTAGTAAATGCAGCAGGAGAAGGGAAGGGAAAGGGAAAGGGAAAGGGAAAGGGAAAGGGAAAGGGAAAGGGAAAGGGAAAGGGAAAGGAAAAGGAAAAGGAAAAGGAAAAGGAAAAGGAAAAAGGAAAAGGGGAAAAGGAAAAGGAAAAAGGAAAAGGAAAAGGAAAAGGAAAAGGAAAAGGAAAAGGAAAAGGAAAAGGGGAAAGGGAAAAGGAAAAGGAAAAGGAAAGGAAAAGGAAAAGGAAAAAAAGGAAAAGGAAAAGGAAAAGGAAAAGGAAAAGGAAAAGGAAAAGGAAAAGGAAAAGGAAAAGGAAAAGGAAAAGGAAAAGGAAAAGGAAAAGGAAAAGGAAAAGGAAAAGGAAGAATTCCTTGATTAGGAATATTCTCAGACCCTAGAGCAAAAATCTCTGATTGCAGAACACCTCTCTTTTTTGCACAAACATTCTTCCTATGCATCTGTTAGGATCCTACCAGCTCAGCTTCAGGAAAATTCATTTCACAGTTCGAGTTATTGGGACATTTGACATATTTGGTCTCTTACGACTTAAAAATTGTTTTGGGAATCCAGCAGCCCAGTGGAATCCCACAATGGCTCTTCACAAATTACATTTTCACAGGGCAACCACAGCCAAAGGTAACTGGGAGGGAGGAGCTGCTGCTGGGATTCTCCAGCTGGGGGACTGGGGTTTGGCTGTTTAATACAGAAAATTATCAACCCAATCACAAGTTTATAGCTCCGCTGGCAGCTGGGTGGTGTCTGACATGGATTTGTCTTCTCACAGACATCTCTGGTGCCTGAGATGTCCAGGAATGTCCATATCCTTAAGCATAACTAGGCAGATACAGTAAGGAATTAGGCTGCCAGGAATTTGTATTTTCCAAGCCGAAGTCACTGACAAAAGTATCTGGTAGGAGGATTGATCATCCAACAAAAGTCAAGCAGAGAGAAAGCTGACTCTGGAATAACGGGCAAGAAATATGGAATATGAATTCCTACAGTTCTGGACTCCAACACTTCCATGAGGAGTGTTTGGATCGATACCAAAATCATTGAAGCTGATAAAAAAATCCATGGAAGATTCATCGAACTTTAGAATGAGCCACAGAACTCAAATGCCTCTCGCTGGGATAACAAGTGATGGATACATGTCATTCTTAATTCCTTGTTTAATGCTTAATGTTTAATGTTTATTTTTATTAATGTCATTCCTTTGCTGGGAAGAAGGACATGTAAAGAGAAAGGGGAAAAAGAAAGAGAGAGGGATATTATGTGGCTTTGCAGGGGAATTTTTCTGTGCAAAGGGATCATCCCACCAGCAGAAGGAGCTCCAGCTAAAATCCTGCCTCTGCTCCTTTGGTCCTGATGAAGTTTATGGACCTCAGCAAAGAACAAAAGGAAAAGGTGACACAGCCACATTCAGGAGGAGAGAGAAGTGGGATGAAGCTCCAGGCAGAGGAAGGACCAAAAAGTGATGTGGGCACAGATGAGGGCGTTGACACATCCTTGCCTTCAGGAACCACAACCTCCTGGACTGCTTTTTCCAAAGTAGAGGCTGGTAGGATTTCAGCAGGACGTTGTCATTCCTGGTGGGTCCTGCTGACAGCTGACTGGTGGGATTGGCACTCAAGCAAAGAACAAGACCCAAATTTCTGCTTCCCATTGGCTTTGGAGATACAAAGTGGCACAAAGGCAGCGTTGCTTTTTCCAGGGTGAGGAATTCCCTGAAAGATCTCTGCTGGCTTTAACTTTTGGTATTAAACAATAGAAGAAAGATTAAAAAGAGAAGAAAAAATTTTAAAAATATAGGGATAAAGCTCAGGGGAAATGATCCAGTTAGTATAAATTAATGTAATTGTTATTATTATTCCAGGGAAGTTCTCAGGTTTAAGGAGAGAAAATAAAACCACAGGACACCAAGCCAAGAACCAAAGTGCCTCCAGCAGGTCTTTACAGTTATCCAACATTCCTGCTCGAACAAAACCAACTAATGGGATATGGGAAATACAAAATATCCTCCAACAAAGAACCAGGAATGCCTGCAGTGCTGAATTCCATAAATAAAATGCACTCCTTGGTTTAAAGCTGATAAAGCTGCTCTTCTGCCACAAGCTGTTCCACAGGCTGCATTTCCCTGCAGAAAGTTATCCACAAGGAATTAGCTCCCTTATCCTTTGTTTACATGTATTGATGATAGTGCAAAGGCACTAAAGAACTTTGATAGGAGATTGTTACTCCTGACTCACAGAGACACTGCAAAAATCTTCCCCTGGAAGACAAGAAAAGTCCATAAATTGCGCAGCATTTTTTTCTGCAAGTTCATGCTAATTTACTCTTGCATCATTCATGAGCCACAAAATGCCCTGGGGTGTCTTTAGAGATATAATTGTTTTTAGAACTAAATAAATTCAAAAGGCAGGAGGGATATTCCTCATTAACTTCCTGATTTATAATGCCAGAATCCTTTACTCCCTTATCAAATCACTGCACAAGAAAAATGAACAACAAGATAAACATGAAAAGGCGCAACAGTGTTTTGCTGATTTAAATACCTCTTATTTTAAAAAATATATGTATTATGGATGTATATGAATACATTATAAATATGCACATATGAAAAGGGAAAATATCTGTCTTTCCTTGTGCAGGAAAAAGAAGCAATTGGAAGAAACAACTCTTGCTGCTCTTCCCCTCTCGGCAACACTTCTGAGGTTAAAGGAATAAAAATCCATCAATTTGTACAGGCTGACCTTGCAGTGTTGGGTTTTAGCTGAATTCAGATGTGCAGGATTAACCCAGCAAAGTTTACATGACATTGATTTAAGAGCTGCCTTACAGGACCTTCCAGCGAGTTCCATTAATCGGAATCTTTAATCGGGCCTTGGGATGAGGAAAAATGTTGCTCAGCAGACGTGCAATGTATGATAAACAGATGTCCCCGTGCATCAGATAAACCCAAATGCAGGCAGGGATCACTAATCAAGGACATGGTTTGGGGCAGGGAGCAATTCCTCAGCCACGGTTTTGCTGAGATGGAGATGGGATGGAGATCTCCAAGTTGGAATTGGGATTTCTCGCCTCCCGTTGCGCGTTCAGGAATCACCCAAGAGCGCCAGTTTGGGAAGACACTCCCAGGTGCTGGGGAGGAATGACCATGTGGATGGTTGGACCCCCCAAAAAAGCAGGATTGGTCAGAAGAGACTTGGAAGGGTTTCACTGGGAGTCACAGCAAGCAGGGAATAACCTGGTGGTCACGGCGCTGGAGTGGGAAAGGACGTGGCTCTGTCCCCAGTGTGGGACTCCTTGATTAATTTTGCACTGAAAGTTCTCCAGCAAAACACGTTGAGTCCCTGGAGCAGAAACTGTGTTCCAATTTTGGATTTGTCATTTCAATGTGTTTTTTATTTTTAATATGGCTTCTCTCACTCAATATCTCATCTCCTCCACAGTCAAATTTAAACCCCCATTTTTTACTTTCTTTTTGTCTACCGATTTTCTTTCCCCATTATCTTCTCCTAATGCAACTCCATTTTTTTACACCCTTCACACCGCAGCCAGGTCACCTCATTTACCATTGAAAGGTACCAAGAAACATCTCCTCACTCTTGAGTCTCACGCCTGAGTCCTGGATCTCTTGGAAAATCCCACCCAAAATCCCGTGACCCCAGCTGGAGCACACCCAGCCCAAACCAGCATCTCCAGGGAAGTCAGCTGTCAAATCCTAGCAAATCTCCCAGGCAAAACACAATTTTTCGACTCCTTATCGCCCGGTTGTGCTGGGGCAGCTCTCGGCAGGGACAGGAAAAGGGCAAACAGCCTCTGGAAAGCCAACGCCTGCCAAATTCCCGCTCATTTCCACAGCGCGGCCGCGCCAGGATTTCACGCAGGAAAGCCAGCCACAGTTTTCGGACGTGAGCTTGAAGACCCACTTCCTGAGTTATTAGGATTGAAATTCCACAAAGAATAATAGGAATATGAAATCGGGCTGGGGTAAGGGATGTGTGTATGGAAGGATGTCACCCAAGGAGATAAAATTTCCACCCTTTTCTGAATGACAAGATGGAAAATCTTAGAGCAGGAGTTGTTATCAACTTAAAAATGGCATGGCTGCCCCATCCACCTGGACTGCACCAAATCCAACTGGTTTTAGCTTTAAAACTCCATGGAAATCTCTTTTGACTGCCACAAACCTCCCTCACCCTGAGCAGGATCTTTATGGCAAGAGTTTACACGTGGGAGCCAACTTGCAGCTCAGAATTTGGCCCATTTCTTTGGAGGACATGCCAGGAGTAGCCTGTGATGTTGTTTGGTCTCTGGAGGCAGCCCAAATGAGAGCAGAACAAAGCTTTGATGCAAATGAAAACCTACCAGTGAGTGCAGCTAAATAAAGAAAAAAAAATGATTCTTTGTTATGGAAACCAGCAGAGGAAATCTTGAATTAGTCAGTGCATCGTGACCTCTCTCTGCCCTCCTGAAAAATGTGCATTTTCTTAAAGCCTTTGGACTTTCCACTGCCAAAAGGGAGAAACTATGCGACATTTCCAGCCACCTGGTGCAAAGCCCAAACTTTATTTAGCAAGGGGGGGAAAAAAATCATCCTTATGGTATAACAAATGTTTAAAAAAAAATTGAGTAAAAAGCACGATTGGTGCGAAGCTGAATAATTTTGAGTGGCTACATCCAATCATGGCACAGACAGGAAAAGCTTGACTTGATCTTGTGAATGAAGCATGTGGTAATTGTTTCCGTACATCCTCGTTAAGATGAAAAGCTACACAAATAAACAACAACAAAAGATGCTCTGCGCCAATCAGGGGCTTGTTCCAAAAGAAATTTTTTTTTTTAAAAAATCAAAAAGAAAGGGAAAAATATGGCTCGGAGTAGTTATTCCCATGCTTCCTACTAGGAGGAGTAATGGATGGGGGCTAGGGGAGGTGGCCCTGCAGGTTTTTGCCTTTTCCCCGGGTCTCATTTGGGCAGCGCCGCTCTGGCACGAGGCTGGGCTGGGAATGAGTCAGCGGAAGGTGAGGAAGGACATGGAGAGAACCAGAAGTTAACGTGGAAACACGACAATTAACACCGGGAGAAACTGCCCTTGAGGGACCCAACGGAGCCACAACAGAGAGAAACCTCCTCCAGACGAGTGAATAATGACGCTGCCACCCACCAGGTTTTACCGCCACGGTGACGGGGCTCACCAGAAAGGTCGCTTTGAAGTTTTGAAAGGGACAGGGCAAAGGTGACCTCCACGCAAGCTCCAGGATCCTTTCCTGCAGCAACTCCCGGCCACAGCTGTGTCCCTGGGATGGGGACCTCTCTAATTCGGAGCTGGAGACGATCCCCAGCTGACATCCGCAGCGCTGGCCGAGGGCTGCACAAAGAGTTGTGTATTCCCCATAATTGTCCTCCTTATCAGTGTGGGTGAGTGTGCAGTAGTCTAAATCACACAGTCATGACACTCCACATGGCTGAGCAGGAAGAGCCCACTTGGCCTGGGCTAGATTAGTCTAATCCCACCTCCCTTGTTCTGTCATAATACCCCTCCATCCCTTCACTCCCTATAAAAATATCCAGCTGTTGATTAAAATTAGTGAACTGTTGGCTTTCGGAGTCGAGTTGGCAGCTTATTCTCTGTATTTCCTAGATATCTCTGGATGAATTCCCCCATTTACTCGGCGGCCTGATCCTGTGAACTGCCAAGCTCTCCCAAGCGGGCGGGATCAAGCCTTGGCTCTCCGGATAAATCAGGGCTTCCTCCTGTTCCTCCCCACCAACCTGCTCCCAGCATTGACATCTTCCCTCCACGGGTGTCAGGCTGCCTTGGGAAAGAGGAAAACAAACGCTGGCCTGTCAGCTGGGTGCTCTCAAGAGTTGCACTCCTTTGAAAAGGGGACTAAAATAAAAGTCTGGCTTAACGCCCCCACCCCTCTCCAAGCTGTGACAGGAGGCTGGAGGAAGCCACCAGGCGCCTTGTCCAGCAATCCCAAGCAGGCTGCAGAACACCAGGATTTTGAGGAAATTGCTGTGAAATGTGAAATATTTCCATGTCTCGGCCCAGATTCATGTTACAAAGCCTTTGCTGTGGCAGCAAGAGCTTGTAAACAAAAAAAAACTTGGGTCAGGGGGGGAATAGCCCATGCAGAAGGAAAACAGATAAAGTCGTGTGGGCAGTTGGAAGAATGTTTTGGAGAGGAGGATTCATTTTTTTATTGGTTTTCTTCCTGCAGATTCTTTCTGGAGGGCTTGGAGAAATGCTGGGAACCCTCAGCTGGTGCATGTTGCTGCTGGATTCATTTTCCTCCAGCTCTGTGGAGTCCTGGGAAGTCAGTGGGAGATTCTGGCTTTTCCTAGAAGGACCGGGTGGCTCGGGACACCACCAGAGCTGGACCTCAAAGTAACAGCAATCTTATATTTACAGCCATGACTGCCCCAAATCCAGGGTGCAGCTGGGAAATAATCAACCTCAGCGACTCCATCCCGTCCTGAATGGAATCACTTGGGTCTGAGAAAGGGAAAGTAAAGAAATGTCACCCCACAGTGTCCCTAAAGCAATAGAAGACCATTGAAACCACTGTGCTTGTCCCCACTGTTGGGACCTCACCCAGTCAAGCACAGAGTGATTGTTCCAGGAAAGTGTTGTTGAAATTTAATGCAACTTTTCTAACTCTTCCCATTAAAAAGGACTTTGCTGCTCTGGTTTGTCAGCAGCAGTGTACAAGGAACAGTTTTGAGGAGATCCTTCCCTGCAGAGCTGGAATTCCAGCAGGAATGCAAGGAGGATCAAGCAGGATTTCGCAGCTCAGGCTGGGGGTCAGAGGTCCTGTCATTCAGCTATGAAATCTTTATTATAATTTTCAAAGGGAAGCACAAATCCTGCCATGGTCTGTGCAGGAAAAAAAAACTGGTCTTCAAGACATTTTGTTGATTTATTTTTAATATCATGCTCACTTTAATATGGTAAAAGCATAGAATCATGGAATTATGGAATTGTTGAGGTTGGGAAAGACCTCTGAGATAGCCCAGAGAGGATTTGTAAGCACACATCAATCTCCTGGGGCACCATGGAGAAAGACAGGGTAGGAATAATTTGCAAAATATTTTCCTAAAGATGATTTTCTGCAACTTTCCACTTTCTTCATTCACTTCAGTCCATTTTCTGAGTGAACACGAGGATGTGGGATCTCCTGGGATGAGCTAAGGGGAGTCAAGGGAAAAGACCCAGCAGAGTGGATGGACGGGGCAGGGCACATCCTGGAGAAATCATTCCAGGAGAACTGGATCCTTTTGGACATGCTTGGGTGGAGAAGCCTAAAAAAGAGGATTGTTCTGGTGCTGAGAGCCAGATTGCCACCACACAGGACTGCAGGAGCTCCCTCCTGGCACAGCGGGGACACAACGTCAAAGCATTCCGGGATTTGTCAGGATTCCAGGACTCTGCTCATTGCCCACTTATCCCTTCAGTCCCTGAAGCAATCTGCTTTTGGTGTGTCATTAACTTATCAGCTCGGCCTCCATTTATCTGCATTCACCAAGATCTGAAGTTGTGATGTTTATTCCCACCGCTCCGTGGGCGGAGGGAGATCCGCTGTGAAGATTGTCCAGCAATTTCCTTTGTGCTCCTTTTGGACAAAAGCTTTGGATGCAGCTGCACAACTGTCATCGGGTCTCTGGGCAGGAGAGGAGGGACAGCTGAGGGCCTGAGCCCCAGCAGGAATCACATTCAAGCCCTAAAACAATCTGATGGGCACTGGAATAGTCATCTTTTCCAAAGGTCCCATGGAATTTGGTGCCGACAAACTTTAGCCTCTGGCATGGAAATTGAACAGGCTTAGAAAATTGAACATGTTTCTACCTCACACCCTTTGGAACCTGCCAAGAGCCATCTCAAATAATTGGTTTGATGCTCTGCAGGATTTTCAGTCTCCTTAAAAAGAGAAAGGCACAAGAAAAACGTGGTTTCCAGGATTTAGAGCAGATATCTCAAACAATGGAGGTGGTGGTTTCCCAAGGAAGGAGTGTCAAAGGGTTGTGCTCATCAGCATGGACAGCAGTAATGAAAATTCCCAGGGAAAGGAACGGGAAGTGGTGCCTTGGGGTAGTGTTGATTGCCATGAGATGACTGAGAGGAAAATTAAACATTAAAACCCATGGAGGTGGTGTTTTCCTTTCTGTTTCCCCACCCGGCTCAACATGTACATCCCTAAACTTTCCTGGCTCTGATGATTTCCACCAAAAATTTCTGCTTGCCTCCAGCAAGGGCAGCATGACCTGCAACATTCCTGGCAAAAAAAACCAAACCAAAACAAAACAAAAAAAAAAAAACCCAAAACCCAGCAAGAGGAACACAGCAAGGATTTGCAGAGCAAATACAATTTTCTGCCTGTGAATCCTATGGCCAGCTCAAAATCCATGAACGCAGCCCACGGAAGAAAGGGAGACCATGGAAGGCATTTGGAGAGCAGAGGACCAGGGCTTTGCAGAGAAATTCCGAGCTCAGGGTGGATTGGAAACGCCGCCACTGAGCAGGAAAGCACAAAGGAGCTGCAGGATTTCACTTGCTGGACGCAAGGGTGTGCAATGCCCACGGCTTCTCCTCCTGGAGTTTCTTTGTTCCTCCACTTTGGACTCAACTTGCTGAGTGTGCCAACCACATTGTCCTAAATGACTGTATTCTCCACAAAACTTCCCTTTGCAATCACCACTGAGGAGAATACAGGAAATTATGGGAGTTTTTTGCCAAAATAATATGAATATTATATATTATTTATATATATATATAAAAAATATAGCCTGAGTTCGACAGCCCTGTACAAGAGCGAGTCTAGAGCAGATTTAGACAGAGGGGGACAATCTAAACAGCTCTTATTTTATTACCCTGATATGTTTAACTTTTTTCCACCCTTTTTTAGAGGCTGGAACTGTAGGATTTGCCCTTTGCAGCTGTATGAACTGTATGTTAAGAGTAACAGAGCTGTCTCAAATCCCTTTGTATTCCAGGGACATTTTTCCAAGGCATTTTGTCTCCGTAACAATACCCAGAGCTCCCTAAATTTTGGGAAGGTCATTTGTTTCCTAGCAGAGAGATTCCCTTATCCAGAGCTTACTAGAGCCCAAACAACAATTTATAAACTCTAAGCTCCTTTCTCCTTCAAGATGAAGTGCTTTAGTGTTGAAGCCAAACTAAATCTTTAAATGGTATAAGAGGCATTTGGATTTTTTTTTCCCTGCCCAGCTGACAGTAGGTTTACAGTTTATAATCTGGCCTTTGTAAAGGCATTTGTCAGCCTGGATATTTCATTTTAAAACGCGACCACCCATGAGGACGCACAGACAGGAAGCGTTTGTTCACTTGCACCAACAGCCCATTTGAAGGTTGGCTGCAAAATAACAGAATTTAGTCACAAAGGCAAACTTTTTTTCCTTTTTTTTTTTGGTGCATTATCTCCCTAACATCTCGTTTTAAAAAGCAGCTTTTGTTTATGGGAAGCCAGTCCTCCGCTCTAAATTTGGAAATTCGACGTATTCCCCTAATCCCCACGTCCTCTCAGGGATGCTGGCTGTGCATCTTTGGCCTCCCAAAAGACAGAGCTGCTTTTATCTTCTCTCCCAGGGTCCCCAGTTTAACTGCCCCACCAGAGGAAGAGGAGTCTTAGCACTCCAGGGGCAGAGGGGAAATGTTCAGCCCAAGTTAACAATTTCCACGGAGCCAGACCCGCTGGAAGTGCTGCAGCTTCGTGCCCATCCTGTTTTTTCAGATGTGTCTTCCACCTTTAGCACAGATTTGGTCATGCCAAACGTTGGTTGCTTTTGCAATTGAATAGAAATCTGTCTTATAGTTTATAAGAGGATTTCAGTTCTAAGATTAAGGTATCTCTTCATCCCTCCCATCTGGGACTTGACTTTTTCTTTTAAAGAGAAGAAGTGAGTACACTGGTAATTAACCAACACCAAACCCACCACACTCATTAGTACATTAACCAACAAATCTCAAAAATTTAAAAAAAAAAAAATCTTAAACAAACAACCCAAAACCACTACACCAAGCCAAAAGAGAAAGGCAAGAAATAGGATTTGAAGTTAAAAATGAGTGGCCTCCACTTCTTAAAGAGATGAGTTTGTGTCTCCATGCCTGGGGCTGATGGGGGAGAAAGCAAGGCCAGAGCAGAGGGGCTCATCCAGACAGTACCACACAGAATATTGCATTCTTTCCCCCACCATCACAAGTAACACTCACTTTTTATCTCTATTGCTCAAAGGTTTAAAGGGAGGAAATAGTTCCAGCAAGTGATAAAGCTTTCAGCTTTTTTTTTTTTTTTTTATTTAACTCGGTTGCAAAATATAACAATAAATAATAACTACCTCAAATCCCCTGGCCTGGGGTTTAGCTCTGTGCCCCCATCACTTCTTGGGGGACAGACCCCTACAGTACCTCAAAAGCACATGTTTAGAGAGTATTCCCAGCTTTGCAGCCCCCAAAATATTTGCAATATTTGCAATCCTCTTAATTCCTTACTTCCTACTGGGTCCAGAAGTTTCTTGTCACCCCGGAAAGCTCTTGCAGCCTTTATATTTTTTTTTTTTTTTTTTTTTTTCGTTCCTTGGCTGCTGGCACAAACTTTGACGTTTAAGGAATCTTCTACAGCAGAAATCGTGATGATTAAAAAAAAAAAAGCCAAAAAACAAAACAAACCAACAAAACAAAACAAAAACAACAAAAAAATGAAACAAGAGACAGGAAATTCTCCAATTTATGGAATCTCAGAATGGTTTGCCCATCCAGTGCCATCCCTGCCATGGGCAGGGACACGTTCCACCATCCCAGGCTGCTCCAAACTCTATCCAACCTGGCCTTGGAGATTTCCAGGGATCCAGGGGCGGCCACAGCTGCTCTGGGAATCTGTGCCAGGGCCTCCCCAGCCTCACAGGGAACAATTCCCACCCTTTGAGCCCCCTCAGCCATATATGATGGGTTCCACAAGAAAAGTGATGCCTCTTTGGGCAAAGAGGATTTTGAGGAAGTTTGTAGGGAGAGATACAAACAGAAGTCTGGGAAAAACAACGGGACAATATCAAAAGGGCAAGAGGAGAATACCTGTGCCACAGGAGGGGGAAAAACACCCCAGGCTGGCTATTTTAAGTCCTCTCCTCGTGTCCCAAATGCCGCTGCTGTTTTGCCCCAGCACTGCAGCTCTGCTGGCACCGTGCTGCCAGCACAGTGCAAGCCAAGGGAAACCTGCTCTGTGTCCAGCTGTCCTCCTGCTGCGAGCCTGGCTTTATTCTGCACGGATCTGACAGTCCAGAGCATTTCTGATGCCTCCAGGCCCCGGTTTCTTGGCTGCCAGCAGCAGTTCTCCCCGGGCAGGACTGTGGTGCTGCTGCTGTTTCTGGCCATACCTGAGCCCGTCCTCTCTCCAAACTTGGGCTGGGAGGCAGCTGCGGTCACCAGGTTGAGCCTCTCACTGTTCATAAGCCTTTCCAGGCATCCTGGAGAGCAAACACACTTTCCAAAAGGGATTTCTCACAGTTGCTGATGGCTCAGGCCATGCTTTTAGTGGTGGGGCTGTGCAATGTAACCTCAGAGAAGGAAGATTGTGTTTCCCTCTCTCATCAGAACACGTTGTGCTAATTTGCATTGTGCAGCCAAAGCGAAAATCACCCTTTTGTCTCTTCAAAGGAGGTTTTGGGGTCTACAAACACTTTAAGTGGACTTCAGCACACTGGGTTGGATTCAATCCTGCTCTCCTGCCCTGCAGTGCCCAGCCCAAACACCAAAGCCAAAGGAAATGTTTGTCCTAAATATTAAATGTGTCTCTGAAGAGAAATAAACTCTTGCTGAAGCACTTGAGCCAGATCCAGACCCAGGGAAGGAATCATCTGTGGAAATGGAGGTAGGACACCTTGGACAGTGGTCCAAGAATGGAACCAGAGTCATGGAATGTTTGGGTTGGAAGGGACTTTAAGGATCATCCAGTTCCACCCCCTGCCATGGGCAGGGACACCTCCCAGGATCTCAGGTCACTCAAGAACTCCATCCAACCTGGCCTTGTCCCTCTCCAGGGATGGGACATCCACAGCTTCTCTGGGCAAACTCTTCCAGTGCCTCACCACCCTCCCAGGGAAGAATTCCCACAGTCCTACCCACACCTACAAATACACCCCCCAGAAAAAAATCATCTGAATCCCCCTTGCACCCAGATGAAACCTGGGTAGAATTCCAGGGTGCTTCAAATACAACCCCCAGGTGGTCAGAAGAGGGGCTGGGGCTGTCTTTGGCCTTCCCTAATCCACATCCCTGCTCCCTCAGTGTCATTCCCTCTTCCAACATTTCCATCTGCTGCTGAGAGCACCCTGGATCCCAAGGTGAGGGCTGGGTCACAGCTCCTGCTCCAGCCCTGGGAGTTTGAAAAACATTTAATCTCACCTGTTAACGACAGGCAACAGCCAGCACCGAACCAGGGCTGGTTGCTTTGTAGGTATCTTCTGTGGGAAGAGCATCAGCAAGGCTCCAACGCCAGGAATAATCCACTTTTTGTGGAGCCAGACAGTTACTTAAACCAGGATTAACCCATTGGAAACATTAAAGTTTTCCTTTTCCTCCAGAATAACACTGTTCTAGAAACAAAAAGAACTTTTTCCTCCAGAACTGCTGCATCCCTGCATGGATCAATGGACTGATTTGCACATTATTATCTTCTCATCCCACATGACTCTTTTAGCAGCTTTCCCTCATTTCTTCCTGACACAGAGATCCCATAATCAACAACCTACATCAGCTTTGGAGAGAGCTCCAAATTTACTTCCCCCTTTTCTGAAGACATTCAAAGCCAAAGACATTTTATTTTCCATCTCCCTCGCTGAATTTGAACGCAAAGCATTATTTTGCATTCTCGTGGCACTGAAGAGAGGAGGAATTGCCTTTCCCAGTGCCTGAAGCTGATACAAACCTTTATGTGCTGCTAACTGGGAGCTCAGCAGTGGGGATTTAGGGGAAAGGCCCTGGGAACAGCCTGGGAACAGCCTGGGAAACTGAGGAATCTCTGCCTGCCAGAGATGCACTCCCTGCCCCTTGCAGCCCCCCGTTTTACAGCTCCACGTGGGCTGCCTGCTTTAGCCTGAGCTGGGACATATTTTAAGGCATGTCCGGAGATGGGAATTCAGACCAAGCAATTCCAGGTGGGTTCATGCACTCCCATTCTCAAAATCTCTGTGTTTTGCAGGAATCTGGGTTTTCCTCAGCCTTGCTGGAGCTGTCTGGACCTCCCTGTGGATATTAGGGCTGAGTTTAAGTTTTCTAGGTAACCTGGAACAGCCCCACTGACCCAAATCTTCAGCACAGACGATAAAAATGATTTTGTAACAATATCTAAACCACTCCACAGTGTTTCAGTAAACAGTAAATTTATTTTGGGTTTGTGTCCCAGCTTCATTTTCCTCAAAAAAGACTATTCCATTTTTAGGTTTATCCTTATGAATCTTCTTCCCAACACTCAACCTTTATTTATTATTTGTAATCTATCATCCTGCCTTAGAACTGTAAATATTCTACTTACACCCAGCACAGCACATCCTTTCTCTTTAAAAACCGAGCTGTGAGGTTTTATATATTTTTTTTTCCTTTCTGAACTGAAAGGTCCTGAAGATAAACTCGCAAGGATCCCAAAGTTGTGAACCACAGCCCAAGCCCATGCCAAGGGATCCCCTTTAAGCTTGGCTTCTGGCAGTGCCAACACCCAAAGGATGATCAAAATTAGGAAGAAAAATAATTACCTGGAAAGCAGCTAATTAACCAACACCAAACCCAGATGGTAATTGAGCCTAAATGCAGGGAAGGAGGAAAGGAGGGACTCCTGGAATGCATTCTTGGGAAAAATTATTCCATTGATTTTCATGGCTGGTCATTAGGCTATAAATTATTTCATTATTGGGCTGTGATGTAGGAATTCATGGGTATTGGGCACAGGCAGAGGAGAATAACCCCCAAATTATTAATCCAAATAGTTTGAAGGAGCAACCTGGTCAAACAAAGGCAATGTGGCAGCTTTGAATGGTGCCTGCAGCTTTTCTGGGGAACCAAATAAATAAAAAGCAGCATTGGGTGGTTTTTCTCCAGGCACAGCTCTGCAGAGTGAGAATCACCTGCTCCCTCAGTCCCCAAAACCCAGTCAGAAAAAGACTCCGTGCCAGTATTTCAGCACTTCAAGATTAATTTGGTTTTATTTGCTTCATTTCCAGCAGAATGAAACCCAGGATTCTCCTGGCAGGCCCTGAGGGGGCTGATTTATTTTTCATTAGTTCCAAATTAGCCCAACGATGAGACAACTTTTCAAAAGGAGAAGTTTGAAAGTGGCTCCTTTCAGAAGAAAGTCAGAACGAGGCACTTTGTGGTTTGTTTGGTTTCTTAATGGTTTCTGTCCCCTCTCTGAAATCCTCCTGGCCGCCCAACGCAAACTCAGGATTGATTTTAGTCCAGCCAAAGGTGCAGCTGAACTATTAAATTACATAAAGCAGGAGGCCACAGAGGTCTCCTTGACACTGGCACTGGCTCTGGTGATGATAAAGTGCTGTTTTCACATGCCTGGGGTCGAATTCAATTTGTAGTGAGGATGGATAATACGAGGATGTGGCTGTTTTCAGTTTTCCCTTGATCCCTGCCCTAGCCCTGGAGTAATGAATCCCAAAAAAAAAGCCTGTTGGCCCAGGGGGTATTTCCTCTCCCAGTAGTCCCAATCCCACACTGGAGCAGCTTTGGGCTGTCACCTCCTCACCTGAGCACCCCTGAGCTGTAACAACCCACCTGGCAGCGTCCCCACTGCCAACCAGCAAGGGGTTAACTCCACCCCCCGAGCCAGGAAAGGTTTTGTCAGGAGCAGATCCTGGCAAAACTGAGTCACCAGCACTCCGAGGTCACTGCCGTGGTGGCTTGGCCAGCATCCAACCAAAGGAAGAGCAGCTGGGGCTGCAACACCCACACCAGGTGCCACCAACACCCCACCACGGGGAGGTGACCCCACAGAGGTCCCTTAACCACGTGTTTTCTTGGGAGCCCCAAAACTGGTGTTTTTTGGGTGTTTTTCCCACTTCTCCTCCCATTTCCCACCGGGGAGATCTCTGCTGGCTGTGCACGCATGGGAAGAAGGGGCGAGAGGATGTTTCCCCAGTGATATCAGCAGCCCTGAGTAAATTCTCTGACCAAAAGCGAAGGGCCAAGGGAACAATTTGTGCTGCATCCTTTAAACGCCAGATCTCCATTTGCGAGCAGCATGACAGGAACAAGCAGGGCACTTAATAGCCAGCTGCGAAGTCATCAGGTGTAAATATTTACAGAGGTCTCTTGCAACATGGACATTCCTCCAGATGCAAGAGGATCCCAGGCGTTTCACGGCATTTTCACCTTCTGCAGAAAGAATCCTCCTTTAGACACGCTCAGCCATAAAACGACAGAAATAGCATTTTATGGAAAACCCACGCCGCGCCCACTCTTCAGGAGCTGTTCCCTCTCTTCTCCTCTTTGGGAATGGTCAGTCAAAACTCTGGTTTTGACTCAAATAAGAGGTTGCAAAGCAAAGGTTGTTCAAGGCACGGAGAAGCAGCGTCCTGTGGAAGGGCAGTGATTGCTGAGGTGTACAAAGGCATGACATGAAGAGGGATGGGGTGGAATTAAGCAAAAGAAAATCCCTCTTTTGTGGCAAAGCCCCTCAAAAGAAGAATTTGCAACCTTCTTACTGAAGAGATCCAATACTCCACAAATCACAGTGTTGGCAGAAGGCGTAGAGGACCTGAGGAATAATTTTTGGGGTTAGGGATAGATCCAGCCCAAACACAATGGAGACTTTCAGCAAGTGAAAACCAGACCTCCAGCCCATCTTGTGCATTCCCTGCCATTATTAAAACCATCTCCTGGTTTCTGTGCTCCTTCGTCACCTTTTTCCTTATTCTAAATGCAAACTCTCATTCAATACCAGATTGTGGCTGAGAGTCTGGGAATTACCATGGGAGAGTCCAGGTCTTTCCAACTATTCCCTCTTTGTGTATGAAATGTAACCAAAAGTCACTTCAAGGAGGAGTTTTTTTCTTGATGAGGAAATGAGGTTTTAGGAGACCAGAATTATGGAATTATGGTGTCCAGCCATCAGCCAGATGAGACTGACCATCTGCATTCCCAGCTGCGTTATTTTTCACCCCAGATCCCAATTTTCACCTGATTTGTAGGACTTTGTGATGATAATAACGTGGTCTTGTGTTTATCAGCCTTGGCCAGAATGGGCTGCTGGGTTCAGAAGTGAAAGTTGTCCACCCCATTTCCCTCGAAGTCAGAAGATGGGGAGGGGGTGAGGCAGCACCTCCCACCACCATCATCAGAATTCCTAGGACCTAGCACAGGTTAAATCCCGATTAAAACCATGCAGGTTTCTCATTTTTTAGGGTCACCCTGCTCTCCTTCTCCACACACAACAGCATTCCTCCAGCCCCAGCCGTGGGTGCTCCAGTTGGGATTGGCAAGCCCAGCTGCCCATTCCTCCTTTCATGCCTCCAAAAACACCACCAGGGCTTTGGTGAGAAATGATTGCAATGCAATCCGAGCTGGAGCCAAGACTGGGGAATAATGGCACGTTTTCAATGCAAATCCTACCGGTGGGTTTCTAAAAAAAATCCTAAAAGGTGCCGATTTTGTGCTGGAAAGGGAACAGAAGTCAGCTTACAATATTCCTGCTGCCTCCTTTTACTGATTCCAGACGCCAGGCCAGGCAGGATCTGGCTATTTTCACTATCATGTTATCACTCCACAATATGTCAGCAAATTCTTGTCCAAACATGATTTTTTTCCAAGCCACGTTTTATCACTTCTTTTCCATAATCATGACTGATAGTGAATCTAATCTGAATTGGGCTTGGAGGAGGCACGAGAACAATGAAGTGCCGTCAGCACAGGGAAGCACATCCCCTTCTTTTATTCCTAAAGCCAGGCCTCGCCTCAGAACACATCCCCTCAGTGCTGAAACAAGGCTGGAGAGCAAAACATGCACCTCTTCAGGCACCTGAAATTGGAAATAAATCAGGGAATGTCAAAATACAGGAACGTCAACAGACTCTGTTCTGGCTGTGCAGAGGATCAGCAGCTCTTGGGAGCTGCTGGACTGGCTCAGCTGACAGCTCCAAACCCAGGCTCCTGCTGTGGGCACACCCTTCTGTCCCAGAGATCATGGAATTGTGGAATGGTTTGGGTTGGAAGGGATCTCATCTCATTCCACACCTTTCCAACCTGGCCTTGGGCACTTCCAGGGATCCAGGGGCAGCCACGGCTTCTCTGGGCAGCCTCGCAGGGAAGAATTTCCTCCTAATATCCAATCTAATCCTACCCTCCAAAGTGAAAAGTTTATCCCTCCCATCCCCTTCATTAAGTATTTCTTTCTCTTTTTTTTATTTTTTTCAAAATTTCCTTAATTTATGTGTTATTTTCCTGCTTTATTAAAAACCAGTATTTTCGCTCAAAGGCAATTGCTCCCATTTCAGCTTTATTTTTGTATTGTTTTTACTTTCGTAGCTCAAATAGGTTGTAAATAAAGCAAACAGCACATTTGCTTGATTTCAGAGGGACCTGGCAAAAGGCAAAGCTTTACAAGTTCACATTTTGTCTCAAAAATTAAAATTAAAGGAAATCAAAGCTTATCTGAGACACGTTCATCAAATACAATATCCCTGCTCTGTTGAACCCAGGGCAGGCTGATCATTCCAACAGATTTAAACCTGGAATTTTATGACTGTTTCCCATATTCTATAACAAATTCAATTCCTATTTTCGAGCCCAGGTCTTGACAGCCCAGAACCATCACCTTTTCTCCCTAAAACACCCTCTACCTGTAATGACAGCTCTCCTAATTAAGAGAGGTGACACCTCCCAAGGCCTGAGAGCCAGACAAGCCCTTGGAAATCTGCTTTTTGCTGCACCCAAAGTGCAGACACTGATGTGGATAAACCCAGTGACTGCAGAGGGCAATTTCTTTCTCCAGGCAGGAATATTTTTGGACCATGTTGCAGGGTAAATAGGAGGAAAAGCAGTGGTTTAGCAAACACAAATCTCTCCAAGCTGCCAAGCAAAATTAACCCCTCTCTTAATTTTTTCAGGTTTTTTTCCGAGCTGAACAAGGCTCTTGGGAAGGGGAATGGGTTTTGTGCTGTCACACTCAAGAGGTAACTGAGCCTTTCAAGTGCTGATCTGACTTAATCTTTCAAAAATGTGTCCAAATTGCCTGAGCAAGGAAAAACCCATCCATCCCTGCCCTCTCCCCAAATGGAGAGATCCTTCAGAGCAACTCCTGCATTCCAGAGGTAATAACCTCCAATACCTTAAGTCAAAAAGCCAAGTCAAACTCCCCAGATAATGCATTTGGGATTAAGGTTAAATAGGCTCCCGTCACTAATAATGCATCTGCTCCCCATGGGGAGATTTGGTGGGACTTGAGGGATGGAGCTCCTGCAGGGCTCCCCAAACAAACCCAGGGGTGCACCAGGAGCACCCCAACCCCAGCCCACCCCGGTGCCCCCTTCTTGACTCCCACCCTGGCTTTGCAGGAGGGCACAAAGAGGGGGGAAAAAAGCTGGATTCAATCCATTTCGAGCTGGCTGGATGTGTCTGGGATGGAGACAGATGCTGTTTAGACAGGCTGGGTCGGTGGGTGGCCGTGTGAGGAGACCATGGCTGTACAGTTTATAGAAGGCTCCCAGCATAAATGAACTGTTGAAGACCATTGGAAGCCTCAGTGAAATCACAACACGCAGGAACACGGGGGAGGGAGGGAGGGAAAAAAGAAAAAAAAAGAAAAAAAAAAAAAAAAAGGTTCTTTTTGAAAGAGCACGGAGAGAAAGGGATGTTTGGAGGGACTCGGGGAAAATCACAATCAGGGGGGTTCTGAAGCCGCCATTCATGAGCCCCAATGAAAGTAAACACGCCCAGGAGGGGCTGAAAAAAAATAATAATAATAAAAAAAAAGCAGATCTAAATAGTTTTTCCTGCATCAGGGCTAAGAAACAGACGTGCCTTTGCCCTGCTCCTGTCTAGTCTTGCTAGGTGGAAAGCTAATATTTGAGGTCATGCTCCAGTGGGGAATATTTGGATATTAAGAAAAAGCTGTCCAGGCTGCTTTGCCCATTGCCAGCCTGCATGGGATAAAAAAAAAAAAAAAAAAGGAGCTGATTTGGAGTTTCCTGGGTTTATTTAGAGATAAGCCTGAGGTGACCTTTCACTCCCACACACACACACACGTTCGCCTAGAAATGGAACTGTCTGATCCTTGAGGTCTGTGCTCAGGAAAATCCAGAGTTTAATGTGGCAAATTGCACCAGAATCCTGAAATCTGGAGATTGGCAGGCTCTGGGATTGCAAGGAAATTTGCTGGGAATGAACTCCAGCCCGTGTTCCCCACTTGGAGAACAGCAATCTGTATAAATCGCTTGCTAAACCCCAAGACCACAAATCCAGTTTGTTCCTACATTTCCCTTCTCTCTTTCAAGGCAGGAGCCAAAGACTGGAAAAATATCCAGGATATCCCAGCTCCTCTCTCCTTTCACTCCCCTGCTCTCAAAGAAAAGGAACATCCCAAAAATCTCAAAATTCAGGAAAGATTAGCTCATTTTACACGGATGCAAAGCATCTCTGAGAGTATTTTCTCCCTTCCTCATCCCAGGCTGGAGCTGGACTTTCAACTGCTCCAAAATCCCATGGGAAAGGTTCTGTGGTGGCCTTGGAACAACCAGGGTAAGAGTTGGACTCAATAATGTTGGAGGGATTTTCCAACCTCAGCAATTCCGTGATTCCATGAAGGAGGGAAGGACAAAGGGAAGAAGACACGTGGAAATCAATCCCGGTGTTGGGATCAGAGGTGGGCTGGGAGCAGAGGACTTTTGGAGCTTGATGCCACCGCTGGGATCAAAACCCCAAATATTAATAAGTTTGATGTACAATATGTTAAAACATAAGATGAAAAAATCACCAGTTTTGGGGGATTTCAGAATGTTCAGAGCTGGACACTCCCAGCATGGAGAGGAGAATTTGGAGGAGGCACAAAGAGCTCTAAATCCTGAAAAAGCTTTGGCAGAAACCCAGATCTCATCTCAGCAAAATGGATTTAAATGGAGCAGCTTTAAATGGGAAGGAGCAACGAGCCCTGAGGAACACCAGGGCTGTGGGAATTCCGGCGTTGGAGGGATCCACGTGTGAAGCTGGATGATCCCAGGCTTGGGGATGGCTCCTAGACAAAAAAAACAGCAAAAAGAGGGGGAAAAAAATCAATCAAAAAACCTCTTTTTGATGAGAACCTGCAGCTAAATCATTTCCATCCTGGAAATAAAATGTTTCCAGGTCAGAAAAGAGGAATTAAAATGCATCTAAAAATAATTTACTGTTCTGAAGCAAGCCATGACAAATTTATCTGTGGAGTTTGGAGGATTTCTCTCCGTTTATTGGAATTGCAAGTGTTACGATGAAAAATAGAGGCATCAAAAATAAACTCTGCTACTTCATGTTTAAACTCCTGCGACTCCCTGTACTCTGGATTTTCTGGACCTCCACAAGAATTCATTCACTGAAAAAATAAAACTGTCCAAGTATTAAAAAATGTGCAGCCTCATCCTAATTAGTGGCTGATAAAGAGATGGAAACCATATTTCTCCCAGCTTTGACCAAACAAAACTAAGATTAAAATATCTAACAATAGAAATTCCTTTTAATAGCATGAAAAAAAGAGAGAGATCAGAGTGTATTTCACCTATCAAAGGTCAGTTTATTTAATTACAAATGCCATGGAGTATCAGAAATTAAAATATTAAATGATATTAATGCTGGAGAGGCATCTCCATGCCCATACATTACGCACAGAAGCAAGAGTTCAAAGCCAATCTTAATTAATTATTTGAAATATCTCCAGCTCCCACCTTTCCCCCTCTCCATAAAACAAAAAACCAGCCCAGGTTCATCATCCTGGGACCAACCCCACTCCCCTTTTTCCGCGGGATAAAACTCTGATTTCCATTGCCTCCTTTAAATTGCTTCCATGGCAAAACCGAGCCCTATCAGCAGCGATTTTTCCTCCTGTCTCGGCCCTGCTGCTGGTTTGATAAGGGGAGTGCTCCCCTCTCCGCGACTCCACGCTTAATTAGCTCCAGATGCAGCCTAATTAGTCAGTCTGCAGGGCGAGCATTGTTCCGTTGTCACCCGAGCCCGAGTGGAAGAGCTGAGATTGAACATGAGAACCAGATGCCGGCAGCGCGCCGCGCTCGGGGCTGCCCATGCCGGGATCCCCCCGGCTCCGGGGCTGGGGCATCGCAAATGTTGCGTTTGAAACGTTGTGTTTAAAAGCCACGGGCGCGGCAGGAGCCTCGCGTGGTTCAAGGCAGGGAAGGGGTCGCAGCTCCAAGCAACCCGTTCCCGCTAAATCCTCCGCTGGGGCATCCTCGTGCCGGGATTTTGGGACAGATTGCTTTGACATCCAGCGCGATTTCGCTCGGCAGGCTTTTGGTGCCTCCCTTTTCCTCACCAGATTTAGCCTTTAATTCCTCTGTAATCCCGCGGAGATGCCTCTAATTTCAGCGCAGAGGTTTTTCCCTGCCTTTTTTTGCTGATTTCAAAGGTTGGCTTGCTGGAGAGGCATTCCACGCCTGGAATTAGGGAAATCAGCAGGAAAAAACAGCTGGACAAAGGATGGACAGACTCTGGGATTGCAAGGAAATTTGCTGGGAATGAATTCCAGCCCGTGTTCCCCACTTGGGGAACAATAATCTGCATAAATTGCTTGCTAAACCCCAAGACCACAAATCCAGTTTGTTCCTACATTTCCCTTCTCTGTTTCAAGGTAAGAGCCAAAGACTGGGAAAAATATCCAGGATATCCCAGCTCCTCTCTCCTTTCACTCCCCTGCTCTCGAAGAAAAGGAACATCCCAAAGCCCAGTTTCAAAGGTTGTTTTACTGGAGAGGCGTTCCATGCTTGGAATCAGGGAGATCAGCAGGAAAATCAGCTGGGCAAAGGGCCTGACCCTAATGGCATCTGACACACTCACAAACCTGACGTGATTCGTACAAATCTGAGGGTGAAACTCAACCAGCAGCCTCGGGAGTGTTCCTGGAGCAAAAGGATGGAGGAGGAATGGAATTTGTGTCCTAAAATTTGTTGTGGTTCTGAAATTTGGGTTGTCTGAGAGTGTTGGCTGAGCACAGCTGGGAATGGTTCTTCAAATGCTTTCCAGGTCACCGTGCTGTTTGATTTTATCAGGTTAAATTAAGACAAAACCAATTTGGTTCAGTGGGACCTTCTGCCATCTCAACGTTGCTAAAATTGGCCACATGAAGGAGTGATTTCCCCATATTCCAGGGACATACACGCTAAATAATCCCTGGAAAAATGACAGTTCTGACCCACGGTGGCTTTGTCCTGTTTCATTTGGAGAATGAACTGGAATATTACGTAGGAGATCCAGCCAAGGAGACTGACCCCAAAGCAGGAGCAGTCTGTGGGTGAGTTCCTGGGGACAAGTGACTGAACGAAGATTCCTTGAGCTCAGAACAGCTCTGTGAACGTGTCCTTCATCCAAAATCCAAAATCAGGATTTTGGATGAGGAACCAGCCTGGCTCTCAGCATGAAACCCCAAATTGCTTCCCCAGAAACGTCACACAAACACCACGACCGCGTTTTCAGCCCAGCTGGGGGAAAAGCTGTTTGTGGAAAAAACAATATTTAGTTTAATTGGGAGCTAAAATCACTCCATGAGCAAGACCTGCAGCTCGGAGGGGGCTCAGAATGTGGGATCAGCAGAACAGGGTCCTTTCGTTTCTCAGCTGGTTTGAAGGAAAGTCAATGAAATAAATGGGAAATGTTCCAGCTCCTCTCGTTCCTCTCCACTTTCTCCCATACCCAACATCATTGCTGAGCTGTCCCTGCAACCTGAGCCCGTCCCCATGCCAGCACCATGCCAGCTCTCTCTGCTGCTCCTTCAAATCCAGCAGGGATGGGATTTTTTTCCAATTTTAAGGAAGCAATAAACATTTTTAATCATATTTTCGGGCAGCACACCTGAGATTTCCACAATGTTGCTTGTAGTTATCCTTCCTAGGCAATTTTTTGTTCCCAAATCCTCCACCACCACAGCCCCTGATGAGCCAGGGGAGATCCATGGATGTGGCTTTGTCATCCCCTGCGCCTGCCCGTCCCTCCTGTCCTGCCAGCAGCAGCCTTGGTGCAGGAAACTCGATCCCAAGGCACGGTTTTAAGCGTGATTACAGCTTTTTCAGGCTTTCCCTGTGCCTAATTATGGTGGGCCTGTGAGGTAACCAGGTATAGGTTTCAGGATTTGAGCAGTTTGGTGTGGAACAGCGATCCCGTGCTTGTTTGCAGGGAGTTGAAGGGAAATTGGCAGCTGCATTTGGGCACCAAGGGACTAAAAAAAAAGCCCAGCGTGGTCGTTAGTCCAGCTTCATCTCAGCACGTGTCTTGTGATTCAGCTGAACTCACCTAAAATAAAAGGAAATCACAGAAAGTGACAGAATGGCAATTTTTTTCCTGTGTTTAGTTCCCATCTTGTCAAACCAAACTATCACTGAAATCCACCCAAGAGCACCAGACACCAGATCCTCTCTGTGACTCCAGTCCTGGATGACTTTTCTGATGCAACCAGGCTGTTTAGGAGGTTCTTGGAGTGGGGACTCTCACTTGGCATCTTTTGTACCCTTTTGGGCTGAAATAACTCAATAATTTGCCATCTCCTTGGGCTCAGAGTGACCATTCCAGGCTTGAAGCCACCCACACACAGAAGACCTGGAAGGTTGGACCTGAATCCTTAAAAAAAAAAACCCAGATTTTCTATCTTTTATCCATTTCCAAATTTCTTCCCATCAGATCCTGCGGTGAATTCACCAGAAGGAACACAGAGAGAGAGCAAAATCACTTTCCTAAAGTCTGGAAAAAATAATCCATCTATGGCACATCAGGTTAAGGAAGAGACATCTGGCTTTTATTACGTTTTATAAGGTTGATAGCAAATAAGGGTATTAGAGTTAATTTACTTATTTAGAGAGAAACTACTCAATCACAGAAGCCGTGATTGTGCCTGCATGTTTGGAGAGCTCCAAAATTCCCTCCAACCTCCTCTGGGAGTGAAACGGTGCCAGTGGGAAAGCAGAGTTTCTTTTCCACAGAGATATTCCCAAAGGGATGCAAAGATTAGAGGAAAACCACCAGGAGTAAGTCCTTCCCAGACTTCCTGGCTGCCTAGGAAAACATGCCAGGGTGTTATTTAGTGCTGGAGGTGTAGCTGGAGGATGAGGAAAAGACTCGGTCGTGGAAGTGCTGGAATCTATGGAAATGGAAATCCAAGGAGGATGAGATGCTACAGGTGAGACAGAGGGGGAAAAAAGGGAAGATTTGAGGGTGGATTTGAAGGGATTATAAATGCAGAGGTTTTGCTTGGAAGGAACATCTTGGGGGGTGTAGATCAAAGCCAAAATGTCACCTTCAAGATGTCACATCCACGTGGCTTTCTGGACATGCCAGGGACCTGCCCCAGGGCTGCCTCATCCTCCTGGGGAGGAATTTTTGTTCCCAAATCCCATCCTGTGGCCGCTGCCCTTTGTGAATCTGGGAATCCAAGCACGGGCTTGCATTTCTCTATGCCACATCTAACCTAAAAACCCCCGGTCCTGCTTGTCTCAGAGAGGGAAGATGGGAGCTCCTGTGGAAATCTGCTTCCCTCAGGGGTCATTCCATCCCTGCTGGCACCTGATAGCCCCGAGGAGGCTTTCAAGGGCCCTTTCAGCACACCTCTGTCCCAGACACATCCATCCCAGGGCTCTCTGTCATCAGCTCTCTCTGCTGCTCCTTCAAATCCACCAAGGATGGAATATTTCCCCCCATTTTAAGGAAGCAAGAAACATTTTTAATCTCATTTTCAATCTCATTTTCGGGCAGCACACCTGAGATTTCCACAATGTTGCTTGCACTTATCATTTCTAGTTTTTTTTTTTTTTTTCCCCTCTCCTTTTAGTTTTCTGTTTAACTTTTGGTGGAAAAGAAATTGCTGCTGCCACCAGCTGGAGTTTTTGGGGAATAGCTTTGAAATGTTTCCTTGCATCCCACGGACACGATTCCAGCTGCTTGGACTTTTATTCCTGCTCTTTGCAGTTAACTGGAAACAAATTTAAGCCCAGCTTGCTTCTTGGAGGAGCAGAACAAAATTATGTGACAGCTGATGAATTTTCCTTGAGCTGGATCCTCCAGTGCCAGGAATTCAGACAGAAGTTAAATAAAATCCATTCTCAGCTGTAATTTCATCATTAAAACAGTCGTGAACAAGTGGAATTTTGGAGTCAAAAGTGGTCTGAGGAGTGTGGTCCTATCCATAATTTTTTTTTTAAGTAAATAAAGCTGGAGAAATAATTGAAATGAAATTTGGGATTATCCCCTGGTAGGTGGTGCTTCCTTTGAGGGTCACGGTTCACGGGTGGATTTGGCAGTGCTGGGATTCTGGTAACCCCAGAGGTCTTTGCCAACCTAAATTAATCTATGGCTCTTTAGTTCTTCCTTCTCCCTCTTCCGTGATTAATGCATTGATTGAAAGAGAAAAGCTGTGAATTTGGGAATGAGCAGCAAAACACTGGCCATGGCAGAGGCTGAAATTGATTTCCATGGAGCTGAGCAAAATTTTTCAGCGGATTTCAAGCCTCACTTCCAGCTGCAGCCAGCAACAGCCATAAAAAACCTCACCCAGAAAAAAAAAAATCCACTTTCCCCTAACTCAATGCGCCTCACTTGGATTTTTTACTCTGGATTTACGCCACCAACACCGAGGAGCAGAGCTGGAAGAGCCAAGGCAGCCCTGAAAGCCCAAGCCCAGCCCAGGGGAGGTGATTTATGCCCAGAGCTGAGCCCCCTAGATGGATGCTCTGGGCTGCTTTGCAGCAATGCCACTCGCAGATAATTTTTTGATTTAATCCATGCCACACAGGGCAGTGGCTGTGCTGACCCTTGGCTTTTAACCCTGAGACCTTGGCTGTTCTGGCTGGAGGAACTACTGTCTGTCCTCTGATAACCCTGCCAGAGCTCAGCTGGGGCTGGTATCTCACACGGCTGTTTATTGATAAAGATGTGGAATCAGGGGGGGCACGTGAGCAGCTAGAAATGACCACCCGGGCAAGATTTTTTGTATTTAAACCCCGTGTAGGCAAGATTTTTCTCTGCTTTTCAGGCCTTGGATGTGTCCAGGATTTTGGGGACACACCCACATTTTCCAGCCGTGCTCAACGCTTCAAATGCTCTGCCCCTGTTCCTATTCCACCAGAGGGGAGTCCCTGAAAATATTCCCATGCCACAAATCCCTTTCCCCGGCCACAAAATGCACATATCTTATTTTTTATGTTTAATATTTATATGCCAGACCAGGCTCGGTTTCACCATTGTAAGATTTTAAAAACAGCCTCGGTTTTAAATATATTTCTCTTTCTACCAGCTCAGAGTGAATTTGGCTTTTCCAAGCCAAAGCCATCACTCTCTCCTGGTTGCCACTCCAGCTTCTCCCATTAGCCAAAGCATTTTGAATAATGCCTTTTTAAAGTTATTCATCCATTCCTTTAATTTATGTAATTAATTCCTTTCTTTAATAGCTCTGTATCTGAATCCCATGGAATATTTTCATCTGCCATCCATGTGAGATTCAGCTCCATCCCCTCTCCTGTTTGCCCAGCTTAAGAGGAGACGGGAGAGAAGCACTTGGAAGCATAATGAAACAAAAAAGGGGGAAAAGGGGGCAAAAAAAGATTAAATGATGGCCAGGAAGAGCAGGAATGCCTTGAGAAAGAGAAAAACTGATGAGGAAAAACATCGAATAATGGTCAGAAAGATGAGGAATCCCTTGAGAAAGAGGAGCAGTGCCTGGAAAAGGAGGCGGTGTTGGACGTGCGTTCCCCAGGGTGGAGAAGAACTCGGGTTTCACCTACCCCGGCTGGGCGGGATTTATCGCCCTGCTCCAGGAAAGCCCGGGAATGATGGATTCGGTGCTCTGCTGGGAAAACAGCCCCGCTCCGGGAGTGACCGGCCACGGCCGGAGCCTGCGGAGCGCCGAGAGTGCGTGGGGGCTGGATGCGCTTGCTGATAAGGGGCCGGGTTTTATCTCCAACAGAATTTTAGGCTAATCTGGGCTTTTAAAGAGAAATGTGTTTGGGAGAAGTCTGGCTGAGCCGCAGGTGGCTCTGGGGAGGGGGGTGTTGCTGGAGGGATGCTCGGCATTTTTTTTGGGGAGGTGGGTTTGGGGTGGCCAGAGCCCGGGGTGGTCCTGGCAGGGCGCCGGGAGGGTTTCCATGGGGATCCAGCTGGGTCTGCCATCCCTGGAGTGTAGATAACGCCCAACGGGGGTGCTCAGGGCTTCCCACTCCGAGCAGGGATGCACAGCCGGCAGATTGGCAGGAGGGAGATAAGGTGCTGCCCTGCTTTTAAAAGGGAGCACAGGCAAAGCTTTCCAAAAATTGGGTTTGCCCAAGTCCACAAAGATCCATCACTCTCCCAGAGCTATGACAGTTTAAAGTCTGCTGTCTCCCCATCCCTCTCCACCCTTCTTATTCCAACATCTGAAGGAGAAACAGAGAGGAATGAAAGTGATAAAAAATTGCTATAAAATGTTTAATATCTATAAATCAAGTCTGCAGCTCCAGCATTGCCTTTTGCCTTTCCCTTGCAAAGACTGAACGGTTGCACAAGAAAATAATTTCCAGTCTCAGCCATCCTGGCTGCAATCAATAATCTCAGGAATTTATTTTAGGACTGAAGGGACATTTCTGTGCTTGAAGCAGGCAGGTGAGAGGCTTCAATTAAAAAATTAAATGAGGCTCAGTTCGGTCACAAAAGGTGACATATTTCTTTATTTCCTTCTGTGACTGCAGGTATAAATCAAACCCTTGGTATAAATAGGTTGGATAACTGGATCCCTGGCAGTGGAATAATAAGGAACTTCCTCACTGACAACAGGCCCTGAGCTGTGGAGTTTCCCAGTATCCAAGAAGGGCCGCCAGGCGGGTTCCATCTCCATGGATCACCCAGCCACGGTGGGAAATGCTGGATTGAGCTCTATAAACACCCCAGGTTTTATCAGGGGCTGGGGAGGAGATGGAGGGTGCAGGGACCGCGGGATCCATGTGCAGGGATTGTCCTTGGCAGCGTGCTCCATGCCCATGATGATGGAATGTGCTCGTTCCCGTTGGGCACGGGCTCCTCCTGCTCTCCCTGTGACATTGCACAACATGCCAAGTTAAGATTTTGCCCATCGATGCAAATGGAGCTTTATACAAGCAACACAATTATCCAGGATGGAGCAAATCCCTTGTTTCAGTGCTGTTTCTCCAGCCTCAGCTGGATGGGAGTCACCAATTCTGGTGGCAACAATCTCTCTTTCTTCCAGCTCATCATCCCTACATCTTCTTCTCTCCAGGATGTTTTCCCCCCAGGTCCTCCAGCAGCCCTCTAGGTCATTCCCACTTAGCAACTCTGCAGGAAAGGAAATATTCAGAAATCAATCTGCTTATTTCTTGTCTTGTGTGCAACGATTTCTCAGGGCAGGAGGCAAACAGGTTGCCTAAAATTAAATTTATTTTTCTCTGTATTTTTATCTGCGGTTCTGAACTGCTTTTAAAATTTGTGGCTCACTGTGATGGTAAAAATTAGGGAAGAGAGGAGGTTAAAGTCACCTTTCACCTTTGCATTCCCCCATAGGGGGCATTTGGGGGTTTATTTGTAGATCTTTGCTCCATCTCTTCCCTCCACACCCGGAGCAGTGGGATCTGGAGTCAGGATTTGGGGTTCCAGATGGAGCAGTGGGATACACAAGTGCCTCGAGGAACAGGAACTCTGATGCAGCTGCGGTGCCCAGCACTTGCCAAGTATTTACATTTACATATTTAAAAATAAAAATTAAAAAAAAAAAAACCCAAAAAAATGTCACTGGTAAAGGTAAGCACAGAAGAAAAACTCGAGGGAAACATTTGGCAAAGCATGGTGGCCCAAGGAAAATCCAAACAATAGCCTGGGAGGAACAAGGGCAGGGGCGGAAGGGTAAGGCTGCGGATCCGTGTGCCGCGGGAAGGCTTGGATTTAACCGGAGCTGGGACCTCCTGGAGACAAACCCACAACCCCACTTGTGTGGAGGCTCCTGAAGCTCTTGTGTGGAGGCTCCCTGTCCCGTTCCCTGGGGCTGGCGTGGTTTTGGCTGGCCCAAAGTCTCCCTCTGCAGACCGATCCCCATCCCTGCCGCCATCGCCGGGTTCCGCTCTCTCCCGGCGGTTGGGATGTGTCGTTGTCTCTTTGGATCTCTGACAACGTGAGGTTTGCATGTTCATTTGCCTGTGCAAAGCCTTTCCTTGGGACTCATCCATCATTTTCCAAGTTAAAACAGAGCTGCTTGTCCAGAGGAAGTCATTTGTCTCTCACGAAAGAGTCGCCCTCCCACCCCCGCCAACCACTCCGTGGCGGTGCAAGAGAATCCATTAACTTCCCTGGAAAATGCATCATCTGACGTGGGGACTAAACTTTAGACTAACAAACCCCTGGAGAGGACATGAAGGAGCCATCTCTGTCACCCTGCTCAGTGCTCAGGTCAAAGCCTGACCTCTCTTTCCATTAAATCTTTGACTTTTAAGGGAAAAACATCACAAATTGGCAGCAGCTCCAGGTTTGGTGGCCGGAGCCGGCGCCCTGATTTCCAACCTCCCAAGGAGGTTCCTGGCTCTCTTTGAAACCCACCTCTGGAGCCGCTGCCTCTCCCCGCTCCCCTCCTGCTCCTCTCAGGGGAAAGCGGGAAGGAAATGCTCCTTGGAGGCTGAAAGATCCCAGAAATAAAGCCTGGGAGCAGGAGGGAGGCCGTGGTAGGAAGCGGCCACTCAGCCACCCCGCGGGAGCCGCGCCGAGGGCAGGGCTCCAAAGGAAACACCCCAAATCACGTTCAAGTCTGTTTTCCGTGTGCTTAATCCCACCTTTTAATATTAACGAGTTTTCCACAGTCCCCATCCCAGACTTGCAGGCCTGGAAGAAGCACAGGAGATAAATTATCCCATCCCAGCAGCCGAGCAGGACCCAGGATAATTTTTGTTCAAATAACCCCAAACATAACATCTCCAAACATCTCCAGCTGGGTCACAACTTTCCTTGGTCACAAATAAAGGAGATATCAACTGCCACACTTTGACGTGGGAATTCCAGGAGAAATTATTTTTCAGGGAATTTTATCCGCAATTCAGCATAATTTTGAAATTTTTGTCCTGAAAGTTTTCATTCATGTCAATTTTATCTTTCATACCAGTGGAAGAGAAGAGCATTTATTCCATGAACTCTCACACTGAATGATGATTTTATATTATTTGTGAGTTTCTCTAAAACTTAACAGCCAAAGACAAAATTATTAATAATCCACAAAGCCAAAAAACCAACAAAATCAGTGCTCTGCTCATCAAACCATTTCCTTTTCTGGAAAATCATTTTTCATTCAAATAATAAAACTATTTTTCAGTTTTACTTTGCTCAAGAAACAAACCCCAAAAGGAATTATTCATTTAGGTTTAAAGAAGAGAGGGGAAAGACAAATTTTTCTCCTTCATCAGATCGGGAAGTGAATGGCCTTTCTGTTATATGAATAAATAAAATAAAATAAAATAAAATAAAATAAAATAAAATAAAATAAAATAAAATAAAATAAAAAAATAAAATAAAATAAAATAAAAATAAAAAAATAAAATAAAATATAAAATAAATAAAATAAAATAGAATAAAATAAATTTTTAAAACAAAATAAAATATTAAGAAAAAATAGAGGAGGCAAATGAAAACTGATGAGAAACCCTGGTGAAAAATGGAAGATCTTGGAAAGTTCATTCCTGGACTTTCTGGGAACAGAGCTGTGAAAGCAAATACAAGTGAACTCCAGTGAGGCGGGGAACGTCACTGCTTTGAGGCAGAGCTTGTAACAGATTCAGATTTAAAGACAACAACTTTATTTTTCTATGGCCTTGAGGGGATTAAGAGAGGAGAGGAGTCCCGCTCGCCACTGGGGATATAAATCCTGGAGGGTCACTCCGTAGCCATCCGTCAAGCCAGAGGAAGGGAGGAGGCAGAGTCATTTTCAGTAGTAAATTTGGGAAGAACAAGCACTAATGGCCTAAAATTAAGAAAGAAAAACATCAGGCTAAATAGTAGGAAATGCTTTATAATGGTGAGGTCAGGCAGACAATGGGGAAACCTGTCAGGGGAGGTCAGGGGCTCTCCAATAACGGAGATGTTCAGGGATGGCCCGAGGAGCCACGGAAAGGGGGCTCTGCTGGAATCTCCTCCCTCGGGAATGCGTGTGATCCCAAGGCGCTGGAGATTTGGGGAGGAATGTCAGGTTTCTTGCAAGCTTTCCTGCTGTCTCCCACCCAGGAGCAAGGTGCAGGGTGGGCGAGGGGGCTCAGCTGCCGCCGGCGCTGCTCGGAGCAGCAGAGATCTGCCCCAGCTGTTCCCTTCTCCAAAGGCAAACAGAGGCTGTCTGAAGAGGTGGGATCATCCACGCAGGGAAGGAAGAAAGAAGCCTTTCAGCAGAGCCCTGAAAGTGGGGGAGAGGGAGGCGGGGGACGGGCCGGGGGTCCGCGCGGATTCCAGCGCCAGGCGCTTTCCTAAGGCTGTCAGGTTGATTTCCTGCCGCTTCCCGCACGGACACCTGCGCTCCGTTCCCCACACGTCGTTAGGTTTTTCCAACTTCTGGTGTCCATCATCACCCCCAGGCAATCAGAGCGGAGCTGTGATAAATGATCCGCAGGCAGTTTATTATACACACTAAATCCTCTTCGCTTGGTGCTCCAAGGGTGGGCCTAATACATTTTATTCCTCTCCGGCTTGGATTTGGGTCTTGGATCTGTTGGATACCTCCTGGTAAATGCGGGATAGGTGCTGCACACCGTGCGCTGCTCCAAGCACAATTATTTCCCATCGTTTCTCTGGTGAGAAGTCAGTAAGGCTGGAATTTTTCTGTATTCCTGGGAAATCTGACCACGTCAGAAATGCCACCCAGCCAAAGCAGGGAATGTCACTGCGACAGCCCAAATCTCCCGGTGGAACGAGGGTGGAGATGTGACAGCAAGTGGAGGATGGAGATGCTGAGATCAGATTCAGGGAAAGCCAGAACAACTCACTCCCGTTGGAATGGACCACGCAGGGACCACCATAATTGGGGTATTTTTTAAACAGAGATAATTCATAAGTCTAAAAAATGAAAAGCTTGGTGTGGGGCCGGCCTGAAAGGCAGCACAGGGACATCCATGCTGTCCCCACAGCTGCCCTCTCCTCTGAGAGTCCTTCCTGCTTTGATGTGTTGTCCCAAACACCTCCCGAAGGCGACTGTGGCGGGCAAGGGAGTGTTTCTAATGGGGAAGGTGGAATTGAGTGCTGGTAACACAGAGCAGAGGGCACAGCTCCCAGAAAAAACTCTCCTTCCTCCAACTGCTCCCTCCAGCCCCACCAGAGCAGGTTTCCACCAGCCCACTGGAGCAAATTCCACAAAATTCTCCCTCCTTGTCAGGAGGTGAAGTGGGAAAGATTTTTCCACAGCGCTGCTGCCTCCCCGGCATTTGGAGATGCTGTTCCCGATTTTCCCTCTCTAGTATCAGGCTCTTGGCTCCAGGATGCTCCAGAACAAAGCCTTTGAGAAGGTGCCTGCTCATGATTTCTTGCCCGGGGAAGTCAGTGGTTTTATGGAAGACGAGGATGGACAAATGCAGAGCACAAAGGGCTCCGGTGCCTGCAGCTCGTGTGTAGACACGGAAATGGTTTGGCAAGTGACAGGAGGTGAAAAAACAAGCAGGGAGCACACTGAGGAGGCTGAGGAGAAAGGAGGAACCTCAGAGGAATGGCACTGACTGCTGGACTAAAGGGCAGCTTTTCCCTCTCCAAAAGCTTTGTTTCTGTCCGGCTCCTGAGGGAGGAGAGTTGGCCTGGAGCTCCAGCAGTAACTTTGAGTAACTCCTCAGGAAACAGCTTATTTAGATAGCACTGCCTATTTTCAGAGGAGGGGAGAGAAGGACATATTGCCTGTTACTAATGAATGGCTTTTCCACGACTAATGATGTTTCCAGGGATGGATACTCCAAGGTCTCCCCAGTATCTCCACTAACAGGATGGATTTTGGCACCGGGAAAGCCAAGCTTTTCCACACACACACACACACTCTGATAGGAGAGAGTTAAATCTCCTCTCTGCTTCTAATGGAAAATTAAGCAGGCATGACGCATCTGCTTAGAAGCCTTTTTCCTTATCTCCAGGATCAAAAAGAATTCCAGGGCTCCAAGAGCAGAAACTGAGAGCAGTTCGTTCCCTGCCAGCGCGTGCAGACTGGAGGAGTTCAGGTTGGACACAAGTTAAGGGTTGAAGTCTCACTGCAATAAAGAGATTGTTTCCACTGCCTGCAGGAGGAACAACTTTGGATCTTGATTTCTCTGCTCGAGCTCGCAGTAAATAAAAGCTTCACACAGAGCCCATTAAAGCTGTTTCAATTTCCAGGCTCTGGTCTTTCTAAAATTAACTCTTAGATAATTCAATATACACAGACGACCCTTGGCTGAGGAGGAGAAGGATTCAGATCATCAGATGTTCATCACAACCTTCTGGGTCAAGGATCTGCCAGGAATATATCTGTGGGTTTGCTAGCCAGCCTGGAAAAGGCTTCAGCAAAGAATTCCCAGAGACGATAGAGATTCCACATTTAATGAATTTTGTCAAATCATGGTATCCAGATCCTGTTCTGCACAAGAACTGGTGCTCAGCCTCGTATTCAGGTTCCTTTCAAGCCTCAATCCACAAAGCCAAAACGCTGGGGGTTCGTTCCACCTCAGCAGAGTTTTAGGATTGAGCTGAAAACCACAAGCCCCAATCCCTGAAGGACCTGAGAGCTCTGGGCAAGGCTTCTCCTCCTTTTACAAAGCACAGCCCCTCTGAAAGAAAGCAAACAAAACTTAATCGCTGCTACCTTGAAGCAGTCAACCCCATATCCCAAGGCAGAGCAGGTCCCTATGTCCAAATTGTTGGCTCTGGGAATTTTTATCTTGGTGGGGTTTTGCTGCGTCTGCTTGTGCAAGTTTTTCTAACGTCATTTCTGATCAAGGTAGCTCCCAGTAACAACTTTCAGCATATTCCAGGTCAAGGTTAAGAGGGAAAGGGAAATTGCACAGGGGAGGTGCTCCTGCTGCTCTTCAAGGTGGCAGGGCCTGGGAGAGAGGGGATTGCTCAGAAATTAAAGGAGTTCTTGTAATTCAGAGGAGCTGCTGCAAGGAAAGGGGAAAGCAACGTTAACAAATGATAGCAATGTGCAGATGCCTGGAAATGAAGCCAATGTCAGCTTTAAACCCATCCATGGCAAATTGATTTCAAATCATCAGCCCTGTGCTCAGCAAAGGCTGTTTTTTTCCAGCAGAAACAGCCTGTGCATTTGGAAATCACTTCAACCAAGTCTGGAAAACATCCTGCTAAGCAGGCCCTGACTCCCAGCAGAGTCCAGGCTCACACAGATTTTGTGCTGGGCAGGTTGGAAGCAATCCTGACGTTAATGAATAGCAACTAGCCCTGAGAAGCTGTGTTTGCCCCATCCCTGGAAGTGTCCAAGGCCAGGCTGGATGAGACTTGGAACACCCTGGGATAGTGGGAAGTGTCCCAGCCCGTGGAACTGGGTGAGCTTTAAGGTCCCTTCCAACCCAAACCATTCCATGATTCTGTGATTCCCATTCGCAACCACACTCGTGGTTTGTAGCATCATCCTCTCCAAGCTCAGGAGACCCACGTGGAAAAGCTGAGCTTGCAGCCCTCAGCTGAATTTCACATCTGCACATGAAAATGAACCCCCCAGGTCCTTTTGCTGCCTGGAGCAGCTCGGATATTTAAGGGGAAAAAGAAGCCCGAAATGAAAACTCCCAGGTACACGGAGGGTTTGCAGCACACGGAGCAAACACAGCCAGAACCTCATGGAAACCCCATCCCAGATTAATCAAACCCTCCCCCAGGCAGCCAAGGAAGACATTAAACCTTCAGGCTGCTGGGGAATTGCCAGAAGCCGGGAACGCCGGCACCAGCTCTAAAGAATAATTGGCAACGACAGCAAAATGTGATGTTATCCTTGCAAATTGTCCCTGTCGGCCCTGATGGGATTTAGGGATCACTGAAGCACAGAGGACAAGCTCCCTCTGCTGAGGCCATGGATGCTGGGATGTGGAGGACAGGATGCTCCACGACAAAAGGGACACAGCTTTTCCATCTCCAACCCCATCCATCCTGACACAGGTGTCTGTCACATGGCAGGGCTGAACTGGGACAGAAAAACAGGACCTTAGGAATCATCTGGATGTATTGACAGGTAAAATGCTGTCCCCACTCAGTTTTGGGGAAGAATCCGAACCTTTTGCGTTCCCATCTTCCCTTGGATTATAGATTTATAGTTTGCAGCCAGGTGTGGGTTTGTAACTGCAGTAAATGCAGACCCGGCTGCTGGAAAATTTGAAATCCAAACCACTCTGGTGGAAAAAATTCCTTGCTTGGAAAAAGTCCATGAGAAGCCTCAGCCCTCACCTGCATGGCCTGTGAACCTCACAGGACCCTCCTGTGCTCCAGAAAGACCCCAAAATCCTTCCTGCTTCAAAGAACTTCCACTGATGGGAAATTCAGGTTCTGTCAGAGCAACTGCACAAAACCTTTTGAAACCAGAGAGGTGGAGGGAAGAAAAGGGAATTTTAGGAGCAGAAAGGCCAGGCAGGAGGGCGGATTCAGTTAGGAGAGAAGCTTGGCACAGCTGCCACCTCTGTCTTCAGCCCTGGGGTTGGGCACCCACCTCTTTACCTGGCCCCCACTTTCCAGAGGCTCCAGGATTCCAGCAGGGAACAACGAGGAGATGCCATCATCCACCCAACACTCACTCACTGCCAAGCAGGATCTTACAGAGCACTGGGAAAAGCTTTAAACAGCCCCTCAGAGGTGGTTTGGAGATAAATTCCAAGCCATGGCCTTGGTTGCTTGCCTCCCCAGTTGCCTGCACCAAGGCAGTTGATAAATTTGGGATGCTCGGGCTGTCTGACCTTACACAGCCAAGGCACATGGCTGCTCCTCCTGCCTGGTCTCCCCCAGTGCCCCCTGCTTTTCTCTCCCAACCCCTGAGAATGGCTTTCCTTGTTTTCCAGAGCCTCCTCATTGTTCCTGGCAGGATGGGCAGAGCACAGGGCTCACAATGCGGTGCCCTCTGCTCAGGATGTACGTTGGTCATCCCAGGGCAGGAAAATGCTTACAGAGGGGCTTCCTCAGCCAGCTGCCTCCTCACTTTCCCTCCCTCTTCCCACCAGATCCTCAGCATGATCCTGGTGGTCTGATTACCAGCCACCCCCTCGCAGGAACTCACTGCAGGTGACCAAAGTGTTCATCACCCGTGGAAGATCCCATGAATATTCAAAGCCCACCACAGGTAAATGCATCTCCCTCCCAAAACCTGCATCCCACCCAGGGCTGGAAGGGTAATGCAGAGGGTTGGGGAAGAGTAATCCAGAGGTTTGTGTCCATTGTGTCCACCCCATCTGATGACAGGAGCCTCCATCCTCACCAACGTCATGTGTGCAGTAAATGAGTGCTGGAGTCCTTTCATCCCCTGCCAGCCTTTGTCCTTGGCACACAAGAAACTCCTGGGCATCCTGAGCGTGGGGCCAGGACTGGTGTCCATCTGCTCAGCAGCCCGTGGAACAAAGACTTCTCTGGGTGTGCAGCTCTGCAAATGACATTAATGAGTCTATAATTAGCTCTTAGCCCCTCATGGTTCAGGACAGCGTGTCCACGTCAGCCCCATGTCGTGGACATCCTCCCTGGGGGCTTGTACAGCACAAGGAATTCACCCTGACATCACTGCTCCTCGTAAATCCCAGATCTGAGGCGGCTTTTTCCATCTCTCAGGCTTGAGTTCACTTCCTGAAATGGCTTGTGGTAAATCAGGAGTTGGGGGTTTGGGTGGCAATCCCACACACCAGGTTTCTACAAAGTTCAGGGTAAAATACAGACTGGATTTTCTCAGGGCAAGAAGATTTGCTTCAGAGCTAAACACCTCATCAATAATTATCTCTCAGTGCAAGCCATGTCAGCCCTGCCAAGGGCAAAAGCATCTACAAGGACAGGAATCAAAGAATCCCTCACTTAGAATCAAAGAATCCCAGGATCACTTAGGTTGGAAGAAAGCTCTAAAATCAACCTGTGACCCATCCCCAACTTGTCACCAAGCCCAGAGCACCGAGTGCCACATCCAGCCATTCCCTGGGCACCCCCAGGGATGGGGATTCCAAACCTCCCTGAGCAATCCATTCCAATGTTTGATCCCCCTTCCTGGGGAGGAATTCCTCCTGATGTCCAGCCTGACCCTCTTCAGCAGCGAGCAGTGCTGACGTGGGGCCGTGTGGATTTCAGGATCGCGTGGAGTTGCAAGCACTGAAACACCAAAAACACGGTGGCTGCCTCACCAGAGATTTTCTCCACGCCTCCACTGCTCCCCTCACTCATCCAGAGGGAATTTCCTGGGGAGGGTTCATTTCTATCTCAGGACAGAATGTTCTCCTTCCCCCTGGCACTGAGCTCCTGTTCACACCTCACCTTACCTTCACCTCACCACTGCTGCTGTTGGGGGATGTCCTGAGGGAAGCCCAGGGGATGATCAAGGTTTGATTATGTTTGAGGTTGACTTTTGGAACAATATGATCTTTAAGGCCCATTCCAACCCAAACCATAAGATCATAAGATTTCATAAGATTCCAGCCCAAACCTTTCCATGATTCTCTGCAGGGACTGGGGAGTTCCCACTGACTTTACACCACCAAACAACTTCCCCGTGTCTTTCCAGAGGCTCAGCATCCAAGACCTTCCTTCAATTCATGTGCAGTCACAGACCAGATGACCTACAGGGGTGATGGCTCAGCAAAACTCCCGAGTCTGCCCCCACCAGTGGGAAAGAATCAGTTAAAAATACCAGAGTGGTTTGAATCCCTTTTCCTCTGGGGCCTGAATGAGCCTGAGGGAGGAAAGTGCTCCTCAGGGCCCTGACATCTGAATGTGCTGCTAAGGAAGAGGTGTGTATCACATACACAATAATTCACTGGGGTTTGAAGGCTCTAAGTGGCCTTTGAATGACAATTTGCTCACAGAGGCCATAAATACACGACGTGGTTCACTGGGCTTCGGTTAACATGGGAAACAACCCAAGAAAGGGATTTTGGGATTGTGGCTTTGCATTTTTTCATGTGTGTTCTGTCCAAGCCGGGAGCCCGTGGAACAGCAGGGTTTGGGGATGGCTGATCACTTGACCCAGCAGTGAAAAACAAGATTTTGAGTGCAATTAACAGCTCAGTTTGCTGTCTGTGGTTACTTTTATTTATTGATTAATTGGGTGCAACTGCCTGGTGGAGTTCCCAGATTTTGAGGAGGAAGAGATGTTGGAGAGATGGGAGAAAAAGACAGGGATAGAGCCTGAAGGAACCTGGAGGATCCTTGTTTCACAGGACACTGCAGGACCCAGCAGACACAGTCATGGGAAGATGCACCCATGGAAGTCACTGGCCAGCAGTTTCCAGGATGTTCCTCGGGTTACCAAAAAAAAAAAAAATTTCTTTGCAAGCAGAAAATATTGCTCAGAGGAAATATTTCCCCACAACAGTTGATGGAAACCTCTTAGCCAGGTCCAAAATCCAGGGCAGATTTTCCAGTGATGTCCGTGCACCAGTTTGGACAGGCTGCAGAAAACTTCTCCAGGTCTCCAGAGTGGAAGCTCACCAGGTAACTCCTGGTTTTCATCATGCCCTTGAACCTCAGCCTTTTCCACCCCAGCTAAACCCAAAAAATTTGATTGCAAAGCCACCAAAAAAGGTGGGTTTTGTCCACTTTACCAAAATCCCTTCACTGCACCATGACTTTGTGCACGTGGGGTGGAAAGGGGACACGGCCAAAAGGCTTTACTGGAAGTTTCCCTGGATTTTTATCCCACTGACAAGAGATTAAACATCCTTTGTGGTGTCCCAGAAAAGGGCTGGAGCTCCTGGATCTTGGCTAAGCAGTGGAAGACAAGAGCTTTGCAGGGATCTCATCCAAGGCTTTTTTTTTTTTTTTTTCCCCCAAAGCAAAACAAGAATATTCTCTGGAACATCGAAGGTTTTTGCAAAGAGAAATAAAAGTTTCCAGCTCAGGTTTGGTTGGAGCCAAACCTGTGTCCTCATCCAGTGGGTGAGGGGCAAGGGTCAGGAGGGAAAAGTGCTTGGCTCTGGAGGAGAAAAGCCTCAGGCAAAGGAGAAACCAAATGAGAAATAATTTTTTTAAATCCAAAAGGAGGTCTCAGACCCCTCTCCATGATTCATGCCTGCAGTGTTATTCGCCAGAAATTATTCAAAATTACTCTTCTGGCCCATGCTGCTGTTCCCCACCTCTGGAATTCCCAAGTGTCCTGCTCCTCTGAGCATCCATGATCCTGGGGACCCCCAGCACCCACCTTGCTCCTTCCTCCAGAGCCAAAATAAGGTTCTGGAGGAATTTTTCTGGAGGAAAAATCCCTCTCTGGCAGCTCCATAAGGAGAAAAACAGGGCACCCTTGTTTTCAGTATCTATTCAGTGGCTTAAAAGAGCAGGAAATTTGGGCCATTTGCTTTATCCATTGTATCTTCTGTTATTCATCAATTTTGGAAAACAGCCTCTAAAATTGTTTCCGCCTCTCCTTTCCCATGTAAATCACTCCAAGGTTTTGTGTTTTTGTCTTAAAAAAAAAAAAAAAAAAAAAGAAAAGAAAAGAAAAAATAGCCAAACATTCTGTTGTTCGCAGCAATATATTTTTTTTTTCACTTCATTCCAATTTAGCAGCTCCGTGGAGCTCCCCTTTCCCTAACAGCCTGGAAACAGAGGAAGCAGTTCCTGCCTGCGGCTGCACGCAAGCAGCAAATGCCACAGCTGAATGTTGTTTTCCTGTCCCCTCTGTCCCCTCTGACTGCTCCTTCAGCCCCGGGAATAACCCCCCTCCTGCAAGTGCTGACTCTGCTCCAGCCCCCGGGGGCATGGAAAAGGTTCTCTGCAGCCAGGGTGTGATGTTGCACTTTGGGAATTCAAGGCAGTATCGAAATGTTTGGGTTTCAGGGAGAAAATCGGAATTTTGGGGTTTGTGGTTTTTTTTTTTTTTTTGCCCCTAGATGTTTCTAGGTTTAGGAGGAGATGTGGAAAGGCAAATAAAAATGGGATGTGACCATAACCTGGTCACATGAAATACAAGGCACACATGAAACCCTGGCTGGATACTTCCTGAGGGAAGAGCCAGGGCCAGCATTCCCAGGTTTAACTGGGAATCCCTTTGGTTTCCCACCAGGGTCCTGCCCTGCTGATCCCAGACTGGATCAACACGTGGACATTTCAGGAGATACCTCACTTGCTGTTTGTCTCCAAGACCCAGCTTCTAGAATCATCTAAAAAGATGATTAAAATCATCTAAAAAGATTTTAAAATATATAATTTAAATCCATTTAAATTAGATTTTGGGAAGGAATCCTTGCCTCGCACTGGCACAGATTCCCAGAGAAGCTGTGGCTGCCCCTGGATCCCTGGAAGTGTCCAAGGTTGGGCAGGGCTTGGAGCAACCTGGGCTACTGGAAGGTGACTCTGCCCATGGAACTGGATGAGCTTTAAGCTCCCTTCCAACCCAAACCATTCCATGATTTTATGATTTAGCTGCACCCATTTCCCTCACCAAAGTGCAAGAAGACCCCCAGTGCATCCATGAGAAGCCTGGACCTCCTCTAGCCTTTCCCAGAAGGATCAGAAGGAAGCTGGAATGATCTCAGGATGTGCAGAGTCAGAGCAGCCGGTTTCAAGCAGGTTCACACACAGAGGAGGGGGGAAAAAAAATTAAAAATCAAAACAAAAAGAAATATTCATGTTGCAGCTTTTGCTTCTGGAAATCCCCTGTTTGACCCAGAGTGAGTCAGCGGAATTGTTGACCTTGGAATTATGATGGGAATGCTGTGTGACACGAAAGGAGAGCAGAGCAGCCTGGCTGCAGCGTGGAGCGCTGGCATGAGCCAGGAGCTGCTGAGCTCACAGTCCTCAATGCAGAGGGCTGCTGTATTCCAGCAGAAAGGTAAACCCAGGGAAAACAGCTCCTCAGTGGCTGCACCCTGCAGGGAAACAGCCCACCAAACCCAGCGTCCACTGGGATGGGTAAGAAACAGGTTCAGCAGAGTATTCCCATTTTAATCGGATTTTTTCCAGGTTTTGAGGAAGCTCGTCCAACGCCTCATGCCTCGAAGCAAGCAGAGAAAGAAAATCCAGTTAAATGTATTTTGGCCAGGACAAGTTTCTCAATAAAATATCCTGGCAAAGCCGAGCTCATTTTTGGACCGAGCCGACCCACCTAAGGAGGTGTGGAAGTGTGTAATTAACTAATTAATTGATTTCAGAGTTGTTGCCACTCTGGGAAGATAAGTAGGGAAGGAAGGTGGGTTTTAGTCACTGTCAGGAGAGAAAGGCCAGATCCTGAAAGCTCATCCCACGCTGGGAATCCAGTTATGGGAATATGGGCTGGCCAGGCACACGTTTCTCCAGGTTTGGAATATTTGCACGTTACCCTTCTTTCCTCTTAAACTGAATAATCCCCTCTTTTCCTGGAACAAGTGAAAATTAGTAGGAAATTGCCATGGCTTTTTTCCTTAAGTGATTTCTTTGGTTGCCAAGAGGAAAATCCAAACGGTACATCCGAGTCAGACCTTGGGAAGTTTTATTATGGATTTATCCTTGAAGGTATCGCTGTCCCTCCTGATGTCCAGCAGTTCCCAAAGCACGATGGAACACGACTTTTTTACTGGAAAATCCCCCTGATTACAGCCAGGCTAGAATAAGGCAGGGATGAGAGGGTTTGGATTGTTCAGCTTGGAGAAGAGAAGGCGCTGAGGAGACCTTGGAGCTCCTTCCAGTGCTTAAAGGGGCTCCAAAATTGCTGGAGAGGGACTTTGGAAAAAGACCTGGAGAGACAGGACAAGGGGGAACGGCCTCCCACTGGCACAGGGCAGGGCTAGTTGGGATATTGAGAAGGAATGTGGGTATTGGCAACTAGATCAGCTTTAAGATCTCTTCCAAACCGTTCCATGATTCTGTGACTAAGGGAATGAAGCCAGACCCAGCTGAGGAGTTGATTTTTGAGATTTTTGACATTTCCCGCAGCGCGGTTTTTATTCACCTCCCGATTTCCCAGGAAAAGCAGAGGTGGGCTGCATACTTTGGACTGATAAGGGCAAAAATGAGTCCCTACAGCCTCAGGCTGACCTCAGCAATGGTGTCTCACTTCTACCTTCTCCTGAAGGATCTGTGCCTGTTGCAATTGCCCTCCTGGTGCGTCCCGCGCCTCCTCCGCTCCAACCCCGGCCTCCTTCCGAGCAGGAGCAGGAGATAAGTGCTTAATGAGTGAGCAGAGCACATAGTTTCCCTGCAAGAAGCATCTCTCTGGGTTCCTGCCAGATTCTGAGCCTCTCCCCCGTGCAGACCGCCCTGGCAGGCAGGAATTTTCAGGGGATTTCAGGGACTTCCCACCGCGGCAGCCGGCAGGGAACCCGCAGCCTTTCCTCTCCTAAACCTGCATTTGGGGTGATGGGTTTTTTTGAGGGGGGGGGGAAAAGCCCTGGCAGTCCCACTGAAGGTTTGGGACACACAGAAAAAAAAGGGATCCCTGAAGATTAAGGAGCTGGGTTTGTTAATACTTGGAGCAGAGGAAGGCTTGGCCTCCATTCCTTAGGTCACAGTGACAGCAGAGGAAGTCTGGCAGGGCCACGCTGTGGGATGGAGATTGCTCTCCAGGGTGACTCCAAAAGGCAATAAAAAAGAAAAGACAATAAGGAGAGAGATAATAAAAACCCTCCAGCTTTTGATTGTCTCCCGGCAATGCCAGGCTTTTCAGGAAGGCCTAATGTTTGCCTACAGATTTACTGTCCCCCAGGCACAGGGGGCAAAGGGACAGAGGTGACGCGGCTTGGCAGCTCCAGCCAAGGATTTGCATCGAGCTGAGCAAAAATTGGTGGCTGGATAGAAATGGGGTCAGAATCATCTTTTCCCTGAAGAGCCCTGAAAAAGGACCAGGACCTTAAATCAGAATTGTTCCTGCTGGAGGCAGCTTTTTCTTCCTATAACAAACACCAGCTTCTTCTGACAGGAATAGGAAAGGCCCTGGACAAAGAATGTCACAACCTCAGGGCATGCAGCTGGAGAGTCACCAGGAATCCTTGGGATGACAAAAGCTGAGGCTGGCTATTCCAGAGGCCAAGAGCAGCTCCAGTTGCTCTCCTTGGCCTCCACCCCAGCAGACTTTCAGTCCTTGATGCAGCCACCACCCAGAGCTCAGCCCAGTCCCACGAGCTCACCCCGAGCACCCAAAGAGGGGAAAAAACCTAAATCCAAAATCAGCACAGAGCCTTGAAGATCGTCTCTCCTTGGAGAGCTTGGCTGGTCCCATGAGGATCTCCTTAGGGATGAACCAGGATGGTGGGATCTGATTTTCATCCATCCAGGAAACCCCACCCAGGCTGGGCACCAGATGAGCGAGGATGAGCAACTGGAGCCAGACCTGAACAATGAATTCCTCTCACCTTTCCCAGCCCTGGCTCTCCAAACCTGGGTGCTGGACATTCCCAAGGGATGCTCCTGGGGGAGAACCAGGCTTGTGGCCCAAACCCTTTGCTGATGATGCTCCAAGGACAGCAATGGGAATGGAGTGTGGAGAAAACAAAAAACATCTTCTGAGAGGAGACTGGGACTTTTGTTTTCACACTCCACTTTCTCTTCTTTCTTCCCCTCGGTACAGGAATGACTAAGAAGATATATTGGAAAGCATTGGAATGTTTTCTTCCAGGGCAATTCAAATATTATGCTGCTATTAAAAAAAACATGGAATTCCATTAACAGTATGAAAGTAGAAGGCTCAACTCAGTTTTTTTAAAATTTTCCTCTTGATATAATTTGGTGAAACGAAGGCCTTCTCCTCCCTGAGAAGGATTGGATTGCAGCAAAGCCATTTCCTCTGGAAAGCTGCTGTGCCTGGCTAACTCCAGTGGCAGGGATCATGGGATTACACGGATAATGGCCAATGCCATGGCTGGTGGTGAAAACACAGCACATGGAGCACCCAAGATGTTCATTTCTAACTGTCCTGGGAGGAAAACCCCTCCATGAGCTAAAAAATCAAACATTTGTCCTCACTGAGGTGATGCAATTCTTAGGTTTTTTTCCTTTTATTGTTTTTTTGGTGTTTTTAGTTGGTTTTTTTTTTGGTCAGAGCTGTCCAACCACTGACTCTCTACCTCAAAAGCCAAAATCTTTCTCCACTTTGACCATGTTTTGGATGCCCCCCAGCGAGGTGACTCCACCGTGCCAAAAGACATACTTTAAAAACACTGCCAGGAACGCCTGGATATGGGGAAAATCCTAAAAAAAAAAAAAAAAAAAAGAAAAAGAAAAAAAAAAAAAAAAACAGAAACCAAGCAATACTAAAAGTCCATGCCTTTTAGCTATGGGTGTGTGGAAAAACACATTAATCTTGCAGAACACGGCCAGCAGACAGGAGCCAAAAGGTTGCCACCGGGGTGTGGTGAAGGGGAGACATTTCCATGCTATTGCTCAGCAGGTCACAGCAACAGGATGCTGATAACATCCTGCAAACTTCCTCCCTCAGCTGGCCTGGAAAAAAAATCCCGAAAACCAAGGCCCCGAGGCACACCGTGAGCAGCCAACCATTCACAAATCCACCTTCTGGGAATGTTGTGTTTCAGGGCAGGCCGGGGATGCGGAGCTTTTTGCTGGTTGGAAAGGGGACAGCTGGAAAGGAAGGAGAAGAGGGAAAAAAGGGGAAAAAAAGGGAAAACGAGGCAGAGCTCCATGGCCAGCAGGACTTTGGGGTGGTGGCTCAGGGATCACAGTGTTCCTTTTGTTGTTCCAGATGGATTTTACATGGAAAAGAGGTTTTTTTTTAATAGCTGGGTTTCCACTTTTTCCACTCCCTTAAGAGCTCAAAGGTGTTCAGAGTTTGAGATAAATCCAGAGGAAGGCAAAGCAACAGGAGAGGATTTCCTCAAAAAGCAGGGAGAGCAGGAGATTCCACCACATCCAACACCTTTAAAATCCATCAAATTAATTCAATTCAAGCTTTGACAAAAGATGAGCAGGATTTCTGCAGTGCAGTCAGGCTCGTGGCAGGGGGCAGCAAGAAGAAAATTGTTTGCCCAGAGCACTGAGGGATTTCTTTTCTCCTTTTGCAAAGGAAAACACAAAGAGAGGCTCAGAAAGAGAAGCGAAACCTGCCTGCAAAGGAAAATGGCTGAGAATAAAAATCTAAAAAAAAATTTAAAAAAATCTAAATATATCTTGGTTTGAGCAAAATAATTTCCTCCAACAAAATCCCAATTCACTCCAGTCATGACACTCACTTGGTTCTCAGGGAGGATGGGACAAGGAGCTCTGTGAGATGCCAGGAGCATTCCCAGAGCCCAGGGAAGGGGATTTTGCCTCTGAACGAGACTCAGCTCCCCCAGACCCTGCACAAGCCATTTCCAACCATTTCTTCTCTGTTTTTAATTCTCACCCCACCACAGGAAGGGAGATGTTCTTCAGGAGGGTGAGGGACAGCACTGGTGAGGGGATTTCTTCTGCTCTGAGCAGTGTCACCAGTGCTGGGCTGCTGGTTCAACCACAAACCTGAGCTGTGGGGACACCAAACGTGCCACAAACACAAGGAAAATGCAGCCCCACCCCTTAATTTCCTCCATTCACTTGAAGGGGATGAAAATTGTGGAATTATAGAAGGGTTTGGATTGGAATTATAGAAGGGTTTGGATTGGAGGGGACCTTCAAACTCATCCAGTTCCATCTCCTGCCACAGCAGGGACACCTTCCACTGTCCCAGGCTGCTCCAAGCCCTGTCCAGCCTGGCCCTGGGCACTTCCAGGGATCCAGGGGCAGCCACAGCTGCTCTGGGAATTCCATCCCAGTCCCTCGCCACCCTCCCAGCCGGGAATTCCTTCCCAACATCCCATCTAAACTCCTTTTGAAGCCATTCCCACTCTTGCACAGCAGCGCAGGGCCCCATCCCCACCCCCCAGGGCACCAGCTTTGGGTCTCTGCCGCTGAACTTCAAGCCCCGGGAATGCGATTGCTCCCAAAAAAAGGGGAACAGCTGGGGACAGCGTCCCAGCGGTTATCTCCCACCCTAATTAACACCTTTGAGCGGCCGCCAGCCGCGGGCTGGGAAGCCAGCTTTGCTCTGAAGTCCATTCCTCGCACCAGAGGGAGCTTGTCAGCCCCTGCCTCCCACCCCTGCCCCCCTTATCTCCCCCCGGAGCTTTCCTGTTTACATTTCCCATTAGATTCCCTGTAATTAATGCACTGACAGGGCAGGCTGCTTGGGAATGCTGCTGGGTGCCCCTCGGGATGAGCAGCACCCCCCCCACACACACACACCTGGATACGCCACCAGAAATTTGGGGTGACCTTCCCACCCCCCCCATATAAGGCTGATCTCACCTGGTTTTGCTTCCAATGGGAAGGAAGGAGCGGCCCGAAATGCACCCCGAGGGGTCCTGCCTCAGGATGGATGCAAATATTCCTGATAAATAATTTGCAAAAAAAAAAAAAAAAAAAAAAAATTCCCTGTGCTGGGGGTGCAGTTTTGGCTGCACATCCCAAAATTCCAGCTCCGGGCAGCCTTGGCACAAGGGGAGCAGCCTGGGCACTGTAAAACCTGGCACAGGGAGACTCCCTGACCCTTTAATCCCTCGGGAGCTGCAGTTAATGCCCAGCGTGCAAGCATTTGTAGCCCTGCATGGCACAGTGCTGCTTTTCCCAGAAAATGCTCAAAATCTCCCTATTTTCCCTCATTTCCCCCCCATTTTACCCTGCAGCAAATAGAAGAGTTCAGGCACAGCTGCTGGTGTCTGTCCAGTCCCAGGGCGGGGAAGGGGGGATGGAGAAGCATTAAAAACTCAAAGACTGCTTTTACACATTTTCTTCCATTCCTATTTCCCAAACTAATTTCCAACAAAACCGGCCCCAGCAATGCCCAGCTCTCGATCTGGGAGTGGATCAGGCTCCAGGACCACCTGGCATTTTCTTGGAGAGAAGAAGAAAGAGAAACCCGCCCAGGTTTTGCCATGGGGAGAAAACCCCATGGCTCCACCCCGGCGTTTGGATCCCAAAAACATCCCGTGCCATTCCTTGTGACGCCAGCGGGGGGAAACCAGAGCCATAAACGCCATCCTTCCCCCTGGACCGGAGGGCAGCCCGGTGCAGATCCCTATCGGAATCAAAGCCCGCAGCTGCTGGGTGTGGGGCAGGGACCCTTTGGTGGAAAGAGCCCCCTCGCTGTTATATGGCATCCAGGGGAGCTGTGGCTGTCGCCTTTCCAGACCTCAGGAATCCCGGGGGGGGGTGGATTTTAGGGAGCTGCAGCACAGCTGTGCCTGCCCTCATCCACACCTAGGCAGCAGGGTGAGAGGTGCCATATAAAAGAGCAGGGTGGGGGCAGATATGGATCTTCAAGGAGGGAAATTTGGCAGGAGGGTGAAGTAAAAGAAGGAGGAAAAGAGAGAGAGAAAAAAGGGAAAAGGGAAAAAAAAAAAAAAAAAAAAAAAGAAAAGAAGCTTTGAAACCGAAGCTCTGGGTGATCCCACGTGGAGGTTGGGGAGATGAGAAGGGAAGGGTGGGTTGGGAAGGGAAAGGCACCCCTGGGATGGGGAGGGGGGTGTAGTTAACACCTTTTTGAGGTGCACACACAGAGATCACATCAGGCCCAGCAGAGACAGAGCGCTGGTGACTTCCCAGAAGGTGTCCTTAAGGAAAAAATCCATTTGGCTCCAGTGCCTGGGAGCTCTTCTGCTTAACTGATAACCCCAAAGCATCAATATTCAGCCTTTATTAATATGTGGCAGAAGCACAATAGAAATAAACCCAAAGGGGGAGGGAGGGGTAGAACATTTTATGCTTCAAAATCCAGAAAACAGCAAAACTGTGCTCTCAGTTTGGCCCACAATATCGACTTTTTTACTGCCTGAAATTACAGTCATACTCCTGCACTGTTACTGCCCTGTATTTCCCTCCAGCCCCCGTTTTTCCAGCACGCTCAGCTCATTTCTTTTTTGCCTTCCATGCAATAAATCCTGCTCATCCTCCGAGTGTGACCAACCCCTGCTGCCGTTCCCACATTTCTTGCCCGTGGCTGATCCCTCACTTGGGGTTCCTTTCCAGCTGCCATAAACCTGAAAAGAACCTTTCCCTTTGGAAACCCCTTCAGCTGCTGGGCCAGAAGGGTTTGGAAATGACCCCTGTCCCTGCTCCTGCTTCCACGTGTTCCCCAGCTGCAAGTTCTGCCTCCAGCAGCACCGACCCCGAGCCGGATCCACGGCACCTCGGGCTCGCTGGTGCTGTGGGAAGGGAATTAACCTTTTTTACAAGGATGAGTGAGGGAATTGCTGGTTTTGTTTTGCCCTTTCCCTCCAGCAAACCTCGCTGCGAGCTCTGCAGCAGGCCGAGCTCCTCTGGCTGGAAAAAACCCCGCTCCTTGCTGCTGGGACAATAAATATTTTTTCCCCTCCACCCAGCCGGGTTAAGAACCTTGAGGTCAGGCTGGAGGAGCTGCGGGTGCTGGTGGCTCGCTGCCCTGCGTGCTTCCAGCCCCATCCCCCCCGCAGGAGCTGCTGCCGATTTAGGATGGCATCCAAACCCTTTGGAGCCAGCCTGGCTGTGCCAGGAGCAGAGGCTCGGCTGTGACAAAGGAGAGGGCGAGGAGCAGGAGCGGGACACGCTCGGGTGCTGCCCGTGCCCTGCCCGCTGCTCCGGAGGGTGGAGAGCAGCATCCTTTGGTGTGCGAGCTCTGATTTTCCTGCGCTGGTTGCTAAGGGCAGCCCGGAGGAGCTGAGCTGCCGGCGAGCCCCTGAGGATGTGGGGAAATTATCCAGCTCGTTTGATGAAATCCTACCCTGGCTGGCAAAGGAAAAATCCGGCAGCGCAACAAATCCTGCCTGGGGGCTCTGGGATTGGATTAAAAACACAGCAGCCACTTGACGCAAAGAGGCAGCTCGGGATAAATTCAGGCTGCTGGTTCACAGCTGCCCGCTCGTCTGCGCGCTGGCAGATCCGGGCTGGATCGGGAATTGTTTGTGTCACTCCTCGCACACCTCCGCTTGTCCCCAGGCGGCACCGCCAGGCGAGAAATCGCTCTGCTCGATCGAGCAGGGTGGAACGAGGTGATCCTCAAGGACCCTTCCCGCCCAAACCATCCCGGGATTCTGCGGGCACAGCGCTCAAAGCTGTGCCGGACCCAGGACTCGCACCTGAGGCTCACCCCCAGCAGCTGGATGTGTGCGGTGCAGAACCACAGACATCCACAGCGCCCAAAATGCACACAGTACCCCCTGGAAGGTGATGGAGAGCACCCAAAATGTGCACAGCACCCCTAGAACCTGATGGAGAGCACCCAAAATGTGCACAGCACCCCTAGAACCTGATGGAGAGCACCCAAAATGTGCACAGCACCCCTGGAACGTCATGGAGAGCACCCAAAATGTGCACAGCATCCCTGGAACGTCATGGAGAGCACCCAAAATGTGCACAGCACCCCTGGAACATGATGGAGAGCACCCAAAATGTGCACAGCACCCCTGGAACATGATGGAGAGCACCCAAAATGTGCACAGCACCCCTAGAACCTGATGGAGAGCACCCAAAATGTGCACAGCACCCCTAGAACCTGATGGAGAGCACCCAAAATGTGCACAGCACCCCTGGAACGTCATGGAGAGCACCCAAAATGTGCACAGCACCCCTGGAACGTCATGGAGAGCACCCAAAATGTGCACAGCACCCCTGGAACGTGATGGAGAGTGCCCAAAATGCGCACAGCACCCCTGGAACATGATGGAGAGCACCCAAAATGTGCACAGCACCCCTAGAACATGATGGAGAGCACCCAAAATGTGCACAGCACCCCTGGAACATGATGGAGAGTGCTCAAAATGTGCACAGCATCCCTGGAACGTCATGGAGAGCCCCCAAAATGTGCACAGCACCCCTGGAACGTGATGGAGAGCACCCAAAATGTGCACAGCACCCCTGGAACATGATGGAGAGCACCCAAAATGTGCACAGCACCCCTGGAACATGATGGAGAGCACCCAAAATGTGCACAGCACCCCTGGAACATGATGGAGAGCACCCAAAATGTGCACAGCACCCCTGGAACATGATGGAGAGTGCCCAAAATGCGCACAGCACCCCTGGAACGTGATGGAGAGTGCTCAAAATGTGCACAGCATGCTCAGTGAGTTCAAAACAGCACCCAAAATGTGCACAGCACCCTTGGAACCTGCTGGAGAACACCCAAAATGTGCACAGCACCCTCAGTGAGTTCAAACCAGCATCCAAAACATGAGCAGCACCCTGGGAACGTGATGGAGAGCACCCAAAATGTGCACAGCACCCCTAGAACCTGATGGAGGGCACACAAAATGTGCACAGCACCCCTGGAACGTGATGGAGAGCACCCAAAATGAGCTCAGCACCCCCGGAAGGCGCTGCAGAGCCCCCAAAATGAGCTCAGCACCCCCGGAAGGCGCTGCAGAGCCCCCAAAATGAGCTCAGCACCCCCGGAAGGCGCTGCAGAGCTCGCAGGGCGCTCCCAGCTCCCCGCTGCATCCTCCGCAGCTCGGGGCAGCCCGGCCCGGCGTGCGGGTGGCTCTGGCTCTCACTAGAGGGAGGCAGTCGCCAAGAGAAGCCGCGGGAGGAGCTCTCCGGGCAGCCCGAGCTCCCCCGGCCGCCTGGAGAGGGACCCGAGGCAGCTTTTGAGGATGGGCTGAGCTCCTGCTCCTGCCCGAGGCGTTTCCCAGAGCTGAAGCTCCCCCGGATCTCGGAGCGGGGCAGCCTCATGGAGAGCCGGGCTGGTCCGGCTCTATTCTGGGGGGCTGGGGTGCCCCTGCGTTCCTAAATCTCCCTCAAATCCCTCGCATCCCCAAGAGGCTGGAAAGTGCCAGCACGGCTCACCCAGGGATGCTGGTGGACATCCTCACCCGGGATGGAAAATCAGGACATTGAGGGGTTTGCCTCAATTCCCGGGTTTGATTTGGGGATGTGCAGAGCTCCAGGCTGGAATGAGCCCAGGTTTGGCAGAGTCCTGGCTCCATCTGACCTCATTGCCTTCCATTCCTTAAAGTGCAGAGAAAAATCCCTGGGAATCAGTCCCGTGTGGATTAAAGCAGGAATTCAAGTGCTTTGGGACCCAGGTCGGGCCGAGCACTGCTCACAGGTGGTTTAGAGCAGCGCAGAAAAGAGCAGTTCCCCTAAATTTGTTATAAAATGATGAATCTGTCACACCCAGGTAGTAAATTTGCTAATTGCCAGCCAGAGCAAGCAGGAATGGAGGAATAGGACTGAAAAAAATCCATCTTCCCACTGCACCAGGACTTCCTGAAGGAAAAAGAACTGCTGGGAATTGGCCTTTTAAAGAAGGCAAAATGAGTAGAAAATCAGAAAATTGAGGGGTTTACCTCAATTTCTTCTCCAAATAGGTTTGATTTGGGATGGGTTTTAGCTGGGACATTAAAGTTTGGAAAGCTTTATAAAGAGTTTTATTCATAGATGGACAGGTATTATGTTGAGGCATGAAATATATACGGGTGGATATACAAAATCCAAAAATAAAATATAAATGTGACCATTCTCCCCAGGTTTTCAGGAAAAAGGAGTAATTTTAAAAGCACAATATAATTTCTACGTTAAGATAATCAGAAACTTATTTGCCAGACTGGGCAATGTTACACATTTAATGATTAGATGATACTCAGAGGGGTAAAGAATAAAAAGTTACAGAGACTTGATGCAAAAGCCCTTTTTTAAGATAAATCCTGAGTGTTTCTGAAGAAAAGCAGATATTTAAAAATCAATAGGAGTAGATGGTTCCACTTCCCCTCTCGCCTTAGGGAAAGGAAGCGCCCAGGAAAGGAATAAGTTAAATTTTTAAGGAAGTCTGAGAAAAGGTTCGATTTTGAAACTCCAGCGTGCCTTTTCTAGGCTGATTTAGGGGAAAAAGCAGAGTTTCTGCTTTCTCATTAGCACTCAGGGGGACATTCCTGCTGCTCAGCTGCCAGGGCTGCACCTCCTCCAGCTGAGACTTGTGCAAAATCCCTCCCAAAGCAGCTTCCCTAGGGAAGGGACCTTGGGGCTGCTCTAATCCAACATCCCTGCAATTAACAGGGACATTTTTAACCAGTTCAGGTTGCTCCAAGCCCTGTACAACCTGAGCTTGAGTGTTTTTAGGGATGGGGCAGCCAACACCACCTTGAGTTTTTCCACCCTTTAGGAATAACCTTCCTCATTTTACCCAATTATTGTTTGCACAAAGTGCCAGGTCCCACCAATATTCCAGATATTTTCAGAGGTGCATCCAGCACAGCTTTTCCCTTCCCCGGTGCTGCTCTGCCTTTTAACACACAGAATTTACAGCAGCCCAGGCTGTAATATCACCAAAAAAAAAAGGTGATTTTACCCCCACTAAACCCAGCCTAAAGGGGGTGCACAGTCAGAGTCTGTCAAACCCACACAGGCTGTGTTTGTCCCCAGCTCAGCAGCGCATCCCACAGAAAGAGGAAATGGTTTGGAGGCTGCAAATCTTCTTCTTTTTTTCTTTTTTTCTTTTTTTTTCTTTTTTTTTTGCAGATGAACCGAGTGTCAATTAAATGCTGACCAGCAGGGAAGGAGTTTTGCACTGGGAGAAAGTTTAGCACTGGTCAGGCAGTTCCCACGGGTGATTTTGTGCAGGAGGGGGGGGATCAGCTGTGCTGCAGGGCACGAGGTTTTGTGGAGGAAATGTTGGCTGCAGTGGTGCCTTGGGGTGCCCAAACAGCTTCAGAGCCAGCAGCTGGGAAAAAAACAGCGCTGGGATTTAGTGCTGGAAGAACCAGAACTGGGATTTTTCCCTTGGAAAGCAGCAGGTGATTCCTGCAAGCAGGCAGCTGAGCAGAGCTTTGAGGTTAAACCCTGTGCCTTGAGGGCAGGATTGAGAAAATTATTTCTTTTTAATCCAGAGCCTTGCCTGAATTGCACCTCAGATCAGGGGATTTGAGCAGAAAACTGAATTTTCTGGCTCTGGACACACAATAGGAGCCCCCCCACGCGTCCTCCCAGATTTCCAGCCCTGCTCATTTGGCCAGGTTTGCTTTGGTGAAGGAGGAGGACACTGAGAGGCAGCAGCACCCCAGGGGTGTCCCCAGGCAGCTGGCCCGGGGTTGTTCCCATCACCTGTGGGATGGAGAAAGGGGAGGGAGCTCATCCCTACACTCCCCTCCATCAGTTTGCCCAGCAATTTATTTATTTCTCAGCTCACACAGACACTTCTCTGCTTTTCCAAGCAGAAAACCCCCAAGGAGGGGACGAGAGCAGAGCAGAGGGGACACCCCCACCCCCATGATGGGGGCGAGGGGAGGAGCAATCCCCCCTCCAGCTGCCCTAGAGCAGTCACCACTCCACCAGAGAGGATTTCTGCACTCCCACTTATCTCCCTCCAGCTCCAGGATCAGGGAATTTATGCTCCATTGCGAGTCTTAAAGAAAATCTGCCAGCAGCCATTAACTCTGAAAAGGCTCCCCCCGGGCTCAGGCAGCTCTGGCTCAGGAACAGCCTGCTCCAAGCGTTTCCAAGAGATGCAGAGCACATTTCAAATGAAATCCGGGGAAATCGCTGCCCTACCTGCTGCTGGAAGCAAAAAGGAACAAGCAGCTGGCTCAGCAAACACCTACAACCCTTGTAGGTTACAGCCTCACAAGGCACACGAGCTGCTCCAACCACTGAGGCATCAGGGGAAAAAAAATAAATAATTATGCTGCAGCAAGAGCATTTCCTTTCCTCTGCTCCTAATTAGCCTCATGAACAACAGCAAGGTGCACTGTGCTGAATTTAAAGGGTTTGTGGTTAAATAGGGAGAGGTGTCTGTGTAAAGGTGAGCATTGTTTGCTGAGGAAGTAATGGAAATAGGATTTTAAAAGGTGTTTTAGGAGTAGGGCTAGTGCTGTTGTAGGTACACCGAATAATTCTACTAATTAACTATGATTTCTAGAGATAAAAATACAGGAATACAAAATATACCTTTCCAAAAAAATCCCTAGCAGAGCCACAGCAGAGAAGTGTTTTTTGCTGAGGGGACTTTGCTGTTTCCATTCCAGGCAGAAAATTCGTGAGGGCCAAAAATGAGCCCCAGTGTGGGAGGGAACAGCTGGAAAACCATCAAAGCCCAGGTCCCTGGTGGCTGGGATGTCTCTGGCCGTGTTCTCTGTGACAAAAACTTGCAGCAGATTTAGAAATTATGCCCAGATTTATTCTTTGGTATGACCCGAGAAGAGGAATAAGCTCAGGGAGGAAAAAGGAGGTTGGACTTTTAACCTCCAGAGATTCCTCTCAACACTGAAATTCTGTGGTTTTATGAAAAGGGAGCCTTGGAGATGTCAGCATAATTCCCTCTTCCCTGAGGATGGGGTCTGCCAGCCCCTGTCAGGATGTGGATCAAGGTGTACCAGCAAGGTTTCTTCAGAGCTGCAGATCCTCCCTGCAGCAGCAGCGACTTGCACTTTAAAAAAAAAAAAAATCAATTTTGTGTCCCTCCAAGGCAGCCAAATCCCCCCGGATGGGAAAGAAGTGCCCGCGGGTTTCAAGGTCCCTGATGGAGGGAAAAGCCACGGCTTTTCTGCGCTTGGAGAAGCGATTTTTGGGGCGTTTGCAAGGCAGAGGCAGCTCGGGGCGAGCAGCCACTGGGTGGCAATCGCCATCCGGCTGCAGCGCCGGGACCCGCCGAGCATCCCTCCCCTTCGCCCCACATGCAAATATGGGAACATCTGGCAGCGAAGACTTGTAAAGATAGCCCTCAGCTAAGCAAATACAGGAACAGGGGTTCAACCAAGCTGTCATGTAGTTAAAGTGCTTTTTTTATATATATAATTATGCCTTTTTTTTCTTTTTTTCCAATGCTCATTTGCCTGTTGTTGTTCGCCCCGCTGCATCTTGCTGGGTTTTATGGGCTGTCTGCAGGGGCTGCGGGGTGGCACAGTGTCACAGAGCCGTGGAATTGGGTTGGAAGGGACTTTAAACACCATTCAATCCCAACTCTGTGCCACAGGGACATCTCCCGTTAGACCACGCTGCTCTGAGCCCCATCCATACCCGCCTTCATCCTGCCAGGGAAAAGTGCTCCTTGCCATTTGAGTTATCCTTAAAAGTCCCAGTTTGCTCTCCCTGGCTGTTTTGGGCAGGGTTGGGTGTCCCTTGCGCCAGGCTGTGCCCAGGACTGGGCTTGCCAGCATCCTGGGGGCACTCAGGAGGCTGCTCTGAAATGCAGCCGAGGCATTTGTGCAATTCCTCCTCGCTCTCTGCAGGCTGGTTTGGGGTTAGGGCTGAAGGACTGGGAAGGAAACCTGTGGTCTGGGAGTCTGGAGCCTGCTCAGGGTGGGAGCTGGAGTGGATTCACTGAGCTCCTGCCCAGGCTTCCCGTGCAGCCCCGGGTAAATCTCTGTGTGTCCCCTGGCCTCTGCCAGTGCCGTGGGACGTCAGCACAATCCTGGCCCAGGGAGGAATTCTGAGGGCAAGGCAACATCTGAAACACCCAGAGAGCTTCAGCTGTACTTCCAGCAAGTTTTGTCACTTATCCTGCAGAGCAACCCAGGTTTAGACCCAAACCCTGGTGATTCAAGCCTAACTCAGCAAGAGACAAACCACCACACTGACCATTCCTTGGGCCGGCTGTGCCAGGTCTCCACTGCAGCTTCCAGAGCTGCTTCACCAGCAGTGCTCCCCTGAACCACACTGACAACAAACCTGCAACCACCACCTTCATCCCTGAACCACACCAATGTCAAACCTGCGACCACCACCTTCATCTCTGAACCACATCAGTGTCAAACCTGCGACCACCACCTCCATCCCTGAACCACACCAATGTCAAACCTGCAACCACCACCTCCATCCCTGAACCACATCAATGTCAAACCTGCAACCACCACCTCCATCCCTGAACCACACCAATGTCAAACCTGTAACCACCACCTTCATTTATCTCTGCCTCACAGAGATGCCTCAACCAGACCTTGGATTGTGCAGCCAAGGCTGGGTTTGGAGAGCCCCAAGATGTTGGGTTGGTGGCCATGGAGGACGCTCCAGAGCAGACACTCACAGCCACCTCTTCCCCCTGTCCCCAAACCACTGCCCAGTGGGAAGGAGGTGATGGAGCAGCATCACTCGGGTGATGCCAATGAGTAAGAGGCTGTGGTTCCCCTCTGGTTTTGTGGGGCCAAGCAGCATGGTTGCGATGCTGCGATAGGTCCTGGGAGCCACCACTGTGGTCAGCACTGAAGAAATAGTGCAGTGGAGAAGGCAGAGAAATTGCAGTGGGTGCTGGAGTGAGGAGAGCCAAGGAACTGCTGCCACGGGACAGCTCAAGGTACCTGGGGCTGGGGCAGGAGCAGAGGAAGGGGCACGGTGGGAGAGGGAGCGGTGGGGTGGTGGTGCTGGACCACTCCAGGGTTGCTGGTGCTTCTCTGAAATGGGGAAAGGGGGAGACTGGAAGGAAGGGTGGATATGAGGAGTTAGGGGGAGGAAAGTTGAAGAAAGGGATGAACAGAGCAAGGTGAGACAGCTGTGCAGTCACCTGCAAGGTGCATCTCTGCGGGCTTGGATGGACTTGCCAAAGGAGCCAACAATGGACTTGATGCTGCCTGGAGCATCCAGTGAGGGGGCACGCAGAACCCACTTCAGTTTAGGGAAGGAACCACAGGCTGCCAGCCTCACTTCTTCTGGGAGGTGGCCAAAGCAAACCTCCCCCAGCATGGCAGCCTCGTTCCTCAGGCTGGGTTCACCTCTCCTGGTCACTGGTGGCCCCGCTGCCACCCTGAGCACACAAGCAAAGCACGTGTTTGTCATCACCTCAGCAACAAGAGCCTGTTTCCAACTCCAAGAACAACATTAACCATAAAACCATCTTGTTCTTATTGGATGAAGGCACCGAGTGAAGGATTTGCATGGGTGTGGCATTCCCAGAAGGGGTGAAGCAAACATCTCCTCTCCCTGTGCTCATGGACACAAATGCCCAAAATCAGCTGTCACATTTCTCATGCTTAGTGTCAAAGAGAAAAATATCTTCATGGCTTAGCAGAGCTTTGCTGGTGACCAATATCTGCTCCCAAAGTATGGCTGCCAAAGGTTCCAGGAAACCCTCCAAGCCTTTTTTATCATATTTACTCAGTGTTGTAGCTCAGTACTAGTGGCACTTTTCAGGAGAGTGTCTCGAGGGATTAAAGCCCTGCTTTTAAAACCATGCAAATGATCTAACAAGGGTTAGGTGGAAGACATGTTCAGGCACGATGGGACTTTGTCCTGCTGGATTTTCAGACATGGATCTGCAGATACTCAGCCACAACAAACTGTTGCTCAGGCTCTCCCAGCCTAGAAGATGACAGAGGTTGATTTGCAGATCTGGTTTCTGGCCAACTGCGCCTCCAGTTCCATCTCCAGATGTTACCTCAGGTAACATCAGCTGGTCATGGCTGCAGAGATGGCTTCACAGGAGCTGGCTACAATTGCTTTTTTCAACCAACCTGACCACCGGGTCCTCCCTGTTAACCTCCAGGAGATGTTATCTTAATTGGCATCAGCTGGTTGTGTCTGCAGAGAGGTTTTATGGGAACCAGGAGCTCTGTGTGGCTGTGCCCATGTGGAAGTGAGGGCCCTCCTGCAGTTTCATGCAGGTGGAACCAAGAGCAACGGGAGGCACCAGCACCGAAAGTCCTGTCTTGGTTTCAATGGTGAACCACATGGTTTTGTTGTATTGTTTTTATTCTCAGGCCCAAAAATTACTCCCATCTGGTTATTTCCCCCGAAACCATCACGAATCGGCACTCAGCCAATCGGAGCAGGGCTCCTCGCCCAAAATTCCGTTCTTCCCTTTTATGGTCATAATCTGGCCTCTCCAAAGATAAAAAAAGGTAGGTACGGACCACGCCAAGATGCGGGCGGTTGGTTCCACATGACAGGTTGTCCCGTGACCTGCTCCCGTCAGGCCACCGCAGGGCCAGAAAAGAGGAAAGAGCCCAGCGGGCAGGAGGTGATAATAACGCTTTGGGGCTCAAAAAACCAGAGTGCCAACAGATATCTGAGGTGGTGAGACACGGGGAGCTCTGGGGGGTGAGGTGTCAGCCCCCCCCGACCACCCCTGCTAATGAGCACACTAATTGGGGCCTGGAAAACAGCGCTGGGCACCGTGACTGGGACTGGGTGTGGTTCCGTGGTTCTGGGGAGACTTTCAAGGCTTGGCCCAGAGTTGGGTACTTGTTGCTCTTGTTGTCCAACTGGTATGGGAGGAGAAATCTAACGGAGACGATTTGATCCAATGAGGAAAGGGTTTCCCTCCTCCCAGCCACGATCATGGGAACTGGCAGACGTTGATTTCTGTTCATGTGCTCACACTTCGATGGCATTTCCTGCCCTCAGCCTCAAAGGCCTTGGCATGCAACACCTCAGGCCCACCTGGATCAATTCATGATCAAAGCCTGATCTGAGACTTGTCTGCAAATTCAGACCTGGCTGAAGACAGCAGAAGTCAAACCCCACCGCCAAGTGCCAACCCAAACCTTCCCAGAATCTGAGGCGTTTGGGCCTTCAGGTGTATTTTGAGCTCCTGCTGGTTCCCAGCCAGGAGATTACACATCAGTCTCTGCTTGTCTCGTCCTGCACTCGAGAAGAGGTTGATAACCAACGAGCCAGAAAGGAAACCACTTTCATGCTCTGACCCTGAGCAGCCTCCCTGAGGGCCTTTAGGAGCGCTGGATTCTCTCAGGATTTGCAATTATTTGCTCTTTTCAAGCAGGATGAGCTACCAGAAGGAGCTGTGGAGGATCAGGGACCCAAATCCTGGTCTCTGACCGGGCAACTCCACCAGATCCCCATCCACCAGTACTCACCATGCAGCTTCAAAAAATGCAGAACATTTCCCAAACACAATCCCTCGTCATGGTTTGTGACTCTCTTAATTCCATTCTCAGGCAGAAAAAGAAATAAAATACTGGAAAAGGCAAAGCACCCTTAGAGCAACATTTGGCTCCTGTTTGAGCCAATCCTTAATCTGGGGCAGCCCTGTAAGATAAACAGATAAACGCCCTGGAATGTGTTTATTCCCAGCACCCCAATGCATTTCCTCATACTGATCATATTTAAATCTCCTCTCCTGGCATGAGTGCATTTGAGTATTTGGTTAGAAGGCAAATTCATCTGCCAAGCAGGAAAAAAAAAAGAGGTGGCATTGCTTAAAGAGGATTTCATGGAAGTCATCCTGGGCTCAGGCTGAGTTTTTGTCACTTTAAAGCTCTGTAACCAAGGCAGGAAATTTGGTATCAATGAGCAGGGGAGCAGCTCTGAGTTTCATCAGCCCTTCTAGGGCAGCACAGGCACCCCAAAGCTGTGGAGAAGATCTCAATTCTCTCATGTGCTGCTTCTGACAGTCCTGTCATGTAAAATTAGAACATGGGAAGTTTCAGGAACGAATTCTCAAATGTGCTTCAGCTGCAAGAAGTAGAAGAAATTAATACCATGGGGAAAATTTCCTCCCAGGCTGAAACTCTTGCTTGACAAATGAAGAGAGAAACGCTCTGCAGAGTCATGGGCACAGAGAGTGGGGAAGGGTGGAGGAGGCCGGCTATGTAATCTACTTTTAATCTCCGAAATTCTTGACTCAGACTTTCGTGGCTCTTCAAACCAAGAGTGCAATTCCTGCTTTGCCAATTCCTGCTCGTTAAAGGGACGCAGCGACAGGAGAGGCAGGAACAGAAGGAGCATTTCTGGGCAGCCAAATCAGCCCCGAGACTCGTCTGCAAAGCCTGGGTAACGCCACTGTATAAATTCATGAGCCCATTCCTCTGGGGAGCCGGGCTTTAGTGCCAAAAGGTATTGCAGAATTACAGCAATCAGAAAACAATAAAGAGCTTGGGAAAACGCTGATGAGGGAAACCGGAGAAATTAGGGTAGTTAGAAAGACAAATGAGAAGGAATAAAACCCAGGTATTAAATAATTGGTGGGAGGCAGGAGGCAGATTAAGAGCTGTTTTCATGGCTTGGACCCCGTGCACAAGGAACCATTAGATGAAAGGAATAGATGGGAAATCAAACCCCCCCCCAAAGGGCAGCACTTGCACTTGCCAGAGGTAATTAGAGCAGGGAGTTCAGGCTGAAGCCACCATCTGAAGAGGTTCACTTGAGCAGAATTCCGTGTGCTCTGCCATTAACAGCAACAAAAGCAGCTCTGAAAGGGCTTTCAAGAAGCCCGGCCTGGCCCCCTCCTCTCTCTCGCTCTTTTCCTTTCAACATCTGCAGGGAAGCAGCTGCTGGACCACAAGACTGAAGCAAGAGCCTGATGAAGTCTTGGCATTGGCCAAGAGAGACCTCAACCACAGCAGGGACTGCTGGCACCCCCACAGCCAGCCTTGACCCACTCTGTCCTGGAGATTATTTCAGACCAGCCCCATTATTCTTCCCTATGGACGACCTAAACTCAGCAGGTTTCTGGGAATCCAGCGCTGTGACAGCTCATTAATGTTTAACTGCAGATCAGGAGGTTGCTGCTATCAGAGCACTGGGGAGGCAATACTCCCCTGGGCTCTGATAAGAGATAGCACATCCTGCTCCAGGAGTTAAATAATCAGGGATTAAATAATCAGGGGTTAAAAAACACACCGGAGCTGGTGGAGTCTGTGGCCTGACTCGCTCCCTCTTTGCCTCATATTGCTACAATCCTATAAACCAAAGAAGAAAAGTCTTTGAGAGTCTTTGAGAGTCCCTTATTGCAGCAGTGGCTAACAGGACCAGAAGGAAGCACAGGTGATTATTCACCCCTCTAGGATGAGTTGTACAATACTTGTTAATTCTCTTTCCCTGCAAATCTCCAGCTCCCAGAGTCCTGTCATTACGTGAGAACATCACTCTTCCTTTTTTTGAGAAACAAGAACTGCCAAGTCTCCCTGAATGGAGGGACAAGACACAAATGGGTATTTTTTTGCAAAGATTGTGCCTTTTAACCCTAATTTTCTGGGTACTTTCGGGGCTGATTTGTGGCACTCTGGGACACCTCAATTTTTTTTTGCGTAATTCCTGAACTTGGCAGAAACACAGTGAGATGGTGGCCAGCAAGATAAAATAATGGGGGTGATTAATGCTGCCTCTTTAATTCTGCCAAACTTTATAAACAACTTGACCTCAGCAGGCTGGAGCTCGAAAGTGAAAATAAAAGCCAGGACAAAGGTCACTTATTCCATGCTGGGAGGGGCAGAATTTGCTTGGCTTTCACAAATACTCTCCCAGAAGTTTTATGAATGACTTGTCAGATTTCTTGGTGACTCTCACGTCCCCAGACAGCCTCCAGCAGCTGGGACCAGTCCAGATCCAGCACTCAGGGATCCCAAAGTGGGACAGACACGTCAGGGGCATCCCCGTGCCTGCACCACAGGTTGAAAATGGGATTTCCTCCCCACTTCATTGCAAAACTTCCAGGTGAACAAGTATTTCTAAGGGAAGAAGGGAATGGCTGCAATCTCTGCATTTCCAGCCTCTCTACCTCTCCAAACATCAGGAGGTGACATTTGAAGGAGAACAACCCAAACACTGAGGACCTTGACATTCAAAGCTGCATTGCAGATGTCCTTCTCTAAACAGTATTTTTAGTTCAGGAGCAGTGGCTCCATCTGCTTCTTCCTCCTTTCCTATAAGCTAAATAAAACCAAAATTCCTGGAATCCCAGCTCCTCGTTTATTTAAGTGAGCTACAGTTTTAAAATCCCATCACGTTTTGATTTTTCTCCTTCTGGTCCCATCAGTTTGCTTTAATACTGAAGGCCAATTTTCCAGCAACCACAAGTACCTGGAATTTAGGATGTCATTTTCTCCTCTGTTATTCCCCTCTCTCCAATCAGCAAAACATTTTCCTTTAGATGAGGAGAAGATGTCACTCTGTGCAGGGCTTCTATCATATCCTGGGGGCCAAAGGACACCTGAAACAGGGTTTTTTACATGGGGTGACACTTTTTTTAGCTCATAACCCGTGGTAAAAAAATCACAAACATCTGTAGATGTGCCTGATGATGTCCCAACATCTGCCCCATCTCCTGGAAGTGCCACCAGGCCTGTCTTGGAGGTTGGCATTTTGTGACACGTGCCTGGTTTAGGGCCACCTCCTCGCACATTTTGCCTTCATCTTCTGTGGGGTTTTGCTGTTCTTTGGAAGGTTTCAGGCAGAAAAAGTGTTTCCCCAAGCCAAAAATAGGCTTTCAAATGTGTAATTATTTTCAGGGTGCCTGCAGAGAGAGAGAGAGAGCTGCTGTGAAAGCCATGGTGCACCAGGGACACATCCTTCCCCCACTGCTTTGGGCCAGCAAGTGGAAACACCAATAAATCAAAGGAAAAAGGAAAAATTGTTGGGAATAGGACCCCAAAAACTCTCATTCCCCATGGTGTAGCTGTGCACACAAGATGCTGGAAGTCTGCTTGGCTTGGAATTGAATTTTTTGAGGTGCACGAGCATCCTTTGACAGGAAACACAGGCACTCCTTACACTTCCCACCCCTGCTGCTCTTTAGCGGCGTTTGACGCGCTTTTCTGCAGGTTTGCTCCCCGCTTCCGTGGCACCACCACCCAGGCAAAGCCAGGCAGAGGCCGAGCAGAGCCGTTTGAGCCCTTGCAAAGGCCCTTCAGCCTGGCTGGGCTTGTGTTTCCTTTCCTGGGAGGGCAGTGGACGCGATGCCAAGAGCTCACAACTGGAGTTGCACAACCCCAGGCCAGCGCCGGCTCCCAACCGTCAGCGCTCGGAGGCGGCAGCGGCGGCGGGAGGGGAGGACGTGCAAAGCCTTTTGTGGCACACCCCCCCCCTCCCCAACCCCAGGCTCTTTTTATACTTTAGAGAAGTTGGGTTCATCCCTAAGTTCCTCTCCCACAGATTGTTCCTGTTGCTGTCGCTGCTCCGACCTCGCAGATCATGTGGCTCGGGGTGACCTGGGCGCAGCCAAACCGGTGGCTGGGAGCTCCTGCCTGTGCTGGGGACACTGGGGACACTGGGGACACTGGGGACACTGGGGACACTGGGGACAGAGGTCCCTGTGGCTCCACAGCCCCGTGCTTCTTGCCCCCTCACCATCTCCTCATTTCAGCTTTAGCTAACTTGCCACGCAGCTGTGACTGAATGCTGTGGAGCTCTTGGTCGTTTCACTAAGGTGAAATGATTTTCCTAGCCATCACAGCTGCGTACTGCATGCAAAATTCACAATGTACTAAGGTTATAAAACAGAGATAGATCTCGGCTTTGAGTCTGTGGGCTATAAAAAAATCACGGCAAATAATCCATGTTTACTCGGTGTGTTGTTTTTGCTTTAAACTCTCTGTCATCTTCTCCTTCAAAAGTGAAAGAAACAAGGATTAGAAGAATTAAAACTTGGAGACAAGCAGGATTCCAATTTATTACAATATCCAGGCTATACTGTTCAAGAATAATTTAAAGATCCCAGTCAGCATTTATTAAAACTGTAGAAAGCTTTTGAGCACGATTGACAGCCCATCCCTTTAGGGAACTCGCTCCTGCTTTAACTTCCTAAACACGAAGCTCTCTCTGTTCCTCTACCACCTCCACCTTGGCAGCTGTGCCAGGGAGAACCTCTGGCTTCCAGCACCCCAAAAAGCTGTGCCCAAGCAGAGAGAAGGGATTTCATTTTTGGGGAGCATCCCTTGAACACGCTTGGCAGGAAGGGCAGAGTCATGGTTAAAGGTGAAGCTTTCCCTCCCGCTGCTGGGCATCTTCCAGATTTTATCTGCTGCATCGCGGCTGGGTTCAAATTCCCGGTTGTTTGGGTGCAATAAACCCCGATTTATTTGTGGGATCGGGGATTGCTTGAGGATTCAGCCAGGAAAATGAGCTGCAGCCCTGCTTTGATGCACACCTGGGCACGGCCACCCCTCTCGGTCCCAGGGACTGCAGGGGGCACGGAGCTGGGAGCAGAAGGGAATAAACTGAGCTCAAAGGGACCCACAAGGGCCAGCGAGCCCCAAGAATCGCTTCAGGTACTTGAGAGCGTTTTCCAAACCCATGTCCCTGCTCCCAGGGAAGCAGGCAGGGGGAGTTTTAAAACCCAGAGCAAGGGCAGGCAGAGCTTTGCTGTGAAACAGGTGATTAAGCAGCGGTGATTAAACAGCCGATGGGGCAGTTCCTTGGGATGGCTCTGGGGCAGCAATTCCCCCCCAGAGCTCCATTTGGAGCTGCTGGGCTTAGATGGGCACTCAGGGGTCTTTTCCAAGGTTTCCAGTGCTGGTGGCCAGCGATGAATCCCATTCCCTTTGCCTCCCACCAGCTCCCAGGAGCACAGAGTGGATTTTAGCACAAAAAAAAAATCTATTTTTCTACGGGGGAAAAAACCCCAAAGAGCAGAGCAGACAGTGGAGCATCCCACCCAAATGCATGCCCTGCAAACCAGCAGGTGCACACCAGCTGATCCCATCGAATATTTGAAATTTTCCATGCCAGTGACCACTTCCTGCATTAACTGGATCCATTGACAGCACAATTCCTGCTGGAGGGAGCAGTCGGCGAGTCAAAAGAGCAAACTTGGTCATTATATAAAAAACAGGATGAACAATAATGGTGAGACTCTGACCGTGCCGTTACATTTATGGCTGCAGCACGTGGGCAAGGGGATCAAGGTGTGCAGGGAGGAGGGACAGAACCAAACCAGCCCCAAACAGTGCAAAAAACCACAGCAAAGGGGCGGTGAGGGGATTTTTTGCCATCTCCCTGTGATGCCTTGTGAGGGCTGGCCTAGAAGAGAGGCTGGGCAGAGTTAAAGAATAAAGCAGGGATTTATTCAAAGGATCTCCTCCATGGATCCACCTTGGGCAGCACCAGAGCCCAGCCAGGGCTGCACCCAAGAGGAACCAAAATGGTCCCAAAATGCACGAGCGCTCCCGGGGGCTCTCACTGGGATCAGCTCTGCTCCATTTGCACCTTGCAGTTCATTGGCCACTTCCAGCTTTAGCCCAGGCACTCCCATCCTGCTTGTTTTTCTCTCTCCAGCCCACGCTGTTTGTGCTCCTGGGCCTGAGATTTGGATCATTTGTCCTTGGTGCCCAGCTGGAGAAGGAATTGTTTTGTCTCCCTGCTCTGTGCAGAGAGCTCACCATCCCATAATATGGAGCTCAGACCCACACACCAAAGCAGCACAGAATGTGAAAAATAGAAAAGCCAAAACCTGAGGCATCACCAGCCCCTAATCAAGCTATGGGAGGTGGTGATGGAGATCTGCTCCTGGTCTTGCAGAAGGCACCAGAAGCCCCAGCTGGGATTGTCACTGATGTCACTGCAGTGGGAATTTATGGCAGCAAAAAGAAAATCATGGAAAAGTCGTGAAAACAGAAGTTTCAGGGCTTGGAGGAAGGGGCAGGGAGATGGTTCCCAGTGGAATGGCCTCTCTGTTGATCCTCTGAGGCTTTCCATCCTCGGAGCTGCAGAAAGCACATTCCAAAGGCCCTGTGGAGCTGCTTCCCAGGCTGCCAGAGCCCTCCCTCACTGGGATTTTCTCTGCTTTCTCCACATTTTCCCTTAGTAACAGATCTAGTTTGTGCCCATCTGGGTTTTTCAGGACCTTCCAGTGGGGAAAGAACAGCGAGGATTTGGGGCAGTGATTTTTCCACAGCCCTAAAGCTTTCTCTGGAGAGAAGAGCTCTCTAAGGCAGGGCTGGATCCAGCCAGGAGCTCTGCCTGTGCAGGGATGGAGGATTGAATTCTCCATTCCCTCTTTCCCACCTTTTGAGGACTTGGAGCCACTTTCCTGCCTTCACATTCCTGGGATGCACATCCCTGGCAGAGGCAGGGGATCTCCCAGGAGAGGATTCCCCATCTCCCTCTGAGGGGGCTGGATCTGCACAACAGGGGCACCATCTCCAGCAGCTGGGGTTGATCCCCAATTCCAGGTTCCTCCATCACTCAGGACCATGGAAAATCGCACCTGCTCGTGCATTTATATTTTTTGCTCATTTTTCCCCCCTCTGACTGTAGTTTTCCCAGTGACTGCTCTCAGCAGCTCTGCCAGGCTCGTGCCAGACTCTGTTCTCAGTCAATCAGCCCTAATTAGCACTGACTCTAATGGTTCTCCGTGGCTGTGCATTCTTCCTGTTCAGACTGAATATTCCCACTGTTCACTTCCCAGGCTGTGCTTGTTGTTTCTAGCGAGATCTTTTCCCCTATGAAGGGGGAAATCCAGAAGGATTTGAAGCTGCTAATTTCAGGGATTTGCTTAGAAGCCGTGTTTTTCACGCTGCTCTATTTATTACAAACAGAAAACCACATTTTTTTCCCAAGCAAATACCAAGAATGAGCAGCTAAAAAAGAAATCAGCACCCTGAACAAGTCCCTGTGATCTCAGCTCTGTGTTTTAGCAACACTGGAATTGGGATATTTGCATTTTGTTAAGGCGTGAGCAAAGTTTGTTAGCAGCAAAATAATTCCCAGGCTCCCCATAAAACCCTCAGTACAAACATTCCCACTTCCAATGATCCAGAGGGTTGCTTTGGGGGTAGAATTCAGAGGAATCCACACAGAGAAATGTTTTTAGCCCCTGGAAGCACCAAGGAAATATTTAATACACGTGGAGGAAGGGGTTTGGCTGGAGAAGTGCCCGGCACCAGGGAATGTGGGATCCATGGCAGACATCAAGGAATGCACCAGGGGTTGCCCACAAGCCTTGATGATCCACATAAATAGAGGGAAAACCCTCTGGATTTGTTATTGGTGAGCTTAATCTCGTCTGTGGAGAGTTTATGGGTTAGAGGGGGGGATGATTTAAGGATTATCACAGCCTGGAAAGGGGGGTAGTGTATGATTTATGGAATGGTTTGGGCTGGAAATGGGCAAGGACACCTTCCCAACCGATCTGAGATCCCACAGGTTTGTTGGGAGCAGCACAATGTTCCACCCAACCTGCTGGAGTGGGTCCAGAGGCACCAGAGGGATGGAGCAGCTCTGCCGTGAGGAAAAGATGGGAGAGCTGGAGTGGCACATTCTTCTCTCTCTCAGGATTTTTCACAGAGGAGCACAGAGAGAAGAAAGAGAAAACAATTTCTATTTCTGCTCCTTGTTTTTCCCATGTGGAATGTGTTTGGAGAATTGTTTACCTGGGGTGATTGCTTGGTTGGATTCTGGTGAGGATTGTTTGGGCCTGGTGGCCAATCCAATCCAATCCAATCCAATCCAGTCCAATCCAGTCCAATCCAGTCCAATCCAGTCCAATCCAACCCAACCCAATCCAACCCAATCCAACCCAATCCAACCCAATCCAACCCAATCCAACCCAACCCAATCCAACCCAATCCAATCCAACCCAATCCAACCCAATCCAACCCAATCCAACCCAACCCAATCCAACCCAATCCAACCCAACCCAATCCAATCCAATCCAATCCAATCCAACCCAATCCAACCCAATCCAATCCAACCCCATCCCACCCAATCCAATCCAATCCAATCCAATCCAATCCAACCCAATCCAACCCAATCCAACCCAACCCAATCCAATCCAATCCAACCCAATCCCACCCAATCCAATCCAATCCAATCCAATCCAATCCAACCCAATCCCACCCAATCCAATCCAATCCAATCCAATCCAACCCAATCCAATCCAATCCAACCCAATCCAATCCAACCCAATCCAATCCAACCCAATCCAATCCAATCCAATCCAGTCCAATCCAATCCAATCCAATCCAACCCACCTGTGGCTGGACTCTCAGAGAGGGTCACGAGTTGTGAGTTAGAAAAGCAGGTTTGTAGTTTTAGTATCTCCTTTAAATAGTATATTAATGTATTCTAGCACAGTTATAATAAAGAAATCATTCAGCCTTCTGAGCTGGAGTCACACATCAGCATTTCTTCCCACCGGGTTCACCTGCATTTACAATAAGCTGGGATTGCTCAAGCTGGGAAAGGGAAGATTCAGGGTGGTTTAACTGTGGCCTGAAGGGAGCCCACAGGAAAGATGGAGAGAGAATTTGGGCAAGAGCTGCAGTGACAGGAAAGGGGGAATGGCCTCACACTGAGCGGGCAGGGTTAGATGGGATTTTGGGCAGGAATTCCTCCCTGGGAGGGTGGGCAGGCCCTGGCACAGGTGCCCAGAGCAGCTGGGGCTGCCCCTGCATCCCTGGCAGTGCCCAAGGCCAGGCTGGACAGAGTTTGGAGCAGCCTGGGATGGTGGAAGTTGCCTCTGCCATGGCAGGGGTGGGGCAGGATGAGATTTTAGATCCCTCCCATCCCAAACCAACCCGTGCTTTATCATCCCACTCCCAGCGCTGCTCCGGCTGTATCCTCTCCTCACCTCACTCTCAGGCCCCCCTCCCTGGCCAAAAGCCACCCCAGAGCCAGCCCAAGTGGCATTTCAGTGGCCCTTGGTGCCAAACATCCCCCACCCTCCCCACCCCGAGCAGCCCTGGCGTGTCCCGGCCGGGAAAGCGGTCGGAAAATGAAAATGAACTTTCCCTCAGCAGCAGAAACTCTGGGGTGAGGTTTGATTATTTTGGGTGGCAGCTCCAGCCAAGCAGAACCAGGAGTGGGCTGTCCCCACCTTCGAGCAGCACCCGCTGTGCTCTCACCCCTCTCTAGCGTGGTTCCTGCCGTGCCCGGGGGGGCTTTTGTCACTCATCCCCAGCTGGGTGCCACGAGGGAGGCGCCCAAACCCCACCAGCATCGTGCCCTGACTCCCCTCAGCACCCCCAGGAAGATCAAGGGGTGATCAGCGCCAGGCACGGCCAGGAAAAGTCTTTATTTCCTTATAAGCTCCATAATTTCAACTCAAATCTCGTTTTCCCCACACACACACACACTGTGGCTTCTGGCACGCAAGGAGTGTTTTCTTGAGAAAGCCGTGGCTCGGGGGGGATTTTGGAGGGTGGGTGATCTTCCCTGAGCTGTCCCCACAGAGGGGTGGAATAGGGAAACGCTCCTGAGATGCTGCACCCAAAGGTGGAGCCGGTTTTTGAGAAAGATTTTTAATCTTCTTTCCAGTTTTGCACTACCTTGCAGCTTCATGGGAACTCGGCTTTGGGCACCGAGCATTTTCATTAAGGAACAAGAATCCTGTTTTTTTTTTTTATTTTACAGCCCTTCCTCATCACCCAAACCCAAAGAAAGAAGATTATTGCCCAGGAGACAACGAAAGTGGAGCCTTCCTAAATCTGGGCTTTGCGGCTCGTGGCTCCCTGCAAAAGCTGCAAACAAAGCCCTGGGTGAGGATGGGATGAGGCTGGGATGCTCCAATCCCAGGGCCTGGCAGGGTTCTGCTGCCCTGAGAGGCATCTCCAGCTCTGTTTGGGCCAAAAAAAATGAGATTTTGGGGGCTGGGAAAAGCTCCACAATCTCTGTAACTACCCCCTTCATGTTTCCTAATTGCCTTTCTGCAGGGGTTATTATTGAGTAATGCCTATTTGGGTGAAAAATTGCACCATAAACAGCCAACAGGGAAGGAAATAAATAATTGCTAATAAATGTCAAAGTGGATTAGCAAAGCAGAAAAGCCAAGAAAGAGCAAATTTTTTTTCTTTTTTTTTTTTTTTTCTTTTTTTCTTTTTTATGATTTTTTTTTGGCCTGGAAAACAACTCCTTGCAAAGATTGGCTTTAATGAAAACTATTTCAGTGCCTTACAGGGGAGCTAATGCTTTGTCATCTCCTCAGAGTGGGTTAAAATCTGTCTCGCTCCCCCACAGTCTGCAGCCAGCCTGGAAAAACAGCATTTTCTTCTGTAAAACAAGGAAAAGTCATAAAAAATTGATGGATTTCTCCTGAGCACACCAGAAGCTTGGAGTATTGGATGCAAAGAGCTCAAGTGTTGAGAAAATTGGGAAATTTGTCAGGTTTAGTGACACTCCAGGGTTTGAAATTTCACACGATGATGTGCATCTCAGCGATATTTAGCAAAAAAATCAGCTTCCAGGTCCATTCAAAAGTGGGGGGAATGGGGTTGAAAGCCTTAAATAAGGTGCAAAACCAGATCTAAATTAGGAAAAAGTGAAATAACAAAGATGACAGTGCTGTTCCTTCCCAGGCAGGCAGTGTGTGGGGGTTCTCTGTGCAGCCCCTTTCTGGAAGGAGACACCAGGTTTGCTTTGGCCACCACAAACCTTTGATTTAAAGACTCATTAACGTCCCTGCAAGGCTGTGCTTGCCAGGCTGGCTGCTGGGAGCTCTAAAAGTGACTTATGGAGAAGGGAAAAAATGGGAAAAATAAGGAGAAACCCCCCCTCAGCTCTGCCCTTGGACCAGCAGCACCATCCCAGGGTGTTCCCCTTCGCCAGGCAGGGCTGGTTCCTCTGGTTGCTGCAACAATCTCAGGTTTTAAAGCTCAAAAAGTAGATTTTTTTTTTTTTAAACCAGAATGCAAAGTGACAGCCCCATTTCAAGCTACTTCAGCACAAATCCTGGGCAATCTTTTTTTTTTTTTTTTCCTTTTCATTTTCTCCTCTTTCTGTGAGAAACTCATACTGCCCTGCTGTTGTACTGAGGAAATAAAAACCTCAGGAGAGCAGAGGATGCTGAAATGAATGGCCAACCCCTCTGTTATTCCTCGTGGCTCCCCTAACTCCTGCCAGCTCAACTTGTGGTTGAGATTACAGCGATAAATCACAAGCTTCTCTTTGAAATAACAGCTCTGATTTCACCCAGGGTGAGGAAGGAGAAGGAGCCAGAGGGTTGTGCAAGGTGGGGGGACGGGCATGGCATGGATTCCCCTGGGCTTGGTGGGGAATAGAGGGGTCCCAAACCCATGGATATGTGAAGGAGCAGCATTTTCATCTTTGTTATTTCACTTTTTCCTGTTTTAGATCTGGTTTTACGCTTTATTTAAGGCTTTCAGTCCTATTCCCTCCATTTTTGAATGGACCTGGAAGCTGATTTTTTTGCTAAATATCACTGAGATGCACATCATCTTGTGAAATTTCAAACCCTGGAGTGTCACTAAACCTGACAAATGTCCCAAATTTCTCAACGCTTGAGCTCTTTGCATCCAATATTCCAAGCTTCTGGTGTGCTCAGGGGGTCCCACACAGAATTCCAGGCGTGTCCTCAGCTCGTGGGTCACGGGTGGAAACGTCAGAAAGAGATTTTCATGCTCCAGCTGCTGTCCTTGTGTAAGGATGGAGGGTTTGGGCAGGATGGGGCTCAGCTGGAGTGTGCAGCTACACTGGGATGCTGGATGAGGCAAAGGTGCCAAACCTGCAGATTTCTCCCAAAAAACCCAAAAATCTGTGGGTACAGCACAGCTTCGGCACTTTTGGGCCCCAGAATGCAGCTCCCTGCGAGGGTGGTGACCCCACAAAGCAAAGGTGACCCCGCAAATGCCCCGAGGTGATGGGGAGACCCCACTAAACCCATGCCCAAGAGGGCTCCCCCATTCCTCCTGCTGAGCCCCCCCCAAAGCAGAAACAACCCCAAAGACACCCTCAGCTTTTCAGTTAACCCAGAGCGAGTTTCGCCTCACGCTTTGGGATCCTCAGAAACTTGCACCACACCCCTATTTTTAGCCTGTCCCCTCAGCCCCAGCTGCTCTGGCTGGGAGACCCTCGCAGGACTCCTGTGGCCAGGCGTTATTTTGGGGTGTTTTTAGCTGTGTCCATCTGTGGTGGGCCAGGCTGGGTGAAGGAACGTGTGGTTTGAGCATCTGCGAGCGACACAGGCCGGGCAGGAGGAGCAGAAACGGCTCCAAGGGCTTTTTGGCCGTGGCCAGCAGCAAATGTGGAAGTGGCTCCTCAATCCTGGGGTCGGGGAGGGTTAAATAAAGAAAAGGGTCGCTGTGATCAGTGGGGTTTTGGTGCAGCTGAGCCCGACCTCACCAGCAGGAGGGGAGAGGAGGAGCAGCTCCGTGCCCAAACCCATCCGTGCTCCTGATGGGGCAGAGGGAGATAGAGGACAAGAGGTTTCTCCTCTTCTGTGCCACCCCTGTATCTCCTCCTGCAGCTCCTGGCTCTGTCACAGGGACCTCAGCATCGCTGTTGAATCGCCCAGGCCCTGGTACAAGCCTGGGTGCTGGAGTTCACCCCAGTTTTGCTCTCCTGAGGGGCAGATCCACAGCTCCCCAGAAGCCACGGCCCCAGCGCTTCCCTTTTCTCAGAATAAAGGGAGATGTTTCTCCAAGAACAACAACAACAACATTAAAACAGAAACCATGGCCCCAAATAAAGCAGCGCTGGAACTTTTACTTTCCTTGTGCCTTGTGCTAAATTTCAGGTGGGATTTGGGAAGTTGCTGCAGGTTCGGAGGCTTTCGACTTCGTGTTTTCACTTTTTAGAGCCCGCTGCGGTGACTGAGATCTGCCTGCCTCTCTCACACTACCTTTGCCTGGAAATACCCACTGCTACATGGAAAATAAAAAAAAAACATCTCCAAAGGAGCATCTGGTTTCTCTGATGGTCTCACCAGGGTCACTGGTGGGACCAGGAGCCCATGGGTTGGTGGGAGGCAGCTCTGATGCTGCTGGGGAAATGAGCAGCTTCTCCAGAGGTGGTGGCCAAGGCCAGTGGTGGCGACTCCAGGTGTGGACACGGAGTGGCCACCTGACCTTGCTGATCATGGAATCTTGGAATGGTTTGAGTTGGAAGGGACCTTAAAGACCATCTCGTTCCAACAGGAACAGCTTCCACTATCCAAGACGGCTCCAACCTGGCTTTAAACACTTCCAGGAATCCAGTCCTGGATGTGAATCCCTCATCACCCAGCCTCTGTGGGGACACTGAGCCAGCCAGGATTTCAGCCTCGGCCAGGCAACATAGGTTGGATCCCAGCACCACCTTCACCATCATCCACACAGGGGAGGCCCATGAGCTCCTGAGTGGAGTCTCCACCCCAAAACTGGTCACCCAGAGCTGTCCTGTTCAAGCCCCACCATCTCAGCTGGCCATTTCCACCAGGACATCACTCCAGGTCATGGCGTGGAGCATCCAAGCCTGGCCTGATCCCACCCCACACACCAGAGCTGAACTTCAGTCCACACCCCGCCGACTGCCCTTCCCCTCACCCTTCCCAACCGGGGCTTGTCTTCCAAGCACACGGCTCAGGATTTATAAATAAAAGAAATAAATAAAGTCTTTTTCTGTTCAAATTTAGCCCCGGGCAGACAATGTGTCCGCGCGGTGAAAGACTCGGTTTCCTGTCTGTTTGTCGGGGCTCCTTAGAAGCTTCCTCTGCATAACAAACCCGGCCGGAGGGCGGAAAGGGTAAGGACCGAGCTGAAACGTGGAGAGAGGGATTGCACAACCCCCCTGGCCACCGGCAGCCTCCAGGCCCTGCGATCCAGCGGGATCTGGAGGCTGAGGGTGCGGTGCCCTCTGCTCACCCACCTGCCCCGGCTGGCTGGAGATGCCCGGGCAGCATCCGCAGGGGAGCGCGCCGGGGCAGGCGCACGCCCCGGCCCAAAAATAGTTCTTGGGATCCACAAAATGAGTCATTTGATTTCTCGCCCAAAAATATCTCCCCGCTCAACGCTCGGGGCTGAAAGGAGAAAGGCGGATGCCGTCTGCGCCGGGCGCTGCTCGGCGGTGCCGCAGCCGGTGCCGGCGGATCCTCAGCCTGGAGGAGGTTTGGGAGGCTGATCCCTGCTGGGAGTGTGGGAAGAGCAGAGCCAGAGCTGAGAATGATGATGCAGCGTTGTTCTTGTGGTATTTCTGGCCCAGCCAGAAGTGGGAAGTATCAGAAATCTCATGAGGCGCGACTCGGCCTTGTGAGATTTCCAGCTCTTTTGCAAACCCCCTGAGGCCTAGATTCATCTCTGACCTCGTTTGCTCTCTCTTTCTTGTTGTTTATTCCTATAAAACACCCTTTTGCCCTGAAGGGATGCTCAGCTCTCTCTTCCTAGGTGTAGATACAAGGGCATGGAAGGAGTACAGGGATTAATGTTCCTGCAACCTCCTGCACCAAAAACGGGGTGGGGAGAAAGGGACAATAACAGCAGGAAAAAGGAAATAAAGCAGGAAAAATAGATTTCCCTCATTCCCTGGCATACTCAATACGGCAGAATTACGACTCCTCCCCAGCCCTGCAGCTTGTCTGATACAGCATTTACTGGTTAAGGAAAGTTTGGGATGCCAAAAAAAGCTCCCTTTCCACACCAATGTCCCCAAGCTCAGCTCCTGCACCCATGCCCAGCAATTTGGGGCTCCAGGGATATGGGATCCTGCAGCATTCCAGGGTTAGCCCAAGGGAATCCATTTCCCAGCATGGCTGGAACACCAGCTCCCCTCCACAAAACACTTTTATTTCTTTCAGGTCCAAAGACTTGGACAAAATACCTTGGGGAGTTTTTCTTGGAGAATTTTGTTTGCTCCAAGCCCCATCCAACACTTCCAAGAATGGGGCAAACCTCCTGGGAGGAGGAAACATGACACTAAAATCATTTAGGTCAGAAAAGATCTCTAAGATCATCAAGGCCAGACGTTTAACGAGCCAAGGCCACCACGAACAGAGGTGACAAAGGAGAGGCTGAACCCCATTACAGGACACCAGCCAAGCCACCCACAAGGAAGAGAGGTTTGGCAGCTCTCAGGGCTTTTCCCCCTTCAAGGTCTTGCTCCAGCCCTGAGAGACACCAAACCAACAGGGGGTTTTAGGGCCAAGCCTGGCGCTGACAGGAAAGCAGCTCACGCCCCACTTCTCATGCGAAAATGTAAATGAGCCCCGAGGCCACTCCTGCCCCCACTCCGGCACTCATCACTTTTTCTGCCAGAATTTCTGCAAGGAAATTCTGATTTTTAAAGCAGGGGCACCCCCGGGCTCGGCGTGCCACGGTGGGAAACCCAGGAGCTGAAATCTCGCTAAGAGCAGAGCGCTGCAGATTAATTCTTGGCAGAGGCCAAAGCCTGAACTCAAGGCTTGTTTTGTCACAAGGAATGGATCTCATCCTGACTCATCCCAGCAGGAAAAAAGTCCTACTTGACTATTCAGGAAGCTTCAGTAGAAAAAAATAAATATTTATTTCGTGACTTTTGTTTTTCTCTACACGTGGGTTTTGTGCACTGCAGCTCATTGGGTTAATTTTTTTTTTTTTTCTACTTGCTTTTGAAAATTTGGTCTCAAGCCAGAATTCCTCTTAAACACCTCTTAAAGTTCCAGAACTCCTCTTAAATTCTTGAATTCAGGAGGAGGAGGTAACACAAGCACATAATAAATATCTGGAAAATGAGAGGGGCTACAGGATGGGGAGGACTTTTTTCAGCTCGTTTCAGTGAAACTCCAGGTTTTGCCTGCACAAAACTGAGAGCAGCTCTTGGTGTTGGGGGAAAGGAGTTGGGGAACCTTTTTTGCAGCTCTGTGAATATTCAAAGCTTAAGAACTTGCCTTTTGCAGGCAGTGGAGCTACCTCAGAACCAGATGAGATGATCACACCTGCAAACTCCGAAGCTGAAGCATGTGATGGAAAGATGCTGGTTTTGGGGAGAATTGGCTCTGTCCTAAATCCAGCCTGAGAAAAGCTGATTGAATGTATGGGACAGCAGCTCTGACTCCGCCAGCCTCCACTTGTGACCAAAAAAACCCTAATAAAATAGTTAAAACGACAGAAAAGTAGGGAATGGGAGAGATATCAACTCACCACTATTTCCTATCTCAACAAAAAACAGAGGATAAATCAGCTCAGATTGGGGTCACAGGTCCACGGGCCACCTCAGGCACGATTCCTGGAACACCAGGGTTACCACATCGTGCCCAACTGACAGCTCAGGCTGGAGGTGAAGCTTTACAGCACGCCAATAAAAGGGAAAACAAACGTTACCATTCATTCCCATCCTCCTGCTTTAAGACCTGGCCCTGCCCTGAAATCAGATCCCGTCTCTGGCAGCACCTCAGCGTCCATCGGTGACGGCCACGCAAATCAAGAGTGAATTATTAAATTCTCCGGGCTGCTTTCCAGCCTCACCTCTCCTGATAGCCCTGCGGGGCTGATAAGGAGCAGGATGTCTCAAGGACTGGGCTGTGATGAATCAGCTCCTCCTGAACAGCTCCTGGTTGTTTGGAGATGAAGGAATTCACCGTGGGGCAAGGTGAGAACCGGCCCCAGGGTATTCAGCCTCTGGAAAATGAGCCTTCATGGGCAGGCAAAGATTTTCCTGCACCTGAGGTTGGAGCTTCTGTGTAGAAATGTGCCAGATGCTCCAGGCATCGTTTATTGCCTTCCTTTCATTTCTCACTTTAGAAAGAGGCTGCTACAAACTCCACCAGTTCCATTAAAATTACAGTGAAATCCCCAGTTTTCCACTGCTGTGTTTAGTGCTTAAACTCTTCAAAACGTGGCTGCCTCATCCATGGAAGTGTCCAAGGCCAGGCTGGAGGGGGCTTGGAGCAGCCTGGGATGGTGGAAGGTGTCCCTGGCCATGACAGGGGGTGGGATGGGATGAGCCTTAAAATGCCTTCCAACCCAAACCTTTCTGGGATTCTGTGAGCAAGAACCAAAATTAGGAGACAGGACTAGAAATGACACAGTGCCACCTTTTCCTGCAGCAGCTCGAATAGATGATGTCACTTTACCAGAAATACGGAATAATTTCTCAACAAGGCAAAACCGAGGCCAAGTTTTGCTTTCACATCGAGACCTCTGCAGTTTCAAACTTGCAGCAGGAAGAGTTCCAGGCCAGGTAAAATAATTTGGGATGGAAGGGATTATTAAAGGTTGTCTAGTCCAAACTAGATGGCCCAAATGCCATCCAAATGGGATGGGTGCTGGCCAGCCAGCCTGGCCAGACACCTGCCTGCCACACAGAATCCTCCCTGGCACACAGAATCACGGAATCACGGAATCACAGAATCACAGAATCACGGAATCACGGAATCATGGAATCACAGAATCACGGAATCACAGAATCACAGAATCACGGAATCACAGAATCACGGAATCACAGAATCACAGAATCACGGAATCACAGAATCACGGAATCACGGAATCACGGAATCACAGAATCATGGAATCACAGAATCACGGAATCACAGAATCATGGAATCACAGAATCACGGAATCACGGAATCACGGAATCACGGAATCACAGAATCACGGAATCACAGAATCACAGAATCACAGAATCACGGAATCACGGAATCACGGAATCACGGAATCACGGAATCACAGAAACACGGAATCACGGAATCACAGAGTCACAGAATAATGAGGTTGGAAGAGACCTCTAAGACCATCGAGTCCAACCCATGCCCCAACCCCTCAACTCGACTGTAGCACCAAGTGCCACGTCCAGTCTTTTTTTAAACACACCCAGAGATGGTGATTCCACCACCTCCCTGGGAAGACAATTCCAGTACTTTATTATTCTTTTGGTGAAAAATCTTTTCCTAATATCCAACCTGTACCTCCCCTGATGTAGCTTGAGGCTGTGTCCTCTTGTTCTGTTAGTGCTGCCCGGTGGAAGAGACCGACCCCACCTGTCTGCACCTCCCTCCAGGGAGTTGTGGAGAGCAACAAGGTCACCAAAGTCACTCAAAACCTTCATGACTCATCCTTACAGCAAGAAGCTTCACCCAGAAAATCTGATGGGGGGAAATTTAAAAACTGTGCCTTTTCTAAACACCCCAAACTATTGCCCTCCTTGAGAACCAACTTCCCCTGAGCCATCACTGCTCTGTGTTTCATCAGAGGGCACAGCCCTCAGCCTGAGAAGGTGGGAATGGACATTCCAGGGCATTGCAATGCTGAGGGCTGGCACTGATGCTGCCCTGCTCCAGCTGGGACTCGATGTCTCTCCCGGGAGAGTTGCACCCCATGACTTTGAGTGCCCAGCACAGCAAAGCTGTAAAACCCCTCGGTTTCTCACAACCCACGGCAAGGCTAAAATTACCCCAGAATTTCCAGACTCTTGTCGAGACCGAGAGTTTCCCACATCCACCCCGAGGGGAGAGCCACCCAGGGTGGGTACAGGGGGTTCGTTTCCCCACCATTCAGCCTGATCTGGGTCTCCTGCCTGATCTCAGCCTCGCAAAAGGAGACCCAGCACCGTCACTGGCTGTGGGCAGGAAAGAGGAATCGAGCAGACACCGTGCACCAGAGATGCTCCTCAGGAGGAACCCAGGAGACTCCCCCTCTTCCAGGAGAGACTGGTGCTGTGTCCTGCCCAAGGGGGTGGAACCCCTCTCTCCTTTCTGATCCCATCCCCACGTAACCCAGCTCCTTCTTGGCCATCACTCCACAGGGGTTGGTCCCCACAGCCACGAGCACGTTGAGGGCATTGAAGATGTCCGTGGATATCTCCATGCTGCAGCCACAGCCCACGGTCCCTCAGCCCCTGGTTTTGGGGTTCAGCTCAGCCACGCTTGCTCCTTCCCCTCCCAGGGATGTGTTGGGTGATGCTGTGTAGGACCAGGGCTGGACATTTGGCAGGGCAGATGTTCACCCTTCTCCTGAGCTGCATCAGCAGTGAACCTCCCTCCAGCCACCACCATCTCTCACTTTCCCCCACCTTTTCCATCTCCTGCTCGGTGGTGAACCCCACAGACCACCTTCCCCACCTTCCCAACCACGAGCCTCCTTCCTCCAGGCTCTCCTTGCCCTTGCTGCTGACAGCAAAAGTGAACATTTCCCGCTGATTTTTCCCTTCCTTGCCTTAAATGCAAGCAAGTGGTCCCTTCCCTTCTCCACCTGAAGAAGGAGGCTCTTCCCATCTCCTGCAGACCTCACTACCTGCCCGAGGAAGGACTGGAGGTCACATTGGTCGTGAGCATTTAGGAGCAAACTTCAGTTGAAGCAGCAAAGCAAATCAGCAAATCTGAAATATTTGGTATTTTTACAAAAGAGGTGTCCAGACCCTCCTCCAAAAACAAAACCAGACTGCATTTCTGGGGCAGAGGTGTAAAAACATTTCCCAAAAATGATCCCTCTTGCTCTTTTCTAGCTGTGATCCCTGGGAAGACCAACCTGCCTTCTGCACCCTGCAGACCTGTCCGTGAGCCAGATTTATCTCGGGGAGAAGTGGTTACTCCTCAAATACAGAACAGAAAGACACAGGCAGGGAATCACTCGTCTCAAACCACTGCTGTTTCCACATCCCTCAGTCCTCCCTCTGAAGCCCAACAGAAGAAAAAAGCAGGAACCATGGGACGCTGGAAATTGATATTATTGAAACTAATTGCTCCAAAGACTAAAAACCTTGTTATTCTTCTGGGGTTTTGAGCAGCCTGGTCCAGTGGAAGGTATTCCAGCCTCTAGGGAGAGGTTGGAATGAGATGAGCTTTAAGGTCCCTTCCAACCCAAATCCTTCCATGTTTCTGTGATTTGCATTTCTCTGAAAAACACCCAGCACAGAGTAAGGAGGTTTTACATAACCCATGTGAATTATTCCCTCAGCAAGAGCTGGAGCAACTCTTCAGAACACCCAACTACATTCACACATTGGGGTGAAAAAGAAGGAAAGGGAATATTTCTCCAGCTTGGAGCATTTTTTTAACCACCACGTTGCAAAGACCTCCTTGTGCAATGGCCTGAAATGCCCTTTTGCTTCTTCCCATTTCCATTTTAGGGCTGAGACCAAATCCTTGTAAGGAAGAGCAGCAGAGGCCCAGGTTACCTGGTGGCTCTGGGTCAGCCAGACCCACACAAAAAGCTCCCACTGACTTCTCTGGCTCCTGGGTGCATCCGGGTGTTTCGTTATTACAAACAAATCACCTGCAATAAAAATATGCCGGAGCAGGACACAGCCCCTGAGCACGTGCAGGCTGAGGGGGAAGGGAGGGGATTTCAGCCTGGATGTGGTTTCAGACTTGGTCTCATAACAAACCCAAAGTTCTGAGCAAATGTCACCGCGTTTATCCTCATCCCTGTGCTGTCTCTGCTGCTGTGGCTCGGGTGGAGCCTGTTTTCAGGACCTGGTGTCAGGCAAAGAGCTGCAGAGGGAGAGGGCACCTGTCAAAAGCTGGTTCTGAAAATTAGGTGGCTGTCACGTTTTCTGGGGTTTGGGATCTCCTCTCCTCTGAACGAGACCTTCCTGTAGCCAAGTCCAGCTTGAGGAATTCCTGCAGCTTCAGCCTCCTCACCCTCAGCTCTTCCCAGCACCTCCTCTTCCCTCTTTTGATGGAGCTGAGGAGGCGCCTTTGGCCGATCCTTGTGCTGCCTCCACAGCTCTGACCTCATGGTTTGGCCCTTGAACCAAGTCCCACCATCCACCCAAACCAAAAGCCAATTGAAAAGTGTCACATGAAACCATGTCAAAAAAACAGTCACAAAATGGGGCAAAGCCCTTGAGATCCACCAAAGGCAACTCTGGATGGGTTTTCCTGCCAGGTTTCCATCACAAATCACCATCCTTGGCCGTAAAACCACCCAAGGGGGTATAAATCCCTTTGGAAAAGGAGGTGGGAGCCTCCATGCAGCTCTCCTGCCTTCCCAATGAGAGATCCTGCTGGCACACGAGAGGAGGGGGCTGCTCCCACATTACAACACGCTGGCAGGAAGAGCCCGGAGATGCTGGCTCTGGACAGGCTGCTGTGCTGAAAGGGGGACATTGAGCAATCAAACCAGTTGGAGAGGCTGGTGTCTAGAAATAAAAAGTGACTGTTTGTTTTCTAACGCCTCGAGAGGCGCCTGGGGGGGGCCGGTGCCAGGCGGGGGCAGGTTGGAGGAAGCAGCTGGAGCTGGTGGGTCTTGGATTCCCGAGCAGTTCAACTGTGAGCTGGGACCTGCCACTGACTTGTGGTTGCAGAGCACTGGATGGAGACGCCTGCAGAGCTTTTCCTCTTTTCTCCAGCTTGAGCTGGGGTAAATCTCGGGATTCAGCTGGGACAAACCTCGCCCTCCTCCTCCCCAGCCCACCAAACTTGTTCTTCACACCAATTTGGCACTAGGTAACTCCTCACATGGGGTTTCAGGCACGTGGGAGGGGTGGGCAGACACTTGTCCTGATGGACGCTGAATTCTTCTCCTGAATCCACCCTCAGTGGCATTTTTGGCATTTGGTGAGGGGCATGTCCCAGGAAACTCCAGAAACACGTGATGAACAGGATTAATACAACCCAGGATATAACCCAGCTCATTTTCTCCCAAGGAAAATGCTTCCCAGAGGCCCAGCTGCCTTCCAGCCACAAATATCAGGAGAAAGGTTGGCTTTGGACCCAAATTACATCCCTGAGTCAGTGAACAAAACATCAAGGGGCTGCAGTGTTGATCACATCCTTTGCAGCACCCGGAAATCAAAATGTTCCTCTGCCATGGAGTAGACATCTTTAGGTTGGAAAATCTTAGAAAATTCCCCCAAATTTCCTGCCCTGGTCCACCCTTCCCTGCCAGATGTCAGGAGGATTTGGTAAGCACATGGCTCCTTCCCAAATATTCCTGAGGGAGCCCTGTGTGTCCTGCAAGTTAAGGTTCCCTTCATGGAAACCAAGCTCCACTCTCCTTCCCATGTGGAACCTTCTGCTCCTGAAGGCAGGAGTGCAGCCTGGGCAACTCCCAGAAATTCCCTTCCCGCTCCCACAGGCCTTCCTGGGAAGCAAGGAGACACCTTGACATCAAGCAGGAGTTTGATGGTGCTGCTGCTCTGCTTTCCAAGCGTGGGAAACCACCGAAAAAAAGCAGCAAGAATTTTGGGCAGGGCAGTCCGAGCATCTCATTTATGCTCCGCTGTCCTGCTACACCGGGAGGATCACCCAGCGGAGGGGATGCAGGGGATAAATCACCCCCAGGGTTTGGGGACAGCCTCCTCAGCCAAAAACTTTTGGGACTTGCCAGCAGACAAGGCACTGACAGAGAGGAGCCGACGCTGGCACTGAGGTTTCACTTCAGGGAGGTGACAGAGAGGAACCCAAATGAACAGAAACCAACGAAAGTATTTGAGTCACCAGTCGCCCAAAACCACCAAGACAGGGCCCAGCTGCAGCAGCAGCTCCCTGGAGCTGCCCAGGGCCGGGCAAGGCACAGGGATGGGTGCCTGGGATGCAGCACTGCCTCTGGACTGGGGCTCTTCCAGACCCCACCAGCTTCCCAGGTGGGGATGGCAGTGCCATTCCTGCCTGGCTTGCAGGAAAAGTGCAGGAATTCCTTCTGGAATTTCACAAAAGCCGCGGCGACTCTGGGCCAGGGCACCCCTGTGTGAAATCAATGCACTTCCCTGGAAATCTGTGCTGGAACTTCAGCCTCGGAGGCTTCCTCATGAGGGATTGCAGGACGGGGAAACCCAGCTTAGGCCTAAACCCAAGCCAAATCCAGGCATTAAACCTAAGCCCAACACTTCTGCGAGCCCTACCTGAGCCAAAACAGGACCCCTGCCCACAATCACGTGCCCACCCCATCACCCCTCCTGCATCCCACTGGATCCTCCCCAGTCCCTCCTCACCCACCAGGTATTTCCCCTTGGAATCTTTTGGGGATGGAAGCCATGGTGCTGGTTAAGGTCCCAAACCGAGCTGTGGGCTCTGAGACACGCTGACGACACTAAAAATAACACTAAAAATAATAAGGCACCTCAGCTCCCCACGGCTCTTCCGCGGTCTGGGGTGGAAATTGAAAGAGCCCTGGGTAGGAGCAGGTGGCTCCAGGCGAGCACAAGGTGGTGGTTTCTGAGGAAGGACTTGGCCCTGCGCATCTGGGGAAACCACGAGTGGGGTTTCTGGTGTCCCAGGCTCCAGGCCATCGTGTGTTGTTCCAGCACAGCCCACAGTGGGTGCCTGGCTCCCACCTCCACCCTGCCAGGCCCCACAGGTGATGCCTCAGGTCTGAGCTTTTCAATTTGTCACATTCTGTGCTGCTTCAGAGTGCAGTTCTGAGCTCCATATTATGGGATGGTGAGATCTCTGCACAGAGCAGGGAGACAAAACAATTCCTTCTCCAGCTGGGCACCAAGGACAAATGATCCAAACCTCAGGCCCAAGAGCACAAACAGCGTGGGCTGGAGAGAGAAAAACAAGCAGGATGGGAGTGCCTGGGCTAAAGCTGGAATGGGACAATGAACTGCAAGGTGCAAATGGAGCAGAGCTGATCCCAGTGAGAGCCCCCGGGAGCGCTCGTGCATTTTGGGACCATTTTGGTTCATCTTGGGTGCAGCCCTGGCTGGGCTCTGGTGCTGCCCAAGGTGGATCCATGGAGGATATCCTTTGAATCAATCCCAGCTTTATTCTTTAACCCTGTCCTAGCTCAGCCTTCCCAAGGCATCACAGGAAGTGAGGCTTCCTCACCCTCTGAGGGAGCAGCGAGGGTTGGAGCAGGATTAAAGCCCGTGGGATGCTCAGGAAGAGCAGAGAAAGGCTGAGCAGTGCTCACAGAGCACCCACAGCTGCCATGCCCACCCCAGTGGCACAGATCCCATAGGAGCTTACAGGAGTTGGGGTCTCCTTTGCCTTTAGGATCCTGGTGCATCCGAAATTGTGGTGTGCAGCCAGTTCTTCTCACAAGCACCAAATCCAAGTGCTGCAATGCCTGCAGAGGACGTGCACAAGGGCACAGGCAGGACCATGAGCATCCCACCAACAGGGCTGGGCCAAGGATGGAGGAATTCCCTCAATCCTCACGTTTGATCACAAAGTTCAAGCTGGTTCTCCCATCTCAGGGCAGCCCCCTAGACCAGAACCCTGAGAAATCTGGATGAAGAAGCATCCTGGTTTCTGCTGGGATAGAATCCATTTTCCTCCCAGTAGGGATGAGCAGTTGTATTGTGCATCACCTGCTTCCCTTCACTTTTCCTCCTCTTTCCCTTCCATTACAATTGCTATACTTGCTATTTTTATAATTGGAATCCATGAATGGTTTGTGCTGGAAGGGACCTTAAAACTCATCTCATCCCACCCCCTGCCATGGGCAGGGACACCTTCCACTGTCCCAGACTGCTCCAAGCACCATCAAACCTTGCCTTGACTATTTCCAGGGATCCAGGGCTTTTCTGGGCACCCTGTGCCAGGGCCTCACCTCCCTCACAGGGAAGAATTTCTTCCCCAAGTAAAAAGAATTTCTTCCAAATATTTAACTGTTGTCAATCCACAAAGCTTTTCTTTGCAATTCCCCTCCCCATGAAGGGGTCACGGGGAATGAGGGAGGCACCTGGCTGTCAGCTGGGATTGCACCACGGCAGGACAGTGGGGAAACGCTCCCGTTTCCCATGGGAAAAGGAAAAGAGGAAGTTCCTGGACACAGCCATAAAGAACTGCCCCCACCCCATGACCTTGAAGCATCACACCCAGCTCAGTGCTGTGGCAGATGAGCAGGGACACATCCTCCTCCTCCTCCTCCTCCTCCCTGGAATGGGGGCTCTCCAAGTGATCCCATTTCCCTCCCTCCATTGCATTACAGCATTTCGACTCCTTTCTTTCCTGCCTGGAGATGAATCCAGGAAGTTCTGGAAGAGGAAGGAGGTGACAGAGGCTTAACACAGACCCCACCACAGGAAAAACCAAATCAGGGGCAAGTCAGAGGTCCCAGACTCCCCCCAGCAGCTCTGAGACCCCACACTCCTTGCACCCAGAAACCACATTGCAAGAGGAATACAAAATATAGCACTTTAATTGCGGGGAGATATAAAAATTTACCCAAAAAAAATCAATAAACCTCAGGCATACAATAAATAGGCAGCTTTGGTGGCACGCACACACGTGCAGTCCTGCTTTGGGAGGCACCAGCAGCTCCCCAGAGCTGGGGGCACACACAGAGGCTGTGAAAATGAGGATTTACACATGGATGACGCTGCCTGGACACGCTTGGGAGAGCCCCACACGTGTGTTTGAGAGGGTGAAGCCAAGCTATTCACACTATGCTGCAATCTTGAAAAATTAAAATTAAAATTCTATATATTTATATAAACTCTGGCTCTGGTCAGGAAAAATTAAGATTCCCAAGTTTTCATAGTCAATATTTACATATAGATATCTGCATCAGTTTCCAAATTTCAATCCACTTTGGTGTGAAAAGAGAAACACATAAATCTCACAGCAAAAAATGAAGAGGGATTTCAGGAATTCTCTTTAGGAGGCACACCCTGCCTTTCACCAGCAGGACTCTTTGAAGGGGGAAAGCTGATTCCTGGATATAATTTCCTAAATCTGAGCATTCCAAGGCTTTTCCAAGAGTCAGCTCCTATCAAACTGCTGCTCTCAGCAAGGTCTGAGTTGCAGGTTGTTGGGGCAGGTGGTTACAGCTGTTGATTTTTGGTTCTGCCTGACTGGCCATTAACAAAGGCAACACAAAGCAAAGCCAACCCTGACCTTCCTGCACAGCTTTGGATGCTCCCTTGTCCCCCAGCCATGAGCTCTAGACAGTCCTGGGACTAGAAAAGTCACTTTTATCATAAATTGTTTACAGGACAAACACTGAACATCCAAGCTGTTTGCTCACGGCAATTTCCACCTCTGGATTTATACAGACCCTGCACTGGAAACAGCAAAGAACAAAACCCAACGTTCAAAAAAAAAAAAAAAATAGAAAAAACCTAAAGGACACTTTTTAGTGTCACTCTTTTAGGACACTCGTGGGACTAATCTGGGTGTGGATAAGCCCAGACTAGCAGGCTGTGAGGGGAGCAGGGCTCAGACTGCGATCTGCTGGTTCTCCCGGAAGAGCGGCCGCGTCGTGCAGATGTCCTGGAAGATCCGGTAGCCCTGGTCGTGCTGGGGCTCCTCAGCCACGGGGAGCATGGGGCTGGAGCTGCAGCTCTTCCCAGCCTCGTCCACCACCTGCCTCAGGTACAGCTGCTCCACCTGGGACAAAGGAAAAAGGTCAGGAGTTGAGTGAGGAGCGTCCGCTTTGGGCATCTCCTGCTGCTCCGTCCAGTGGAGATGGGGTGGGGGACACAGAGCAGAGCACGGGGGGCCAGGTCCTGCCAGGACAGCAGGTCTGGCTCCACAAGCACCTCCAGGAATAAGGGAGCAGCCCCAGGAGCTCCTGCCAGCAGGGATATTGAGGTGCTAGGACAGGCTGGGGGATGTCCCAGCACATCCAGAGTGATCCACTGGGGCAGACATCCAAGACAACAGGAGGTGACGAGGTCAGGAGTTGTGCAGGAGGCACAGGACCAGCCTCTGAGCTTGTAAAATCCCCTCAGGACTTTACAGACCTGGCAGGTCTCTGCTTGCTCGAGAGGGGATGCCACACCCTCCCTGTGCCCTCCCTGTCACATCCAAGAGGCTCCAGAAACCCCCTGTCCTGAGCCTTTTCAACCCTACAACTGCTGCAGCTTCTCCAAGGAGAAGTTTCTGACCAGAGCCACGAGGACTGACCCCACATCCCATCCCCTTCTTCACCCTCCTAGGATCTCCCAACCCCACTGCTGCCAGTCACAGATGTTGACCACACCACTGCCTGATCTTAAATCCACCAGTCCAGGGATTTATTTCCCCATTTCCCAGAGGAAAAGGCAGAAGTCCCAGTGCCAATCAGTGCAGGATCAGGAGGAGAAGGAAAGATTTCCCTGCAGTTCACAGAACTCGTGCCATTAGGGAGTTTCATTTGCCAACCCAGCTCCAGGAATTTGATAATCAGCAGCCCAAGCACCTCTCAGGAGGCTGTGGAAAAGCACCACACTTCCACCCCAATCCAGGCACCCAAATGCCCCGTGGCTGCAGGGGATGGAGCTCTGCTGGCAGAATTCCCACCCTGCCTGGGTCCCTTTTTCTCCCAGCCCCCCGTACCTGGACAAGGATGAGTTTACACCTCAGTGGCACCGCATCTGGGAACTCCTCCCCGAAGCACAGCATGACCCTGCTGTCTGGGAAGCGGCCCTGGTTGTTGTAGTACTGCTGCAGCTCTGCAAGGACAGAGGAAAGCTTGGGATTTGCCCTCCAGAGGCTGCCAGCCTTCCCCTGGGATCCAACACCCCGCAAGGTAAGCTGTGGGCTCAAGCAAAGCCTCCAGCTTTGGGATTTGCCACGTGACCCCAAACACCTTTCCTAGGTCTGGCAGTGTCACCTGCTCATCCTTGGGAACGCAGCAGTGAGGGATTCAAAGTGGTGCAAGGAACAAAGGGCTCCACCCTTTCAACCCCACCACAGGGCCCAAGGGGGTCTCACGCTGGGTTCAAGCCCCAGAAACCCTCTGTGCGTGGTCCCGAGGCTTTGGGATCCCAGAATTACCTCAGCTTTTCCAGGGAGCTTCTGGCCAGAGTCATATCCCTGTTCTCCCATCTCCTCCTCCACCCTCCTGAAGGTTTCCCCACCCCAAACTGCTGCCACCCAGGGCTGCCCACCACATCTGCTGGCTGATCATCTTCAACCAAGCAACGCAGGGATCTATTTCCCACAGGAAAGGGCAGAAATCCTAACAACCAAAGGAAAATCAGGAGGCTCCTACAAACCTCGGAAGAACAAGTTGGTGTCAAAGATCTTCACCACCTCCTCCCGGTCCAGTTTGTTGGGCCTGTCCTTGTAGGCCATGGTGTTGCCACTCCAGAAGACCCTGCCCTGGCACAGCCTCTTGATGAAGATGCCCTGCTTGTTGCTGTGCAGGAGGACACCCCTCTCCAGGTGCCCAAAGAGCTTCCTGGTGATCTGCTTCTGCCGGTCGTTCTGGATGGCGTCGGCCGAGGGGAACCGGACGTGCTCCAGGGCATCGGGGGCGTAGAGCTTCTCCCCATGGCCCGAGGGCTGGCCCAGGGAGATCCTGCAGCCCTCGGAGCACGAGGTGCTGACGTGGCCCACCAGCCTCCCGCTGTAGTAGAAGCTGATCACCATCTGGGAGTAACCTGGGAGGCGATGGACGTGCACGCCCCGTCAGGAAAGGACAAACCTGCCCCTCGCTGCCGTGCCCAAATCCCAAATCTCCTGGGAGCGACGCTCTCTTGGTGGAGGGACGTCTCCAGGGCTGGCCAGCAAGTGAGAGCTCCCAGTATTTACGGGATCGTGGAATGGTTGGGGTTGGAAGAGACCACCCCAGCCCAAGCCCCCTGCCCAGGCAGGGTCACCTGGAGCAGGTGACACAGGAACAAACCCAGGTGGGGTTTGTTCCATGAATTCCTCTCTGAATGTTCCACAACTCCCTGGGCAGCTGTTCCAACTCTCTGACAACCTCCGTGGGAAGTTTTTCCTCATGCTGAGGTGGAACTTCTGGTGGTTTAGTTTATGGCCATGAAATTTATCCAACCTCTTCCTCCTGCCTTTGCTCCACACTCCCCCCATGCCATGGGCAGATCCCCCCATTCCAAAGGCTGCCTGATCCCAGCATCCCAAGCACCAGGCAGGATTCATCCCAGTGTGGAAATGTGGATCATCAGGAGGGTGCAGCACCTCCCAAACCCAAAGCAAAGCATCCCTCAAGGTGGGGGACAGAGTCAGAGCCACCTCCTGCCACCACAACCAGAGAGGGGCACCTGCTGGCCAGGTGAGGTGCCTTACCTGAGTGATACTGCTCGTAGCTGGAGTATCCATTCATCAGGGGCAACGCTGTGGGCACAGAAAGCCAAGCTGAGCCTGCATTCCCAAATCCCAATCCCCCAGCTCAGCTCCCCCCCACACCAACCCCCTCATTTTCTATCCCAGGTTTCCCAGCTCCCACACGGGAAATGCCAGCAAAAAGCTCCCAGCTGGATTTCTTAATGACTGCTTCAAACATTCTTAATAAGGAAGATAAAATCAACTGCTCCCCATTCCGTATCCCTGCACAGGAAGATTTTTCCTGCCCCAAAAATCTCCCAAATGCCACACAAGCTGTCGGCTGCTTACCAGGGCTGGGCTGCTGCACCCACCAGTCGGGTATTGGGGGGTTCCTGCAGGTCTCCTGGGGGGGTGAGGGGCTCCTCTTGATGATGCCCAGGTATTCATCCACGCAGGAGGGCTGTGGGACAGCAGGCACCGGGATCAGAGCGGGTTTGATGCCTCCAGCAAGGCACTTGAAGCGCTCAGGGAGGGCCCAAATGGCACCACCAGCCAATTTTTGGGGGTTGGAAAGGCCAAGTGTGGCATTGCCCAGGCTGTAGATCTGAGTAAGACCCTCAAGAGCTACAGAGGGCGAGCAGCCAGGTGTGACAAGGCCAAGAAGGGGCACAGAGCTGTGACAGACTCATCCCCAGTGAAGCTCTCTCCCAGCTGGACGCACAAGGAAAGCGGGAGCCAACATCAGAGCCGTGCCCCGCTGCTGGCTCACCCGAACGAGCTGCAAACCCAAGGCTGCAGCTTTGCAGAGGGAATTCTGGGCAAGGCAGCGCTTTCCCCAACCAGCCCCAACCCCTGCAGCCAGGGTGAGGCCTCACCTCTTTGATGAGGTCATCGATGGCAGAGGAGCTGCAGTCCATCTCCGGGACATCGGCCAGGCCGCCCCCGTTGGCAACCCCTGCTTTGCCTGCAAGGAGAAGTGGGGCTGCAGTGAGAACACCCACACTTGCCAAGCTCATCTTGAAGGGTTTTGGAAACCTTTCACCCAGTGAAAGTTATGAAACCAGGAACCACAGCAGAGCCATATAACAAAACCTTGGAGAGGCTCACAGCCCCTCCAGAGCTGCTTGTTTGGGGCCAAAAATCACTTTACAACTCATTTCCCCCCTGCACAGCGACCAGCAGCAAGAAAAATCAAAAGCCTGGCTGGTGACAGAGACAGAGCTGGAGCAGAGGAGGGGGTTTGGGGTTTTTTTGAGCACCCCAGAGACTGGGGCTGGGGCTGCTGCTTCTCTTTTTTCCACCAGCCACCCCAGTGCAGTGGTGCTGCTGGTGGGAACCTGCAGTGCCATTTGCATAGTGGCAGCACAGCCCCTGTGTGAACGGGCTGGAGGGGACAGAAATGCTAAAGGCAGATTTCCTGACTGCAAAAATCATTCTTTTTTTTTTTTTTTTTTGCAAGTTTTTAACTTAAAAAAAAAAAGGACAAAGCACACAGGCTCTCCTAACCACAAATAGAGTTATAGTTAGTGTGAGCTGAGCCACACCGGACATCAGAGCAGCTCTCTGCAAAATTATTGCTCCTCCAGCAAGAAAAGGGATTTATTGCAGCTTCCCCACCATCCTCACAGGGCAGGGGGTTGGGAAGAAAAAAAGGTTGAGGCTTTTTTCCCTGCTTCCAGGCAGGGAAGGTGGAATTTGCCCCTGGTGGATGGGAGCTCCCAGGAGGCTGCAGCTGTCCCACATTTCCTAGGGGTTTAAGGGGTTAAAAAAAAAAAACCAAGCCTGGCCTTTCTCCTCCCCTCCCTGTCACCCCAGGGGGACACCTGCAGAGCAGGAGGAGCACAGAGGCAGAGCAGGGGCTGGCCAGGAAGCCTTGCTCAGGTGCAGGGCTGTGCTCACAGGCTGCACCCACAGCAGGGCTCAGTCCTTTCCTGGGCAACTCACACTTCTGCTCCTCCTCTGGCACGATCCTGTAGACCTTGTAGGGCTCGGAGATGTCCAGCTGGGACCTGTCTGTCACCTCCTCAAAGTCAGGGCTCTTGTTGAGAGCGCAGCGAAGCCGCGTCTTCCACGTGGCCGGCTCCGCTTTGTCGCCTTCCTTGAACTTGCCTTTGAAAACAGCCCAGGCCTAAAGCAAAGAATGAAAAAAAAAAACCCAAAAAAACCCTAAGAAAATCCTCCCTGTGAGCCCTACAAAGCCTCTCAGGGAGGAAGAGCTGGGGTGGCAGAGAGCATTTTGCATCTTGCACCCTCCCTCGAGCATCTCTTGGGGATTTGCTGTTTCACTCCTAGACTGCGGCCACCTGCACGGCCACCACACCTGGGGGGGGGGGTTTGGGGTGCAGAGCAGCACCACCTGCCTCAGAAATGCAGAAAAGGCTTTCAAAAGCCAGGTTTTCAAAAAGCAGAGGTCAAAATCATCACCTGTGGCTTCACTTGTGCACCTACGGGTCAGGAGCTGCTGGGAGCACAAGGAATCGCTGCTCAATTAAAAATCCAAGTAAACCTCATTTTTTCAGCTCCTGACTGATAAATTAATAAATAAATAAACTGGTCTCCCTGAGATCAGAACAAAATGTGTGCTTCTGGTAGGAGAACATATTTTCCCACTGAAAGAAGAATGAAAAATGTAACATTTTTTTAAATATACATATTGATTTCCCTTATAGATATTTTTATATTTTCAGAGGGCTGAGTTCAAGGCTATCCTTATAACTCTGTGCTCTCAAACCACTTCTTACTGAAATTAAACTCCTTCACCAGTACAGATACTTGGAAGTGGGGTCAGAGGGAAGGGAATTCCTGAAGAAGACCTGAACTTTTTGCTTCAGCTTGGAATTTTCCCATTTTTTCCAAAACTGGAAACCCCCCTTCAGTGAAATCCTTCCTTCCCACCTACAAAATCTTTTTAGTTTTTATAATATAAACCCAGCATTTTTTTCAAGAGAAGCTGATGAGAAGTTTAGAGCAGGTCAACAGCTGCTTCTCAACATCACACCTGGATTCAAACACGCTGAAAGCAAACCTAAAACTGGCCCTAACTTTCGATAAAAAGAAATAAATCATCCCCAAAAAATAAATAAATAAATAAATAAATAAAGCCCACCCTGGGGACCAACAGCAGCATCTCCTGCAAGGTTTAAAGACGTAAAACCCAGAGAAAAGGCACCGACAACCTGTCCCTACCTTGAAGATAGAAGCATCCACCTCCTGGTTGTAGTCCTGCTTGCCGGCGTGCTTCCAGGGGATGCGGAACATGGATTTCTCCTCGTTCTCCCAGATGAGCCCCGCGTAGAGCTCGCTGTCGATCTGCTCGATCAGCCACTGCCGCAGCCGCCGGCCGCCGTTGCGGTCGCACATCCTGCGGGGACACGGGGTCCAGCCCAGCCCTGCCAGCCCTGCCAGCCCTGCCATCCCTGCCAGCCCTGCCAGCTCTGCCATCCCTGCCAGCCCTGCCAGCCCTGCCAGCTCTGCCAGCCCTGCCATCCCTGCCAGCTCTGCCAGCCCTGCCATCCCTGCCAGCCCTGCCATCCCTGCCAGCTCTGCCAGCCCTGCCATCCCTGCCAGCCCTGCCATCCCTGCCAGCTCTGCCATCCCTGCCATCCCTGCCAGCTCTGCCACTTCCACCCCGGCGCAGGGACTGGGGCTGCTTTGCCCCGTGCTCAGCTGGCAGCAGGCGGGCACCACCCGCAGCCCCCCCACTCCCCCCGTGCCAACATCTGCCCACAGAACGGGATGATTTTAAAGTCCCTTCCAGCCCAAACCCTTCTGGCGTCCCACAGCTCCATAATTCTAAGAGCAGAACATGCCCAGCCCACACCCACACCCCCTGCTTCTTTTAAAACGTAAAAAAAAAAAAAAAAAAAAAGAAAAATCAAGGCAATTTCCTTCTGAGTTACTACAAATTCTTCCTCCAGCTCTACCAAAGTTCCGCTCCCAGAAGCGGCTGACTCAGTGCTCTGCTTATTCCTATTTTGCTGCAGGATAAATCAGAGGAAGCAGATGGAAGGGGATTAAAGCCCCCAGCTGTGCTGTCACCTGAGCAAGTGACACTGGGCAGGCCAGGCTGGGGGCCCAGAGCTGTCCCTGGCTGGTCCTGGCACAAGGATTTGTCCCAGAGGGGGCAGCAAGCACTGCTTCTGTCCTCTCACCAAGCACTATTTGGGGAGCAAATGCCAGCTCCAAACTGCATCAGGGATAAGGAACACAAGTGGAAGCAAAGTGCCAGGCTCAACCCTCCCTGTCACCTCCATGCCATGACAGGAGCTGGTGGCCTGGCAGAAGTGATCAGCAGCCCCTGAATCAACTTCCCCGGCATTTTGGGCTCTACATTTTACAGGACTGCCTCTCCCTCTTTCGTTGGTTATTTACTGCCCCGCTGGAAGATTTTTGGGCAGAAAACAAGGATGCTCCCAGCACAGCCTGAGAGCCAGTGGTGCCTGCTTTGCCATGGGCTCCCACCAGCTCAGTGCCACCAAATTCCATCCCTTCTACATGGCCCTGGCTGCTCAGAGCACAAGCCCCTGGTTTTTAGGGACGGTGAGCACCAACACCACCGGCCAAAACACCACAGAGGGCACAGCTCTGGAGGATGCCAGCTGGATGTCCCAAAGGACATGCCACAGCTCATCCCTGGAGGAACGGGGGCACACGCAGCCTCTCTGGGGGCTCCAGCACCTGAGTGATGCCAAAAGGGAAGAACCCGAGAAATCCCGCAGAAATGGGACACTTCTTTTCCTAGAAAGCTCCTTCCCATCACTGCCGGAGGCCGGAGCTCCATCTCCCTCCCCGAGAGGGAGTCACACGCTCGGGACAACATCAAGGAGCCCGCTGGCAACCGGGCTGGCAGCGGCAGCCCCGCGGCTCCAACCCGCCCATCCCGGGCTCGGTTCCTTGCGCAGGGGACCACGAGATGGGGACTTCCCGCACCCCTGCCCTTCTCGGCAGCCCGCAGGCGTGCGGGTAACCGGGCTAGGGCGCGGGACCTGCCCCAGCCTTTCCGCCGCTCGCTGCCGGTGCCTTGCCGGTGTCCTCTCACAGAGGATGCCGGTGCAGGACGCGATCCTGCGGCAGGTGCCTGCCCTCCCACGGGGGATGCCGGTGCCTGTCCCCTGCCGGGTCCCTGCCCTCCCACGGGGGATGGGGATGCCGGTGCCGGTCCCTATCCCCTGCCCCAGTCCTCCCCCGGGGGATGCCGATGCCGGTCCCTGCCTTCCCCCGGCCGGTCCCTGCCTTCCCCCGGGGGATGCCAATGCCGGTCCCTGTCCCCCGGTGTCCCCCGGCCGGTCCCTGCCCTCCCCCGGGGGATGCTGATGCCGGTCCCTGCCCTCCCCCGGGGGATGCTGATGCCGGTCCCTGTCCCCCGGCCGGTCCCTGCCCTCCCCCGGGGGATGCCGGTGCCGGTCCCTGTCCCCCGGCCGGTCCCTGCCCTGCCCCGGGGGATGCTGATGCCGGTCCCTGCCCTCCCCCGGGGGATGCTGATGCCGGTCCCTGCCCTCCCCCGGGGGATGCCGATGCCGGTACCTGTTCCCCGGCCGGTCCCTGCCCTCCCCCGGGGGATGCCGATGCCGGTACCTGTTCCCCGGCCGGTCCCGGTGCCGTTCCCGTTTCCGCGCTCCCGGTGCCGCGCCCGCGGTTTCCCCGCGCTCATCTAATATACCGGCGAGATTATGCGGCCACGCCCACTGCCACGCCCTCTCTAAGCTCCGCCAATCACCGACTCCTCCCCGCTCCCGCCCTACCCAATGGGGAGGCGGGGCCGCGCGGAGCTGGCCAATGGGGAGCGTCCCGGCGGGGCGCGCGCCGCAGTTTCTCTTAAAGCGCGGCTTTCCCCGAAATCAGCTGACCGGGAGGGGGCGGGGCCGGGGCGGGAGGGGCGGGGCCGGGGCGGGAGGGGCGGGGCCGGGGCGGGAGGGGGCGTGGTTAACCCGCCCCTATCCCGGGTCTGTCCCGGGCCGGTCCCAAGTCAATCCATTCCCAGTTCCAGCCCAGTTTCCCCAGTCCCAGAGCAGTCTTCCCAGAGCCAGACTGGTCCCTCCCCAGTCCCAGACCAATTCCCCAGTTCCAGACCAGTCCCTCCCCAGCCCATAAACAGTATATCCCCAAACAGACCTCCCCAACTCCAGACCAGTCTTCCCAGTCCCAGATCAGTTTCCCCAATCCCAGACCAGTTTCCCCAATCCCAGATCAGTTTCCCCAATCCCAAATCAGTTTCCCCAGTCCCAGACCAGTTTCCCCAATCCCAAATCAGTTTCCCCAATCCCAGATCAGTTTCCCCAGTCCCAGATCAGTTTCCCCAATCCCAAATCAGTTTCCCCAATCCCAGATCAGTTTCCCCAGTCCCAGACCAGTTTCCCCAATCCCAAATCAGTTTCCCCAATCCCAGACCAGTTTCCCCAATCCCAGACCAGTTTCCCCAATCCCAAATCAGTTTCCCCAATCCCAGATCAGTTTCCCCAATCCCAAATCAGTTTCCCCAATCCCAGATCAGCTTCCCCAGTCCCAGACCAGTTTCCCCAATCCCAGATCAGCTTCCCCAGTCCCAGACCAGTTTCCCCAGTACCAGACCAGTTTCTGCAGTCCCAGACCAGTTTCCCCAATCCCAGATCAATTTCCCAAATCCCAGATCAGTTTCCCCACTCTCAAATCAGTTTCCCCAGTCCCAGACAAGTTTCCCCAATCCCAGATCAGTTTCCCCAGTTCCAGATCAGTTTCCCGAATCCCAGATCAGTTTCCCCAGTTCCAGATCAGTTTCCCCAATCCCAGATCAGTTTCCCCAGTACCAGACCAGTTTCCCCAGTCCCAGACCAGTTTTCCCAGTCCCAGACTGGTCACTCTCCAGTCCCAGGTCATTCTATTCCCAATCCCAAATCAGCCTTCCCAGTCTCAGACCAGTGCCCCCAGTGCCACTCCCAGGCCGCTTTCCCCAGCCCCAGTCTGGTCCATCCCCAGTCCCAGTTTAGTTTGGGCAGTTCCCATTTCCTTTGTGGATCAACCCCAGTCCCGGATCATTCCCTCCCTGCCCGCCCCAGCAGTTCCCACTGTTCCCAGTCCAAATTTGGTGTCCTGACTTTGCCCCAGCCCAGCCAAACCCAGCCAGACCCACCAGAGCATAAAGCACCATCTGCAGCCTGACTTCAGAGGGGGTTTTTTTGTTGGTTTTTTTTTTTTTTTTTTTTTTGGGATTACCAGCTTACACACACATTTCTTGGAAGAAAACCATAATTACTCCCACGTGGGTAATACAGAGAAATGGGAAATGGATGGAGCTGCACAGATGGTTTAATAAAAATAACGCTCTGAGGTGCACAACCTTTCCTGTCATTTCTAATAAAGAATGGCTGGAATGGGCCTTGTTTTTAAACACCCCACTGATCCTCATTGGATCCCCCCAGGAGATTTGGGATGAGCCAAAAAAACATCTTCTGCCATCAGATACAGTCAGGAGGATTCATGTTCTTTTGGGGCCAAAAATACAATTTTAAGCTTTGCTTATTGGTGGGGCTTTGCATCACCACCTCCCCTTGCCAGATAGAGACCGTCCTGTAAAAAAAACCTCTTTGTTTTGTTAAAATTCTGGGAAACCTGTGATATTTTAAAGGGTCTGCACACCACCAAACTCTCCATCCCCTCTGGAGACCAAAAACCTCGAGATCCACTGCAATGGAGCGAGGTGACTTCATCATCCCCACCTTCATTTTGGCTCTGCAGCTTCAGAGGCAGCCTGGAAAGGTAAATCCAAATTCCCTGGGGGCGAGGAGGGAATTTTTTTATCCTGTGGGGAGGATAAAAAAAAAAAATGAACCCCATTAAAATAGGGTTTTGGGCAATTGAAATAGGCTGGGAGATGCCCCACAGCCCTGTTTGCTGCTGGGAAGGGAAGATGAGCACGCCAGCAGCGCCAGGAACGTGTTGGGAACAATTTCCCCGTGTCAATCACGCTCCAGCAGAGCCCATTTCCCCGTGCCAGAGGCACCAGGATTTTGGGAAGGCTGATGTGGGACAGCAGAGCCCAGCAGCCACGTGTGAAGTGCTTTTGGCAAGGTCCAAAAAGTGGAAATCCAGCCCAGTTTCACCTGTTTGGGGTTTGCTCCCAGCTCCCCGAATTCCTAAAGCCACCTCAGGTCCCACTGATGGAGACAAGAGTGGAAAAATAGATATATTCACCTGGGATAGCCCTCAAACCCAGGGAGATTCGGGTGAGGAGGGGATTTTTGGGGAGTGGTTCTTGCTGTGATGTCAGGCACGGAGGGTGCTGCTGCTCTGGGGAAGCATTCCCTGTGATTCCCCAAATCTGGGGGATTTTCCCAGCTTTGGCTTCGGTGCTGTGGTTCCCTGGGAATGTTTGAAGCCCGGGCTGTGGAGCTTATCACACCCCCTGCACATCTAATCTCTGCTTATCACCCATCTCCAATGACTTCCTATTAACTCCCACTTTCTTCTCTTTTCTCTTCCTGCGTGCAAGTTCCATTTTTCTGCTTCCTGAAATGAAAACAGAGGCTTTAAATCCAATATTGATCCCTGAGCTGATTGCTCAGCCTCCCTTCAACCCACTCCATCAACAGCCTCCATCTCATTAATTGCTTTCCCATTACTTCCATGTGGAATAACAGCCACAGGGACCTTTTTCTCCCTCTAAATAAATGGGAAAAAACCAATTTTTTTTCCCCCCTGCAATTCTATATCATGGCTAAACACGGAATATTTAAAACTTTTCGTTTTGCTGGTGGTTCTCATCAAGAAAATGGGAAGCAGGGCGGTCGTTTCAGTCCATCTCTGTATTCCCACCAGGAACACCACAAATCAAGTCCAGGCACCCTCAGGATTTAATCACTCTCTTCTTTATTAGTGAGTCACCCCTGGTGCTGTCACACGATGAGTACCCGAAAATCTTCATCGAGAGAATTCCTAGAAATGTTTTTAATCCCCTTTTTCTTAGAAGGACTTGCAGAACAGACATTTTTGAGTGGACAAACAGGGTAATTTTAGTAAAAGGCGGAGTTGGCACGGAAGGGTTGAAGGTTTCCAGGTGGAAGGGCTGAATCCACGGGATGGGACCCTCCTTGTAAGGCAGATGGGGGGAATTCCTGCCAAAGAAAGCTCTGGGAAAGCACAATCCCAGTTTGGGATGAAAAACTGGACATGGCCATGGGGTTTAGGTATTAAAAAGGCTTTTGGAGAGGGACAGAGTTAAATTGGTCCATGGGTTGAGTGAATCCAACCAAGCTTTTGGTTTCTTTGGCAAGCAGGGACATTCAGATGGGGCTCAGGGGAAACCCAAACCCACTCTGGCTCCAGGGATGGAGGCAGTGGGACAGGCACTGCTGGATTTCCCCCCTCCCTGGGGCTGGGATAAGGAAAATACCAGCTAAAAGGTAAATTTGGATTTACCTTTTTCCCCTCATCCCTTGGGCTGGGATAAGGAAAATACCAGCTAAAAGGTAAATTTGGATTTACCTTTCCCCTTATCCCTGGGGCTGGGATAAGGAAAATGCCAGCTAAAAGGTAAATTTGGATTTACCTTTTCCCCCTTATCCCTGGGGTTGGGATAAGGAAAATGCCAGATATTCACCTGCCAAGGACATGCACAGCGAGGGGCAGCCCCAAAACACCTCCAGCCCCTCTCCCCACCCCACTGGGCGCCAGCTGAGGCTCAGAGCACCCCCAAATCCCGGGATTCACCCCTCCTTCCTCAGGGAAGCAGAGGACAAGGTGGCCTCTCTCCATCTCCTCCCACCTTGGATTCCCGAGGTCTGCCCCACCTTTCCCGTGCCCTGCCAGCCCAGATATTGTCATGAGGAGAGAGGGACGGGGCTGGCTGCTGCTCTGAGGGTGGAAAGGTGGCTGCAATCCATTGGGAATGGGGGAATGGGACAGAGCAGGGCACTGCCACCGTTCCCTGGAGCTGGCAGGGAGGTCTGTGGGTCCTCCCTGTGGTGCTGGCAGCTTTGTGCCCTAGACACGAATCCCTGGAGGTGCTTGGCGAAGGGAAAACTGAGTTTTCCAAGCCCCAGAGGCCGGGAACAGCCTGGCTGCTTATCTGTTCATCCATCTGCTGCCAGCAGCGGTGCCACCTGCGCGGCAGGGAGGGGGCAAGGTGGGATCTGGGGAGCGGGGCCGGGAGCAATCCCTGCTCCCCTGCTGGCCCAGCAGGCGCTGCAGCTCCTCCTGGTCCTGGAAGGGGTTCCTGCCGTAATCCCGGCGGATCCAGGCGCGGTACTGCCAGTGAAACAGAGATTTTTGGAGTTAGGTTAACAAAATGGATTAAGCATTTATAATTTAGCTTGTAGAGTTATGTGTTGAATTTTCAACCTTTTACTTAAGAAACCTCTGCCTGGTACAAAGGGCATAGGAAAATGCAAATTTCTGAAGCCTCTTCCATAAAGAACAATGCCAGAAGAAGCAAAGAACCCAGATGAAGAAGCTCCTCTGTCTCCAAGCCTATCAAGACTGACAGACGTACTCAGATAAGCACCAAAGGACCAAAAGCGCACGCGCAGAGAGGAAAAGTTCAAAAGTTCAGCCATGAGGAAGACCACAATCTTCAGCCTCAGGACCACCGAGAGACCCCCGTACGACCACCACAGCAAACCAGGCGTGCCCAGAAGGGCGTGGACTTACTTAGTGTGAGAAGCGAGGACAGGCGGGGCCAGGGGTTGAATATGCATGAAAAGTTGTGCAATGTATTGCGTATGGAACGTCTTTGGGAATAAAGGTGTGGGTCACAAGTTTTGGAGAGCTCTCTCACTTGTGCCGGGCGCTGACGTACAGACCCACTTCATAACTACCCCAGATCGTGGAGTCTATTGATTTATTCCGCGTATCGTTTCACCAGGAAAAAGGCAGAAGAGGTTGTCAGGGTGACCTGGGCAGCTGAGAGACCCCAGGGCTGCGGCAGCTCCGGAGGAAAGCAGCGAGCGAAGCAATTCCTGCTGCGTCCGCAGGCACACCCAGCATGCAGGAAGGTCCCAATCCCACAGGAGCTCACACTCAGCACCCCGCAGATCAGTGCATCCCCCCATCCCAGCCCTCCCCACCTCCCCAGCCCAGCACAGAGCTGGCAGCACCCTCAGCCTCCCACACTGCCTGCAGCTGGGACAGCAGCTTTATTTATTCCTCCTTGCCAAGAAGCTGCTGCTGTTCCTCGTGTGCCTGAATTCCCGTAAGGAATGCTTCCCAAAGTTTTTTTGTTTTTTTTTTTTTTTTTCCCCCTCCACAAGCAGCACGGCCGAGTTGGTCCTTGCAAGGTGGGGCAGGTTTGTTGTCAGAGCACCTCGGGAGGTTGTGGGGAGCCTCTCACCCCACTGATCCCCCTTATTCCAGAGGCAGGAGCATCCTGGTGGCCAGGGGCCAGCTGGCAGCAGGCTGAGGCCTGGAAGCAAGGGATGATCCAGAGAAAGTTCCCGTTACTGCTGGGATGAGGAAACAGCCAGACAGTCCCAAATTGCAGCACGGAGGAGCGTGGGCAGGAAGGGGCAGCTCTGCCAGGATTCACCATTCTGGGCTCACAGGGGCTCTGCCATCTCCCTGAGGAGCTGGGATGCAGCTGCTCCAGCAAGGAAATACTGGCACGAGTGGCAGGAGCACACCCAGCAGCACCAAACAGCCCGAGGAAAGGATGGAGGGCACCTGTGAGTGCAAAGGGTGCGGAGAGGGGCCAAGCACTGGAGCCCTGGGGTGGGCACAGGGATGGGATGCAGCCAGGGGATCCAGAGGGAGAGGGAAACAGCTCCCAGCCTTGGCACCCCCAGGGTGAGGTGCCCTCGCTGTGGATTTGGGCTCCTGAATGGGCAGGAGCCACCAAGCTCCCAGAAAAAGTTTGGGATGCGGGGCAGCAGGATTGGCAGCTCAACACTGGATCAGCCACAAGAGAAAAAAAGCTTTAGACTGACGCTGGTGGTATCCCCCTCTCCTGCAGCCTGGGAAAATCAGCTGGGACAGGGGGGATTTCCACTGGGAATGTCTGGATTTCCCAACTCCACTGCAGGACTCACCAGGGCTGTCACACAGTTGCCACCTGCAAGCAGGGACATCCCTGCCCAGAGCAGCCCTGAGAGCCAGCCCTGTATTCCTTGAGAGAAAACACCCCCTGGGAAGTGAGAGCCACAGGGCTAGGGACAGGATTTGGGGTAAGACCCACGCCAGGATCTCATGGGGGGCACTTCCCTGTTGTGCAAGCCATCCAGAGGGATGGAGCTGCGTGGGAAGGGCTCAGCACCCAGCCTGGGAGCTGGCTCCACCATGCAGGGAAGGGGGAAGGAGTGGGTGGGAGATGGGGGAAGCTGCCAGGCATTTCCTCTTAAAACCAGAGCAAGAAGTGGTTCCAGCCCATTTCCTCCAGTGCTGAGTGCCAACCCACTGCCCTCCTCCTCCTCCTCCTCCTCCTCCTCCTCCTCCTCCTCTCTCCCAGGCCAGGAGCACCCAGCCCATCTGGGTAAAAGGCAGCCTGGCCACGGTGTGCCAGCACCATTCTGTCACCAGAATGCCCATCTGTGCCCTCTGTGACATCCACACTGTCCTGCCTGTGCCCGCTGACTCCCTTTTCTGACCTTACCCATCATCCTGCTGCTGCTCTTGGTCCCTTCCTTCCTTCTTTATCCCTCCAGCCCGGAGAAGCCCCATTTGCCAGCTTGAAACCACAGCTGCACGCTCCAGCAGCAGGGCTGGAGCATCTTCCCCATTCCTTCCTCCCATCTGAGCTCCCTGAGGTGAAGGAAACTGAGGCACCACAGCCCCTGGAGGTCCCCAGAAGGTCCAAGCTGTTCCTCACAGGTTTCAGCCACCGAGGATTGAGGCTTCCCACCCACGAGGGCCATTCCCTGCCCAGTGCTGACATCACAGGGAACACGGGTGGGAGTTTCAAGGAAAAGGCAGCTCTTGCTAAATCCCACGGACGGGAAAACACATCCTCAGCTGTGCCTTGGCTGTTTCAGGGAAAGGGTTGCAAAGCCACTGGCAAAACCGTGAGGTGATGGAAAAGCAGCTTCGAAGGGAAAGGGAGGAAATTGTGGCGTCCTTTGAGCCCAGCGTGGATCTGGGGAGCAGGAGGAGTAAGTGGGATGGAGGGGAGGGCACAGCAAACCCCACACCAGGGTCTGTGCTGGGCCAGAGCGTGGGAAGGGCTGGGGAGAGCTGGCCCAGCCAGGGGAAGCCCCGCAGGGAATCTCCAGCCCCGCGGGTGTTTTGTAATCCCCGGGAGCATTTTCCAGCCTCCTCCAGGGGCGTTTCTGGTGATAACGGGGCAGAGCCACATCCCTCATGTGACAGCACCCGGGGAAGGGAACTTGGCCTTGGGGACGGGGCTGGCCTTGGGGTCAGTGTCACGGGCTGTCCCTGCGCCCTCTGCGAGGACAGGAATCCCCTCCGAGGGTCCCGTTTGCCACGGGGCTGCAGGGCACGGGGGGGCTCCGAGGTTTAGGGGTGCCTCCAGGGGTGGCACCGGGTTTAGGGGTGACAGGAGCTGTGACATCCCTTGCACACGTCGTGTCCAGGGTTTCCCTTTCCTGGCAGAGGTGTCTGTGTCCCGTGGGAAGTTTGGGAGCCCAGGGATGGGTGAAGGAGCAGAGTCCAGAGTGGGAGGCTGGAGGCAGCTGGAGAGCCAGGTGGGAGCTGTGTGTGGCAGGCACATTCTTCTCTCTCTCAGGCTTTTTTCGCAGAGGAGCACAGAGAGAAGAAAGAGAAAATTTCTATTTCTGCTCCTTGTTTTTCCCATGTGGAATGTGTTTGGAGAATTGTTTACCTGGGGTGATTGCTTGGATGGATTCTGGTGAGGATTGTTTGAGCCTGATGGCCAATCCAACCCAATCCAATCCAATCCAATCCAACCCAACCCAATCCAATCCAATCCAACCAACCCAATCCAATCCAATCCAATCCAATCCAATCCAATCCAATCCAATCCAATCCAACCCAACCCAATCCAATCCAATCCAATCCAATCCAACCCGATCCAGTCCAATCCAGTCCAATCCAACCCAACCCAATCCAACCCAATCCAATCCAATCCAATCCAATCCAACCCAATCCAACCCAACCCAACCCAATCCAATCCAATCCAATCCAATCCAATCCAATCCAATCCAACCCAACCCAATCCAATCCAATCCAATCCAATCCAATCCAGTCCAATCCAATCCAATCCAACCCAATCCAACCCAATCCAACCCAATCCAATCCAATCCAACCCAATCCAGTCCAATCCAACCCAATCCAATCCAATCCAATCCAATCCAATCCAATCCAATCCAATCCAATCCAACCCAACCCAATCCAATCCAATCCAGTCCAATCCAATCCAATCCAACCCAATCCAGTCCAACCCACCTGTGGCTGGACTCTCAGAGAGGGTCAGGAGTTGTGAGTTAGACATGGTAGTTAGAAAAGTAGATAGGCAGTTTTACCATCTCCTTTAAATAGTATATTAATGTATTCTAGCATAGTTATAATAAAGAAATCATTCAGCCTTCTGAGCTGGAGCCACACATCAGCATTTCTTCCCACCTGGTTCACCTGCACTTACAATAGCTGTGCTTTTAAAAGCCTTTTCCTTTGCTTTTTAAGGTCTTTCCCTTTGCCTTTCAAGGCCTTTCCCTCTGCTTCCGAAGGCTTCCCAGGTCAAAAGTGCAGCTCTGACCTCTGCACTAAGTGCTCTCCCAGCTGCTGGAATCCAGCTCGGCTCTGCTCCATCCTCCCTGCCCTGCACGGGCTGGGAACGCAGCCAGCCCGAGCTGCTGCTCTCCCAAAACCTGCTGCCCCACCTCGTTTTGGGGAGGAAATAGGAGATTTCTCCACCCACACCTGCTCCTGCCTGTCACCTGCCTCTGAGAGCAGGGCACTGCTGGCAGAGGGAGCCCTGGCAGATCCAAGCGTGCCCAGACATCCCGAAACTCCTCACAAGAGCCTTCCTCCCTCTCCACTCCCCCTCTCCGTGCTGCATTCCCGGGAATTGGCCCAGCTCCTTCCTGAGGTTCCCAAGGGACAAACTGCTCTCCCATCCCTCCCGCTGCATCCCAACTCGAGAAAACAAGTTTAGGGTTTTTGAGAGCTTTTTGAAGTGCGCTCACACAATATCAAGGCAATTTTTTTTTTTTTTTTTTTTAGATTCCTTTTTGTTTTTTGCACACAAATCCTCAACATTCCCCAAATCCAGCTGGGGCAGACAGAGAGCTGCATGCAGAGGAGGCGTGCCTGGTCGCAAAAACAAAAACAAAACGTCCCTCAGAGGGGGCCTTACCTGGTGGAGCAGGGTGCTCTCGTATTCCTGCAGCTGCTGCTGGAACCCGGCGTTGGGGCTGGCGTAGGAGCGCACGGCCCTGGTGGCAGCCAGGCAGCTCTGCCAGCCCAGCTCTGTCACTGTCATCAGGTATGCCACCAGGACCGTGGTGCTGCGGGACACCCCGGCCAGGCTGGGCGGCCGAGGAGGCGCGTCAGGGAGGGGATCCCGCGGGAATCACCCCTGGGATGCACGTTCCCTCGCTGGCAGGGTGGGTTGGGAGGGGATAAGGAGCTCTCTCTCTCTCTCTCTCACACTTTCACTGCTGTTGTCACCTCCCTGTCCCCTGCTCAGGCCTGTCCCACATCCTGGATGCTCGGGTGGTCAGTGCAAGGGGAACCCATCCCTGTGGATCCAAAGGCCTTCCCGTGGCTCTCCTTGCTGCTCTGTGCCTCCTCCTCTCCTTCCTTCCCCTCCCCAGTGATGTTCAACACCAAGGACACTTTTTGGGAGCCCATGCCTGATGCCTCAGGTTTTGGCTTTTCTATTTTTCACATTCTGTGCTGCTTTAGAGTGCAGTTCTGAGCTCCATATTATGGGATGGTGAGCTCTCTGCACAGAGCAGGGACACAAAACAATTCCTTCTCCAGCTGGGCACCAAGGACAAATGATCCAAATCTCAGGCCCAGGAGCACAAACAGCGTGGGCTGGAGAGAGAAAAACAAGCAGGATGGGAGTGCCTGGGCTAAAGCTGGAATGGGACAATGAACTGCAAGGTGCAAATGGAGCAGAGCTGATCCCAGTGAGAGCCCCCGGGAGCGCTCGTGCATTTTGGGACCATTTTGGTTCCTCTTGGGTGCAGCCCTGGCTGGGCTCTGGTGCTGCCCAAGGTGGATCCATGGAGGAGATCCTTTGAATCAATCCCTGCTTTATTCTGTAACTCTGCCCAGCCTCTGCTCCAGCTCAGCCTTCCCAAGGCATCATCCCCAGCTCCCAGAGGACGGACGGGGTGTGAGGGGTCACAGCAGCTCTCACCAGTGCACCAGGCAGCCTCCCCCTCCGAGCCGGCACTCGTGGATGAACTGGATGCACTCCTTAAAATGCTGCAGCCTGCAGGGAGAGAGGCACAGGTGAGCAGGGAAGGGCTGGCTGTCCCTGCAGGGCACCAGGACACCCTGCAAACAGCAGCACTGTCACTCCCGAGGGTTTTCCACCACCCTGGGGCCACCAGCGTGGGGTGGGAGCAGAAATCTTTCCTCTGCCAGGTGAAGGTGATGCCTCACGTTTAGTTTTATATTTGTCACATTCTGTGCTGCTTTAGTGTGTGGGTCTGGGCTTCATATAAGGAGACAGTAATCTCTCTTCACAGAGCAGGGAGACAAAACAATTCCTTCTCCAGCTGGGGACCCAAAGACAGCCAATCCAGACCTCAAGCTCAAGAGCACAAACAGCGTGGGCTGGAGACAGAAAAACAAGCAGGATGGGAGTGCCTGGGCTGGAGCTGGAATGGGACAATGAACTGCAAGGTGCAAATGGAGCAGAGCTGATCCCAGTGAGAGCCCCCATGACCAGTTGTCCATTTTTGGGACCATTTTGGTTCCTCTTGGGTGCAGCCCTGGCTGGGCTCTGGTGCTGCCCAAGGTGGATCAATGGAGGAGATCCTTTGAATAAATCCCTGCTTTATTCTGTGACTCTGCCCAGCCTCTTCCTCTCTAAGGAAATAACCTGGGAGACTCCCCAGGGGGTTTCCTCCTTCCTGAGGGATCAAGGAATGAGGGTGATGCCATCAGAAAAACCAGCTCAGCCCGGGGGGCACAGCCTGCAGGGAAAGGTGTCACCTCCTGCCCAAGGGACACAAACGTGTCCCAGTTATCCTGCCTCACCCCTCGCTGCCAAACTGTGCCAAAAACACCTGCCTTCCTCCTAGGGAGAGATGGAGAGATGCCAGCAGGGAAGGAGAAAGGGAGGAAGGGAGGAAGGGAAAGAAAAGGGGAAAAGGGGGAAAAAAAGGGGGAAATGGAAAAAAAGAGAAAAAGGAGAAAAAAAAGGGAAAGGGGGGAAAAGGGGAAAAAAAGGGGAAAAAGGGGGAAAAGGGGGAAGGAAAAAAGGGAAAAAGTAGAAATAAAAAGGGGGAAAGGAGAAAAAAAAGGGAAAGGGGGAAAAAGGGAAAAGGAAGGAAAAAGGGAAAAGGGGGGGAAAGGGGGGAAAAGGGGGGGAAGGGCAAAAAGGGAAAAAAGGGGAAAAGGAGAAAAAAGGGAAAAGAGAGAAAAAAGGGAAAAGGTGGGGAAAGGGAGAAAAGGGGAAAAAGGGAAAAAGGGGGGGAAAGGGAAAAAATGTGAAAAAGGGGGAAAATGGGAAAAGGGTAAAAGGGAATAAAAAGGGAAAAAAAGGGGGGAAAAAGGGGAGGAGACATTTTGCCCCCACTCACAGGAAGGCACAGAGGGGTGGGCACAGCACGGCTTGCCCGTGGATTGCTGCCTGCATTCCCGGGAGCACACCCAGGAGGGAGCAGATTGTCCCAGCCCAGAGCATTTCACAGCAAAACGGGGCAGGTGGGAGATTCCTGATGGAGACCTGGAGAGCAGGATAAGGAATTCCCAGTGTTCGGAGTGGACAGAGCAGGCTCTGGTGAGACACATCCCTGCTGTTATCCCTGGGTGGGATTCCAGGAGCTGCTGTGATGCTGAGCCAGATATTCCTCTCCTTCCAATTAAACCTGCCCATCCCTACCCTCCCCCTCAGCCACGCCGAGCCCTGGGGCACTTTTGGGGCAGAAAATCTCTTTCTGGTCACTTGTCCTCCCTGGCCACCCAGCCCTGGGTTTTCCAGGAGGAGAAGTGTTGGAAGCCTGGATATTGAGAATTTTAGATTTGCTGTCTAAAACAGGCACTGACCTCCAAGAGAAAAATACCTTTGACCTAAAACCATAGAAAAAGCCTCCAAAATGAAATACTAAAACTAAAATTATGAGTGTGTAAAAGTATCTAATATCACATAGTAGAAAACTTTAGGGTTTTAGAATGTAGTAATATATGTAAAACAAAATAAAAGTCTTAAAACAAAAACTAGTCCTTTTTCATAAGTTTAAGTAGTATTGTGTAATTAAATACAAAAATCCACATTACAAGCCACAGGTATTAAGTTATTAACTTAAAAATTAGTTATAAAATAGTCAAGTTAAAAATAAAAATAATTTAAGTATCATTAATTAAACCGTTTATCCTTAAAAAACCTTATAAAAAAAAAAAGAGACACAACTCCATTTTCAACTTACTAAAGCACTATAAACCTCACAATTTGTGAAACTGGAATATAAATTAAAACCAAACGAAAAAATCTAAACAAAAAAAAAAAAAAAAAAAAAAAAAACTCACACATTTAATCCCAACCTTAACAAAAAAATCCCAAAAATCCACAGAGCAGAGGGTCCCTTTGGCAGAACCTCTGCTGCGGCGCCGGACTTCCTCTGCTCCGCGTGACGGGGTGGGCGGGAGCCACGGAGCCTTCCTGATTTCTCAGAAGCCAAGGCTTGACCTCCCGCAGTTATTCCCACTGGGTGCCTTGCCAAGGGAGCTGCTTTCCCTCTGGGAACTCTCCAGAGTCTCCTCCATCACTGCTAGCCCATGGAAAAGGGGGTTTGTTCTTCGCCCTGCCCCGGGAGCGCCCGGCTCGGCACTGTCCGAGGAGCCAAAGATGAATTTATTCAGGAATCGCAGGGGGTTCTGCTTCCCAGGAACAGGAGGAGAGATGAGGGAGTGTCTGATAGCGTGATCAGGTTAAAAATACCTGGCCTCTCATTCCTGGAAGGAGATGTCAGTCCAAGGATCCTCCAGCAAATGGAGCGTCACCACGTGGGAGGATTTTTCCTGCCCAAGTGATGCCTCAGGTTTTGGCTTTTCTATTTTTCACATTCTGTGCTGCTTCAGAGTTCAGTTCTGAGCTCCATATTATGGGATGGTGAGCTCTCTGCACAGAGCAGGGAGACAAAACAATTCCTTCTCCAGCTGGGGACCAAGGACAAATGATCCAAACCTCAGGCCCAAGAGCACAAACAGCGTGGGCTGGAGAGAGAAAAACAAGCAGGATGGGAGTGCCTGGGCTAAAGCTGGAATGGGACAATGAACTGCAAGGTGCAAATGGAGCAGAGCTGATCCCAGTGAGAGCCCCCGGGAGCGCTCGTGCATTTTGGGACCATTTTGGTTCCTCTTGGGTGCAGCCCTGGCTGGGCTCTGGTGCTGCCCAAGGTGGATCCATGGAGGAGATCCTTTGAATCAATCCCTGCTTTATTCTGTAGCTCTGCCCAGCCTCTGCTCCAGCTGAGCCTTCACAAAGCATCAAAATCTTGTCCCAGGGCATTTCCCTGCTTGTCCTGCTGACCTTCACAGAGCAGACAACATCCCCCAGGGCCTGCAGGTGCTGCCCACTCAGCTCCGAACTCTCCAGATCCCAGTCCTCCCCTTCAGCCCCTCGGCAGGAGCAGCAGGAATGTTCTTTGCTTGCAAGGACACGATGCTCGTGCCCCCAGCCCGCATCCCTGTCCCAACCCACCCCAAAGGGATTTGGCTGCCCCATCCATCCTCACCCACTCCACGGGTGTTTTTCCCACAGGGAAAGCTCTGCCTGTGCTTTTCCAGCCTCCAAGCGTGGGATCAGGGGGTGGAATTAGTGCTGAGAGCTGCTGAGCTCCCGAATCACAAGCAGGACACAAAGTTCACCAGGATTGTGAAATCCAAGGCATAAACTGACAAGCAGAAAATAGTTTCTTGAATAACTCTTCCTTCCTGCAGGCAGCCTTATCTTCTTTTTTTTTTTTTTCCCTCCTTTTTTTTTTTTCCCTTTCGTAGACACGCCACAAGCGCAAAGAAATGAGCGAAGGGGGAAAAAAATAACAACCAAAAATCCCAGTTCTTGCTGAGGCAGGGTTTTCTTGTAAAGCTTCTCTTTCCGCTCAGCCAGAGCATGAGCAAGCAGGATTCCACCCCTGGGCACAGCTGCTCCCAAGGATGCTGGAAAATCCAGCACCTCCACAGGCAGGGCCTTGGAAATTAAGTTTTGATGCTTTTTAGGGCTTGATTGGAGAGAACAATCCCATGGATTTGCCAATTTGCTGGTGCAAACCCAAAGGAGCAACATCCCACAAAATCCTGGGAATTCCTCCCAGCTCCTCTCAGCAGCTTCATCTCCACAACAGCATTCCAAGAGTTATAAGCATGGGTGCTTTATATGGCAAAAATAATTTATACTTTAATAAATTTCTCTTTAAAAGAAAAAAAATGCCCTGAACACTGACACAAATCATCTTTCTAACACTCCAATTTTCAAACCTGGCCAGTGGAACAACTCTGAAACGTGACAAAAAATTACATTGCCTGACTGCAAGCACACATTAAAAATAGATTTTAAGCCCTAAAATGTTATTTACCACACAAAGATGAGCCTGAGCTCCTGGGAAGCTCAGGGGTTATGTGAAATTTCACAGCATGAATGGACTAAACCTTCATCCTGCAGAACCTGAGCTTTTATCGACCAACACCTGCCAACAGGAAAAAGGATGGGAAATCACTTACAGGTTTTGACTGGATGAATCCGAGGCCGAGATACACAGATAGGTCATGTCCTGCAATACCAAATAAAATAGTCATGAAATACCTCCAAGAATCACAAAATCCTCCACTTCTCTCTCTTTTTTTCCTTCCTCAGCTGACCTTGAGGGGAGAAAAAAGCTGAAAACCACTTTGGGGTTTGCTGCACTGCAATGGACAGGTGCACCCATCCCACCCCATTGATTTCCTCTCAGTCCCACAGGACAGGCCAGGCTGTGGGGCCAACTAAAATATTCAGGAGCCCCCCCAAAACCGAGCCAGGGAGCCCCAAACTCCACCAGGAAGACGTGCACTGACAAAGCCACTCTCATCAATGAGTTATTTCCTCCCCGTCCTTTTAATACCCCATAAATCATCTGCTGCCTGCTGGCCTAGGTCAGATTACTTTCCTCTCCTTAAAACATCGCTTCCTCGATCCTCCCTGTTCGGAGCTAAATTTAGATCCTTTTTATCTGGGGGTTGGGGTTTTGGGGTTTTTTTTAATCCTTTCTTAGCAAAATTGGGGGGGGGAGATCCCGCAGCCAGAGCGCCAGGGATTGCCCCATCTCCGTCAGGTCCCTCCTGGCTCAGGCAGCCCAACCCCCTGCACCACCCTCCAGCCCAGGAGGCTGGAAAAATCGGATTATTTATGGAAGGAAGGGGCAGAGCAGGACGGGCACTGGGATAGTTCTGTGCTGCGATGACCCACAGGCTTTCCGTGCATCACCTCATCCACAGCTCCACGCCTGGTGCCATCCCAGCCTCTCCCCAGGCTGGGAAGAGCCACCAGGCCACCAAATCCACCGTGGAGAAGCCAAAAGGACCTGAAGCCACCCCCCCGGGCCGGGACGAACCCGGCGGCTCCTCACGGGGCCGGGTGTCCCCGTCCCGGGGCCGCCACGGCAGCGGTGCCGGGGATTGCGGTCACGGCTCGGGGCCGTGATTGACACATTGCAAAACCCCCCCGGCGCTTCCGCTTCCCTCTGCGGGCTTTGCTCCGTGGTGTAAGCGCTGTGTGCGCTTTGCTCCGCGGTGTAAGTGCTCTGAGCACTTTGCTTCATGGTGTAAACACTGTGTTCACTTTGCTCCGTGGTGTAAGCGCTGCATGCACTTTGCTCCGTGGTGTAAGTGCTCTGAGCACCTTGCTCCGTGGTGTAAGCGCTGCGTGCGCTTTGCTCCGCAGTGTAAGTGCTCTGAGCACTTTGCTTCATGGTGTAAGCGCTGTGTGCGCTTTGCTCCATGGTGTAAGCACTGCGTGCGCTTTGCTCCGCAGTGTAAGTGCTCTGAGCACTTTGCTTCATGGTGTAAGCGCTGTGTGCGCTTTGCTCCGTGGTGTAAGCGCTGCGTGCACTTTGCTCCACGGTGTAAGCACTGCATGCGCTTTGCCCCATGGTGTAAATGCTCTGAGCATTTTGCTCCATGGTGTAAGTGCTGCATGCACTTTGCTCCATGGTGTAAATGCTCTGAGCACTTTGCTTCATGGTGTAAGCGCTGCATGCGCTTTGCTCCATGGTGTAAATGCTCTGAGCACTTTGCTCCATGGTGTACGTGCTGCGTGCACTTTGTTCCGTGGTATAAATGCTCTGAGCATTTTGCTCCATGGTGTAAGTGCTGTGTGTGCTTTGCTCTGTGATGTAGGTGTTCTGAGCACTTTGCTCCGTGGTGTAAGTGCTCCATGCACTTTGCTCCATGGCATAAGCACTGTGTGCATGGTGTAAGTGCTCTGAGAGCTTTGCTCCCCATTGTAAGCACTCTCTGTGCTTTGCTCTCCGCTCTAAGTGCTCCAAGCACTTTGCTCCATGGTGTAAGCACTCTGAGCGTTTTGCTCCATGCTGTAAGCGCTCCGAGTGCTTTGCTCCCCGGTGTAAGCACTCCCTGTGCTTTGCTCTGCATTGTAAGCGCTCCAAGCACTTTGCTCCGTGGTGTAAGTGCTCTGAGAGCTTTCCTCTCCCTTGTGAGCACTCCGAGCGCTTTGCTCCCTGGTGTAAGCGCTCCCTGTGCTTTGCTCTGCGTTGTAAGCACTCTGAGCGCTTTGCTCCATGGTGTAAGCACTCCAAGCACTTTGCTCCATGGTGTAAGCACTCCGAGCGCTTTGCTCCCTGGTGTAAGCGCTCTCTGTGCTTTGCTCCCCGGTGTAAGCACTCCAAGCGCTTTGCTCCATGGTGTAAGCACTCCGAGCGCTTTGCTCCCCGGTGTAAGCACTCCGAGCGCTTTGCTCCCCGGTGTAAGCACTCCGAGCGCTTTGCTCCCTGGTGTAAGCGCTCTCTGTGCTTTGCTCCCCGGTGTAAGCACTCCAAGCACTTTGCTCCATGGTGTAAGCACTCCGAGCACTTTGCTCCCCGTCTGGCCCAGCCCCGCGCTCGCCAGCCCTGGCTGCTGCCCCGGCCCCGGCCCGTTTGTCCTTCCCCGTGGCCCTGTCCCACTCCCGGTACCCAACGCCTCAGCAGGGAACGGCCCCAGCTGGGCTTCTCTTGGGGATCCCCCCGCGGTGGCCCCAAAAGGATGAGGGGTCCTGCTGGTCCCCTTCCCTTCCTGCAGCATCCCAACACTGGGGTGAAGCACCCCCGGCACCAGGAGGATGTGGAGCTGCGGGAGAGTCCACGGGAGCCAGGGATACTCCAAAAGCTGGGAAAACTGCTCTGGAGGCAGCCTGGGAGAGCTGGGGGTGCTCACATGGAGAGGAGAAGCTCCAGGGAGAGCTCAGAGCCCTTCCAGGGCCTAAAGGGGATCCAGGAGAGCTGGAGAGGGACTGGGGACAAGGGATGGAGGGACAGGACACAGGGAGTGGCTCCCACTGCCAGAGAGTGGATTTAGATGGGATTTGGGGAAGGAATTGTTTCCTGGGAGGGTGGGCAGGGCCTGGCACAGGTGCCCAGAGCAGCTGTGGCTGCCCCTGCATCCCTGGAACGTCCAAGGGCAGGTTGGACATTGGGGCTTGGAGCAGCCTGGGATGGTGGAAGGTGCCCTTGTCCCCCACCAGTTATCCACACCCCACGGCCGTGCCCCTCACTCCTCCTGGCGCACGGAACCATCCGGGCAGGGTTTGTGCACGAGCGACCTGTCCCACGCCTCTGCCACCACCCCCTGCAGGAGGGCAGCTCCCTCCTGCCTCAGTTTCCCCACCCAGGATCCCGCAGCGCTCCGGGGACGCCGAGCAGGCAGTGCCAGCTCCGGTTGCGGGTCCCGCCGTGTCCCCTCTCCATTCGCGGGGCGCCGCCGCCCTCTCGTGGGGACCCCCCGGCAGCACCGGGCACCCGCCGGGCGCGGCCCCGCAGCGCTTCGGGTCCTGCCTGCTCCCCCCCAAAAACACCACCGAGCTGCCCCCTCCCCAAATCCATCACTGAGCCCCTTTGGGCAGCATCGCCTGGCGTCAATCGGTGTAAATCGGTGTAAATCGGTGTAAATCGGTGTAAATCGGTGTAAATCGGTGTAAATCGGTGTAAATCGGTGCAAATCGGTGCAAATCGGTGCAAATCGGTGCAAATCGTTCAAATCCAGCATTGCTTCTCCCCAGGCCAGGAGAAGCTCCTGGATGTCCCTTCCCAGCTCCTGCTGCCCTGGGTGGTCCCCAGACCCCCCCCCCCCCCAGCCAGGCACGCACCTCCAGCACGGGCTTGGCACGGTTGTGGACGGACAGGATGTGGGTCACCCCCTTCCTCAGCAGGTTCTCATGGTCCTCAGAGTCTGGAAACGGGAGCCACGTGGGAATTAGCTGCCCTGCTGGGACCCACTGGCCACCCCCACTCACCACCCCCCACCCCCTGACCCCCATTCCAGCCCTTCCCGCTGCCTCTCATCCCACACGGTGCAGGGAGGAGATTGGACTCCTCCTTCCAGGCAAAATCCCCCTGGGATGCACTGGGTACTCAGCAGGTTCCTAAAGCCATCCCCCAAATCAGAAGTTACCCTGAGAACTCAGACAAGGCTGTTGTGTCCTTGCTGTTGAGGAGGTTTCCAGATATGCTGTGAATTTCCAGGGGTTCCAGCGTGGCTGGTGACCACAGCTCCCAGTGGACATCCCTTTCCTGGGCTGGACTGGGATCACTGGGATGGGGATTTGGGGCAGCTCTGGAAGATGCTGAGATTCCCAGTTGGGAGCACATGGAGTTGCCAAGGAGAGGAATCCTCCAGCCTTGCCAGCTGCCCAAGGATCCCAAAGCACCACGGAGGGGCAAGGGAAAGACACTCACCATGAATATTCCCCAGGTAGAGGCCGGTGACAATCTGGGAGGTGACAAAAAGGAGAGAGAATTCAGATGGCACCAGGAACAAGGTACATCTGATGTGGTGGGAATGAGCTCCAGCAGGACCAGGACAGCTGGCACCAAACTCCCCGGGCCATGCCAAACCAAGCACCCAAATCCATGGATCATCTTCATAAACAGCCAGGAAAGGCTGAGCCCAATCCCCTCAGGAGAGCAGAGCTCAGGAAAAACTCAGCACAGAGATGGGAGGAGTTTGGATGTGATCCTCTGGAGTTTCAAAGGTTGCATCTGCCAGCTGGGGATTGATGGATGCTATTTATAGCAGGATTGCTATTTATTGCAGTTAAGAGATGTCAAGGCTGCAAATTTGGTCTCCAACTCGCTGCTGCAGGGTTATGAAGGAGAAAAGGGACAGTTGAGGGTGTTTAAGGGGTGTAAGAACCTGCCAGAGCATTTCCAGAGGCAAAGAAAGACAGAGGTGATTATCAGCTGGACCTGCTGGTGCCCATGTGGCAGAACAGCCCTGGTTTGAGGAGTTTTAGGGTTTTCAACAGCACTGAGCCACATCCAGCTGAACCCCAGCCCATTCCTGGGTGCAAACTCGTGGATTCAGCACACCACAAACTGCGAAGGGGAATGCAGAGCCCTGCATCTTATGGAGTCCAAAACTGGATCCTACAAAAGCGTCTGCACCAATCCAGCCCTTGGCAACAACAGCCTGGGCTCCCCAAAAGGGTTTGGTGGCACTGGGGGGCTGTAAAAGGCACTTTGCCTGTCAGCCTGAGTTCACAGGGGGTGAATACCCAGTGTTAAACCACATCAGAGCCATGCACAGAGGGAGTTTGCCCTGATCTGATCTCTCTGTTGGTGTCCCAGAGTCTAATTTTAAACTGGAGGACTCACATTCCAAGTGGTTATTTAAGGACACCAACAGAAATTGATCCCCTCCTCCAGCCCTGGAGGAAAAAGCAGCACTGAAACCACACTTCCCCACTGCTGGGGCACACCCCGAGGGTAGAAAGGGGGGAATTTCCCTGCAAGGACCCCTGTTATCCCTGAGGATGAAAATGCCAAGGTTTTACCACCCCAGGGATGAGCACTTAATGCCAGCTGTCACTTTTCTGACACCTGCAGACACCGAGCTCTTCACCTCGGATATAAACCTTGGATTTAAATCCCTGTTTGTTTTCCTAATTCTCTTGAAGTGCTTAGAATTCCAAAGGGCTGTGGGAAAGGGGAAGGTGCAGATAGCTGTGTTTAGGGATCTGGGAAGTGCATCCATGGGCTGCAGAAGAAGAGGACGTGCTGGCCACCATCCCACTGTCCCCCTGTACCTTGCTCATTCCAGTCCCCATGGATTTTCTCTGCCCAGGATCAGGATTTGGGTGGTTTCTCAGTCTCCAGGGCTACCTGCAAACAAACACCCAAAATTCCCAGGGAGGATGGTGAGATCTGACCCCCTCCCAGAGCAGGAGGAAGGGAAATAAGCCAGGAGGGGAGCAAGCAGAGCCCTGGAAAACTCAGCTCACCTGAGGCTGCTCCGGCAGGTCTCGCTGCTGCTCTGGAGGGAAAGGGAGCAGAGAGTAGCTGGTGCCAGGAAGGGGAGGATGAAATAAGGATCTGGGATCGTGGCGAGGCTCAGGTTTCTCTCCTGGCCTTCATGGGGTTCCACAGCTTTTTGGAAGGACAGTCCCAGGAGGAAGAACCTCCAGCATTTGCTCCAAAACATTGATTTTCCAGGCACAACCCCCTGGCAGCTCCATGTCCCTCACCCAGCTCAGTGCCACCAGGCTGCCAGAGGCAGGAGCTGTGCAAGAAGCAGGGAAAAGCAGAATTCCAGCAATCACCAGCCTGGGATTGTCACCCTCATCCTTCTCAGCAGCCCAGAGATAAATTTATCACTTAAGGGATTTTTCAGGCGTAGGAAGGGGAGTTCATTGCTTAATTCCCACCAGATTACCTCACCTTAAAAACCTTCCCAAATTTTTGAGTGGAAGAGGCGTCAGCAACAGCCCACCACAGCTCCTAAACCACACCATCAATTTCCTGATGGTTTCCTGTCCCATCAGGAAAAGAGCAAACTTAAATCCAAGCTTGGTTTAGGCTTCAGAAGGGCAGGGATCAGAGGGACCAAAGATCTTGGGAATAAAAACCATGGATGTCCACATGTGGGCACACAAGGAGCTGCATCATAATTCAGAAAATTCCTTCATGGATCAGCTCTGCTCACAGAGACACTGGGAAAAACAGGGAGTCAGAGCTGTTAAAAACCTGCAGGGTCCAGCTCAGCTGAAGGCTGAAGTTTGGCAGCAGCTTTCTTAGCCCTGAAAACATTAAGCCAGGCAGCAAATCCTGCTCAGGAACCCAATGTCCCACCCCAAGAAACCCACCCAGAGACCAGCAAGAGGCAGCTCTCAAGTTAACCAGACATTTATTAGCATTTCTGGAGGTGGAGAGGGTGTTCCAGTACAACAAGCAACGAGGTCACACACGGGTGATGGAATCATCTCATATTCAAGCAGAGCAGGTTCCACTGAGTTGCTTTATTTCTTCCATTCGTTCTTGTCAAAATCCCACTGGGCTGTGAGGCCCTGCACGGGGTTAACCCTCATGTCCAACATCCTCTTGGTCTGAGCTGACACCCACTCGTCGGAGAAGGTGTGCGGGATGGGGCCGTACACTGCAGGATGGGAAGGGAATTATGGAATTATGTCCTCATGCCACCTCAGCAAGTTGGCAATTTTGGGCTAAGTTCTGCTAATAAAAGGGTTTTTTCCCCCTGAAGTCATCCCAATGGAGCAGTGTGCCCAGAGCAGCTGTGGCTGCCCCAGCACTGGAAGTGCCAGGCTGGACAGAGTTTGGAGAAACCTGGGACAGTGGGAAGTGTCCCTGGCCATGGATGGAGGTGAAATGGGATCATCTTCAAGATCCCTTCCAACCCAAACCAGCCTGTGAGTCTGTGATTTGTTCCCATCTCCACTCCCTGCATGCAGTCTCTGCAGCATCCAGCTCAAACCACACTCCCACATGGATTCTCCAGTGGTTTCCTCCATCACCAGGATAACAGCTTCCTGCTTTCCTGTTTCTGGGAGCCTCAAGGCAGGGAGCAGCTCCTTTAAAGGCTGCTCTGCCTCCTGGCAGCTGGAGGCTCCCTGGAGGTTGAATCCTTAGCTGGGAAGGCAGCCAAACGTGGCAGAAACCCAAATGTTCACTACCCAATGCAGCAAAAGAGGGGAAGCTCTGGAATCAGGAATCTCACCACTCACTCCCTTCCATTTCCTGTCCTCCCAAAGCTCCACTCCCTTTCTGTGAGTCAGCTTCCTGAAAATTTCTGCTACATCCCCACAAGCTACAGCTCCAGGATGGAGTTTTCAGGGACTAACAGACAGCTCCTGCTGGAAGTCCCTGTTCTGGCTGTTCCATAAAACATCCTGACCCCACAGAATTCCCATCAGCCATCTCCCGATCCTACTCTCCAGGGAAGAGTTACTTACTGAAGTGCTTCTGCCAGATGAGGATGAGTCCAGTGAGACCAAGGAAGAACAGAACTCCCCCCAGGATGGTTTTCCACTCGTTTGTCCCCTTGTTCATCTCTGCGTAGGTCTCATTGAATTTTATCCGATACACTGGAGGGAAAAAAAGGTATCAAATCCTCTCTTTTAACTTTTCCTGGGACTTGCAGGTGACCAGGAACTCTGCAGAGGGAGGTGAACGAAGCCTGAGGCTGCCCAAAAGGGGATGGATGTTAAATTAGGTTTGGTACCCACCAAAGCCAATCAGTTGTTTCATCCCCACATCAATTTTAGTCTCCATTTTACAGATTATCCTAAAGTTGGGCACAAGTTACAGTGTAGACCTGAAAGAAGGAAAACTGGGAGTTCTCCTTCCTCCCCCTCCAATTCCCAGTGTGGTTATTGACCCCAAAGCTTCCTAGGACAAATAATTCCAACAGGAATGTTTCGAGCTCAAAAGGCTTCTCAGTTGCCACTGAAATCCACAGGAATTTAAAATCCAAAGCAACAGAAAATTTGGAGCAAAGCCTCAAAAAGTTTTAAACCTTTCCCTTCATACCACGAGAGCAGTTAGAAGAGATGAGGCAGATTTATTTGCAAGTCAAAACAGCCACGGGGAGCCTTCATTAGCTGGAATTTGGTTCATGCCAAGGTCAGTGGTTATTAACATTCAAATCCACGTTTGTGTGTGGGGCTCACTTCACCCAGCTGGACTAACAATGGCACGTTGTTGTACTCAAGAGATTTTTTTCCCTGGCTGGTTGAAAGCGGATGGGAATCAAGAAATAAATCTAATTATTATTATTATTATTTGATTTCTGGAAGAGGAAGGAATGGCTGAGTGTGACCTCAGATATGGAACAGAAGGCACAGCAGGGGCATTGCATGTTCTGTAAAAGCACCAAAGATCCTGGGAATAAAATCCATGGAGCACACAAGGAGCTCCATCATAATTAAGAAAATTCCGTCATGGATCAGCTCTGCTCACAGACACCGGGAAAAACAAGGATGAAGAGCTTTTCCAAGTATGGCCTGGAACAAAAAGCTGTCTAAAGACTTCTGACAAGGGCCTGGAGTGCCAGGACAAGGGGAATGGCTTTGAGTGGGTTTAGGTGGGATATTGGGAAGGAATTCCTCACTGGGAGGGTGGGCAGGCCCTGGCACAGGTGCCCAGAGCAGCTGTGGCTGCCCCTGCATCCCTGGCAGTGCCCAAGGCCAGGCTGGACAGGGCTGGGAGCAGCCTGGGGTGGAGATCCCTTCCCACCCAAGCCACTCCACGCACTGGCAGGTCCCTCAGAGCCCCCCAGACCTACATTCCACTTTCTCATCCACGGACAGGGCGCTCCACGATGCCTTCTCCTTCTCCTTGAGCGCCCGCTGCTGCGCAGACAGGTCCCTGACAAAGGCCACCTCGGGCAGGGGGACATCCCGCCGGTCCACGTAGACTGGCAGCGTGTAATCCTCAGCCTTGACCACGCCAGCTGAGGGGACACACACGGGGACACAGGGACACACGGGGATACACACAGGGACACACACAGGGACACAGGGACACACGGGGATACACAGGGATACACACGGGGACACACACGGGGGGACACAGGGACACACGGGGATACACACAGGGATACACACAGGGACACACGGGGACACACAGGGATACACACAGGGACACACACGGGGATACACACAGGGACACACGGGGACACACAGGGATACACACGGGGACACACACAGGGACACACACAGGGACACACACGGGGATACACACAGGGACACACAGGGATACACAGGGATACACACGGGGACACACACAGGGACACACAGGGACACAGGGACACACAGGGATACACATGGGGACACACACGGGGACACACACGGGGACACAGGGACACACAGGGATACACATGGGGACACGGGGACACACACATGGGGACACACAGGGATACACACAGGGACACACGGGGACACACAGGGACACACACGGGGACACACACAGGGATACACACAGGGACACACACAGGGACACACGGGGATACACACGGGGGGACACAGGGACACACGGGGATACACACAGGGATACACACAGGGACACATGGGGACACACAGGGATACACACAGGGACACACACGGGGACACAGGGACACACAGGGATACACACGGGGACACACACAGGGACACACAGGGATACACACGGGGATACACACAGGGACACACACAGGGACACAGGGACACACGGGGACACACACAGGGACACACACAGGGACACACAGGGATACACACGGGGACACACAGGGATACACACGGGGACACACACGGGGACACAGGGACACACGGGGATACACATGGGGACACACACAGGGACACACACAGGGACACACACAGGGATACACACAGGGATACACACAGGGACACACGGGGACACACGGGGATACACACGGGGACACACACGGGGACACACACGGGGACACAGGGACACACAGGGATACACACGGGGACACACAGGGACACACACAGGACACACACGGGGACACACAGGGACACACGGGGACACGGGGACACACACAGGGGGACACACAGGGACACACACGGGGACACACACAGGGACACACACAGGGACAGGGACACAGGGACACACACAGGGACATGGGGACACACATGCACACATGGGGACAGGGACACAGGGACACACACATACGGACACAGGGACACACACACAGGGACAGACACACACAGGGACACACACATGGGGACAGGGACACACACACATGGGGACAGGGATACAGGGACACAGGGACACACAGGGACAGACACACACAGGGACACACACACAGGGACAGACACACACAGGGACAGACACACATGGGGACAGGGATCCAGGGACACAGGAACACACACATACGGACACAGGGACACACAGGGACAGACACACACATGGAGACAGACACAGGGACACAGGGACACACACACAGGGACAGACACACACACACAGGGACACGGGGACACACACATGGTGACAGGGACACACCCACACAGGGACAGAGGGACACACACACAGGGACAGACATGGGGACAGAGGGACACCGGTCACAAACAGCTCTGACTGGTCTCAAACCCCAGCAGTGCAACAGTGCAGCGATGCAGGAGGTGGGAGAGCCTGGCACAAGTGCTGAACATGGAATTACAGAGTGGATTGGGATGGACTGGGAAGGAGCTCAGGGATCATCCCAGTGCACAGCCTGCCATGGGCACGGGCACACTCCTGGCCTCAGGCACTGCCAGGGCTCCAGGGGCAGCTGAGGGGGCTCAGCCTGGAGCAAAGGAGGCTCAGGGGGCCCTCCTGGCTCTGCACAGCTCCTGCCAGGAGGGGACAGCCGGGGGGGTCGGGCTCTGCTCCAGGGAACAGCGACAGGAGGAGAGGGAACGGCCTCAGGCTGGGCCAGGGCAGGCTCAGGGTGGGCAGCAGCAGGAATTTCCCCATGGAAAGGGGGGCAGGGATTGGAACTGCCCAGGGAAGGTTGCAGTGCCCATCCCTGGAGGTGTCCCGGGAATTCCTGAGGTGGCACTCAGAGCTCTGGGCTGGGGACAAGGTGGGGATTGGGCACAGGTTGGACTTGGTGACCTTGCAGCTCCTGTCCCACCCGGCTGATGCCATGACTGCGACCCCTGCCACCTCCCCAGGCTCCCTCCCTGCCCACCCAGGGCAGCTTTCTGTGCTCCTCCCCCTGCCTGCCCCCGACCCACCGTGTCCATGCGCCCTGAGGCACAGGGAGGTGGAGATGGATCTCCTCCCGACCAGGCTGAACACTCTGGAAGCCAACATCCTGCGGGGCAGGCAGCAACAGTCGGTGCCAAGGTGAGATAAGAACATTTTCCACGAGTTTATATTTAAAAAAAAAAAAAAAATATATATATATATATATAGCCTAAAGATTTACATCTCCTTCTCCAGAGGGCAGCACACCACTCCATGCTGGGGAGGATATTTAGTGGGATATTCTCCCACTAAACCGACCGGGATGAGCCTTTCTCTCCCCGTTTTTAACCCGAGCCTCCTGCACTGGAAGCAAAGGACATTCCCTTATTGAAACCACCCTTCGAGGACGCTGTCATTCCAAAAGAAACCATTCCTGGGCGGATTGCAGGAGCCCCAAGCACATCCCGGAGCCACTGCAGCAAGCCCAGCGCAGGGAGCATCCCAGGGAAGGAGCGGGATCCCACACAAGGGATTCCCACCCACACGGGATTCCAGGCCCTCCGCTGACCCCAGCCCAAAGCCGCCCAAACTCCCGCTGTCTGCCCCCGACCTTGCCCTCCCTGCCTGTCACCTCAGTCCCGCCCGACATGTCGCGACACCGCTGACCGAACCCCGCACGGGCAGCGCGGAACCCGCGGGAGGGGTCGCAGCGCTCCCCCCTCACAGCCCTCCCCGCATCCCCCCAACCCGCGCTGCCCAGCCAGCCCGGCCGTGGATGGGGATGGCGGGGGGGGGCTCCGCTCTCCCTCCCAGCCCGTCCCCAGCCCGTCCCCGGGCTCCGCCCGCCCGGCCCGGCCTCACGACCTGGCGACCGTCCTCTACGGCTGGCGGGACCGGAAGGAGCCGCGGCCGGAAGCGCGGGGCACGCCGGGAGCGCGGGGCAGCGAGCGGGCCGGGCCGGAGCGGCCCCGCGCGGGGGATGATGGGATGCGGGCGGACCGCCCCCGGAGGTTTCTCCCCGATTCCCAAAATCCCGGGATCGCTGAGGGTGGGAAAGAGCTCCGGGATCATCGAGAGCCCACCCTGTGACCCCACCTTGTCCCCAGCCCAGAACTCTGAGTGCCACCTCAGGAATTCCCGGGACACCTCCAGGGATGGGCACTGCAACCCTCCCTGGGCAGTTCCAATCCCTGACCCCCTTTCCATGGGGAAATTCCTGCTGCTGCTCACCCTGAGCCTGCCCTGGGCCAGCCTGAGGCCGTTCCCTCTCCTCCTGTCCCTGTTCCCTGGAGCAGAGCCCGACCCCCCCGGCTGTCCCCTCCTGGCAGGAGCTGTGCAGAGCCAGGAGGGCCCCCTGAGCCTCCTTTGCTCCAGGCTGAGCCCCCTCAGCTCCCTCAGGATCCTCCAGCCCTTCCCAGCTCCCTCAGGATCCTCCAGCCCCTTTCCCTCTCCCTCAGGATTCTCCAGCCCTTTCCCAGCTCCCTCAGGATCCTCCAGCTCCCTCAGGATCCTCCAGCCCCTTCAGGATTCTCCAGCCCTTTCCAAGCTCCCTCAGGATCCTCCAGCCCTTTCCCAGCTCCCTCAGGATTCTCCAGCCCCTTTCCTGCTCCCTCAGGATCCTCCAGCCCCTTTCCTGCTCCCTCAGATTCTCCAGCTCCCTCAGGATCCTCCAGCTCCCTCAGGATTCTCCAACCCCTTCCCAGCTCCCTCAGGATTCCCCAGCTCCCTCAGATCCTCCAGACCCTTCCCAGCTCCCTCAGATTCTCCAGCTCCCTCAGGAATTCTCCAGCCCCTTCCCAGCTCCCTCAGGAATTCTCCAGCTCCCTCAGGAATTCTCCAGCTCCCTCAGGATTCTCCAGCCCCTTCCCAGCTCCCTCAGGAATTCTCCAGCCCTTTCCCAGCTCCGTTCCCTTCCCAGGACCGGCTCCAGCCCCTCCAGGTCTCGTGAGGGGCCCAGAGCCGGGCTCAGGGCCCAGGTTTGGGGGCCGGGAGCAGCCGAAAGCAGGATGGAAAAATGGGAAAACACAGGGGATCAGCGCGCCAGGCGGGGACAAACGGCACCACCGAGGTCACTCGGGGTGGTGCCTTCCACACAGAAACCATTTCCCTTTATTATTTTCCCACCACATAATCCCAGAGATCGTTTCCAAACCCAGTGATCCCAAAGATCTTTTCCCACCTGATGATCCCAGAGGTCGTTTCCAACCCGAAAATCCAAGAGATCTTTTCTGATAATCCCAAATATCTTTTCTGATGATCCCAGAGATCGTTTCCAACCCCATAATTGCAGAGATCTTTTCCCACCCCATGATCCCAAAGATCTTTTCCAACCCAATGATCCCAAAGATCTTTTCCCACCCCATGATCCCAGAGGTTTTTTCCCACCTGATCATCCCAGAGATCACTTCCAACCCGATGATCCCAGAGGTTTTTCCCACCCCAAGATCTCAGAGATCGTTTCCAAACCCAATGATCCCAGAGATCTTTTCCAACACAATGATCCCAAAGATCTTTTCCAATGATTCCAAACATCTTTTCCGATGATCCCAGAGATCGTTTCCAACCCCACAATCCCAGAGATCTTTTCCCACCCCATGATCCCAGAGATTCTTCCATCCTGATGGTCCCAGAGATCTTTTCCCACCAAATCATCCCAGATTATTTTCCCACTCAATGATCCCAGGGGTTTTTCCCACCCCATGATCCCAGAGATCGTTTCCAACCCGAAAATCCCAGAGATCTTTTCCGATGATCCCGGAAATCTTTTCCAACCCAATGATCCCGGAAATCTTTTCCAACCCAATGATCCCAAAGATCTTTTCCCACTCCATGATCCCATAGGTTTTTCCAACCCCACAATCGCAGAGATCTTTTCCCACCCCATGATCCCAAAGATCTTTTCCAACCCAATGATCCCAGAGGTTTTTCCCACCTGATCATCCCCGAGATCTTTTCCAACCCAATGATCCCAAAGATCTTTTCCCACTCCACGATCCCATAGGTTTTTCCAACCCAGTGATCCTGGAGATCTTTTCCAACCCAATGATCCCAAAGACCTTTTCCAACCCAATGATCCCGGAAATCTTTTCCTACCCAATGATCCCGGAGATCTTTTCCAACCCAATGATCCCAGAGATCTTTTCCAACCTGATGATCCTGGAGATCTTTTCCAACCCAATGATCCCAGAGGTTTTTTCCCACCTGATCATCCCAGAGATCACTTCCAACCCGATGATCCCAAAGATCTTTTCCAACCCAATGATCCCAGAGGTTTTTCCCACCCCAAGATCCCAGAGATTGTTTCCAAACCCAACATTCCCAAAGATCTTTTCCCACTCCACGATCCCAGAGGTTTTTTCCCACCGGATCATCCCTGAGATCTTTTCCAACCTGATGATCCTGGAGATCTTTTCCAACCCAATGATCCCAAAGATCAGTTCCCACTCCATGATCCCATAGGTTTTTCCAGCCCAGTGATCCTGGAGATCTTTTCCAACCCAATGATCCCGGAAATCTTTTCCTACCCAATGATCCCAGAGGTTTTTCCCACCTGATCATCCCCGAGATCTTTTCCAACCCAATGATCCCAAAGACCTTTTCCAACCCAATGATCCCGGAAATCTTTTGCTACCCAATGATCCCAGAGATCTTCTCCAACCCAATGATCCCAAACATCTTTTCCCACTCCATGATCCCATAGGTTTTTTCAGCCCAGTGATCCTGGAGATCTTTTCCAACCCAATGATCCCGGAAATCTTTTCCAACCCAATGATCCCAAAGATCTTTACCCACTCCATGATCCCATAGGTTTTTCCAACCCCACAATCGCAGAGATCTTTTCCAACCCAATGATCCCAAAGATCTTTTCCAACCGATGATCCCAGTGGTTTTGCCCACCTGATCATCCCCAAGATCTTTTCCAACCCAATGATCCCAAACATCTTTTCCCACTCCATGATCCCATAGGTTTTTCCAACCCAACGATCCCGGAGTTCTCTCCCCACCCCACAACCCCAGAAGTTTTTCCCGCTCTCCCGCGGCACTGCTCCCACCCCTCCCTGCCCCTCACACCTCTCACCCCTCACCCCCCGATCCACCCCACCGATTTTTTGGGATCCTCCCGCACTTTCGGGACCCTCCCCACAGCCCAAACCCGCCCCTCACCGCTGTCGCAAAGCCGGCCGCGCTTGGCGGCGCTTCCCGACAGCCGGCGGCGCTCGGCGGCGGGCGGCGTGAGGCGGGCAGCGCGGCCGCACCGGGGCCGCACCGGGGCCGGGCCGCGGCACCATGAAGCTGACCACGCAGGCTTACTGCAAGATGGTCCTGCACGGCGCCAAGTACCCGCACTGCGCCGTTAACGGGCTGCTGGTGGCCGAGCGGCCGCCGGCGCCGCGGCCGCCGCAGCCCGCGCTGTTCGTGGATTGCATCCCGCTCTTCCACGGCACGCTGGCGCTCGCCCCCATGCTGGAGGTGGCCCTGACCCTGGTGAGGTGTCGCCGCAGGGGTGAGGGGTGCTGGCAGGGTTTTGGGGGGGTGTAGGGAGGTGTTGGCACGGTGCTGGCGGGGCAGGGGGTGGAAATGCTCCAAAAAATGGAATAATTGGGCTGGGAGAGCTGGGGGTGCTCACATGGGGAAGGGAAGGAGCCAGGGAGAGCTCAGAGCCCTTCCAAGGCCTGAAGGAGCTCCAGGAGAGCTGGAGAGGGACACAAGGGATGGAGGGACAGGACACAGGGAGTGGCTCCCACTGCCAGAGAGTGGATTTAGATGGGATTTTGGGAATTAGGAATTCCTCCCTGGGAGGGTGGGCAGGCCCTGGCACAGGTGCCCAGAGCAGCTGTGGCTGCCCCTGGATCCCTGGCAGTGCCCAAGGCCAGGCTGGATGGGGCTTGGAGCAGCCTGGGATGGTGGAAGGTGTCCCTGCCATGGCAGGGGGTGCAATGGGATCATTTCCCACCCAAACCATTCCGGGATTCTTTTTTTCCAAGTGCTTCAGGCTGCGTGGATGAGGTACAAAGTTGGGAGTTAAAACATCTGGGCAGGCAAATGCCAAATCTCCAAATTTTGGTGGATAGGGAGAAAAAAAAAGTTAATCCTGAAAGTCATTAATTGCTAACAATCCAAAAAAGAGTAAGACACACCCCCAGTGCTGCCTTCCCAGCTCTCAGCAAGAGATGCCTTCCCCAAGATTTCCTCCCCCTGGGGTTTTAAAAGGAATTACCTTGAATCCCTGCCCTGAATCCAGCAGATTTTCAGCCAGGAAAGCAGCATTTGCTCTGACACATCAGCAGGGAAGGGGAACACAGCCTTCCCTGAGCCCTGCAGCTTCCTCATTCTTCCAGGAGAGCCACGGTTCCTTGGAGGGTGCTGAGGGCCTGGCACCGGTGCCCAGAGCAGCTGGGGCTGCCCCTGGATCCCTGGAATGCCAGGAGCAGCCTGGGATGGTGGAAAATGGAATGGGACGAGCTAAAGGTCCCCTCCAACCCAAACCATCCCATGATTGTGGGCAAAAAAAGATCCATCCCTACTGTAAAACCTGGGTGAACTTAGCGGGAAGAAATGGTGATAAACTCTTGTTTAGCAGGTTGAATTATTTCTTTATTATAACTATGTTATAATATATTATATATATTATATATATATAAAATATTATATATATTATATATTTTATATATTATATATTATATATATTATAATATATAATATATTATATATATTATTATATATTATATTATTATATAATATATATAATATAGAATATATATAATATTATATATATTCTATATAATATATATTATATATATATTATATATATATATAATATTCTATACAAAGGAAGATACTAAAACTACATACTTACTTTTCTAACTCCTATATCTACCTTGCAACTTGTGACCTTCTCTTGAGAGTTTAGACACAGATGGATTTGATTTGCTGTCAGGATTAAACAATTCTTACTAGAATCTGATTAAGCAATTTCCCCAGGTAAACAGTTCTCCAAACACATTCTACGTAAGAAAAGCAAGGAGCAGAAATAGAAATTGTTTTATCTTTCTTTCTCTCTGTGCTCCTCTATGAAAAATCCTAAGGGAAATGTGCTTGCCACACATCCCTTCTTGATACTGTTAAAAAGAACAAATTTCTGGTTCCTCCAGACTCGTCCTTAATGTTTCCCTCAGTGTTTTTCATCCCAGTGAAGATTTTATTTGGAAACAGATTCCAGTTATTCCTAAATAAATTCCCCCTTTTTTTTTTTTTCCCAGCTGAGGTGATGCCGTGGCAATGTTGACATCTTTGTGGAGCCTGGAAATGATGAAATGCAGCCAGAGGCACAGGACAGGAGCTGAGCCTGAGCCCTGACCAGTTGGTTTTACCATAAAACACACAAAAATCATCATTTTAAATTTATTTACAGCAGCGTAGGAGTAGCAGAGCACTGTGTGCTTTCATTAAATCAGATTAAATGTCTTTCCACAGGGTTTATGGCATTGAATTTTGGTAAACTTCAGGCCTTCAGTGCAGCTTTTTAGTGTAGATCTTGGAGCAGGATCAGATTATTAGGAAATAAATCCTGTTTCTTGCAACATCTCCAGGAAGAAAATGATCCCAGAGCCAAAGCAGTGGCAGGATTTTACTTATTTACTCCCAGTTTTTGGTACAAAAAGGCAAAGATTGGAAGCTCTTGGTGTTTCCCACAATAATTAGGGCTCTGAATGGTTACAGCCACTGCTGTGATCCTTTAAAAAACAGAATTTTTCAAGAGCCCAGGGCCTTTTGCTGCTGTTCTGGGTTTAAACAAAGGCAAAGGTGTCAGTAAATCCTGTCAGAGCAGCTGTGAAAATTGGATTTTCTCACAGAAAAGGTTGGAAGGGGGTGATTCCACATCTTCTGTACGAGCTGGCGTGTGGATCCAGAATAAATCAGGGAGATCAGGGTGCTTAAACTCCATTTTTGTAGCAGAGCAGCTTCATTCCTGAAGGATTTCAGAGCTGTGGCAGGATTTAATGGGATCTGCTTCTTTCCAAGTTCAGTTATTGCTGATTCTTGGGTGAGGGTGGCCCTGTGGGAGGGGTTTTAAACCAACCCCACAAGTTCCACCTCCTCTTCCCTGCCCTGAATCCTCCCAGAACGGGATGGGAACAAAAAAAAAAAAATCTCCAGATTTCATCTGGAAATAGAGGAGGGACTTCCAAACTTCAAGGCTTTGCCTCCTAAAACTTTCAGGGGGTCCAAGGGATGGGAAAAACCCCAAACCAACACCTCCAGAGGGTGCTTGGGCACTGAATTCCCCAGGGAATGTTCACATTCCCACCGTTCCAGAGCTCCAAGAGAGTTTGGACAGCGCTGCCAGGCACGGGGAGGGATTCTGGGGGGTCTGTGCAGGGCCAGGAGTTGGATTGATGATCCTTGAGGGTCCCTCCCAGCTCAGGATATTCCAGAATTCTCTGATTTCCCGGGATTTGGCACTCCAGAGGGCAGAGCAGCAACTCCCATGTTTAATTTGCATTCTGAAATCCTTTCCCAAGCCAGAACTGTGAAGAAAAAGTGAATTAAGTTGCACTGGAGCCTCTGAATTTCTCTTCTAATTGATGTGGTTTTACAACCAGAGCTCCAAAAAGGAGAAACCGAGGAGCACTTCCCTCTCCTGGAACAGCACTCAGCTCCTCCTCCTCCTCCTCCTCCTCCTCCTCCTCCTCCTCCCAGGGTTTTCCAGCCCTGGTGGCTGCACCAAACCAAAGCCACTTTGGATTTTTCCTTGGCAGGACTGGATGTGACTAAAAATATTTCTAATAATTAAAATATTTCTAACATTGAAAATATTTCTAACATTGAAAATATTTCTAACATTCAAAATATTTCTAACATCAAAAATATTTCTAATATTCCAAATATTTCTAATATTCCAAATATTTCTAACAGGAGCTAATTGCTGTAGGATGCCTGTTGGGGATCAGTGCTGGGCTTGGAAATCACAGCTGCAAACAGCTTTCATTCCAAAATGAGATTTTTTTTTTTTTTTTTCCCCCAATTTGTTTTATGCAGGAGCAATTTTTAATTACCAGTTAGGAAAGTGAGAACTTACAATCATTCTCTTCTTTCTTTTCAAGACAGTTTTTGGTATGGAACAAAAATGGATTTAGGGCTGCGGTTTTTAATCTTTAAATGGATGGAGTTGTGTTTTTTTAAATAATAATAATAATTATTATTATTAATTTTACTGCCTAGGCTGCTGGCTCTAATGCCAAGCTTTCAAACCACTCACAATTAAAACCAAAGTCCTAAGCCCTCAAAATGGGTTTGGAATTGAAACAGCAGCTCTTGCAGGGCTGCACAGCTTTTTTTTTTTTTTTCCCTTAAATCCGTGTGATCACTTGGATTATTCACATGGCTGCTTTGTTTGGTTGGCTCTGCAGTCTAATACAATAATTATTGCTGAAAATGAGATTGATTTGACTCCCAGGATGCCACAGGTCAGCACCAGATGTATTTTTGGAGGCTTTTTTAATAGAGCTGGGGAGGGTTTTTTGAGGCCGAGCTCTCTAGGGACTGCAAAGGAAAATTCGAGCTGCTTCCTCCCCTTCTGTCTTTGTATTTTGCTGACTTGATACCCTCAATTCTAATAAAAAACATCATATATATATAGATACCATGTATATATATATAGATAGATAGATAGATAGATAGATATTTTCAAAGCCAGACTCAGCAGGAGGAATTCAGCTCCAGTTTAAAGCAGCAAGAACAGCAGTGTTTAAATTCATTTAATTAAAAAGCAACAACCAACAAAACTACCTAAGGTTTGTGCTTGTGTAAATCAAAAAGTGTCTCAATTATATGCCAAAAGTACATCTGGTTAAGCATTTACATAGAGATGTTTAATAAGGAAGAACTCTCAAAGGAAAATCATTTTATCTCAGTTGAAAAGCTGCTAAATGGAACAAACTTCTGCCTCACATTCACCTTCCACCTCAAGCTTTTCTTTTCTAATGAAGGCCCCAAATGGTTGCATTTCCCCTAGAAATGGGACATTTAGAAATAAAACCTTTCTGCGAGGACAGGGCGGCCACACATCCACGAGGGCAGCATTCTCTGAAGTGCCTTGGCAGAAAATTGTCCCAGCCGTTGGTGGGTGAGACCCAAACCCTCTCCAGGCTGGGTTTAATTGTCCTGTCACTGGGATTTAGGCCAGGCTTTGACTGAGACAGCTCCTTGCTCTTTTGCTCCATTTGGTTAATGCTTCCCATCATCCTCCAAATGCTCTGCTGGGTTTCTCCATCCCAGCTCAATCAGCCCAACTGTGAGCACTCCCACAGCCAGACAGAAATATGGATTTATTTCAAGAACCCCGTGGCAGAGATGGAGCAACACTGCTTTATTTACAGGACAGCCATGAGACTTCCTTCATCCTGGGTTGTTTAATTTATTTTTTCCCTTGATCCTGGAGGGTTTATTGTTCCCATTGCTTTTCCAGATTGATTCCTGGTGCAAGGAGAACAGCTACGTGATAGCTGGATATTACCAGGCGAACGAACGCGTGAAAGATGCCAGGTGTGTTGGGCCAATATTTCCTTCTGTTTGCTCTTTTAGCTCGTACCTTGGACTCTGCCAGCAGCAATCATCCCCAGAAATCAGGCGTGTGTGATTCACTCTGACAACTGTCAGCTGCTTCCACATTGTCTCCGTGGGGCTGCAGGATGTGGCCTTTGGTCAGGTGCAGCAAGCCCAGGCTTTGCAGGATCCCTGCTCTCCTCCCGTGGCTGCTATAAAAGGCCACTCTTTGAACCAGTGCCAGCTTCTTGAATTGCAGTTGTCAGGGAAAAAGCCAAAATCTGCAGAGTGTTTTTGCTCGTGCAGTATGGATCTTGGAAAGTCTGACGACTCCCAGGATCTTAGGGAAAGTCAGGAGTGACCTGATTCTTTCTAAATTTCTTCATCGTCGCTGAGTTTTTCTCCAAGCAGTTTTTTACTGGTGGTAAAGAAGTGGAAGATGATGTCAGTCAGGCAGTGATACCTCTTATTTATCACTTCTTTTCCTCAGGATTAGTAATTTTTTTCCGTGCTGGCTGACTCAGATTACTCACTAAACAATAAGGGACTTTCCTGTGGAGCCACAGTTTAATTTTAGATCTGTGTATTCCAATTCTTCCCCTCTATCTGTTGGACAAATCCAGGATTGGGACTAATTAGAATAAGAGCAACCTATTTAAAGTATTATGCCCCATCCCTGGAAGTGTCCAAGGTTGGATGGGGTTTGGAGCAGCCTGGGATAGTGGAAGGTGTCCCACCCATGGCAAGGGATGGAATGAGAGGATCTTTAAGGTCTCTCCCAACCCAAACCATTCCATGATGTTCTGATTCCAGTTAATTGTTAATGTACATTCAAACTCAATTATGTTTATTAAGGAACACTTGTGACTTCTAAGGTGTCTAACAGGGATAAAAGCATTATTTGTCCTTTCCTTATAAATCTGCTGAACACATTTTTAAGGAGGCGTTACAGTTTTTCTCTTTGAGGTTTGGAAGAATATCACAGGCTTGATGGTTTTTTAAAAGTTCACTTTGATTTCTGAAGGTAACTGGCACCACACAGAGATTGTCAATGGCACCACATTAAGTGGCACCACATAGAGATCTTTGTCACCTTTGAAACGTGGCAAAGTTTGTCAAGGGTTATCTGATTTTTGACAAGTTTTCAGTGCAGACTGGGGAGAAAACTCAGTTTCTTTTTTAAATGCCTGCCAGGGCAGAGTCTTTGGTCTGGGGGAAGAAGAGAGGAGGGCACCAAATGTTGATTCCATGTCATTCCAAAGCCATTCCTAAACCCAGCTGAGCTCCAGTTCGAGTGCTGCAGAGCCTTTTATCAGCTGTGGCATCAGCTCCTTTATTTTGTTCCTGTTTGCAAGCACCCAGAGTCACTCTCACATCTCTCTGAGCTCATTTCCTGATGCTTTCAGCTGAAACTCATGGCTCCCATCACTCAGTTCCTTTTCCTTTTTTGCTCCAGCCCAAACCAGGTTGCAGAGAAAGTGGCCTCCCGGATTGCCGAGGGTTTCACGGACACTGCGCTCATCATGGTAAAGAACTTCCTTCCCCTCACCCCCCTGTGTGTTCTGACCCTGCTGCTGGACCAGGGAAATGCTGTTCTCTGGCTCCTTTCACGAGGAATTCAGTTTCTCTTCCCCTCCAAAATGCTCTGGGGAGGAGATGCAACGAGCAGTGAAGTACAGAGTAAATCCACAGAGAGACCGTGGTGAGCTCTCTGCCACCTCAGAGCAACTGGAGGCTTTCTCTACATGTTCAGGCAGCAATTTCTGGCTGCAGCCCACCTCGTGCAACTTAAATTCTTATATTTAATGTCACAAACAGGGCTTTGCCTCCTCACTGCTGTGACAAAGGACGTTGGCAGCTTAAGTTTGGCAGCTGGAGAGTAAAACAGTGGGTGGGTGTAAGACGCCCTGTTTTTACAAACTGATTTCTGGTTTATTTCATCTCTCGGGATGCTGAGGAGAAGACTGAGGTGGTGTTTCCGTGTCCCACCCCAGGTTGACAACACCAAGTTCACCATGGAGTGTGTGGAGCCTGCCATCCACGTGTACGAGCTGCACGAGAACAAGTGGAGGTGCAAGGACCCACACGTGTGAGTGAAGCGGGAGCTCCACGGGCTTTGGGGGAAAACAGGCTGTCCTCGTGAGGACGCTGCAGCATGGCTTCATGCAGAGGTTTTTTGTGGTGATCCCAGTTGATGCCTGGTTCTTTTCCATCCTAGTGACTTCTGTGAAGACTGGACCGAAGCCCAGCGAATCGCTGCCTCCCTCCTGGACAGCAAGTCCTACGAGACACTGGTGGATTTTGATAATCACCTGGATGACATCCGCAACGACTGGACAAACCCGGAGATCAACAAAGCTGTGCTGCACCTGTGCTAGGAGGGATCCTCCTGACTACTCCATGGCCATTCCCACTCTGTACTGAAGAGAGAAAAATGCTATTTTTGAATGTAAATAGAATTAATATTCAGTACCTTGTGTGGAAAGCTGACTGATTAAAGAGGAGTGGCCTGTCCCGTGGCGCGGTGCTGTGTCCGTAAAGCCACGGAATGTTGGTGGTGACATTCCCTGGAAGAGCTGCCAGCTGTCACTTGCAGCTGTCCTCGTGGACACCATCCCACTTGTAGTGAATGTTGCTATTCCTTGGAAACCAGAACTGCTTCTGCTTGGCCCCCACTGTTCCTATTCCAAAGTTTTGACTTCAGCTTTTCTAATCTTCTCAGAGGTTACTTTTTAACAATTTCTGGAAATACCTTTCCAAAAAAAAAAAAAAAAAAATCAATCCTGTCCTCAGATGAGAGATTTTAAGGGCAAATAGATCAAATGGGAGGTGAATGGTTTCTTCTGGCCTGGGTTGGAATTGTAAATCTCTTGGCACAGTAAAATGCAAACTGCTGAGGATGTTCCATGCTCATGTGTCACCTGTTTTGCAGTGCTTTAGCATGACAGAGTTTTAAAGCAGTATTCCCAAATAATCTGGTGGTTCCTGCTCTCTGTGGGCTTGACAAGCACAGTTACTGCTTGAATGTGTTAAACCCAAAGTAAATGATTTATAAAAAGGACTGGAAGCACACTACCGAGTTTGAATCTCCAGTTGGAGAAATTAACTTTATTAATTTCATGCATTTTGAGGGGGGAGTTAATCAGCAGATCTCACTTTCCACATGATCCAAGTACATGGAATCAGGGAGCCTAGTTCAGCTTGCCTAGTCTTTCCCATTAATATTTATTTCCAAGGAGAAGTTTTCTGGACAATGCAGCTTTGTCCCAGCCTAGAAGAGCTCTTTGTTGCCTCTTTCCTAATTGTAGTTAAACACAACCTCAACCTGCCACAATTCCTCCAGATTTCCTTCTCTTCCTGCCCAGAAATGTTGTTACAAGGAGGATCCAAATATCCACAAAATGTCTGCCTGTCTCCAATCTTAGTGTTAAAATCACAGCAACGTTTGGGCTGGAAGGGACTCGGAGATCATCTGATTCCATGGGCAGGGACACCTTCCCCATGGGCAGGTTGCTCCAAACCCCATCCAACCTGGGCTTATTTCAAAGTGGAATTGTCAGAACCTCACGATTTCGAGTCAATAAGCCCAAGTTTTACTCCTGGTCTTGGAGAGGGATGGGGCAAGGCTATAAATCCCATTTACAGCAGGGAATAGACCCTGGATGCCCCCAGACTGTGGAGTTCCTTCCAGGTGAGATTCCACAGGGCCACGGGGTGAGGTCAGAGGGAGGAGAGGAAGCTTTGGGCACTTTGGTTTTTATCTCCCTGCTGTGCAAGGGTGAGGTGTGATTGCCAGAGGCTGGCACCGAGTCAAGGACCTTCCCTAGGCTGAGTCAGGCTTGCAGGAGAGGGAAATGTTTTCACTTGTTGACTGAAAACATGTATTTAGCTCCCCAAAGCAGTGAGATAACACATTCCAGTGGCTGCTCCGCTCCATTTCTGTAGGAAAAGATATCCCGGGAGCAGGATGCAAAGCACCCAGGCTGCAGGAAGAGGACTTTGTACGAACACCCAGTGAAATCCAAGGTATTGTTCCAGAGGCAGATCGTTATCTTAGCCAGATTCCTCGAGTGGGGTTTTGTCAGAAGGAGCTGCTGCGTCTCCTGAGCCACAGGAAATGTGTTTCTTGTTCTTTGTAACAGCATCTCCTATTCAAGCTTTGATCATAAATATGCAAATTCAGGCTAATCCTGCTCCCCCTCTTAGGCAGTTTGTCTCCTCAGCTTGTAACCTGCTGGAATATTCCCTGTGACTAACCTGGGACGCACTGCTGGAAGGGGAGCAGCTTTTAATGCTTTGTCTTCCCCTTTTTTTAATCTCTTTGCTTTCAAATGAGGATCTTTTGCCACCTGCAGAAGCCCAGGCTGGCTTTAAGCAAAGAGGACAAGCCCGCAGATCTTATCTCCCCTGGCCTATTTGCATTGAAGGCTGGACAAAAGCAGCAATTCCATAAATCCAAGCAGCCACCGTGGCTCTCCTGGAAGAATGAGGAAGCTGCAGGGCTCAGGGAAGGCTGTGTTCCCCTTTCCTGCTGATGTGTCAGAGCAAATGCTGCTTTCCTGGCTGAAAATCTGCTGGATTCAGGGCAGGAATTCAAGGTAATTCATTTTAAAACCCCAGGGGGAGGAAATCTTGGGGAAGGCATCTCTTGCTGAGAGCTGGGAAGGCAGCACTGGGGGTGTGTCTTACTCTTTTTTGGATTGCTAGCAATTAATGACTTTCAGGATTAACTTTTTTTTCTCCCTATCCACCAAAATTTTTGAGATTTGGCATTTGCCTGCCCAGATGTTTTAACTCCCAACTTTGTACCTCATCCACGCAGCCTGAAGCACTTGGAAAAAAAGAATCCCGGAATGGTTTGGGTGGGAAAGGATCTTAAAATCATCCCACTGCACCCCCTGCCATGGGCAGGGACACCTTCCACCATCCCAGGCTGCTCCAAACCCATCCAGCCTGGCCTTGGACACTGCCAGGGATCCAGGGGCAGCCCCAGCTGCTCTGGGCACCTGTGCCAGGGCCTGCCCACCCTCCCAGGGAGGAATTCCTAATTCCCAAAATCCCATCTAAATCCACTCTCTGGCAGTGGGAGCCATTCCCTGTGTCCTGTCCCTCCATCCCTTGTGTCCCTCTCCAGCTCTCCTGGAGTCCCTTCAGGCCCTGGAAGGGCTCTGAGCTCTCCCTGGAGCCTTCTCCTCTCCAGGGGAGCACCCCCAGCTCTCCCAGCCTGTGGGATTCTCTTTTCCCCACTCAACCCGATTTTCCAGAACAGTGACAAACATCCCCACAAGCAGATGGGTGCCAGGAGCCACGGAATCCCTGGCCAGCTGTTCTGGGTCGCTCACAAGTGAGGTCCCTGCTCGCAGGGAATGCCAGGTCCCACATTCTCCCTGAGCTCATCACTCTGTGTGTGCATACAAGGATTTGGGGAAGCTTTTTCCCCATCCAGCAAGCCAAGCCAACTGCTGCTGGCATTTCCCCTCTTCCCATCTGCTCCTGGGATGTTCCCTCCCCGAGGAAAGCCAGCAGAGATGTAACAGCTCCAGCTCTTGCAGCTGACACGGGAGCAGGTGAGCGGTTCAGAGATCACCCGGCACAGCTGGAGCCAGGAGCAGACAGATGTGCAGAGCCCACCCCAGCCGTGAGGGGCAGCCCCCTGCCCCAGGAATTCCTTCAGCGAGTGGCAGGCGAGGAGAGGTGACAGTGACAGATGCAGGAAGCAGTGCCCGGTCTCTCTGCTCCCTGGCTCGGGTCCTAATCGCTGCACTCCGATGTGGGAAGCGTCTGGAGATGCCGCTGGAGGAGGGCACTGCCAGGGAGAGCCGGGATAATGCTAATGGAGGAGGCTGTTAGTGGGGTGGGCTTGCGGCTGAGTGCAGCCTGGAAAATGGCCTCGAGGGGAAATGCGCTCGATTTGAGAGCTCTGCTTCTCCTTTGGGTGGAATTCAGCTCCTGGAGCCCAGCTGGGGCACCCACACGAGCTGGTCCCTGTTGGGCTGCTCCCCTCCCATCCTGCCCGGGCTCTGCTATTCCCAGCTGGACTTGAACACCTCCACACGTCCCGGTCCTGCAGCACAACCCCCTCCTCGCTTCCCCCACCCAGCCCTCCCGCAGCCGGCGGCGCTTTCTGCGTGCCCAAGGAGCCGCTGAGGGCTTTATCGATTTCCCTTTTTGATTTTTTTTCACTGTTGCTTTTAGACCACATTTTCACCCAGCCTTCTCCTTCGAAAGTCCACCCCAGCTGCTTCCCTTCCTCTTGGTTTCCCGTGGAAGGCGGCAGATCTGGGCAGACCTGGAGAGGACGGACACGGGGGGCTGGCAGGGCGGACAGCGCTCCTGCCTGTGGCACTTCCAGCCTGCCGGAGCTGGGATGAGGGAAGCAGGGAACTCTGCTCTCAAAAACACCCGGTAGGTGGGCTGGGGGTGAGGGGTCACTCCGGGAGCGCTTCCAGGCAGCGCCGCTCCGGCTGCAGCGGGATGCGGGCAGGATCCGTGCCAGGCATGGCCCGCTCTGCGCACGGCCAGCCCGCCAAGGCCGAGCGAAACGACGCCGCCCTTCCTAGAAATGCACCCTGGAGCTTAAAGGATGGACCTAATTGAGAAACTCTATCGAGGTTGTAGCAGCAGGGGATAAAAGGGAAAGCTGGGCCCAGATTAAGCTGGAGCTCAGCGAGCCGGGAAGCGCGGCAGCCGTGGCCAGGTCCCTAAGCCAATTCCCGGCCGTGGCCTCCCGGCTGAATCCATGCCGGGGGAGAGGTGCTTTGTTCTGGATGCAGGAGCTCTGTGCCTCAGGTACGTGCTCGCTCCCCCCTTCCCTCCCGACTCCCTCTGCAGCAGCTCCCGCCTCATCCCGCTGGATTTTCTCCGGGGGTGCTGCCAGCCCACGCGGTTCCTGCCGGTGTCTCGCTCTGCCAGTCCTGCCAAGAGCCGCTGCTTGGGGAATGCTGGAGCTGCTCCAGTTTCCCCGGAGCCTGCATCTTCAGCTGCCTCCTCGTGACATCCTCCTCCCTCCCTCCCTCCCTCCCTCCCCACGCCTGGCATCCCCTCCGGGTGCCACTCGCCAGCCCTGGTGACTCTGGATCTCCGGGAGGGAATTTCTTCTCCGCTCCCAGCACTGGTTGCCACTTCCAGCTCTGGCAAGCCCCAGGCGGGACCCTGCAGCCCCTTTCTGGGGCAGCTCCAGAGCCAGGCTGGGAGCAGCCCTTTCCCCTGCTCGGGCCAGAAGGGACGGGGGCAGGAGGGGACAGGTGGCCTCGTTGCTCCGTTAGCACGGAGCCAGGGTGACGTGTCACCTGCGTTAGCAGACCCTGCCACTCTGTGACCCAGAAAGCTGCTTCCTCCCCCTCCCTGCTGAAAGGGGAGCCCAGCTGGTGTTTGCAGGAGCAGCTCCTGAAGGGAGCCAGCAGAGCTGCTCCGGGCTCTCCGGCCAAAGCTTTTCTTGTGGCCGCTGTTTGCACAACGCGTCCCTTGTCCCTGCGGTTCCTCTGGCGCCTGGGAAGCAGCAGCTCTCCCTGCCCTCCCCCCGAAGGCAATGTGGGAGGCTGCCCTCCATCCTCACCCCCCTGCAGGGCCTCAGCCCCGGGCCAGGATGGAGCAGGAGGGCTGGGAAGCAGCGGGAGAGGAGCAGCCCGGTACCAAAGGGACACAGGCAGGGCTGGAAACCAGCCAGTGACCACCTCGGGGGACAGCCAGGCTCCGGCCAGCTCTGCAAGGACGATCTTCCCCCAGGGAGTGAAGGTGGCTCCATAGCCACCCACCCCCCTGAGCCCATCCTCGTCCTCCCCTGGCCAGCTGGCTCTTGGTGGGCTTTGGCCGCTTGCCCTGACGTGATGCTCAGCAAGTCACAGCTCAGAGCCTTGTGACAGGAACCAGGATCTCCTGGGAGGGAGGTGACCCTGGAAAGGGGATGTTGAGCCCACTGGGCTGCTCCTGTTCCTGGCACTCGGCTCCTCCTGACCCTGCTCACCCAGCAGTGACCAAGGCACCACACCAGAGGGGCTCCAGGCCCCTCCCAGTCACCTCAAGGTGGACAACCCCCACTTTACAAACCTTCACAAAGGTTTTTGCTTTGTTCACCAGCCCCGGGGGAGGACAGGAAGGGGCGTTTGACGCTGTGTTTGTGCCTATCAGGTGTCAGCAGAGCAGCTGGAGCTGTGCTGCACCCGCAGAACTAACCACAGGTATTTTAGCAGCCTGGTGTTTATGTTTCCCATCCCTGCTGCAGCAAGACAATCGCTTTTTGTCGCTGTTGTAGCAACAACTGCTGCTCCAGGCCAGGCTAATTCCAGCCCTCGTGGGTTTGGGGCTGTTTGTTCTCACCCAGCAGCAGCAAACAGGTAGTTTTGGAGACAGGCAGTAAAACAGCTCAAGGTGGAGGCGGGATCTGTGCTGCTCTGGCTGGATTTGTGCTGCCAAGGAGCTCCATGGCCCCATGGGGTGCTCTGAGTTTGGGATGGGATCTGCAAAGATCAGGTTTGCCAGGCTCTGCCTCAGGACTTGTCTCTAAGTCTTAGACTTTACAGCTGAACAGGGGAAAAAAATCCACATAAACCGATTAATCTGTCCGTTTTCTGGGGGAAAAAGGGAGCTGTGGGTTGCAAACGTCTCTGCCCAGGACTGTGCCCGCAGCTGGAGCTGCAGCCTTGCCCCTGTGCCACCCTCCTGCTCCTGGAGCTTTGCAATACCTCAGTTATTTGACAAATCGGAGGAGTCAGATCGGGAAGGAAATCAGCTCTTCCCAGATTTCTGATTTTCATCAGACATGGCAGGACCAAACCAGCAGAAAGTGGAGCAAAACCACCCGTTTGCTCTCCCTGCTGCCCTTCATGCCCACCCCAGCCGGGCTCTGATCCCATCGGAGACCTCCCAAACCCCTGGGATCAGCTCTCTCCCGATCCCGGGGTGAAGTTCCAAGCTTTCCTTCCCTTCCCCTCCCTGCCTCCCGCGGCCGGGGGTGTTTAATGTGCGGCCGGCGTTCCCTGCGTTTGAACCGCTGCTTTTCACTCCGCCTGAAAAGGAGCCGGCGCGGGGCCTCGCCTCTTAATTGCGGAGGAGGGGGAACGTGGAAAAGCCTCTGGAAAAGCTTCTCCTGCTAATGGTAATGCAGGAGAAGGCGGCTGCTCCGGAGGCACAGCCTCCTCCCGGGCATCCTGCCGACCCGGAGCACTCATGCGGGGAATGGTGAGGAAGCCGCTGGTGCCCTTCCCGCTGCCAGGCTGGCTTTGGGGCTGGGAAGGGGAAAAGATCCTTCCTGGAAGCTGGCGAAGGTGGAGGTGCTCCCAGAGGTTGATGCCTCTTGACACCAGGACCTCAGGGATGCCGATGGGTTGGGTGCGGACACTCACTGGCCCTTTCGGGGCACTTGGTAGCCCTCAGGCTGATTGTACGATGTTGGATGCCCGCGGGCTTTGCCGGCAGCCCAGGGCACTCCTTCCCCTCTCTGTCTCTCGGCTCTCGACTGCCTTGTGCAGCGGGGTGAGAGTAAAGCAGCGTTTCCTCATCACCCAAGGGCTTTGCCGGGCACGGATGGGCTCGTAGTGGGGGCTGGATGGGAGGAGCCGGGGCTCCGCTAACCTCATTAACCAGGATCCCAACCAGCCTCGCCAAACCCAAAGCCGGCCGGCTGCCACCTCCTGAGGGCACCCCCGTGCCAGCCTCCGGCGCCCAGGAGCAGCCGGCTGCGCTGGGAGGTGGCATGCGACCGCGGGCATCGCCCCTCCGGGCACCGGGTAAGTGCCACCCCCTCGGAGCCCCGGCTTTGTCCCTTCTTCCCCTTCCCGGTGCAGCCTCTGAGTGTCCCCCCTGCCCGGGCGGCTCGGTCCCCGCTCCAGTGACGCCTGCGATGAGTGTCTGGGGCTTTTTGGAGCGTGAACTCGTCGGGATGCAAACATTTCTAAACATTTCTCTGGCCTGGTGCTGGCACACGGGAGAGGAGTTGGGAGCCCCAGCAGCGAGCAGCAGGAATCCCGCTGGAATGCTGACAGGGGGAATTCTCCACCCAAATTCTGGCCCTCGGCCGTGGGGAGGGGGCTGCTGTGTCCTCTGCAAGGGTTTGGCCAACAGGGGGTGATCCCAGAGGATGAGATCCCAGAGGATGGGATCCCAGAGGATCAGATCCCAGAGGATCAGATCCCAGAGGACACCCCCTGTGCACAGAGCTGGGTGTCCCCAGCGTGACCCTCCTCTGTCCCCAACTGGTGTGAGCCACCGGCAGGTGCCAAAACCCACAGGATTTGCCACAGAACAGATTTCTTGGTATTTGGGCAGCCTCCAGCAGAGCTGCAAAGTGAGGTCCTGGGGAGGACTCCACTCCCCAGCCCTGAGGGGGGGTCACAGCTCAGGCTGCACCCGGGGAACTGATAAAAATACAGAACTAAAAGCAGAGGTAGCGAATTTTCACTTCCCCTTGCTGGCTGCTGCTGACCCACCTCAGGGCTTTTTGTAAAGGCAGAGGTCAGGCAGGGGAGCAGAGGCTTTCCTTGGCTCTCTGTGTGGCCCAGAGCTTGGAAGAGCCAAATGAGTCAGTGACCCTCATCCCAATAAGCTTTTCCCAGCAGCTGTGGGAGGAGGGGTGAAGATTTCCCAATAAAGGGACGTTTTTTCTGCAGAAAAATTGTCAGCATCTTGAAAAAAATGATGTCCCCCAGTGGGAATTATCCATCCAAAAAGCTCTGGGGACATCAGGGATGCCGAAGAGGAGCAGGATGATGTGAATTCCAGCAGTGCATCCCGGCAGCTGCTCCGGAGGGAGGCAGCCCTGGGATCATCCCTCTGTTTCCTGTGCGTGGACTCGGGGTTTTCTCTGCAAGAACCAACCTGAAACCAACCCAGTTCCTCCTGCTCCCAACCTTCTCATCCTGAAATAACGCAGCCCAGACCCCAGGAGTGGAGAAGCTTGGAGATGGGACCACTCACCCAGCACCAGGCTCCTTCTCCACCCTCCCAAAAAGTTCTTCCTGGACCTCCTGGGCCCAGGTTGAGTCACTGACGTGCCGTGACATCACTCGTGGTTTTGCGAGCGAGCAGCCGCGTTTCCTGTGGCTCCTGGTAGACACAGACACGCAGGGAGAGATGTGAGCTTGCAGCTCCTGCTCCTTCCTCCCCCAGGATCGCTTCCCTCAGGCCTCTCCTCTCTTCCCCAGCGCCAGCAGCGAGGGCCGGCGGCGGAGCTGGAGAGCTGGATCCCGCTGAGAGGATGAAAACATGGGGCTCAAGTTTTCCTGCCTGAAAGGTGAGTTTGGGATGGGGCTTTGGGGTGGTGCTGCTCCCTGAGGGCACCTGAGGGATGGTTGTTCCCGGAGGAGATCTAAGTGTGGGCGGGAGCGGTGTGCTGGAATTTCTGAAGTCCCACGGGTGACCTGTTGCACCTGGATCACCCCAAAGAGGATTTTCCCAGCTTTGTTTTTCCCAGCCCCGTGCTTGTCCTACACCTTTTGCTCTGGAGAATCCACGGGTTAAGGGCAGCCCTCAAGAAATCAGGTGGGTTTCCTTGGAGGCAGGCAAGGGCTGCTCGGGGACACGTGGGTGGGATGCAGGGCTCAGCCCAGAGCCTGGGTCCCAGCTCCCGGCCTCCAGGCTGGCCCCAATCATCCCTCACTGCTCCACTCTCCCCAGGGATGCTCCAACCAGGAGCTCCTTCCCCAACTTGAATTTTCTTAATGGATTTAGGCTGGGAATGGCGTCAGGGATGTCTGCACAGGGGCAGAGTGGGAGCTTTTAGTGCTGCTGGCCTCGCAGGGCGAAGGCTGGATATGGCATCTCCCATTAGCTCTGCATCCCTCTGACTCCTGCTAATCGTCCTTGGGGTCGTTAGGGATGGGGCTTAATGAGGATCCCTCTCCAGGATGCAGGGCTGCCTCTTCCCTGGCTTTTCCCAAGCCCAAATTCTGTGGGATTCTGGTTGTGGTGGGCGCAGAGTTGGATGCATCAGCCAAAGAATGAGCTCTGCCCCCTCTCCGCATCAGGGATGTTGGGAGGGAGTGGCTGGGGGGATTTGGGGTCTCACAACCCCCCCTGTCCAACAAGGGATAACTGAAGAGGGGAAGCAAGCAGCCAGGGAATGCCAATCCTGCCCCAAATCCAGGACAGAGCCTCAAAATGTTCCCCCATGCTTCCAGACCCCTCTGATGAGCTTGGAGTCTGGAATAAAAGGAAAGACCCTCCCCCTTTTCCAGCTCCCTTACATAAGGCAGGGCTTTATCCTTAATTAAAAAGAGATTAAAAATATCAGTGTCTGTCCCCTCCGGGCATTTTCTTGCTTGGGAAGAGCTGAAACCTCCCTGGATGCCGCCTGTGCCGCACGGGGCTTTTCTCCTGATTAAAAAAGCAGATTAAAGCGATCTGCTCCCCTCAGGGGGGGTGGGCTGGGCAGGTGGTCGAGGAAGGGGGGAGAGGATCCACCTCTGAAACCCCCCGAAAATCCAAGGTGGATCCAGGGGAGGAGACGTGAGGTTGCTGTGGGTTCTCCAGTGGCTCGTCACGGGTTGACACCGAGGAGGGGCGGGGAGCTGGGGGATGCTGCAGCCCCGTGCCTGATCTCCTCCTATCCCCCTTTTATCCCCCAAATTTCCCCAGGCTTGAAGATGTGCGTGAGCAGCGGGAACGGCAGCGACGGGACCCCGACGGGACAGAAGCACCTGCACGTGCCCTCCATCATCGTCACACCCCCCACGCCCACGGGGACCACGCTGTCCCGCGAGGGCCGGCGCGGGGAGGGCCCCTCACCCTGCAGCCCGTGCTGAGAGGGGACACGGGGGACACCCAGCCCGGCAGGACCTGTCCCCGCTCCGTCGGGATGGAGCCGCAGCCCCCGGGGGCACGGCTGGGCCGGATGCAGCTGCCAGGGACACGCGGGGCACCCACGCGGGTGGGTTTGGACGCCAGGGACTGGGGTTTGTCCCTTTTCCTAACAGCACCGGCGAGGGGGATCCCCCCACGGTGAATAAAACCCGCACCCCCAGTTTGGCTGTTGTCAGCACACGGGGGGGGGGGGATTGGGTTGTGCGCCCCAAAACACGCCGGCACCACCCTCCCGGAGCCACCCTTGTGCCCGTGGGGGGCCAAAAGTGGGGCCCCCGCCTCTCCACGGGGGATTGAAGAATCCATTTCGGCAAACAGCAGCGGGAGAATGAACTCGGCGTCGTCACCCGCGTGCCGCCGGATCGGCCGCATCCCGGGAGGGAGCCGGGGGCGAAGCTTCCCGGGGAGCGGCGGCACCCGGAGCCGGCGGGAGAGGCGGGAGTGTGAAAGCAGATGGAAATTTAATTTTTTAATGACAGCAGCAGATGGCAAAAGACACGCGAGGGGAGGCGCGGCGCTGGGGGGAGACGTTCCTGGAGCGCCCAGCACGTGCCGGCGGCACCAGGGGCTGCTCCGGGAACGGGGGCTCGGGGACCCTCCTCGTGCCACCCGTGGTGGGGGTGGGTTGGGGGGTCCCCAAGGCTTGGCTCCCAGCCCAGGCTGGGGGTTACGCTCAGCCCAAGGGTCGTGGTTGCTCCATGGGTGGGCCCAGGGCTGAGCCCGAGGTGGTTTGGGAGAGGGACTGGGGAGAAGTGGATTTGTCTGGTGGGGTCCCATGGGGACTTGCAAATGGGATGCAGCTCCCCCCAAATCATCCAGAAACCACCTGAGCTGGGTGTGGGGAGGAGGATGGATGGATGGATGGATGGATGATGGATGGATGGATGGATGATGGATGGATGGATGATGGATGATGGATGGATGGATGGATAATGGATGGATGGATGATGGATGATGGATGGATGATGGATGGATGGATGGATGATGGATGGATGGATGATGGATGGATGCATGGATGGATGATGGATGGATGGATGATGGATGGATGGATGGATGGATGGATGGATGATGGATGGATGATGGATGGATGGATGGATGGATGGATGATGATGGATGGATGATGGATGGATGGATGGATGATGGATGATGGATGGATGATGGATGGATGATGGATGGATGATGGATGGATGGATGGATGGATGGATGGATGGATGGATGGATGGATGGATGATGGAGGCATGGATGGAGGGGTGGAAAGGTGGATGGAAGCATGGATGGGTGAAGGGATGGCTGGCTGGGTGGATGGATGGTGTGTGGATTGAGGAATGGATGGATGGACAGATGGATAGATGGGTGATTAGATGGAAGCACGGATGAGTGATGAAGGAGTGGGTAGGTGGATAGATGGATGGATGGCTGGGTGAATAGCTGAGTGGGTGGATGTGAGGATTGAAGATGGATGGATGGATGGATGGATGGATGGATGGATGGATGGATGGATGATGGATGGATGATGGATGGATGGATGGATGGATGGATGATGGATGGATGGATGGATGGATGGATGGATGATGGATGGATGGATTGATGGATGGATGGATGGATGGATGGATGATGGATGGATGGATTGATGGATGGATGGATGGATGGATGGATGGATGGATGGATGATGGATGGATGATGGATGGATGGATGGGGAACAGAGGAAGGGGACAGGTGAGTGATGGCAGGTGCCTGAGCATGGGTGTCTGAACAGGGGCCACTGAAGAGACAGACAGACGGACGCTGACGCTGGTCTGTGCACAGGACGGCGGCTGCTGGGGCCTGGGCACCGTCCAGGGACAGCCACGCCCAGTCCGTGTCCCCTATCCCGGTCCGTGTCACCCATCCCAATCCGTGTCACCCATCCCAGTCATGTCACCCATCCCAATCCGTGTCCCCTATCCCAGTCGTGTCACCCATCCCAATCCGTGTCACCCATCCCAGTCCATGTCGCCCATCCCAATCCGTGTCACCCATCCCAATCCATGTCACCCATCCCAGTCCATGTTGCCCATCCCAATCCGTGTCACCCATCCCAATCCGTGTCACCCACCCTGGTCCGTGTCACCCATCCCAATCCGTGTCACCCATCCCAGTCATGTCACCCATCCCAATCCGTGTCACCCATCCCAATCCGTGTCACCCATCCCAATCCGTGTCACCCACCCCAGTCCGTGTCACCCATCCCGGTCGTGTCACCCATCCCAATCCGTGTCACCCATCCCAATCCGTGTCACCCACCCTGGTCCGTGTCACCCATCCCAATCCGTGTCACCCATCCCGGTCAGTGTCCCCTATCCCAATCCGTGTCACCCACCCCAATCCGTGTCACCCATCCCAATCCGTGTCACCCACCCCAATCCGTGTCACCCATCCCAATCCGTGTCACCCATCCCAATCCGTGTCACCCCTCCCAATCCGTGTCACCCATCCCAATCCGTGTCACCCATCCCAATCCGTGTCACCCACCCCGGTCCGTGTCACCCATCCCAATCCGTGTCACCCACCCCGGTCCGTGTCACCCATCCCAGCCCGGCGGTCGCGGGACCCGCGCGCGTTCCCGCGGGGGCGCTGCCTCTCTCGGCCGCCAGGGGGCGGCAGTGGCGGGCGCCGCCGCTCCCGCGGCACCCCGGCAACAAGTGCCGAGCGCTGATTGGCCGAGCGCCAGCGGGGAGCGCCGCGATTGGTCCCCGCGCCCCATCCGGACCTCCCCCGGCGGGGCAGCGGCCAGAGCGCGCCGCGCGCAGGGCAGCCAATCAGAGAGGCGTGCGCCGCGGCGACAGAAGGGGACAGCCAATCAGCGTGCGCCGCGCCGCGCCAGGCCCCGCCTTTCCCCGAAGACCGCGAAAACGCGCAGGGAGGCGGGAGAGGGGGGCGGTGGGCGGGGCCTGGGGGCTGCGCGGCCAATAGGGAGCGAGGGCGGGCGAGGGCGATCCCGGCCCGATCCCGGTTCGATCCCGGCCCGATCCCGGTTCGATCCCGGTTCGATCCCGGCCCGATCCCGGTTCGATCCCGGCGCGATCCCGGCCCGATCCCGGTTGGATCCCGGCCCGGTCCCGGCCCGGCTCCCCCCGGGTCCATGGAGCCGGCCGAGGTGGAGTTCCTGGCCGAGAAGGAGCTGGTGACGATCGTGCCCAACTTCAGCCTGGACCGGATTCACCTCATCGGGGTCGGCGGGGCCGGGGCCCGCGCCGGGCTGAGGGGGCTGGAAGGGGCCTGGGGCCTTGGGGACACGGCCTGGGGTGACCGAGAGCGGGTCTGGGGGGGCTTATGGGGCAGGGCAGGCTCTGGGTGGGTGTTGGAAATTATGTCTGGGGAATGGGGTTTAAGGGATTGGGTTCGGGATGGGTCTGGGGTGTGCGGGGACAGGGGGAGGAGATGGGGGATGGGTTTGGGATGGAGGGGTGAAGGAATTCGGGAATGGCGGGCAGAGGGGGGACGGGGATGGGAGAAGAGGCAGCGCGGCCCCCAGGAGGTTGGGGAGGGGGCTGCGCTGTCCCCCACGCACATCTCTGGGGCTTTGTGCAGCCCCTGAGCCCTGGCTGGGAGCGTCCGGCTGTCCTGGGCGCTGGCCAGAACCTGGGGAGCCTCTGGGAGCTGCGTGTCCAGGGAGATGGGATTTGCAGCTCCTGTGAAACACCTTGGAATAAAAGGAAACGTTGTTCTCCAGGGAGATGAGGGAAAGTCTGAGAGCAAGAAGTGAGAGGAGGAAATGCAGGATCAAATGTTTCATCCAGGCTTTTCCAAATCCTCTGGAAACTCTCACCACGTTAGCAGACAGGCTCTGTGCAGTCCAAGCCCCGGTTGTTGCCCGCCTCTCTCACCCTTAATTTGTTTTCCAGGGGGATCTGGGTCCCTTCAATCCTGGCTTGCCAGTGGAAGTGCCCGTGTGGTTGGCCATTAATCTGAAGCAGAGGCAGAAGTGTCGGCTCATTCCCCCGGAATGGATGGATGTTGGTGAGGATGGAGGCTCTGGCTTCAGCTCTGGCCTTCAGTGGGTGCAGCAGAAACATGGAATTAAAAATAATCCTTTTTTCAGCATTAGTGGGGAGCTTAATTCAAAAGCACAAAGCAGCTGGGAGAGAAGGATCTCATGTCCCACCACTGGAATTCTTTATTTACTCTGAGGGTGGTGAGGCTTGTTCAGAAGAAGCTTTAGGGACTTTGGGTCACAGAATCTCAGATTTTTTTAGGTTGCAAAAGCCCTCCAACCTCACCAAGTCCAGCTTGTGCCCATCTTGTCACCAGCCCCGAGCACTGAGTGCCACCACCAGTCCAGGGATGGGACTCCAAACCTCCCTGGGCAGCCCCTTCCAGTGTTTAACCACCCTTTCAGTCCAGGAATTCCTTCTGATGTCCAACCTGAACCTCCCGTGGCAAAACCTGAGGCTGTTTCCTCTCATCCTGTCACTAATTCTTGGGAAAATCCCCGTCAGGAGGGAGACCTCGGAGGCATCCGTGTCCCTTGTGTGCCTCCTCGCAGGAGCCTTTTCCTGGAGGCTTGGACACTGAGCTGATCCTACAGAAACAACGTGGGTTTTTCCTGGGGAGGGGGGGGGAAAAAAAGAAACCACACAAAAGCTGAGCATCCCTGGTTGTGTTTTAGGGAAGCTGGAGGAAATCCGGGATCAGGAGCGGAAAGAGGACACCTTCACTCCCATGCCCAGTCCCTACTACATGGAGCTCACCAAGCTGCTGCTGAACTAGTGAGTAGGAGCTCAGCTGGGCCATTTTCCACCCCGCTTGGTGTGAGCACGGACGATTTTTCAAGCTTTGCTTGGCAGCAGCCCCGCAGGGCGGTGGGGAAAAGGGACGAGTTGAGGGAGGGTTTATCCCTCAGCCTGCCAAGATTTCGCAGCAGCACTCCCCTCACGGTAACTCTGCCTCTCAGGAGCTTGGGGGTGGCTCCTTCCCCCGGCCTCACAATTGGGGCTGTGCTGCTTTATTGAGCAGCGGCTCGGCGTGGAGGCCTGGAGGAGCCGCAGCACGTTCCACGGCTGCAATCTGTTCAGCAGCCTCCAGGCTTCTTCCTTGGCTCTCCTTCAGGAGGAAAGCTCCTCTTCCCTCAGCCTGGGAAGCAGGAGGCCGGGGATATTCCGAGCCTGAGCTCCTGCCTGCTGAGGCATTTCACTTGTGAAATGTGCTGGCTGGTATTTGCCTCAGCAAGGGCTCTGCTGACTTTTTAAGCCCTCGATTAAGCAGGGTGGGCACTCCAGCTCTGGCTTTTCCCTCTGGAGAGGAGGCTCCTGGCGTGCTGCTCCTTCCCAGCTCGCTCCAGCAGCCCTGACAGCTCTGTCCGTGCGCATCCATCGCGTCTCCCAGCTCCTTATGGCAGCGCTGAATGGCCTCAGCAGGGTGGTGTGGCACATCCCATCCACCCTTCCAGCTTAACTCTCCCCGATGGAGCCCTGAGCTGGGGATTTCATCCTGCCTGAGCCCTTGGATTCCCCAGCTGGCCGCGACTTTGGCGGGGTTTGGGGCCCTCTGTGCGCCTCGTACCAGCTGGGCAATTAAAGAGCAGAAGGATTCTAGTGACAACCAGCTGCTGCATTGGAGCTGAGAAAGAAACCATCCCAGAAATCCCAGCAGGACAAGGAGCAGAGGGGATTTTAGTGCGGGGTCGCAGGTTTTCAGCCAACTGTCCCGGGTGGGTGTCACCACCCGGTGACAGCAGCCCTCGGTGACACCACACACCCCCTCAGAGCCTGCTCTGACCCTGCCTTCCCTTTCCCTGTGCCAGTGCCTCTGACAACATCCCCAGGGCGGACGAGATCCGGACGCTGGTGAAGGACACGTGGGACACGCGCATGGCCAAGCTGCGCCTGTCCGCCGACAGCTTCGTGCGGCAGCAGGAGGCTCACGCCAAGGTGTGCCAGGAGCTCAGCCCAGGAGGGACCCGGGGCTGCTGGGGGACGGGGCATGAGCTGCTGGGGGAAGGCTGCCCTGGGGCGTGCTGGTCCTGGCTTGTGTGTCACTGAGGAGCTGGGGCTGTGTGCGGAACCTCGTGGGCCAGGGGCAGCTCCCTGCGCCTTGTGGGAAGCAGAGGAGTCGTGGAGTGGTTTGGGGTGGCTCTTGAAGATCTCCTTCCACCCCCTTGCGCACCTTCCACTAGGCCAGGCAGCTGCAAGCCCCGTCCAGCTTTGTCCTTGAACACTTCCAGCCATGGGGAACGCTCTTGAAATGGTGCTCGGGTGCTTCTCTTGCCCAGGGCTGGCAGCTGGGTCAGTCCCTTGGGGTGTCAGCAAAGGGAGCTGTGGGCTGTGAGCTGCTTCCCGAGTGCCTTGTCTTCCCAGATCCTGTTATTTCCCCTTTTAGCTGGATAACTTAACCCTGATGGAGATCAACAGCACCGGGACTTTCCTTACCCAAGCCTTGGATCACATGTACAAGCTCCGGACTAACCTCCAGCCTGGCGAGAGCTCCCACTCCCAGGATTTCTGACGGGGAGCTGGGAAGGAGCCGCAGCTCCTGGGCAGCTCCCACCTCCCTGCAGGGACCTCCCAGCCCTCAAATCTCCCCTCAGGGCTGGCTGGGAATTGCCCTGGAGCTGCTGGAGCACCCCCAGAGCCTCGGTGCAGGCCCCTCCGCCACCCCCGGGGGGTTTTTTGCCCTCCCTCCCCCTGGGGTTTTTATTCTCCCCCCTGGGGTTGTCCCCATCCCCCCTTGGGCACTTTTGTCCCCCCCTCCATTTTTGTCACCCCCCAAGACCCAACACCCACCTCCCCCAGAACACAACCTGTCCATGTCCCCTCCCCACCCCACAGGGACATCTCGGTGTCACCTCCCACCCCCGGGGGTCCCACCCTCCTGTCCCTCCCCCCCTCCCCTATTTACAGCTCTGGGATGTGGCACTGAGGGTGACACAGGACACGGGGTGAGCCTGGGGACATCAGCTCTGTGTCACTCTGTCCTGTCCGTGTGTCCTCCCCCTTGGAGTCACCGTGCCCTGTCCTTGTCCCCGTCCAGGTGCCCCCCCAGTGTCCCAGCTTGGTGCCACCACGTCCCCTCACCTGTGGCACAACTCGTGTGACCACGTCCTGCCCATGAAACACTCCCTGTGTCCCCTGGCATGGTGGCACTTGTCCCCTGTCTGTGGCACAGTCCCTGTGTGGCTCACTGTCTGTGTGTCCCCATGTCCTTACAGGGCACCAACATTGTCCAGCTGTCCCCACCACGGTGTCCCCTTAGGGCATGAAGATGCCCCAGCTGTCCTTGTGTCCCCAAGTCCTGGTGCCACTGTCCCCATGTCCCCTTGGACACAGAGGGCAGTGCCACTGTCCTCGTGTCCCCTGGGTGGGCAGTGCCACTGTCCCCATGTCCCCTGGGCAGGCAGTGCCACTGTCCCCTCATCCCCTGGGGTACGAAGAGTGGGCAGTGCCACTGTCCTCATGTCCCCTGGGGCAGTGCCACTGTCCCCATGTCCCCTTGGACACAAAGAGGGCAGTGCCACTGTCCCCTGGGGCACAAAGAGCAGGTGGTGCCACTGTCCCCATGTCCCCTTGGACACAAAGAGAGGGCAGTGCCACTGTCCTCATGTCCCCTGGGTAGGCAGTGCCACTGTCCTTATGTCCCCTGGGTGGGCAGTGCCACTGTCCCCTGGGTAGGCAGTGCCACTGTCCCCATGTCCCCTGGGTGGGCAGTGCCACTGTCCCCTGGGTGGGCAGTGCCACTGTCCCCATGTCCCCTGGGTGGGCAGTGCCACTGTCCTCATGTCCCCTGGGTGGGCAGTGCCACTGTCCTCATGTCCCCTGGGTGGGCAGTGCCACTGTCCCCATGTCCCTCGGGTTGGCAGTGCCTCTGTGCCCATGTCTCCTGGGTGGGCAGTGCCACTGTCCCCATGTCCCCTGGGGCACAAACAGCAGGCAATGCCACTGTCCCCATGTCCCCTGGGGCACGAAGAGCGAGCACTGCCACTGTCCCCATGTCCCTTGGGGCAGTGCCACTGTCCCCATGTCCCCTGGGGCACAAAGAGCGAGCAGTGCCACTGTCCCCATGTCCCCTGGGGCACAAACTGCAGGCAGTGCCACTGTCCCCACGTCCCCTGGGGCACGAAGAGCGAGCAGTGCCACTGTCGCCATGTCCCCTGGGGCAGTGCCACTCTCCCCTCGGGACGCCGGCCCGGGGTGGCTGTGCCGGTGCTCGGTGAGGTCGCAGCTCCCGGAGCCGCTCTTGCCGCAGTGGCCGCGGCTTCTCCCCGGTGACTCTGGGCGGATCTCTGGGCTTGTACTTCAGCGAGGGAACTTCTGAGGGCAGCACAGGCCACACACTGCCTTGAAAGCCATAAATTTCGAGGCGGTGCTTCCATGGATTTTCTCAGAGCCTTGGGGAAAAAAAAAAAAAAATGAAAGGAAGATGTGCCGGCAATGAGGTGTCTGCTGGGGAGATCAGCTGGGAAGCAGATCCATCTGCTCTTTGGAGGACAAAAGAAAATGGTTTTCCCTCTCAGATACCAGGCTGTGGGGAAATACCAGAATACCAACCTTCTTTATTTTTGTAATATTTGGGGTTTTAAGCTGAAACTGTCTGTAAAAAGAAAAACGATAATAAAATAATTGCAGCTGAAGAACGGCATCAGATAAATCCTGGGCTGTGTCACAAACAATGCTTGGAAAATCCTGCAGCTCCCCTTTGGCTCCGGCCCCATTTCCCTGCGGCAGAGCGACAGGCAGGGGTGGGATCCAGGGCAGGATCCAGGCAGGATTCAGGGCAGGATCCAAGCAGGACCTAGGGCAGGATTCAGGGCAGGATTCAGGCAGGATCTGGGGCAGGATCCAGGCGGGATCCAGAGCAGGATCCAGGCAGGATCTAGGCAGGATCTAGGGCAGAATTCAGGCAGGATCCAGGCGGGATCCAGAGCAGGATCCAGGCAGGATCTAGGGTAGGATCCAGAGCAGGATCTAGGGCAGGATTCAGGGCAGGATCCAAGCAGGACCCAGGGCAGGATCCAAGCAGGACCCAGGGCAGGATCTAGGGCAGAATTCAGGCAGGATTCAGGGCAGGATCTAGGCAGGATTCAGGGCAGGATCTAGGCAGGATTCAGGTCAGAATTCAGGCAGGATCCAGACAGGATTCAGGGCAGAATTCAGGCAGGATCCAGACAGGATCTAGGCAGGATTCAGGCGGGATCTAGGCAGGATTCAGGTGGGATCTAGGCAGGATTCAGGGCAGGATTCAGGGAGGATCCAGACAGGATTCAGGAGGGATCTAGGCAGGATCTAGGACAGAATTCAGGCAGGATTCAGGGCAGGATCTAGGGCAGGATTCAGGCAGGATCTAGGGCAGGATTCAGGCAGGATCTAGGGCAGAATTCAGGCAGGATCTAGGGCAGGATTCAGGCAGGATCTAGGGCAGGATTCAGGAGGGATCTAGGCAGGATCCAGGCAGGATCCAGGCAGGATCTAGGCAGGATCCAGGCAGGATCTAGGGCAGAATTCAGGCAGGATCTAGGGCAGGATTCAGGCAGGATCTAGGGCAGAACTCAGGCAGGATCTAGGGCAGAATTCAGGCAGGATCTAGGGCAGGATTCAGGCAGGATCTAGGCAGGATCCAGGCAGGATCTAGGGCAGGATTCAGGCAGGTCCAGGCAGGATCTAGCAGGATCCAGGCCGGCTCTGGCCGGAGCAGGGCTGTGCTGATGATTATTCCTGTGCTATGATTATTCCTGGTGCCCGAGGGTGCCAGGCTGCCAGCGCTGCCCTTCCCCGAGCATCTGGGCCAGGCTCCCGCTGCCATCTGTGCCCGCCTGCCCGGGCTGTGCCCCGAAGGGCTGGCACCGCGGGGAGGATGGCAGGAATGACGGCAGGAGCTGCCAGGGAATGCTCGGAGCGTTCCCAAGGGAGAAAGGATTCCTTGCCATCGTTGTGGAAGAGTTTATTTTGGGTTTTTTTGGGGGGGATGTTTTCAGGAATTACAGCAATATATTCATAAATACCTAATTACTACATTCAACAGATAATATATTACATTACAATTAATTCCAACAAGGTACACTTTGAACATGTTTAGGGTTGGGTTTTTCTCTTTTTTTTTTGTTTTTTTTTTTTGTTTGTTTTTTGTTTTTTGTTTTTTTTTTTGTTTTTTGTTTTTTTTTTTGTTTTGTTTTGTTTTGTTTTTTTGGGGGGGGGGGGGTTGGTTTTTTTTTTTTGGTTTTCTTTCACAGCATCCAACCTCTCCCCAGCAGGCTCTGCCTTCCTCTCCTTCCTCCCAGCCCTTGCAGGCTCTGGCACAGCTGCTCCAGCAATTCTGCACGGACACAAATGCTCACCACGACCACGGGGCACGGGGAAAACTGGTCCAAAACCCCTGAATCCAGGCTGGTGAGGAGGGAAAGTCGGCACAGGAGCTGCTACAAAGCGAGGCTGCATCCCAGCCAGGCTCCTCAGCACGGCGAGGGAATAAATTGCCAATGATTTTCCATCCCTGGCTTCTTCCCCCTCCCTCTGCCACGGCACACAGGAAGGGAAAGGAGCGGAGCAACGAGCGAATTTTGCCGTGTTAAAATTCCCTTCGAAGCCCGCAGTTGGCAGCGGTGAGGCCAGAGGCTGGCGAGGCAATTGGGGATTTAAAAAAGATTAAACTAATTTCTGTCACAAGGGCATTTTGCTTTTTAATCTTGCCCAGCTTTTTTTTTTTTTTTTTTTTTTATTTTTTTTTTATTTGGTGAAGCCAATGAGAGAGCAGGGAGCAGGGGGGGCGTGGGGGGGGTTAATGCTTTTCTTTGCCAGTGCAACGAGGGAATTTAAAGCAGGAAGCAGAGGTCACCTTTTCCCGGAGATGTGAGCTGGTCTCGTGGCGAATTAAAAACAATTTCTAATAAATAATTTAAAAATAACAATCAAATAAAAGGGCTCCCCCCCGGGGGAGGGGAGGTGGGGCACAAGCTGGTTTTTAGCAAGTGGCTAAAAATGGCACCAAGCCTGACCCTGGTGGCACCAGGACATCCCTGCCCGCCTGCGGGCACAGCTCCACATGGATTGTCCCCAAAGTGCCACCAAGACACCCCACAGGACCCACTCTCCCTGTGCCCAAACTGCCTGAGAGCTGCTCTGATTGTCTTGGTATTTTTGGGGGGGGGGACAAGGACGCCCCAGTGCCACCCACCCCTCAACCCTCCCCACCCTCTCCGTGCAATTCCTTGGGATTTTTCCTTTGGCAGACGGAGCCTGGGCAAGGCTCCGACACCACCCGGCACCGTGACACCCACGGCGACCCAGCTGGAGCAGAAAAAGCCCCAGAAAGCAAAGAAAAAGGGTAAAAATAAAAAACAAAGCCACAGGAGGGTGGAAGGGCTCAGCTTCTCAAGGGGACTGGTGGTGGGACAGGACCTGCCCCAGTGGAAAAGGGGATTTATTTTCCCTGGGTTTCAATTCTTTTTAAAACATTTCCATATCTTTTCTGGCCCGACCAGCAGCAGTACAAACACTAAAAGCGAGTTAATCTTTTTGCCAAAAGGAATAAAACCAAACAAACTAGAAAGAAAGTAAAAACAGGGAGGGAGAAGGAGCGGAGGGGGGAAGGGGTAAAGGAAAAAAAAAAAGCAGAAACATCTTAAAAAAAAAGGCAAGCTTTTTATAACAATAATTAAAGCAATAAAAACATACAAAACTTTGTTGTTTTTTAATATATATACACAGTACAAGGCTGAAGCACCTTTTTTCTTTTTTCTTTTTTTCCGCCTGCTCAATCCCAAAGCCGGGGTGACAAAGTGACCCCGCGCGTGTCCCTGCCCCTTCCCCGCCAACCAGGAACAAAAAGGGACCTTCAACCAGTTTATTGACTTTATTTTTTGATAGCGAAGTGCATTTCCAGGGGAAACCCCGGGCTGGGGGTGCCGTGCTGGGAGAGGGATCCGGCAGCACCCGGGGCCCCGCCGGGTTTAGTGTTGTCGGTGGAGTCTTTCATTGTCTTTTTTTTTTTTTTTTTCCTCCTTTTTTTTTTTTAGAAAAAAAAAACCAAAGAACCAACAAAAATGAGCGTTATAAAGTGTGGGTGGGTGGAGGGGGGCGCTTCAGAGCCGTGGCCCCCGGAGGAGGGGACAGGAGGGGACATGCCGGGGGCTGCTGGCCGTGGGATGGGCTCCCGGCTCCACCCGGCTCCCGTTTGCTTCATGCATGGCACATTCTCTTTTTTTTTTTTTTTTTGTTTTTTTTTTGTGTTTTCTTCCTTTTATTATTAATGATTTTGCTGTCATGGTTTGTTGTCTCTCTTTTTTTTTTTTTTTTTTGTTGTTGCTTTTTTCCGTTTGGGTTTTTTTTTTTTTTTTTTTTTAAATTTTATTTTTGTAGCTTCAAACCTCCCAGTGAAAAATATTAAATATTCAAGGTAATAAAATAGATTATTATTTCTAGACTATATGTTCGGCCTGGCCCAAGGAGCGTCACCTGGGATACCCCTTGAAATAACCCCTAGACCACTGCATTGCAGGCAAGGCAAGGCACTTCCGCAGGTGATCCAGCTCGGCTTGCAGGCGCTCCCGCTCCGACACCATCTTCTGCTTCTGGGTCCTCAGCTCCTGCGGGCAGCCAGGGAGTGGGAATGGTCAGCGGGCACCCGACAGCTCCAGGGGAGGGGAAGAGCAGGGGAATAGCGTGGGGGTGCTGCAGGGAATGGGGCAGTGCAGGGAATGGCTGCTGGGAATGGGGCAGTGCAGGGAATGGGCAGTGCAGGGAATGGCTGCTGGGAATGGACAGGGAATGGGGCAGTGCAGGGAATGGGCAGTGCAGGGAATGGGGCAGTGCAGGGAATGGGCAGTGCAGGGAATGGGGCAGTGCAGGGAATGGACAGGGAATGGGGCAGTGCAGGGAATGGGCAGTGCAGGGAATGGGCAGTGCAGGGAATGGGGCAGTGCAGGGAATGGACAGGGAATGGGGCAGTGCAGGGAATGGGGCAGTGCAGGGAATGGCTGCTGGGAATGGGGCAGTGCAGGGAATGGGCAGTGCAGGGAATGGCTGCTGGGAATGGACAGGGAATGGGGCAGTGCAGGGAATGGGCAGTGCAGGGAATGGGGCAGTGCAGGGAATGGGGCAGTGCAGGGAATGGACAGGGAATGGGCAGTGCAGGGAATGGGCAGTGCAGGGAATGGCTGCTGGGAATGGACAGGGAATGGGGCAGTGCAGGGAATGGGCAGTGCAGGGAATGGGGCAGTGCAGGGAATGGGGCAGTGCAGGGAATGGACAGGGAATGGGGCAGTGCAGGGAATGGACAGGGAATGGGGCAGTGCAGGGAATGGGCAGTGCAGGGAATGGGCAGTGCAGGGAATGGCTGCTGGGAATGGGGCAGTGCAGGGAATGGCTGCTGGGAATGGACAGGGAATGGGGCAGTGCAGGGAATGGGGCAGTGCAGGGAATGGGGCAGTGCAGGGAATGGACAGGGAATGGGCAGTGCAGGGAATGGGGCAGTGCAGGGAATGGACAGGGAATGGGCAGTGCAGGGAATGGGCAGTGCAGGGAATGGGCAGTGCAGGGAATGGACAGGGAATGGCTGCTGGGAATGGGCAGTGCAGGGAATGGGGCAGTGCAGGGAATGGCTGCTGGGAATGGGGCAGTGCAGGGAATGGCTGCTGGGAATGGACAGGGAATGGGTGCTGCTGGGAATGGCTGCTGGGAATGACTGCTGGGAATGGCTGCTGCTGGGAATGGGGCAGTGCAGGGAATGGAGCAGTGCAGGGAATGGACAGGGAATGGGCAGTGCAGGGAATGGAGCAGTGCAGGGAATGGGTGCTGCTAGGAATGGACAGGGAATGGAGCAGTGCAGGGAATGGAGCAGTGCAGGGAATGGGTGCTGCAGTGAACGGGGCAGTGCAAGGAATGGGGCAGTGCAGTGAACGGGGCAGTGCAAGGAATGGGGCAGTGCAGGGAATGGAGCAGTGCAGGGAATGGGCAGTGCAGGGAATGGGCAGTGCAGGGGATGGGCAGTGCAGGGTTTGGGATATGGCAGGGAATGGGGCAGTGCAGGGAATGGGCACCGCACAGGATGGGTGCAATGCACGGGAGGATTGGGGTGCCCAAGAACATCCCAAGAAGGTTGGGTGCTCACAGAGCCTGGTGCCCAGGGCACGACATGCCATAGGGATGGGGTGTCCAAGTGATGGGGTGCCCAGGGGATGGATGTCCAGGGGATGAGTGCCCAGGGGATGGAGTGCCCAGTGGGAAGGGCATCCAGGGGATGAGTTCCCAGGGGATGGTGCTGTCCCCACTCACCGCCATGCTGTGTGACAGCTGCTCGGCCGTCAGGCTCAGGGTGTAGTGCTGGGCCTCCAGCCGCCGGCACTGCGTCTGCAGCACCTGGCGCTCCAGGTTTTGTTCTGCAACATCCAAAGGACAAGGGCTGAGCGCCGCCTCCTTGGGCTCCTTGCACCACCCATGGAGGGTGCCAGCCCGGCTCTAGGCTCTGCCCAGCCAGCAGTGATTGCCCCCAGCATCCCAGAGCATTCCCAACCCTGGCACTGCCTGTAGGGAACCTTTAGGTCCCACTGGGAGGACACCGGGCAGCTGTGAATACACTGATTTTTCATGCAAACGTTAATTTTTGCAAAAACAACAGTGCCTGTTGCTTTCAAGCTGCTCCTGCACTTCTGGAGATTCCCCCAGTGCTTTCCCAGCCCATCCCAGCAGGAACCACTGACACCTCCCACAGGAAACTAAAGCACAAATCGGCATTTTAACCCTCCCTGCCCAACACCCTGCACCCCTTACCTTCTATATGTTCCTGGTATGCTTCAAAAATTGCCTCGATCCCTTGCCACTTGGGCCTGGGGTAATCTTCCTCCTCCTCCTCCTCTTCCTCCTCCTCCTCCTCGTCCTCGGAGGCGGAGTCCCGGGGCAGCGGGGGCAGTGGCCGGAGTGGCCCCTCGGCCGTGCCGTTGTGCGGGGCCCCGGCCAGGCGGGTGGACACCTGCAGCTCCGGGATGTTGTAGTGGATGGAGGTGTCCAGTTTGTGGTTCTGCTCCGCCGTCAGCGCCGCCGTCCCCGCTGTGGGCAGCCACAGTCAGCCCCTGCCCGCTCCCCACGGCCCCTCGAGGCATTAATTCCACCCTTCCCAGACTTTTTGTGGGCTTACAGGTGGGGTTTTATCACTCTTTGTGCGCTGGAGTAGTTTCATTTCTTTCAATCACTCAACTGAGTGAGTTTGGAGGCTTTGGAGCTGTATTATATCCCTAATTTTTAGCTTCGGCAATGAGCTCATGGGATGCTCCAGCATTGAGGTTGCCAGTGCCAAACCCTGGTGGGGGGACAAGGGGGTGATATCCCAGTACCCAACCAGCTTCCTGCATCCCTGCTTCTTTTTCTGGACATCAGGGAGAATTTCTTGACTGGCAGGGTTGTTAAACACTGGAAGGAGCTGCCCTGAGAGGTGGTGGGAGCCCCCATCCCTGGAGGGGTTCAAGGAGGGCTCGATGTGGCACTCAGTTCAGAATCTTACTCTCCTGGATTCTTAAGTACTTTAGATTTGTAAGTTAGGCCTGTAAGGAAGTTATTGTTTTGTGGTATAGTAAATTCCATATGAATCCCTCGCTAAATTGTTTTAAGTTGTCAATTAAGTTTAAATGCTGTTAAGTTTAAGTTAAGTGCTGTTGGGCCTTTAAACATAGCCTGTTGATCAAGTCCAGGCTCAGTTTAGCACAGGGATCCACTCTGAACTTGTGACTCAACACGAGGGTGTTCCATATTCCTTTTTGTCCTTACCCCTTCCTATCCTTTCGTTTCTGCCTCCTCCAGCCTCCACACAGATTACTTGGGGTTTACTTATTGACTTTGCATTTTTGTTTCCTTTTCCTCAGAGTGCTTTAACCATCTAATACACAGGACAGAGGACCTCGCCAACAAACTTTGTTGTGACACTGTTTTTACACTAAACCCGGTTTTGCTGATACTTTTGCTGGCGATTCTTCAAGTGACTTTAAAACAGTAATTCCCAACAACTTCCCCGTTACCTTTGTGCTTCTGCAGCGCCTTCTGCGTGGACTGCAGCACCGACTCGTGGAACTGGTGGGCAAACTCCTCGGCAATGAAGGGCTCCCAGGGCTTGCTCTTGCCGTTCATGCTGTGGGACAGCGGCACCGGGATGTCCTTGGGGAGGGGACCCCTGACGTAGCTGAGGATGCTCAGAGCCTTCTTCCCGGGGTGCCCGTCGCTCAGCCGGGGCTTCTCCGGCGCCGTGCCCGACTCCTTGGGCCTCGGTGGCTCCTGGGGCCTCAGCTGGTCTAACCTGGAGGCTTCTGCCACCTTCGGCGCCTCCGGCACGGAGACGGCGATGCCCACGGGTTTATCCAGGTCCAGCAGGAGCGGTGGCACTGGAGGCTCTTTGGGAAGAGGAGGAGCAGTTGGCTGCAGCCTGGACTCCGTGCACCCCTCAAGGCAAAGCTGTTGCCCCCCCAACCCAAGACCCGGGGAAGGACTTGGGGCGCTTACCAGTGCTGGGGGCACCGGGGCTGTCCCGCGGCGAGCTCTTCACCACCACGGCGGCCGGCGTGGTCTTCTGCTTCATGGCCTGGAGCATCTCCACCAGCTTCTCCTTGTCTGCGGCATGGGAAGCTGAGGTTTAGTGTAGCCTCTGCTCAGCAGAGCAAGCTCATGGCCCCAGGCAGATCCCCCGCGGCGCCCCCAAGCCCGAGCGTGCGCGGGCCATGGCTGTTACCTTTCCTCTTCTCGGCGCTGATGTGCGTGAGGTTGAAGATGGTGAGGAAGCGCTTCTTCTCCTCGAAGTTGGGGCTGTTGTTCATCTCGTCGGGGCTGTAGCGGGTGGAGAGCGGCAGGCGCGGGGAGGGCGTGCGGCGCTTGTTCTGCACCGTGGGCGGAGAGGGGCTCCGCTCCCGCAGCATCCGCCGGCGCTTGCGCCGCTTCTGGCTCAGCAGTTCCTCCTTCTGCTGCTGCGTGGTGAGGCCGAAGAGCTGCAGGAACTCCAGCTTCTGGGGCGACCAGGGGGAGAGCAGAGCAGGGTCATCCCCCATCCTCGCCTTCATCCCCATTCTCATCCCCACGCCCGCTGTCATCCTCATCTTCATTCCTATTCCCATCCTCATGCCCAGCCTCATCCCTGTTACAATCCTCATCTCCATTCCCATTCCCATCCCCATTCTCATTTCCATTCCCCATCCCCATTCTCATCCCCGTTCTCCCCATCCTCATTTTCATTCCTGTTTGTATCCCTATCCTCATCTTCATCCCACCCCCATTCCCGTTCCAATGCCCATCCTTTCTGCCATCCTCATTTCCATCCCCATCTCTAACCCCCTGGTGCCTCTGCACACATGTGGGGATGGTGGCTGCACTGGGCACTGGTGTAAAGGAGGGGCTGCTCCCTCAGGGGACAGGGAGGGGACAGGGAGGGGACAGGGAGGGGACAGGGGGTGCCCCCAGTACCTCAGAGGACGTGTCCAGCTTCAGCGGGGGCTGCTCAGCCACGCAGCGGAGATGGGCCCGCACCTCCTCCTCGTCGCTGTCGTCACAGGAGTCATCCAGGTCGTAGTAGTACCCTGGGGATGGGGAGAGGCTGGTGAGAGGCTGGGAACACCTTGGGGACCTGCTGGGACCGCGGGGAATCTTCTGGGACGCAGGGGAACCCCAGTGGGGATGGGGGTGCACCAGGGCAGGATGTCAGAGAGGAGTGATGTGGGGGGTGCAACCCAATGGAGCCCTGTCCCCTCTCCACCAGCTGTGGGACCTCAGAGGGCATCGCCCATCACTCTGGGATGAGTGGCAGGGGGTCAGTGGGGCACAGGCTGGGGACACTGTGGCAGAGCCCCCATCCCACTGGAGTGGGGACAGCAATTCCAGCCCCTCCCAGCTCTCCGTCTCCTCCTCGCCGCTATTCTCATCCCCACTCCAGCAGCCCCATCAATATTTAAAACCCTCTTATTAGCTCCAGTTCATCATTTATTCATCGGGCATGTCTGGAGCGCAGGGTTTACCAAACCCGCTCGGATGCGGGAACGCCGGCATTCCTGGGAGACCCCCGGCCAGGTCCCGGTGCCAGGGGGGAAATCCCTGGACCCTCACCTTTCTCGCGGGCCTCCCGCCGCCGGCGCTCCTCCAGGTCCAGTTTGCTGACCAGCCTGCGGTGCTGCTGCACGAACTCGTCGTAGATGTACATGGGGTCCTGGGCGCGGGGCTGGGGGGGCCGGTAGGGCGAGCTGGGCTTGGTGGTCTCGGGGAACGCGGTGGCCGGGGCTCTTTGCTGGCTCAGGATGCTCTGAGTGGACTTTTCCAGCTCAGCTAGGAAGGGGGTGTGGGTGAAGGCCCCGTGCTCCGGGGCGCCGGGCTCCCGTCCCGGGGGGTATTTCTCCAGAGCATCCCTCTTCCTCGGGCCCTCCTCCAGCTTCTCCGGGCAGAAGACCCTCTCTGCCTTCACCAGAGGGATGCCCTGGCGGCCGGGCTCGAAGGGCGCTGGGTGGCTGTGGAGGGCGTGGGGCTCGGGGAGGCGCCGGGGAGGGTCAGGGGGGTTCTCCATCAGCGAGACGGGGTTCCAGAGGGACGTGGTGACGGGGTGGTGCTGGGGTTTGGGGGAGATGAGGGGTGGGGGCCCGCCAAAGTGCTGCCCTGGCTCCCGGCTGCTCGGCTCGTGGCGGCTCGATCCCAACCTGCGGGGAGAGGAGAGCACCGGAGAGGTGAGGAGCTGGCACTGCCACCGGAGAGCTGGCAGCGCTCCAGCCCTGGGGGATTTTGGGGAGAAATGCGCCAGTTAGGAACACTCAAAGGGGTTTGTGCACGTGGGGCTGCCGCACTTGTCCCCTTCACGCCACAAACCTGAGGGGTGGGGGCAGAGTTAAGGCTGTGCATGGGCAGGTTGAGCATGGGAGTGGCTGAATCCTAGGTGCACGGGGCTGGAGACCCCAGCCCTGACCCCTGCGTGGGGACAAGCGAGCCACCAGTGCTGCCACAGCCCCGTGGCGAGGGCAGCACCCCGGCACAACCCTCCTCTGACAGCAGGAGCCGGAGCCAGCCCGTTTGCAGGATAAATATTTCATGTGCCCAAGCTGTGCATTTAACACTTTTCCGCTCCAGCGCCCCGGAGCTCCGCGCACGGAGCAGCGAGTTCAGCTCAGCGCCGCCATGGAGTCACCGCCGGCGGGGAGCACCGCCTGCCCCTCGGGATCCATCCCTCTCCCACCCCGCTGGATGCAGGAAAAGGATGGGGATGGAATATCCCCGGCTGCAGGTGTCTGGGGGTGACCTTGCTGTCTCCTCTCCCGTTTGGGGTGGGAGGAGCGGATGGGGAAGGGAGCCTGCGGCGGGCGCTTTGTGCCGCCCCGTGATCTGCTCCTTATTATCCTCGATGAGCCGCGCTAATCCCCTGGATACCCAAAAATAACAAAGGGAGCAGGCGGCAGAGCTGGCTGGATGAGCCTGCACCGCTTAAGTGCTCAGCCACGGGGGCGAGCAAGGCCCTGTCAATCAATCCGGGGGTGTGGGCACGCTCCGCTGCCCCCCCAAACTGCCCAGGCTCGGCGCAGGTGCCCCCCAAACGAGGCATCCACCGCCCAGCCCCACTGCTTGGGAGGGGGGAGCTGCAATTAGCGGTGCTGGTGGCTGGGCAGCACCTGGCCACTCGCCGCTGGCCCCCGGCCACCTCCCGGGCTCGGCGCCTGCCGCCGCGCAGATGTCGGGCACCAGGAATGCCCGGCGCTGCCAGCACAGCCGGCCTGGCTGGCACCGTGTGGCAGGAACCCGCTGGCACCGGCCAGGCACCGTGGCTTTGGCTCATGGGATGTGTGAGGGGCACGGCCGAGGGGTGGTGGATGCCTGATAGGGGGCAGAGGTGGGTAATGGGATGAGCACAGCCACAGGTTGGGGGGAAAATCCTTTAAATCATCATGTCATGGCATCATTAAAGATCATCCTATTCCACCCCCTGCCATGGACAGGGAAACCTTCCACACGACCAGATTGCTCCAAGCCCCTTCCAACCTGGCTTTGGAAACTTCCAGGGATCCAGGGGCAGCCACAGCTTCTCTGGACAACCTGTGCCAGGGCCTCCCCACCCTCACAGGGAAGAATGTCTTCCCAATATCCCATATAACCCTGCCCTCTTTGTATACAAAGACATTCCCCCTGTCCTATCACTCCTTTCCCTCGTCCAAAGTCCCTCTCCAGCTTAAGATACGGATATCCCAGCAAGCACAGCAGTGACACGGGAAAACACAGCTCAGTTTTGGGGGGAAGCTCCATCCCTGGAGCGGGGCTGGCAGCATCCCTACCTGGGGTGCTCGGGCCGGTGCTCGGGCTCGGCTTGGCTCGGGGCACGCCCTATGTCCAGGTGCTGCTCCAGCACTTGCTGCCGGAACTCCGAGACTTGGGATTGCCGATCCTCCTTCTCCTGGCGCAGCCGGCGCTGCCGGGCCAGCCACTTCTCCTCCTCGTTGGTGCGGTGGATGAGCAGCGCCGTGGCCGCGCTGCTCCCGGGCAGGGGGAACACGCTGTGGTTGGGGATGAGGCTGGGCACGGGGTGGTGGGAGCCCGGTGGCGGGTGCAGAGGGTGCTGGATGGGCTTCGGCGTGGGCAGCACCGAGTCCTTGAGTTTGTCTGCGGTGGAAAAGGGGTGATGGAGAGTCAGGGTGTGGAAGAGGGGGGGTATTTTGGGGGCAAGAGGGACCCGGAGCTGTGGGGCAGCCTCCGGTCAGAGCTCAGCTCAGGGGGCTGCCCACTCGCTGCCAGCCCAGCTGCCCGGCATGCACCGGGCACAGTGCCCGCCTGGCCCGAGTCAGATGGCACAGGCACCGCGCCGACGCTCTGAGATGCTGCAGCTGGGCTCCTGGCAAAGCAATCTGGCAGCCAGGACAGCCCATCCCCGTCCCCAGCCACCTCCCGGAGCCACCGACCCCCTCGGCTTTGCCATCTGGATGGAGGGGAGAGGGGACCAAGGCAAGCTCTGGAAGGCGGGCGTTACCTGCTCTGCTGGGCGCCAGCGGCTCCACCGGCTTGCCCCGCTCCTCGGCCGGGTGCCCCCGCAGCCCGTGCAGCTCCGCCACGGGGAGGAAGGGCCCCTCCATGGCTTTCACCATGCTCAGCTCCTTCTCCCGGGCACGCTCCCGCTGCCTCTCCAGCTCCCGTTCCCGCTCCTTTTCCCGCTCGCGCTCCAGCTCCTTCTCGCGCTCCCGCTCCCGCTCGCGCTCCTTCTCCCGCTCCCGGTCGGCTTCTCGCTCCCGCTCCTTCTCCCGCTCCCGCTCCCTCTGCCGCAGCTCCTCGTCCATCTGCAGCCTGCAGAGAAAAACCAAAAACAAAAGCACCAACCCCAAACATCCCCCTTGGAGCACCCCTAAAATCAACCCTGTCAGCATCCCCTGGAACACCCTTGAACCTCCAGAGAACCCCCAAACGGCTCCTGGGCACCTGCCAGCACCCTCTGCAGCACTCCCAAAACCCTAGTCACCTGCCAGCATTCCTAGAGCATCCCAAAACCACCCCTGGTGCTCTGTCAGCATCCTTTGGAGCGCCCCATCCATCCCCCCCACCATCCCGTACCTCTCGGCGGCGAGGCTGGAGATGCGCTCGGACTGCAGGGCGGAGAGGGAGGAGTGGGAGAGCTCGGGGGGGTACCGGACCCCCGAGAGGTGCAGGTGCATGGCCGAGGGGTGCAGGGGTGGCAGCGAGCCCGGCGCTGGCAGCGGGTAGAAGGGGGACCTCAGTGCTGACAGGCAGTATGACTCATCCATCCTGGGGAGACAGGGATGCTCAGACGGGCAAAGAACCCCCCAGTTCCCCTGCCAGGAGCCAGATGGGGGCTTGCCTTCTACTGGGAGAAAGGGATGGAGAGCCCCAAAATGCCCCCAGCGGATCATGATCCCACCTCCCAGTGCCCCAAAGCGCATCCAGTGGGATCTCCCAGGGATCCCAAGGCTGGGAGGTGCCCACCTGAAGGCAGGATGAGGGAAGGGGTGATGTGTCAGGTAGCTGGGGTGGTAGTAGGCGGCGGCAGTGGCGGGGTCGAGGCCGAGGGGCGGCAGGGAGGACATGCGGAGATCCTCGGCCGTGTGGTAGGGACGGAAGCTCCGCAGGTAATCCTCGGTCACCGCGCTGGGAGGCACCACGTGGTGGACCGGCCGCTGCAGGCTGGGGGGCAAGGAGATGGTCACCATCCCTCCCTGTCCCCCGGGGGGAGATGTCACCTCCCCCAGATGGGAGCTCGCGGGGGACACCCTCATCCCGCGACCGCTCCCGTCCACTGCGAGCAGACTCACTTGAGAGGAGGGAAGCGGGAGTCCTGGACCACGGAGCTGGGGGGCAGCCCGAAGGAGTAGGGTGTCCCCAAGAGGTGGGAGGGGACAGTGGGACCCCCTGCCTTCTCCTGCGTCAGCGGGGGCTCTGAGATGAGGCGCTCGCGGCCGGCGCTGCTGCTGCTGCCTCGTGACCCTGCTTCCTGCTGCAAGGCAAAGGGGCAGGAAAGCCAAGATGGGCATTAGGGGACAGCAGGGCATGGGGAAATCCCTGCTGTGGCCCCACCCCAAAACCCTCTGTAGGTGCCCAGCGTGCCCTGGCTGGCACCAGTACCCAGGGAAGGATTCATCCACCAGGGCATCTCCTGCATCCAGGCTTTGGAAAGGCAGATGGAAGGGTGGGAGGGTCTGAGAGGCTGCACCGGCGGGGCCCCAGTGGGAAAGGAGGTGCTGAAGCCGGGGCAGAGCTGAGGGCAAGACACCCATTACCTGCCTGGAGATTTATGGCTGCTTTGTTCTCCTGAGCTATTAATCATCCGGGGAGGAGTGACACGGCCGGGGGAAATCCAGCTGGCCTTTGATAAGGGCCATAACCCAGGGGTCAGCCCACAATCCCCCCGGCACCCCCCGGCATCAGCACCCTCCCACACAGGGCCTCAGCCGCTTTCCATCAGCTTCCACCCCTGGTGTCAGCACAAAGGTCACTCCCTCCAGCTGGGGGTCACTCCCTCTAGCAAGGGGGAACAACGTAGGGTGACAAGACACCCCACAGGATTTGACAATTAGTGGGGCTACCCCCCCAGCAAGGCAAGCTTCGGTTTAAAATTTGTTATTTCTCATCGCACCTTGTCCATTTAGCAGCTCAGGAGGAGGAGGATGGTGGCACCCACAGCATCCTCCACCCCAGCATCCCTCCCCACCCTATCCCATCCCATCCCATCCCATCCCATCCCATCCCATCCCATCCCATCCCATCCCATCCCATCCCATCCCATCCCTCCAGGGCAGGGCCAGCCCCAAGGTCACCACAAAGGGTGTGGTGGCCTGCACAGAGCTCACTGTGCGTGCCAGGCTCTGCTCTAATTACCTCCCGGCTGGGGCACCGCTCTGCCAGACATCACCACGCTCCATTAACCCCCACACCAGGGGGGACACGGGGGGGACACGGGGCTGGGGAGCACCCCGACACCCCACGCACCCCTCCGAGCTCCCGGGGACCACGGTTCCATTTATTTCCCCCCCCCCTCACCCCCAGCGTTTCTCATCCCCTACCCTCGTCTCTCTTTGTGTTTAATTAGTCTTTCCAAGTGGCATAATCCCCCCGGGAATCTGCTTGTAGCATGCGGAGGAGAGGAGAGCCACTAACGATGCTTCTTAATTAGCTGCTCTCCCCCCCCCCCCCCCCAACCCCTCCTCCTCCTCCTTCCTTGCCCTCCCCTCCGGATGGCAGCCCGGGGATGATGGCAGCAGGGGGACGATGGCAGCCCCGGTGACAACGCCAGCTCGGGGACACAGCAGGGAGGGGAAGGGACCAAATGTGGGCAGCCCAGTGATCCCTCAGTACCCCACACCCTCCATCCTTCAGGGGGGCCCGGGCAGCCCCCAGACACAGCCATACCTGTCTGCCCTCGCTCCTCCAGACCCCGTTGACCGTCTTGGTGGGGGCGATGGTGACGACGGGCGGCGTGCTGGGCACGCTGTGCCCCCCCGGGGGCACGATGATGGGGCCCATGGGGCCACGCTTGGGCGTGCTGGCGGGGGAGCTGTGGTTGGTGGCCGGTGAGGACACCGGGGACGACTCGCTGCTCAGTGAGGACCCTGGAATTCAATCAGAAATGGAAAGAAGTTAGGAGAACAGCAGTTAAACCACCCTCTGAAGGAGCTGGAGCCATCCCTGACAGGATGCCTCACTGCAGGGAGCAGGGGTGGGCCACTGGGATGCACTCAGGGTGTTCAGCATCCTGCCAGACTCTCAAACTGGAGGAGGTCCCCCATCCTCCCATCCCAGAAGTTTCCAGTGCTGCTAAAGGCTCCACCCGGCACGGTGGGATGGGGCAGCCTCTTGCTCCCACCTAACAGGGACTGGCAAACCCCCAGTCCCACAGAGCCCCTTGGCACAAGTGACACTGATGTGATGCCAGCCCCAGACGGCCACATCTTCCCAAGGCAAACCCAGAGACTCCTTAATCCAGCTGCAGGAGCTGTCAAGGACAGGCCCTGGCCTCTGGAGACACGGGGATGAAGGAGTGACTCCCTGAAACCCTTGGGCAAAGCTTTGGTTTCATTTGCACAATACATCTGCACTTTAACTTATCCCCACCCCAGGGATGCTGGCCGTATTTCCAAAGGGAAAATAAAAATGGAGTGAAAGTGGAGAACAGGAAAAGCAGAGAAATACAAATTCCACATTAACGGGGGCACACGGAGCCTGGTGTCTGCTCCACGGAACACTTCCCATTCCTCAAACCCATCTGGGCAGCCTGGGGGGCTCTGAAACCCCAAACTCTGCTCCCTCCATCCCACAGTCTGGGCCAGAGGGAGATTCCAACGTCAGTGGCTGGAGAGTGAGGAGTGGGCTGTGCTCACAGGGTGAGGTGGCAGCGATGCTCCCAGGCAGTGAGCAGGGCACGGAGAGAGTCCTGAGCGTGCAGGGTGTCTCATCACCTTTCCCAGCGTGCAGGGCCTCTCCCCTGAGCGTGTCCCGTGGGCACGGCAGCCACTCCCAGAGCGTGCCAGCCGCTCCTCACCCTGCACCCCGCCTCATCCCCTTGCCCTCTCCTCAGGCCACACAACACCAGGAGGGAGCCAGGGAATGCCGGGGGGAAGCAGGAGCATCCCCGGGCAGCGGGAGGGCTGCAGGGTGGGAAGGAAGCTCCACAAGGACGCTCTGTGGGAAGGATGCTCAGCGGAGCAGAGGCCAAGCGGAGCATCCCGCTGCCGGCCGCCCTCCCTGATTAATTCTTCCCGAGTCGCTCCGAATCGCTTTCATTTGAAGAGCAGCAAGGCTGGGGGAAGGAGAAAGGCTGTCCCCGACAAAGGAGGCCGATTTGACACCCACTGAAGTCTATCTTGTCAGCGCAAGGCCAACAACAATTAGCAGCCTAATCCCCTCTGAGCTGGGAAGCCATTACTCACCACGCGATAGCGTTAACAATCAATACCATCACAATGAGCCCGGCAATTAATGAAGCTAAAGTCTTACTTCAGAACCTTAATTCTCGCTGTGTGGCTTTAAACGGGAGGGTTTGTGATCGTTATAATTAACTGGTGGTATTCAGCCAGGAGTTAGTCAATGAAACTAATCTGGATTGGAGATGACAAGAGGCACAGTGTGATGGTGTCACCTTTGTTTTCTGACCTCCCGCTTCCCCGCTCGGCGATAGCAGATTAGCAGCCCGGGCTGACAGGCAAATGTAATTAACAGCTGAGACCCTGACGGAGAACTGGGAAAAAAGAAGGGAAGGAGGGGTGGAATAAAACCCACCCTGCGGACAGCCCCGGGCTGGACAAGAGGCAGCAGCCCCCGGGCAGGCGGTGGCTTTGTGGGGCTTTGCTGGGAAGGGGTCAGTCAGGATGAGCCTTGGCAGTTTGGGATGCTGTGGAGCAGCAGGATATCCCTAGGGATGTGCCAGCACACCTGTGAGCCCATAAAGCTGGAAAAAAAACAGTGATCCTGCATGGATCCGGCATCTGCCACGGCAGAGGGAAGTGGAGTGGGCATCTCCCTTTGTGGGAAGTGGGTGAGGGTTTCAGGGAAAAGCAATTTGTTTCCTGGTGCTAAAAACCACAGCAAGGAGAAAAACACCCTTCCCAACACACACCCAAACCCACACGGATCAAAAACCTCTGAGACAGGCCACTTGAGGCACCCAAATGGGCAAGGGAGGGGTTTTTTGCAAACAAACTATGCAGGTGTTAAGGGGAAATCCAAAGGGAATGTGGCTGCTTCTCTCCAGTGCCACAAAATCCATGCCCAAACCTGCTGCTGTCCCTTGGGATGGGCTGAGCAGCACGGGGAGGGCACAAGCTGTGGGGTGCAAGGGGGAAAAAAAAGCAAAATAATTCCCCAAACTCAATCAATCGCTGTGAAGGAAGCAGATGGGTTCCAGAGGAAGCAGCTGGGAAAAACCAGGAGCTTCCAGTGAGGATGAAGCATCACCAAGACCTGGTTCCCTCAGAGTTGCAGGGACCTGGTATCCCCACACGTTTCCTTAGGAGCAGCTGATGCTTCAGGTCATGGCTGTGCCAGAGATTTTTGGGCTGCAAGGAGGGTCTTGTAGATGGGATTTTCCAAAAAGAGCCCTGCGAAAGGGGTCTGGGGAAAAGGATTGTGCCAAAGGGGCCTTTAAAAAAGGGTCTTCCAAAAAGACTTCGCAAAAAACATCTTGCGATGGGGTTGGGTGTCTTTTGCAGGGATCAAAGTGCCCAGGCAGTGGGCAATGATCCAAGGGGAGCACCCACTGATGCAAACAGCAGGGACAGAGACTATTTCATCCCAAATTAAAGATACCAGCAGTCTCCTGGAAACACTTCCCAGCCTGGGGACTGGCTGCCTCCTCATCTGGGTGTGGAAGCCCTGGCAATTCCCCCCTGTCCCACACTCCCTGTGGCAGGGGGGACCTCGGGGTGCTCTAGAAGCAGATTACACCCCACAACCAAACAGAGAGAGGGGGGTGCGGTGGAGGATGCGGGCGACAAGGGCTGGGCACCCCCCTGGGGCCGTTCAGTTGGGAAATTTGGCCAGGGAAGTAGAAAGTTTGGGGAACCTCTGGAAAAACCAGCGTGATGGGGAGGCAGCAGGGCTGGTCCCTGCCACGCCGTGCTCTCCCAGGGTACAGTGAGCAAATACAGCACTCGGATTACTCCGGAAGAATTGAATTCCCGAACTGCCCCCTTGAGACACGGCGCCAGGAAAAGGCATTAGCTGGGGAAATGGCAGGAAAACACCGGCTCCAGCTCCTGGGAAAGGCACCAGCGTTTGTCACCGCCCTGCCCCTGCCCCTGTCCCCACCTCTGGGCTCCTCGGCTTGCTTGGCGAGCTTGCGGAGGGCGGCGGCGAAGCTGGAGGAAGGTGCTGCCTGGACGGACAAAGTGCTGCTGGCGGCGGGGCTGCCATTGGGAACGATGGAGCCGTTCAGGGGGGACGGGGTCAGGGGGCTCACGGTGGCGGTGGTGCGGGTGGCCGTGGAGAGCATTCCTAGGGACGGCGACTTCGGCTCATGGCTCATGCCTGCGAACCAGAGAGAGGGGGGTTAGACACGTGGAGACAGGATCCTCAACCTCCCCCCAGGAGCTGGGATCACCAGCTGCTTTCCTTTAGTTCATCATCCCACCCCAAAATGCACCCCGAGCTCAGGCAATGGCAGGGGGAGAGCGTGTCCCAGCATTCCACAGTCCCACTGAACCCCTGGATAATGGAGCAGGAGGGCTCAGCAGAGCTCTGCAGGGTGTTCTGGGGGACTTCAGCATCCTGATGCAGGTGGTGGGGAGAGGCGCAGTCCCCTGACTTCCATGGTGCTGCCAAAACCCAAAGCACCACTGCTGCACCCCTTATTGCCACTACTGCACCCCCAAATCCAGCTACTGCACACTCAAATCCCCACCACTGTACCCCTAAATCCACAATATTGCAATCCTTGGATTCCCAGCGCTGCACCCCCAAATTCCCACTGCTGCATCCCTGAATTAACAATATTTCATCCCTGGGTCTTCAGCACTGCACACTCAAATCCCCAGTAACACATCCCTGGATCCCCAGAACTGCACCCTTAAATCCCCACCACTGCACCCCCCAAAACCCCAATACTGCATGCCCAAATCCCCAGCACTGCACCCCCAGCTCCCCACACTGCCCCTTCAAATCCTCATGCCCCAAATCCCCACCACTGCACCCTGAAGTACCGAGGTCCTAAAGGGCACAGTGACCCCAAAAGTGAGGCTCAGGTGCTGAGCAGGAGGGTGCAGCCCTCCCCGAGCCCCCCCCAGCTGTCACACCAATTGCTCCAGGGCTCTCCACCTCCCAAAACAGCAACTGCTGATGTCAGGGCCCTTAAAATAGACTTCACCCAGCAGCTTCATTAACACCAGCCTAAAATTAGCCCGGCTCCCAGGTGGGCAGGAGGATGGTGGGGGGGGGGGGTCTTGGGGCAGCCCCCAACTCCCAGCAGGCCTGGAGGCAGCTCGAGGCATTGAACACCTGGAGCATGCACTGCACAGGGTGGATGGAGCATCCCCGGAGCATCCCGTGGCAGCGGATGGCCAGGGAGCCACGGGCGCCGCGGGGGCACGGGGGGCACTCAGCGTTGATTAATCTTTGCCCCCCCGGCCCCAGGAGAGGCGGCCGGCGCGGCGGCGCGCTCCCCTCTGCCCTCATTATACAAGCATTTATTAACTCCGGTGCTCTCAGCCATTGACTGCCGCCTTGTCGACACGCTCGGCTCATGTAAATTCATTACCAGAACAGCTGGGAAGCCAACCCGCCACGCCAGCCTGGCCCCGGCACCCCCAGGCTCTGCGCTGGCACCCCCGGGCTCTGCTCCAGCCCCGGGTGAGGGCTCGGTGCCCCCCCCCCCCCCCCGAGAGCGAGGCACCGGGATCTGCCTGCAGCACCAGGCGCCCACGCACCATCCAAAGGGGACACGGCACTCCAGGCACAGCCTGCAGCTCCCATGCACCTCCTGAGCATTGCCCCACATCCACCAGGCACTGCCCCACATTCCCCGGGCACTGCCTGGCATCCCCTGGGCACAGCCCTGCATCCCCCAGGCACTGCCCCACATCCACCAGGCACAATCCTGCATCCCCAGGCACTGCCTGGCATCCCCTTGGCACAGCCCTGCATCCCCCAGGCACTGCCCCACATCCACCAGGCACAATCCTGCATCCCCAGGCCCTGCCCCACATCCACCAGGCACAATCCTGCATCCCCAGGCCCTGCCCCACATCCACCAGGCACAGCCCTGCATCCCCAGGCACTGCCTGGCATCCCCTTGGCACAGCCCTCCATCCTCCCAGCACTGCCCCACAGCCTCCAGGCACAGCCCCAAACACTTCCCAGTGCCCCCCAGTTCCTCCCCACCTATTAACCCCAACATGACCCCCACTTCCAGCCCCAGCCAGGCCTGGAGACGTTTTTCCAACCATCAGCAGGGATCAGCAGGCTGGCACACGGGCGCGGGGCTGGCGGCAGGGCATCACCCGTGTGATGCTCAGCTGATCCCCGCGGCCCCAAACGCCTCCCGGCCAACTGCTGATCCCAGTGGGATTTGCCAGGCGAGCACAGGGCAGCCGGGAGCGGGAGAGTGGCTGCGGCAGCGTGCGGGGAGCTCGCCTGCCCCCCGGGCTGAGCTGTGCCGCTGCCCCAAACCAGTTCTGCCGCTCCCTCCCGGTGATAAAATCGGCGCCTCCGCCCCGGCTGGGGCCCGAGCAGCGCCGCTCACCCGCCGTGCCCCGCCGGCGCTGGCGTCCGTCTGTCCGGGCGTCCCTGGGCTGCTCTGCGGGACAGCTGCCAGCTGGGGAAACTGAGGCACGGAGAGCTGGCGGGGCGGGAGCATCCACACAGGGATGGGACGGGATGTGGGGCTGCCACGCTGCGTCCCCCCATCCCTCCGGCATCCCATCGCCGGCACGGCGTGGGTGCCACTCACCCCTGCGGGTGGCTGGGGACGCCGCGACGCCCCACGGTGAGGTGGGGCCCCCCCAGCTCTGCCCCTCCCCGGCTGCTCCTCTCAGCAGGCAGATCCGTGCGGAAAAACAGGTCAAGTTTGGAGCCTGGAGCAGCCCGGGGTCACGGCAGCGGTTGCCTCACCAGGGCGGGGAGATGAACCCCAAAACGGGACAGGCTGTCCCTCCACTGTCCCCAGCCCTGTGTGGGTACAGGGCTGGCACTCCCATGTACCCCTCCCTGGGAAACCGATGCCTGAAACCCCACACACACCAAGGCACGGGGGGGGCCTCAGGACACCTGGGTCCCCCGCTGAGGCCCACAAGGGGGAGGTTGGGGAGCAGGCGATGTGTCACCCTGTCCCCGTCCCTCCCACAGCATGTGCCCGGGCACAGCAGTACAGGGAGTGTCTGGCATTCCCGGTGCCCGCTGGCTGCCTGCCCGCGGGAGCAGGCGGAGGAGGAGGAGCGGGGATGGCAGGGTCACTGCCACGCTCCCCCTCACCCTTCCCGCAGCGCCGCACACGGCACCCGCCACGGGGCTGGCATCTCCGGCGGCACAGGAGCCCGCAGCCCTGACTCCCGGAGCGGCGCTCCCGCCCCCCCCACCCCCGGAGCCCCCGCATCCCCGGCTCAGGGCTGGGAGCCGGGAGCTGGGAGCGTGCCATGTTCTCTCCATCTGCTCCTGATGATGCTGGCGGGTTTTTTGGCAGCGGGAGCCTCCTCCGGCAGCGAGAGCAGAACCAGTCTGGCTGCCTGGTGGGGCTGGAGACAAATAAAACCCCTTGGCAGCCGCTGCGGGCAGGCAGGAGCGGGCAGCGAGGGGCAGGGACGGGCTCCCAGTGCCCTGAAATCCCTGGGCACGGGGTACCGCTGTGGGGAAACGGGAAGTGGGCAGGTTTAGCACCTTGGCTCCCGGCTGCCCCCTTCCCAGCACCTTGAAAGGCCTCTAATGAGCGTGGAGTGCCCTTGGGAGCAGATTGCCATTGAACTCGACCTGCACCAGCCGCCCGCTCTTACAGCAGCTATTTTGAGCTGCCGGGCTCCCAAGTGCTGGAACTAATAATTTATTACCAAATACGATCAGGCAGCAGCTCCAGCCCCTGGCAAATGGAGCGGAAAAAAACCCAGTGCGGCGGGAAGCCGAGGGAGTGGGGAGAGAGACGAGCATCCTGCATCCTCCTCCTCCTCCCCCGGGATGGATCCGCACCCACCCCGCAGCACCGCAGCTGGGACGGAGCCCACTTGGCCAAGCCCTCTGGAAGGCTCCACCACGCTCACTGCTGATGGTCCCCCAAGGGATTTGGGGTGCTGAGGTCCCCCCTCAGCCTTTCCCCCCTCTCTCAGCGCCTCCGCTCCCGCTCCGGAGCCGCATCCAGCTGCACGCTCCAAGCAGGAACAGCTGCTCTGCATGGATTTTCAATGCTAATGGCCTCGCATTGTCAGTCCCCCTTCCCTCTGCCTGAACGCAGCGGGCAGAGCCCCAGGACGGAGGGCAGGGGGCCAGGGCCAGCGCGTGCCACACGCCCTGCCACCCCCTCGGGCAGGGGACAGGCAGGGGACAGGCAGAGGTGACAGGCAGGGGACAGGCAGGGGTGACAGGCAGGGGACAGGCAGAGGTGACCAGCTCCTCTCCCGGTGATGCCCTGCCGAGCCGCCGCACGTTTCCCACCCCTCATTAGAGCAGCTCTGCCGCCGCGCCTCCAACATGCTCCATTAATTAATTAATTGATCGATCCGAGCCTGTGCTCCTGCCCTCTCTCCCTACTTCCCAGCACACAGCTGAAACGAGGGGAGGTGGCCCGGGCTTGGCGTCCCCAAGTGTCCCCAGGCGCAGAGAGATGCAGGCACAGCCTCTGTCCAAATTTAGGGTGCTCATGGTAGAACCCAGGGCCCATCCTGGGAACAGCCCCCCCCCCCCATCCCCCTGGAGGGTTCCCCATGGTGAGGAGCACCTTGGGTGGGATTTGGGGCTCCCCGTGGAGCCTGGCACAGCACCGAGCACCCAGCACTATTATCGGCCTGGGCCTCCATCGATCACTCCTCCACGGACCATTGATCTGGCAAACGACAACAAGCAAACTAATAAGAGCTCGTTTGGAGGGCGCAGCGCAGGGGATGGAGCGATGCCGGGTGGTTTCTCTCCCTTCCCAACCTCCCCGTGCCCAGCCAAGCAGCCCTGGGAGCCTTTTCAGCCCTCAGGAAATCGAGCCAGGGAAAGATTTACTTTAAAGCAACTTTCTCCCCTGTTCCTGCCCTGTTTTGAAGCTGGGAGCTTGGAAGATCAACACCCTGTGCCCCAAGGGTGCTGCTGGGCCCTGAACTCCCCTCTGCAGCTTCAGGGTTGGGTTTGGCAGCTCCTGTTGGCTCCTGATGCCCAGATCCAAGTGCCAGCTCCCTGCTGAGGATCCCTCTGCTTTGGGGGAAGTGGGGTACAGCCCTCACCCCTTCACACCGGTGTCTTCTGGGGCTCAGTGGCTTTGTGGGGCACGGGGCACTCCATGGGGCTGCCAGCCATTGCCTGGGAGAGACTGGGCACTGCACCTGGGATGCTGGGAATTGCCTGGAGGAGATTTGGGAATTGCCTGGGAGAGACTGGGCACTGCACCTGGGATGCTGGGAATTGCCTGGAGGAGATTTGGGAATTGCACTGGGATGCTGGGCATGGTCTGAGAGGGAGCCGGGCACTGCCCTGCTGGGCACCTAAGGGCCCTGCCAGGCATTGTTTGGTGCTGCCGGGCACAGCACGGTGGCATTAAACGGTGCCACTGGGCACTGCCCAGTGCCACCGAGCCTTGCACGGCGGCGCTGGGCATTCCACAGTGCCGCTGGGCATTCCCAGATGCCACAGGGCACTGCACGGCGGCACCGGGCATTCCACAGAGCCGTTGGGCAACACCTGGGCCGGAGCCAGGCACCGCGAGGTGCTGCCAAAACTTACCAGCCACGGCACAGCCCGAGAGCGGGCACTGCTGGCACACCCAGGCTGCCCTCCCATGCCCACACGCCCGTGCCCCATGTCCCCACGTCCCCGGGCTGGCACAGGCGTGCAGCAGCAGCAGTGCATTGTTTTGGGCGCAGGATCCCTTGCCCAGCAGATGGCAGGTATAACAAAGCAGCTTGCTGCGGCCAAGCCAATTATTTATCTAATTATGATTTACCACTTAACCACATGATCTTTCTGCAGAGTTGTAGGCAATTAAAACCGGGGTGATTATGTGGATTATGCAAATCGGCTGGAGCCGAGCGAATAAAATTGGAGATTAGAGTTTCACGCAGGCTGGATCTTGCATGGGGCAAGTCCTGGAGGGGCAGGGGCAGGGCAGGGGCCTGCAGAGAGGGGCAGGGGGCTGCAGGCAGGGTGGGAGGCCAGGACTCAGCCAAGGGAAGGGGCTGCAGGACACAGTTGGGAAGTGCCAGGACAAGGTGAGCAGATGCCTCGTGCCACCCCCCCTTGCAGCACTGGGGCCACAGCCAAAAACTGCCCCCATCACGGGGTGGGTGCCCTGCTGCTGGTGGGTGACTCTGCTGGCACCAGGGACTCCCCAGCATCCGCCCCCGCTGCACCCCAAAAAGCTGAGATGGGTTCCACAGCGCAGCCCCCATCCCTTACCCCATCCACGGGGCAGCTCATGCCTGGCATCAGAGGCAATTAATACCAAGTACTAATAACAGGTACTAATACCAGGTATTAATAACAAGTACTAATAACGGGCATTAATAACCAGTATTAATAAGGAGCATTAATAACGCCGCCTGGCAGATTACGCCGCCCGCCCCGCTTGATATGAGATTTATGGATGGCGCAAAGTCCGGAAATACAGGAGTATTAATGGTAATTCCTCGTGTCCTAGCAAAGGTCACAGGCAATCTCCATCAATCCCGCTGCAGAGTGGGGGGCCTGGGCAGGATGGGGGGGTCCAGGCAGGATGGGGGTCCCCCCTTCACCCCCAGGATCCCCCAGCAGTTTCTGGTGGTGCAGATGGCCCAGCACGGGCCAGAGCGAAGGTTTTACCTCGGGATAGGAAATTATCCCTGGCAAACAGAGAATTTGCTGTGTGGATTTTCATTTTCCCAATACCAGCGCCATCTGCTCCCGACCGGGGCCCCACGTTTTGAGCTATGAGGTGTTGTGGAGGTCTTGGGAAGACTTTGGATTTCTCCAAGCCTGGGAGCACCTGCAGTGTCACCAGGGCCGCCTTGATGGGTGCTTCCCTTTTCATGGAGGACCAGAAAAAAAAAAAAAGAGGAAGGTTTGAAGGAGCAGAGATGTCCCCGGAGCCAGACTCTCCTGGGGATGGGGACACACTGCCAGCACTGGTGGGACAGATCCAGCACGCTCCTCATGGCAAGGAAGATCAACCAAAACCCCAGCAAGGGGAGCAAGCCTCTCTTCTCTTCCCATGCCGGGATTTAGGGTGATTAATACCAGTGATCCCATGTGCCAGTGCTGGGAAGGCCGGCCCGTGCCCCCATGAGCAGCATCTTTCCTTTCTGCCTACAGTAATCCTCAGCCTTTCGAGCAAATTATTAAAATTCACTTATATTTAATCTGCCTGCTGGAATTAATTGAATTTTTACGCTTGGCAAATGTCAGTGGGTGCACGCTGCCTCCCAACGGGGACCCGGCTGCAGGTGCAGCGGGCACAGCCCGCGGCTCTCACCCCTCCCCAGGGATAAATCCCACCCTGGAGCAGGGGACAGGGTGCCCACGGGCCCCACTGCCAGGATGCCAGCACCTCCCAGCTCTGCAGGAATGCTCAGTGACACCAGGCATGCATCCCCCAAACCTCCCTGTGGAGGGAAGCTCCCCAGATCCCATGGGATTCCCACCGTGGTGGCTTCGGAGGGGACACTGGGAGCCCCTCTCTCCCTTTCCCACACCAGCGCCGGAGATGCCAGCGCCCTGCCTGGCATTGTAGTCGCCCTCCGGGTGATGAGAGCCTTCCTCCCTTCCCCATCCTCCTCCTCGCAAATTGCCAAAGCATCTAATTTGCCCGCTGGGAAGGCCGAGGGAAAAGAGCCTCTATTTTGCCGGTAATAAGCCCTCCAGACAAAGGCGGGATGAGCCATTCAGCGCCGGGAAGGGGGAAGGGTCCGGCCCCACGCCGGAGCGGTGCCAGGGGCTCGGGGAAGCCAGAGATTCCCTCCCTGTCGGGGGGACACACACACACAGCGTGGGACACTCCCCCCAGGACGAGCCCGGGATGATCCCGAGCTCCTGGATGGCCGCTGGCATGGGACACACGGCGCTGGGGACGCTCCGGCCCTGCGAACTGACAGCAAATCCCAAACCCAGGTGGCCTCACTCGCTGTCGCCCCCGGGAACAGCGCCGTCCCCTGCTCGGGGATGCTCCTCTCCCCACCCACCGCGATGGAGAAGTTCATGGGCGACCGTGGAGCTCACGGGCGGCAGGAGCCACGGGGGGACCCCGGGCCCCGGCGGGCAACTTCCAAACTTGACTGGCGCTTGCCCCCCTCCACCGCCCGTCCGGGATTATCATAAATTAAGACGTAATTACTCCATGGAAATTTACAGCACAAAGCTGCGGCGCTAACAAGTGTGTTTGGCGGCACCGGGGGGGAGATACAAAGCGCTATTGTCTGGCAGGCGCCAAAAAAGCTGCTCTGCCCCCAAACCCACACATCCCGGGGACAGGGATGAGGGTGGGGACGGCGATGGAGCCACGCCGGGGCGGCAGCGCAGGGAACCACGTTTGTTTGACACGGAGCTCCAAAAAGGAGGGTCCCAGCAGGGAGGGCTGGGTGAGGGTGGGTGAAGGCTGCCCAGGGTGATGGGTGCCCTCCAAGCAGGTGCCACGGCTCTGCTCCCCAACAAAGGCATCTCCTTTATTCCCTCAGATAACTCACAGCTCCCAGCCATGGGTGCTGCACCCAGCAAAACGCCACCTCTAACCCCTTCTGCCCAACTCCAGCACGCACGGGGTTAAAATGAAACCCCCTAGGGACCTGGAAGGGGGGGGACACATGGGGAACCAGTGCCAGCGCTGGTGTGCGTCCCCCCTCCCCGTGCTGCCACATTCCCCCAGCTGTCACACGCATTAAAAAATAATAATCATCAACGTGGCAAAAAAAAAATAAATAAAAACAACAAAACCAACCAACAACCGAACCCAACAAAACAGTGCGAAAATATTCAGGCGGCTAAAACAAATCCAGCAATAAAGGAGCTGGGATCCTCGGAAAGCTGGCTGTGCAATTAAGCAGTTTTCTGCTGTACGCCGATAATCACCTAATTATACTATTAATGACAGTTCAACCTGCTCTGAAATAAAAGGACATTCTTCCATAACAGGATGCCAGCTGTTTGTTACAGATGTCAAACATCTTTAAAGCATTATTATTAAAAGAAGGGGGGAAGGAGGAAGCTTGGAGATGCTGAAGCACAGCCGTCTTTCCCCCTCAAAGCATCTTGCAAGGGATGACGGGGGAGGGGTTTGGAGTGTCACCCCCACTTTGAATCCGGGAGAAGAATCTGTCAGAGGGGTTTTTTCGGCGGGGGGGGGGGGGGGGGGTCGATGTTTGGAGTCATAAATCCCCCACGTCGGGCTGGCGGCGAGAGGCGCCTGGGTTTAATTAAGCGCAGCGCTTGGGAAATAAAGTTAAAAATCAGTCATAAAATTAGAGGGAGGGGATGCTCCCGCTGCCAGGCTCGGGGCAGGGCTGGCCCCGCTTCCCCCCCCCGGCTGCCACCGCCGGTGCCTCGAGCGCGGCTGCCGCCGGCGGTGCCCGCGCACGTGCCGCGGTGCCGTGCCAAGGAGCATCCCGGCAGGTGCCGACAGCCGGTGCCAAGGCGAGGGAGAAGGGGGGGACACGCCAGAGAGAAAAGGCAGCACCTGCTCCCCCTCAAAACCCCGCGGTGCGTTCGGAGGTTTGGAGGTGAGCGGCGCCCGCCGCACCCCCGGGGATTGGGGCGCGGCGCTGCCAGGAGCGGGGGGGGGCTGTGGCAGGGCGGCAGGGCTGCCCCAAATCGCCGGCCAAATTCCCCCTGGGGTGATTCCACCTCTCCCCCCAGCAGCTCCGTGCTGGCACAGCCGTTCCCGGGTGCCCACCCGCCGTGGGGTGATGCCAGCACTGGCGTTACCCACCCACCCAGACACTTGGCTTTGCACCCTGTCCTATATAGCTACCAGCAAATCTGCCTGTAAAACCATCAGGAACCGGGTTTAGCCCGGGAATAAAGAGATTACAGCGGGGAGGGGGGTGAGAAAGGAAGAAGGAAGGAGAAAGGGGGTGTCTGGGAATAATTCACCCCCCTCCCGGCCGTGTGGCTACTGATATCCCGGGTGCCTGCAGGGCCATGGCATGAGCAGGATGGCTGCAGAAAGGCACCGGATTTTCGGGGTGCCCACCTACCCACTCAGAGCTGGGGGGCTGTGATGGAGCCCCCTCCCCAGGCCAGGACCCCCTGACCCCTTGGCACATGCTGGGCTGGGACTGGCCTCACTTGCCAGACAAGATCCAGCAGGAAAAAACCATCTGGGAAGCATCCCCCCCCACGAGCTCCTCCGAGCAATGCCACCAATCCCCCCCTTCCCCTGGCTTCCCTCTTCCCCCCCCTCCCCTCCTCAAACCATCACGGGGAAGCTGGAAAGTGGTTGACATGGTTGCCATGGCGACCGAATTTAGGACTGGCGAGAGGAGGAGGAGGAGGAAGATGGTGGGGTGGGCAAGGGAGGAAGGCAGGAGGACTTCCCAGCACCCCAACACGGCTTGGAACACCCCGGCATCACCCACCCCCCTCAGCACCCCACCAACAGCTCCTCGTGCACCCCTCGACTCCACACCCGGCGAGGATGAGGAAGGGTATCCCCAAACCCCAGATCCAGCTGGGGGGATGCCAAGAGCGGGGCTCAGCCCCGAGCACCCCAAACCCAGCCTGGGGGCGACAGTGCCCGCCCAGCGCTGCCGAGAGCCGCCGGTGACTCACACCTCGCGCCAGCGGCACCCGCCGAGCGGGTGTTTACGCGGCATCACCCAGCTCCTTCCATCTGCTTTGATCCAGGGGCTAAATATTCCCGGCCCCGGCATAAAAATAGGAACCATTTGGGAAGGTCCTGAGTCAGCAGCATCCGCTGCCGGCACCCACCGCCATCCTCCCCGGCACGCCAGGCACCCGCCGGGGAGCCCCAGGGCCCCGCCGGCACCTGGGGGATTTGCCAGATTTGGGGGACACTCATAGGGAGGGGGAGCCCCCAGAAAGCTGTGTGTAACCAGGTGCCACCCTTGTGCCTTGCTGGAGCAAACAGCCAGGCCCTCCAGGGATGCTCTGTGTCCCCAAGGAGTGCTGCTGTCCCCAGAGGAGGGTGGTGTCCCCGAGGGACACTGACACCGGCCGCAGGGTGACAACTGCACCCACGTTATCCCAGGGAAGATGAGCCTGAGCACGGCTCCCATATGGACCAGCAGGGAGTGGGGTCCCTTCCCTGTGCCCTGGCTCTCAGCGATGCCTGATGGCAGGTCCCCACAGCGCCCGGTGTCCCCTGGCAGCCGGCTGAGCCCCGTGGCACAAATCCAGCCTCACACAGGGGACAGAGGCACCGGTGACCAAAGGGGTAAAAGGGCACAGAAGCATCAGTGACCAGAGAGACAGAGGTGACAGGAGCATTGGTGAGGTGACCAGAGGCATAAAAGGGGACAGCAGCATTGGTGACAAGAGGGACAGAAGCATCAGTGACCAGAGAGACACAGGGGACAGGAGGAACCAGAGTGATACAGGGAACAGGAGCATCAGTGACAAGAGGGGACAGCAGCACTGGTGACCAGAGGGGACACAGAGAAGCCGGCAGGATCCCGGGCCAGCCAAGCTCGGGGAACAAGCCACCGGGGAGGAGCCTGTGACACGGGCCACGGCCAGGCAGTCCCTGAGGCGGTGACAGTCCCCAGCAGGACTCGCGCCGCTGAGTCACCGCCACCAGCCCCGCGCTGCTGAAACCCCCGCGAGCCCAGGGCGGGGGAAAGGTTCCCGTCTCCATCTGCTCCCACCCGACCTGGCCCACCGGCATCTCCCAACGCCCGGCAGCTGCCGCCAGCCATCCCGCTGCGTGCCAGCGCCTCCAGCACCATTCCCCCTAATTGCTTTGAACCTCGCAGCCTGACACTTCCATGTTCCTCTCCGTCTTGCTTTTCTCCTCCTATTTTATTATTCCCCCTTCCTCCGAGGCGGCTGGGGAGCCGGCCGGAGCAGGGTTTTCCAGGGCGCAGGAATTAGTGCATCAGCCACAACGGCAAAACCAGAAGTTTCACGCAACAGGAGCTGCTGCCGGGAACCCCGGCTCGACCGGCGCGTGCTAAATATGGAATTTAAGGGGGGAAAAGAGCCAAACCCAAACCCGTCTCCCTGCACCTGCAGCCCTCAAAAGGTCCCCACCGCAAGGGACGGCTCCGAGGCCGGGCAGGAATCACCCAGGGCTGCTGCAGGCAGCGGAGAAGAGCGAGGAGCGAGCAAGGCGATGGTGTTTGGGGGGAACACGGGGAGCGGGACCCGCACAGCCGGCACGGAGGAGGGCTCAGGGTCGGAGCAGGATGGGAGCGCTCAGGCTGCCACAGGAAAGCAGGTCACCCGCGTCCTCACGGTGGCACAGCGCTGGCAGAGGATGTCACAGCACAACCCCTCCCAGAACGGGGGGACCCCCAGTTCGACCCCGGTGCCCCTCGGCCACCCTTCCCGGCTCGCCTTCGTGCGCTCCGGCGCAGGCGCCGCTCGCTCCGGTAAGAACGGCCACATGCCAAAGCCATTTCCTGAAACAAACAACCATCCGCGGGGGAACGGCCACGCGTGGGCACCGAGCCCCGGAGAGGGCCCTGCCGCTGCTCCCCAACTCTGGGAGAGCGCCCTGAGCGGGCACCCCGCAAGCGCCTCAAGTTCACGGCCGGGGCTCCCAGCCCGAGGCTGCATCCGGAGCATTCACCCCCAGTGTGAAGCCCGAGTGTGAACCCCGAGATCACAGCCTGAGCTCACAGCCTGAATGTGCCAAGGCTGAACCCCCGGTGTGCACCCCAAACACGCACCCTGAGCCTGCACCCCCGGAGCACCTCCAGCTCCCACCCTTAAGCACCCCAAAGCCCCCTCAGAACACTCACCCTGAGCACACACCACGCACCCCCTGAGCTCGCACCCCAACTCGCACTGATGCTCCCCAAACCCTCCCAAGGGGGATGCTGCTCCCTCGCCGGCAGCCGAAGGGGCCGGAGCTGCCTGCTGGGGTGGCACAGCAAACTTTGGTGCCCCAAATCCCCGTGCCCTCGCAGTGACGAGGCTGGCACCCCAAAACACGGCGCATCCCTCATTTCTGCCCATCCCAGCTCAGCCAGAACGCCCCCGGCTCCTCGGGGAGGGGGAGAAACCCCCAGGGTGAGGGAGTGGCAGCAGGAGAAGAGAGGGGGATCCAAGCACCCCAAAACACTGCAGCACCGTGCCAGGGCTCTCTGCTCCCCCCTCTCCTCGCTTCCCCCGACCCCAAAACCTCTTATAAGGTGCTGGAAGAAAGTAAGTTCACCCCCAAATCGCCCTTGGCTGCCGCAGGCTGGGGCGGACAAAGGGGAGTCCTCGGGGTGGGGGGGACCCCGGGGGAGACCCCAGAGTGGGGGGAGAGGGAGTGCAGAGGGCTGGCGGCAGCATTGCTCGGTGCCTTACCTGGTAAGTAATAGAGAGGTGGTTTCAACCCAAACATGATTTATGTTACAGTTCCATTGCAGCCAGGAAGAAAAAAAAAAAATTAAAAATAAAAATAAAAGAGCCAACGTGAGGAGGATGTGTCAGGAAGCAAGAAAAAAAAAAAAAAAAAAAAAAAAAAAAGAAAAAACCCCAAAAATTAGCACCAAGCCACACGGAGGGGGTTGGAAAAATAAACCAGAGGCGAAAAAATACGGTGGAGCGGGGAGGAGGAGAAGGAGGAGGAGGAGAAGGAGGAGGAGGAGGAGGAGGAGGAGGAGCGGGGGGAATCAAGTGCGTGGGGGGAGGAGGAAAAATAAAAATTGAAATAGCAGCGAGCCCAGGGCGCCGGCGGAGGGTGGCGGTGGCGGCTGTCACCGGCGGGGCCAGGGCAGGAGCCTGGCTGCCACGCGTGACGCCTTCCCGGGGGTTTTCCTGCCGCCGAGCCCCCAGCTGCCAACCGCAGGCACACAAAAAGCCAGCGCCGAGGAGGAGGAGGAGGAGGAGGAGGATGAAGAGGCGGTGGGACCCTCGGCGGCGGGGAATGCACCCCCTGAGCAGTGCAGTGGGGAGGGGGATGGAGGCGTGGGGCGGGTGACCCACGCGGGGGTTGCGAGCCGGTGTCCGTCCGTCCGTCCGTCCGTCCGAGCGGCCGGAAAGCCCCGTCTCCGCGGGCTGCGCCACGGCGGGCGGGCGAGAGGCGGCAGACTTGCCCCTCGATCAATTTTCATGCAAGAATCATTATCGGTAAATTGGAAATCTGGCTCCTTGACAGCAGATTTGTCTCCCCTAATGACGGGGAGCGGGCAGGAGGGCGGCCGGCAGCTGCTCGCCCCAGCACCCTCCGCCCACCGCCCGCGTCCCCCGGGCTCCAGCCTTTGGCCCCGGCGGTTTCGGGGGAGGGGGTGAACCCCCGGGGCGCCCCGGGGAGCAGCCTCCCTCCCCCTCACCCCCCGCTCCCCCTCCTCGCCTACAGACGGAATAATTTTAAATTTTTCTTTCTTGCCTTTTTTTCTGTTTTCAAACAGCTGCCGATGCGGCGGGCGGAGGGGGTGGCGGGGCGGGGAAGAGGTAGATGTAAAATAAAAATAGGAACGCAAGCCCCCCCCCCGCCCCCCCTCTTCCCCCCGGGTCGCTTCAGGAGGGAAAATTAGGAAATAAAACAATAAATAACCCAACTTTCCTGCCCGCCGGGAGCTGCCTTCTGCCTCACAAAAGGCAGGCGAGCAAAGCCGCCTGCCCCAACCCCAGCGCGGGGGGCTGGGGGCGAGATCCTGCTGCCCCCCCCCCACCCCCCCAAATCCCCTCTGAGCCCCTCAATCCCCCCTTGCCGGCCTCGCTGGGCGTCGGGGGCTGTAATGAGCCGCCCGATAGGATCTCCCCCATCCCCTCTCCGCTGATGCATTAGCAGATCCGGGAAGACATGCTTGCAGGCAAATAGGGCTAATAAATGCTATTACGGGAGCGCGAGGGAGGCTGGAGATCCTGGCTGCACCATAGTAACGAGGGCCCGGCTTAATTTGCTTTAAGCAAACGATCAGCCAAAGGCGGGGTGGAGAAAGGAGGGGACGGGCTAGGGGGGGGGGGGGGGGTGTGTGAGGGGGGGGGGGAGCGTCGCTGGCTCCAGGCTCGCATGGGCGCGCGCTTCCGCGGGCACGCGCTTCCAGCGGGAGCGCGCTTCCCACGGGAGCGCGCCGCTGAGCGTTACAAACGCGCCTGACCCCCCCCCCCCCCACACACACCCCCCACCCCGCATTCAACCCCGCTCCCAGCGCGCCCCCGCCCAGCTCCGTCCTTCTCTTCCCAAACTGGTTTTAACACCAAAGTTCACGAGGGCGACGTGTGATATCTCGCCCCTGCAAGAGAAGCCACATCCTGTATGATAATGACCAGCCCTTCAAACAGCTTAAAGATACAGAGGCCATTCCCAGGCGCCCGCTGCCTGCACCGCAGCGTGGGGACAGGGGGCACGGAGGTCACAGTGTCACCCCAAACCCATCCATCCATTCCCAGGTGGCCCCCTCCTGCTCCAGAGCGTGGGGACAGAGGGGGCATGGGGGTCACGGTGTCACCCCAAATTCGCCCAGCCGTTCCCAGGAGGTGTGGGGATGGGGGAGGTGGGGGGGCACAGGGGTCACAGGGCAACCCCAAATCCAGCCAGCCCTTCCCAGGTGCCCACTGCCTGCCCTAACTCCACCAGAGCGTGGGCACAACGGGGAAAAGGGGGGGTCGCAGTGTCACCCCAAACCTATCCAGCCCCATGGCTGGGCATGGATGGTTGGAGGGGGTTTGTGAGAGGCCCTCTGGCTGCAAACGCACGTCCGTGCACTTATGCACTCTTTGCATGTGTGCACACACACAGGTATCCCTGCACGCCCACCCTGCCGGCCGTGCTCCCCAAAATCCCACTGGGCAGAGACAGAGCCTGTGCAAACCTGCACCCTCCTCCTCCTCCTCCCCCCCTCCCCCGTTAAATATTGCTTTCCCGATTCCAGGTCGGGGGATTATTATTATGTCTTCTCTTCCTTCCTAACCTACATCTGTCAAGATCGGCGCTGGGAGTATTTCTGGCCCGTCCCCTGAGTCATCGTCGCTCGTGTCCCAGGCAGCTCCCCTGTGTCACCGCGCTCTGTGGGGCGCTGGGAGCTGCTGCTCCCACCCATGGGGTGGGTGCTGGCTCCACCGTGTCCCCCCACCCCGGCCAAACCTCCCCCCAAACCCCACCGGTGCACTCTAAAATGCCACTGATGGGGTGACACACCTGGGGGTGCCCCAAACCCATTGCTCCCCCTCCTCGTGTGGGTGCAATGGGGAACCCAGGCTGGGAAAGCTTTGGAGTCACCACGTCACCCAATTCCCACCTCGCTTGCAGAGGGGTTGGATTTGCTGGGTTCAGGCAAGCACCGGGGGACCCCTCCCCTGCTCCCCCCCCCCCACGGCAGGAGCCGTAAAAATTAATTTGCAAACATGTCATTACACAATAGCTGTGCAGGCAATAAACCTGTAATTACAGGCGGCTGGGGGAGCGGGCAGGCAGGGAGGGGAGGGAGGGGAGGGAGGGCAGACCTGCCTGCCAGCTCCGGTTTTGGGGTTTCACCCCCCTTTCCCCCCCCCCCCCCCCGCCTCCCCTCCGCTGCTTTTATTCATTATGCAAACGAGAATTGCTTCACTCCTGGAAGTTGGGCTCCACTTCAAAGGGGCGCCCTGCCTGCCCTGCCTGCGCTCCCCGCCCTGCCTCCCAAAACCCCAACACCCCAAACCAGGAGCACCCGTTGCTCGGCCGGCGTGGGGAAACCGAGGCACAGCGGCCGGGACAGCCCCGTTGGGAAACCCCGGCCCTTTGCGACATCGGCCCAACCGAATTATCCGCCACCCTCCTGGGCTGTCCCCGCTGTGCGGGCGACCACCCTGCCTCAGTTTACCCACTTACCACCCCGCGGGAGCCGGGACGCCGGGCAGCGGCCGAGACACCCGCCCGGCCACCCAGCAGCCGGCTGGGCCACGCCGCGCCTCGCCCCCTCGTTAGCGGGAGAGGCTGACGAGCCTGACCCACTTCCCCGAGCGCCGGGAGGATTAATTGGTTCCTTTGCTCGCGCGGAGCCGCCGGGAGCTGGGGCAGGTGCCAGGCGGGATTAGCAAAGCATGAGAGCGCAGCTCGCGGGGCCGGCCCTGCCCACGCCGCCGCCACGGCCGGGCCACGCCGCACAGGCATCCCGCACGGCCACCGGGACACCCCTCCCTGGGAACGGCCATCCCGCATGGCCACCGGGACACCCCTCCCTGGGAACGGCCATCCCGCACGGCCACCGGGACACCCCTCCCCTGGGAACGGCCATCCCGCACGGCCACCGGGACACCCTCCCCTGGGAACGGCCATCCCGCACGGCCACCGGGACACCCCTCCCTGGGAACGGCCATCCCGCACGGCCACCGGGACACCCCTCCCCTAGGGATGCTCGGCCTCCCCACGGGTCTCTCCCCACGGAATGGGACGTGGCACATCCAGCACGGGGATGCCCAAGGCCAAGGGATGCCTGCTCTAGGGAAACTGAGGCACGGGCTCCACCACGTTCCCTGCAGCCCGGCACCCTGGAAGCATCCAGCAGTGGGGATACAGGATCAAGAGGAGCGAGCGGTCGCCTCCCATCGTAAATAAGCAGCTCAGCGATGATTTCCTGCTCTTGTTGACCTTTGACTATGCAGAATAAAGACATAAATCCATATTTTAAACCCATCTGAGCGCCAGCCAGGCCCACAAAGCCATTTACAGCCTGCGATTTGGACGGGGCAGTGAGCAGGAAAGCGATGGTTTCTCGAGGTGACATTCCCCAGGAGGGAAATGAAGTGTTTTATTTGCAGATATATAGGGCACGGTCGTTCCTCCGCTTCCCTTTCCCTCCGCCCTCGGCTCATAAATAAAACATACGGCCGTGTAACCGGCTAATTACGGGAGGATGGCAAAACCCCGCCGGTCGCTGGGAAAAGAAATCAGCTTTTTAATCAGCCCACTTTCCTCCCCATCTAACTTAAGGAGAAACGGGCATTTCGGGTGCCGGGATGGAGCCGAGACTCTCCGGCGGCTCACAGGTTCCCTCTGGGGTTGTGCACCCCGATCCCTTGGGGCAGGTTTGGGGTTGTTTAGGACTGGGAGGGGTGGGGGGGGGGGGTCAAGCTGCTTCTGGTGTTCTGTTTTTTTTTCCCCTGGCTGGGAAAAGGATGTCTTTGAAAAGTCTAATTGTTCCTTACACATTAGATACATTAATGAGGTCTCTGATCAAGCGGCTGGCTCTCCGGCAAGGAGGCTTCAAGTAGCAATTTTCCATTTGTGTTTCAAATTTTAATGAATGTTCCTGTCTCCGGCTGCGATGCGCGGTGATAATCCGTACGGCTCGGGTCAGCGCCGGAGCAGGGGCTGCCGCACGGGAGGGCTTGTACAAGGGTTTGATTTCTTTGGGGAATAGTTCATACAAAAAATGGTAATAGCAGAAGACAGTCTTCCTTCCCCCTCGGTTGCCAGAGCCCAAGAGCTACAAATCAGAGGGTTATTATTTCTTTCCGATGTCCCTAAAGTATCCTATATCTTTAGCGGGAGAGTAAAGTTCAGCCCTGATAAGATTGCGGCGCTGGGTGAGACGCGCTTTGCCTTTCCTCCTGCCTCGTTTTTTCTTCCCTCCACCTCCATCTCCCTCTCCCTGTATCCCTGAGGAGGCCAGCGGGGTGTCCCCAGGGCCACCAGCCCGCCCCAGGCCCCCCCACCACCAGCGCCCCACATCCAAGGGCCGGATCCGGAACCCGGCCCGCCAGGACGAGATTTGTATAACCTTGTTTTGGCATGCCTGCCATTAACTTAATTTAACATCCATATTGCCGCTACTTAATTAAATAGATGAACTCATTTTACATTTGCAAGTCTTAATTCATCCTGAACAAAATTGGCCATGTTTCGTTCTTTCTACGCTACCAGCTCCCCGGAACAAATGACTGCCTTTTGTAGTTAACTGCTAGTACAGGTTAAACGCTAATTAGCAACCCGGGTTGGGTGTTAACTTCCTTATTTATCACCCGGCGCCACTCGGTGAGCGAGGGGGCGAGGGCTGGCACTTCCAGCTTCCTGCGTGGGCCTCGGTCCCGCAGGGTCAGGGCAGCGGCGCTGGATGTGTGCGGGACGCACCGTGCGTGGCACACCGTGCAGGGCTCCTGGGGCTCAGGGCACGGTGCCTGAGCCTGGGGCACCTGATGCACGGAGTGCTCGGTGCAGGGGGCCTGGCACATCATCCAGGTGCGTGGGATACGTGGGGTTCAGCACGGCAGTGCCCACAAGGGACGAGGCACATGGGACACGACGCGCGACACGTGGATGATGCACGGGGCTCGACGCACGACGCACAGGGGGTCAGTGCGTGGGCCTTGACACGCGTGGCCCTTGTCACAGAGGTGCTCAAACATCGCCCAAGCACCCAAACATCTCCCTGGAGAGCACCCCTCCACCTCACCACCCCGCCAAGCCACCATGGGCTCTGCCACGGCCAGCACAACCTCCCCGGAGTTATCTGAAGCAAGCACCACCCTGCTTTTCCAAGCAAGCTCCCACGCAGGCTGCTCCGGGGGTGCCCACACCAAGCGGCGATGCCCGGAGGCTGCCGAGCCTCAGCACATCCCACCCACACGCCTCCCGTGCGGCGCTGGCTGCGGCGGGGGACACGGCAGGGCGAGAGGACGCGGGGACCCCACCAGCAGGGCAGCTGGGCTGCGCTGAGCCTGGCAGGAAGCTGCTCCAGGAAGGCTCATCTGGTTTGACTAACAAATCGCTAACTGCTTCCCCCGAGGCAGGTGGAAGGAAACAAGCTCCGTGGCTGTAAACAACCCCCCTGGCCCCCCGCTTCCCACCCACGGCCCCCCACAGCCCTCCCCAAGCACCGGCCGGGGGCAGGTTGAGACAGAAAACACTTGTGCAACACCCCCTTCATGCTCTGATGCAAGCCCTGCCAGGGGGACAGGGCCCCCCCAGGTCCTGCGCGCTGCCCAGGGACGCTGGCACCCCGGGCAGGGCGTGGGGTGACGCAGAGCTTGCGCCAGCCCAGGCTGGCCCTGCAGGACAACTCCTCGCTGGCGCCTGCCATGACGTCCCAGCTGCCGGCGTGACTCAAGGGGATGAGCCGAGGTGGTGGCACAGGGCAGCCAGGGGCAAAGCCAACCATGCTGGTGACACTGAGGTCCCTCTGCCAGCACCAGCCAGTGCAGCAGACCCCAAAGAGCAGCGTGCCCAGGAGAGGCCACCATTGGTGCCGGGCAGTTGCCATCACCGGTGGTGTCCAGCCCTGCTAACAGGGACGTGGCGGAGGTGGCAGGAGGGGACTGATAGGCATCTCCCTGGCCTTGTAAACCGATCTGCCCCCACCTGCTGAAATAACAGCGAGGGGAGGCAGCTCTGGTTACCGGCAGTGCCGGGGGCCGGCTGGGTGCCAGCGCCCTTGGCAGAGGGCCAGGCACAGGCAGCTCCGCGGGCACCGAGCGGGGACCCCCGTCCTCCCCCCCTCCCCTTGCCGCGGGCACCGCACGGAGCTGCTCGTCCCGCTCCCCGGCGTCACCACCCCGCCTGCTCCCTCCCCACCCGGTATTTCAGGTCTGGCACCCCAGCCGGCGCCTTCGGGAGCCAGCGGTCCCGCAGGGACATCACCCCTGCCCGGGGCCACCGCTGTGGGGATGACACCAGCCACGCCGCCTAGGAGCAGGAACAGTTCTCCAGGTTATCCCGAGCGGTTTTGGCTGCATCCTCCCTGGCACAGAGGGGGTCTGGGCCCGGCAGCACCAGGATGAGGAGTCACCATGGCCAAAAAAGCAAAGCCCGGTGGCTGGATCCAGCTGCTCTGGGAGGAGGGATAAGCGCTCCCAGGTCCCCTCGCTCCCCCCAGGCCCCACCAGGACCCCATCCCAAATCCCTGCCATCAGCAGAAGCGAAGGAGCGGGGCCGTGAGGAGCGAGGGTGATAGATAACAGCCCTCTGTGCCGGAGAGATAAATAGCCCCAGCAGCGCCAAGCTGTACTCGGCCAGAAGCTAATAGGGGCTGTCAGGGCAGTTTAGAGGAGCAGAGCATCGTTTCGGGGCCCGGCTGGGAGGACGCCGAGGGGAAGTGACAAGGAAGCTGAGCAGAAAGCGACAGGCAGTACACAAAGAGCATGTCCTCTGTAAGTGGTGATAAACCTTGGAAAAAAAAGAGAAAAGCTAAATCAGTTGTTTAGCCGATGTACCACATGCTGACAGGGCAAATGTGAAGGCTTTTATGGCCACATGGGTTTTCATTTGCAGTTATTCATAGCGGAGCCGGGCGCTTTATCTCACTTTACATTATGTGCAACCACAATGCAGACACTTGCACCGCAACGCATTGCCTCCCTGGAAAATATTAATATGTAAATGTCAGGCTCAGAGGGCAGCGAGGGAACGGCAGGCAGGGAGCAGGCCGGGAGATAAAACCTGCCCTGGAAGGGAGGGGGGCGAGCAGGACCCCCAGCCCGCACCCTCGGGTGTGCAGGAAGGGGGAGGCGCAGCTGGGATGGAGCGTGCAGAGAGGAGCTCGGTGTGCATTTGTGTTGTGGGCACACGTGTGTGTGCACCATGCACAGCCTCAGCTGAGAGGGACGTGTGTGCGTGTGTGTGAGCACAAACACGTGTGCACAGCACCCCTCAGCAGAGAGGGATGGATTCCTGCGCGTGCACTCACACACGTGTGTGCACAACCCCTCCCTTGCAGCACAGGATGTGCGCGTGCCCCACCTCTGCAGGAGGACAGACAACCTCGGTGACCTGCCATGTGTCACAATCCGCGGGCAACCCCCACACCACCCGAGCACCCCCATGCACCCACGACAGTCCCGGGGAGCCGTGCCCACCCCGAGGGATGTGTGGCGAGGCCATGGGAGGGCTGGGAGGCAGCCCCGGCCGGGCAGAGCGCGCCGGCGCGGCGTGCCAGCGCCTGCACAGCCCCGGCGGGCAGCGCTCCAGCCATGCCTGCTGTTCCCGGGCTCTGTTCCTCTCCAAGAGCCTCCAGCCCCGGGGTAGTGCCAGACTGACAGCCTGGAGGCTATTTATTCGCAGGCAGAGGCAGCGGGAGCTGCTGGCGGATGCAGCCGCCTTTGTCCTACAGGGAAGTTTGCTCCCTGCCTCCTGCCTGCCCCCCATCTCCCCTGGTTTTCCACCTCCACGCCCCGATGCACCATCCAAACGCAGGGAGGCATTTGGGGGAGCTCCCAGCCCGGGGTTCCCAGCCCCAGTGCCCACTGTGCCGTGGCAAGGACTCGCCACAAGGCCCTGGCACACGGGGACACCGGGCAGCTGCCACGCTCCCCCTGCCCCAGCAACCCTCAGCATCAGCCCGTCAGGCCGAGGCGCTGGAGGTGGCACCCCAAAGGTGGTGGGGGTAGGAGGAGGGTGGGCACCCACCCCTGGGCTTTTCTCCTTGGCACAGTGCCTGCCGGGGTGGGGGGACCTCCAAAACGCGGCCCCCTCGGCCGTTACCAGGAGAATCGCTGGCAGCCGGCGCTGGCACGGGGACAAGCCTGGGAGAGAGGTGGCCCCCCAGCACCTCGGGGAAGGGAACAATCCCTGGGCATTTCTTTTTTGGCAGGCCCCGAGTGCCCCCCCCTCTGCACCCCCCCGTCCTCCTCCCGCGCTCGGGCGCAGGGACACAATTAAATCAGTGTTCTGCTAACAATCTGCCGGCTAATAAGACATTTTCCTCCCTCTCCCTCCTTCCCCCCACTCCACCCCAATCCGTGTGTGATGGGAGCGCTTTGATATGAGAGTGGACTCTAATGGGTTCGGTGTAAGGGAGCCTTAATTTATTACGTGCCTGTAATTGATGTTTGTATAAAGTAGCTCTTACAGCTCCTCAGAGTGGGAGATGAAAAGCAATCAGTCAGCCATTTGCCTCCAAAGGAAGGAGAGAGAAGACAGACAGCGAGAAAGAACCAGACATACTCATCAAGCCTGGAGAAAAACCCAGAAAACGAGGGAACAAACAAAATCACCCCTGCGCAGCCTCACCAGCGGCTCTGGCACCGCTGGATGTCACCACCAGCATCCCTGGGTACCACCACCAGCATCTCTGGATATCACTGCCAGCATCCCTGGGTATCAGCAACAACATCCTTGGGTAGTGCTGCCAGCATCCCTGAGTACCAGTGCCAGCACCCTTGGGTATTACTGCAAGCATCTCTGGGTACTGCTGTCAGCATCCCTGGGCACCACTGCCAGCATCCCTGGGTACCAACACCAGCATCCCTGGGTAGTGCTGGCAGTCCCTGACTGCCACCAACAGCATCCCTGGGTACCACTGCCAGCATCCCTGGGTACCAACATCAGCATCCCTGGGTAGTGCTGGCAGTCCCTGACTGCCACCAGCAGCATCCCTGGGTACCACTGCCAGCATCCCTGGGTACCAACATCAGCATCCCTGGGTAGTGCTGGCAGTCCCTGACTGCCACCAGCAGCATCCCAGGGTACCACCCTGGGTACCAGCTGCCACAATCCTGGGTACCTCACCACCCCAACATTCCCAGGGCTGGATCCTGGTGGGAATGCCGGGGGCGGGCGCCTCGTGGAGCTGTGGCAGGGCAGGATGAGGCCGGGGCTGATGAGGCTGCAGCAGCCGGTGCTGAGCCGCTCTAATGACGGCGGGCGCTGGGGAGTCACGTGCCGCCCAGCGCCGGCTGGGGAGCCGTACGTCACCGGCCCCGGCAAAAAATCGGTGCTAAATTGAATCAATCCATCTTGGAAATGGCTCTTGTCAGCCAGTGTCAGGGAGAGCGTCTGCAGGAGAGGGATCAGGCGGGGGCAGGCCGGTGAGGGCCAGGCGGGCGGCACCGCTGCCGCGGCGCTGCCGGGTGTCTCCTGACCCCCCCCCATATGTTGGATATGGGGGGTCCTCCTGCCGTCGAGGGGGCAGAGCAGGATGGGCTCCTCATCATCCATCCAGCAGGGAAAGCTGGAGCAGACTGCATGCCTCAGTTTCCCCACACTCCGTGCCCCTCTATCTGGTGAAGGGGAGCAGCTCCACATCAGGTAAAACCCCAGGAGGTTTGGAGACCCCCCCAGTGCCCACGTGCACCACAACGCTGTGCCCAGGGCAGAGTGTGCCAAGCTGGGAAGGACGATTCCACACCAGGGAGACAAAGACGCCGGCACTTGACACAAATATAGATGGATCCTCGGAGTACGGACCCTGCAGCCTGGCAAATTAAAACGTAGCGCGAAAGGGGGGACGGAAACAGCCCCGGTGATTGATTTTCCATCCAGACATTCAAACCAACCGAATATGTCACCCAGACAAGCCCTCGGAAAGCGGCGGCAAGCCCAGATTTATCCTCCACTTGGACCAGAGACCATCAATCCCTATCCAACCCTGGGAAATGGCTTCACGCCCCTGCCTTCACCATCACAGTGCCCATCCCACCGCCGGGCCAGCAGGTGGGATGGGCACCACGAGGGGAAGATGGGGCACAGGAGCCATCACCGTGCCAGGAAAGAGGATCCAGGCACAGGGACACATACCCAGGCTGCTAACGAAGGCAATTAGAGGGGAAAGCATCCCTCGCACCGCTTCTCCTAATTAAGAACCATCCAATTCCCCAACCCGCCTGTTCCCCGGCTCCGGTACAGCCTGTTATTTACCTGCAGCTAATAGGTTGGGCGCAGCTAATGATAGTCTTGTATCAAATGGCTGGATCTTGGCTTCTGACAGCTTTAAAGACCCGTCTCGGGGACACGAGGGTTTCTAATTACGGGGTTCGTCACGGGAAGGCTGGGTTCAACGCCAGTCACTCTCCCTGGGTGACATTTCTGCCCGGATTGGAAATCTAAACACAGCCCAGCCAGTTAAGGTTAAAAATACGGCGCTTGACAAGACAAGGGATCATAATTTGGGTCACCGCCGGGTTTAATTAATTGGAATGGAGCAATCAAAGCACAGCGTGCGGTAATTACAGCCCCGGTTGGGGCAGGGCTGGGGGAGGCGGGTGAAGGGATGGGGGGGGGGGGGGGATGCTCCCCACCGTGGGGATGGGCAGGGAGGCATCGCCCTCGCCCCGGGGTGCAGGCAGGCATCGCGTGCAAGGAGCAGGCAGGGCAGGCAGCGAGACGCGAAGGAAGCGAGCTGGGAGATCCCAAGCACGCCATTCCCAGCGGATCACACGGCAGCCCCACAGGAATCCTGGCCAGGTGCTCCAGGATGCAACAGGCAAAGCGGGTTCCATCCCCAGTGTCCCCATCCCCACAGTGCCACGCGGCTGCAGCCCAGGCTCCCAGGCACCACTGCGGCTCTGCCGAGTGATTTATTTTCACCAATTACCAGGGCACTTTTCCCTTCGCCAGGACCACGCTTAATTGATTGGAACCTATTGAAAACAAATTAACTGGCACCGGGGCGCAGGGACCTGTTTATGGCTCCTCCGTGGGGGGAGGACACGTGAGTGGCTCTGACACGTGGGTGATGCACGGTGGGATCAGGGGAGGAAGGTGGGACAACCCAAATATCCCCCTAAATATCCTCAGCGCTGCTCGCTGGCTCCTCTGCGATGGTTAATGCTGATGTGCAAGGGGAAACTGAGGCACGGAGCAGCATGGAGCTCACATCCTGGCACTCCCTTGCTGGAAAAGCTCCCTGTGGCATGGACAGGACCAAAATGTTCCTCCCCACCGCAGTGCCCCGGAGGAGGGATGCTCACAACGGTGACCCCATTAAGCAAACCCAGCTAGCATTAATTTGACCCCATCCGCCGCGCGCTAATCAGCTGTAACCGTGGCACCCAGCTCAATCCAAATTGATTTACCGAGGCTGGAAATGGATACAAATGTGATTAAAGGCTTTTTATTTTCCATAGGTCCTCTCTAAAATGATTTAAATCAATTGCTACATGCAGGGTCCTCTTCCTCCTCCCCGGCTGACCCCGTGGCGCCGCGCTGTCGGCCGGGGCGGGTGGGGAATAACACCCCACTTTCTACATCTGCACCATAAACCCCCCCAGAGGGGAGCAGCACCCCAATTTCCCCCCGTGACCCACTCACAGCCCTCGCTGGACCCCTCACATCCTTCATGGGCGGGATGCCGGCACGCCGGGCGGCCCTGGCGGGCGATCAAAGCCCATTAGGCTGAGCGCCGATGCGCGCCCGTTGTTCGTCAATTATTCAAACAATAATTGCACCCTTATTTAAAGTCTAGTCTTGCGTGCGCAGCACTGCAGGCTGCCAAGGCCCGCGTTAGATTTACACCCCCGGCGCGCTCCCGCCGCCAATTAATTAAGCAAACACATTCCTCCGCACGCTCTCAGGTGTGCAACCTGCCCAGTTCAGGTTCAGCCCGGCAGCACTGACACATCCCCACCTGGGCGAGGGGTCACAGCCCTTGGGGTGCCCTATTAGGGCTTCCTGGTTTTAGGATTTCCCTAAGGTTGGCTGCTCTCACCCCACTCCGAAGCTGATTAAAGATGAAGCGGTCCCCTCATCTGCTTCCCCACAATTTTTCCCAAATTTGGGGGGAAAAAAAGCAAGGAGGAGGGGGTTGACACCAGCATCAATTGTTAGGGGGCCCCCTTGTCCCCAGCAGTCCCTAACGAGGGGGGAGGCTGGGAGTGACAGTCACCAAGAGGTCAATTCATTCATCTGGCCATGTTATTACAAGTCCAAATTTATTGTCACCGGGCCACATTAGCACTGGCACGGAGGACGCGAGGTTGCACCCCTACTGAATAAGCAGATAAATGAAAGACATCTGGAGAGCAGAATGAAGGGGCAGATTATTAATGCTGAAATTTAGAAGCCAAGGTCTAAGCCACGAATCCATCAGCGCAACCAGTTATGTCCAATAAATTAGGAGAGATAAGGATTGAAGGATGGTATATTAAAGGCAACATTCATTTCTGAACTGGCACGAGGGCTTGCAGGCATCCTGCCTCTGCAGGGTTAACCCTTGGTGGGCAGGGATGTGGAATGTGGGATGTGACAGAGCTGGGGAGGTCAATGGTCCCTGCACAGAGCACACCCTGCCACCAGCTGCCTGATTTGGGGTTGTCACCAGTGCTCACGAGGGGGTGTGAAGGAGGGTGCACCCCAATGGAATGGGCACTAGGATGGAGGTGCAAGGTGACAATGGAGAGGCTGGCAGGGGAGCACAGGGCATCCCATACCCACTGGGCAGGGAGCACAGGGCTCCCCAGCCCTTCCTGCAGCCCATCCATCCTCCCCAATTAAGGGAGGCCTGGGGGTCTGCGTGGCTCCTCACAGCATCTGTGACCTCTGTCCCTGGGCTGGGGTTCAGCTGGCCCTGACGGTTCTTTGGGGACTCATTGCCATGGGCGACAGGTAAGGACTGAGGGGACAGAGCCTGTCCAGCCACCCCAGCCTCAGGCTGGACAGCTGTCACCAGGAATTGTCCCTCTATTCCTCCTCCTTTGGCTGCCTGCCACCCACAGCCCCCATCCCACCCCACAGGTCCCACCATACCAGCACCTCCCGGTTCTGCTTGCCTCAGTTTCCCTAATGGCATCACAACAGGATGGCAGGATCTGGCTACCTGAGAACACTTCAGTGCCTATCCTGCTGACGTGAGGCTGCAGCCTGGCACCTCCAGGACACGTTCTCCCTGGAGAAAGCAAGGGAACACAGCAGACCAGGGACCCATGACCTCCTCAGTGGCACAGCCTCAGGAACGAGTGAGTACCTCCATGTCATGATGCCAGGAAGGGGAAAAATCAGGATTTTTTGCTCCCAAGTTTGGCTGGGTGACTGCTCAGCAGTGAGGCCACTCACCTGTGTCTCCCCTTTGCACCTGAAGTGGCATTTTGGAGGAGAGATTTGCAAAGACGGGGAGATGATGGCGAAGCAGGGGGGTCCCCTGATGCTGGTCCCTCGTGACCCAGCAGCATAGGGATGTAGGGCAGGAAGGCACACAGGGCCCCCAACACCGACCTGGCCCCCACAACACCAACTGAGCCCCCTGCCCAGTCCCAAGCCCTCCCAGCACCCACACAGCTCCAGCCTCCCCAGTGCTCCCAGCGGTCTCTGCCTTCCCAAGTGCTCCCGCCAGTTTCAGCGTCTCTTCCCCCTCCCCGCAGTGGCTCCCGAGCAAATTTCAACCAGCCTCATCTGGCATCTGAGGGATTTGGGATTTGTTTAAGCTCTTTTCACCCGCCGGACTTTAATCGGCGCGTTTGCCTGACCTCCAGCCCCGGTGCAACCCCGGCTGTGCCGGCGGTGCCGCCTGAGGGTCCCGGCTCGGGGCGATTCCCAGCGCCAAAGCCCGGGGCTGCCCCCAGGATAGCTGGGATTAGCTATCAAATAACTTTGCATTTAAACCCTTTTTAACAGGGCTGGAGGTCGGGAGGGTAAGGGCAGAGGTTAAGCCTGGCCGCGGCCGGGCGCTGACCCCGCGGCCGGGGACGCCGGAGAGGGGACGGGGCGGCACGCGGGGCCAGCGGTGCGGGACCCTCGCCCCGGCCGTGCCACCCACCCACTTCCCTTTGCACGGCGGGGCCAGGGAGGGGACGGCTTGTGGGGACCTCGCAGTGGGGTGTCCCCACAAGAAGGGGTGTCCCCACAGGAGGGGTGTCCCCACAGGAGGGGTGTCCCACAGCCCCAGCCTCGCCACCCCCATCACTTACTGAGGCTCTGCAGCAAAGACGACCAGCTCTTCATCTCCAGCATGGCGGGGGCCCCGTGCCCCCCTCCCCAGGACGGTGCTCAGGCTGCTGGGGGGGCCCAGCACCGGTCCCACACCCCGGCAGCGGGAGGCACAGCCCCGGCGCTGAGCCGCCGGCGGGTGACAGCGACCATTTTATTGCCTTTTAACTCTGCCTGCGTGGCTCCAGCGCGCTCATCCTCCCCCTCCCCGCCGCCCAGGCTGGTCCTGAGTTGGGGAGCTTTGCTTTTCCCTCCCTTCCCTCCTCCTCCCTCCTTGCACTTGATAGCAGCCTTGTCAAGCCCGCCGAGCTGTGCTGACCCCTGCCCTGGCGCTGCTAATTAAGGCGGCACAGTGACAGCCCCAGTGCCTCGCCAGAGCGCCGCGGCACCGCTGCTCCTAATTGGAGACGCTTTTGAGTTCTCAAAAACCACCCAGTTGGGGCTGGGGGTCCTGCACCCGTGCCCAGGGGTGGTGCTGCAGGGGGATGCAGCGCCCAGCCTGCACCCATCAGCAGCCTGGATGTTGAGATCCCAGGAATTACTGAGAAGCTGATGCAAAATTGGATAAAAAGACCCTAAAGTCGGGAGGAAAGTGGGACTGGGATGGACGAAGGTGAGCAATTCCCTCGGGAACGTCCCCTGCATGAGGGGCACCTCGTGCTGGGGCCTCCCGAGGTATTTTTGGATGGTGAGGAGTGAGGGCAGCGGGCATGGCAGGGAGCCAGGGCACGGGGCTGTATCTCCCTGCGGCAGAGCAGGGGCTGGCAGGGGTATCAGCCGGGACACCTGGCTCCTGTCCCTGTCCCTACCCCTCTGCTGAGACCCTGGAATACCCTGGGGAGCCCCAGGACGGCTGGGGGAGCTCAAAGGGGCACGCCAGCACCCACCCAGCCCCGGGGCCGTGTCCCCTGGGCCGTGCCAGCAGCCTGACGGATCCATTGTGTCGTGACAGACGAGCTGTTTTATCGCAGCGAGGGAGCCAGCGCCAGCCGTCAGGCTGACCCCGCCGGCGGGCTGAGGAGAAACAGAAGAGGGCTTGTATCATCCGGGGGTCAGAGGGCACGGAGGCAGCCGCCCCCCCCCTCCACGCTCCCAAATTCCTGGCATGCACGCCCGGGCAGGCAGCTGCGTGCGGCCCCTGAGCCGCAGGTGGGGGCTGGCAGGGTGTGGGGACAGACACCCCCCCGTCCTCAGCACCCCCAGTCCCTGTGCTGGCAGCCCAGCTTCCCCTTGTCATCCCTGTGACATGGGGACTGTGCTCTGAAACAGTGTCCCCAAGCTGTCGTGTCCTGTAGCATCCCTGAACTGGGGTCTCCAGTCTGTCCTGTCCCATCCCCTGAAATGGTGTCCCCAGCTGCCCCATCCCACTGCAGAAGCTGCCACTGCAGGGGGACACAGAGGGACAAGGATACTCACAGCCACCCCAGTGTCCCCCAAGCCACACCAGTGACCAGAGGTCACCGCTTTTCCCACGCGACCCCAAAATCCAGTGTCACCTCCATGTCAGGGTTCTAGTGGGACAGGCAGGGTGGGATGGCGATTGGAGCCATGATTCACATGGAATTAATTGGAAATCACATCCCCAAGGATGGAGCAATGTCCCAGCACAGTGAGATGGGGATGTTTGGTAGGACCCCACTCCCTGCTCCCAGCAGCAGGAGTTTTGGGCAAGGACTGAGCAATGCTGCCCCCCGCCAAAACTGTCCCCAAGCCTCACATCCCTCTGGGATCAATCCCACTGGGCTGACATCCCTGGCATCAGGCACGGCCAAGCTGTGGGGACACAATGGTGCCAACCACAAGGGTCAGAGCCTGTCTTTGCCCCCTCACCCTGGCACTGGGGGTCTGTGTGGGGCAATGGGGAGCAAATCCCCCCTGGAACCTCTCTGAGCTCCCCATCCCTTCCTCCCCTCCCTTCCAGCAGCCTTTGTGCCGCCGCTGAGCCGGCACCTCCGGGATGGATGCATTAAGGCAGCACAAAGCAGAGCCGAGAGGCATTTCGGGTGCAATTTTCCCTGCTCCATTATTGACAAACAAGCTGCTTTGTGCAGGTGATGCCGAGGCCAGCGCAGCAGCTGGGACGCTGTGCCACGCTGTGCCACGCTCTGCCAGCTGGACAGCCCCACTCCTGCCCCACAGCCAGCCACGCTGCCTTCCCATCCGCCACATCCCAGGTCACGCAGATCCATGTCACTCCTGAAAACCAAGGGGGGATGAGGCAGGGGCAGCGCTCTGGGATGAGCAGTGGTGCCCAGGCGGGCGCTGGCGTCGCTGCCGGGCAGCCCCTTTCCCCCGGCCGGGGCGGCTGGGCGCAGCGTGCGGCGAGTCTGTCGTTAGCGCCGTGCCAAACCCAAAGTGGCTGCTTCGGAACGGCAATCCAATAAAAGTGCTACTTGTCTATTTATCATCCTCAGGGCTTTTTATCACAGTGCAGATGGCTGCTACCTTCGCAAGGCACAGCAGTGTGCTGGCACGCGCCCGCCGCACAGAAGCTCGGGCGCCGCGGAGTCTGTGCGTACACCTGCGAGGAGCCGGCGGCCGCCTGCTCCGGAGAAGCCGGCCGGGAGCCGGGCAGCGCCGCCTGCCAGTGCCACAGCACCCCAGGACATGCCAGGTCCCCGCCTGGGTGGTGTTTGCACCGGGCACTGGCACCAGGGATGGGCATTGGAAAGGGGCACTTGAGCTGGGGATGTCCACCGGGCGTTCGCGCTGATCGTTTGTTTGCACAAGGTGTTTGCATGGCACCTTTGCGTCAGGGTTGGGCGCTGGGCATTGGCACTGGGCATTCCTCATCCCTGGAAGTGCTCAAGACCAGGCTGAACAGGGCTTGGAGCAACATGGTCCAGTGTAAGGTGTCCCTGCCCACTGCAGGGGGTTCAAACAAAGAGATCTTTAAGGTCTCTTCCAACTGAAAACATTCCACGATTCCATGATTTGCATGAACTCGTGAACTAGGGATGTTCATGAGGTGTTGGCACGGGGCTCTTGCAGTGGACACGCTCACTGGGCACTTGCAGGGGGTGTTTGTTTGCACTGGGCACCTGCAGCGGGCATTTGCACTGGGGGTTATTAGCGGGCGTTCCACTGGGCACCCACAGCCTGTCATTACCCGGCTGGGCGGGCTGTGGGCAGCGGCAGCAGCGGGCACAGGGCGGTGGGTGGGAGCCGCTGGAGCAGGTGATTAAAGCTGTATTAAGTGTCTGTCTGCACGCGGGAGAAAACACACCTAATTATCCACTGGAGTCGGCCGGGAGGGAGGAGCGGCCCCGATCGCAATCACGTAATGAAGTGGAACGCGGGGCCAGGCCTGGCGCGGGCGGTAATTAAAAGGCAGCAAAGCCAGAATTGCAACGGTGGCAGGCAGCGGGCAGGGTCCCAAACCCGGAGCCTCTGACTTCCGTGGGAATTCCTCCTCAGGGAGCCCACTCACATCCCCACCCCAGCACACCGGCCCGTGCACCGCGGGCTCAAGCCCCACCTGCTTGCGCCAAAACCCCCCTGCATGGCACAACACCGGCGCACTCCAGCAAAGCCAGCCGGGTGCCAGGACGCGGTGCCAGCACCCCTGCCCTGCCCGCGGGCGCCGGGCAGGCACCGTTGCCTGGGCGTCGAGCGCGGCCCGCTGCGCGGAGGCGATGCCGGGACACGGAGGGCCGGCGCCGCTGGAACGGGCGGCGGCGAGGCGGCAGGGGCGGCCGGCCCCACCTCTTGCACCGGAGCCAAAGCCGCCAACCCACGCCGCTGCTCCCCGAGCGGGTCCGGCGGGTCAGGAGCGCCCCGGGGAGACGCCGTGTCGCCCTGCCTTGTGCCCGGCGTCCGCAGCACCGCTGCAGGGACCCCACGCCCGCGCCTCCCCCCTGGTCTGGCTGCCCCAGCCGGTTGGGAAGCGGCCGGGCTTGCCCGGGAATGCCGCTTGCATCAGCCCCGGCCTGGCTGGCACCGCTGGCAGGCGGGGACGTGCAGTGCCGGCGGGCAGCACGCTGGGGTCAGGCCCTGGAGAGGAGCAGCAGGGTAAGGGCATCCCTGGCAGCACCGCAGGGACCCCCACATCTCTTGGGGTGGTGGCACAGGGCTGGACAGGCACGGGGGTGGTGGCACAGGGCTGTGACTCAGTGGGGCAGTGACCACCCATCCCATCTCCCTGTCATTCCAGCTGCAGCACACTGCGGTGCAGGACTCACAGCCTCATCCATGGGACGGTGACAATCTCCACCACAACGTGTGGCACGGTGGCAGGCAGTGAGGACACAGGAAGACGTCCCCTCCTTCTCCTCTCCCTGTCTTTTTCTCCTTCCAATGTTTTTTTCCTCCAAGCTCTCCAGAACAAAGTACACACTCTACCTCTTCAAACCCACCACCATCTGTCCGTCCGTCTGAGCGCCGCAGCCCCGCCGCTCCGAGCGGCCGCCTCCGAGCAGATGGTGACAGGGGAAGGACAAGCCGCTGCCACACAGGGCCTCGACGGCGGTGGGTCACAGCGGCTCCATCGGCCCTGACCTCCTCATCCTCCCCGGCACGGTAATTACCCAGCGCGCCGAGCAAACAGCCTGCGCCGGGTCATTGTGCCGGACACCAACAAAGGGCGGCCGACGGCGGGACCTCCCGACCCCTGCCAGCCCCTGGCGACCCCACCACCCCTGCCCTCCGCCAAAAGAGCAATAAATCAAAGAGATGGGACAGGGACAGGCTGGCAGACGGGGATGGGGCCTCCCTCCCCACCAGCACGTGGGTGCACCCCCAGCACCTGGGCGATGAACCCTGGCTGCTCCGCAGCCCCCCTGGATTAGCGAGGCCATGCAAAGCATGGGAGCCATCCCCCTCCCTGGCCGAGGGGACAAGTCCCTGGTGCCCCTGGGGACACGCACAGGCTGTGTGTGCTCCCAAGCTGAGCGCAGAGGAGTGAGGGCTGCTTCCTCCCCCTCCACCCTCCGGTCACAGCCAGTTAATGGGGAATTTCATGGGTGCGGCACAGCGGAGCGCGGCCGGGAACATGCCGGAGCCATCTGCTCGCAGGACCTGGGGCTGTCGAGCCGCCCTGACCTCGGCAAGGCAAACAATTTGCAGGAGCAGATGTCGCACCCTCCCTTCCCCCCGGGGCTGTGGGTGTGTCACCCCCCGGGCTCGGCACCCCTACAAACCCCCGGCACCTCGGGGTGGTCCCTTGCACCGAGCTGGGGGCACAGCCAGAGAGCAAAGGCACATTGCAGAGACCTGGGAATCTCACTGCAGGAGTGACACCCCCCAAAATGCGGCGCCTTTGGGAATCTGGGCATGGCACAGCGGCACAGGGGATGATCCCTGCTCCCTCCTGGCACCCCGGGCACCACAGTCAGGTGCCACCTCACAGGCTGCCATCCTCCTGTGCCCACTGGCAAGGATTCGGAGAGCCAGCTGTGCCCACAAGAGCTCATACCCTGCAACCCTCCTGCCACGGCAGCCGACATGCCAGGCACAAAGGTGCCTGGATCTGTCACCACCCGCACGTAGCACGGCATGGCACGGGGGTAAAGGTGCAGGCGCGGCTGCTCCGGCAGCAGATCCCAGCCGGATCCAGGCTGGTTTCCCGCAGGTCCCCGGGAGTGGCTAGCACCGGTGTCTTTTGGACTGATTCAAATTCATTCTGCATGATTTAGGACCTAATCTCGGTGAAACTCCACAGCGCTTTATTAATAGCGCATTAGTGGATAATTCATGCGTTCGGATGAAAAATCAGCCCGTGTTATTCTCCGGGAGGGGGGGGGACACGCTGGGGGGGGACACGGGCGCGGGGAGGGGGGCACCCCACTCGCCCAACCTCCCGCACCTCCCCGCCGCCGCCGCCGCATCCCGGCGAGGCAGCAGCCCTTCTGACAACTGCCACCACTCATTAATCTTGACGAGTTTTCTGCTGAATATTCTTCCACAGGCTTTCAAACCGTTCACTAATTGCAATTAATCACTTACCGAAACAGATGTCAGGAACAATGGAATTGGGAAGTCTGGAGGCTTGATAAAGCTGTCAGAGGAGCGCGCTCGTGTGGCAGCGGGTGCCAAAAGGCGCTGGCAACACCTTCCCCTAGCCATGTGCTGGGGGGACCCGGTGACCCCGTCCTGCCCGCGCGGCATCTGTCCACCCCGGAGAGGGAAAACGCACGGAGAAGGGGCACAGGGGGGCTCTGTGTCCCCATCAGCCACCAGTGCATGGGATGGGGACGTGGGTTTTTGGTGGTGGGAGTGGCACACCTGCAGGGAATACCACGGATCCCCTCAGCACGGCTTCACCGTGACACCGGGGCGGCTCGGGCTGTGCTCTCCATCAGGAAAGCCGCACGGAGCCCCAGCGGGGCGTCACGTCCGCCGTGCCTCGCGCAGGCGACGGCACGTTCCCCGTCCCTGCCAGACGCCGCTTTAGCACCAGCAGGGATCCAACAGCCTTCCCCGGCAGGCGCGCCACGCTGTTTACCCATCACACATGAAAGGTGCCGAGCTGACAGCTCCAGAGATGGGAGACAGCTCCCGGAGACACTGACGGGGCCAAGGTGCCCGCGCGCCTTGGCCTCCTGCCCTTGGAGACCCCAAGGGCCACCCCACGGGTGACCCACGCAAGGGGCAGCCCCCGGGCTTCTGTTGCCCTGCAGCTTTACCAGCTGCAGCTCTGCACACCCCAACACCTCAGCTGCTCCTCCAGCGTGAAGACATCCTTTGGGATACAAGGTGGGGACAGGCTGGGAAAGGGAGCGCTTTCCCAGTCCCCCGCGAGGCAAAGGATGCTGCACAGCCTGAGGCCACCAAGCGCAATTAGCCCCGAGTCCCCCAACCACTGTGGGGACACCCACACCTCCCCAGCAGGCAGAGCCCAGGGGATTGGAGCATCCTTCCGGGGCTGGCGCAGCGCGAGCCCAGCCCGGGGCTCGTGACCGGCGTGGCCTCGACACATGTTACAATAAATATTCCGCACAGACACCGTTCCATATGTATGATCCGGTGGGGTGATGATTTTTCTACTGATCACTGGAAGTGACAGCTGTGCGGAGAGCAGGAGAAACAAAGGCACCGACTGCTCTCCCCGTTACACTCTGCTAGCGACATGATGGTGTGACACGGAGCGGCAGCATCTGGTGGCACGGGGACTGGCAACCGGGACGGGACGCGCCCGCCACAAAGGGGTGGCCACAGGGTGGGGTGGAAATAAGGATGGGGTGGCCATGGGGATGGGGTGGTGAAGGAAATAGGGTGGAAATAAAGACGGAGGATCAATGGGGACAAGGTGACAATAAGGATAGGGTGGTAATAGGGATGACACGGTCATGGGAATGAGGTGGCCATAGGACAAGGGTGGAAATAAGGATGAAGTGGCAATGGGGAAGGGGTGGCCATGGAGGTGGAGTGGAAATATGGATGGGGTGACAATGGGGACGGGAATTGATACAGGATAGCAGTGGGTGCTGCGTAGCAATGAAGATGGGGTGGGCATGGGACGGCAATGAGTATGAGGTGAAGAGAAGGACGGGGTGGCAACATGGTGACAGTGAGAATGGGATAGCAGAGGGCGACAATGGGGATGGGGTGGCCACGGCAGTAGGATGGAAATAAGGATGGAGTGGTAGCAGCAACAGGGTGGCAATGGGGACAGGATGGTGATGGGAATGGGGTGGAAATATGGAAAGACATCAGTGTGGAGGGGACATCATTGAGAATAGGGCAAAAATAAGGATGGGGTGGCCATGGGGGTGGCTCCCATCAGCCCTCTCATGTCCCACACTAGCAGCCAGCCCCTCCATCCTGCCCTCCTGCCACCGCAGCAGCCGTGGGAGCACCCGGCCACGGCAGCGCAGCGCCCGGCCCAGGCAGGGTCAATATTTGCATTTGATTTGCAAGCGTTTCCTCCCCCCAGATAACGGCAGGGCTGCCACAGGTACGGGAGGGAGAGCGCTGGGTTGGGTTAATTATTAGTGAACATGCAAATTCCCCCTCCACGAGATAACAATAAACACCGTGATTTCAGCGAGATAAACAGGGCTTTAAATTTCCAGCAGCCTTTACTGGTGTAAAAATAAGCGTCCCTTATTTATTTAGCTCCTTTGAGAAACCACATCAGTCCCCAAACACAGTCTTTTACTGTCAAGCTACAGTAGAAGCCTTTATAGGCGGCGAAGATCCTGACAGCTACCCCTAGCACAACCATCTTTTATTCATGCTCATAATATAAACTGTATTGCCTCAGAAACAAAAGGATTTAACTCGCTGCTGGCTGGGTGGCAGCGGCCGAGCCGAGGTCCCTGCTGGGGGCACGTGGTCGGGATGGCTTTGCTCTGACATCCCACATCTCTTCATCCCTCAGGATGCCTCCTCCTAGGGACAGCGCTGAGACAGACCCCTGCTCTGATGCATCAGCATATCCACGGATAAAATAAGCCAAAATAACAATCCCCCCCGCAACCTGGAGCCATTAGGCAAAGTCTCCGTGCTCTGCGGTTCCGAATCCCACCCTGCCTGCACAGACGCAGGAAGAGCAGCGGTTACAAGAGTGGTTCGTATTTAATAATGCAATTTATATTCCACTCTCAACATAAACTATTGTAAAGGCACACTAATGTAAAAATACATCTGGCTTGTCAATAGTTTATCTTCTGGATCTGCATCTAAATCCCTGGGCATTCTTGACTTATGGCTGCACCAGTGTCTAATGAATAAAAAGGTGCAAATTATAGGCCTTGCTTTAATGCTCATCATAAAATTAGATGATAGTTGCAAAAGCTGCATTCTCCTGCCCACAGTGCAGCAATGGTAAGCTATAAATAAAGTGTATTTAATGTATCCCAGCGCTGCGCAGAGCCAGGAAACAGTATGTTACTGCACAGCCTTCAATGGATCCGCCACCAGTTCAATGAAGTGATAACTGATCCATCATGTGAATTTATGTTAACTGTCTGCTCGCAAAGTCACGGCCCCAGCACTGTAAATAGCCCACAATCCTTCCAGCCCGGCCTGCCTGCCAATAAACCTGTCACCGGCAGCCTGGGAGCAGCCACCTTAGGACACCGCAGACAAACCATTACAGCTTGGGTTTCCTCCTGGTTTTTCCATCGCCGCCGTGCCTCGGTTTACCCGCGGCCCAGCACCCCCCTCCTCGGGGCTTCCCAACCCCGTGCGATGCTTTTCCACCTCCCTGGAGCTGTCACATCAGGGATGCGGGAAGCCCAGATGGGATCCGGGGGGCTGGCGGGGGCGTGGGTGGGATGGCTCCCGTTCCAGCAACAGGCAAATGATGGGAAGGGGGGGACAGGCTGGAAGTGGAGCCCCTCCAGTTCCTGCAGCAGGGTGGGATGCAGAGCCAGGAGGGATGGTGGGAACAATTCACTGGATGGGGACAGAAATGTAACTGCATCGTGACTGGAAAGCATCCTCCTCTGGCAGAGATGTGTGTCCCAGGGCTGGCACCTGGGAAGGAGACATCCCTAGGAAGAAGGTCCTGAGAAAACGTGGTCACCAGGAAGGGGATGTTCCTTAAAATGTATTCCCTAGGGAGAAGACATTCTCGGGAAGATGTTCCCAAGGAGCAGATGTCTTTGGGAAGGAGGTGTCCTTGGGAAGTTGTCATCCCCTGGAATGAAACACCCACAGCAAAGATGTCCCTGGTAAGGTGTCCCAGGGAAGGTGATGTCCTAGGGAAGGACACATCCCCAGGCAGAGGATGACCCTGAGAAAATGTGGTCCCTGGGAAGGAGATGACCCCGGGAAGCAGATGTCTTTGGGAAGGAGATGTGTTCAGGAAGGAGATGTGCTCAGGAAGAAGACATCCCTGGAAGGAGATGTCCCCAGCAGGAGGACATTGATGGGAAGGTGTCTTCCACAGGGAGTTGTCCCTGGGAAGAAGATGTCTCTGGGAAGATATTATCTCCTGGAAGGAGACATCCCCCGCAAGGATGTCCCTGGGAAGGTGTCATCCACAGGGAGGTGTCTCTGGAAAAGTGTCAGGAAGAGGATGTCCCTGGGAAGATGTGATACTCAGGAGGGAGATGTGTCTGAGAAGATGTCTCCAGGAAGACACAGTCCTGGGGAAGATCTTCCCAGGAAGCAGACGTATTTGGGAAGGAGATGTCCCTAGGAAGGAGACATCCCTGGGAAGATGTCATCCCTCTGGATGGTCACCTCATTGGCATAGACGTCCCAGGGCAGGCGTCACCTGCAGGGATGTGTCACTGGGAAGAAGATGTCCCAGGGAAGAAGACATCCCTTAGGAAGGAGATATCCCCCTTCAAAGAGCCCAAGCCCATGGAGCCCCAGCAGTGAGAGACAGGAGACACAGTGATCCCTGGGGAGCAAAGTGGCACCCGGAAGGACACGGGGGACACTGCGCCCACAGGAAGCAGCATTCGCCACCACCCGGCTCTCATTAACGCGGTGCTGAGCAGCCCCTAATAATAGCAACAGTAAATTCTCCTACCCAATTCGGGTCCATTTCTATAAATAATGTAGAATCTTTTTATTTACTGACAGGTTGTAAAAGTATCAGTGAGAATAATGTGAAATCAGGAGCTGCTGAATAATTCATGGCAGTGGCTTCGCTCTCCCCGTCCCCGCGCTCCCCTGGCCCCGGCGTTTACACGACAGCACCTTGCGCCTGGGTTTATCTCATAAAAACCAGGACTAACGACCTGGCACTAATTCTTTATCAACAGGGACTTTTACAGCGAGGGGAGGAGGAAGGAAATAGAAAGAAATAAAAATAACCCCGGGTGCACTCTATAAAAAATGCATGGGCCCATGTCCTCGCCTCTGCACGGAGCTGGCCATCCCCGGCTCCTCCTGTCTGCAATTCCCCACAGACCCCACAGCCTCTCCAAAAATTAGTATTAATTAGCAGCACCCACATCCACACACTGGCATCATCCTGGGGTAAGCAAGTGCAAGAAGAGTGGCACAACCCTGCTGGGACATGGGGACACTGGCACGACCCATGGGAACACTAGGAGGACTGATGGAGAGACTGGCAGGACCCATGGGAATGATGGGAGGACCCTTGGTGACACCAACAAGACCCATGGGGATGGTGGCAGGAGTCATGGGAACACCAGCAATGCCTGCAGGAATGATGGCAGGACTCAGGGGGATGGTGACAGGACCCACGAGGATGGTGACAGGACCCATGGGAACACTGCCAGGGTCCACAGGGATAATGGCAGAACCCGTGGGGACAACGGCAGGATGCTCCCTGTCCCCATGCCACCCTCAAGGCTGCCAGCCTGGGGCAGCAAACCCCTGCTGGGGGGAGATGGGTTAAATTTGGGCAGAAAAAGCTGATCACTGGGGCAACTAATCCCTGTAACAACCTGATCCGCTGTCCCTCATCCCTCCTGCCACCGCTGAGGGCGATGGGGACGGTGGGGACGGCCCTGCAGCTGCCCCCATCCCCTCCCCAGAACAATACCTACCCGCCGCTGTTTTGATGTGCGGCACAAAGCCGGGAGAGCTTTCCATGTAACATGATAAAAGCAAGTCCCCAGCCAGCACAATTATTTGATAATTCTCCCTTAACACCCATCAAATTAAAGCAATGTCCAAGGGCTGCCTGAAGTGGCACTGATAGGTATTAAACTTTAATGAGATTTAATGGCACTGCCCTACTTTTTAAGCGCTCGGGCCTACATTTATGAACATTTAATTTCCCGGGCCCTGACCTCTTTTTTTTTTTTTTTTTCCCCTTTTCCCCATGCCCCCCCCCCGCCCGCCAGCACAGCTGGATTCTGTTAGCGCTGGCTGCCGCCCCGACCCGGGATGCTCGGCCAGCCCTGAGCCCATGGAAATCTCCAGGCACTGCAGAGTTAGATCTTGACTCCTCCAGGGAGCTGAGCAGGGAGGGGGAACCCAGGGAAAAGCCGGGGGGGGGGGGAGGGGGGATGGAATGACTTAATTAATTTGCTCTTGGGATGAAGTGACACTGCGGGTCCGAGTGGTTGGAGGGCCCTCATCCTGCTGCAATGGATCTGTGCAGGGACCCCTGAAAAATAAGTGTGCCCCCACTGCAAACCCACTGTGCCAGGGCAAATTTGGGGGCTCAGACCCCTCAAAGCCCCCAGGGACAGAGCACAGCCCACTGATCCAGTTTATTGCTGCCCTCTAGTGTGTATGGGACAGCCCAGGCCTGCTGTCACTTGTCCCCCTGGCCACTTGGCCACCTAGCATGCCAAGTGGGGACAGCTGATGAGATGCTCAGAGCCCTGAAAGACAGAAATTCTGTCTACCTCAGCACCCCAAAATCCCACTAATGCGGCTGCAAGATGGGTACCATGGCACAGACTGGCACCAGTGACACCGGGCATCACCTCCTGCCCCACGGCATGGCAACGCCAGGTTTGATGGGGCTTGGACTAGTGGAAGGTGTCCCTGCCCATGGCAGGGGGTTGGAATGAGAGGAGCTTTGAGGTCACTTCCAACTCAAACTACCCTGTGATTCTGTGGTCCTGGTGAGATACAGGATGCAGCATTTCCCTACACTGGCAGTACCAACCATGAGGAGGGGCTGCTGGAATGGGTGACCACTCACGGCATGAGGGTTAGAGAAACTGAGGCACACACCAGGGCAGCCAGGCTTCTGAGCTGGAAATGTCCCACTCACGGCATGAGGGTTAGAGAAACTGAGGCACACACCAGGGCAGCCAGGCTTCTGAGCTGGAAATGTCCCACTCCCGCCTTCCCAGCACCCACCTCAACTGCAGGGAGCCCAGCAGCAGGAATGCAAAGGCAGGGCAATAAAAGGGAGCGTTATCAAGCGCCAGCAGAGCTGACAGCTCAGGGAGGAGAGCAGGGAGGGAGGGAAAGGAACAGAAAGGAAGAATAAAAAAAAAACCCCACCCTTAACCCCGAGATCACTTATCATTCAGGCTGCATCACGCATCTAGAAAGTGCAGACACAAAAATGTAATGTCATAACATTCGCAGTTCAATAACCTTTGCTTCACGAGACGGCTTGAACTGTCAGAGGAGCTGGAAGGTAAATATTTCAGCGCCCAGGCACTGAATGCAAAGGCGTGGGGAGGGGGTCGGCCTCGGCTTCCCCAGCTCGCCTCGACACGTTCAAATATCCCCCGCCATAAATCCCGGCCGGCGCTGGGGAAAGGCCGTGGCGCGGATAAAATACGAGCAGATATAAAGGCAGACACCTTTATTGTTCGGCAAAGTCTTCCAACAAGTTATGAACCCGCAGCTTGACCCTAACCCATCATCTTGTTATACAGCGGAAACAAAGGCAGCGCCAGGAGCCGGGGCTGGAGCGGGGCAGGATGCGGGTGGGAAGGAGGAAAACCCAGCCTGCCTCCTCCACGGGGGATATTTGGGTGTAATTCATCCCTAAACCCCACATCTACCACGCTCCAGGCTGCCTGTGGGGAGCGGACCCCGTGTTAGCCCCTTGCAAGGAGCCTCCCTGCCAGGTTCAAGGGTACAGAATTCCCTTGGCCGGGGTTAACAGGAGCAGGACCCAGCAAACACCGGTTAACCAGGATGGCTCATGTGCCATGCGGGCAGGAGGAAGGAGATTGCACAGCCAAGGACCAACGGCTGCGGCGGTTGGCAAACCAGCGAGGGATCCAGAAGGGAGCAGAGGGATTTCCCAATGGGGAAAAATCCCCTAACAGCACTGGGAAGGTGCTGGCACCAGCGCTGTGCATGCAAAGGGACAGCACATGGCAACAGCGGGCAGTCCAAGGTGGCTGCACAGCACAGCGAGCAGCGGCCTGGTGTCCAAGCGTGCACAGCACGGCGGGCAACAGCAGTGCCAAGCAGCTTGCACAGCCCCTGCGCGGCACACGCCGCACGGACCTCCCCGCTCCAACTGCGCGGCACAGCTGGGGACAACCGGAGCCACCTGCCTGCAGCTGGGCTGGCTGTGCCACGGCGCAGCCCCAACGCGGGGGAACAGCAGCGCCAGCGCTCACAGGGGAGCGGGACACCCCCGTGCCAAGCAGGGAGGGCGTCAAGGGGGGCACGGCCGCGGTGAGGAACAGTTAAACGGCCCCCGCCCGCACGGGGCGTGCGGCAACAGGCACCATCACACCCTGCCCAAACACCTGCTACCGCCGCGCTGGCACGGGGCGAGCGCCCGGGGCGGGCGCAGCGGCGGCAGCGGGGAGCACGCCAGGGCCCGCAGCGAGAAGCGGCATGTCTGCGCTTGGCAGCACAACAGAGAGCAGGTGACAAGCGCGCCGGCGGTCGCTTTATTACAGGAAGCGAGCACGCAAGCATCTGACGCCGCGCTGCCCGGAGAGAAAATAAAACACCCCCCCTCCCCTCCCCTGCTATTAACAATCCCTCTGCGGGCGCGGGAGAAGGGCCCCCGGATGCGGGGGTGGGTGCCCTGCTGCAAAATGATGGCCCGGTGGCATCACAGCTCAGCCTCCCCCCCTGCATCACTCCCAAGACCAAGTAAATCCCAAGGGAGTAAAATTATGTGTGTGTGCACAAACATTTTTCCTCGGCAAACACTCCCCGAGACAACAAAATCAGCCGCCCCTGCACCCGCTCCCGCGCCGCCCCGCTCCTCTGACCCAGCAATTAGAGGCAGGCATTAATATTTAAATATTGCCAGCTCGGGAGAAAGGAAATCAAATAGAACACGCCAGCGGTGCTGGCAGCACATCCCGCTCCTGCTCCATTGGCCTCAAAGAGGGTGCACGGCAGCGGGGGGGGGGTGCTGTGCCACGCTGTTGGGGACACCAGGGTACTGATGTCACAAGGGGAACCCCCTTTTCTGGGCCAAATCAGGGTGAGCAAGGAGGCAGTGAGCAAATGGTGGGCAAGCAGCAGTGACGCTGTTGCCTGCTCAGCTGGGAGGTTTCAAAGGAGCCCCAACCCCACACTAACCACGTTTTGGGGTTCTCACTCCCTCCCAGCCACAAAGCACCCGCCTGCAGGGTGCTGGGGACGCACACATTCAGGCTGTACCCCCCGCCCCGGGAGTCACCCCCTGGTCCCGCGGGTGCTCGGAGGCGGCGCTGGCCCAGCAAAGAGGATTTACTGCTCAACGCAAGGGGCTTTAGAGGCAATAACTTTCCCTCCTCTTGACTTAAATGGATTTGAAACTTCAAAAAGGATCGAGGGGGCAGGCTGCCAAGCAGCCGCCCCCAAGGGCTGACCCCGCAGGGGCTGGGGGGGCCGAGGGGGGGCTGCGAGCCCAGCCAGGGCCAACGGCCGTGGCAGATAAGGGCTGGGGGGGCCCAGAAGGCCCCGAGATAAGGCAGCCGCCGTTACAGGCGCGGGAGCTCTGGGGCGCTTCCTCCCGCCCCGCGGTGCAACCGCCGGCGGGCAGTGGGGTGCCGGGGTGGGGGGACGTGGGGGGACGTGGGGCAGCCGGGGCATGAAGCACGAGGCATGGCAAGGGCCAGTTCAAGGGCAATCCCCCTGGCAGCCTGCCCGGGCAGCCGCCGCAGGCCAAGCTCTGTGCCGGCTGCTCCTTCTCGGGGCTCGGCGGGGCTGCCCCACAGCCCCTCGGGGGCACCCAGCACCCCACAGGCGGGTGATGCACCCCAGTACTGCCAGCACAACGCGGTCTGGGCTGGGTGTCCCCACTGGGCCGTGATGGCAGGGGCCATCTGCTGCTGCCCACAGTAAGGCCAGGCCTTACACCCAGTGCTGGTGGCAGAGTGGGACAGAGGTGTGACCCATGGCACCGTGCCCTGATGTTGGGGAGAGCACCACCGCCTCCCACACGGCTGGCGCAGGCACAACCCCCCCAGGAACAGCCCCTCCAGGCCTCAACCTCCCACGGGCCAGACAGCAGGGTGAGGGAGAGGGCTGGGAACAAACAGAGGAGCAGCGATTAAAACTAACACCCCTTCCTCAAGCTGCCCCCCAACCTGTACCCCTGTCCCAGCCACCGGCGTGCCAGGAAGGAATAAACTGTCCTGCGTCCTTCGGCACCCCCCCCGCGCCCCCCGGCAGCCTGGCCCCCCGCCAAAGCCACCATCTCCTCGCTGCAGCTCCCTGCCCTGCAGCCAACACGCTCACCCCCCTTCCACCGGCCAGAACAGGCCCCGTGTGCGCACACGGGAGCGCAGCCCCAGCGGGACGTGCAGGCACACGCACCCCGCGTGCCCCCAGCGAGGGGTCACACCCCGGGGTCGTGCGACGCGCACGACACGCGCAGAGACACGCGTGTGCCCACGGCCAGCCCCCCCTGCACGCCGACCGCCCCAGCGCCGTGCGACCCGCTGGCCTTGGCCGGCCGGCCCTGCCAGGCCGCCGTGCCCGCCGCGCTCCCCGGCGGGTTACACAAACAGGCTGCCGGGCGCACACGCAGCCGGGCGCACGCTCGCCTCGCCCGCTCACACCCACAAACCACACGGGCTCACCCCGGTGCTCGCCGGCGCACGCGCGCCCTTGCAGGAAGAGGCGCTGGCTTCCCGCTGCCTTCTCCCTCCATTAACTCCCTCCCTGGATCTGGATCCTGCTCGTGGCCCAGCGGGCACCCACGCGGCACCCGCAGCTCTGTGCCCTCCGCCACGGGAGGAGGATGGGGATGGGGATGAAGAGAGCGGGGCGTTCGCCCCTGCTGCGCCAAGCGCTGGCAGTGGGCGCTTGCCCAGGGCTTGGGGACAGATGCTACCAATGGGGCACTCGATTGACAGATGCCATGCATTGGGGACTGGCACCCATGTCACCATGCAAAGCAGACACGGCAGGGCACGGCTGAGCCAGCGGCCTCAGGGCGAAGGGCACGGCAGGCAGGGCTGGAAGAGCCAGGACGGAGCAGGGCATTAAAGGCGGAGGCAGGCGAGACGCCGGGGCCGCGGCATCACCCCGGCACAGGGTGCGGTGCCCGGGCTCCTCGCGTCCGCCTCAGTCAGCAACACGGTTCCTCCCCAGCTCTGGCGGTCCTGGGTGTCCAGAAATATTGGTGGGTAAACTGAGGCATGGCCTTACGCTGCACCCTGTGTGCCTGCATCATGAGAGGGACAGGCACCAAGGCAAGGAGAAGGGTCAAGGTCAGGGCCACCCGGTGCCCTGTCAGCCATGGGAAATGACCCCAGGGGTCTCCCTGGAATGTGGGTCATGGGGACTGAGCACCTCAGTTGGCCCCAGACCCTGAGGCCACAGAACCCAGAGGGTCTCATCTCCCCACAACATCCCCCAGCTGGGTCCCCAGCTACAAAGCAACCTCCATTTTCCACACCACGGGGTCCCCCAAGGCCAGGGTGACCTCTGCCCACAACGTCACAGGACACCTGAAGCTCGGGGAGACCTCTGTCCCCCCCATGATGGGGTACCCCTCCACCAGGGCGACCCCACACAGTAAGGGCCTCCAAGCCAAAGGCAACTCCCATCCTCCAGGCCACAGGGTCCCCCTGCCTCAGGGTGACCTCCATCCCCCAAACAACAGTGACCTCCGAAGCTCAGGCTGACCACCACCCTCTGTGTCATGGGATCCCCCAACTCTGGGGTGACCTCAGTCCACACACAATGGGGTCCCCAAACTCCAAGGTGACCTCTATCCCTCACATCACAGGGAACCCCAACTCCAGGGCAACCATGGGGTCTCTCAACCCCAGGGTGACCTTGGTCTCCCAAACCACGGGTTCCTCCAGACCCAGGGTGACCTCTGTTCCCCTTACAACGGGGTTCCCCAAACCAGGGCGATCTCCGTTCCCCATACCATGGGTTCCCCTAAACACAAGGCGACCTCTGGCCCTTAGACCATGAGGTCCCCCAACTCCAGGGTGACCTCCATCCACCAAACAACAGCGCCCCCAAATCCCAGGGCGACCTCCACCCCCTATATCATGGGGTCCCCCAAACCCAGGGCGACCTCCATCCCCCACAGCACAGTCTCTGTCAGCCCCAGGGTGACCTCTGTCCCCCACACCACAGAGTCCCCCAACGCCCGGGTGACCTCCATCCTCCCCCACGCCAGACCCCCCAGCAGAGGGGCTGGGGCGGGGATTGCGAGCGGCGGGGTCACACCAGCCCCATCCCACCCCTCCAGCACAACTCCCACCCGGAGGGGACCCCGCTGCCCCCTCCCCACGGCGCTGCTGGGGGGGGTCCCCGTGCTGGGGGGCTGGGGGGGGGGGGTCACTCACCCGCGGGCCGCGCTGTCCAACGGGGGCTGCGCTCCTCCATGGGCAGCGCCGGAGGGAGCGGAGCGGAGCCGAGCCGAGCCGTGCCGAGCCTTCCCCCCGCCGCTTCCTGCTTCCCTCGGCGCCCGCCCGCCGCCCCGAGAGCCGCACGGCTGGAGCGTGACTCACCGGGGGCCGGGCCGGGCAGGGCAGGGCAGGGCGGCGGGGGCGGGGGCGGCGGGCACCGGGAGCGAGGCACGGGGCGCTCCCAAAACAGGGATGCTGGGCAGGGGGCGGAACCCCCCCCCCCCCCCCCCAACGCGGCACCACCGGGAGTTCAACGGGAATGGGGGTTCCCCCCGTGCGGGGCGGGGGGTGGGGGGTCCCGCGGCGTCTCCGCAGCACGCCAAGAATTAGGGTGATGGGGGTGTCACTCCTGATCGCGGCGCACAGGTGACCCCGCCCCACAGGTAGAGATGGGGGGATGCCTGTCCCAGGCACTGATGGGGGCAAGGGGTTGGGGTGGGATCCAGGCCTTTGACCCCCACCCCAAAACTGCTCCAAGATACCCCGGGGCTCAAGGGTGCCAGCGTGGCCCAGCACAGTGAGCACCAGGTCCTGAGCCCAGACCCTGCGGAAATAAGGGGTGTTCCCAGGGCAGCCCCCCTCGGGGCACCCCAATGCCTAAGGCACCCCTGCACCAGGCGTGGGAGAGGGAACAGCGCTGTCCCTCCCAGGTGGGGATGGTGGTGGTCACCCCTGTGCCATCCCACCATCACCTGGGCTTGGGGACACCAGTGACACGAGTGGGGTGGGGCCCAGCCCACTCGCACAGGAGGAAGTTGCCCATCATTCACCAGCCAGACAGGCTCGGCTGGCTGGGACAGGCCGGACCCCCACCTCCCTCGGGCAGGAAGGAGGCTTCGGTGAGGAATCTCGTCCTGGCACTGCCAGCCACGAACTGGCATCTCTGCAGGAGGAGACACAGGCCATGACAGGGACACCCAGCCGTCCCCAAACAAACTGCCACACCAGCACACACACATCCCCCGAAATCCCTTCCTAGCTCACCCTTGCCTCTGCATCCCCTCCATCCTCCTCCTGTTCCTCCAACAGGCCCCAGTGCCCGCCACGCCGGTGCTGCCGCGGTGCCGCTGCTGCCCGCCAACCCCCCCCACTCCTCCTCGTGCTTCCCCCCCACCCTCCTCGTGCTTCTCCCCCCCCCCCCCCAGTTCCCTTTTCCCGTTCTATTTTAAATTTTTATTGCATTCTTTTTAAAGAATACAGAGGAACAAATGCCCTTATCAGCAATTCTCACAAGGTATAAAGAGCCGCTTTTATCTCCTGCCTTTACTAATCTAGAGCGAGCCAATGCCTGTTAATTTTTTAATTTTCCTGGTGAATGCATTTGTGGTTCCGTCAGCATCCATCCGGACACGCACGCAGGATCCCCTCGGCATCCCAGCCTAGCCACCCTGGCATGGGATTGACACCGTGCTGGCAGAGCAGTGCCTCATGGTTTGGCAACCACAAAGGGGTTTTGTGCACTGGGAAGTCCCGTGTGTCACACGAAGCTCGGCAGGACACCCCGGGATGTGTCACGCCCCCAAGATACTGAGGTGCTCCCACAGATGCCAGCCAGGCTCTGCCTGGCCACAAGGAATGCTGACAGTGTGGGTCTCCACGCTCAGCACGGGGATAGATCCCATGCCAAGCCGTCCAGCTGTCATTGTCACCCTCTCTGGCCGAGGTCCCCGCAGGGGCAAAGGGGGGGGTCACCCCTGTGTCCCCCCCGGAAGGGACGCAGCTCAGGCTGCACGCACAGCAGGGCTGGGAGCGCAGCAGCCGGACGCGGCGCGCAGATGAGATGTGGCAGGCGTGTAACAAGCCATTAGTCACTGTCACCTTTGCCCGGCAGCCACTGGCAGGGTAATAAATCCCAGGCTGACTCCAGCGGGCCCGTTCCAGGCCACGGCTCCCAGCTTGCCTCCACACCACTGCCGGCTGGGCTGTGAGCAGCTTGTAAATGCATCCCGGCCCCCCCCCCCGGGGGACACAGCGCCTTGCGGGGTCCCCAGACCACAGCCAAATCCCTGTGGGGCTGATCGATGGGTGACACGGGCCACTGCGTTCCTGAGAAGTATCCTTAGGGAATGTGAGGGGTCACAAATCCTCAGCACCAAGCAGCCCCCTGGCCCTGCAGGCTGCCCCTTGCCTCTCCCTGCCTGCCCCAGCTTCCTGCCCGCTGCACCTTGCGGTTCCTGACTCTTCCCAGCCCAACGCCAGGAACCGGCATCGGCGGTTGTTACCGGATCAAAGGAGCCTGGCATGGCCCAGCACAACACGGCCCGGCGCGCCCGCCGGGAAGGGCTGGCAAACAAGCCGGTCCAGGGAGGCGGCAGGCGGGAAGCACGCGTGATACCTCTCCTAAAAATGCTGCTGCTCCTGACGGACAGGGCGGCCGAGTCCCTGGAGCCGCGGTCCATCCCAGCCCCGGGGGCCCCCCAGCTCCCCAGCACAGCCAGCCCAACACCGCGGCTCTCCCTGGCACCCACGGCCTGACTCACGGCCCCGGGGATGGTGGGCAGGGACTGCGGTGCTGTCGGGGTCACCTTCCCAGCGGGGCTGCGGGTGTTGGATCCCAACCCCAAGCCGCTGGGCATGAGCCTTCATCAGGAGTCCCAAGCAGCACTATGGGCTGATGGTCACCCCGCAGTGGGACAGGGGACATCCCTTGCCAATGGCAGCCTTGTACCCTCTGGTATCCCCCCGCATCACCTACTTGTGGCTCCAGCGTCCGCGCCCTCCGCATCCAAAGGCGTCCGCTGGCCGATGTCCGGGACAGTGCCGCCCGTTCCCGGGCTCTCCCCAGCGCTGGCCACCCGGTGCCGGGACTCACCGGCCGCAGGCTTGGTGGCGGCTGTCTCCAGGGACGAAGAGGACGCCTGGAAGAGAAGCAGGACAGAGACTCAGCGCCGTTGCCTCTCCCGGTCGGAGCAGCGCCGGCACGGGTGGGGGGCACAGGGGGGGTTCGGGGCGCACGGACACAAGATGCTTTTGTTTTCCTGCCGGCCGGTGCACGTGGCCAGCACGGGAGCCTCACGCCAGCCCGCGCCGTGGGGCTACAGCTGGATCCGGCCGATGGCTCCCAGCACAGCCAGACAAGAAAGGCTGCAGGGGGGGTGAGGACATGAATCAAAGCGGCGTCCCCTCGCCCGCCGGCGGCAGCTGGCCGGTTAGGCAGCTCCCGATTACTCAACCGGGCAGTGTTTACTCGAGATCAACAACCCCCCATCGCCTTCCCTGCCAGGCGGGCGAGGGAAACGTGCTGCTGGGATGGGGATGGCATTCCCGCTGTGCCTTGTTTGGGGACAGTTCCCCCTCCTCGAGCCCTGGGCGTTGGTGTGGCCTGGGGTTTGTTGTAGCTGTCACCCTCCTGCCCGGGCACGCAGCTTGGGCTGTCACTGCTCCTGTTTAGCTTTAATAAAGCAACAGCCAGTGACACCACACTCGTCCCAGTACTGTTGTGCCACCCAGGGAAAGACACACGGACAGCCCAGGTTCACAGGATGCTGTGCCCACCCCAGGTATGGTGGGGCGCAGGTGACCTCCCCCTTGCCACAGGTGACATCCACAGGGGACACCGTGCGCCTGATCTGGGGACATTAGGACCATGGTGAGGATTTTACGTTGATCCTGTTTTTCTCAGGATTACTCCTATAAACATGGAGATGGATGGTCGGTGCTTTGCTGGGAAGCCCTTAGACTCAATGAGCCACGCACACGAGCGGACGTATAAATTTACCATTTGCTTCCTGGAAAGGTTTAATTTATGGAATCCATATGGCAGCGCCGCACAACCGCGAGCGCTTGGCACATCCCGTGAGTCCTCGAGTGCCACCACGTCCCAGCCCCAACTGGCGGGGTGCCACCGGCTGCCCCGGTGATGGCAGGATGCTCTTCTCTTTCCCAGTGATTAACAGAAGGTGACTTTCACAGCGGGCAGGGGACAAGCCCAGGGATCAGTCCCCATCCCTGACAGCTTGGTGTGGGATCCCTGGAGGTGGCAGGGATGTCTCCTGAGGGAGGCTGTGCCACCGCTCCTCCTCCCAGGACAACGCCACCAGCACAGCAGGCAGCAATCCCCTACCTGTGGGCATGGGAAAAGGCTGGTGCGCACTTTGATACCCAGAGAAACTAATCATTAATTAGCATTAATTACTCCCCATCATGTGTCACAGCAGCATTGGGCAAGACGCAGCTGGGAAGTCACGGACCAGGGTCTTGGTGGGGAAAGTGGATTTTGACAGCTGGGCCAAGGCTGGCACCCTCCTGCTCCCCAGGGAGCCCCCCCACACCCCAACCCACACCCCAACCCACCCATCAGCCCCACAGCACCAGCAGCCCCCACCCCCTCTCTTTTCCTGCCAAGTGATGTTGAGATGCAAAGGCACCAGAGATGGGTCCCACCTGCCCAAGGGCAGCCAGGATCCCACCCCCCCCTCACCACCCGTGTCCCCTGGGACCCCCAGGCTCCGCATGGAGCACCGGCCGCCTCCTTGCTTTAACTTCACCCTGCACTATCTGTCAGCAAATCATCCCCGGTTACACAGATGAGGAATAATTGATGCAAAGGAGCCATCTGTTTGCGAACACGGAATATCTGCTCAATTAGGAGGGATCTGTCCACCGAGATAAAGCATGGCGGCAGCCCCTCGGAGCGGGGGCCTTCCTCCCCAGCCACGTCCTCAAAGACTCAACCCCAATTAGAGGTGAGCAGGTTGATTTGGGTGCTAATTTGCTAAGCAGCACCCTGAGGTGCTTGGGAAGAGGCTGGGAGGGAAGGGTGCTCTGCCACCAAGTGCTGAAGTTTGAGGGGAGAGCTGGCAGATCCCCCATGTCCCACTGTGATAAAGCTGTGATAAAGCTCAGCTCCTCCTGGCTCTGGGAGATGCTTATCCCACATTTCCAGGGATGGAGAGAGGGGACCAGGATCTGTGCTTGCCGAATTGCGCTGAGCTGAGGCCGGCCCGCTCATGACACACAGATGGACAAGCCTGAAACAGCTCCCAGGACATCCACGACAGGGATCAGGGACACAGGGCACAGCCTCAGGCACATCCAGGTCAGGGGTAGCACTGAGGTGACAGCAATGTGACATCATCATGTGATGTTATTAACACAGGAAGAATGGAGCTGGCACACAGGTTAGCTCCACAAGTGACAAAACCACGGGGAAAAGGCTCCAAGCAGAGCTGGCAGGGATGGCCCCATGGCATGACACTACTCAAACCCCTCCTGGGTGGCATCTACCCCAGCAGCTTCTTGGTACGAAGGACCAAGAGCTCGAGGAGGGTCAAAACAGAGCTGGTGGCCTGCAGGGACAGGCATAGAGAGGCACTGCCAGACACCACATCAGCTGTGTCACCTGCGCCCCACACCACCAGCATGGTGCCCCCCCTGCCCTTGGCACAGTGCCCAGGGCAGGCAGCGTGGCAGTCCACGGAGAGAATGGCACAAGGGCAGGGGATAGTGCCCCCATGTCCAGTGTTCCCACTGTCCCCAGTGTGTCCCTCCCCGCCAAGGACACATTCCTTCTGCTCCCATCACTGGGCTAAATACCTGCCGCAGCTCCCAGCTCTGCCCCCAGCTCTGGGATGGCAGTGGTGGAGTGGGAAAGCAAAGGGCAGGAGGCCACGCCAGCGCACTTCCTGTGCCTTCGGGACACCCAAAACCGTGGCTTCCCCATTCTGCCTCGCCTGCTGCTGGGACGGGCTGCGGCGTGCGCAGCGCCGATGCCACCCGCCCACGGAAATGCCGCCCACGGAAATGCCACCCACGGGAATGCCCCGGGCACGGCAAAGCCCCCACCGCATCACCCCAACCTCCGCCCTCCCGGCTGGCAGCACCCCGGAAAACCCCTGTGCTGCCAGCAGCCAGGGCACCGGGGGTGGATGCAATCTTTGGCTCTTGGCTGGCATCACCCCGGCAAGGCGGCGGGCACGGAGCCTGGCAAGCACCGGCACAGCTGCACCGGCTACGGGGTTTGGCACAGCGTCGCTGCCAGCTCCGGTGAGTGAGCAAGGGATGAGGTGAGGAGGATGCCCAGCACAGAGGGGCACTTCCCAGGGGATGCAAAGAGCGCTGGCTGTAAGGCCTGGGAGACACAAACCCTCGCTGTCCCCCAGGTCTCCGCAGGCCAAGGAGGCGGCACTCAGGATAAAAGGTGATTTTGGAGTGTTGAGGGCTGCAGGAGCAGGCTCCCCCCAGTTCCCTTTGTCGCTGAGGCCCTCCAGCCCCCTGGCTCCTGCTGGGGCTTTATCACAGCACAGCCCCTGCCGTGTGTTCCCCCAGACCGTTCCAGCTGCTCTTCCCTCCAAGAAGCCTCTGCCCTTCTCATCCTTGTCCCAGCAGCCTGAAAACACAGGGTTTTCCCACAGAGCAGGCTGGGGTGCCCCCGGGGTGCTGGGGACCCTGCTGGTGGCATGGCTTGGCCCTGATGGGTGCCCACAGGAGGCGTGGTGGCTGGGCCCATGCATCTCCACCGTATTTAAAGTTTCTCAGGCGTGTTTGCTGGCAGAAAGTTGGAACCTACAATTACAGCTGTGCTAACTCCTCATTAAAGAGGGGAAGGGGAAAAAAAAAAAAAAAACCAGGGAAAGAAACAATAGGCTCCAGACAGAGACACAGTGCCGTTAACTCTTCCCAAGATGGGGATGTGGCCCCTCAGGAAATTCATACAGCTGGAGGGATGGGTCACAGTGGTGGCAGGTGACACCACGCACCGAGGGTCTGCCCATGAGCATCACTGCCCACCCAGATCCCCGCTCCGTGTCCCGGTGCAGCGGCGGTGCCGGCTGCGCCGCGGCGCCCGCGTGGGCACGGCTGCGGCTGTGCCGGAGCCGTTTGTCACGGCAGGGCTGCGGTTCCCGCTCGCTCTCCAGCAGCGACACCGTGACGCCTGCTCCAGGAGCCCACACAATATGTTCGCACTCATCTCGCAGCTGCCCCCAGACAGCCCGAGGTGCCGCGCTCCTCGCCGGCGCGGGGGCCGGTGTGTGCCAGCAGAGCCGCGACGTGCCGGCAAGTCCAGGCGGGAACTGGCACGGATGGAAGGGGCTGGAGACTGTGGTCAGGCTGGATGCCACAAGGGCAGACGAGGCTGGAAACACTACTGGCATGGGCAAGGGATGCACCAGTGGCCCCCCCATGCCACAGCACGCTCAAACAGGCTGTGCCACGAGCCCTGGGAACAGCGGACAGGGGGGACAGGCCTGGCTGTGACCCCTGTGTGTCACTGCAGCCGCCCTGCACCACGTGGAGCAGAAGCCAGGGTGCAACACATGGGGTGAAGCACATCCCCCCAGGACCCCACGCCCAGCGAGGGTCTGACCCTGTGGCCACCCCAGCATGACCACAGTCCCCCTCATGCGCCATCCCCGGGGAGCAGCAGGTCCCTGCGTCACTCTCCAGCCCCCCCCCCCCGCCGGCGACACCACCTCAGCGCCACGGCCGCAGCGGCTCTGACAGCAGCTAACGAGCTGCAGGCAGCAATTTGGGTTATATATAGCCCCAAAGTGACTGCATCTAATTGCTCCAGCGCACACCGGCCCCGCCGCGGGGTCCGGGTGCTGGGCTCAAGGGGACAGGGTGAGCGGCACGTGCTCAGCCCCCTCCCCCGGCTGTCACCCCGTGTGACCCCCCGGGCACCCTGAGGCTGGCGTGGCACAAGCATCACCCCATCCACGCCAGCCCCGAGGAGCTGGGGCCGTTCCCGGCAGCTTTGTGCCGGGCCATAAGCGGCTTTGGCTAAAGCCGCCGTCCCAGCCCGTCCCAGCCAAGGGGACCCTAAGGAGCTTTTGTCCCCCCTCATTAAGGAGTTTCGGCCAGGGGGCCCACGGGGCGCAGCACCCAGCACCCCCTCTCCACAGCCTGTGGGCTTCCAGCCAGCTGCTCCGGCAGCCCCGGCAGGGAGGCACGGCTGGAGGGAGGGAGGGAGGGAGGGAGGGAGGGAGGCGCTCCTTTTGTGGCAGCCCCCATCCCCTCGCAGCAGCTGCCAGGCGAGGCGGCAGGGCGCGCAGATGCGGCCGGGGGAGGTGCTGTGTGTGTGTGTGTGTGTGTGTGTGTGTGTGTGTGTGTGTGTGTGTGTGTAGGGGGGTCCCCCGCAGCGGCTCCCCACGCCGGCGGGGCAAGCGGCGGCCCCCGCGTGCAGCCGCCGGCGGGGACGGGGGGGAGCCGGAGCCGAAATTGTTTGCCAGCTTCCTCGAGACGGCACAATGGAGGGCGCGCAGGCGGATCCGGGGTCAGGGGTGAGAGCAGCAATAAGTGGTTTATGCCTTTTGTGAAGAGGCTGAACTGACAGCTCGCTGGATTAACAAAGACGTCCTCTGTTCCCGGGCAGGTCATGTGGAAAGCGCTGCGCCGACCCCTGTCACTTCTTTTTTTTGCAAGAACAGACATTTGTTCGCCAGCGAACAGGGAGGTGATGGAGGGGGAGGCGGGGGGCACGCAGCAGCCCGCTCCCGGCTTTTCCTCGAGCTCCTCTGGGGCTCTGGGCGTGGGGATAGGCGGCTGCTCGCTGCTCCGGCAGCCCCGGCCACGCCGTGTCACCTCCCGTGCCTCAGTTTCTCCAGGTTATGGGAAGAGCCGTGGCTGGTGGGGATGTCAGCTCCTCCACCCCACGCCCGGGCAGTGCTGTGTTCCATAGTGCTCCACATCCACACAAAATTCCCCCCGTGCTCATCCTTCCATTGCCCCAGCACCAGGCTGGCTGGGCAGGATGGGACCTGCTCGGTCCCTGTCCCATCGTGGGGACATTTCTAGCTCGTGTTTGCCAGTGCCTGCCAGGCTGGGGAATGTTCCCTTCAGCCTCCTTTCAAAGCAGGGAAACTGAGGCAGAGGAGGATGTGAGCATCCCACCCATGCACGGACAGCAGGGCTGGCAGCAGCACTGCCACTCCTGGTCCTGGCCCCGCAGGGAACAATCAGCTTTTTCAAATCCACAAGGATTTCCTCAAGGTTGTGCGGCGCAGAGGCTTTGCTGTCATCACTAGACTCCAGAGTTAACAGCTGCAATGCTGCCATTCCACACTGAGACCAGCTGCCCTGGCTGGGGCAGTCACTCCCTGGCCTCAGGTGTCCCTGCAGCTCCCACCTCCCTCTGTCACCACACCCCAGCCCTGGTGTAGGTCCCCCAGAGACCACGGGGCCCAAAGCTGGGATGGGAGGGATGCAGCTTGGTGTCTGCCACCCAAATCCTTCTGATATCCCACAGGACACGCAGCTGCTCGGCCCCAGCCCCTGCTCCCAGTCCCCATCTCAGGGACACCACAACCCAGCACGGCTCACCCACCTCCAGCTCCAGAGCTGCCGGGCAGTGTGTGACCAGTGTCCCCTCCCCGCCACCCTAAATACCTGCCATGGGAACCAGAGGCTGCCACAAGGGGCTTTTCACTCCGGAAAACCCCACCCACCCCACAGCGGCTCAAGTTTTCGGGACATTCCCACACGTGCCAATCCCTGCGTGCTTAGGGGTAAACTGAGGCAGGGCGGAGCAGCCAGGCCGGTGCAAGGCTCTGCCGGGTGAGGTGACACATCTGGGGGTCCCCATCCCTCTTGGACTGGGGAGGGGCACGTCACGGCAATCCCAGCCAGGGCCACGCTCCGGCTGGGCGATCAGCTCGTGGCACGGTGGCATTAAAGCCCCAATCCGTGTCCCTCAATCCGCCGTGTCCCCCTTCTCCATCCCGCGGGCAGCTTAGCGCCCGTTCCCGGCTCCCGCCTGCCATCTAAAGACGGACTTACCGCCAGGTCCGGCGCTGCCTTAAGCCGCAGATTAAATGGGAACCATCTGCAAGGGGAAACTTTAATGCAGGATAATACCTGGCACACACGCCCCGCCGCGTCACCGCGCACCCCGCGCCAGGTGGGCGCGGAGCCCCGCAGTGGCATCGAGTCCCTGAGCGGCCGCGGGGGTCTTGAGGCTCTGCACACGATGTTCCCATCCTCCTGGATGTCCCCATCGTCCTTGCTGTCCCCTCCTGGCACAGCCCTGGGAGGATGCACGGCTGGGAGCTGCACGCCCAGCCAGCCCCCCTGTCACCAGCCCATGTCCCCCCACAAAGGAGCCACCCCAGGCAGGGGACACTCAGGCATGTGGCGGGGGGGGGTGGTCCAGCCAATGCCCCACCTGGTTAATTACTTTAAGTGATTAAAGTCTCTTCATCAGAGCAGCAGATTAGACCCTGCAGCTGGGAGCTGTTTTCCCTCACAATCTCCTCCCCCAGGGGACAACAAGGGAGGGTCCTGCACTGTCCCCATTTTTAGGAGCAAATCCCACCTCCTCAGCCCCAAAAAGATGGCCCAGGTGTCCTCTGTCACCCCAGCCTGGTGAAGCCCCCAGGAATGCCCAGACCAGCAGCATCACCCGGGGTGCAGCGGGGACATGGGGTCACCCAGGCTGTCCCTAGTGCTAGTGGGGACAAAGCTGGGCTGAGCATCACACAGCCAGGAATGACCTCTGCGGGGAGGAGGGATTCCTGGGGGGGGCAGTGAACCCCAAAGCTGGGTGGGGAAGGATGACACGCCTCCTGCCAACTCAGCACCCCAATGAATTACACGGGATCACAAGTCTGTGCTCAGGTCAGCAGGGAAAGGAGCCAGGGAGGTTTTCCACCCCTCCTGATGGAGAATTTATGGCCAGGATCCACTGTGGGCTCAGTAATTAGTGCTGGGATGCTGAATCAGCACCTGGCCATCCGTACTGAAGGGATGGAGCTGGGGGGGGGGCTCTGGGACTGATGGTGGCCCCCCAGGAGGGACACAGGGGGCACTGGGGTGACCCAGCAGTGCCTGACAGTGGAGGGGGCCATCCCTACAGCTGGGAACACTGGAGGAAAGCTGGTAGCCCAGCTATCCCATCCCAGTCTGCTGCTCCAGGACCAACTCCAGCCCAGGATCCCTAAGGTGTCACTTTGGGAACGCCCCAGGATGGACAGAATCCCCCCATCCTGTTCACCTAAAGACAAAAATCCCTCTGGCCCTCCCTTCACAACCTGGATACTGCATCCCAGGATGCTCAAGCCCTGGGATGCCCGAGCATCCCAACAGCTGTGCTCGGGCAGCCCTCTGGCCTTGACGGCTGCCATCAATTTCCCGAGGTCGGGAATGGCAGGGCCGGCTCCCCGGCAGATCCAGCCTCTGCTCCGTGGCTGATTACAGCCATTTCCCTGCCCGTGCCCCCTCCCCGCTGTCTGCCTCCTGCCTCCGTCTGCTGCCTGGTTTTATGAGGGCCATTTCCAAGAGGTCGCTGGAAATAGATTTTTATCACCTCGTGATAAATATCGTTTATGGTGACATTACTGCTCTGAGCAGCCGTGCAGGGGAGGGAGGAGAGGCAGGAGGACGCCCTCTCCCAGCCCCAGCTCCACGGGGCACAGGCTGGGCCCCTCCTCGTGTCCCCTGTCCCCATTCCTGGAGGTTCGGGCAGCGCCATCCGACACCATCCCTCCCTCCCTCCCTCCCTCCCTCCCTCCCTCCCTCCATCCCTCCATCCAGGCGGCAGGAACAGAGGGAGCTGCATCATTAGCCCCGCGCGCCATTAAGCACTTAAAAAGCCATAGGAATAAGCCGCGCCATTAGCTGGCAAGCGAGCTGGGAGGGGAGGGATGCCCGGAACCGAGCATGGACCAGGGAATGTCACCACCCCGAGGGCTCCCGTGTGTCCTGGAAGCGGGGGCAGAACCACCCCCCTCCCGCACCCAGCTCCAAGGTGGAAAACCAGGGGCTTTCAGAGCTGACACATCGCTTCCACAAGGGGTGACGCCACTGGGCGCCTCTCCAGAGGGACTTTTCGGCACGCTGGGGAGAACCGGCTCCTTGTTCATCCCCCTCCTCTGCTTTAGGGTTGGAGCTGGCACAGAAAGCCGGGAGAAAAAGCCACGGCTGAGCTGACAACTGCAAACTCACGGCAGCGGTGGCCCCGCGTGTTGCAACCCTGCACGGAAGTGACCCGGCAGCCCAGGGGAGCAGGGTCCTGCCCCGGCCGAGCCCGCGGGAGGGACAGCTGCCAAGCCATGCCCACAGGCAGCTGCCTCTGGAAAAGGGCACGGCAGCGGGCAGGGGGCCAAGGCCAAGCCGCTCTCCGTGCCAGCCCCGCCACACACAGCGCCGGGCACCGGCCACCCCCGGGGGGAACAACTGCCCCGTTCACCGGCGCCAAGGCGAGCGGGTGTCACCTGAGGGGACAGAGGTACAGTCCCCAGGGAGACAGAGCTGGGGTGCAAAGCAGCAGCAGAACTGCACACCCAGCAAAGAGCAACCCTTGCCTGCAGGCGGAGCGCGGCACTGCCAGCCCGTGCCAAGAATCCTGTTTGTTCTCCCCAGCCCTGGCACTGGGTCCCTTGGGCAAGCCGCCTCCTGCCCCGCTGCCTCAGTTTCCCCAGCTGGCAGGGATGGTGGGGCACGGGCAGGGGGTGGGCTGCCATGCGGGGACCCCAGCCTCGTGTTGTGGCTCCTTGTGACACGCAGTGTGAACTGGCCATGACACGGAGCCGTGGTGACTCCCTTGGGAAGGGACCCCGGTGTGAGGCCGGGACTTTGTATGGGGACAAGCACGGCCAGAAGGCAGCACTGGCCACCTGGCATGGTGGCATGACCTCTGCTCAGCTCCTCGCACCTGGTGGGCAGAAAACAACACCAAAAAGGGCCAGTCTGGTCACCCCGATGGCACATGGGGCTGCGTGGGGACAGCCAGCCCCACATGCAAGGACGAGGAGTGCTGGTGGTGTCCGCTCTGTTTCCCTTTCTGCTGCCAGGACAGGTACCTTGGTCATCCAGTGCCACCCCCATGTCATCGCCCACGCCAGCAGCTGGCCCTGTCCCCTGTTGCCACATCCCACCTTTAGGACATGGGTTCCCCAAGCCACTGCATCCCCTTGGGGACAAGGAGTCCCTTGTCCAACAGAGACCCCGGAACGCCCCGCAGCAGGATGCCTGCAGAGCCAGCTGCCTCCTGTGCCCATGAAAGGAGATTTGTTCACCTGGCCAGCGGCTCGGTGACCCCAGGTCCAGCTCCTGCCACCACCTCGTGGCTCCTGGCACGCAGGAGCCAGCACGCCCTGGCAGAGGCACCTCGCTGGCGGTCGCGGTGACCTTACACCACTGCCGGAGCGCTCCAAGCCCAGCTCTTGGCCCAGCACACGGCTCCTCCGGCCAAGGCGGGCTGGTGGCTTGGCACCCACCCTCCCACGGCGCGGGCAGCCGCCCTCCTCACCCTGGGCTGGCAGGGAGCGGGCAGCAGCAGCTGCGGGAGGACAGACAGACAGCACGACAGACAGCAGACGGACAGACAGCACGAGCACAGCCCCGAGCTCTGGGGTGTGGGTTTGGGCATCCCCTGCCCGCACCGGGACTGGCAAAGCCCACAGGCCACCCCACGGGCCAGCAGCATCTCTCACTGGGGGACAAATCCCAGCTGAGCACCCCAGCAGAGCACCAGGGGGTGTCCCCCATCACCCACAGACGGAGCCTGTGGCTGCCAAGTGCCCCCAACCCTTTGCCTACTGCCCCCCCCAGGAGCCAGACCTGAACCCCCCAAGGGTGGGCGCGTGTGCTGCAGCCCCCGGGTTGGGGTGACCCCCTCATGCACCCCATTAGAGCTGCGTATGGGCCGGCTGGGGTGCAGGAAAACCATTTTACAACTTTTTTTTTAATAAAAGCACAGAAAAAAACGGGAAGTGCAGAAGGCACCTGGCAGCACCACATAAAGTTTGCAGCAAGTTCCACAAAGCACCCCCCCCCCCCGCCACAAGTACCTGCCACAGGTCAGGGGGCCACAGGGGACCCCCGCACCCACCCGCAGCGGGTGCCCCAAAAACACCCAGCAAAATTGGGGGGGGGGGACGACACGCAACAAGTCCGGGGGGTACAGGGTTTATCCCCCCAGCAATCCTGGTGGGATGCCCCCTCTCAAGGCTGGAGAGGGGTGGGAGAGGGGCTACAGCAAGGGAGGTACAGGCAAGGGTTGGGGGTACAGGCAGGTGAGGGGGGCACAGGCAGTGCATAATGGGGAGGATACAGGAGGGGGTGGGGGCATTTAGGATGGGGATGGAGGGGTACAAGTGTGAGGGGGGTACAGGGTACAAGTGTGAGGGGGGTACAGGCAGAGAGGAGGGAGGTGCAGCCCGGGGGGGTAGGGGCGGTACTGGGATGGGATGGGATGGGATGGGATGGGATGGGATGGGATGGGATGGGATGGGACGGAGGGCAGAACCAGGGTGTGTGGGGGGGGTACAGGTAAGGCGTGGGGGACAGTCCGAGGGGAGGGCACAGGCAGCTGCCTGCCCTGCACGTACCTGCGGGGCGCGGTGCGGGGCGCGGTGCGGGCAGCGCGGTGACCCCGGCGGCGGCAGCGGGAGGAGGCAGCGCCGCGCACACGCACACGCGCGATCACATCCCGAGACGCCGGCGAGAGGCGGGGGACACACACACACACACACACACACACACACACACACAGACACACACAGACACACACACAGACACACACACGCACACGCACACTGCTGGCGGGGTGGGGGCTGCGCTGAGCTTGGGGAGGGGGGGGGGGGGTCAGGGAAATTAATAACCGAGAAAAAGGCACTTACCCCCTCCGCGGGGCTCGCCACCGTGCCGCGGGGGTGGCTGGAGGGTGGCGCTGGGAGGGGAGGGGGGGATCAAAGGCTGGGGGTGGGGGGGGGGGGGGGGTCTCGCCAGCCCCCGCTGCCTGCCACAACAAAGAGCCAGACACAACAAAAGCAGCATATGGCCAGAGCCGCGCGGGGCTGTAAATTAAACATAAAGGGAAGATTAGATAATTAATGAGCGCTCCCGGGCCGGCCCCGGGGGAAGGGGAAGGGGGGGGCTGCCTGCTGCGGGGAGCCCCGAGCCCCCCGCCCTGCCCCGGCGGGGAGGGGGCCGGGGGGCACCTGTTGGGAGGGAGGATGGGCAGCGGCCGGGCCGGCCTCGCCAGCTGCTCCGGGGCGCAGCCTAAGAGGATTAGCGGGGGCATCCCGCCCCCGGCAAAAGGGCTTGAAGCTGCAGGGCTGGGGGTGGGGGGTCCCTTGAACCCCCCCACGTGCGGTGCCGCCTCTGCCCCAGCCTCGGGCAGCATTCCCGGGGGAGGTGGGGAGGGGTTGGGCTCGAATCCTGCATCCCTCCCCGGGCAGCGTCCCGGTGGGAGGGTGGTGGGCTCGCATCCTGCATTCCTCTGCCTCAAAGACCGGGACCCACAAACACGCAGGGATTCACGCACAGCTCGGTGTGCTCCCACTGCCCGTGTTCCCACTCCCACGCAGGGAAGCCCTTTGGAATGCCCCAAATCCACCCTGCTAGGCAGGAGGGGAAACTGAGGCAGAATGGGGTATTACTGAGGCAGAAGAGGAGAAAACACGCAGGAGGGGGGAAACTGAGGCGGAGGGACACAGAGGAAAGAGAGAGGAAACTGAGGCAGGAGAGGGTGAGTCCACGCTGGTGGCTCAGATCTGCGGGAGGGCAAATTGGGGCTGTCCCCAGCCAGCCCCGGACCATCAGCAGCGGCGTGTCCGGGCGGGCTGGCTGCCCCCGGCAGGCGGGAGGAGGAGGTACCCCGGGAAGGGGGTGCCAGAACGAGCGCCAGGCTGGGCCCGGCCAGGGGAAGGAGTTAATCCCATTATTGGCAGGCTCACAGATGGCGGCTGCACTATTCCCCTGCTTAGCAGATTGAAGAGATCAGGCAGGAGGGAGGGAAGGAGGTGGGGGGGATCTCCCCCCCCCAAACACCCACAGAACAGGGGTGTGAGGGGCTGTGAACACCCCCCCCTCCACCCCATGAGGGGCTGTGAGCACCCAGGGGTGCTGCCACACTGCACCCCTTGCCAACATAAATCCATCTGCTCTGCCCTGGACAAGGGGTGGCTGACACAGCAGGGGACTTGGGGACACCCCTGCTGTCCCCAGGCCAAACCTGCCACCCCCCCAGATTCTCCGGGAGGTCAAGGGCCAGGTCCCGTTTCCCTGGCTCGGGGAGATTGAAGCAGCTGCTCCCAGGGCATCAGCAGCCAGGGCTGGAGCCTGGGATTAGGGAGTGTGGGAAAGGGCTGGCAGGAAGCCAGGGACAGAGAGGCTGGAACGTCCTGAACAGGGAGGACAACCGAAAAGGGATGGAAGGAGGGAGGGACGGACAGAGGGAAGGATGGAGGGATGAGGGAAGGAGGCAGGGAGGGAAGAACAGAAGCCAACAGCTCCTCACCCCCGCCACACCAGCGTGGAACCACAGGACTCCAGCCAAGCGCCTCCATCCTGCCACGAGCTCAGGATGTGACGGCCCTGCCAGGGCTCAGCGACCTCCACCCCACAGCCATTCCCCACCGCAGCCCCCCTGGAGACCCCACAGAAGCCCCACACAGACCCCACAGATGCCAGGTCCCGGTGGCTCCCAGCCCAGTCCCAGCAGGCAGGATGAGGCCACCTCCAAAGCAAAGCTGCCCACTTGCCTTTTGGAAAACAGTTGGGAAACAGTGAGCCTTTCATTCTGCGGGGTGAACAGCTGTGCCCAGCCTGGCACCCCACAAAATAACCCCCCTGGCCACCCACATCAGCCCCCCACATCCCTCTCACCCTCCCTGGAGGGCACCCCCAGCATGGATGTGACATCCCCTTGCAGAAGGCACTGAGCCACCATTCCGGGGTTGCCAAGGCAATGGAGAGTGGCAATCTGGGTGGGGAAGGTTGGGGATACAATCCCACAGGGCTGGGGTCCCCTCCAGCACACCAGTATGCAATGGGAGATGGGTTGGGGGACCATGGCACCCCCCAGCTTCCACCCCAGGCAGGGAACTGGGATGTACCCACTGCCTGGCCCCACTGCTCAGCAGTGGTGCCCCCATACCAGTCCCTACCCTCTCCTCTGGGGGGGTCTCTGCAGGTTTGGGGGTGCAGGAACATCAGCACTGGAGTGAGCACGGCCCCAGCATCCCAAAACAGCTCAGCTCAGCTGAGGGGATCCTGGCCAGAGACTGACCCCCAGCAGGAGGGGACAACCCCAGAGCCCTGGGGACACCAGGGGGTACGGAGGGAAGTGGGACAGCCCTGGTGGCACCCTGTCCACACAGGATGGACCCCAGGGCAAGACCCCATAGGGTGAGAGCTGGCAGGAGGGCGGGCAGGCTGCTCCTCAGCCCTTTGTGCCTCAGTTTCCCCAGCCGTGCCTCAGTTTCCCCCGGCATTCCGGCCTCATGGCTCTACAGGCAGGATCACCAGGGGCAGTTTCAGCAGTCCCTGCCCAGCCCCACGGCTCACCCCAGCTCACCCCACTGGGAGCACGGTGACAGCGCTGCTTCCAAACCTGCCCTTCCAGCAGCACAGCTCCCAGGGACCCACCCCAGCCACTGGCACAGGGCAGAGGGTGCTTGGTGGCCACATGGCTAGCATCCCTCTTACTGCCACTCCTTGCTCCAGGCACCAGCCTGCTCAGGAACACGTTTGTGCCTCAAGAGCCAGGTCAAAGCCCTGGTAAACTCACTCTGGGACACCCCCAGCTCCTGCCTCCACCCTTCCCCAGCTCAGGGCTCCCCAAACCTCAGAATCCCCCTCTGGAAGCTCAGCCCAACCCCGCTGCTCCCACAAACGTGCCGCTGCCAGGTCAGGGGATGTGGCACAGGGGTGCTCCCAGCTTGGCTCTGATTGCATCCAGGGAGAGGAAACGGGCAGCTCTGGGTGAGGGCTGGATGATGGGTGGCTGTGATGGGCTGTGCACCCACAGGGACAGCCCCGAGCAGAGCCTGGGGTGATTCAACACCTGCAAAAACGCCCCCAGCTTTTGCTGGGGATGCTCAGCCGTCCCCAGCTTTTTTTGGGGAGGGGATCCCCCCCATTCCCAGCTGGCAGTTCCCATCCACTGGAGATCTGAGGATCCATCAGCTGGGAGCAGACAGGTTGAGGCTGGGAGCTGCCTCCCGTGCCAGCCCAGACAAGCTCCCAGGGGACTAATACCGGCATGTAAATATTAGATACTTCTGTCTCCTCTGAGGCCAATTACACAAATCGTGGCAGCTCCCGCAGGACTCTCTGCTCCTACTTACTGTATCATCATTAACAGCTTATTAGAGAACAGCTGCTCCAAGAGGGGGAAACAAAAAAGGAGAAGCCAGCAGGAGAGGAGGGAAGGAGACAGGCACGTAGGAGGATGAGGCAGCGTGACCTCCACCCTGCCCCAGCACTCAGGGATACCAGGAACATCATCCCCATGGTGGCACCGGCGTGCTCAGCCCTCCCAGCAAACCCAGCGGCAAACCAGTCCAAAAATCCTGGTGGGATCTGCTCTGGGATTCCCAGAAGCTGCTGGGAAGGGGACAGAGGGATGGGCCTTGCTGGTGTTGGGGTGGGCGACAGGAGTGAGGTGGCTCCAGGGAAAGCAGGAGTGAAGTCACCAAAGCAGCCTGGCACTCCTCAGCCAGGGGCATTTTGGGGCTGGGAAGTCCCTTCATGCCCAGAGGGAGGATATTCCTCAGCCTTTGGGCGCTGGGATGGGAGGACAGGAGGTTCAGGATCAGCTCCCCGGCACAACCCAGCCTCCCTGAGGGGGGGACACACATTCCCTAAACCAACAGCAGCATCATTAAAAGCGCAGCTAATTGGGAGCAGGCACTCCTTGCCCTCCTCCCGGTCCCCCAGGGGTGACAGCAGCCAGGCTGGGATGGCAGGGGGGGTTTTTGGGGTGCCACAACTCTCCACCCCTCCCACTCCCTCCGAGTGCAATTAGGCACCATCAGTCCCAGCCCTGACACCCATTCACGTCCCCTGCGGCCACCAAGGCCAGCCGGGGTCCCCAGCGGGGTGGCCGCGGGTGCCTCTGGGGTCACGGCGGGGTGGCCGCGGGCAGGTGGCCGGGGCAGGTGGCCCTGCTGGGAGCCGTGTCCCCGGGAGGATGTCACGACATGCTTCTGGTGCGCTCTAGCGTCAGGCAGCATTAATGCATTGCTGGCAAGCAGGCACGAGCTGCACAGCTGGACACGGGTGTGGGCACAGGCACCTGGACACGGATCCGCGTGGGGACGGACACCTGGACACACACACACGTGGGGACGGACACCGGCCCAGCCACCAGACCCCCTTGGGCGGGGGACACGGCCACCAGCTGCGCCTCACCCCAGCTCGGGTGGCTTTGCTGGGCCAATGTCCCACTCTGGGGGGGCTGGGGGGCAGATGTCCCGTGGTGGGGGGACAAACCACCCCAGGCAGGGGTAGATGCTGTCGGAGGAGAGGAGGAGCGGGGCTCCCCAGGGCTTTTGGGGGCCGGGGAGGCAGCAGCTTCCCGTCTGATTGCTAATTATCCTCGTTATTCCGTGTCAGACACTTTATGAAGCACCGGAGTGATTTGCTCTTTCCCTGTAATTAGGCACGTCGCAATTACCATCTAATTCAAGTTCAAGCTCCGCGTCCTCACGACCTTCCCGGCCTCAACACCATGTCCCTGCTTGTCTCTCCGGGGCCCCCCTGATGTCACCTCTGCCCCGAGTCTGCTTCTCCAGAGAAGAGAGGGGCACCGAGGGGCAGGTGGAGGACAAGGCACACAGCCACACCCCCCCTTAAAATCCACCCAGCTAAACGTGACACCAAAAGCCCCAAGCCAGCTTGGGGACACCCCTCCAGGAGGGTGACAGTCCCCAACACAACGCTCCTGAGCATCCCTGAGCCCTTGGGATTTTGGGGTGAGGGCTGACCCCCAGCACGCAGCCAGGCCCTGCCCATACACAGCTCCCAGCCAGCTGCCACTTTGTCCCCTGTAGTGTCATTTTAGATTCCACAGGACATATTTAACGCATCCATGTCACACCCTCGGTTCCCGTTCCCACAGGGACAACAGCACAGAAACATCAATTAAAAAAAACCTACAAGGCTTTTTTCTGGGGGGAAAAAAATGGAATACAGAGAGCAGGAGCCTGCGTGATTGATCAGCAGCTCTCTTGTACCTTCCCAGTGTGGCACTGGGATTCCCTCTCCCCTCCTGGCTCATGGCATTTGCTCCGGGAAGAGCCACATCTCCTCCTGGAGCATCCCAAAAACGCCGCCAGTGCCGCAGCCCTGGGTGCCGTGCCAGGCTCCGGTGGCACCGGAGTCCCCGCAGAAGGATGCCCCCCCTCCTCTCCTGCCAGCAGCTAATTAATCCTTCTGCTCAGGCAGAGCTCATTAGCGCTGGTGCGGCGCGGGGCTGCTCTGGCCACCCGGCACAGCCGCCCTTCCCAGCAGACAGCAAGGTCAGTGCCAGGGGCCAGCGGGCACCGGCGCTGCCTGCACCACGCTTGCCCTGGGCTCTGCTTCCTGGCCCCCTCGGTGGCCCTTCCTGCAGGCTGGTGGTGTTTTTCCAAGCTTACAGCAAAGGGAAGTAAAAAAAAAAAAAAAAAAAAAAAAGGGGGGGAAAAAAAGAAGAAAGAAAAAAGAGGGGTGAGGAGGTGGAGAAAAGCCCCCACCCCGAGCGTGAGCGGGAGGGAGCAGCGGCCAAGGAAAGCAGAGGAGTCAGCCAAGTGCCTCTCTCCGTGGCGGCAGGGCGCGAGTGGGCCGCCCTGCAAATGTTTTGAATTTCCAAAACAGAAGGGAGAAGCCAAGAGCTGCTGAGTTCCCCCACACGCCAAGAAGGACAAAGGGCATCCCTGTGTGGTGGAGGGGAGGGCGGGCGCCCAGCACCCCCTGGGATGTGCCAGGTCAGGGGATGTGGCACAGGGGTGCTCCCAGCTTGGCTCTGATTGCATCCAGGGAGAGGAAACGGGCAGCTCTGGGTGAGGGTGGTCACTGGCACAGGGCTGGGTGATGGGTGGCTGTGATGGGCTGTGCACCCACAGGGACAGCCCCGAGCAGAGCCTGGGGTGATTCAACACCAGCAAAAAGCCCTCAGCTCCCTGTCCTGGCACAGCAGGAGCCTCCCAGCTCCCATCCTCCTGGGAACCCACTCGCTTCAAGAGCCAAATGTGCTGGAAAAGCCCCGAAGCCAGCGTGCTAGAGGCTCTCCTTGCTGCAGGAGACGCTGACACCAATCCAGAAGGAAATCCCAGTGCCCACCCCAGCTGCTGGCAGGGATGTGAGGATGCTGCATGGGTGGTCCAGCCCCTCTGAGTGATCCCATCCTGCAGGGTGATGCTGTCCCCCAAAAAGCAGAGCCCGCCCCATAAGGAAGATGGGAGATGGGGCAGCTTCCATGGGAATGCCAGCAGCACGGGCCCCACGCTGGTGGGGGACCCCACACCCCTCCCTCCCCTGCAGATTAGAACCTCACACAGATTATAATCTTAAATTATTAATCCCCAACAAATCCAAACCCCATCTGCCTAATCCTGCCCCCCCCCAGCATAAACCCCCTCCCAGGGGGGGCGAGTGTGGCTGCCTGGATGCCAGCCCTGCTACTGGGAGGGGTGGCAGAAGCCACGGGGGGAGCCCCCCCAGCCATGCTGGGAGCAGGCAGGGAGACAATATCGGGCCTATGCGGCCCCCTCGCCGCCAGATGTGTGTTAATAAGGCAGCTGCCCCCTAAGCTAATAAGGTCACTTACTGGCTCCAGCAAGACGAGAAAACAAGCAGGGGCTTGGCTGCGGTACAGCCTGACTTGGCACTCGCCGCACGCCGGCTTCCTGAATTCTTGCCGCTTCCAGAACAGCGCAACGGGGTGGAAAAAGCAGAGAGAAACCTCCCTCGCCCACCCCCCCCCCCCCAAAAAAAAAGCACCCCCGCGGCCCGCCCGCCCCCAGCATCCAGCATCCCCCTGCTCGCCGGGTGCTGCCGCCTGCGCCCTGCCGTCTTCACCCCACCGCGGGGTTTATTCCTTAGGGAAAACCTGGTGGAAAGGCTGGGAGAGGAGGTGGGGGGGGGGGGGGGATTCCTGCAGACTTTCCCAGCAGCCCCCCCTCCCCTCCCCAGCCCCGGCCCCGCTCCCTCCCTCGCCTGCCCCCGATCATGGCGCCTACAACTCCCTTTGTTTTAATATTCTAAAGCGAGCCAGATGCCGGCTTTAATCCCCTCAGCTGGGGAGGATTTGCAAACACATTAGGAGGCAGAGCCGGCCCCGGCCCCAGCCCCAGCCCCACGGCGGCACCGCGCCCCATCTGCCGCCTCGGGAAGGGGATCCCGGCCCCTAATTGCCTTCTCATGTCGGGATTAGGAGCTGACAAGGTGTCCGACATCGGGGACACGAGCATCCCCTGCCACTTGTGGCTGGGGCGCACCGGGAGGGCCCTTTGCTTTGCTCCGCAGAGTTTGGGGGGTTTGCCCCGGTGACACGGTGCCAGCGGGGTGGGAGTGACGTGGATGGGTCCTGCGGGGTGGTGGGTGCTCAGGAGAGGGGCAGAGGGTGGAGTGACTGCAGCTCTCCTGAAGGTGGGATGATGGATGGTGTGTCTGACCAGTGCCGGCGCTCCCACATCCCTCGTGGATATCGGGATGTTTTGGGCAAAGCCCTGGGGGTCCTTCCTTCCGCATGAACAGGGGAAGGGATTTCCATCCTGACCTCCAGCACCACCAGCTCCTGCTCTGCTGCCGCCTCCCTCCCCTGGGACTCGGCAAACGAGGCTGAGATTAACCAGGGACAGCAGCAGGAGCGAGAGGAGTCAGATCCCGCAGGAGCAGCTCCAGGTGCGCATCCCGTTTGTCCGACAGCATCCAGGCCATGCTCTGCACCACGGCCCCGGCTGTCCCAGCACAGTCAGACCCTCTCCACAGTCAGGAGGGGGAAGTGGCCTCTGCAAAGTGGGGGGAGGCAGCAGCAGAGCCCCCGGAGCCGGAGGGTGACGGGAATGTGATGCTGGAGCGACGTCCCAACCCCACAGCATCCCAAATGGGGAATCAGCTGCCACACAAGATGCCCCATAAACCCCCTCCTCACCCAAGGGTCAGCTCACAGGGCACCCTCACAGCTTCCCAAATGCTGGGGGTTCCTTCCAGACCCTCAAACCAGGCTGGACTTTGTGGGGGACCCCAAACAGCTCACAGCCCTGCAGGGACCCCTCCAAGGATCTCCACATCCTCCCACAACACCCATCCCAGGGCTGCCTGTGCCCTCAGGAGATTCCTGCTCCAGCTTCCCCAAAGAAACACCTCCAGGAACACAGAATCTTCCTGAGCTATCCCAGACTCCATGTTCACACTGCAAAAGCAGCAGGGCTTTTTTTGAGGGTGGGTTTTTTTTTGGTTTTGTTTTTTTTTTTTTGTTTTTTGGTTTTTTGTGTTTTTTGTGTGTGTGTGTTGTTTTTTTTTTTAAGACCAGGATCTCCTCCACAGCACTTAGCAGCCAGGAGCTCCGAGGGAGCAGAGCTCAGTGCTTTAGAACAACGCCTCATTTGCCAAGAAATAATCCCAAGGAGGGAAAAAAGAACCAAAAACCACCAACTCCAAAAACACCCAAAAACCCCAGACTCAGAAGATAATTAACTCCACAAAGCAGCGGCCCTGAGTAGCTCAAATCTTCGCTGTAACTCCCCAGCCTCTTCTCCAAGGAATTATTTCTTCCTGTCTCCAACACAACGGCACCAGCACCCGGAGGCCTGGGGATTTTATTGGGGTTGTGTGTGTCCCCCAAAGGCTGCAGGCAGATTTGCCCCCACCCAGGCAAGGTGGGGGGCCCAGCCTCACATGAGAACTCACATCTCTGAGCAACGGGATCACTCCCCATCCTTGTGGAGGGTGGGAATGGGGACATTGAGGATGTGGGGCTCCACTCTTGAGGGGATGGAGGGGGGGAAATGGGCGCTGCTGGCCCCCAACACCCACCAGCACCCCCTTGCAGAGTAGGAGCCACTTTTCAAGTTCCTCTCTGCAGACAAACAGCAGGAAAAGGCAGGACAGACACCCTGGGGGTGCATTTTACCCCCCCCATTCCCATTCCCTCTCCCACCTTTAAGTCTGGCAGAAGGGGTTCTCCACCAGAAGCTGGCCCGAGTAACCCTGGCACCATCAGCCCCCCCTGGCACCATCACCCCCCTGGCAGCATCACCCCCTGCCCCTTCCTGCCCCTGGCCAGGGAGGGGAATTGAAGAGAGAAGAGCTGAGAAAAGGCAGCGCAGAGCCAGCCCTTCCCCCGGCATCCCCCTTCCCCTCCTGACCGCAAAAAGCCAACATCTCCCCGCGCCCCTCCAGCCAGGGGATGGGAATGTGGAAGCAATTGCACTTGGCAAGGCAGCAACAGTGAGTCAAAAACAGTTGTTTGGCTTGTCAGCCACCCAGGCCCTGCAGCACTCTTGTTTTCCTTTGCCTGCCTTAACCCCTTCCAGCCCCACGCACTGCTCCCAGCAGGAGCCACAGCCCCCAGCCCGCCGTGGAGAGCAGAGGGGAGCTGGGGAGAGGTCTCATCACACAGCCCTGCTCCCAAAAATGGGAGAATGGGCAATCCTCTGGCAGGAAAACCTGCAGGGAGAGGGTGCACTGAACCTTCCGTGGTGCTGGGAGCTGCTGTGGGGCACAGGGGTATCCCAAGGCCACCAAGGACGCCTGGTGGTCCTGGAGCATCCCACCCACTCGCCCCAGGAGGTGCAGAGAGCTCCTTGTCCTGCCACAGAGAGCATCCCAGGTGGCCCTTGGCAGGCTGAGGGGACATGGCCGCGCGTGCTGGGGACCCTGTGCCACCCCGGGGTGGTCAGACCCCCCCCCCCCCCGGCAGTGGCAGCCTGGTGGCACTGGGTGATTTAAAGCCCTGAGCACAGCAGGCCTCATCCCATTTACAGCAGTTTAGCACATCCCAGGCTCTTCCCACTGGCTCCTCCAGCCCCTTCCCTGCCGGCCATATGGCAGCGAGGCCAGGAACACATCCAGAGCCACCACGGGCTGCAGCAGGGGCTCTGCTCCGTGCCCAGCTCACCCCTCACACCCCACCATGGGGGTCCCACACTGCTGGGACCCCAGCTCGTCCAGGCTGCCACCAATTCGGGACAGGGTAGGGGGACACCGGGATGCATCCAAACCCCTCCCCACCACAGAGGGACAGCCGTGGGGGTCAGGGTATGGGTCAGGGTATCCCTCTGGGCATCCAGCCAGCTCCCACAGCTCTCCATTCCCCCCAGATTTGTCCCAGAGAAGACAAGACACGAGGGGAGAGGCCGGGGATGGGGGTTCACCCTCTCTCCCCCCACAGCACCCCTCCAGCACAAGGGAACCGGGGCGAGGGGATGGCTGGGGAAGAGTTAAACCCTCTGGAGCGCGTGGAAGGGGAGGAAAAGTGGAGGGCAAGGCTGCGCCCGCCGGGAGAGACAAAGCGAGACGCAGGAGCCAAGAGATGAAGGCGAGGATGCGATAAGAGGGGGAGCGGGGTGTGTGCGCTGGAGCGAGGGAAGGGAGGAGGAGGAGGAGAGGTGGGTGATGACCAAAGTCATTGAACATTTTTTGGCACGCCTACCCCCGAGTATCCTGGCCGTTGGCCCAGCTCGGAGCTGAACTTAAACAAACTCCTGTTGCAGCCATCTGCTTGATTTTAAAATAAATCAAACAATCTGTTGAGCCGTGGGTGATCAAATTTCCATCTGTGCGGACGCCTGCTCGCCTCCTCGGAGCCTCCGCTTGCCTCTACCAGCCAAACACTCCTGGCAGCATGTGGCCTCCCTAATTCCTCCAGGAAAGGGAGAAACCGGACCTCCCCCTGCACCCCGGCCCCCTCCCGGCCCTTCCCCGCCACCCTCCTAACTCAAACCAAGTGCTATTTTTACAGCCGCCCACCAAACAGAGGCACAAGAGACACGGCCCGGCTTTAAACGGGAGGAAAACGGGGCAGGAGGGAAGATCCCCAGAGGGATGGAGCTGCTGCCTTGCTGCCCACGCTGGGGGGATTCCTCATCCTGTCTCCATCCATCCCACGGCTCTGAGGGAATGGGAAGGGAAAGGGCAGCAGCTGCTGGCCCCGGCGGTGGCGGCTGCGGTGCAGAGGCCACGGGCTGGCCAGAAATAGCAGCTGCGAGGGCAGCTCTGTGTGGCCGTCCCCAGGACAGGGACACCGGGCACACGTCAGCTCCAGGTGCCTGGAGGTGCCAAGCTCGCAGCCACCCTGCCCAGCCACCCCCCCCCCAGGCAGCCTGCTGGCCCTCAAGGCCACCCAAAATCATCTCATCCTGAGGGTTTCCCCCCCTCCTCTGGGAGCAGGGAGCCCAAGGGGCAGCAGCACCACTTGCATTTTGTCCCAATGTCCCCAAAGTGCGAGAAGAGAGGTGGCATCTCCCTCTTCCACCACCTCTTTGTGTCCTGCAAGACCCCTGCTCGCCTGGGGGAGCAGCACCCATGGTATCCATGGGCCCAAAGCCCCTCTGAGGGGTCAGTCCCTTGTCCAAGCCAAGGACAATCCCCTGCTGGCATCACCCCGGCGTTGCCATCCTTCCCTGGAGCCCTTCCTTCCGCTCCGAGCAGAGGGCACCGGGCACAGCGCCAGCACAGCCAGAACTAGGGCAGCAAGGGGTGGGGCAGAGCACAGCAAAAGGACTAAAAGATGAGCAAAGAGGGAGGAAATCGTTGTGAGTGAAGGAGAAGGAGCAGGGCTGGATAAAGGATGGAGCCCGATTTGGGCTCACTGGACCCCAGCAGCTCTGCTGGGGAAGGTCAGGGTGAGAGCACAGACTGCACAGGAAAGAGGGGAAGGACATGACAGCAGGATTTATCCCTCCCCCAGGGCTTCAGTTATTGGGGTGACGCTTCCTGAGGGTCCCCATGGCACGGTGGAAGCAGCAGCAAGGAAAAGGAGGTGCCCAGCACCCACCAGAGCCGTGCCAGGAGCCCGAGCCAGCGGCTGCGGAGCAAACCTCACCCGTGTGGGATATTGCCAAGCCAAGAGCTGTCCTGGCCAGCCCAGGGCCAGCCTGGCCAAGCCACTCACTGCTGGAAAGAACAGGGAGCAGGGTGGGGGCCACCCTGCAGCCTCAAATGCTTCCCAGTGCCAGCTTTTGGGAGGGGTTGTCCAGCCCCAAGCACACAGCATGCAGCACCCAGGCTCCAGGATGCAGGATCAGCAAGGAGAAAAAAAAAAAAAAAAAAAAAAAAAAAACCAAACTGGAATGAGTGATACAGCAGCTCGGGTGATCCCAGTGCCACAAGGAAACAGCCCCGCAGGAAATTCTGCTCCTGGGGATCCACATCCCTGAGCTCAGGCTGAGATGGGGAGGTCCCTCCAAATGCTCCTTCTGGAGTAAAATCCAAGCAGAGCCCTGACAGGATGCACAGCAGGGAGCAGGTTACACAGCACAAGCAATAGCGGGAAGGGGAGGGGAAAAAAAAAAAAACAACCACCAAACCCCTTTTTGGAAGAGGAAAGGGCTGACAGGACCTGGCTGAGAAGCAGGAGAAAGCCCAGATTTCCCAGTTACTGTGCAGATGTTCTGGACTGAAAACAGAAGACGGCAGGAGCGAATTCATCTCCCCCTCCAGAGACGCCGCAGCCGGAGCATCTGGACTGTGTCTGCAGGCAGCAGAGCCGGCTCCCCCCGGTCCCTGGGAGCCCCACACCGGGAACAACCAGGAACCCCTGGGACCCCCACACCGGGAACAACCAGGAACCCCACCGGGAACAGCCAGGACACCCTGGGACCCCCACACCGGGAACAGCCAGGACACCCTGGGACCCCCACACCGGGAACAGCCAGGAACCCCTGGGAGCCCCACACCGGGAACAACCAGGAACCCCTGGGACCCCCACACCGGGAACAACCAGGAACCCCTGGGACCCCCACACCGGGAACAGCTGGGACACCCTGGGACCCCCACACCGGGAACAGCCAGGAACCCCTGAGAGCCCCACACTGGGAACAGCCAGGAATTCCTGGGAGCCCCACACCAGGAACGGCTGGGACACCCAGGGAACCCCACACCGGGAACAGCCAGGAACCCCTGGGAGCCCCACACCGGGAACAGCCAGGAATTCCTGGGAACCCCACACCAGGAACAACCAGGGACCCCTGAGAGTCCCACACCGGGAACAGCCAGGACACCCTGGGAAACCCACACCAGGAACAGCCAGGAATTCCTGGGAGCCCCACACTGGGAACAGCCAGGAATTCCTGGGACCCCCACACCGGGAACAGCTGGGACACTGGGAGCCCCACACTGGGAACAGCTGGGAACCCCTGAGAGCCCCACACTGGGAACAGCCAGGAATTCCTGGGACCCCCACACCGGGAACAGCTGGGACACCCTGGGAACCCCACAACAGGAACAGGCAGGAACACCTGAGAGCCCCACACTGGGAACAGCCAGGAATTCCTGGGAACCCCACACCGGGAACAGCCAGGACACCCTGGGACCCCCATACCAGGAACGGCTGGGACACCCAGGGAACCCCACACCGGGAACAGTCGGGACACCCTGGGACCCCCACACCAGTAACAACCAGGGACCCCTGAGAGTCCCACACCGGGAACAGCCAGGAATTCCTGGGAACCCCACACCGGGAACAGCTGGGACACCCTGGGAACCCCACAACAGGAACAGACAGGAACCCCTGGGAGCCCCACACCGGGAACAGCCAGGACACCCCAGGGTGCCACCCGCACCAAAAGCGGGGCCAGCAGGGACAACCCAGGCCTGTCCCCACACCAGGTTGACCTTGGCACTGCTGCCTCCAGGGAGAACTGAAAGGCCTTTTCTTTGCAGTGTTTTCACTCCGGGATAATTCCTGCTGCCTGCTCCCAGAGCGGGGGGAGCGATGGGGAGAAGAAAATGTGGGTGGTTTGGCAGTGGGGACAAGGAGAGGGGCAGGAGACATCCATCTATACATCCATATATATAAATATACACTTATTCCTGGCCAGGATAATAACTGGAACCATCAGCACTTGATCATCACTCGATGTAAAGCTTCGCGGCCGACTGAAGTCAGCCCCTTTGCAGAAACATGCTGGAAGGGGATGGTGGCAACTTGCTGTGTGCCCCACACCCTCAGCTGTCTGTGTGTCCCTCCCTCCCAGGTCTGTCTGTCCCACCGTGGCTGCAAAACGCTGAGTGAGAGCCCAACGTCCTGGCTGTCACCAAAATGTCCCCGGCTCCAAGGTCCCTCCCTGGTGTCCCCAGGGACAGAGGTGGCTGCTGGTGGCCCCTCAGATCCATCAGATGATGCATTCCCCTTTTCCAAGGAGGGGCAAAGCTGGGGAGGACAATTAAAACCATTTTGGAGGGTCAGCTGGGAAAACTCCACCTGTGCGGGGTTGTGGCAGTTGTGGCCATGGGATGCACATCCTGCAGGGATGGGCACCCACAGTAGGAATCCCCAGCCCCAAAACAGCAGGTGCTGGGGACACACGGGGTGACAGTATGCCAGGACACAGCCTCAAGGGGGTCACAGAGGGGCTGGAAGCCTGGGAGCAGTCCAGGCTCCTGCCCTTTGGCTAGGGAAGGCAGCTGTCCATCCCAAACCAAGGGGGGAACACCCCTGGCTGAGGGGTGGCCACCACCCCTCTCCCATCAGGACCTTCCCTCCCATCCCAGCTGGGTCTCAGCCTTGTTTCAGCTCTAAAGTGGAAGACAAAAATTCACTGGGAGAGAGCAAACCAGTCCCTGCAAGACTTGCTGCCCTTTTCACATCCCTCATGAGGGTGCCAGGACCCTCCCCACACATTCCTGGTCAAAGCCAGCCCCAAAACCCAGCTGCTCACCCCTGCCAAGACTAGGAATGCTGGAATGGAATAACCCTCAATAAATCCTTCAGCAGGTCCTTGTGCCACCAGGAATGGCCCATCCAGCACCGGTGCTTGGATATGGCCACCAAAACACGACACCTTGGGAGTTCTCTGGATGGAGGGAGATCCTACACCTGCACCACCACAGCACGGACACCCCAGCCCCATGCTGGGATGGGATGGGATGATGGGATGGGATAATGGGATGGGATGGGATGGGATGGGATGGGATGGGATGGGATGGGATGGGATGGGATGGGATGGGATGGGATGGGATGGGAGGCAGCCCAGAGCAGCGACAGGCTCGCTCAGCCCCAGTGCAGGTCACGGCACGCTCGGCACAGGCACCTCTCCGGCAGGTTGGAGAGGGAAAGCCGGGGCAGCTGCTGCTCCAAGCACGCCAGCTCTGTGGGTAAACAGATGACTTCAGTCTCCCGAGAGCTACTAAAGCCCGGCAGCACTTGTGCTAACGTGGAAGGGGGGAGGAAAAGAAGGAAACAACCAAAGAGGGAGAAGCAGTGTCATACCCACGCCAGGCTGCAAAGCGCACCCAGGTAACGTCACCCTTCTCCCAGCCCAGCCAAAAATCCACCATGGAGCCATCCCCTTCATCCCTGCCCTGCTACCGAAGATCCAGCAGGGAAAAGGAGTCACACAGCAGCCAGAGCAGCTGCACGAGGCTGTTTATCCAGCCAGAGCACGGCTCGGCTCGCGTGCGCCGGGGAGAGGCCGCAGCAGCTGCTCACCCAGCACCGGGAGCAAACCACAACCTGCCCGCAGCAGCCTGGGCTGGCACCGGGGCTCTGGCACCCTCCACAAGGCCCAGGGAGGGCAACCAGGCTGGGATGGCCGGGAGCACTGCCTCTGGCACAGGAGCAGCCCCGTGGTCCCCACAGCGCGGATGGCACGTGCCACCACGAGGAGCCAAGGCACGCCCGAGGCACCGCTGCCACCCGCCTTGGCGGTGGGGACCCGGGGCTGTCACAGCCCTGGGACGGGGCCCGTGGGAATCGTGCTGCTGGAAAGGCTCCCGCCGCCAGCTGCTCCCAGCGGAAGAGAGCCCAGCATGGCTGGGAGGCTGCCACCGCCAGCCGGGCTCCTGCCCCAGCTCCCAGGGATGCCCCCGGCCTCGCCATCTCCCTGGATTTGCACCCAAGTCCCCACCCTGGCAGTCCCCGAGGAGGGCAGCGTCCCCTCGACACACCAGAGGGACATTTCCACGCCGTCCTTTCCAGGCCAGGATGGCATCACGTGGCACAGGCCGTTTGCTGCAGGGAGGAACATCTGGCCAGATGCTGCCCAGCAGCACAGGACCGTCTCCAAAAAAGGAGCCAAAGGTGCCATCAGGGAGCAAACAGAGCCCTCCTCACCCCAAAAACTGGCGTGGGAATGGATCCAGGGCACCTCCTGCAGCCAGAGAGGTGTAAACAGGCTCCTGGTAAACCAGCTGTGCCCGGTGCCCCAAAACATCGTGGGTCCCCAAAACCCACTCAGGAGATGGAGACAGCTCCTTGCCACTCAAGGACAGTGACAGAGGTGTCAGGACAGGACCCAGCTGGTATCTTGAGGGGTGAAAAGCCAACTCCTGCCATTCCTGATGAACTTGGGAAACCAGGCACCCACGCTGCTGTGCAGGGAAGTCCCTCCTCGCTGGGAAGCAGCCAAAGAGCATCCCAGGCTGCCCCCTGCGACCGAGCTTCCCGGACGGCTGAGAAAGGCCAAGTGTCTGGACAAAACATCTGTCTGGCTGCAGCAGCCAGAGCCGTCCAGCCGTCCCTTTACCCCATCTCCCGGCTTGGCTGAGACCCCAGAGGATGCTCCAGAGGTTGCAAAAGCATTTTCACTGCACGGGGTGAGAGTGGAGCCGGGTCCCTCCCCCCAGGGTGCCCACACGGGGAATTTCGGGGGGTGCAGCACACTGTCAGACCAGCGCTTTTGGCAGGTGCCTGCTCGAGCTGCCAGTCCTGCAGTGCTGCTGCTTTTGGGAAAGGCGGGGAGAAAGCAAAGAGCAGGGAGGGCAGGGTGAAAAATAAATATATAGCAGCCAGCTGGTGAGCTGTGGAGTCAGCACAAGGTCTGCAGGACACGGCGCTGGCAGCAGCACAGGAGCCCTGGAATTTCGGACAGCTGGTCCAGCAAGGTCAGCCCGGCCAAAGCAAAGACCCCTGTGCTGCTCCCCACAGCGTGGCTGAAGGACAAACACCCCCAGCTGGAAACCCCATGGGGACAAGCCGCCACCCCAGGGGGTGGCTCTGACACAGGCCAAGGAGTGAGGATGAGGAGGGACAGCCAGGTGCGAGTTCCCACACAGCAAAGCAGCCCTGACCTCAGCGGCAGCAGAAAGCCCAGGGCGCATTTTCCCCGTGTTGTTTCTTTGTTTGCCGTCTGGGAACATGATCCCGAGGGAGGCCGTGCCCCGAGACATGAAGTCATATCATGATTATATTGCCACCTCCGTGCTGGGATTGAGATCTCATCTGAAAATGCCAGCCCGGGTCGGCGCAGGCTGCAGCAGCTGCTCTGCTGAAAGGCAACGTAGGCCTCACTAAAAACAACTTCACACGCTCCAAACTGAACAGGTTTACCCCAATGAAGTTGGCTAAAATTCTGCTCTGAATCTGCTGGAATTCGTGATGGCAAAAATTGCCACAAGCACAGGTAGAACCACCAAAACCAACCCAAGCTGGAAGCCAAAAGACTGAGATGAGTAAGACCAGCTCTGCTCCTTATTGAAGGGATGAGGAGAAGCCAAATGCAGCCTGTGCCACCCCCCTGGAGCCCACACATGATGCCTGGGGCGGGGACACAGACGTGCCACCAACTTGGCCAAAAAAGCACCGACACCCAAAGCACTGCTGGTGGCCAGAAGGTTTTTTGATTTCCTTCAAAATCCATAAAAGATGCAAAGAAAGCAGAGGTGCCTGGGGCTCTTCCTACACAGGTCTCTTAATTCTCATGCTGCAGTGCACCCAAATATCCCAGAGTGTGGCCTGGTGCAATGCAGGAGGAGGGCTCAGGCATCACTCCCCGCCTTCTGGGTTTGTTTTTCTGGCATCCAGGAGCTTTGGCTGCTGCTCAGCATCAGTGGGACAAGGTTTAGTGGAGAACACAAGAACTCTTTGATTTTTGCCCAAAACCCTTTTCGAAAGCCAAAAGGAAAGTGCCCACCAACAGCTGTCAGCTCGACGCAGTGATTTGGAAATGCAGCCATGACCTTTGGAGCTGGGAACCTGCAGAAGGGGCCAAATCCCCAGCTGAGCCAACAGCACTGCTGGCAATTAGTAAATGCAGTGAACTCAGCCCCTGGGGCCTGACTGTGCCCTGTCAGGCACAGCCCCACACCAGCAGCCCCAGGTGTGCTCTGCAAAGTGGGAATGGGGCATGGAAAACACCATGTGATTCCCAGAAACTGGCCTGAGGACAAGGCTGGGAGCAGCAGGGAGCTCCATGCCAGCACCAAAGGAAACTGAGCACAGCAGCACAGATTTGTTTGGGCTGGCAAAGCCCTCCAAGATCATCGAGTCCTACCGTTCCCCCAGCACTGCCAAGGCCACCAGTGACCGTGTCCCCAAGGGCCACATTTTTTAAATCCCTCAAGGAATGGCGACTCCACGACTGCCCTGGGCAGCTGTGCCAGAGCTGATGAGCCTTTCAGTGGAGAAATTTTCCTTAATATCCAACCTGAACCTCCCCTGGCCTTCCCTCTCCTCCTGTCTCTGTTCCCTGGGAGCAGATCCTGACACCCTTGGCTGTCCCCTCCTGTCAGGAGCTGTGCAGAGCCACAGGGTCCCCCCTGAGCCTTCTTTTCTCCAGGTTGAGCCCCTTCCCAGCTCCATCAGCCTCTCCTGGTGCTCCAGACCCTTCCCAGCTCTGCTGCCCCAATGCTGAGCCCTGAGGACACCACTGGTGACATGTCCCCATTCCCTGTCACGCTCCGGGCCCAGCATCCAGACAGTTCTTTACCCATGGAACAGCAACCTGTCCAAGCCATGAGCAGCCAGTTTCTCCAGGGAAATGCTGTGGCAAAAGCTGCCAAAGAGTCCACCCAGACAAGACCCAGAGCCTTCCCTCAGCCACTGAGTGGGTCACCTTGTCAGAGGACAGCAGGTGACAAGGACCTGCTGGTCATGAACTCACGTGGGCTGGGCCTGATCACTTGGTTGTCCTCAACAGCTGTGCTCGAGTTATGGTAGGATTTGAGAGCTTCCCAGACGCCTGGAAGTTTTTCCAAAAAGTTGCATTTAAGGGAAAAAAAAAAAAAAAAACAGAAAACCTCAAGAGGAGTCGCTTTTACAGGTATGTAAGTGCAGAGAGAGCAGTGGAAGGTGAAGATGGGAAGAGTTGGAAGATGGGGAAGCTTTTCCTGGTGAGCACAGGATACTGAGAACACCAGACAGGCTGAGGACAAGCAGCCCTTGAGCTGGGAATGCATCACTTCACGCGTGTGGAGCAGGCTGGAGAGCCTAGGGGTGATTTGAGAAGGCACAGCCAGCCAGGAACAGGTCACTGTCACCTCTGGGAAGCAACCAAATCTCCAAATCTGGGCATTTTGTGGTTTATTCAAAGCCATGGCTCCCAGCAGCGGCTGCTCGAGGAAGCGGCTCCTCCTGGGATGGATGCACATCCCAGTGGGATGCACAGGTAATTTATCCAGATCAGCAGGAGATTTCCCACCTGGATACCCCAAAATCAGAGCCCTGCACCAATACGTGCATTGATCTACACAGCTTCCCCTTGTAAGGGGCACAGCTGGAAAGAAAATCCATTTTTACAGTGCACATCTGGGCACCAAGGGTGACAAGCCAAAGGATGCCCAAGCCAGATGCTCTTTCTACACCCAGCACTGCCTTTTTTTCTTGGAGGGGACAACCCAAACCCGCCCCACACGTGCCAACCACCAACCACAGCAGGGTTCTGCAGAGCTCACCTCCAGGAGATCCTCCTGCAGCAGGGAGAACTTCAGGCACCACCACACCTCCACAGAGCATCGCTTGTTCCACTTCTCCCCACCACCAAACCAGCAGCAGAGGAACCACCCGTCCAAAATATCGGGGGCTCCTCCCTCCTGACAAACCTCAGATGTGGGGGTCCCTCACCAGCACCTCCACACTGTCACAGAGAGGACCTTAGCCCCACCCTGCTCTTGCTGCCCTGCTAACAGAGGGACATGTGGGGGTGTCTGGTGGCTTTTGGGGTATTTGACCTCAAGCTTTGAGCCATTTGTGTCAACCATAGGCAGGCGAGAGAGCAGCAAACCACATCTGCACGCAGGGGATGCGAAAAAGCAAAAATGAAGCTGCAGAGCTGAAAGGAGAACTGGGGAGATGATTTTAATTGCTCAGGCTCATTCCCTCCAGCTTGGCCCCACTGGAGCGGGGACCTGGGTGTCACACAAGAGTGAAAGGCTCATCTGGGGTGACTTTCAGCAACAAGCACGGCTGAACAAGGGTACAGCTAATTTAACCAAGTGCCCTACCCAAGCATTAAGCCATGTTTTAAATAACCTTGACATCTGTGAGGTCTCATGCTGGAAAGCATGTGGAGACAGGGAGGGAAAATGCGCCAGGACCTTCTGGCCAGCCAGAGTCCCCACCAGGGCAGGGCAGAGCCCGGCCACGATGTCCCCGGGCAGCTCTGCTGTGCCTCCTGCCATCAGCCCCTTAATTTGCTCATTAGCAAACCTAACTCAATAGTGTCCCTTCCCCAGGACACACTCTGTGTCCTCCTGGGAGTTGGGGTTTGGGGCCAGTGGGGACGAGGATTGGCGTGCCTGAAAAACGCTGTCACCTGGGGGGGTCACTAAGGAACCCCACGGGAAGCACCCAGAGCACCCACCCATGCTGGGACAGAACTGCTGTTCATAATGTCCCCATGAGGTGGCCTGGGGACACCAGGAGGGCAGAGGACTGAAAAACCAGCTGGGGACATGCAGATGATGCCCCTCTCATCAGCTGCACCCAGCTGGGGCACTCCACCCAGTGGATCAGCACCACGGGTTGTTCACCTGACTCCCGAGTCCCCCGTGGCCACCAGCACCTTGCAAATGCCACCGGACCCGTGGCCACGTGGGCATCACAACCCCCCCAGCAACCATGAAAATAAACCACCTGCATCCACCAAATGACCCAAAATTATGTCAGGGCCATCCAGCTCAGGCTGACAGACCCGGGGAGAAACCCCCCAAAAGCAACAGCTTCCAGAGGATTCCCAGCACCGGTGCCAACCCAACCTCCCGTGCCATCCTGGCACCCTCCAGGGGAATGCAGCTCCTGCCTGGTGGCTTCCCAAGCAGTGTCCCCCCGAGTTCAGGAGCCAGCACAGATGAACGGGAAATTATATTTGTAAACAGCCAAGGGAGAGTGTTGGGAGAGAAAAGGAGCGCTGTCTTGGAAGAACTGGTTTACATTTCTAAAGAAAATGCCAGTGCCTCAGAGAGCTGCAGGGTTCTGGCTATGGATGGAGCTGAAAGGCTTTGAAAATGACCTCGGGGATTTGGGATGTTGGCATTTGACAGAGCCCAGCCTGAGGCCTGGTTTGGTGATGCAGAGCAGCAGTTCTGGAGAGCTCCCACAAGCTGGAAATTTGGGAGTAAAAGCTGTTATTTTCCTATCCCACGAGAAAGACAAGCTTGGGAGGAATAAACTTTTGCTCTGCCATGTGCTTTTGAGGTGATGCCCTGAAAGCAACCTGTGTAACCCCAAGGGGAGCCACAGAAAGGAGCAACTGGGGAATCTGACAGCACCTGGGCCAACCCTTCAGGCTTGCAGGGCTTTTGGGGAGCCCTCAGTGCAGGATAACCAGAGCAGCACGGGTGGGGGGAACCCAGCCCTGTGCTCACCCATCAGCTGTGGGGAGAACCAACCGGGGCTTCTCCAAGGGAAATCCCTTCATTAAGGCACCTTGTAAAACTGGGAATAAGTTGGGAAGTTTCCTACAGAGCCCATGAGCTCCTTCCAGCTTCCCAAGGATGCTCCCATGGAGGGCAGGCCAGGCAGCCCTCCCACCCCTCTGAGCACCCTCGATGGCAAGCAGGACAGGATTGGGATTTCCTCTGTCCTGGCTCCCACCTCCCTCACGCGAAGCTGCCAACAACACAGACACTTCTGGAACGGGATAGATCTTGGCTCTTCCCACCTCCTGCAGGGGTTTTTATCTGTTCCTTCGCAGCTTGACAGCTCCACAAGTTCATTGCTAAAGGCACCCCATCCATTAGCATTCGCCCCCAGGACCCAGACCTAAAAGAAGAGCATCCATCTATGTCACTGCTCCAACTCCTCCTGGATTCCAGAGGTGGGAAGTGCTGGGAAAGGAGGGATGGGGTCCGGGCCAGCTGCCTTACCTTGGGGAGGAGAGACGGGGGTGCCACTGCCAGCAGCTCTGGCGGGGTCATGCTCTTGCCAGCCAGGACCACGGCCCCGCACTCGGCACAGGCGCCGATGGTCAGCTGCTTCCCATCGTCCACCAGCAGGCTGTTGGCCACGCGCAGGGTGTAGAGGAAGACGGGAAGTCTGGCCACTTGAACCGCTTTTAATCCAAGGCATCGCTTCTTCTCCTGCCGGCAGAAGAAGCAGACGAAGGTCTCCACCTTGTACTGCCGGGACCAGGCGCTGCTGGGGTGGTGGGAGTTCCTGCCCTCGTGCTGCAGCCACTGTCCCAGCAGGTCGTGGTAGCACAGGATGCAGGTGGCCACCAGCCCGGTGGAGTCGGCCGGTCTGGCCCGCGGCGCGGGCGGGTAGACCGTCAAGAAGGGGAAAAAGGGCTCCTTCTCCCCAAATCGCCCCGGAGGGTTGACGTTGAGCTGGAACTCTTTGCCAGCTCCCAGCTCGGCCCCGCAGATGTAGCAGACAGAGGTGGGACCGGGCTTGATGACAGCGGGGTGGCCGGAGAGGTCACCAGCGGAGAAGACCTGGTGGTACCTCCCCAGGAAACTCTGCACGGAGGAGATGAGCTCCTCGTTGTGGCAGGCCCTGTACATGGCCCACAGGTCCTGCAGCACCCCGAAGCACTTGCGGCAGCTGCTGACCTCCCAGTGCTTGTTCAGCCCCTTGGCGCCGGGCGGGCAGGGCAGGAGGCTGAGGAAGGGGAAATGCATGGTGCTCTTCGCGTTGCCGTTGGTGATTTTGGCCGCCACCGGCCTCGCCTCCTTGCCGCACTCCTCCCCGCAGAGGTAGCAAGCCTCGGGTACCGGCGGGATGCCCGCGCCGTCCTCCTTCATCCCTCGGCGGCCCTTGGCGGGCATGGCCCCGGCGCTGAGGGGCACCACGTAGAGCCGCTGCAGCACGGGCACGTTGGCCAGCTCGAAGCTTTGCCACTGCTGCATGAGGGAGGCGAAGCAGCAGGGGCACACCAGGGTGCTGCCGGTTGGGGACAGCGGCTGGGCGCCCGGCGGGGGGCTGTGCAGCCACAGGAACGGGAAGAAAGGTCCCGGCGAGGTCTTCTCCTGCTTCTGCACGTGGACGCGGTGCTGGGCGCCGGGCGCCAAGGGGCTGCCGCAGATGTAGCAGGCGGTGCCCGGTGCCCAAGCGGGCCGCTCGCTGCCTTCCTCCTCCTCCTCCTCCTCGCTGGTGATGTTGATCTCGCTGTCCGACGAGCAGCAGGGGGGCCCCCGCTCGCTCCCCGCCGCCGGGGGGGCCCGCGCCGCGCCGCCCGCCCCCTCGGGCTCCGAGAGGGGCTCGGCGTCGGAGAGCTCGGAGAGTTCGGAGCCGGCTGCCGGCCCTTCCTCCTCCTCCTCTTCCTCCTCCTCCTCCTCCTCCTCCTCCTCCGGGTGGCCGGTGGCGCGGCGCGGCGGCGCGGCGGGGTCCCAGCCCGTGGCCCCCCGCCGCAGCCCGGCTCCCCCCGCCGCCGCCGCCGCCGCCTCGCACTGATGGGGCCGCTTGAGCCAGTACATGCGCTTCTCCACCGGCGTGCGGCTGCGCTCGAAGGAGTCCCACTGCTCGCCCAGGAAGCAGCGGCAGACAGCGCAGACCAGGGCGCAGCCCTCCGCCGAGACGGCGCGGGCTCCGGGCGCCGGCTCCTGGTGCTGCAGGAAGGGGAAGAAGGGCCGGTGGTCGCGGGGGGGTCGCACTTGAAGCTTGAGCTCTTTGCCGCGGCTGATGCCGCCGCCGCAGATGAAGCAGCAGAGCGGGGGCGCCGGGGGTTGCGCGGCCCCGGGGCCGCCCCCGCCCGCCGCCGCCGCCGCCGCCTCGCCGGCCGCCAGCGCGGCCATCAGCCGCTGCTTGCGGGAGAGCGGCGCCGCCGCTGCCCCCGGCCCCGCCGCCGCCCCCGGCCCCGCCGCGCTCATCGCCGCCCCCGGCTCATCCCGCGGCTCCGCCGGACACGCAGGCTCGGGGGGCGGGTTTGCAGAGCGCTCCCCCCCCCCACCCCTCCGCCCGCCTCCTCCCGCCGGGGGAAGGCAGCGAGAAAGGAAAGCGAAAAAAAAAAAAAAAATAATGATAAAACAACGGCAACAACAACAACAAAAAAAAAAGCTCCCCACGGCAACAAAATATCCACGAACAGCAACAAAAATAAACCCGGGATAAAAGTTCGGTGCGAAAGTTTGGGTCCCGCCGGCGGCGCGGAGGAAGGGCGGCTGCCGGCCGCCTCCCGGCCCCGGCGCCCCCGGCCCGGCTCCTCCCCGGCCCCCCCCGCCGCGACCGGCCCGCCCGGGGGGACCCGGAGGGAGGAACGAGCCGCTGCCACCCCCCGCCCGCCCGCCCGCCCGCCGCCAGCCCGGCGCGGAGCGCAGCGGAGGGACCCCACGGGGGAGGGACGTGGGGATTTACAAAGCCACCCCCCGAGGGGGTTTATGACCGGCCCCCACGCGGGGATCCCCGCACCGGCCCCCACGCGGGGCGGCCCGCCCGCCCTGTCCCCTCCGCGCTCGTCACCAGTGTCCCACCCGCCACCCCCTAACCGCACCACGGCGCTTTGTGCGGCTCCCACTCCCCAAAGGCACCATGTCCTGCTTCACGCCGGCAGGACGGATCCCACCGAAAGCTCCGACCCTTTCCTGCCCTTTCCAGCCATTAACTCGGTGTCCCGACCACCCCCGGTAATTTATTTCCCACTTTCAAACTACTGCCGCTGTTCCAGTTCAATACCAGATTCTATTTCCCGCTCGGTCCTAAAATGCTGCGTCGCTTTGCCACTCACTGGTAAATAGCTGATGCGTTCCCAGCCGGAGCTGGCGGCGTTTCAGCGGCGCATGCAATAATCCCGGTATATCCTTACCTGCCTCGCAGCCCGCGATAAGATTTAATGCTTGGAAAGCACTTTGCTGTCCTTGGACAATAGGCACCGCGGAAGCGCAAACTGTGCCCAGGGCCAGCTTCAATTAAACCTGACTGATTAACCACCCCAGCGGCTCGTCAGCGTGCCCACCGGCTCGGCACGTCTCTCCCGGTTAAATAAATATATTAGGAGCTGGAAGGGGGATTTTTTCAAGCAGTCTTTTTAGGAGGAAGCCTGCTCCCGGCAGTGCTGTGGAGTTTTGAGTTCATGGCAAGTCACTGCAATATCCCAGGTGCTGTCCTTGCAAGTCTCCCTGAGCTTGGAGGGTGCAGAATGAAACCCAAAGAGGCAAGGTCAGTGGCTGGATAGGACACAGGGACAGAGGGACAGCAGGATGAATGCCTGAGCCACATGCCAGCACTCCCGGATGATGCACAGAAGCCACCCTGTCCCTTGCTCCTCATCACTCCTCGGGGCACCCCGTCCGGGTCCCCCTTGGGCTGACCAACCCTTCGTGTCACCTCCCGCCCGGATTGCGGGTGACAGCGTCCGGTGCTCCCCAGCAACTGGCCCTGAGATCAAACAGATTGTGTGACATCAGCTGGAGCGCGGGCAGGGGCAGGAGGGCTCTTCAGGGACCCGGATCCAGTTTCCACGCAGATGGCTCCGGTAGTAAAGAAGCAGGGGGTGGGAGGCAACGCACAAAGCGGGAATACGATACCTTGGGAGAACTGGCTCCACGGGGCTTTTTCAGGGGTTTCCAGAAGACAGCAGGGCCTCGTTATATTTTATTTATTTATAGGGCTGATGTGGTGGCTGCTCTATGCACCGAGGGCAGCGGGAACGCCGCGCGTTGGGGTGGACGTGACTCAGATGCCCTTTAAAGATGCACACGGTCTCTCGGTGTCACCCCTCTTCCCGGATGGAAAGGGGCCACTGGGCCGGATGGGATCCCTGACCCCAGGCGGCAGCACCGGATCTGGGAATGCCTCACCCCGGTTGCCCAGCTGGAGCTCCCCGGGGAGCTGTGGCCACCAGCTCAGCCCACCCTTCGAGCTCAGCCAACAGATGCTCTCCCGCCTGCTCCGCAGATGGGCGAGAAAACAACACGCCGTATCCAAAGTCCAGAGCTCAGCAGGGCCAAATCCCCCTCCCCACCCTGCCCTGAAACACCAACCCTCCGTGTCTCTCTCCAGAGGCACCACGAGCCCCCGGCTCCCCCGTTCCCCCCGCACCCCACCGGGACGTGGCCTCGGAGCAGCTCCCCAGGCCTTGGCTGCGCCCGGACAGAGCAGCTCATTTATCATCCTGTGCCGCCCCGGCCCTGCGGTTGCTGTTTGCAACAGAGAAGCTGGGAGGGAGAGAAAATTTCTCAAGTCGGCCTCGGCAAGAACTGAAAACATATGCCCTGGCGGCAAACGCGTCCCCCGGGGCGCGCGGGGATCAAGGCGAGCCTAGCGCAGGATTTTCCACCGCGGCTCCCGCCGGCGCGCAGCCCTCCTGCCAGAGCTGGCGTTCCACAGCCACCCCTGGGCTGGGGGTGCTGACAGCCAGGTCTGCTCCTCCAGCTCAGCTGTAAGCACAGCGGGAGGCAGGGCAGGGTGGCTCCTCGCTCGCTCGGGGATGGCCAGTATCCCACTGTACCTTGCTGGCTGCGGTGCAGAGCTGGCCCCGTGCTCAAAGACGAGCCCTGGGGACAGATGTCCCTTACAAGGTAGGGGACAGGCCCTGTCTTGCACCAGGGCTCAGCACCAGTTGTGCAAGGTGCTGTACAAACAGCTGTGATCGTGGGGCAGGGGTCTTCCCTGGCTTGTGTGGGGCAGGGATTCAGGATGGATGCATGAGCAGCCCACAGGCTGCTGGGTCCATCTCTATCCCCATCCTTGTCCCCATTCCCATCCCTGTCCCCATCCTCATTTCCATCCCCATTCCTGCCTCAATTCCTCCATCCCTCCCCACTGCCAGCCCCAACCTTATCTTTATTCTCATCGCCATCCCCATTCCTGTTTCCATTCCTGTGCCTGTCCCTATTGCCATTCTTATCCTCATACCCCTTTCTTTTTCCACTTCTGTCCCATCTCATCCTCATCCTCACCCTCATTCCCATCCTCATCTGCATCCTCATCCCCATTTCTATCCCTATCTCCCTCCCCATTCCCATTCCCATTCCCATTCCCATCCCAATCCCCTCTCTGTCCCTATTCCTACCCCAGTTCCTATCCCAGTCCCTTTTGCCCTTGGGACCCTGCAGGGCAGGCTCCAGCAGCACCCATTCCCTGGCACCCCGAGGAGCAGGCACGTGCTGCAGATCCCACATCCCAGGGACCGGGAGGTTAATATGGAAATTACCAACTGCTTATTCCTTCCAGCTGTTGCTGTGAGTCATCAAGTGCCTTAAAGAGCATTTCAAACAACACAGTGCCTTTGAGACAGCGTGACTGCTGCCCCAGCCACCCCCTCTGGATAATCCTCGGCAGGGTCTGGTGTTTGAAAAGGGAATATTTCTCCAAGGAGGCAATTCCCAGCCTTGCGTGGCCGGGGAGGAAGAACAGCCGCTGCCTCCACGGCGCCTGTCCGGGCTCCCACCTCCGCCCGTGGGCTCCTGGCGTCCTGCCAGAGAGCAAAGCCAGGCAGGGAAGGGCACTGGGAAGGGCAACCCAGCCCTGGCATCATCCCTGCTCAAAATCCAGCAGGGACGTCTAAATGCCACCACGTGCCCCCAGGAGTGATGATCCCTGCTGTGCCACCTGGGGAAACTGAGACAGGGGCGGCCAGTCTGAGCTCCACAGTGTCACCTGCCCGGGGTGAAGGTGGCAGAGTGGCTGTCACGGGACGCTGGGACATTGGTCTGGAGTTCAGCGACCTTGAACTCTGCACTCAACAGCTCTATTTGTCTCGGCAAGCTTTTATTTCCTTTTTTTTTTTTGTTGTTTTTAAAAAGGCTGATCTCTGCACTCAGTTGGTGCTGATTTTTCAGATGGGAGAGATAGGGCTGGTTCATGGAAATAGTGGGGATATATCCCTTATCTGCTGCTTCAACCTTTCTTTGAACTTCTGGACTGACTTCATTGATTTTTTCGCTGTTCCTTTCTCTGGAAAAGCCCAGGCAGTTTTTCTCCTGCTTGCAAACTGTTTTCCCCCAGTCCTTCGCGTGGCCGTGCAGGTGAGTCAAGGATGCTCCTGGCCAAGATCCCAGCTGGTGAGAGCAGGAACATCTGCCTCTGCACAGCAGAGAGCCTGGAATCAAAAAATAATGACCCAAGGAAAGCTGTGCACAGGTGACAGGGAGCTGTGACAGGGTGGAGGGGAAGGGGCCACGGCCATCCCACGCTGGAATCACAGCTGCACACTGGGAGAGGAGGCAGGGAAGGAGGGAAGGATGCTGCTGGCACGGTCCCCAGCAGGCAGGAAGGAGGAAGGTGACTCTGAGGAGAGGAGGGGACCACTGACTGCCACCCCAGAGCCCTGTGGGGACACTCTGAGCCTCTCTGCTCTCCCAGACAGGCTGTGGCAAAGACACTGCTGCTCCCGTGCCAGCCGGAGGACAAAGCCATGTGGGGACACATTCAGTGCCTGGCAGGGTGGTCCCAGGGGCTGAGTCCAAGCAGGATCCCCAGGAGCACCCTGTGAGTCCATGAATTTAAGAGGACGATCCAGCACCCTCAGTCCATGCCCCAAATCCCTCTGTGGGCACCCACAGCGTTGACCTCGTGCTGCTCCTGCTGCTCACCCCCACTGGGACCAGCCCTGATTGCCCCATGTCCCCAAGGGCAGGAGGGAGCCACGTCCCCCGCGAGGCACAAGGGCCCAGCTGCTGGCTGTGGGGTTTCTTCATAAGGGGTTTTTTTTTGTGTGTGTGTGTGTTTTTTTTTTTTTTTAAGAGATTTTTTTTTCTTTTCCTTTCCAGGGCGAGCAGCTCTGCAAATGCCAAGTGCTGATGCCAAAGGGCCGTGTCAACAAAGAAGAATGAGTGTGGCTGTTAGAGGCTGCTATTAAAAAAGGGTGGAGAGGAGAGGGAGAGGGGGGGTGAAAAAGAGAAGAAAAGGTTTGTCACTGCAAATAATAACAGTTTGCAGAGCAGTAAAAATCTGGGAGCAGCAGCCGGACCCCTGCAGTGCCCTTGGGTGCTAGCATCAAGCAGAGACTGCACCCTGTGTCCTTCCAGAGAACAAACCCATCCCAGCAACTTGGCATCCCCTGTGGGCAGCACAAAGTGTTTTTCAAGCTCCAAGGGTTTTCCAAGCCTGCTGTGCTCCTGCTTGGCCTCCAGGCCCTGCTGCAGGGAGCCACAGCAGGGCCGTGCATGGCATCGGCTCCCCGCCACGGGGCGGGGTCGAGGTCCTGCCCTGTGAGTGCCAGGAGCTATTTCTAGGCAAGCCCTGGCTGCTGCCGAGTGGGATGGGAGGGAAGGAACCTCTCACATGACTCCGAAGATGCAACGGGAAGACGCGGTCTCTGGTTTCAGCTTTCTATTCCCAGCCCGTTATTCCGCAGCGGAAGATGGATCTGCCCCGCAGGGCAGCCACGGGAGCTGGGGCTGGATCCGGGGCTGCACCCTCATCCCCCTGGGAGGCAGGTGGAGCTTACAGCTCCTGCCCAGCTGAAAATCCCCCTTGGCATCACCTCTCCCTCCTGCCCGGATGTCAAACCCAAGTGGGTGTAGGGGATGCTCAAGCAACACCACTTGGGAAAAGACAAAGCAAGCAGAGGAAGAGACAGACAAAGCCCAAATCTTACTCCAAAACCCAGAATGAAAGTGTTTTTCAGGATAATTCACCAGCTCACTTCATTTTGACTTTTTCAAAAATATTCTTGCTTACTGTTTTGCACAGTGGTCTGTCCTTAGCTGTGGTTTTATTCCCACATCACCTTTCATTCCCACTTTTCCCATGCTACAGCCATCCCTCTGTGCTCATCTCCAAAGCAATGGCAGAAGGTTAACCTCTGGAAAAGCCTGGTTTTCAAATATTCTCCCTCCCCCACACCCCCCCCCCCCCAAAAAAAAAAAAAAAAGAGAAAACTTTGTTCAAAATTGAGATGTTCCCACAGAAATTGGTATTTCCCGATGGAAAAACATTCCATCAGCAAAACGCTGACCTGCTCCGGTTACAGCCTGGTCATGGCCATGAGGCAAAGCAGCTGGGAAAGGAATTAGAAGGGAGCTGGGAGCTGCATGGCTTCACCTCACCCTCGGATCCCCCTCCTGCCCGTGCTCCCCGCTGCTGGGATGGGGATGTGCCAGGACGAGCCAAGCTGCCAGCACTGTGCCCTGAGATCCCACGGGTGGTTGTCACCAAGCCTGTGGCACCCCGGGGTGGCTCAGCAGGGTGTGACCACCCAGGCTGCTCCCCCAAAGCCAGCTGGAGGTGGGATGAGCCAATGGTACCAGATGTTCCCAAGGATGGAGCTCTGCAAACAACCCCAGCCCGGTCTGTGCTCCTGGTTGGGAATGTCTTGCTGGATTTAGAGAGCTGGGGGATGAGATCAGAGGAACAAGGGCTGGGAGCTCAGCAGGTTCACCCCCAGAGCTGGAGATCAAGGGCTGCCTCCAGTGTCTTCCCTCCAAGAATTGGTGGAAGAGCTTTTTTGGGAGGTTTTCCTGTGCCTTGGGGTGCCAAGCAATGGATGGGGTTTGGTTTGGTTCTTTTCCAAAGGCAGGCTGGTACAGGCAGGTTGGAATGGACCAGGAATCAGTGGAACAGATCAGGAATCAATGGAAAAGATCAGGAATCAATGGAACAGACCAGGAATCAATGGAACAGGTCAGGAATCAATGGAACAGACCAGGAATCAATGGAACAGATCAGGAATCACTGTCCCCTTGTGTAGCCAAAGGGTGACAAGAGAAACCCCTGTGTTGGAAATATTTTTGTTGGCAATAACGGGACAGAAATCCGTGGCCATGCAGCAGCCAGAGCAGCCCGTGAAGGGTTGAGGCCCCTCATGGCAAGCATGGATGCCTGGGAAAGGTGCCACCATCCAGGTGAAACAGGCACTCACCTCTGTCACTGCGAGCTCACCCTCCCCACATGGCACTGGAACCCATCAGCCGTAAGGGACACGTCCCTTCGGACACAGACTGCAGCTGTCACACCTGGGGAAACTGAGGCAAGGAATCTGCAGGAATTTGAGCCCACACCTTCCAAATTCTCATAATCACCAGCTCATGGCTTCCCTGTTCCAAGCCCTGCTCCCCACGTGCCTGTTGAGAGGCACCACCAGCCCCGGAGCCCTCCCTCATCCCAGAGATTCCACGTGGGCCAAGCGTCGCCTCCTTTGCCAGCTCCTGTCCGGTCTGTCCAGCTGAGGTGCAGCCCTCTGTCCTGCTAATCCCTTCCCTGACCAAACCTGGGTTTCTAGCAGGGATTTTCCCATTCCAGACTCTCTCAGTGCCCAGCGGTACCCCCCCCCCACACCTCCCACACTGTGGGACACAGGAGCAGTGGTCATGATGGGGACACTGGACCTCTTGACCTGTGCCCAGGTTGTCACCCGGGCAAGCAACATCCCCTTCCTGGGAGGAATTGTGCCTGTGTCTCTCTCTGACCTCTGCTAAACACATCCATCCCAAGGGATGTGCTGGCCCCGCTGGAGGCAGCAGAGATGAAGCCTGATCCCACCAGGAAAATAAATGTGCCTTCATCCAAGGGATTCCATGCAATCCCAACCTCACATCAGGGTGCACCCCGTTCCTCCCCATTCCTGCTCCTGCCCTAAATCAACACCAGCAGCATGACCCAAAAACAAATTTATCTTAAAGACTTTTTAAAACGCATATAAAAAAATACAGCTTCATCGGAAAGGCTTTTTTTTTTCCTTCTTTTCTTTTCCTTTTTTTTTTTTTTTTTGGTGGGGGGGGAAGGTTTATGCCTCCTTGGAGACCTCTTCAATAAAACGCATTCTGGCTCTCCGAGCGTCTGACTGCAAATCAGGTTCCAGCCGTTCCCTTCCTGTGCCGACCTGCTGGAGTCGGCTGTTATTCTTGGCAGGGTGCCCCGAAGGAAGAAAAAAATCCCCCCCCCCCAAGCTCCCAGCGGCTGGGAAATGCTGATGACATGACACCTTCCAGCATTCTTCAAGGTCAAGAGGGGAGGGAGGGAAATGAAAGGGGAGAGGTTTTTTTTTTTCTGTTGTTAGCATGGGTTATTGCTTCGCTCAGGCATTTCCCTTTGATGCTCGCTCCTTGTTACACAAGATGTTGCAGCCTCCCTGTGCCCTGGGTACGAGCTCACCACCTTCCCTGCTTCCCAACAGCAGGGATCTGCATCCCGAGGGCATTTTGGGACCAGCACTGCATGGGCTCAGCTTAAACCCAAGCTGGTTTTAAGCCGCACATCTCAAGGAGCGCCACGTTTGCTCCACCTCACGCTGCCCCGCAGAGCTCCGTCCTTCAGGACACCCCCATGCCATCCAGGAGCCTGTGGTTATTCCAAACTAAAATCTGCCTCCCTGGCATCTCCCCCCAGCACTGGCCCATGGGGTTCCCCACAAAAAAAAGCCCTGATCCCCCTCAGCCAGCCCTGGGTGCTGCATCCAGCTGATAGGGACACGGCAGCATCCTCGGAGGATGTGCCCTGCCCACAGGACTCCTGCTCTGACAAATAAAACTTGGCACCTCTGTCCTTGAGATCCAACAAATCTCTGCTAATCCCCCTGCTCCCGGCTGCCAAATCCTCCTCCTCCTCCCCCCAGCCAAGCTGCAGGCAACCATTAGGCCTTGCAACAAGGAATCGCCATCATCAGGGCGCAGAGGAGCAGTGGCAGTGCTGATGTCCCCCATGGCGGTGACAGGGAAGCTGCTGCACTCCTTGGAGTGGTTTTGGTTGATGCCCCAACCCAGGGTTGATGTGCTGCTGGAGCACACAGCAGCTGCTCTGTCCCTGTGGATGGATTCTTTGCTCTCCCGCTTTCTCAGACCACACTGGAAGGAAGATCCAAAATGACCCAAGCACCGTGACAAAGGGGAGCAAAGCAGATGCCAGCAGGGGAGTTCAGGGACAAGAGGACAAGGCAGGGACAGTCTCCCTGCGTGTGCAGGCAGGTTTGGGATGGGGTGACATCCCTGGACCCCTAGGAGCCCAGGGACATTACTCACATCCTCCATCCACAAGCTGCATCACCACACCTGCGGTTCAGGATCTCCCTCAGGGGACTGTGCTCCTCCTGCTCTGTGTTCAGCTGAATTCTCACTGCCACATCATCCCATGAGACTGCCAAGGATCGTCTTTGAGCTAACCCACCTGCACTGCGATCCCATTGCTTTCTTCACACACTTTTTTGGGGCCAGGGTGGTGAATGGGCCTGTTGGGTGAGCTGGATCAGTTCAGGGCTAATGGGGCTGTGTGTCTTTGTTGGGTTCTCGGCACTCCCCCGAGGATTTACCCAATCCTGGGATTACCAGGACCACAACACCTGGGTTTGCCCCGGGGCTGGCTTGGAAAGGAGCTGTGGAGAGTGTCCAGGACACCCCAGCATCCCTGCAGGTTCCCCTGGAAGCTGGTGCACGGCCGCATCCTGCCCCAAGGGCTGCTGGAGGAAATCCTGGAAGGCCATCTTACAATGCAGCCCTTCCTGTCCCCGAAGGACCGCCGAGCACGGAAAAGGCACCGCGGGCTCAGGCACCGGCCAGCCCCGGGGGGACGTGGGCCTGCCCCCCGGCTCCTTGTCCAGCCCACCTGGGGCCACTTCCCGCCGGGCTCCCGGCCAGCGCCGCTGCTTTGTCTTCAAAATCCAGAAACACAATGGGAGCAGCGGGGGGATTGCCCAGGACCCCGCTGGGGCAGCGACGCGGGCACAGCGGAGACGTCACCGGAGATGCTCCTTTGCACATCGCAGCCCCGCTCCCCGCCCTGGCATCCCACCTGCACGGCAAAGGGAAATGTCTCGCTAGGCTGCCCTCCTGCTCCTGCCAGCCCCGCGGTGCCCGCAGGGTCCCTCAGCGCCGTGTCGGGGCCGGGCAGGCCGGGTGGCAGCAGGTCACGTCCCCGGCCGCGGTGACAGGCTCGGCGCGGGGCTCCCGTGTTATTGTTCCCGGTTGTTTTCCAGCGGGGAGGCCGCGGGGCCAGCTGGCTGCCGCCAGCCTGGAACAGCGTGGCCTATTTTAAACCGCTTGCACAAGGAGTCAGCAGCTCCAGCTCGGATTCTTTCCGAACTTTATTTGTCCAAACGCTCCGCAGGGAGGGGAGGGAGGGTGAGCAGGAGGTGGGGGGAGCAGCTCCCGGCTTGTTCAGCTGCCAGCAGCTCACCTGCACCGCGGTGCTCTGGGGTGGGGTGGCACAGCCGGGATGCTGCGTGCAAGGCCCCGGCGTGGAGCAAATCCCCAAATCCCCCAGGATCATCAGAAAAGCCGGAGGTGACGGGGGCAGAGCATCAAAGCCTGTAAAGGCAGCAGATACCTGTCCACAGGCCAAGTTGTGGCTCTCAGGAGTGTTCCCAGGGCAGGCAGCTCTGCTGTGCCAGAGGCTTATGCCAAGCAGGCACCCATATGGAAAGACCCACTGGGAAGCAGGACAAAAATCCCAGCCAGACCCTGCTGAGAGCAGCAGAAGAAGGGACTGGAAAACTCTGCCACTCTCATGATCGTCCCATAGCCCCACCATGTCCCTTGTGACCCAGCCCATCCTGCCGAGGATGCTGCGACCCGGGGATGAAACACTGGCTGTGCAGTGATTAAATACTGACAACTTTAAATTAAAATCCCTTGTTTGTACTTTTCCACATCAGACCACATCCACTATAAGCTTTTTGGGAGGCAAACCCTTCCCTGACGGTCCCAAAGGACCCAGAAACACAGAGCAGCAGTGCTCACAGAGAATCTTTTCCCTCACAGAAGACTTGATATTCCACAATGCAACCAGAGTATCCATCACTCAGGGATTTTTTTTTTTCCACGCTATTTTCTTAGATCAAACTGCTAATTACACCTCTTTATGAAACAACTCCTTCTGCCTGGGCTGAGGTGAGCTCAGAAGATCCCTTCCAGCTCCTCTCAGAAATCCAGCAGCTCTCACAAGGGTCAGCAGCCAAAATGATGTAAAACATGATTTCCTAACCCTGCCGGTGGGAAATCACTGGAGAACAGAGGGGATGACTACGGTTTAAAAAATTTAATTCTGCTCAAAGGTTTCTTGGTTTTTTTTTTTTAACTGCTTCCCCAAAGAAGTGGGAGTTGCTGTGGCCAGTAGAAATAAATTTCCCTTTCCAGAGTCACCAGAGCCTTTGCACACTGGGGAGGGACTGAGCTTCTACTTGGGGGGACCTGGCCGGTGCTGAGGGTCCCGGAGCACGTGTTCTGTAACTGCTAAAACCACCCAGCTCACATAACCTTCTTCTTGGGCTTTAAACTCTTGGCTGGAGGCCCTTCCGAGCTTTTGAGTTTGAAGAACAGCCCGACTCCTGGAAGAAAAGGCAGGGGGGAAAAGTTATCAGCTGCTGAGTGCTAGCTGGATGGGTTAGAGCCGCCGAGCCGTGAGCCGGCCGGGGGGACGGCCGGGGAGCTCCACGGATGTCACGTTGGCCCGAGGCAAGATGTTTATGGCCCTGGCTGGAAGCCCTTCTGAGGAACCCATCGCGGTGATTTACAGCGCTTCCGATGGACACGGAGCCGCTCCCCTCGCACTGAGCGGGCTGCAAAGAAAACATCTGCAATCCCTCAAAGTCAGCGAGGGGGCTGAGGGCGCAAATGAGCGTGTGCGTGCCCGAGGGCAGGGTGACACCAGGGCCAGCACGTCCCGCGCCCGGCACCGGGGTGCGAGGGCAGCTGGTCCTGCTCGAGAACACCCAGATCCTGCCCGCTGCCCTTCCCGGGCTTCTCCCTTCAGCGCTGGAGCCCAGAGGTGCTAAAACATGGATTAAATCAACAGGCTTGCCTTTCAGAGCAGAGCTGCTCCGGGGAGGATGGAGCCCAGCTCTGTGTAATTCTGGATTCACCCTGACAAGCCCAGAGTGCCGTGGGAGCGTAAGCAGCAGCCCTTGGCTCCACCAAGGCACATCCAGCACCCACAGCTGCCTCCCAGGTGCTGGAAGCTGCACCCACACCCTCCTGGTGCTGTCCCCAGGCAGGTGCTGCCAGCAGAGGGGTCTGACCCATGGGGAGCCCCCCCAGGGACCCGCTGGGCTCCCCCACCTTGGTGGCATGGCTTTGCCATCCATCACGGTCCCCACAGACTGAGATGTGGGAAGGCAGCGTAACCACAGTGGCTGATTTCCCCTGGATTTGGGGAAGAGTGGGTGGGAAGGATTTAAGTCGGGACACCAGAAGTCGTTTCCCTTTTCCCAGCCTAGAAAAGGGACCTCAATCCTCCCACACACCGTGCTGCACCCACTGAGTCACCGAAAGGAGAAGAAGGGGTGATGCTGCCCTTCCTGGGACCCCAAATCCACACTCACACCCATCCCCGCTGAGCAGGGCAGCCAGAAAAGCCACATCCCATGGGTGCCAACGCTTGCTGTGGGTCAGGGATGATTGCAGCAAAGCAGGACGCTGCCCCAGGGGCTTCAAAGTTTATTTTTCTTCCTTTAGAAGCCTGATTTTATAGGAAGAAAAGAGCAAGGGAGTGATTGGCAGCTGCCTCCTGGGGTTGTTGGGCTGAGGGCTGCCCAGGAGGAGTTGGAGGGCTCTGTGCCTCCCTGCTAGACACCCTCATCCATCTCCCTCCCTTCCCAGCTGCTCCCCAGCACAGGATGGATTTTTAAACACAAACAGCCCCCGGGTGATGCAGGCCAGCAAGAAAACAGGGATCACTGCCCGCTCCAAGGAACCGACCTGCACATCCCCCATCCCACAGCCCCCGAGGGGGTGTCCCTGCCCCGAAACCCCCAGGTGTGGTGCAGGCAGGTGGGTTTGCCCCCCCTAACAAAGCTCACAGAGGCCATCAAGTGAGTGAATGTGAGAGGGATGAAGGCTCCCAGAGGCCCTCAGCTGCCTACAGCACAGCATTTGAGCAGTAAATGGCTTTATTCTCTTCCCAGCACTCGCCCATTAAACACTCCATGTTTCTGCCACTGCTTTAAGCCGGTGATAAGTCAGATTGAGGAGGGTGAAGAGGGGGATGTAAAAAAAGCACCCCCAGGCCCTGCTCCCCCCTCCCAGGATTTATGAATGAAAACACGTTTCGCCTTGGCACCGCAAGTTTCCTCGATGCACGCGGGCAAGGAGGGGGGAGAATCCTGGAATTATGAGGCTCCAGCACCAATTAGGGCTGTTTACATTGACGTAAAGTCTGGGTGAAGTCCCCACCCCTGCTCCCAGCATATTTATGAAATTACTCCAGCTGACACTGACAAATGCGGGAGGGAAAGTCCCTGAGAACACGGATCCAGCCCGGCACTCCGTGGGGTTTCTTGAACCAGCACTGAGATAGTTCCTATAAATACCAGCCCCCTCACCCCAAGCAGGACAAAGGGGTTCAGCTTGAGGAACCCCCTAGGACCAGGATTCCCAGAGAAGGAAGGGAAGGCAGCAACACAACAGGGAGAGGCTGGGATGCATAGGAAAACTCTCCACATTTCAGAATTTCCTGGATAAATGTGATTCGGGCTCCCCCTCCCCAGTCCAGGGACCTCAGGCCGCTGTCACCAGCTGGGATCTGGAAAAAGGGAATTCTCTGCCCCAATCCCCCTGATCACTCCCTGCTTCTGCACCAGAGCAGGACATCCCAGGCTCCATCCATGGAAAAGAAACAGCAGCTTTATGGCTGAGAAATCCCCAGGAAAACCTTTTCCCCCCAGCTCCATAAAGGGAAACCATCTGAACCTGCTCCGCACCACCCACGCGGCAGCACAGACGCGGCGCTGGGCGCCAGCACGGGCGTGTTGGAGGCAAACCTTCAAATTAGGGAGCTTGGCCAAGCCAAGACATTCCCACTAACGGCTCCTGGCACAGGAATTTGCCAGGGGCTGAGCAGGATTCGTGCTCAGAGGGAGATGCCACGGCTGGTGCGTGGCAGGGGACACGCACAGGGCTGGGAGGTGGAGGGTGCAGAGTGCTGCCAGAGGCTGCCGCAGCCTCTGCAGGGGTCAGCGAGGTTGGGAAGGCTGGAAACGGCTCCAGAGGGAGGGAATAAAGGCTTGATCCAGCTGGAGAATACCACAGGGGGTTGTGGGGCCAGTGCTGAACACATTCAGGGGTTTTGGGGAAGGGGCTGGGGCGAGCCAGCAGGAGCTGAGGATGGAGAGAGTGACTCCTGAGCACTGCCAGGCTCAAAGCAAGCCCAAATCCCTCAGGAAGGAGACCCAAGAGTGGCAGCAGAGGGATCAAACCACTCTTCTTGCTGCACCCCAGCCTGGGGAGCACCACCAGAGAGGAAGAGAAGGCGATGGAGGGGGAAGAGGAGGAGGAGGAGGAGAAGGAGGGGCTGGAGCTGCCCAATGCTGCCTCCCTGCAGGGAAGTCAAGTGCAGAAATGCAGGAGCAGAAGGATAAGGCCTTGGGCAATGGGATGCAGAGGGACTGGGAGAGCTGCAGAGGAAGCATTAAGCAGGGAGAACCAGCCCATGGAAAGAAAATTACTTCCCTTTTTTCCCCAGAACAGAGCTCAGGGCTAACCTGAGGAATTCCTCACGGCTCCGCAGCAGCAAAGCTGGGAGCTCAGCAGGATTAAAGCCATGGATTAATTCCTTTCCCAACAAATAAATACCACCTAGGCCGTTATATGGACAGCGAGACCATCTGTGGGGACATTGATGGTGATAAAAACCATGGGCACAGGAGGAAATCTCAGGCTGTAGAGTCCTAATCCAGCTGGATCTGAAGGCAGATTTTCCCTGCTGCCATCCTGACACGCAGCCACTGGAAAACCAGAGGTTTTGCTCAATTTGATAAGGAGAGAGGAGCCTCTGAGCTGGTTTTTGCAGCCCTTGGGCACACTGTGATGGAAAAGCAGCACAAGGAGTGTCGCCTCACTCTATACCACAGAGTTTTTATTTGTTAATGGCTTCTAGGTTAAGAATTATTTAACATAGGCTACAAAACAACACATTTCCCATCTGGCAAAGCCGCTCTCTTTAGCTAAAGCAGCTCCACACTCATGAGGTCTCCACCACACGGAAGCCAAGAGCCCACACGGGGGTGGAACCACGGCAGCAGCCCCCCTTGCAGTGCCCTGATGACTTGCCAAAAAGCAGAACTTCCAGCAGTTCAACTAAAAATGGCAAATCCTCTTTCATCCCCCCGGCGTTATTTTTACCCGGTGTCCCAGTGCAGGGACAGCGCTGCCATTTCAAAGCTTAGGCTTGAGCTTAACAAGCTGGGAAAAGCTCAGCGGTGTCTGCTGAGTCTCGGGGTGAAAGCAGAGCAGAGAGAGGAGCTGCTTTCATTTTATGATGAAATAACTCCCCGTGCTGGGCCACGGGCACCCTCCTGGGTGGACCTGCTGGGTTTGGAGCAGCTGGAGCTTTTGCTGCAGGGAAGCTCTCGGGTGGGACTTACCTTGGGTAAAATAAAGCAGCTTTTTCAGCAGCAAAGCAGTTTCTAGCAGGGAAAACAACCCTCCCCATCACCACTTCCCTGGCTTATCCACGGAGATTCCCTCTGGTGTCTGCTCCGATTCAGGATGATGCGGGAGGAAGGAGCTCCATCCTCATCCCACTCACCAGGGCTAACCCTCCGTGGTGGTGAGAGGAAGGAGCGCTGGGGAAGAGTGGGAGCAAGAGGAATGGGATTTCGGGAGGTGGGATTTTCAGGCTGACAACATCTGCCTGAGATGGCTTTGAGCTGGGGCACTGGGTATTCCCATAACAATAAAGCCACGGGGGGAGAAAAAAATCCCTTTTGTTTCCCAGGCCAGCGGCTGGAGCAGTTCCTGTTCCAGGGATGGCATTAACGGGTTTGCTGTAGCACTAATTATGCAGCAGTGGGGATGGGGGAGGGCTCAGCCCTGGTTTTACTTCTTTTTCCCTCTAAATAACTCGAAGTAAATAAGGAAGGTGCAGCAAAGAGCAGGGAAGTTGAGGCACTCTTGCTCTATTAGCTCCTGGTAATGATATTATTTGTATTAAAGCCTGGGATAAAAGCAGCCAGGCAGACCTCAGCTGGGATCTGGATGGGAGATGGGGTGGGGCTCCTCTCTGGCCATAGGGATGCTGGAAGCTGTGTCTGTGCAAGTGTGGAAGAGAAAGGGGGGAAATACACACCTGTCTCCTTCAGATTTCCCCATAGACATGGGAAAATGGGATTTTTTCATCCTAGAGGTGAAGCATCCCAGGCTTATCCATCCCAACAGCAGGGTTGTGCCATCCCAAAAGCTGCTGCCCCTTGCCACACAAACAAAACATGGATAATTTGGCTGCCTATCCCGGATTTTGCTTCCAGTCCCATTGGGAAGGGATGCCCAGCAGCCTGAGGGTGCAGCAATAAATAAAGTGCATTGCTTTAACACTGTTCCCATTAAACAACCACAGGCACAAGACTTGCTGTTACAAACACCATGGAAAAAAATCAAGGGAGCCTCTTGTCCCATCTCCCAGATGAAGGGAAGGACAATGAACCATGGAGAGGAGAAACCAGGGAGTTGAAGCGAGTGTCAGCAACTCAGCCTGGCTCTGTTGACACCACCCGGGATGCCCTGGGTGGTTTTGTACTGTTTGGGGAAGGGCTGGGAAGGCTCTGCCTCCAGCCCTGTACAGAAAACAAATCCCAAAATCTCGCCCATCTCCATCCAGGCAGCCCCAGCCCTGTTTTTCATGCCTGGCTGGAGTTTGCAATAGCAAAGAGCCAATAACTGGGTCAGAGCATCCATCCGTGCAGGCAGAGCTGGCGAGGCTGGGACAGGAGGCTCAGACCTGCCCCGGCTCCAGAGCACGGGGCTGGGTGTGGACATCCAGCCCAGCTCCCGGCAGGAGCCGCTCGCAGACGCGCGAGCGGTGTCTGCGGCCGAGCCGCGCCCGGCGCGCTGCCAGAGCCACACAGGGACACCTTGTTCTGCCAGGGGCTGCGAGGCCAACCCACAGCCAGGCCCTGCACTTCGCAGAGCTCCAGCAGCCCCTTCCCCCCACTGACCCACGGCTCCGGGGAGGGCGGTGGATTCTCCAGCAGGGAGCCAGGACACGCACGGCTCCCACGGAGCGTCCTCAGGGCAGCGCTGCTCTGGCACACCGGTGTGCTGCGGGCATCTGTCCCCTCCTGGTCCCCAAAGCAAAAGCTCCAGCCGGTTTTCCCGGCATGGAGCAGATGGCACAGCACGGGAAGGTGGCACAGGCACCACCAGCTCCATCTCAAGCCTCCCCGACAGAGGCATTTCACCCCTGGAGCTGGGATGAGTTTTGCCCCATCCCTGCAAGTGTGGCAGTGAGGGGATGGAGCTCTCCCACCCATTTCTGGGGGTGTTTCCCCATCTAGACAGGGTTTGATGGCTCTTTCCCTCCTCCTCCTCTCTTCCAAGAGCAGGGATGGATTTGTGAATGGGCTATTGTGTGTGGATCGGGGAGAGGGAAGGGAGCAGATGGGGAGCGGGCTCGTCCCCGTCACGGGCCGGTGGCCCGAGCCCTGAGCGATGCAGCCAGGTGCTAAAGGCCAGCCTTGCTTGAAGGTTACCGAGATCTGAGAAACCCGAGCCGCAAAAGACCTTGCAAAAGGGCAGACCCAGCCTTATGGCCCGTCTGGAAGAGCAGACCTCCCCTCTGGCTTGCACCCCTTCTTTGCCACCCACCTTGCCAGTGCGGGTGCACCCAGCTGGGGGGCAGCCCCTGCTCACTCTGCTTTCCAGGGCAGGAGCAGCCTCCTCCTCGGGCAGCCGTTCAATTTTAGCTGTGCTTCTCAGAAAGCCCGAGCCAAGCCCTGAGCCCAAACACGGAGGCGCTTTGGCCCCCAGCCCTGCCTTGGGAGTGCCTCCGAGCCTGCCCTCACCCAGGCAGGGTGGCAGCAGGTCCAATTCGACTCCAAAAGCAGCCAGGGAGGGTTGGGAGCAGGGGCAGACTTGCACCCCACAGTCCCCATCCTGATGGAGTTGTGTGGGTGCCGGGGCACCCTCGGGCATCACCACCTTCACCCCTCCTGCCTCTGCTGCTCCCCTGCTCTCACAGGGGGGATGTGGGGGACACCCCGAGGGGGACGGAGCAGAACCCCCACCCGCCACACACACACATTCCAGTGGCTTTACCCTTCGGAGTCGCGGCGGCTGGAGAATTCCAGCTATTTCAGCATCTTTATCTTTTTTGGCTACCATTTCTCTTTCGGCCACATTATAAATTAAAAGCTGCTTTGCTTTTAACCTCCTCCAAGCTGCACCTTTTAACCTCCCTCCCTCGGCTGCTGGCAGGGAGGGGGCTGCTCCTTGCCGGGGCCAACGCTCTCGCCTTGGAGGTCTGCCGCAAGCCAGCGAGCCCGATTTTCCCCCCTTGCTTGGCTCGGCACCGGGTGCCAACAAAGGCTCCTTGCAAAAGGAGCTTGTCATCGCTGATGGATGACGTGGTTGTGCGGCGGCTGGAGCCAGGGAGCCGGGCTGTGTCTGCACGGGGGCTCAGCCAGCCACCTGGATGGCACTGACAGGCTGCCCGCCAGCAGCGCGGCGGCCGCCGGGGCTCCGCGGGGCTGCCCGGGCAGGGGGACAGCCCGGGGGAAGGGGGGGGGGTGGCACTGCGACAAGCAATGCCACCCTCGCTCGGAGCAGAGAGCGTGGCTGCAATCCCACGGGCAGCACCTGGGACTCGGAGCCATCCCAAAGCCATCCCGGCTGTGCCGGTGACCGGCGGGCTCGGAGGGGCCGGCCGGGAGCCCGGGGATGACAGACAGGCAGCGCTGAGAAATAATTCCCTCCATCCTATGTGGCTTCCTACATAAGGTATCAGTGCTGCTCTTGATTAGAGAAAAGCTTCCCATATTACAGGCTTTTGGCTCCGGGGAGGAACGAGTTGGCCAATTGCAATTATTAAGACATTTAAAGTGCATTTAACCCAGGAGCCCTTATTTTCCCCTTTCAATGTAACCACTAATTCCTCCTAAATGGTCTGCTCCGCACTCCCAACCAGACAAAGGCTTTAATGTTCGCCTGGAAAGGCGCAGGCACTGGGCACGGCAGAGCAGAGAGGAATGAAAGGCTGGTGCAGCCTCCAAGGGGGAATCAAAGCTGGAGACTGGAGCTGAGCACAGCTTGAAGCCCTTGGAAGGTGCAGGGTCCAGGCAGGGGCTGACCGGGCTGGAGGCACGGGGTAAAGCTCAGCAGGGCAAGGAGAGGCACAGGGAAAGGTTGGGATTGTGTGAAGCCTGGCCAAAGATAGCCCAGGGTCACCTCAGGGAAACAAAGCAGCCCAAGGAGACATAACTCACTGTCCCCAACAGCTGGTGACCCCAGACACCATGAGGACACTCACCCTCCCACCTTGCCCACGTCTTGTTTGGATGAACAACTGACTGCTGGAGCCGAGGGAGCTCATCCTGCTGCCCTGGTGGTCCTGGTCTGCAGCCAGCAATCCCCTGGGACACTAACCCCTGCCACTGCAGCTCAGGGACAGCCCCCGGACACCCCTCAGCGATGCAAACCAGGGCTTGCCTGGAGCTCTGTGCTTTAATCCAGGGCCAGGGGTTATTTGCCTTGTTGCTCGCTGCTGTTGGATCCCTCTCAGGCAGAGCCTGGAAGCGCTGGATTTGTACCAGGATGAACCTGGGGCTGCAGTCTGCAGGAACATCTGTGTGTCCTCACCAGCCAAGCAGGCTGCTACCCTCACCATCCCAAAAAACCACAGGCTCCACATCCCAAAAATATGATGTGGAAGGAGGCTGTGCAACCGGAATCCCCATTTCTTCCCACTGCCTAAAATTCGAGGTTGGATTTACCACCTGTGAAGGACTCCAAGCCCCAGTGGAACACGCAGCCATTCACATACCCCCCTGTTTTTCACACTCAATTCCTCCCGGAGCGAGGGACTCTTGGAGGAAGGCTTTCCCCCCAGCCCTGGCTCAGCAGTGGGTTCCCATTCCCAGCTGAATTTATCGGCGCGCTCGGACCCGATGGGGAAAACAGATGCAGCAGCAGATGCGAAAGTCATCGGCTCCTTCGGGGCGGGAGAGAGACGGGCCAAAAAAAGCTGAGCAGGATGGGCAAAGGGAAAACAGATTTTTTTTTTCTTGGCGCTGGGGTAACCAGGAGGCGGCACGGCGAGAGCCGGTGCGAGCCCGGCTGTGCCGGATCCAGACCTTTTCCCTGGGGTTTATTTCCCAAACAACAACAACAAATTGGTTGCAGATTCCAAGGCGGGTGGGGAAATAAAAGGAAATCAAACCAAAATCCTTTGACTGCAGAGATTAAAGGGGATCAGAGGCCAAACACACAGTCAGCACCCAGCTCCTCTCCACTCATGTGATGGAGGCTGCTTTGCATGCAGGCTGTAATTAAACAGCTGTGTTTTCTTTAAAGTATGATTTCGAGTTTGTTCAAACACCATTTTTTGCAGAGTACCACGGGATTTCGAATGAATAGACCCTTAAAAACATATTTGGTGGGGTGGCCTTGGATTTGGGACTGGGGACGGAGGCAGGAGAATGTCTGGGGAGGGGGGGGTGAAAATGAAATTAAATGAAATTAAATGAAAGTAAATAAAATAGAATAAAATAGAATAAAATAGCCTGCAGAGCAAACACCTCGGCCGGAAGAACGTGCACAGCAGGGCCAGGACTGCCATCCCTGGCAGAGGAGAGGCGGACACTCAGCAGCTGCCAGCAAACACAGGGTTAAGACTCCAACCAGCCCCTCTATTAAGAGCTGAGCACATTTAATGGTTTAATATTAACCCAAGCGTGACGGCAGGATTTCAGCCCTACTGTCTCGCCTTGGAGCTCAGCCCCACAGAAGGCTCCGGCTCTCTGGCGAGTGGGCCCTGGAAAACCTGATGCCAAGGTGATGCCTGCTCCAGCATCCCTGAGCTGGGATGCCAGCAGCCCTTTGGCACGGCCGGGGGGGCCCGGCGGCTCCGGGCACACCCAGAGCGATGGGAGCAGGGCTCAGCTTGCGGCAGGTAGCGCTGCCCGGCTCGGCAGATAGTCAATACCTCATTTGAGGTTTAGCCTTTCAAGCATTTCCCATTCATTTCAGCAAATGGATCGACTCCCACGGCTGCGGGAGGATCGAAGGGCCCCCCTCCCACCCCTCTGGCTGGCCGGGCTGGCAGGGCTGAGGCTGCCCGGCCGCCCCTCCCAGCAGCTCGGGGCGTTAATGGGAGGTCGATGCGGCGCTAACGACCGCTCTGGGGGTGACCTTCGCGCAGGTCGAGGGAGAGAGCTACTCCAGAAAAAAAATTGCGGCTTCAGCCCGCTGGCTGGTTCAGGAGGCTAATTGCAGAGGGGCTGGCCGCTGAGGGTTGGGGGTGATGGTTCACATCTTGTCTGGGTTTCAGGTCCCTCAGCGCTCATCCTGCTGCAGCCTCCAAGCTACAACTGAGGCGGCTCTGGCTGTGCCCATCTCCCGCATTGCAGCCCTTCTCCAGCGCCCCTGCAAGGGCTGTTCCTCCAGATCCACATCCCGCAGCCCATCCCAGCACATTTCCCACAAGTCATTCCCTCCCAAAGCAGCGGGGTTGTTACTTGGGCTTCAAGGTAGCATCCAACCACTTTTCATCGAGTGGTTGTCACCTGAAATTGTGTCCTCGGGGAGGATTCACAGGCTAGGAAACACAGCAGCTCTGCTGCTGGTAACCCCATCACCCTCGGGGGCAGTTCCAGGTCCTGCTCAGGCCCAAAATCTGAGCTCAGAGCAGCTCTCCCTGGATCATAGCCCACACTGGAGCTCATTAGTGGGATAACCATTCCCACCGTGAAGCTCATGGATGGGGTGATGAGTCCCACCTCGGAGCCATCACTGAGACGATCATTCCCACTTTGGAGTGGCTGTTCCTTCCCGTGGATGGGCTCCAAGGTGGGAACTGTCACTCCATCGACGGGGTCACCACTCCAAGGTGCCACCACTTTGCGCAGCAGATGCTGAGCGTTCCCAGGTAAGGACATTGGGACCACCCGGAGCCCCCGTGTCCCCCGCAGCCGGGATGCACCAGCCGAGCCTCCCAGGTGCAGGGAGGGTGATTTTTTGGGGACAAGGCGGTTGCAAAGGTCACTGTTGCCCTCTGCTGGTCCAGGGACAGGGAGAGCGGGGACAGCCCGGCTCCCACCCCGGGGGCTCCAGCCGGGCTGGCCGGGACGCTGCTGTCCCTTGGTGCCACGTGTGTGCTGAGTGTGCCCGTGCTCAGCCCGGCTGCCACCGCCCCGGCAAACCCGTGTGTGCCTGTTCCACCCCCCTGGCTGGCAAAGAGCCTCTCTGGTCCCATGTCCCTGTTCTCTCTCACTTAAGGCTTTTCCTTACAGGCACTGCTGCTAGCTGAGCCTGCAGAGACACTCAGCCGAGCTGGGCGATGCTTTCCACGCAATAAATAAATCAAATCTCCAGGAAATAAATCAAATCTCCGGGATAATGATCCAATCTCCATCCCCAGGGGATTGCAACCTACCCTGAAGTCATGCTTCCTCCCACCCCCATCTCCATCCCCAGGCAGAAAGCGCCCATCCCAACAGGTAACTCCCTCCCTCCTCCCTCCCTCCCTCACTCCAGAGCTCCATAATTTTCCCTCTCATAAGCAAATCCATAGGAGGTACAGGGAGGCTGGCATCCGGAAGGCAAAGTCTGCAGATTGCTAAATCCAAAGCTGTCGTTGCAGTCCCAGCACTGGCAGAGGGCCCGGCCAAAGCTGCCCTGCCTGCAGGGTCCCCAGGCTTGGCACCAGAGCTGCTGAGCCAGAGCCTGCCTGGCAATTCCTGCCCACGCCACAGCCTTGAAAGCTCCAAGGCACACGGGGAGGAGGGATGATGCTCCGTGAGCAGTGGGAAGATGCCTCAAGAGCCCCAGGAAAAGGGAATCTCGTGGGACCCTGGATATGCAGCAGCAGTGCTGGCACAAATTGGGGATGGGAGACATCTCGGGGCCCTGGGGAAGGAGAATCCCTTGGGATCCTGCTTATGCAGCAGCATCAGCTGCAGGTGCTGGGTGTGGGCACAGCCGTGGGTCTGTCAGTACAGCCAAGGGTGTTGTCTGTGCGTGGCCCCTCCTGCCACCAGGAGCACGGACCTCCCCCAGGTTCCTCTGTGCCCCACTCACAGGTCCTACACCGTGCTCACAAGCCCCTGTCAATAAGCATTAAGAAATCATCCAGCTCGCTGGGGAAGGGAAAAATCTGTAGGGTTAAGATAAAGACATGATGACAGAGCAAGACAGGGAGTTATCTCAGGCACGGGGGAAGGAAACAAGAGCAGGGAGGGAGGTAGGGAGGTGGGGAGCGGGGCTGATTTCTCCTGCAGAGCAGCAGCCTGCCAGGCTGAAGGTCAGCAAAGGGCTGTAGCAAATCAGTTTTTAATTGAAAACGAGCCCAGCAATGACGCCTGGGCACTGTTACCTGTGTGGGGATGCTGGAGCCGGCTGCCACCAACAGCTTTGCTCTCCAAATACACCAGGGTTTATTCTTCCACCAGCACAGCTCCCCAAGGAAAGCCATGTGCAGGGAATCACAGCCCTTCCTGCATCCCTTCCAAGGGAGGAAAGCAGGGAAAGCTGCTGTCCTGCTACCTCCCAGCGAGAGCAGGAGGTGGGAGAGAGGGACCCTGTTTGGATCCGGCGTTTAGAGACACATGGAGAAACCACAATTTCCTCGAAACTTTGCATCTGCTGGAGCTCGGCGGCTGCTCTGACAAGCAGGGGTTGTGCTCTATTGGATCCATACGTTATTCTGTGCAATCGGAGCCAAGATCCCACCGTGGGATTTGTGGGGCCTCCTCTGGAAAATGCTCCAGAGCCCAAAAGGTTCCCAGGCAGCTACAACCAGGCTGCATCCTCCTTCTTGCCTTTCATTCCCACCACTCTCCCACCTCCCAGGTAGCTCTGGTGGGGACCTACTGGCTCCAGTGGTGTTCCCAACAGTCCATGGACTCAAGCTGTGCATCCCAATTCACCCAGCATCCTCCTTGTCTCTGAAGAAAAGCATCCCCCAGATGTGCCCTCAGCCCCCACAGCTTTCCCTCACTCTTCACTTTCATGTCAGCTCTTCCCACCTTTTCCTTACTGGTTCCAGTTCCCTTGTCTCACTGGTCCCCAGCTCATCTGGGTGAATGGATGTGACCCCACACGGCTTAGGAGCACCAGAGCGGCTCGGAAATGCTTTGGTGTTGGCAGAGGAGTGGGAAGCAGAAGTTCACTGGAGTAGAGAAACTCAAGGTCCTGCCAGTCATCAACCCAGAGCCCACCAGCACCACCAGCACTGGGAAGGGCAGGAACCACAGAGAGGCTGGAGGAGTGAGCACGGCTCCTGCCAGCCTTGTCCAGCTGTGTTCTGATGGATTCTTGGCCTCAGGATCCATCTGACGGGCGGACACCACTCCCGGGAAAGCGTCTTGACTTGAAAGACAGGCGTCTGCCAAGGAAGGCGGGAGCCTCCCTTGGAACGGAAAAAAAAATACGACCCCCTTCCCTCCGGATTATTATAACTTTGAAATTAAGATGCTTTCGGGTGAAGATAAGGGGAAAAGGAACGACAGTTCTTTACTAGTATGTGTAACAAGGCAAACGAACAACCAGAAGAGCAGAAACCCAACCGCAGCCTGTTCCGCCTGCTTTCGCTGCAGTTCCGGGCACGACCACCAGGGGCGCTGCTGGCTCCCGGCCGGGCACGGTGATTCCTCCGAGCCTGCAGGGGGCGCTGTGGCGCGGGCTCGGCCGCGTTTCTCTCTCACACAGCGATGGCGAGGGCGGGCTGCTGGAAGGGCGGGGATGAGCAGATCCCGCAGGAGTTAAAGATGTATATGAAACTCCGCAGGTGTAGCAGGAGCCACTGGGTGTCCTGGCAGGCAGCGTAGCAAAAAAACCCGGGACAGCGACAGAGGCGCAGCGGGGCTGGGCAGCGGCAGCCGGGCTCCTGAACATGGCCAAGAGAGGCTCATCTGGAGGGGAAAAGGGTCCTGAGTTCTGCCCTGAGGCACCCAAGTAGATGGTGAAGGTCCCTTCCAATGAGGTCGGGTGTTAATAAGGTCCCAGTGCAATGGCTGCCCCCATGAGCAGGGTTTCATTCGCCGTAGGGGAAGACAGCAGGAGACAGAACCCCGCAGTGGCGGCGGATTTTCCCCACAGCGACTGCAGTCTGTCTCCCCTTAGATGTCAAGAGCGAGAGGAGCCAAGCCCAGCCCCTCAGCCCTGCCCAAAATCTCGAGGTATCTTTGCCCTTCCACCCCCCAGGTAAGAGAGTAGCCAGTTGCACCCTTCGCCCACCTTGGCCATTTCCTTTGTCTCTTAAATACTGGTCGTTATTTTCTCTTACCAACAGATGGGACAAAATTCCATGAGAGAAGGAAAAATCCTAACCCCCAGCAGAAAGCAAGTGCTCAAGGAGAAGGACAGTCCCGCCACTGAGGAGGTGGGAAAGACGGTTCCTTATGCTGAGGAACATCATGGCTCAATTTTTCAGACCAATTCCAGTCACCCTCAGGCACAGCTGGATGAAGCTCACGGGGAGTTTGGCCAATGCAGACAGGTCCTTGATGGCTTCCTAACCTCAGAAGGTGGCCAGCCCCCAAAACAAGGTGGATCTCCTGGTGAAGCAGCCCACAGGCTGTGCCAGCACTGGAGCCCTGTGCCCGGCCAGGTTTGCCAGGATTTATCCCCCTGCTGCAGGGCTCCAGGTAGGCCCACGAGCCCCTAAAAAGGTCCTGAGCAAACAGATCCCAGCTGTCGCCCTTCCCAGCAGGAAGCAATAAACACACACCTGCTGTGAAGGGAGCTCCCTTTGCCAGGAGGGATCTGCTCCCTCCTCCCCTCACCATCCCTGGGCAGAAATTCCTGTTCCTGGGATGCCTGGCTGAGGGGAATCAAGCCAAGGGTTGGACCATGCCTGAGATGATGACACATCTCTGCTTCTCAGAGGGTTTTTGGGGTGGAAAGAAGGGAAGCCACCCCCTCTCCTCTGTACTGCCTCATGGCATGTGGAACCTGGAGGTAGAGTGGATTTTTGGATGCTCTTGCCACCACCAGCTGGGAGACCCCCAGGTCTGTATCTGGTCCAAATGAGCCCAAAACGAGCTTTGTCCCTTGGCATCCTTGTGGGATGCAGCTGGAAAAAATCATTGCTCCCGCTTTGAGCAGAGCAGCTCATGTACTTCAGTGGTGCTTACAGAGATAAATCCCTGCCTGGAAACACTTCCCCTGAATTAATATCCATTTTTTTTCTCCATTAGCACTTCTGTCAAGACAGATTTGCTGCCCTCGGGCACTCAGGAAACCAAAGGAAAGACCAAAAGCTGGGAACGGGGGAGTTGCCCCTCACCCTAAAGTTCAATATGGTTAAACAAAACCTGATTATTCCTATCAATCCTGCTTTCCTCCATGGAGCATTCCCGTGTCACAGCATCAGGAGATGCTAACTCACTGCTGCCGCCTTTAAGGGAGTTATTCCCGACTCAGACCAGCACCAAGGATCAGCTCTGAGTGTCCCCAGCAAGCAGCAGGATGCTCAGGGATTAAGCCTGACGTGCATCACCCCTGAGGGACAAGGAGAAGCTGTCCCTGCAGTTTCCCATGGGAAGGTGGGGGTGGAGGGGGAGAGCCATTAAGCAGCTCCTTACCCTGGGAATAATTAATCTGCAAAGCCCACGAGGAGGGAACGGCTGCGTTGCCCTCTCCGTGCTCCCATTTCCAAGGGGGAGCCTGGAAAGGTTCCAGTCAGATCCCATCTCGTGCTAGGGGGTCACTGCTCACCATCTACGGGGGTCTTCAAGGCCATGGGAGTCCCTGAGAGCCTGGAACAGGGCATCCACAGGGCTGGGCAGGGCCACCTTGGCTCCCCAAAGCAGCACCCGGAGGCATCCGGAGCGTGCCGAGCCTCGGGAAGGCTGAGCCTTTCCCCAGCCTCTGGGCAGCCTTCCCGAGCTGGTGCGATTTTAATCTGGAGCTGTGGAAATTCGGGCAGCTCCCCAGCCCTCGGAGCTGTTCTGCATTTTGGCTTTTAGCTCCTGCACCCAGGGCAGAGGCAGCAGCAGGGCTGGGCCCCCCAGCTCTGCCCCAGACACGGGGATCTGCGCCAGCACATCTCATCTTCCCGTTTTCCTCAGGGCTTTGGAGCTGGGATCAGTGCAGCAGGAGGCTGCAACCAGCCCTGCCGTGGTCCACGGGCAGAGCAGCACCCCCGGGGTCACATTTTGGTCCTGGAGACAGCTTCAGTGCCATCCTCAGTGCTCAGGCAGAGCCCAGCAGGCAGCTCCAGGGCAGGAGGCGGCGTCCCGGCTCAGCGGAGGGTGATGGATGCAGGGGGGGTGGAATCAGCATCCTCTGAGAAACCTTCCTGGGGACAAAGCACCAGAAAGCCACTGGTGAGTGCAACGGCTTTGCAAGAGCCTGGAGCTCTGGAAAACCAGGAGGGCTCGGCACAGCGGTGCCTTTGGGACGTGCTCTCCCTGCCAGCACCTGCCACCTGTGGCAGCTCCTTCCCCAGCCCTTTGATCCGCCTCCAGCTCCCGGCTCTCCTCGGCATTCGCGTTGCTCTCTCTAGGGATTTTCCAGACCACCTGGGTAGAAGCATTCCTGCATTCCCCCGTGTGGCCCGGTGCTGGCGTCAGCTCCTGGAGTCAGCCTTGTCTCTGCCTCCATCGCTGCTTTGCTCTGCCGTGCCAAAACCCAGGCTCCCAAAATAGTCTGAATTTACAGAGCAATCACTTCTCCCCAGCTCCCCTGAGCCGCCGGGCCCGTGGTGAGGGTTTGCAAAAGCTTTTTATTCGGATGTGCAAACACCAGCGGGTCTAAAGCCACTCTTTAAGCTGGGACTGGCAGGGCTTTATCAACCCAGGGCCTCGGGAAGGTTCACCAGCCCAACCTGCCTTGTTCATTGGGAATTCATTGCTCTCCTGTGCTGCACCAGGCTGAGCTGTTCCACAGCATCACTGCTGGGCTTCAATGGAGAGCATTCTGGAGGATTGCAGGATGGGGCTGTGTGATCTGTGCTGGCACTGGGATTCCCACCACCCCTCTCCAGCATCCTCCATACCATGAAACCCCAACTTCACCATCAAAGCCAAGCCCAGGGGTGTCCCCAGTCCCCTCATCTCTGTCACCCCCATTACCACCCATGGACCCAACCCACAGAATACAGCCCCCTCTCCCCGCTCTGTGTCCAAGGAAAACCAGCCCCTGGTGGTTTCACCCCCCCTCCTTCCCTTGCAGGCTGTTTTTCTCCTCCTCTCCTCCTTCCATCAAGCAGCAAATATGCTTTCAGAGCAATAAGACGGCTGTTCAGCCTTTGGAACAAATGTTCTCTGCCAGGCTTCGAGCACAGGGGCGGAGGGGGGACTCACACTGATTTAATGACAGTGATTTAAGCAATTTGATCCATTTTTATGGCGCATTTACAGTTAGGGGAAAGGGAAGAGGAAAAAAAAAAAAAAAAAGAGGAGAGAGAGAGAAACACAGGAGTGGAACGGAGGCAGGAAAGGTTAGGGAACGCACCCCAGCAGGCGCTCGGAGAGGGAGAGAGGCTGTCACAAGCTGTTCCCCTGGCTGCTCTGCCAAGGCGAGGCCTCGCCAGCCTCCTGCGCCCGGCTCCGAAATCTGGCTCGTGTCAGCGTCAGCTCCCCGGGGCTGCAGCTCACCCCGGAGGTGCTGCAAAGCCTCCCCAGGTCGCGTGGATGCAGGGATGTGGGTTCAGGATAGGGCAGCACCTCGTTTTCATTGGGAAAATGCAGCAAGGGGCACAGCCAAACCCCAGCTCTCATCCTGCTTCCATCAGGGGAGTCCCCCATTCAGCCCTAATGGAAATCCCTCCAAGACCCCCATCCATTTCCCAATTTCAGCTATAGGGATAGAAGATGCACTTTTGGGGTGCTGAGGGATAGCTGCCCATATAAACACAGCAAATTCACTTGGAATAGAGGTGAAAACAGAGCTCTGAGCTCACCCAGCTCAGAAAACCTCAGCCCCAGGGAGCCTTTCCCATGGTTCTGCTGACACATGACCCCCTCATTCCATGTGCTCTGCACAGCTTCATCCTGGCCCCACTCCGTATCTCCCAGCTGGCTCCCAGCATCCCAGAAATTCCAGCCAGATGTGGCTCATGCCAACGGACCCCGCTGTGGATAGCACCTCGTATTGCACTGGGCTCTCTGCAGGGACGTGCTGCCAACCCCAGCTGCTCCATCCTGCCCTGCCCTTCCCCTCCAGTGGGGAATGACCCCCAATAAATCCAGGATGCACCAGCCCAGACATCACAGAGTAACGGAATTGGTGGCCAAACACTGCTCCTCCCTCAGGGAGAGACCTCGGATATGCCCACACTCAGCTTGACAACAACCAGCCAGCTTGGCTCCGTGGGAAAAGGAAGAAATTCCATGCAAAATCCTAAAGGATCCCTCTTGGGGGTCCCCTCTGCCACAGCTGGTGGCTTTGTGGGACCAGAGCTGGTTGAAGCATTGCACTCTGCCCAAATCCTCATGTCCCTGGCAGCACCTTGAGGATTCAGTGTCAGAGAAAACACACCTGGACTTACCCTGCTCCTGGCTGGAGAGCAAAGTGAGTCCTGCCTCAGGAAAACAGAGGGGGAAATGTCATTCCAAGAGAGTTTACATCAATGAACAGAGGGGAGCAGCCTCTACCAAACCCACTCCACAACAAACTTCCAATTGCATCCTCCCACTCCACCTGCAAGGAAAACCCTGTGCCAAGAGCTTCCCCTGTTCCCAGAGGGTCTGGGTGCTGGTGGTCCCTCACTTTGCTGCTCCATCACTCGTGCAAAGCCAGGGCTGTCCCAAAACATGGATCTCAACTCCTAATATCCCACCTGCAGTGCTCCAGCCTGCTGCAGGCGCAGGGATTGGGAAGCTGCAGCAGTGCTGAAGCTGCCACCCTGCAGAGATGCTGCACACTCCTGTCACTTATGCATGATTTATCCAGCTTGATGCCCTTTGAATCCCACAGGAATGAGTTGTGGCACCTGGGAGCTCTCTGCAGGATGGGGAAAGGGGCACCCAGGGACAACACAGCAATGTGGGATCTCCCAAACCAGGCTTTGGCAGCCCACACCTCCCCAAGAGAATGAGGATGGAAAAGGTTGCATAGAGAATCCACCTTCCTGCTTGACTGGTCAGTCCCACAGCCAGGAAAACCCTTCCTGGAAGCCAGTGGAATTTTTTCCTGCTTGTTTCTTTGGTTTTTATTATTTCATATATTTTTTTTTTTTAATTATCAAGGCCCATCTGGAGGCTACAAATGCCCTGCAGGTCTGTAAGGGATGGGCTTTGAACACATCCCAAAAGGTTCTGTTTAGGATGCCACCACGGGAGCCGGTGGCACTGGCACCTCCATGGACCCAGAGACATCCAGGAGAGCAGCAACCCCAGCCTGGCCTCGTGGGGGTTGTTGGCTTTAAATACCTCCAAAGGAAGAGGGAAAAAAAGACAAGGGAAAAAATTCCAAGCAGCAAACAAAATAAATCTTCCTCTCCAAGCCAAAACAGAGAGAAAATAGCCAGGGACCTTGGCCGGGAAGTTGTTTATTATAGTCCTGGGGTTCACTGCCAATTTCAGTTGGACAATTTTCCTTTTGCAGCCCAGAAATAGCCACTCCTTTGCCGGGCAGCCCTGGGCGCCGCAAGGTGGGCTCTTCTCCTGGACTCCCAAAACATCCCTGCTCCAGCCAACACCCTGACCTGCCTGGATGCTCCCGGGCAGCCAGAGGGTTGGCTTTGGCAAAAGGATTTTTCGGGAATCACCTGCAAAGCCGAGATCCCGCACGTGAGCGGAGCCCCGGCCCTGCCGGCAGCGGGATGCGCTGCCTGGCGCAGCTGCCCTCTGGCTTTGTTTCCAGGGATTAAAAGGGAAAAAAAGAAGAAAGGACTAAAGCCCAGGAGAGCCGGAGCGATGGACACACCTGCCTGTGGCATCACCCCGCAGCTGCTCCCCCTTCACCCCCAGGAAAGAGGCAGCTGCTGCTCGGTGGGGTCTGGGGGGGTCTCATGGGAACAGGGAATGCTGGCCCCAGGGATGGTTAACATCGGGATTGCCGTGTTCCCTTCGCATCCCTCTCCTCATCCCATGAAGACGTAGGACAAAGGGAAAGGCAGGCTGCCTCTAGCACGCGGCCTTTTGTCTTTCAATTGAAAACAAACACAAAATAAGAGCCGGGAGGGACCCGCCCGCTGCCGCCGCGCGGCTCCTTCGCACAGGCGGCTCCGCCGGCTTTCCTCAGCCCAAAGGAATCCGCGAGCTGGGAAATCAAACCCACGTGGGATGCGAGAGAACGCTCCTAAGGGGCCACACGCCCCCTCAAACCCCCCGGCCCCTCGGGGGGACACTCCTCCCTCGCAGAGCCGGCAGTGGCACAGCTCCAGCTCAGGCAGTGACTCCACAGCCACATTCCCTCTCCTCCCTTCCCTCCCTCCCTGCCACCCCTCTGCTCCCCAAACGTGGGCATGGGGATGGGACGCTCCTGCCCTGCACCCCTCGCAGTGGATCCAGCCCCTGGCATCCCTCAGGAGGCTTTGGATGCCCCCAGCCCAGGAGGAGATGCTCATGGTGATGTTTTTACCTCCTGCACGATGCCAGCGTCACCGCTGCCTTCTGCAGGTGACAGCGGCAGAAAGCACAGGGTCCTGGGCCACCAGGTGGGTGGGGATGGAAAGCAGCGTGCCAAAGAGGATCGAGGACAGCTTGATGTTGCGGGAAAGCACCTGGAGGAAGCACACCTGGAGTCTGGGAGCACCACTCAACGCCATCAACAGGCTCTGAGGCTGCTGAGTGCCCTTGTAGGAAAGGACTGAGCCCCCAGGTGATGCTCAAAGCCCAGGAGATGCTCAGTCCCCTCTCCTCAACCCACTAAACCCATAAAACCATCAGGAAATCACATTATTGTTACACAGAAGCTGAAACTCCATCTGGCCAAGAGAATTTCCAGAAAAATCTCCTTCTCTGCATCTCCTGTATCCCTGGGACAGAGCTGGGGTTTGCTCCCCTCACTGCCCCTGCAAGTCAGGGTCACATCAGGCTTTTGGCCAGGGCCCCAGGAACCCAATTCCCTGCTTTGCAAAGGAAAAATTAAATTTTCATACAAATTTTCACTTTGGCAGCCAAGATATCGGCTCAATTTCCACCTGCTGCTTTGAAGCCTTCGCTTTGCATGGGAGAAGCGCACAACTGAGAGTTTTCAATTATAGAGCACTTGCATATAAGGGCAGGAACAGCCAGGAGTATGGATTTTAAGCCTAAAAAACATCAAAATAAAAACAAAATGAGAGGCACTCGGAAGGGCACGCTGCCCCAGGAGGGAACAGCTGCTGCTTGGCTGGGTGGAGCAGGGCCACCGCTGTCAGCCCATGGATGTGCTTGTTCCAAACTCAGTGCCAACCGCTTGTGACACGGAGTTGGGCCCTTCCCTCCCCAAAATCAGCCCTGCAGGTCTGGCTGGGAGGGGCCAGGGCTGAACTCGAGCCAGGTTTGAAGCAGGAACATGAGGCAGGTTTGGACCTTTCTCTTGAAGGATGCGTGAGTGGGGCTGCCTTCCCCAGGCTATTGCTGTACCCTCTTCCAGAGGGATAAAAGAGGATTTATCCTCCCTGCAGGGCTGGGGATTCCCACTCTGAAGCTGCAATTAGACTGGAAACTGCTCCAAGTTTCACCAGTGGATTTGGAAAGGTGGGTGGGGGGAGAGGGGAGCTTGGCACTGTTGGGCTTGAATGCAGTGCCCAGCCAACACTCCCTGAGGGATGTCTGCTCGGCCTGGAGCCCCAAGAGCAGCTCATCCCAATGTCCTGTAGGAGGAATTTCCACCTGCATCTCTCAGGGATGGCTCTCTGAGATCCAGCCAGGCTGATGGGTTGGAACTTCAAGGAGCAGAGGTCCATGAACAGCTGAATCCCATCCACAGCAGCCCCTTGTACATTCCAATAAGCACCATCAATTATAGGAAGAGCAGTGCTGGCTCCCAAAATCATCCCAGGGAACAAGAAAAAACACAGCCTGGGCTCCCCAGCTCCAGCATCTCACAATTCCTCATCCTGTCCTTTCTTCCTTCAGAGGAGAGACCTAGCTCTGACCTTTCAGGTGAGTGCAGAGAGTGAGAAGGTCTCTAAATACCATCCCAGATTTCCAGAAGTTTCCCCTCAGGCTGCCAGAGCAGGCAGGGAGCCCCTGGTTTGCAGCCTGGAGCTGGTGACCCCCCCAAGCCCAGACTTTCCCCTTGATATCAGCGAGCCAGCAAATCCCAGTGTGTGGGACCACCAGGAATGTGACATTTGCCAGAGCCCCTGCAAGGAAAGCCAAGAATTGGAGCAGGATCTGCAAAAGGCAGGAGCAGAGGAGCCTTTGGGGACACGTTAAGGAGACTTTGCAGGAGGAGATGATGCTGACACTCTGCAGACACCCAGCATTTTCCAACAGACCCAGACACGAGTCTTGCTCTCCAAACTGGACCCCGTGGAAAAGGAGGAAACCACATGGCTGTGTCCCCCCTCCCAACACTCAGCTCCTCCGAGGGGATCAACCCCACTTCCTAAGGGACCTTCCCAAGAGCAGACCCTGCTCTTCCTCCCCCACTTCCAGCCAGAGCATCAGCATCTCTCCGAGCCATCCCGTATCCGATGTTCGCCCCCTGGCCGGTGTGGGGGACTCCCGTGGCCCCCCCTGGCAGGTCCAGCTGCACGGCACACCCGAGGGGCCGCCGCCGGCCCGGCAGCAGCTGCCTTGGCCCGGCTTCAAGCCCGGCACTGCTCGAGAGCAGCTTGTTATTTCGGTCCTTCTACGGGGTTATTTTTAGAAAGCGCTGAACACCCTTTCTCCCAAACGGCTCCTCCAGGGATGACCTTGCGGAGCTGCAGCCGCTCACTCCCTGCTCCAGCACCCCTTTCCTTGGGGGCCGTCACCCACCGCCCCCAGGGTCCCCACCCTGTGCAAATCCCGGCGGCAGCAGGGCGAGGAGGGAGGGGGCTGAAGGCTGAACTGCATCTCAACCCCTGCCGCCATCCAGGTTCGCTCCCGGTTTCAATTATCACCTGCTGGAGCAGCAGCTGCCGAGTGCCGGGAACTCAAAGCGAGTCAACAAGGTCTTGTTGTTTCAGCTGCTCGGGGGCACGGAGCTCCGTGCGCTCCCCCCGCCCGGCTCGGCAGGGATGCAGCGGCCCCCGCTCGCCCCTGTGCGTGCTTCCATAATTCCCCCATCCCGCTCTCCCGGGCAGGTAAACGCTGCTGGAGCTGCCGAGGGGGGAGCGGAGAGAAACCTCAATAACAACAAGGGAAAAAAAAAAAAAAAAAAAAAAAAAGAAATAAAGAAAGAAAGGAAGAAAGAAAGAAAAAAAAAAAGCCCCAAGAAGCAGTCGCTGCACAGAGGTTATCCGGGGGACAGAGCAAATAATTGGCGAGGCGAACAATGCATTTTAATTAAACCTCTGCAGGAAACGAGGGGAGGGAATCAAGTTAATTGCATGGAGCGGGAGCAGGAGATTAAAAATGCTCTTTGCTCAGAAGATGGTGGCTCCCATCCGCCTTTGCCGAGGAAAACAAGGCCACCTGGGGTGGCAGTGCCTGCGTGGGGACATGCAGCTCGCTGGCTCTGCCGGGGCTCGGTGTGACAGCAGGGTCTGGGGGGGATCATGCTGGTCCCCTCTGCCAAGGGGCTGGGGGCGCCCGGTCCACAGGGATGGGTGCAGGGGGAGCCTGGGTGTGGGAGCCGCTCCTGGGAAGTCCCACAGGAATGGGGACATTGCCTGTGTCTGCAGGAAAAGGACCACGAGACGTGTCCCAGAGGATGTGTCCCATAACAGCTCAGCCCTTCCCCTGCCCCGTGTCCTCTGCTCAGCCCAGGCTGTTCCTGGCACTCTTCCCATGAAAAACCATCAGCCTTTACCTTTTCCTGCCCATGACACTTCAAATTTCACCTCTCTCAGCTTGGGACCCTGTATTTTTTTCTCAACTATTCCCTTTCCTGATCTTGTTTTCACCCCGCCCTGGACACCACAAAGGGAGAGACCCCGACTCTCTGCCAGTGAGCCCCAGAAGAGCAGCACATCCAGGCTCCCTTCCTGCTCGAGAGAGGAAACAGGATCACGGACTCCCGGCTGCTGGAAGACGGGGGGCAGGAGCGAGCACCCCCCACGCCTGGCACCGGCACAGGGAAGCGCTCCCAGCCCAAGCCCACCCCCCTGGGCACCCATCCGCACGGCATCCAGGGCAGGAGGCACCAACCTCTGCCCCGAGGCAATTTGTGAGCTCGCGAACCCTGCCCTGCCTCCCGCCGCCTGCTAATGAGCCCCAGCCCGGTCCGCCTGCCATGAGAACAGCAATCAGAGCCACCGCTCGCCTGCTAGGAACAATCTCCCTGCTTCCCTCCTTCCCTCCTCTGCATAAATTTCCCAGGCTGTGGTTTTCAGCCTCTTATCCCACATAGCTTTATTCACAAGAGAAGTCCCACTGGGGGCAAGGAAATTACTCCAGCGAGGAAAATTACCCGGGCACGGGATGCACCCGGGGCACCAGGCAGGGGGCTGGGCTGGTTTTGGTTTTTTTGCGCAGCATCGAAACCAAAATAAATCCACGGAGGGAACTCAGAGCCAAGCCTTGCTCCTGACCACGGGTAAGAGCCAGACAAATTATAGCAATTAAAAAGAAGAAAGAGGCATGTGGACTTTCATATCCACAAACCTCAGGATGCAGCCGGTGGGGGAGAGAGCGTTTCCCAGTCACACACAGGCAGCAAAGCCGACGCACATCACAAAATACTCCGTGTCCTCAGAGGCACAAGCTGTCCCTCCAGGCACCGGTGCCACCAGCGTGAGCACGAGGCTGGGACAGCCTGTCCCTGCACAGGATGGCTGTCGGCAGCAGGACACAGGCTGTATTGTCCCCGGAGCTGGAGACTGAATGGCAGGTTGGCCCTCCCCGCTGTGCACAAGCGCTGCCCTGATGGGAAACGAGAGTTCAGCCGAGACCTTCCGCTTTTCCCCCTGCAGCTGCAGGAAAACCACAGAGCTCTGCTCAAACGCTCGCACCGAGCAGCTTTCCAGCCAGAGAAACGCTGCTGCTTCACCACATGCTTAAATTGCATGTTGGGAGGGGAGGAAATTAACCACTATTTTCACCCCAAAGCTGTGGTGGAGCCAGGAGGTGAAGCCTGTCATGCTGACAGTGAGATGCAGCATCCTCAGGCTGTTCGTTCAACAGGAGCATCCTAAGTGGGAATAAGGCTGGATTGCACTCAGCATCCCCAGGAAAGGGAGGGAAGGGGGGGCAGATCCAGCAGGCCCAACCCAAAATCCCAGATATCCCCTTGCTGCTGCCTCTCCATCACTCCTGGGGCTGTTCCAGCCCACCTGGAGGTATCCACGGCACCCCTGGAGATCTGCAAAGATCCCTGGCTGCCAGCAGGGCTGTGGGAACACTCTCCTCTGCCTGCCATGATGCAGGGACAGGGACATTTGGCAGCTGCCTGCCAGGAAGGTGTCTGGAGTGCAGTGGGAACATGAGTCAGAGCTCCCTGCTCTCCCTGACATCTCCCTCCTGCTCATTTATTCAGCATGTCAAATATTTGCCCTGCGCAGACCCGTGTTATTCAGGAGGGTTTGTTTTTTTTTTTTTGGTTGTTTTTTTTTTTTTTTCCTTCTGCTGGCAGTGACAGCTTCGAAAAAGCCACCACAGTGCCATCTTGGGAAACTTGACCTCCCAGCTAAGCAGTTCCAGCATCCTTTTCCTCGCCTGCTCCAGGGGCCAGCTCCTCTCCAAGCAGCCATCCCCTCTGTGAGGGATGGAGGGGCTGGATGCCAAAACCCACAGGCTAAAGCAACAACCCACGGGGCTGCAGCGGGGAAAGGTCATTTCAGAGCCACTTCCAGCACGTCCTGAGTGACAGCAAAGCTGGGAGCCTGCGGGAGCCCTGCTGTCCCCTCATGTCCCCGAGCATGCTGCCTGGAAGCGGCACACGCAGCGGCAGGAGAGGCCAGCCAAGGAAAACTGCTCAATTTTGCCTCCCTTCGGCAAGGAAGTAGCTTTGCTGGCTGCCAGCCCCACAACAATCCCCTGAGGACCTCAGGCTTTTTCTTTTTTTTTTGAGCCACATCCCTGGATTTCTTGCTGAAAGGGGTGCTCACACCCTGAATTCCCAATCCCCAGGGAGAAGGAATGGTGTTTATCCTTTATTAAAAGCTAAAGGCTGGAGAAGGTCACCTTGAGCAGAGGTGACACGAGAGAATTCGTGTCCCACCTGGCCCCATGGGATTTTTATCCCAGGGTTGCAGCCAAAAACGTCCCATTTTAAGGAGAAAGTGCAGAAATGGCTCATAAAGCACAGGCTTGGGGATGCAGCTGGGCAGATCAGCTGCCAGATAAAGAGAGCATGCTCTGGGGGAAAACACACCTGCCCCCATCCTGGCTGGAAAAGGAGGAGGAAAATCTCCCTTCAGTCTCCCTTCCCAGCAAGGACACACACAAGGCTTTCATCTTTTGCAAGAGCTGCCCAGGATCAGGGCTGGCATTTCTTGCTGGTGGGGGCTCCAGAGCCTGCTGGTCCCAAGCCAGCCAGCTCAGCATTCCTCCTCTTCCTTGGGAAGTCACAACGCATGGAAAAGCCTTAGGGCCGGAATAAAACTACAAAAAGCTTCTGCAGCGCTGTCAGAAATAGCACCAGGAGAGAAGGGAACTGCCTGGTGGGTTTGGCCCCCTCAGTCCTGCATCCTGCTCCATCCCTGAGCTCCATACCCAGCTCCAGAGGGAGAGAAAGCATGCTGATTTCCTGGGATTTTCCAGCTTATCCACTGTTTACAGAGCCGCCCATCCCTCTTTGCTTGTGGAGGGGCAAATTCGGCTGAGCCCACGGCAAGGACTGCTGGCAGATGAGCTCAGAGTCCTTTGGGGAAACCAGCAGGGGAAAATCCAGCTCAGCCAAGACACCCCCTGTGTCTCCCAGCTGGACAAGGAGCTGCAGTGACCTTGTCCAAACATGGCCTGGAGTTGGAAGCGGGAAGGAGAGGATGTGACTCACATCTGGGATGTGGCCACAGAGGACAGATGTGTTTTATTACTGTCCAGCCCCTCTCTGCAGCTCTGTCTCAGTGACTCAGCCTTGCCTTCGGGCCCTTCCTAAAGGAGCCACAGCACAGCCCTTCCCAGCAGCTTCCCTCTGCTGCAGTAAAACAGATTTGGGAAGTTCAGGCTCCTGTGAAGGGGAAAAAATAAATTAAAACAAATCGAAGTTATGTTTCTGCATGGGAATCTTCCAATTTCAGTGGTAAATCATTCAGAGAAGGACGAAATCAAATGTTTTAGTGGCAGGATTAATCTCTTTAGAGACTTAAAAGCTGAACATGCCCAAGTCCCAGTGGGAAGGACACTGAGGAGTCCCCTGGGTTTTCTTGGACACGTCCCACAGGGCAAGAGGAAACATTTGGAGATGTTCCATGTCTGGAGGGAGGAATAAGGGGATTTCAGCAGATCTCCTTCCCGCAATCCCGAGGAAACTCAGCAGCATTTAGTGCAGAGAGCCCCAAAGCGCTGAGACCAGGCAGAGCCACCATGTGTTAGACATCAGAGAATCTAAGGAGGGGAGCGTTGCCTCCAGCTGGGTTCAGCTCATCGTTTGTGGGCCTTCCTGTGGAATCCCGCCTTGGGAAGGGCTTCCCTTCCCACACCAACCCCCAAAGAGCCTTCGGCACGCTCACCTGCACTATTTACCCACCGCTGCCACCAGGCACCGCGGGGCGCACGGTGGGGGCGGCCCTGCCCAGGACCCCCCTTCACAGCTGTGCTTTTCCCGGAGGGAGAGCAGGTGGAGCACATCAGCCTTTCCAGCTTTTCCAGCCACATCCCGGCCTCGACGGCGCCCGGAGCCAAAGCTCGGCCACCACGAGCCACCCGGGGCCAAGCGCTGCCCGCCCCGGGAGCCAGCGGTGCAGTTCGCCTGGCAGACACTGGATGGGGCTACGAAACCGGTTACCGGCACAGCTGGCACGGCCTTGGGGGCAGAGAGGCCTCTGCCAGATGTTTCGGGGTCCCTCTTTGCGGGTGCCAGGTTGGCAGCGCCACAGCTGCCACCACTCACGCGGGATGCTGGGCCGGGCACCGGGTGGCATCAATCCTGGCTCCACCTCTCCTGGATACTGAGTGAGTGCCTGGCAGCACCTGGAGAAAGCTGAGGGCTTCACCCCCAAAAGCTTTTCCACCTTCTGAGCGTGGTGATGGGAAGGGAGAGCGGGAGTTGCTGCCTTGCAAAGTGCTGATGAAGATTTCTACTGCAGTGGCAAGGTGAGGTGGATTTCATCCCTCCCTCCCTCCCACCTGCCTGAATCCCAGCTCTTTGAGGGACTTTGGGCAAGCACACAGAGTGGCAGGAGCAGAGGGAACGGCTTCACATAGTCAGAGGGCAGGGTGAGGTGGGATACTGGGGGGAAACTCTTCCCTGTGAGGGTGGGGTGGCCCCACAGAGCAGCTGTGGCTGCCCCTGGATCCCTGGAAGAGTCTGAGGCCAGGCTGGATGGTGTGTGCTTATCTCTGGCACTTCCACCTGTTTTTCCAGCACCTTCTTTGCCGTGCCATGCTTTGCTCATCCCTCTTTGCTTACTGCCAGCTGTAGTGTGCTGAGGGGATGGGCGAGGGCCAAAACCTGGGTGTTGGGGAGTTCTGAGGTGGCTGATCCTGCGTGTCGGAGCCTTTGCTGTGGCAGAAGGGCTGCTGGCTGCATTTTGGCTTTGTGCCACCACATACCCACTCCAAACAAAGAGCATTGTGTGGGCACGGCGCTGCCCTTTGAAGTCTCAGTGGTGCTGTCACCAAGCAGGTGCTATCGAGGGAGATGTTGACGTAATTTCTTCCTCCAAGCCTCTCGTCCCCAGGCTGGGCTGGCTCTGCTGCTTGGGGACTGTCCCCTCTGCAGGGCTGTGTGCCAGCCCAGGGCGTGCAGAGCCCCCTTTGCTTTGGCAGGGATGGTGGCAGTGGCACTCCCAGCCTTGCTGTGGTGCCACCCTTGTCTCTGCTCTGATGCTGTGAGCCAGGGACGGGCGAAATGACTCGCACGATTTCAGAAGGCAAAATGAGCGTTTGTTCAAAAGCACTTCTCTCTTTTACAGAGAACACCGTGAACATTAATTCCATTGGTCTGAAAGTAAAAACATTTCACCTGATTGGTACACTGGATTTAGGTCAGTGTGGTAGAACATATCTATAAACAGTATGAACAGAAAGCAAGATAATTGTTTACATTCCTCTCGGACTTTTTCCCAGGCTTAGCCTGGCAGAAATCTTTCTCTTTTTCTCTCTGACTGAACTGAGAATATCCACATCTGCTCTGCCTGGCTGGGGTTGCCCTGCTCCCAATCCTTGGGAAGCTGCTCCGTGCCCTGTCCTGGATCAATTGCCACTACCTTTCCATCCTCTCTGGAGCAGGGCCAGCAGCTCCATTAATGCTGGAGCAGGCTGGGCTGGGAGGAAGGGGCTGCAGGGATGGGCAAGCTCCGCTCACAGGGGTGCCATGGGTGGGCAGAGCTGGGCAGGGAGCAGAGCAGCAGCCAGGGGAAGCCTTGGGAACGCTGCAGAGATGCTGGGACAGCAGGATCACAGCTTGTGGAGCGTCCTGGGAGTCGTGGCTGTGCCGTGCTGGTCAGGGACATGCTGCCTCCCAACGGTGTCCTGGGGACACGGCCGGGGTGGGCACAACATGTCCTGTCCCCTCTTCGGGAGCAGGATCAGTGCCTTGAGCCCGTGGGCTCTCTGTGCATGCTGAAAGCAGCGTGGCACTGCTGCTGGGCTGGGACATGATGGCTAGGGGACACTGGCACGGGACATGGCACTGCCCCACAGCTTTTGGGGCATGCAGATGGGGACAGGCTGTGCTTGGACAGCCCATTCTTCCCCATCCTTCCTGCCCCTAACAGCAAATTGTGCCCCACAGCTGCAGCCAGCAGGCTGGAGATCTCCGTGCCAGCCGTGGTGGAAGTGGAGACGGGGGCACAGCCAGGATCGAGTGCAACTTCTACATCCCTGAGGATGCTCCCTGCACCTACGTCGACTGGTTCTAGGTGAGTGCTGGCAGGAGAGCAGCTCTGGCTGCTGGGCTGGGGTGGCAACCAGCCCAGGGCTTCCCGCCGGGCTCCCCAGCCCAGGCTCACCCCTCACCTTGCAGGTGGACACAGCAAACAAGCAGGTGAGGATGTACCACATCACAGCCAGCAGGGTCGTGCAGGACAACACTGACTACAGGCACCAGCTGTGGGGACAAGGCTCTGTCCATCAGGATGCCATCAGTGCAGGGTGCCAGGACCTTTGTGTGCCAGGTTGGAGCTGGCAGCTGCAGCGTGGGCGAGAGCAGCACCGAGCTCAGCGTCTGCAGTGAGTGCTGGGGCAGAGGGCAGCACGGCTGAGCAGCTGCTCTGCAGCTGCTGGGGACCCCATCCTGTCCCTCCTAAAATGTGTGGGGTGGCTTCTGTTTCCAGAGGTCCCCGAGACCCCTGGGATGGAGATGCTCACCTCTAGCCTGGGGAGGGAGCTTGGCAGAGCTTTTCTCGCTGCTCCTCTCCCTGCAGGAGGGCTGAGCCACCATGGAATGGGACTGCTGCCACCACGCTGACCCACGGGCCCGTTCTGACTCCAGCAGTGGTTTTTGCTTGTTTGTATTATTGCATTTGTAGTTTTAATTTTCCTAGTAAAGAACAGTTATTCCCATATCTTTGCCTGAGAGCCCCTTAATTTCAAGAATTATAATAATTTGGAGGGAAGGAGTTCACATTTTCCATTTCAAGGGAGGCTCTTGCCTTCCTTGGCGGCCACCTGTCTTTTCAAACCAAGACAGGTAACTTAGTTCCAGACTCAACAAAATCATAGCAGAACTTTGCTTGCACCTCTAGAACAGATAGAACTGTATGTATAAATAGATAGAACTATTCACGTGAGCAGATAAACTTATGTATGTAAATTTCAATACGAAAACAGATAGTATATTTGTGTAAATAGACAATATTATAGATGTAGCTTTTAGGTAAGAACTGACACTATTTGGCACATTAGAATTAAGTTCAGATTGGTTTAGAAAGTTTCAGAATCGTGCTTCTAGATGACTGGATGGTGTCTGAACAAAACCAGCCTGTGCTGACGTGTTTGGCACGGAGGAACAACCACAGCGTTGGTTGTTGGAAGGAAAGAAGAAAGGTTGGAAGGAAAGAAGAAAGGAGAAGAAAAGGCTGTGGTTCCTGCTGCTGCTGCAGACACGGGATCTGAGCCTGGGAACATATAATATATATTTTACATATAATATATATTTTATATATAATATATATTTTACATATAAATTGATATATTTATTATAATAAACAATAAGTTATATGTAATTATATATTATATTAAATTATATATATAATTATGTATATATAAAAATATATAGATATAATGATAACTTTATAACAACCAACAACTTTATAGCAACCAACCAAACTTAGAACTCTGCCTTCGAGACTGATGTATTCATATAGAATAAATATATGATATATGAAATAATAAAATATAAGAAACAATAAATTATGTATAATAATATATTATATAATAAACAAATTATATGTAATATATTATATAATAAATTCTATATAAAATAAATGATATATAACAAATACATAAAAATATTATAGTTATTATAATAAATAAACAATAAAGTATATATTATTATTTCATAGAATTATGTATATACAAAATTATATGTATCTATTATATATTATATATTATATATTATATAATATATATAATATATTATCTATACTATACTATATAAAATTATATTTATAATAGAATATATTTATAAATATATTGTATAATAATAGAAAAATATAATAGAATAATTTATAATATAATATAATATAATATAATATAATATAATATAATATAATATAATATAAATATATATTAAGTTTTATATTTATTTTATATATATATATATAAAAAAAACCAACTTTATAGCAACCAACAACTGCTCACACTTCCAAAACAAGCTCAAAATCTCAGCACTGCCTGTGGCCAGGGTTCAGTGTTACTCCTTGCAGTGTGCCTGCATTTCCAGGAGTTGGGGTTTTTGGTCCCATACTTGCAAGGTATTTTTCTTTTTTAATCAATAAAATAAGTGAAAATTAAAAAAAAATTAAAGCTGGGTTGTGGAGTTTGCTCCCACAAGCAGAAGGGTTTTGTTACTCCTTGAATCCCGGAGATTTGTGTCCGAATCCTGGCCAGACACGTTTTTTTTCTCACATAATCTCTGGCTTTCTCTAGATCATTCCTGATGTTGCTGCTGCCTGTTAAGGGATGGCTCAGAGCAGAGTGAGCTGCTCGGGGAGCAGGACCTGGGCACAAACCCCAGCCAGGGCTCAGTGTCAGGGCCTGCCAGCTCTGTGGTCTGCAGCTTTTCTCCTGTCTGCAAATGGAAACATGGGATGCATCTGCAGAAAATAAAGATTCCCCCAAAACTCCCCATTAAATTATCCTCCATCTTTTATCACGGTTTGGAATTCTGCACAGGTGTGGCTGATGAAGAAGTTGGAGAGAGGAGGGACCTGGGCCTCCCTTTGGCGCCCTAGAGAGTGACTTTATGTCAGAATTATTTCCACACCTCCCTCAGCAACAGCACTGGAATGAGATTTTATGCGCTGGACTCTTCATTATGTTTTCCTGAGGTCAAAGAGGTCACTTGGGGTCACTGGAATCCCTGATCGGGGTCACTTGAGGTCATTTGGGGCCCTGATCAGGGTCACTTGTGGTCATTGGGGTTACTTGAGGTCATTGGAACCTTTTTTCTTTGATCCAGGGGTTACTTGAGGTCATTTGAGGCCCTGATCGGGGTTATTTGAGGTCATTTGAGGCCCTGATCGGGGTTATTTGAGGTCACAGGGGTTACTTGAGGTCATTGGAGTCTTTTTTAATTGATCTGGGGGTTCCTTGAGGTCATTTGTGTCTCCATTAATTGATCAAGGGGTCAAATGCGGACGCAGGGGTTCCTTGAGGTCATTTGTGTCTCCATTAATTAATAATCAAGGGGTCAAATGGGGACACAGGAGTTCCTTGAGGTCATTTGTGTCTCCATTAATTAATAATCAAGGGGTCAAATGGGGACACAGGAGTTCCTTGAGGTCATTTGTGTCTCCATTAATTAATAATCAAGGGGTCAAATGGGGACACAGGGGTTAATTCTTATGACCTGTGGCCAAACAGGAAGGGACACTTTGGTGTAGTGGATCAGACACCACCAGTCCAGTCCAGGGGAGCCCAAGGCCTCAGGGTCACCCCGTGGCCTGTGGTGTCACCCACCCTTTGCCCTCTGTCCTCTCAGCATAGTGACAGGGGCTGGTTATTAGCTTTATTAACATTTATTATTAATTAGTAGCATTCATTTATTGTATCAGTGTTTATTATCATCTCCTGTTAGCAGCAGCATCTATAGAATTGGTGTTAGCTATTAATACAATCATCAATAAATTCTACTGTTGGGATTACATTATCTATTAAATCTATTGTCTAAAAATATCTATTAAATCGATTAAATTTTATTTACAATATTATATTTTAGGATCCAGTAGTACAATCACCTATTACAACCTAAAACTCTGATTTTTTTTTTTAATAAATAGTAGATTTATTAATATTGGCAATTAGCAATGTATTATTAGCTGCCACAGGGGTATAAACGTGTCCTGTTGGAGCCTCCATGGGATTATGGAGTTCCCTTCCCACCCTTCTGTTTGTGGGAGCAAACTCCTCAACTCAGCTTTGAACCTGCGCTTTATTTTCACACAGATTAAAAAAAAAAAAAAAACTTGCAAGCATCAGACCAAAAAAAAAAAAAAAAAAAAAAAAAAAAAAAAAAAAAATCCCAACTCCTGGAAATGTTCACACAATCCAACACAAATATATCCAAGCCAAAGCTTTTGCTGGGACAGCACGTGTGGCAGGGGGACGGAGGCTTGTGGCCAGCAGAGCTCCGAGGATGTGGCTGAGAGGGGCTGATCCCCCTGGGATGAGGCAGGGGGACAGAAACTCAAGGCAGGTTCTTGCTCGTGTCCCCTCCCCACTGCAGGGCCAGAGGTGCCACCGAGGCACAGAGAGGGCTTTGACCTGGGGCTGGCAATGGTCCCAAAACTCCTGAGATGTCGCTGACTGCTCTGTCTAATCTTGATTTTAAATCTGTGGGAGCTCTGCGAGCTGCTGGCGCAGAAGCTGCGCAGTGTCCCTAAAATAAACCCAGAGGGGAGCCCTGCCCCTCACATCAGCACGGCTCCAAACCAGACATCCTGAATCTTTCCCGTGGGAAGAGCAGTGCTGGCTCCCAAAATCATCCCAGGGAACAAGAAAACACAGCCTGGGCTCCCCAGCTCCAGCATCTCACAATTCCTCATCCTTGTCCCTTGTTCCTCAAGAGACCATCCCCACCTGGCTCTGACCTTTCAGGAGGGTGCAGAGAGTGAGAAGGTCTCTAAATATCATCCCAAATGTCCAGATTTTTTTCCCCCAGGCTGCCAGAGCAGGCAGGGAGCCCCTGGTTTGCAGCCTGATGACCCAGCCCCCCCACCCAAGCCTACACCTCAATATCAGCGAGCCAACAAATCTTTAAGTTCCCTTCCCACCCAAACCACTCCAGGATTCTTTGCCAGCTGCATCAGTGGGATTTTTCCCATGTTTCATCCCCAAACCTGGGGGGGATGGGAAGATCCAGCCCCAAAGCAGAGCCTGAGCCCAGCATGAGGCACAGTCCTGCACTGCAGATCCTGCTGTGGGCAAGAGCCAGCCCCAAATTCCCTGCAAGCCGCTGTCATCCCTCCCAGCAGGGCTCGAAATCCACCCGGACTTCCTTGGCTCCAGCTGGCTGAACAAGCTGGCAACAGCAGAAAGAGAAGCAAAGCCTCTTCTACTCGGGGGGGGGGGAAAAAAAGATTGGGAGAAGTCTCCATAAATCCTGAGGCAGTTACTGGTGGAGAGGACTCCCCTCCTCCTGCTCCACACTGCAGCACAAATTATGGCCCCAGCTTCGCTGTTGTTCAGTGATGAACATCTGAAAAGGCTGTGACAGATGAGAGGAGGGATGATTTAAAAGCCATAAATCCAGCCAGCTTAGAGGTGTTTTTACAGCCAAACCCATCTTGAATCCCCTCTGTTATGAATACTTATCACTCCCAGACACTGCCACAATGGAAAGATTTTTAACAGCTTTAATAGAGACGCAATAAAACCCCCAGAGCCGGGCGAGCAGCCGTCCTTTGATCCCTCCCGAGGGAGGGAGAGGGGCTGGGAGCTGCTCGCCGTGCTCAGCCTTGAAGGAGCAGAGCTGGAGCAGCCACTGGGCTGACCCTGGCTTTAAGGGATGGCTGGAATCATCCCAGAGCTGGATCAGCTTTCCACGGTGTAATTAACACCCGGCAGGGAAGGGGGACAGGGGACAGGCTGTACCTGTGACATCCAGTGCCTTCTCCAGGGGCTCCTCCTGCAGTCCCCAGCTCACACCTGCCCTGGCCCACCTGCAGGGATTTACACCCAGGCTGGTTCCAGCTGCACCAGGGACCCTCCTGGGTGTGGTGCCACCACTTTTTAACCTGGTACTGACTAAAAGTGGCTCAACGGCCACCGCCCGAGGAGCAGGACAGGGACGCTGTCCCTTGGCACTTCCCAGAGCTCAGGAGATCTCCCAGCTCCAGGGAAACTGCTCATTCATGGATCTCACACCCTCCCAGGCTGGGATTAAGCAGCCCCAGATGTCATTCCCACTTCCTAAACTGCCCCTGCAGCCTCCCACAACCATTCCAAGCACCCAGCCAGAAAACCAGGAACAGGGAGGTGCCAGGGGGCACCCACTGCAAAGGGCACCTGGAGCTGGGCAAATACCTCAGGAATAAACCCCTCCTTTCTTATGCACACAAACTTATCAGGCACAGCCGGGTGATAAGGAATTCAGCAGGTGGAGGGAACAAAATTGATCCCAGGTTCGATTCCCACAGCATCCACATCCAGGGAAACCATCCAAGGTTTGGGGCTGGTGGGTTTCCTTCCTGCACGGGGGTAATTAAATAAAAACAAGGAGCAGGGAAAGCTCCTTCCTAAGAGAAACGTGGCTACCAAGGGAGATGTTGGGCTACCAAGAGAGAAACCAGCCCTGCAGGACAAGGAACAGGCTCAGCTTGGCCATACAGAGACCTGAGGGGACGTGGACTCTGAATCCGTGACATTCCCAGCCTGCTAACCTAAGGGAACATCTTTTCTTTTTAATAAGATAATACCGAGTAATTGATTTTTAAATACACTGAAATCAAATGTCCCGAGGCCAGAGCAGGATCCCAGCTCTGCCATCAGCTCCGAGGCCACTGGCAGAGATGGAAAGCACAAGGGAAAAGAAAAGAAAAGAAAAATGAAATCTCCTTCAAGCGCCTCTCTGGCTCCGGGGCAAATGTGAACATCTCTGTAAAAGGTACAACAGTTTTTCTCTATTAAAAAACAGATTATCAAAAGGGAGAAGCTGGTGGAGGCACCAGGGACCACTGAGGTCAAACGTGGAGAAAATCTATCTGCTTAAAACACACAACAATAATTGAGCAAAAATATTCATTTCTAAGATAATTTATTCCAATCTCTCTTTCTCTCTCACATCCCATCCTTCACACATTCCCGGCTGAGGAGAGTTTATGGCTATTTTTTTATTGGATTTTAATTGTTTTTATAGAAAAATACACATGCAAATAATATATATTCTTCAGCGCTGAACATTTCTTTTCATGTTGGAAAATAATAATAATAATAATAAAGAAATGAAGGAGGATTTGGGAAAGACCTGAGTGGAGACAGAGACAGGGAAGGCCACGGGGATGGGATGCTCCAGGATGCTGAGCTGCTCATGGTGCAGCACATTTGATCCAGCAGGAAGTTGTTTATTGGGATGAGGGACCAACATCAGCCCCTGACCCCAACAAAAACCCTTCTCCAGAAGCTCTGCCCAGGTTTGGGAATGGCCAAGGAAAAATTGGTGCTGGATTTGTCCTTCTTACAAGACCCAGCATGGATCACATCCCCAGCAGCAAGGGAAGCCCAGCTTAGGTAAAAGCATCACTTTGATGCTTGGAAATGACACCAGAAGCCAAGAGCTACATGGAAAAAAATATCCTTTTATGCTATTTCCTCTGGGATACAGCTGGCAGCACAGGGAAAATGGATTGATTGAAACCCGGACTCAGGTGTTTCAGGATGATTTTTTGGGGTTAGACTCTGTTGGAGCCTTGGCTGTGCAGGGCTGGGGGGTTCTGCCTCTGTGGGCTGCTCCTTGCAGAGGGGAGCAGCGATGTCCCCGTGTCCCCAGCGATGTCCCCGTGTCCCCAGCCTCTCTCAAACACCGTGCCAAGGTCCAAGGGATAAAACAGATCTGCTGCATGGTGGGAGCTGCAGCCCCTGGGGCAGAGCAGGAGATGTCCTTTCGACAGGGCTGTTTCAGGTTTGATGGATGAGCAGCTGGGGCGAAGAGCTGGAGAAGGAGAGGGCAGAGAGGAGCAGCCTGGGAAAGGAGGACAATTAATCTACTGCCACAGGACGCCAGGAGGCTTTGGGAAATGTCACAATCCAGCAGCATCCCGACACTGACAGGGCAGCAGGGAGAGGGATGAGGTCTTTTGTCATCTCCTCCCAAGCCAAGCAGAGCTCCTCTGCCTCTGCCTGCAATCCTGCCCAAGGCCATGGCTTTTTTCCTACTGATCCAGGCTAATGATTCGGAGCAAACTGCTGTCCCTTTGCCCAGAGGTACAAGCCCACACAGGCGGCACAGAGAAGGCTTCCCAAGGGAAGGATTTCCCTCGGGCTCCCAAGGAGGGTGGCAGCAGCACTTTGCCAACCCCACCTCTGCCCCCAGCAAGGCCCCACCCTGCCCATGTCCCCAGGCAGTGGTGACACCCCTGGGGACAGCAGAGAACCTGAGGGGTGGCTGGGTGCAGCCCCAGCTCCTGGCTCTGGTCCCTGCCATCACCTCCTGCATCCCTGGTGCAGCTCCAGCAGCAGCGAGGGGACTCCAGCAGGGAAAGGCAGCCTTGGATCCCTCTGGATTTACCACCAGAGACCTCATCATGGGGGGGGGGGGGGGCTGCAGACACAGCACCTGGGGGCTGCACAGCCACGCTCTTCCTGCTTTCCCCTTGTGTTTTGTTTTGCTTTTTAACCAACCAAATTCACTTTTGGGATTGTCTACTCCGACAACAGAGGCGGGAGGGTCTGGCGAGGGCGGGGGCTGTTTGGCTCCTATGTCTACAGGCTGCCCTGGGGCAGCTCTAGAGTTTGATGGACGATCATGCAGGTTTTATTGCAGCTCGTGTGTGTGTGGTTTGGTTTGTAGGTAGCCCAGCTTCAGTCTCAGGTAGCCCCGGAGGTGGGTTCCTCTCCCCTCCCCACCTGTCCGGCCGCTGTGTCTCCACCGCCGCGTGCCGGCCAGGGCGGCTACTCCGTGGCCATCTGCTCGATGTGGTCACTGAGCAGCTTGTATTGCTCTGGGAAGGAGAGAGAGAAGGGCTCAGGGAGGCTGCTGAACCGTCCCATCCACGCTCCATCCCCCCCAGAATCCCAGAAAGGGGCTGCACATCCCCCGGGCTCTCCCCTACCTTCATCCAAGTTGCCGATGGTCGCCTGCTTCTTCAGGAAGTCACTGCAGAGCTTCTTGTTGAGGCCAAACGCCAGCATGTTGTGGATGAAGGTGCTGAGGGAGGACAGAGACACTCTGGGTGAGAGAATGGCCAGGCTGCCCCTTCTTCCCCCCACCTTCCTCTCCCTCTCCACAGCCCCTTGCAGCGGGCACTGGGATGATGCTCAGCTCGGTCCCTTTGGGTATTCAACAGAAGGGGCAGGAGCAGGTCCCAGGGAGAAGCATCAAAGATCCTCTGCACCATCAGGGATGTCCCCAGTGGGGGAACAGCTGGGAGGTGGCCCCAGGGGAGCAGAACCCGTGCCCTGCTCACCCCAGCTGCCCGAAGGTGATGTTCTCGTTGAAGCGCAGGCTGTCGTCGCGCTCCTCCTGCGTCATGTGGCACCACTTCTCCCTGCAAGGAACGAGCCAGTCTGGCACACTCTGTCACCACTGCCACCTCAGGAGCCCCTGTCTGCTTCCTCCCACCCTGGGCCACGTTGCAGGAGGACAGGAAGGCACCAAGAGCCCCTTGGAGGACAGGAAGGCACTGAGAGCCCCTGAGTGTGGTGCTGGGTGTTGGATGAGCTCACAACATGGATCCATCTGCAGAGCTCTTGCCCCTGGAGCAAAGCAAGAGATGCCCCAGGAAAAAACGTGTTCAACCTTGGCTTTGCCTGGAAAGGCCCTGATTAAGAGCTAAAAATAGCATCGATCCCTCCAGCCCAGAGCTCACCTTCAGCGCCACCGTGGGCACGAGGAGGAAGCAGGGGATGGCCATCCCAGCAGGGCTCTGCTGAAGCCTCCCGGCCTGGCAGGGTGACAGGGGGACACCAGGCACCTGTCCCTCATCTGCAGCAAGGCTCCAACTCCCCGAATGCCGACCAAGGTGCTCCCCAAACATACCTGCCCCTCGGACAGGGCGGGAGCTCCCACACCCCTCCCCACGGGCCAAAATGCCAGCGGTGCCCTGAGGGTGCCCCAGCTCCACTCCAGCTCCCTGCAGCTGCAGCATCGCCTTCAGGGATGGAGGGGTTTAAGCTCTGGGTGTTTGCAACCAGCTCTAGGCAGTGGCAGAGTCCCCACCCCGGGAAGAAAGCCTGTGCCACAGGGATGTCACTCGGGGTGGTGGCAGCAGGGCTCAGTGCATGCATGCCAGGGAAACTGCAGCTCCACGGTGCAGCCAGCCCCTTCCCGAGAACCAGGTGAGGTTACAGCCAAGGATAAGAGGAGGAAAAGCGAGGAAAAACAGGGATAGGCAGAAGAAAAATGGAGGAGAAGGAAGAGGAGAACACCAGGAGAAGAACGGACGCTTGTAGCTGGCCGGAATACCAAGCAAGAGGGGGGAGCTGTGCTGGGGGCAATCTGGGATAGAGGGGATCTCACCCAAAATTCAGTGAGGCTGGCTCAGCCCCGGTGTGGCTGCAACTGGAAGAGGATGGGTGCTCAGCCAGGCTGACCCCACAAAGGGAGCCAGTCCCCACTAAATCACCCCAACCCGAAAGTGCAAAGCTGCTGAGCTGAGCCTGCAGCCACCAGCTCATTGTTTACAGGGCTCTGGAAGTGCACAAAACATGTTTAATGTTTTTTTTTTTTTTTTTTTTTTTTAGAGAAAAGAAGGTGTAATTTCTCTCAGATAAAGCTTAGGAGAGCAAATAAAACCCACAGCCAAATGTAGAGGCTGAAAGGAGAGGGGAAGAATTGAATTAAGGGGCTTTGAAATCTGGAAGCAAAACTTCACAGACCCCACTGGCTCACTTACAGAAGAAGCATGTTTGTAACTCCTTCTTTCCTGCCTTTTTATGTTTTGGAGGGAGGAAGAAGGGAAAAAAAAACATTTTCAAAGTGCCCCAAAAAAATTTTTGGCCGTGTTTCTGGCTTATTACAGGAGAGTAACATGCCTGGGAAGGGAGAAAACCCACATGTGGCTCCACTCAAAGCCTTTGATCTTCACAATGGCCCAGCAGGACAGGCACAGTGGTGAGAAACCCCCTGGGGTGTGGGATTTTATTTTGGGGTATCCAGGGAAGCCTTGCTGTGCCTGGAAGTGCTGAGAACTCTCCATCAACTCTTTCCTCTCCCAGAAGCAGCAGCAGCAGCTTTTCCCCCCGCACTGCAAACCCCACGCAGAAAATTCACTGCCAGGCTTCCAAAATTCCTCATCCTCTTGCTAATGCCATCACCTGGAGGGATTTGCTCCCAGATCCCACACTCCAAGAGAGCAGTGACTGTTCCCAATTGTGACATGCAGCCCCCCCCATTTGCAATTTTAATCCTGTTAAGGGATGGCAGCAGGAAAGTGCATTAAAAATGGAAAAGGACCTGCTTTTCCAGCTGGCAAAGGATCCCCAGCACCTCTAAGTGGCAGCAGAAGCCAGGAGCAAGCAGGAAGGACAGGAGAGGGGGAGGCTTTCTACACAAAGAGACTCAGTTCGTGTCCAAAACCTGCCCAGAGGGATGTTCCCAGCAAAATATCACAGCTTGAAACCATTCAGGCTCCTTTGTAAGAACCACATGAAAGGGGAGCCCATCTAAACCCCTCAGGCCCTTTGGGAGGGTGATGCTCATGCTCAAAGCTGCTCCTCCTGCATGGAGAAAGGGCCTTGCAGAGCCCCCCAGAACACTTCCCCCACCTCCCCAGGGCAGGATCTGGACCTGAAGTGAGCACCAGCCTGTGGGCACTAAGGAAGGACAGGGACAGACACACCTCTTCTCCTCTTCCTCCCCAGTGTTCCCTCTGGAGCGGCGGCAGAAACGGGGCCGACAAAAGTGGCGCGTGAAAAGGTCATGCAAGACAGAGGGATGGAGGGGAACGGAGAGAGGAAGAGATGGAAGAAGGTTGTTAGAGGCAGAGAGAGAGAGAGAAAGAGGAGTTTAGTTCTGATTCCTTCCCCCCCTCCCCTGCCCTCCCCACCCAGAGGAGGAAAATCCTCCGCGGGTCTCGCAAAGGACAAAGCCCGGCCACCCCAGAGATGTCCTGGTCACCCCATCACAGAGATGGCCTCAGCCCCATCCCCACGGGCCTTCTGGGCATCTGCCGTGGCCAAGGAGCGACCTGGAATTCCAAACCCGGCCCCAGCCACGTCCTCCCTGCAGGGATTTCAACCCTCAGCCCAGCATCCCGGCTCACTGTAAGGATTCTGCACCCTCTGCAGAGGACTCGGGGGGGTCACCACCACCCCCCAGCCCCCCGAGACGCTCAGGACACTCCAGGCTGCAGCTCCCAAAGCTCCTTTGTTAGCCAGGCTTGCTCCTGCAGCCCAGGCAGGCTCAGCCATCAGATTAATTGGGAAAGGCACTGGGAGCAGGGAGCAGCTGCCGGTGGCGTCTGTCCTTGTGAGGCTTTTGCTGCTGCTAATTTGGGGCTTAATCAAAGCAAATGCAGCTCTGGTTACACTGCTGCTCAATGGGCTCTTCCCGTGCTTGCTTGGGAGAAAAAAAGGAAAGCAATAACGTGGAAAACAGGGATTGATCCGAGAGCTGAGCCTGGCACAGCGTCCCAGGGTGCGAGCCAGGGCTGCTGCGGCTCAGCTCGGGATTCGGGGAGGACACAGAGGGGGCTGGCTGTTCCAAAGGGCTGTCAGCGCTCCGAAAAGGGCTCGAGGGCTCCAAGGAGAGCTCAGAGCCTCAGGCACTGCACAGACAGCGGGAGGGGCCGGCTGGGAGTGGGAAACTGCTGCCAGGAGAGGAGGGAGTGGCTGGAGCCCTCACCCAGCTCCGGGGTGCAGCAAGAAATGGGCACAAGCTTGGCGAGTGTTTCACCCACTTCTGCACCCCCCGACACGAGCAGCCCCTTCCCTGGCAGGTTTATCCCAATTTTTGGGGCTGGCAGTGCCAGCATTCCCAGCTTCTCTCCTTGCTGGCTGCAGGCTGTCCCTCCTGGGGACAGCTGGGACATCCCCTCCATCCACGACACCTCCCTGCTGGCTGCACCTCCCAGACCTGCTGGCAAACTCAGCACCAGCAGCCTGAGCCCTGGCTGGGATTTCTGGCCACGTCTCTAGGGTTTGGTTCCTCCAAAAATGCTGCACAACAAGCAAGAAACCCTTCCTGCTCCCAAAGGCCTGCCAGGCTGCAGATCTCACCAGCACACCCCAGTGCTCCCGGCAGGATTCCGGTGTGGGATGGAAAGCAGAGCATTTCCCCAGGGCTGGACAAGCCCAGGGCGGTTGGGAGGAGCTCCCTGTGGGGCTGGAGGGGACACAGAGTCTCCTTTTCCCACAGGGACGTGTCCTACCTGGTGGTGGGGGACCTCTTCCTGCGCTCGCAGTGCACGGCGTCGAAGAAGGCGGCGTTCCAGAAGCGGAGGTTGTGCCTGCAGGGAGGGAATGTTGGGAATGGCCAATTGGGATTTTATAACTGGGAACCACAGAGTGCCCAGAGCAGCTCTGGCTGCCCCTGGATCCCTGGAAATGTCCAGGGCCAGGTTGGACATTGGGGCTTGGAGCAACCTGGGATAGTGGAAGGTGTCCTTTCCATGGCAGGGGTGGAATGGGATGGGATTTAAGGTTCTTCCAACCCAAACCATTCCAGGATTCCACAATCTCGCCCAGCCTGTCCCTCAGCCCTCCCAAAGGTCAGGGTGGGCCAAACAAACCTGGCAGATTTCTGGACCAGCACTTTAGTAGCTGCAAACACACTGTCATGAGCACAAGGGACGAGCCAAAGGCAAGGCCAGCTCTGTCAGGGGCACTTGTGAACATCTGGGAACATGTGGCCAGCGGGACAAACCCTCCCCAGGCAGGAGCCCGCTCGCCCGGGGGCTTTACCAGATCGGCTGCTGCTTGAGGTGCATGTACAGGTAGATCTTCTCCCCTTTCTTCTCCTCCTCTGGGCTCTGCAGGGACACTGTGGGCACACACAGTCACACACCAGCACCTGGGGGACTCCCACCTTCCCACCCATGTGTGGATTTTGTGCCCTCTCCCAGTTTGGTGGCTGAGCAGCCGGGATGGATTGCGAACCAAACGCGTCCCCTACACATCCAGAGCTCTGAAGAGGAGCTCTGAGCGCCCTTGGAGGGCAGGGATCAGCCCTGAGGAAGGCAGGGATGTCCCAGGAGGATCCTGGAGGGACTGGACCACTGCTTTGGGAGCACACACACAGGTGCTGGGGAGACTGGTGCACCACCAAAGCCCAGAGGCAGTGGGTGCCCAAACCTCTGCAGCCTGTGACACTGAGGACAAGATCCTTGCAGGACGAGAGTTGTGATTGGGATATCAAACCCAGCCCCAAGGAATTCCAGCATTTCCAACCCTGTGTCCTTCCCCAGGGGTTCCTTGGCCATTCTTATTTCAGCTGTGCTGGCTGCACTCACCTGTCTTCTTCAGCTTCTCCTTTGGTTTGTCTTCACCTTCGCTGTGGCACAAGAAATCAATGTCAGCTCCAAAAATCCTGTCCCCCCGACAGCCCATGGCCCCCTGGCAAAGGGAACCTCATTTGAAAGACCCCCTGCTCCCATGCCACCATCCCCAGGGCCAGAAAGATGACAAAGACACAGTGAAGCAGTGACATCCCTCCCCTCAGTACAGAGATGATGCAGAAGATCACCACCTTGCAACCACATAACTCCATGGCTGTCTCAGTTTTGAGACAAACCAGGAGGAACTGGGACAATGGCCAAGGGAAACAGGACTCCCAGACCATGAGGTGACAGTGACTAAAGCCTGGGACCAGGCTCTCGTGGCCATGGCAGCCCCATGGTGGCCACACACCCCTGGCTTGGTCATGACATGGGTGCCTGCCCAGCCCCCCCTGCCCACCCCAGGGAGTGCTACCCACTCGCTCTTTTTGGTGGCAGGACCCTTCAGTTTGGTCTCCAGGCCCCCAAAGAAGCCCTTGACATTCTCTGTCTTGGCCGAGGTGTTTTTCAGCAGCCTCTCTGCAATGTCCTTCTTCTCGGCCAGCCAGGTGTTCGCCGACTTCAGGTACGAGTCGATGCTGCCCGTGGGCTTCTCCTTGGCCTCCAAGGGCAGGGCGTGAGGTTTCCCTGGGGAAAATGTGCCAGGAGCTCAGTGGGCCCACGGCCCCGAGTGCTGCCAGCTGCTGGGGACCTGCATCCAGCTCCACGACGCGCCACCAGGAGATGGCAACACCCAGGATCCCATCCCGGTTCCGGTAGGTTTTTATTTTTATCCTCCCCACTCCCGTTTTTGGATAGAAAATCCAGCCCCCCGTGGAGGAGCAGCCATTGCACGCCAAGCAATAAACCAAGGTGCTTCTGGGCTGGGGTGTCCCAGGGGCTGGGATCACCTGGGGGTTGTCCACATACGAATATTCCTGGCTGGAAGTGAGGACAAAGCAGCATCACCACCCCAGCGAGGAGTTCTGCCAGCTTTGCATGGATCTGGGGCTCTTTTCCACCTGGGGCACCCCTCCAACACCATTCCCATGCACAGGACACGTTTCACACCTGCCCCCAGCACCAGCAGAGCCTCCCCAGGGGTGCAGGCTCCCTTACCTATGTAGTAATAGGTGAAGCACATGGTCATGAGGTTCTTGGCAGGGCTGAAATCGTCCATCTGGTGACACCTGACACAGAGGGAGGACACCCTGTGATGGGAGCCCAGCCACAGCTCTGCCCTCAGGGCCTTTTTGGGGGGTTCCCACAAAGCCCCAGAGTGCCCCCAGCACTTACTCAAAGAGCACGAGGGCGAAGGACTGCATCAGGCGGTAGAAGGTCTGCTCTGAGACACACTTGGAGTTGCAGCGCTGCAGGGACAGAGCCCAGGGTTCAGCACAGGAACCCCCAGAACCCCCCAGGACCCCCCACCACAGGCACTCATGGCTGGCACTCCCCTCAGAGACAGCGTTGTGCCTGTCTGGGTTTGTTTTTTTTTTTTTTTTTTTAAGGGAATAGGATGTGTCTGAGTGCTGGTGGGATTTAATTTTAAATTAAACGAGCGAATTCTCTCCCACGCTGCACCATTTAACTGCTCAAAATGCATTTATTGGCTCCTGTACCTCCTTCTGCTGTGGTTCCTCACTTTTCTTGAGCTCCTGCCTTCCAAAAATACTTCTCTGGGATATAAATAAATCCCCCCGGCCTGAGGCAGTTCCAAAGCCCATGCAGGATCCCTGCTGCCTCCCCACCTCTCCCCTTACCTGGGCGCTCACATATCTCGCAAACCACTCCCTGCCCTTCCCGTTCTCGCTGCTGCAGAGCTCCCCAAACCTGGCCTTCTCCTCTTGGTCCAAATCCTCTCTGCAACAGGGAAAAATTAAAAAAAAAAACCATCATTACAGCCGAAGATGTGACCTGCACCCCCCAACATCCCTCTTGGCATCAGCATCCTGGTGCAGGTGCTGGAGGAAGGCAGAGGAAGAGGAGGGGAGGAGCATCCATTTTGTCATCCCTCGCCTTGTGCTGCTCTTTTCTTCCTCCCTCAAAGGCAGAGGGAGAAGGGAAGCGCCAAGGACAGCGTGAGCAGAAACTGAGCTCCAGAGACAGGCACGGAGCCCCAGAGCAAAAACAAGCCCTGTTGCTGCTCCTCACGCTCCGTTTGCTGCATCCAGCCTGGCACGGAGCCGCGGAGTCCCGGAGGCAGCGCCGGGAGCTGGGGGATGGATGCAGGGCTGGGGGCACAGCCAGGGGCTGCCACAGGGAACCTGGGCACCACTGGCATTTCCGTGAGCATCGGTGGGGAGAGGAGAGGGGGGCAGTGAGCCCCTGGCACGGGAATGGGGACAGAGAAGAAGGGAGAGAAAGCTGGGGGTGGAAGATGTGGCCAGGAGATGAGCGCAAGGCAAAAGCCACATCCCCCCCTCAACACCAACACCGTGGAGGGGAAGGACACAAACTGCTGCTCCCGGAGTGGGAAAGCAGCCACATCCAACCCCATCCCGTGGGATGTCCCTGGCCCTGCTCACTCACCCCCCGGTGAAGATCTTCTCCACGTAATTCCGCATGAACTCCCGGCGCTCGGCCGTGGCCTCGTCCCGCGCCGACTCCGTGCTCTGGCTGGAGGAGAAGGACTCGTTGGAGGAGGAGCGGCGGTAGCCACCCCAGTGCTGGGGAGAGTCCCCCATGTCATTCTCGCTGTCTGCTGACTCGGTGGCATCGCTCTCCTCCGCGGCCACGTCCCCTGTGTCCCCCAGGTGGCCGTTGTCGTCCCCCAGGTGGCCGTTGTCGTCCCCCAGGTGGCCGTTGTCGCTGGGAGCGGCGGGAGGAGCGGGCTCTGAGGGGTCACAGGCAGGAATTTCGCTGTCAAAGTCAATGAGGTTCCCTACGGGCACGTCCAGAGGGGCCTCCATGGCTCTCCCAGGGGACGTGGCAGTGCTGGGGACACTCGCTCCTCGTCCTTTTGTCCCTCACTGGGGCGTTGAGGCCATCGCTGGCAGGAGGCTGGCTAAGGCAGGCAGGACCTCCTGGGCAGGCACAGGCTACCACAGGACATCTGAAAGACACAAGGAGGACAAAAGTGAGGACAGGGCCCCAGGGAACCACCACGGAGCTTGGGCAAGGCCACCATCCACAATGTCCCCAAGATGTCTGTCAGCAGTGGAGGGACAGACAGAGCTGGCTCCTCTCCAGCAGCCACGTGAATCAGCAATCCCATGGAACGCTCGCATGCTGTCGGCGCCGCTCGAGAGGGTTTTCCATCCTTTAGCCCAGAAAAGGGACAGCCTCAGCTCCATATGTCACATTTGGGATGTGACATCTCGTGGCCTGACGGGCAAAACTGGGCTGGCAGGAGCCAGCAGCTGGCAGGACACTGGTGTCTCTCCAGGGCAGCCCTGACATCCTCCTGTCCCTGTCCTCCCTCTGCTCACGGCTCTGTCTGACCCCGTTTGGAAATGGGATCATCCCCGGCGTGGAGCATCCTGGAGTTTAACACACATCGACTTAGCTGGGAATGGAAAGGGATGCTGGACATGACAGGAACTGGAATGGGATGAGGACGCAGAGCTCTGGACTGCAATGAAGGGGTTTTGGCACCCCGGCTTGCAAAGGTCCTGCAAAGGAGGTACAGAGGGCACAGGGATGGGGATGGACTGGGATGCTCTGGCACATGCCCATTCCTGACAGCGCTGCAGCAAAAGAGGCAATGACCACCCTGGGGCCACCCTGAAGCTGCCCCTGTGCCAGAGCGTCACTGATGTACTCACTGAGGGTGTTTCTGCCCCAGGAGGGGACGAACTGTAGTGTCTGCACACACTGCAGCATCCTGGCACAGGTGGGACAGGAGCAGGGACAGCAGCACAGGTGACAGGTAACAGTGACAAACCCAGGGCAGCACGACAGCAACACTGACACAGCCCCGCTGCCTTCCAGGGGACTGATCCCAGGACACAGGCGACCACCCCCAGAGCAAAAATCCCCCAAAGGACCGATGTCCAGTTCATCAGACAAACAGGAGTTCAAGCTGAAACCAAATCTGACGTGTTTCACCAAGCACAGCACAGTGGGAAAACAACCCCTGGGCTGCAGGAGCAGCCACTCTTCAGCAGCATCCCCCTCCTCCTCCTCCTCCTCTCCTCCAGGGACCCTTTGGGGCACCAGACAGTGAGAGAAACACGACTCCTTGAGTGGCTGGGACATCGTGCCCCAGGGACAGCAGGGACAGAAAGAAAAGTCACCTGGGGTGGCAGAACCCATGCAGCCACCTCTGCTGGCAGCCTGCTGCGCCAGCCTCCCTCACACTGAGCCCCTGGCACACACCTAAAGCTGGCTCCCAGGAGCTGCAGGGACACTGCTGAGCTCCAGGAGCTCAGGAGAGTTTGGCTCCTGGGACAGGAGCAGCCCAAGGCTGCGGCACAGCAGGGACTGGTGGTGTTCCCATGGGGATCCGGCCAGCTGCAGCCTGGCTCTGTGCCCCTGGCAGTGTGACCCATCCCCAACCACCCCTCCAGCTGCAGGGACCTCCATCCATCCATCCATCCATCCATCCATCCATCCATCCATCCATCCATCCATCATCCATCCATCCATCATCCATCCACCCATCCATCCATCCATCCATCCATCATCCATCCATCCATCCATCCATCCATCCATCCATCCATCCATCATCCATCCATCCATCCATCATCCATCCCTATCCATCCATCCATCATCCATCCATTCATCATCCATCCATCATCCATCCATCATCCATCCATCCATCATCCATCCATCCGTCCGTCCATCCATCCATCCGTCCATCCATCCATGAATCCACGAATCCATCCATCCATCCCTACCCACCCACATCCATCCATCCATCTGTCTGTCTGTCCATCCATCCATCCATCCATCCTTCCATCCCTCCCTCCCTCCCTCCGCCCCCAGCCCTTCCCACTCCCACAGTAGCTGCAAAGTCCCTTTTGGCACTGATGGAGAGAAGGTTCCAGGGAGTCCTCAGAACCCCTTCCAGTACCCAAAGGGGCTCCAGGAGAGCTGGAGAGGGACTTTGGATAAAGGCATGGAGTGACAGGACACAGGGAATGGCTTCCCACTGCCAGAGGACACAGTTAGATGGGGCATTGGGAAGGAGTTTTTACCCATGAGGGTGGTGAGATCATGGCACATGGGAAAGAGGACTTGGAGCTCAGGCCAGGAGCCCCAGGGAGTGCATCCTGCTCACAGGGGGATGGGAAAGATTTAATCCCTCACTGACCAGCTCATGGTAAAGCCCTGCCCTTGAGTGAAGGCCACCAAAGGTGTCCCAAGGTGTTGGCAGCTGCTGGGGGTGCCCAGGCTCCCCAGGCACCTCCAAAAGTTCTCAGCACAGAGCCCAGAAGAGCTTGAAACCCAAAACCAGCTGCAAAACCAGCCCTGTCCCCACTCCACAACCTCTTCATTGTTCCAGCAGAACAAATCCAGGGAAGGAGTAACCAAAATCCTGAACAAGAGCCTGAGGTCCCACAACTGGCACCTTAAACTCATGGACATCAGCACAGCTGCACATCCCAGCACTGCCCAGGCACAGCCCAGGGGGTCCCATTCCTGGCTGGGTCAAGTCTGAGAGTAAATGAGGGTTCTGGAGTAAACAGGGACTTGGTACAACAACACGAGCTTCAGCATCACCCTGAAATTCAGCAGTTCCTGGCCTGACTTTAACCATGAAGCTCAACCAGACAAGTGGAGACACCAGCCCAGGAATAAAATCCATGAATGTGCTGAAGCCACGCACGGGAATGCCACAGGAAACCCGTGGTGTCCTGAAACTTTGGAAAACGCCTGTTTTTACTAAAAAGAAACGCTGGGGTAGATGTGAATGATTCCCCTACAGCTGCACATGTGTGCAAGCAGCTTTTATCCATGACCTGCCCTTGAATCCAGCATTCCTGGCTGGATCTCCCAGCATCCCTAAGCCCTGCAGGGAGTTTCCCCTCGGGGCTTTTTCCAGGTGCTGAGGTCAGGTTTGTTGCGGGGCCTCAGCGATTCACACCTGGGAAGTGGGATCCAATCCCAGTTTGCCGCAATGGAAATCCAAGTGGGGAGCAGGATTTGGCCAAGCAGTGTCCCAGCTCTCCTCTCTCTCCAGCCCAACGCTCTGCTCCCAGCCTGTCCCCAGAGCTGGGTGACAAACTGAGATAATTAATCCCTGCTAGCAGCTCGGGCTGTGCGTGACATCCCACGCAGCGACACTGCTCCAACCCACACTCACTGCATCCTGCACGGAGACAGTGCTCCAGCCTGGAGCTGTCAGGGGTGACTAAAAAACTGTAATTAGAGCACAGAAACCTCTGGCTGCTTCATCCCTGCAGTCTGGCACCCAGACACGGAGTGCAGGAGCTCTGAGAGCCGCAGGGAACACTCAGCTCCGGGAAAGGGGAAAAGCCACAACTGATGTTCTTGCAGGATTTGTCTTGGCAGCCCAGAGGGGACAACTCTGCTCCTTTGGACAGAGCCAGAGCTCTGCGGAGAGCCCTGGCACTGCCACCGTGCCAAGGGCTGCCTGCATCCGTGCCAAGGGCTGCCTGCATCCCGCTGCTGTGCGGGGGCAGCACCTGGCCAGGGCAGGGTTTGTGCCCTGTGCTGCAGCACAGGTGATTCCAACACATCCCACGCCTCTCTGCCAGCTGTGCCAGGGGACAAATCCTTCCCAGGCTGCAGGAAAGGGGTCAGAGCACTGCTGCCCTCTCCCAGCTCACGTGCTGATGCCCTGCAGCCCCGATGCAGGGGGGGGCACGCTGGGAGGAATTTTTGGGACACGCACAGGGGCTGACAAAGCGCCGCTGCTCACTGCTGGCACTTCTCCACGCTGCGGCCCTCCCTGGAAATCCTCCCTTGTCCCATCCACCCCGGGGGCTTGCACTGCCCTGGCACGGGTCTGACACGGGAGTGCCACCCGCTCCTGGTGCTGGCACTGCCCGGGGACACCACGCAGCCACTGCACCCACGGGTCTGTCCCACGCTTGTGCCACCGCGGGCGCGGAGCCAGCCCGGCCGGGCTCTGCAGGGGCACCCTGGGCACGGCTGAGTGCCTGCCAAGGAAAACTCCCTGTGCCGTGAGGGAACAGCCTGTTTCCTCCCCGGGAACTGGTCAGTCTTGTTCCCTCGTGTCCCTCCCCCGGGGAGAACACGCCGGCAGCAGGGTCACGGCTCCGGGCTGCAGACCCGTTGAGTGCCAGATTCCGAAACTCATCCTAAATCCGGAGGTACCGCCCGGATTTAGGTACTTGCCCCCCTCCCAAGCACCCCACTGAATTTAAACACACAAACCTCCTTGTTTAAACACATCCTGGGACTTTGGAGAGCCGAAACTGCTCCTCGCTGGGTTCGCCTGCTCTGCTCCCGGGGCCGGGACGCGCTCCCGGCTTTATCGGGGAGGCTCGGGCTGTGCCCTGAGCAAGGCGCAGCCGTGCTGCAGCCCTGCCCACAGCTCTGCAACTTCCTAAAATAATTCCCTGGATGCCAGGGGGGTGCCTGAGAGCGGTGCCCAGCTGGGCTGGCACAGGTGGGGCAGAGACCGCACACACTCGGTGCATGCCAGAGTCAGCTCCCAGCCCATCCTGAGCCGCCAGCGGGATCCCGATCCCTGACGAGGGAGGATTTTTGGCGTGTGATATGTATAGATCTAGAGGATCTTTTCCCCAGCATCACCTCCTCTCCCAGCCCCAGTGCTGGGGCGCTGCTGCCTTCCAGGTGGATCCTTCCCCTTCCCAAGCCCGGCTTTAGCTCACACGGAGCACTTACAAAACCATCACCCAGCCCTTAAACCGGAGCCATTTTCGGGCAATCTGAAGCCCGGCGAGCTCCCAGCTTGCCCTGCTTCCCGGAGAGCCTTTTCCTTTCCCCCCCGCTGCCATCAGACACCAGATGGCAGCTCCCCATTCGCCTGGACTTGCGAGGAGAATTAAATGTCTCTTGAATAGACCTGAGCTGCGTAAGCCGGGTTTTTGTGCCGAGCCGCGGTTTCTCCTTTCACACTTCCCCAGCGGCACGGCTCCCACAGCCCCCTCGGCCACGGCCACATCCCCAGGGAGCCCCAAAACGCGGCTACTTATTCTGCAATTCCCATTTTTACCAGGCAAAAATTCCTTTCCCGGGGGCCGTTACCAGGCTGTATTTTGGAAGTGAGCCCCGCGGGAAGGGGAGGGGGGGGTTCCCTGCCCCGACCACCCTCAGCCCCCCCATTCCCACGGGAATTGCTGCTTCCAGCCCCTGCGGAGAGCTCCGGGATGCAGCCGGGGCTCCCAGCGAAGCCTTGGGTGCTGGAGCCTGGGGACAGCGGGAGGACGCGGGGACCCTTCCCGGGAGGATGGCTGCATCCCCCTGGATGCGCTGGGAAAAAAAGCGGGATATGGGGATATGAGAACGGATTAAACCCCAGCCAAACCCAGGCCTGTCCCCAGGCGGGGGTCACCGCGCCATCCTCATCCTCCATCCTCCCTCCTCCCTCCTCCGTCGCCTTTTACCTGCGGCCGGGAGCCTCGCAGCGCCTCGGCTCGCCGCTGCCTCAGCAGCATCCGGCCCGGGGGTGGCCGGCGTGGCCGGCACGCCGGGGAACGGGCGATGGAGGCGACGCGGGGACGCTGCGATCCCTCCTTCTCCTTCCTTCCTTCCCTCCCTCCGTGCGGAGCTCCGGCGCTCCGCGGTGCCCACGCGCGGCTGCGCGCACAGCGCCGGCTCCCGGGAAAGGGCCGAGGAAAAAGCTCCCGGTGCCACCCGGCCACGCCGTGCTGGCTCCCCGGAGCCCCTCCCGCGGCACAGAGCCGGCGTTTCACCCCGGGAGGGATTCCCACGCCGGGCATCACCCCCCCCAAAACCGGCCCCGGTGCGCCCCGTGTTGAGAAATATTAAGAAAAATCAGGTAGGATCCCAGTCAAAGGGGATCAAAGCAGCTGCACAGGCAAACGCCCAAAATATCGACCAAAATGATCCGGGGTCCCCATCAAAAGGGGGATCAAATCATCTTAAGTCACTGCACGTGCAGATAGCCAAAATATCAAGCGAAATAAGGTGGGGTTCCCATCAAAGAGGGATTCTCCAGCCCAAAACAGCCCATCCGAACCCCCGTGCACCCTGAAGTCTGGGATATTAAGCAAAGTTATGCATGATTCACATCAAAGAGGCCAAACCAGCCTAGGTCCTGGCACATGCAGAGATCCCAAATATTAACCAGAATGAGGTGGGGTTCCCAGAAAAGGGGGATTTTCCAGCCCACAGCAGCCCGTCCAAGCCCCTGACATCTGGGACAATAAACAAAATTAGGCATCATTGACATCAAAGACAAATTCTCCAGCCCAAACCAGCCTAAGTCCTGGCACATGCAGATTTCCCCAGTGTTAACTAAAATAAGCTGGGGTCCCCATTAAAGAGAGATTCTCCAGCCCAAAACAGCCTAACTACCTGCACATGCAGATATCCCAAATATTAACCAGAATAAGCTGGGGCTCCATTAAAAGGGGGATTCTCCAGCCCAAAACTCCTTGTCCAAGCCCCTCAGCACCTCAACACCTGGAATATTAAACAAAAATAAGCAGGATCCCCACCAAAGGGGGATTCTTCAGTCTTCAGATTATTTCCCTCACCTTTAGCTGGTTTTTAGGTCTCCCCAGCACTCAGCCCCCTGAGGATTGTGAATTATCTGCTCTGCTCCTCCCCAGGTGAGCCACTCTGGGGGGAAAATGTCAGCTGGGATCAGAGAGGGGAAGCCCCAGTGGGGAGGAGGAACTGGGTGGGAGCAGCTCAGGACAGGCGCAAAGCTCAGGGGAATTGCTGCCCCCTCACAGGGCAGTGCTGGCATCCGACTTCTCCCCTGACCCTCGGGAGAAAAGCTCCAGGGGTTTCATGGCAAGAGATGGGAAACAGGGCAAGGCTGAGCCCCCTGGGAGGGACGTCCTGGGCCGGGCAATTTTGGGGTACTCTCAACAACAGGAGTCTCTGATACAAAGAGAAGCAAACGAGCTTGGAGAGCCTCCAGCTCTGCCCTTGCCAGCCTGTGCCAGGGCACCTCAACCCTCCCAAAATGACCCCGGCACTGCCTGCATTAACCCAGAGGGGTCTCCCCGGGGATTTGGGGGAGCAACAGCCCCTGATGGAGAGAGGAGGCTGGAAACCCCCATATCAGCACAGAATCCCTGGTCCTGCTTATCCTCCCTGCCCCAGCATCACCCCAGCCCCGAGCAGAGCCCTTTTCTGTGCATCAGAGCATCCCCCGTGGACAGGGAGACAGGAGCTGCTGCCCCAGCACGCCCTGGAGGACCTGCAGTCCTACTCTGATCCCCAGGAGGAGCAAAACGCAGTCAGAGCCACATCCTCCCCCTCTGGAGACGCCGGGGAAATACTGCTGGGGTGGGAAATGCAGCACCCCTGGCACAGCCTGGCCAAAGCTGAGCGCTGCTGCTCAAGGGCACCCCTGGCAGAGAATGCAAAGCCTCAGTCGTGTGGTTTTCGGCGCTCTGGAGGCAGGCAGGAGTGAGGGAGATGGGTGAGTCACTCCTGCCACGGAGCATCCTCGTCAGGAGAGCTCGGAGGATGGTAATTAGTGTGAAAACTGCTCGTTGTGCCCTCCATCCCCACACCGGGGACGCTGCACACCCGTCATCATCAGCCCACGGAGGGAACAGCTCGCCTGTGACACAGCCCTTGAGCTCAGCAGAAACCCAGGAGCATCCCTAATTGACTGTCTGCCCAGGGTGATTATTGTAATTAAGGCAGACTTCAGGAATTGCAAGTGACATGGAAAAAACACCCCCCAGCTCCCCAGTTTTGACATGACACCATGTGGAGGGTTTTGGTGCCTCCCCCTCGCCAGCTCTTGTTGGTTGGGTTTTCACGTGGATGCCTGGTCTTTGTTTGTTTGTTTTTACCTGTTTATTCTGCTCTTGACCCCTGGGTTTGGAGCAGGTGGAAATCCTGGGAGCAGCCACAGTCCTGGCTCCTGGACATGTTCCAGGCCAGGCTGGACAGGGCTTGGAGCAGCCTGGGATAGTGGAAGGTGTTCCTGCCCATGGCAGGGGGTGGAATGGGATGAGCTTTAAGGTCCCTTCCAACCCAAACCTAAAATTCCATGGCTCTATGAAGTTTTGGGCCTCCTCCACCTCAGCTCACAGTCCTGCCTGGGAATTCTTCACCTTAGCAAGGAGAGGAGAGGCCCCAGGGAGAGGGGAGAGCATCCATCCCCTGCCTGCCACGGCTGGAAGCAGCCAAGGAGCAGAACCAGGCTCGGGTTGGGTTATTTACCCTCCAGCACCCTCAGGAGACATCCAAGACTTCCCAAATGGAAATCTCTCCATGGTGGTGCCCCCAAAAACACCCTCCTGGGAGAGTGCCCCCTTCTCCCAGCTCCATCCCCAGCCCAGAACCATCTCCCACCGCCCCCTTGAACCTCCACACTGCCCTGCTCCCTCCTGGGCACATTCTAGGGATGCCCACGGCCCCCCTGGCAGCGGGGCCACAGCTGCAGCGCTGGCACAGGGAGAGCTGCCGGTGACGTGGGTGTCCCTCCCCACGTTCCCGTTCTGCAGACAAAGGCTCTGGGGGTGGCTGTGGCTGTCACACACCACAAGTGCCCTATTTTCCCTTTGCCATCCCATCCTGGCACAGCCACGCTCACATCTGCCAGGGGGGGTGCCCAGCAGCAGGGGGGAGGCACAGAGCAGGGAGGGTGCTGAGCACAGGGTGACACCCCCATCAGGGACAGGGTGACACCCCCATCAGGGTGACACCCCCATCAGGGACACGGTGACATCCCCATAAGGGTGACACCCCCATCAGGGGCAGGGTGACACCCCCATCAGGGACAGGGTGACACCCCCATCAGGGGCAGGGTGACACCCCCATCAGGGTGACACCCCCATCAGGGGCAGGGTGACACCCCCATCAGGGTGACACCCCCATCAGGGACAGGGTGACACTCCCATCAGGGTGACACTCCCATCAGGGGCAGGGTGACATCCCCATCAGGGTGACACCCCCATCAGGGGCAGGGTGACACCCCCATCAGGGACAGAGTGACATCCCCACAAGGGTGACACCCCCATCAGGGGCAGGGTGACACCCCCATCAGGGTGACACCCCCATCAGGCACAGAGTGACACCCCCATCAGACACAGCGTGACATCCCCATCAGGCACAGGGTGATGTCCCCATCAGGCACAGGGTGACACCCCCATCAACTCAGGGGAAGCAAATTTTGTGGAAGTTACCGAAGAATTGGGCAATTTTTTGCCTCACACCCCTGAGCAGCAGGATCAGGCACAAGGGCCAGGGGAGGAGCTGGCAGATGCAGGAAGGAGCCAGGGGTTTGATGGCAGAAGGATCCCAGAATCACAGAATGTCCTGAGCTGGAAATGACCCACAGGGATCATCCTGTCCCTGTGTGGGCCTGCCCAGACACCCCAACAACCCCACCCTGTGCCTGGGAGTGTCCGAAATCCCCTGGAGCTCTGGCAGCCTCGGGGCCGTGCCCATTCCCTGGGGAGCCTGGGCAGTGCCCAGCACCCTCAGGGGGAAGAACCTTTCCCTGAGATCCACCCTAAACCTCCCCTGGCCCAGCTCCAGGTCACTCAGCTCCTGTCCCTGGTCACCACCGAGGTGTCAGAGCTGCCATTCCCCTCCCACTGTGATATAAAATCCTGCTGGACCGAGATAACAGCTCTGATAAAAACCCCAAAGCTCTGATAAAAACCCCAAAGCTCTGATAAAAACCCCAAAGCCCAGGCCCTGTAACACCACAGGGCCAGGCTGACCCCGTGCCAAAAGAGGAGCAGCTCCTCTGGGCAGGGCTGTGCCACCAGAGCCAAAGCACCTGGAGAGGGACAGGGACAACAAGAGGCTTCCCCATCAAAGGGGAGCCACTTGCACCAGGATGAATTAATTTGCATTCAAAAGACCCCCAGTAGGAAACCACCCAAGCCCCCCAAAAAAACTCACCCTCCACCATCTCACGGGCTCGAGGATTTGGTTCAGCCTCCCAAGACAAGGAAGATGCCGGGTTCCTGGTGCTGATCTGTGCTCCAGAGCTCTCTCCCAGCCCAGGAGCTCCTGGCTGCTCCCTGGGCCCTCAAACCCAACACCCAACACCAGCACAACGCAAGCGAGCGTTGCCACACCACGGATGGTTGTGACACAGCTGCTGAAAACCTAAATAAGCCGCTCTTCCAGACTGACCCTCTGCAAATCCCTCCTAATCCAATCTTGCTTATGGCATTAAGTTGGACCCTCCCATACTGAACACCCCTGTTTGCTCAACACTTGGGAAAATCCTGGTCTTTTCTCAGTCCTGGTTGAAGCTCTGATGCAGAAGTCACCAGAGCTTCCTTCTCCTCGTGTCTGGAGGTGTTTGGGGACAGGGCTGCACCTGCACTCCCAGCTCCACGTCCCACTGGCACATCCCCTGTGTGTGACACGGGCATGGAAAACCTCCCTGTGTGCCAGCGTGGCACAGCCAGGAGTTCTCCTTTCCTGGATTCTTGTGGCTTAAACCAGAGTTTTCCCCACCTTATCCCAACACAAGGGAAGAGCTGGAGCTGCTCTGACCTCCAGCTTCCCCCATAAACCCCAGCTGGGATCCAGGTTAGGAAACCAGCCCCAGACCACGTTCGTTTGGTGTGTTATTCCCACAGAAGATGCCAGAGCCACGTTCCCCACCACAGCTCAGGGCTGGGAATGCTCTGCCCTCCCTGAGGCCATCCCACAGATGGATCCCACATTAGGAGGACACAAAGCCGTGGGTTTGCCACAGGCTGCCACAGCCACACGCCTCCGTGGTGCTGATTCCTTCAGGGAGGAAAAAACCCTGCCCGTGTGTCCCCGGGGTCCTCTCGAACATCTGCCACCAACACGTGTGTCAGAGCAGCTCAGCCAGGCAGGCAGGAGGATGAAAGTGTTATAATTACCCTCAGTCTCCCTGGAATCTGCAGGAAAGTCGTGCCACAGAGAAGGAAACCTGTTTTATCTTTCCTAAAACGGAAAGCTGAACATGTTTATAAAGGGAAACACAGGTGGCCAGGCTGGCACAGGCTGGAGCAGTGGGAACGGGGCTCCTTTCCCTCTGCTTCCCCTCCAAATAAGCCTGGATCTTGTTTAGATCCATCCAACTCAGTACAGGAACATTCTCAGGGGTCTGCAAGTCCACATGGACCTGGGGAAGGGCTCCAGAGGGATCCAATCCGTGCCAAACCAGCCCTTGGGGCGTGGAAAACCACCCGAGGAGCCCAGCAGTGGTGGAGCTGGGAGGAAGGAAGGTTTTCCTCCCTCCCACCCATTCCGGGCAGTGGGCAGGGCAAGGAGCAGCCCTGGGGCTGCTGGGAGGGCAAAGGTGGCAGCTCTGTGTTCTGTTGTCACAGTGTCACGGGCTGGGGTGGTGGCAGGGACCTCAACAGCAGCACACAGAATCACAGAATCACGGAATCACAGAATCACAGAAGCACAGAATCACAGAATCACGGAATCACGGAATCACAGAATCACGGAATCACAGAATCACAGAATCACAGAATCACGGAATCACGGAATCACGGAATCACAGAATTACGGAATCACGGAATCACGGAATCACGGAATCATGGAATCACAGAATTACAGAATCACGGAATCACGGAATCACGGAATCACGGAATCACGGAATCACGGAATCACGGATTCACAGAACCACAGAAGCACAGAATCACAGAATCATGGAACCATGGAATCACAGAATCACGGAATCACGGAATCACGGAATCACGGAATCACAGAATAATGAGGTTGGAAGAGACCTCTAAGACCATCAAGTCCAACCCATGCCCCAACACCTCAACTCGACTGTAGCACCAAGTGCCACGTCCAGTCTTTTTTTAAACACACCCAGAGATGGTGATTCCACCACCTCCCTGGGAAGACAATTCCAGCGCTTTATTATTCTTTCGGTGGAAAATTTTTTCCTAATATCCAGCCTGTACCTTCCCTGATGTAGCTTGAGGCTGTGTCCCCTTGTTCTGTCAGTGCTGCCCGGTGGAAGAGACCGACCCCACCTGTCTGCACCTCCCTCCAGGGAGTTGTGGAGAGCACGGTGGCTCCCGCAGCAGCGGGATGGTGGCACCCACCTCAGCTCGGGCAAAACAATGGGATCCACGGGGAATGGCAGCACAGCTCCACCTCTGACCACCCCACAGCTTCCCCCCAGCCTCCCCCAGACCAGCTGGGGGTGACACCCGTGGTGCTGTGACACCTCCAGCACGGCTCTCGTGTGCCAGGTCCCCTCTCCTGCTCCGGCTCTGTTGGCCACAAGGCAGGGATGGGCATCACCTCCGGCTGCAGCGCCTTTCCTGGGAAGAGCGGGGTCCTCACACGTGGGGGAGGAGCTGCTGGGAGCCCTGCAGCCCCCGGAGCACTCGGACACAGGCACAGGATGAGGGCAGGGGATGCTCAGGACACCCCATTCCAAAGGGAATGTCACCAGCATGGTGGGAACAGAGCCAGGAAGGTGGATATTAAGACTCAATGCCCTTTTCCTGCTTTTATTCCCAAATCCTGACAAAGACTGCATCCAGCTCACCCATCCCCTCCTGAGCATCCTGCTGAGGTGTCACCCCCTCTGCAGTCCCAGAGGATTCAGCAGCAGCCATCCAGCAAGGGACAGGGACAGGGGGGACAGAAGAACCACTGCACTTCCAGACAGGGCATCGCTCCATCCCCAGGGAGCCCCATCCCTAACTGGTTTGCACAAAGATCTTCCAAATTCATCAGCAAATAACCAAGGACAAGAAGAGTGACAGAATTAACTCCAGGCATGGAAGGCAACTTCAGCTGACGGTCCTGCAGCTCTCTGGGGGGGGTGTGCTCCTTCCAGGGGGGTCAGATGGGATGGAATGGGATGGGATGTCAGTGCCAGTCACCCCTATGTGACTGTTTTTTAACACACACCAAATCTACCCAAACCAAGCCCATTTTGAGCTGTGGGGTGGAACAAGATGCTCTTTGAGGTCCCTTCTAACCCAAACAATTCCATGATTCTCTGATTTTACTCTCCCAAGCTGCTTCCCTGGCCAGGCCCCTGGGCTCTCTGGAAGTGCCTTGTGTGTTGTTATTTCCCTTCCAGCCCCAGCAGTGACTCCTGGATCTGTGTGTGTGTGTAAAACTCCACCACATGGCGGGTAACAGCCCAACCAGGAATTCACAAATTCGTCTGTGGAGGCAGCAATTGCCACAGCAGCCATCTGTCAGACCAGGAGCCAGGCAGTGCAGGGACAATCCAGGGCATGGATGTGTCACACAGCGCCGTGGATGAGCCCCTGAGGGGGAGCAGCAGAGACGCCACAGTTTGGGGTCTCATGGGAGCCACACTTTGGGCACTGACCCCCAGGCTCGCCCTCCTCACCACCCAAGAAAAAAGCCAAAAAAGTTTCCAAACTACAGCAAATTTTCCGACTTTTGCCATTCCACCCCTCCCTGCTGCAGCCCAGCCCTTGGTGTTCCCTCCCAGCAGCTTTGCCGGGTGGGATCAGCACCCACCCCGCTCCCAGGGGACCCCAAAATTCCCTTTACCTCCTGCCCCTGGCCGGGGCTGCTCCTGGCAGCGGCGGGACAGGGACCCTCCCGCCGGCATTTGCCGCTGTCCAATGATTAATTCCAGCTCCGGGTGACAAAGTGAAAGCCAAACAAGGCGAGGCAGGGATGCGCCCGCTGCCTTTCCCTGGCCCCGGGTGCCGCCCGCCGATGGCGGCTCCCGGCGGCTCCGGCGGGACTGGAAAGACCTGTCGGTGCTCCTGCCGGAGCCACCGGGCACGGCGCTGGCAGGAGAGGTGTGGCAGAGGCCAGCAGGGCTGCTGTCACCGCCTCCCGGGCTGTCACCGACACCCTGCGCCCGGCAAAGCGCTGGGGACACGCTAGTGCCGGCTGGGTGCATCCCACATCCCAAAGAGGAACCCAAACCTGTTTCACCCCAGGGAATGAAACCATTTAATCTCTCCTTGAGTCAGGCTGGGCCTGGAGGCCCCTGACCTGTGGCTGGGACCCTCAAATGCTCGAGGAGTAACCCCAGTAATCCCCCATCCCAAACCCAGAACCTCTGGGATGCCCTGAGGCAGCTGCTCCCAGTCCCCATCTCCCACTGCAGCACAAACAGCGCAGCCAGGGGGAGAAAACGGGGAAAAAAAAGGAGGAAAATGCAGCTTTATTTCTCCCTGACATTTAATAACCTTTATTGTCCTCTGAGCAGCAGTTTCCCATTCCAAGAACCGGCAGCACGGCTCATTTTCCTGCAGGCTGGAAAAGCTTTGGAGCCTGGCAGCTGCCCCGTCCCCTCACCCTGCACCACAAACCCCAAAAGGTTCCAAACCAGGAGGAAACGCTGTGGGATGCCGGGGTTGGGGCGGCCCTTGCGGAGCTCCCTGTGATCCCTGCTGCATCCCACAGCTCCGGGCTTCTCCCCGCAGCATTCCCAGGCTGCTGGGGGAGATCTTTCAGCACTGCGGGTGTACAGAAGATTCCAGGGACACAGCAGAGCATCGGAGGCAGCGGATGAGGCACTTACCAGGCACGGGGGAGAGGCGCTGACAACTCGCAGGAGGGAAAAGGAGGAATTAATGGTGCTGCAATTCCCACTGCCTCCATCGTTAGGGAAGGAAAACGCATCCGAGCAGCCTCGCTCGAGTGCACAATGTAATTTGTTTCGGATTTAATGTCATCCTGCTTCCTGGAGATGGGCTGGAGCTGGGAAAAGCCTTTGCTTGTATCGACTGTGCCCCGGGGAAGGTGGAAGCAAAGGAGGGGATTTGAGGAGTTTTGTGGAGGGAAAAGCTCAGCTGGACCTGGGCAGGGCTGCTGCTGCAAGAGGCTGAGACCACCGACGTGAGACATCACCCCCAGGAGCTGCTGGCTAAAAAATACCTCGGGTCAGCTTCCTGTGGAGTGTCAATGTTTATGAAGGGTCTCAGCGAGGTTTTCTCCTGCACGCTGAAAGCAGCATCACCATGCCCTGCACGGGGGCAGTGGCATCACCTCACCCCAAACCAGGAGTTTGGGGGCAGGGCAGCAGAGGGAGGGGGGGACCCCAGTTTTCTCTGGGATTTGATCCTCTCTTGGAGCCCTGAGCTTTGCAGGAGGAGGTCAGGATTTTCCCCAGCCTGATGTGTTTCCTCCTCGGGGCCTCCTGTTTGCGCAGGCGGCTGCGAACGTTTCCTGCTCCCGTAACAGCCCCGGAGGGAGCAGCCCAGATGGGCACTCACATCCCTGACTTCCCCAGCCCCCAAAACACCTCTAATTCAGGAATCAGATCCCCTCAGCTCGCCCCCCTCCCCAAAACCTGCAGAGCTCCCCTGCACCTCCTGCTTCTGGCTTTTAATCCAAGAGCACGGCAGGGCCCTGAGCCCTGCCAGGGTTGGGAATTCCAGTCCAATCTCCAGGTGCTGCTGCTGCTGCAAGAGAGAGAAATAATCAAATACAGACCTGGGGGGTCCCACGGCAGCTAAATCGCTGGGTTTTTCCTGCAGGGCTGGAACAAGGAAGAGATAAACCACGTTTGCTCCAGAGCACAGGCAAACAACTGCTTATCACCACGTTGGCAGCCTCAAGGCTATTGCAGGGTGTCAGGAAAAGTGTAATTCCTCTCCTCTCCCGGGAAAGGTTCTATTTTTGGCCCCTCCGTCACAGGGAGCTGCTCCCAGCCCGGGGCTGGGAGAGCAGCCAGCCCTGCAGAGCCCCTTCCCTCCCCCTGCCAGCCTCACGGGGGAAGGGACGGACTTTGGGGGGGAAACAGAGGCACTTCTGGCTCAAGCTGCAGAATCACCCTGGCCTGGCTCGCAGAGAAAGCTGCAGGGAGGAGTTAGAGCCTCTTGCAGGGCCTGAAGGGGCTCCAGGAGAGCTGGAGAGGGACTGGGGACAAGGCATGGAGGGACAGGACACAGGGAATGGCTCCCACTGCCAGAGGGCAGGGATGGATGGGATACTGGGGAGGAATTGTTCCCTGGGAGGGTGGGCAGGTCCTGGCTGTGGTGCCCCATACCTGGAAGTGAGCCCAGGACAGGGCTTGGAGCAGCCTGGGACAGTGGAAGGTGCCCCTGCCATGGCTGGGGGTGGAATGGGATGAGCTTTAAGGTCCCTCCCAACCCAAACCATTCCATGATTCTGTGATAACCCAAAGCTCAGCTGCAAAGGGGCAGAGCCAGACTTCGTGCTGGATTTTCCAGTGACATTTCAGGGGTCATTGGTCATTTTCAGGCTGGAAAATGATGAATCCTGTGTCCCTGGGTGGGGAGGGACAGAAAAAGCCACAGCTGGCCTGCCCCAGTGCTGGTGACAGCCCTGTGTGGTGGTGAGAGACCACCAGGTCCTTCTGCCAACACATTTGTGACACTCCCTGCACCACAATTCCCTTGGCCAAAGAGGACAGATCCATCCATTTCTCCCTCTCTCCTTGGCTCCACTCCCCAGCCCTCACCAGCTCACCTCCCCTGCAATGCCCAAACCCAAACAGCCAGCACATGGAAAAAGCCCATTTTTGATTATTCCCTTCTGCCCAAGTGTGAGATCGGTAATTGAGGGTAAAATTCCACCCAGGGTCCTGAAAATAGCCCGATAAATGAGCTCAGCTCTTTGCTGGTTGACTCAGCTAATCCTTCAGCTGCCTCCAGACAGCTTTGATTGTATCTCCTCTCCTTGGGCTCCCTTTAATGCCAAGGCCGAGCCGTGGCAGCTGCAGCAGCTCCGTGCAATTCATAATCTGCCTTTATTCCTGGCTGCACCACTGAACAGAGGTCGGCTCCCGCTCCTGGCTTGATTTATGAATATGGATTTTGTTGGTTAAGCCATTAGGAGCGGTGATGGAGCAATTCCTCGTACATCCTGCACCGCGGAGTGCCTCATTTGCAGCCCGCCCCGCAGAACGTTCCCCCTGCAACGCCGTTCATGCAGGGAAGATTATATTAAGGCTTTGTCTGTAATGCTGTAATTCCACCTCGCCTCCCTGAGCCCTCTCCAATGGGAAACAACCCCGCCGCAGGCAGGGAAGCGCTGGGGAAAGGAGGGAACTCGTGCCCAGCGGGAGGGAGCTGATATCCCGCCCCAAAAGGCTTAAAGGAAAGTGTTAAATCCGCTGCCAGCCCAGCGGGGACCCCGCTCCGGCTGTTTGTGGTGCTGCCCCAGCTCCTCCATCCATCCATCCATCCATCCATCCATCCATCCATCCATCCATCCATCCATCCATCCATCCCAGGGGATGCTCCGGCCGGAATATCCGGGGTGAGGGGGGGGCTTCACCGTGCTCTGCCCGCCCGGGAGCAGCGCAGCCCGGCAGGGCAGAGCCAGCACCGCGGCTGGGCGGCCGAGCATCGCTCCCCAGGGAAGCCCAAAGCGCTCGGATCCCTCTCCCAAGGTCGCACTCCCCGGTGCCGGGTCAGCGCGTCCCAGCGCCGCTCCGCAGAGCTTTGTGCCGCTGCGGAGGAAGAAACAGGCTGTGCCCGGAGGCCTCGCTGTGCAATTAGAGAAAACAAAGAGCGAGAAGGGAATTGTGCGCCCAGCGCGGCGGGGGCCGGGATGCAGCTCCTGCTTCCTGGCTCCCAGCCGTGGTTATTTTTTCCCCATCGCTGTCGGATCCGCTTGTTTTGGAGAGGAGAAGGTTTCCCCTCCAGCTGCCCCCGTGCCCAGCACAGGGACAATTTGGCACCTTCTCCCTAAAAAAAAATAAAATAGCAGCGGCCAGGACGTGGTCACGGGTGAAACAAGCATGTTGTCCATGCGGGAATCTTTGGGAAGGGTCCCAAGCAAAGCCAAGTTTTCCCTTCACAGCAAAAACGCTTGGAAAGGAGCACGAGTAATATCCAAGTGTTTTCCAGAGCGGCAGAAAATTAAATTTCCATGTTATTTATCCAAGAATTCCTAAATGGAGAAGATCCACCCAGCTCATCACTCACCAGTGTTTTTAATTAGCAGGAGCACGCAGGGGCCGAGCCAGGCAGGTAATGGAGCTCGGGATCACGGGAGATCAGGAAAACCACCCCGACAGGCTGGGAGCAGCGCTGGGATGAAGGGACCGGAGCAGGGAACAAGGGGACACTTGCTCTGAGGGCTCAGGGGTGGTGGAAACCAGGATTGAGGGACTGGGGTCACACGAGGCCCCGTGGGAAGAGCCGGGACTGCAGCTCTGGGTGGGCGGCGTGTCCCAGGGCAGGAATAATTTGGGTTCCTGGAGGTGAGGAGGGGGATGACAAGGGGACAGAAAGCCCCAGGGAGAAGGAGGGAAATGCTTCCAAGAGAGGTAAGACATGAAGGGAGAGAGCGAGGGGAGGGAATTTGGGGTTGTCCTTCAGGTACTGGAGATGGGATGATGGGAGCTGGTTTACTTAGGATCAGCTGGGTGGGATGTGGGACAGTGAGTTGGTGGGGGAGCAGGGAAGGAGGGGCTGAGTCCCACAGGGCTGTCCCAGGGGTCCCAAGTGCCACAGGTACCTCCAGGGGTCCCGGTTTCTGCAGCTGGCCTGACCCAAGAGCCTCAGGGTGCAACATTTCACACATCTGTGTGGCCCCCAGTTCCAGGAGTGTCCATGTCCACGTGGATCCCGGTCCCATAAATGTCAGTGTCCATTTGATCCCGATCTCACGAGTGTCCGTGTGGATCTTGGTCCCACAAGTGTCGGTGTCCATGTGAATCCCTGCCTGACACATGGTCATATCCATGTGGATCCCAATCCCACGAGTGTCCATGTGAATCCTGATCCCATGAGTGTCCATGTCCATCTCCGTGTCCATGTGGATCCCAATCCCGCGAGTGTCCATGTCCATGTCCACACAGATCCCAATCCCGCGGGTGTCCATGTCCACACAGATCCCAATCCCACGAGTGTCCATATCCACACAGATCCCAATCCCGCGAGTGTCCATGTCCATATCCACACAGATCCCAATCCCGCGAGTGTCCATGTCCATATCCACACAGATCCCAATCCCGCGGGTGTCCATCTCCATCTCCGTGTCCATGCGGATCCCGATCCCACGAGTGTCCGTGTCCGGTCTCCAGGCGCCCCCTGGCGGACACGGCGCGGCCCAGCCTCGCCCGGCCGCGGCTGCTCGGGGAGAATCCCACGGGATCGAACCCCGAGGGATTGAACCCCACGGGATTGAACCCACGGGAATGAACCCCGAGGGATTGAACCCACAGGACTGAACCCCGAGGGATCAAACCCACGGGATTGAACCCACGGGAATGAACCCCGAGGGATTGAACCCACGGGATTGAACCCACGGGACTGAACCCCGAGGGATCAAACCCACGGGATTGAACCCCACGGGATCGAACCCCGAGGGATTGAACCCACGGGATCGAACCACGAGGGATTGAACCCACGGGATTGAACCCACGGGAATGAACCCCGAGGGATTGAACCACGAGGGATTGAACCACGAGGGATTGAACCCCACAGGCTCGAACCCCACAGGACTGAATCCACGGGACTGAACCCACAGGATTGAACCCCACAGGACTGAATCCACAGGATTGAACCCCACAGGATTGAACCCCACAGGACTGAATCCCAGGGGACTGAATCCCACGGGGGCTCTGAAGGGACGAGGTGACATTAAAGCAGGAGCCGGGAGCAGAGCCCATCACCCACAGAGGTTAAGCACGGCTGGGTGGTGGCACTGGGCAAGGAAAGGAGTGACAGCTCCGAGGAACTAGAGAAGGAGCTCAGGAGGCTTTAATTAGCCATTAATGAACCTTCTCCCCCGGGAGGAAGAGAAGGGAATTCCTGCTGGGATGAGTGGAACACACCAGTTTGCTCACCCTCCTGCAGGCGATGCACTGGGACGGTGCAGAGGGGAGGGCAGAGCCCAGCACAGACAGCCCGAAGTTCCTCCTCTTTAGGTGCCTCCAAAACTCTTGGAAGCTGGGAAAGGCCAGCTCGTGGGTCACAGAGCAAGGTGGGGAGAAAGGCAGAGGGAATGGCAGGGCCTGAAGCTGTCACAGCCCATCCTTCCCCCAGGCTCCAGCTTGGGCTGCCACTGGGAAGGGATTTCAGGCTCATATCTGGGGAATTTATTTAAGAATGGAGACCCACCCTTAATTTTATTTAAGAACAGAGCCCCACCTCACTGCCTGTCTGGAAGCAAAAGCTTTGTGGGTTTTAGGAGCAAGCCAGGCAAGAAGAGGCAGGAACACTGTGCAGGAATGCTGGGGCCTTTTTGGTGGAGCAGAGACCAAGACCCAGCGCAGACAATGTCCCCAAACCAGTGTGGGACGTGCCTGTCCTGCCAGAGAGGGAATAATCCACCCCTGCACCGCCTCTGGGACAGCCCTGACAGTCAGGACCTGACCCCCCAGCAGATGGAAAAATCAGTTTATCCATCACTGAGCTGGGAGGAGGAACCCACCTGGCCTGGAACATCTCTGAGATCTGAGGGAGCTCCTCTCCCCTTGGCCAGGGGTTGTAGCAAAGGAGCTCAGTCCTGCACGGGTCCTTCACACCTCCAGCTCCCTTGGAAGGAGAGGGAGGCTCCCAGTCCAGCTCTTGGGAGTGGCTGGGCTGGGGTTCAGCGATGCTGCCTCTTGAAAAAAATCACATTTGTGCTCCTCCAAGGCCAAACGTGTGGCAGGAGTCACTGAACTTGTGTTCTACTCTTGAGGACTGAACACTCAAAGGGGGCCTGCAGCACCCCAGAATCCCTGCATGGGATGAGGGGAAGGCATTGGTGATATAAAACATGTCTAATTTTTTATATTTTATATAGTTTTATAAGATAAGTAGAAATATCTAGAAATATATAAAACATAGGAAAATATAGAAAAATGAAAAATATGTTATTAAATCTATATTGAAGCTATATTATATATCCCCCTCATGGGATGAGGGGAAGGCATTGGTGATATAAAATATATCTAATTTTTTATATTTTATATAATTTTATAAGATATCTAGAAATATCTAAAAATATATAAAACATATAAAAAGATATAAAACATAGGAAAATATAGAAAACTGAAAAGTATAGAAAACTGAAAAGTATGGAAAAATGAAAAGTATGGAAAAATGAAAAACATAGGAAAACCTATAGGAAAACCTATAGGAAAACCTAGTATTAAAACTATATTAAAACTATATTAAAACTATATTAAAACTATATTAAAACTATATTAAAACTATATTAAAACTATATTAAAACTGGGAAATGGAAGATGCCAGACAGAGGACAGCGCTGGGGAGCTGTGACAGAGCTCTCCAGCCTGGATTAACCACCAGCACTGAAGCAGAGCCATCTCCAGATTAGGAATTCATGCCTGAATTTGGGGAGTTCAGAGCTCCACGGCCAGGGTTTGCTCTCAAAACCAATCAGCTGCCAAGGAGCTTACCAGCAAAACTGGGCTGCAAAAGTCAGAGCGTGCCATCCCCTCCAGGACAGGCAGGACAGGGAACACGGGGCTGGCACAGGACCTGCAGCAGGAGGAGGAGAAGCTCCTTGGTGGCAGCTGAGCTCGTGGCACAAGTTCTCCCATTTCCACAGACTGCCTTGGGAAAGCAGTGCAGAGCTGGAGTGGGTGTGAATTTGAGGTGTTGGAAACCCAGAGAACTCTGACAGATCCCACAGAGAAGGGGCTGACACCATCACCTCCCCCTCCTCATCCCTCGTGCTGGTTTGGTGCCAGCTCATCCCTTTCAGACCACGTGGAAGGAAGAATGGGGGAAAAATTATCCAGGATTACCTGGATATTTTTATATTTTTATAAAATATAATATATATTTTTATATAACATCCTCAGGCTTCCTTTCCTGCAAAAGCTGGGCTGGGAGGGCAGGGAGGGTTTGTCAGGGCTCAGGGTGCCAATTCTGCCAGCCCAAATTTGCTGTGGGAGGGAGCCAGGCACCACGGGCACCCCAGGGGAGATGCAGGAGGAGAGAGCAGAAAACAGAGATAAGGCAAGAATTGGGATTTCACAGCATGAGGTGTGGGATGTGTGTCTGACATCTTCAGGAAATCAGAATTGCTCACCAAGTACCCAAACAAGGGGAAAATTGTTTTCCTATCCCACGTTGGAAGATGTGGCAGCTGCACGTCAGGAGGGTGGAACAACATTTTCCTTTGGGACAAGGGGGGGGAAAAAAAGGAAGCAAACAGAACTAAGTTCACAAAACTTTGCTTTTTATTATTTGAAATTGGAAAAGGCTCCTTGGGTAACAATGATCAGGTGTAAAAGTAACACACAGGGCTCGCTCAGCTTTCCAAAACCTGGGGTGAAGTAGGCCAGGTGTTGATTTTATACATCCCATTCCTCTCAAAGCCACCAAGAAAAGAACAGGCAAACCCCCAGCCCTTGGACAGGTGAGGTGGTTAAAATGCAGCTTATGTTCTACATGGATATCTGTGGTGGTGGATGTCCAATGGTTTCCTCCCACTGCCCTCTGTAGAGAGCAGGGATTTATGCTTCACCTCATTTTTGATACTTTTTATAATAAAGAGACTTACCCACACTCAAAACCTACAGGAAATGCCCAGATTAATCCATCAGTGTCATGTTAAAGTGGTGAGTGCAAAATACACATGGGAACAGGGAAGGGGGAGTAATCAATGACAAAACAAAAGTGCAGATTGCTTTAATTAAGCTAATGAACACAGTCGAGCCAAGTGCTCTTTGCCTCAAAAGTTCCAAGGACTGCAATCCAAACGAAAACCAGAACCACACATTTGAGTTCAGCACACAAAGCACCCAAAGGTCAGTGGCACTCACAGTTTGGTACCTCTCTCTTCCACTCCACATCCCAAATAATTCACTGTCCCACTGGTAAGGGCAGCAGGAGCCTTTGGCAGCTGAACAGCACAGAGGATCAGTGGCCACGTGAGCAGCCAGCTACAAGACACAGTTAACACATTATCATTCCCTAAACTAGCAAGTTGAGCCTAAACAACCCATTTCCACACAACACCCAACACTCCCATCAAGTTCCACTAGGTTTAAATTAATTAATAGCCAAGAAAAAGTCATCCTTGTTGAAAAGTAAACACGGAGCCAGCTGTGGCTTGGGCTTTTCCTGGGAGCACAGAATTCCCTTTTTCCCCAGCACACATTTCCTCAGGAACTGCCCTCCCCCTGCTGCTGTCCCATTCCAGGGCAGCTGGAGCAGCGCTGCTGCTCATCCCACAATGGAGCTGACACCCAAATTCACAAACAATTCCATCCTTTTTCCTCCTCCTCAGTAAAATCCAGCCTGACAAATCCCCGTGGAGGGCAGCGAGTCCCCCACAACCACCACGCCTGAGCACAGCACATTCACAGCTCTCAAACCAGGCCCAAGGCAAACAAACTGGAGCTCTGATGTTCCTCTTCTCCAGCTGGCCAAATCCATGTTTTTTTGACAACACAGGGAGCAGGATGGAGGAGCAGAACCCATCCCCAGCACACTGAACCAGACACTTGTCTCCGAGTTGTCCCCGAGCCAGAATTGAGCTCCGGGTCTCGCAGTGGCCACTGGGGCTCTGCAGCCTCCCTGCAAAGGCTTTGTTTAATCCAAAAGGCTCCTGCCAAGAGTATTCCTACCCCTGACAAGTTGTTTTCCATCCTCGCCAGCGCTTTCCACCCATCTGGGATGAAGAAATCCAGCCAATTGTCCCCAAGATTTCCTGCAGAGCCAAAAGGACGGGGAGATGTCAGCAGCAGAGATTTATCACCATCTGCAGGGCCCCAGCACACATTATCCCTGTCAACAGCTCTCACAAAGATCCCAACGGGCTGCAAAACTGGGATTTGGGAAAGCAGTGGGGAATGCAGAGCTGTGCAGGGGGTGGAACAGCCTGTACCAACCATGAGCAAGCACAGCAAAGCCCTGTCCTGTCAGCACAGCTTCCCACGAGGAAAGGCAGCACTGGGAAAGCAGGAGCATCCCTCTCAGCACGGGGGGATCAAATCCAGACTGCCTGCTCCTAAATCTGTCTCCCCTTTCCCAAAGATTCCAGAGCTGGGAGTTTTAACTCCATGTTATCCTGCTTTGCTCTGGGAGCGCTGGCAGAGCCACGCACAAAGGAACGGGCACAGGAGCATCCCAGCATTCCCAAATCCATCTTCACTGGATGCCTTCCTCACCCTCAGCCAAACCAGAGGGAATTTTCTTCTGAAATGCCACAAAAGCCTGCCAGGCTCGGAGCAGCAGAAGGTGAGAAAAGGCATCAGAGGAATATTAATACAAAATTTGCTATTTCCTTTGCTCCAGACAGAATGAAGCCAGGAGGTTCCAGCAGTTTTCCCTTTAATCAGGAAATTTTCCTGACATTTTGAGGCCAGCCAGGTGAGTTATAAATAAAAAGATGCCACTACAGGGGCAAGGCAGAGCTGGGAAAATTCCCACAGAGCATCAGCCTCCACCAAAGCCCTTCTCTCCAGCCAGCCAAGCAGGTTTGGCCATCAGGAGACCCTTGGCACTGCCACTGGAAAGGTCCAGAAGGGACAAAAAGCCTGGAGAAGAGCAGATGCACAACCTGTGCCAACAACAAACAGGTGACACCGTGCCCAGCTGACAAAGGACAGAGGCTACAGATAGGTCAGTACTTGGGAGAGTGACTCAAGCCTCAGGTACTTGCAGGGCAATCAATGCAATCTGGATTTTAATCTCCATTTAAAAAAAATTAACTGTAATTTAAAATCTAAAAGCAAAAATTGTCAAGTCAGTTGTTTAAAACTTTAGGATTTTTTTTTTTTTTTGGGGGGGGGGATATTGAAGTGGGGAGGAATCTGCAATCAGAGCTACAGATCCAGCTGAAGAAGAGCTGGTTTTAGGGACAGGCAATGGGAACAGCAGCCCAAGGGCACATCTCCCATCCCTTTGGGCTGTTAGAACACAAGGCAGAACTGCAGCAGCCCAACAGCAAATTCCAAGATAAACAGGCCACTGAGATACCAAATAAAGTCCTAATCATAGAATCATTTGGGTTGGAGAAGATCTGAGATCGAGTCCAACCATTAACCCAGCACTGAACATCTTCAGCTGTCCCAGAAAGCTGCACCAAGCTGGAAACCTGTCTGCAAACCAGGCAGGAGCTCTGCACAGAGCTCAGCAGCTGCAGCACAAGGCTGGGACGCCCCATTTCAGCTCCAGGTCCCCTCTCTGCCCACTCAGCAAGGCACAGAGAGCAGCCTCTCCCTCTCTCCCAGCCCTGTGTGATCCCAGCTGGCTCTTCCCTCTGCAGGAAAACCTCTCACAACCACCCTGCTCTTCCCAGCTCATTCACCAGGCCTGTAAGAGCTCCTCACCCCCAACACTGAGGCAGGCTTGCCACTCCTCACAAAGCTGCAGGAAACAAAGCAAAAAGTGCCCTAAATCACCTTGAAATTCCCAGAGGTTTGGAGAGCTCTATCCAGAGAGACAGGAATTAATCCTGTGAGTGACATGAGCTGCTGCTCATGTCTCTGCTGGAGCCTGGCTTCTCACACAGCTGAGGGAACACATGAGAGCCAGAAATGGCAAAAAGCCCTTGTGAGAGTGAGAATAAAAGCTGCTCACAGGCACTAGAACCAGGCAGGGACTGAAATTTCTCCACAGAAGGGGCCTGAAACCTGCCAGCACAGGTACAGACACATTTACAGACCTAAAACTGCAGAGATGTAACGGCAGGGTTTTGTTAGACACTGAGCTGGGGAGAAGAGAAGGGGCCTGGAGTTTGTCATCACAGCCAGAGGGCAGCTGCAACAAAGGCTTGTGTTAGTGCTGATGGTTTCTAGCACAACTCACAGCCTGGAGAGGAGCACTGGCCAGGATTTTCTGTGCACAGCACAGTCTAAAGGGAATCTGCTCCCTTGCCTGCAGCACACAATTCCCACCGGAGCTCAGATCTGCCACAAAACCACCTGGGATCAAACAAGTGCAACTAGAAAGGGAAAGAAGGGCTCTGAGAGTGGGGCAGCAGCACCCACCACCCCAGGAGCCAGAAAAAGCCACACAGTACAAGGACAACCCCTTGTCACTCTGGACTCTGAAGGGCAAACCTGAACAGGAATGGCAGCCCTGGGGTCACACAGGACCAGTGACATGTGGCACCCTCTGCTCCCATCTGCTGGGCTCATCTCACAGCTGGGCTTCTTTTGGCTCCTTCCTGTGCCTTTTCAGACCCATTTTACAAGATGTGAGAAAACATTTCAGGTACAAACCAGCCTGAACACATGAGAGCTTTTGCAGTTTACACCCATCTCCAGTCCCACACCCAGCTCCTGCAAGGAGAAAAAGAATCATCTCAGCTCTCAGGGAGACACCCAGACCTGGAGCTTCAGGAACAGCACATCCAACAAGCTCCAGAAGCCAGGACAATGCTGCACACACTCATCTGCAGTGGGGATCCTGCCCTGGCTGAGGGAATTCTCCAGAGGAAACCACACACTGCAATTAGCAAGGATGCAGGTATCACACCAGCCCCTCCTGGCATTGCTGCACCCACACAAAGGTTTCTGGAGAGGAGGATGAGCTTTGTCACTGCCTGTTCCTCTGTCCAGCTCTGACCAGAAGTTGGTTTTTTCCCAATACATTCTTTGTTTGCACTAAGGAAGGTCTGCTCCCTCCTCTGCAGGATCCCTTCAGCTCTCCGAAGCACAGACTGGGAAACAAGGACTTCTGGGGAGCAGCGTGGAGCAGCACAGAGGAAAGGGCAGTCACGGATGTCTGAAGTGGGATGTGTGCACATCTGGGGTAAAAAGGCTTTATTCAAAGTGCATGCTTCTATCCAGAGGTACCGAGAGCGAGGACTCCCTGCCCCAGCTGGGGAGCGCAGCAGCCTTTGCCACCCCGAGCCCTGTCCTTCACTACCAACACTCATCAAGTAGCCAGGGGCTGAATGTTCTTGAGCATCTCATCAAAGGCCTCCCGGGAAGGCGCTTGGGCGTTCTGGAAGGAGACCTTGATGCGGCTGTAGAGGCTGAAGGATTTGAGCTCCAGCCAGATGAAGCCGAAGCGGTCGTCGTCGAACAGGACGAACACCCCCGGCGTCCTCTCGGGGCTGGTGAAGCCGTGGCCAGCAATGAGCCCTGTCCCGTAAAAACTGCCAGGGGATGAGGACAAAACAGGTGTGAGAGCAGCCAGGATCACCCAGGATTTAGTTGAAAAAAATCAGCACAAAACTCTGATGAAGCCACTCTGCCCGGTGTGGCAGAACAGCGAGGTTTACACGCGGTTTTTCTATTAAGATAAGGAACTCCCCGTTGCTATTTTGCAGGTTCCTGCTTTGGGTTATCCTAATTAGGACCTGCACACCAAAGTTTTTCAGTAGTTCAGCCCCCAAACCCATCGGAGATTAACTTGTGCAACTCAAGGATCAGCACAGGCTCAATCCTCCCAGGATAGCAAAGGCATGTTGAGAGCGTGAGCAGAGAGGCAAAACTTCAAGGGAGAGAAAAATCCAAAAAGCAGAAAAATCTACCAGGACCTGAGGAGGGAATAAAGGTCAGTGAAAGCTCTGAGCAAGCAGCAGGTGGAGCAGGGCTTTATCCAAACACAACTGAGCTGTGACAGCAGGAGCCTTCTGGGATTAACCAGCTCTGGGTAGGTTTTTCCATGAGCACAGATGTTTGGCTGAAGGTCACCTGTCTAAGCCTCAGCTTTTGGGCTCTTTTTCCACACTTCATTTAGTGTGCTGCTTCACCAACTCCAGCTCCCATTCAGCACAGCTCTCTGCATGCCTGCACCTCCTGCTTGGGGTGCTCAGCACCTGCCAGAGCTGCCCCAAGGCACCAGAGGCCAGGGAAAGGTGGGATAGAGCACTGTGTTCCCACAGCCAAGGGACATGAATGACACACAGGGGAATGGGAAGCAGCTTGAACAGTTCTAAATATATGAACTGGGTAGCTCTGGGACATAAAACACAGCAAAAAAAAAAAAAAAAAAAAAGGGGTGTGTGTGTGGAATTCAGGAGAGGTGCCAGCTTCTGAAGTAAATCTAGCAAGGAAGTGGGATGGCAGATGACAGCGTGGTGAGAGAGGGAACAAACCAAAGTGTGGGAAATTGGGCAGCAGAGGCAGGAACCAGAGATTGTGGATTCCACATCCCTGGAAATGTTCAAGGCCAGGTCAGACAGGGATTGGAGCAACCTGGTCTAGTGGAAGGGGTGGAACAAGATGGGAATTTAGGTCCCTTTCAACCCAAACCATTCTGGGATTCTGTGAAATCTGACCTCAAGGGGCTGGGAGATCCACAGGCAGGTAAAGGGCACACAAATACAGGACACACCTCAAAGATTCCCCCTTCCCTTTCCAAAAATGCATCAGCCATAAAACCAGCAGTTACCAGACTCGGCAGGTGCGGGGATAATCCTCATTCCTCGATATCACTCCCATGGGCAGCACGAAGGGCTGGGAAGCTGGGGCCTTGTCCTGGGTCGTCCCCTCTGCCCCAGCTGCAGTCTCTTCCCCCTCAGCACCTTCTCCTCCCAGGGGGCTGGCGGGCTGGGAGGCAGCCTGCTGGCAATGCTCCTTCTCCTCCTGCCGCTGCTCCCGCTCCTGCTCCTCCCGCCGGACCTGCTCCTGCACCTCCAGCACAATGCGGGAGAGCTCGCTGAAGTCGCGCAGGTTCTCGATGTCAGGCAGCTGCAGAGGATGTGCCAGGTCTATCTCCACAGTCTGCTGTCCAGCTGGGATGTTGGGATCTCCCTAGGGACAGGAGGGAACAGCACGGCTGCAGACACCAGTGCTACAGAGCCATCACCTGAGCTTGTTAATAGTTCACCTTGTTCTACAACCACCAAGCTGGCAATAAAAAAAAACCCTGCTTGGATCTTTTCTGCCACCTCTGCTTTCCCTTTTCCAGAACCAGAACTTTAAATCAAAAGCTGTACTTGCAAGGGTGAAAGAAAGTCAAAGCTGCAGCTGCAGAATCCCTCCCTGCAGGGAGGAAAGGAGCTCCCCTGCCTGACTTCAGTGAAGAGCTGCCAACATCTGGTACCTGCTCCTCACACACACACTGGGGATCTCCAGTGACCTGCTACCAGCTGCTCACAGAAAGCAGCTGGAAGGGAAAGGAAAGGAAGGGGGAGCCAGGAGCAACTTTGCAGAGAGCAGGTCCTGGTCACTCTGTGTGTGCTGAGATTCACCCAGTGCCACCAATCCCCACGGGGAGCAGGGTTTGAGCTGCCAGCTCCCGGACAGAAATCTCTCCTGCACATCCATGGCTCTGAGAACGCTTTCACGAGCACCTGAGAGAAAGGAAAACGCACTCACAGTGATCTTGGTGCCCTTGGCTTTCTTCCCATGAAAGCTCAGCATGACAATCTCCAGCCCGTGGCTCCCGTAGGTGCCTTTGAAGAGGCCTGGCTGGATGAGGTCCTCGGGGCTGCTGGGGGGGAGGTAGATGCGCCGGTACGTCAGGCAGTTGCTGTGCAAGACAAAAACATCAGAGAAGTCAAGAAAAACCCTCTCCCCGGCAGCATTCTGTTTGCATTCTGCTCCTCCAGCAGCTTGGGGATGTTGTCAAGACAGGCAGGATCTGTGTTTGCAGCAAGCTCAGGATTTGCTTTAGAGCTCTGCAAGCAATTCCTCCCTCCCTGTGCTGCTCTCCCCACCATGCTCGTGAGCACACCAGGAGATTCCTGCAGCAAGGAAACTTCCTCAGCCCTTGAGATTCCTAGAGAACCTGAGAGTGAAGCATATTTAAACATCTGCTACAGTGAGGTGGCTGCTAATAGAAGCTTGGAGAGCTGGTTAAAATCCCCAGTTTCTCAGGGACTCTCTAGTTCCTGCACTACAAAGCACACTGACTAATATGGATAATAACCAGACACTCCTTGGGATCACAGGCATTTGCTCTGTCTTCAAATTAAACAGAGTTAAATGGCTCAAAAGCACCTTACTGTGCATAGTTATTGTGTAGAACTTGGAATCCTATTCCTACTGCTGTCATTCCACCTCATCTCCCTGTACAGCTGGGAAGCACTGCAGAGACACAACATTCCTCTGGCTGTGAAAGCCCATGGAAAACCCCATCTCGGGGAGAAATGCTCCAGAGTGTGCTTGTGAAGGCGCAGCAGCCCTTACTCATATTGGCTGGTGTAGATGAACTTCATCAGGATGAGCTCCTGCATGTGTTCGTGGAAAATGTCCTCCAGAGTCCGGCCCCACTCCTCCCTCAGCCACGTCCGGAATTCCTGCAGCACGAGGAGAAAAGGGGGAGGATGAGGTCACGTCAGTGATGTGCCCCAGGATGGCTTCACTGTGTGACTCTGTGACAGCACATTTCACTGGCAGAGCCACAGACAGGGCACATCCTCTGCCAAGGACAGGGAAACGTGGCTGGATTTGGGAACAAGCACGTGTTGGCTTGGAAATAATGTTGAACAAGTAGTGATTATGGTAACTGCCAGTGATCACACAACAAACAGGCTCCTCTTCAAATAAATCCCAGGTAGAAGCATAAACCTCCTCAGGATAAAGGCATGAGCATGGCCTGTCACTGCAAAGTAGCTCATCTGCTCTTTCTCTCACAGTAACTCATTTGTGTGCCCACAAGCTGACTCCTGTGCCCTGTCCTGACACGCTCAACATAAAAGAAAAAAGCTTTTGAAAAGCACTGAGGGTTTAGGAGGTTAAATCCTGCTGATTTAATACTGATGCATCTAAATCCAAAGGGTGCTTTGAAAGCATCTCCTGCAGTACCCCAACTGCAGCTCTGACAAGTTAATACCCTGCCATGAGTTGGTGTGATAACAGCTTACACTGAGATAGCAGCCTGCCAAGTGATATTCCAAACCTGCCTCCTTTATCTTCCCAAGCCAGATCCTCCAATTTCCATAATGCCACGCACACTTAACGTGGTGCTTTGAAAGTATTAAAGCATTTCTCATCTGCTCCAGCACCAGAAAACACTTAACTAAGCCTTTCACCCAGCTGTTTCCCATTAGCAGACAGACATTTTACAGCATTCCTCAGAAAGCAGCTGAAATATCAGATTTGTCACGTGGAGCCAGCTGGAAGCAAACAGCAGTACCTGGCACAGGTATTCACCCTGCCATTTAAACCTGCATTTAAATGCAGGTATTTCAGTCAGGAATCTGCCTTGCTGACAGACACAGGAGAAACAACCAAATGAAGCTTTTAATCCCTCGAGCAAGGCAAGCAGTGGGAAGGTGCCTCCCTGACCAGCAGGTATCCAAGTGCAGCTGGTGCTCACTGTGTTTGAAAGATCTTAATTCTACAGACAGCAATGTCACTGAGATCAGTGCCTGGAGTGCTGCTGATGTCCAGGATGTGCTGCTGACCCTCCCTGGACAGCTCTGCTACCAAAACAGGAGGAAGGTGCTGGGGGCTCAAAGAGCACCTTGACACAGGAAACTGCCTGAAACAGCCTGGGGGTTGATCCATGCCCAATCACACAGAAATCAGAAGGGCACCTCCCAGGTTCAGCCCTGCTGTAGCATTTTGGGTGCATTTGGTGCTTAGGTTCGCACAAATAAAACCCTGCAAACAGTACAGGCCTTTGTGTTGTGTTTAATAAATTATGGGACTTAGAAGAATCTTTGAGAAGTGGGGCCTGCATGTGACTGAGCAGCAGACATGAAAAAGTGTTATCCTCAAGTGTATCTAGCAGACACTAATAGATGCTTGATCAGACAATATGAGCACTGAGTGAATGATGGTAATAACATTAAATATTCACATACAGCAAAAGCATTTTGACAGCAGAAAAGAGACTGTCTCTGCAGTAAGGTGGGTAAACCCAGTGTGATATAGTACACCTTTCTGTAGGACAACTTTTTATTAAAAACTAGCAGTGCTTCTCTGTAAGACAGATATATGATCTACTGACATACAGGACAATTTTCAAGAATTTATTGGTGTGATCTCCAGGTGCCAATATCACTCCATAACAACCATGATGCAAAAACGATTACTGAGTTCGAAATAAGAACTGATAATTGGATAATAACTAAATGGTTAATATCCATAAAAGTAGATTTTAGCCTGTTACCCTCCAGCAGTGGGAGCCCTGGCAGAGCACTCACCTCCTGCCTGCCCCCTGACATCCGGTGGTGATCTGTCTGGTTGCACTTCGTGGAGAACTCGTCCTTCTTTACAATCTGTGGTTACCAGGGAGGAGAATTGAACAGGTTACACACACCAGTTTAGAGATGCTTGGGATGATGGTAGCAAAGACTGCTCACACTAAAATGCTTTACAAAACAAACATTACTGGATTTATTGCAACAGAGAAATCATTCACTGCTACCGAGTGCAACAGCTACGGAACAGAGAAATAAAAGCAATAAAACCTCAACGCACTCGAATGGAAAATAATAGTTTTAAGCTGCTTCCCTATTTCAGAGTCCTCCTTTAAAGAAAAACAACCTGTCAGGAAGCTTTTCAAAGCATCCAATGGATGCTGCATCACCTTCTCAAGGCCTCACTGTGGAGAGAGCTGCAGAACAGGTCTGTGTCTGCCTGGGCACCCTCAGAGCTGCCCAAGGCCAGCTTACACATCCTGTCCCCAGCCTGTGCACATCCTGGTGCTCCCAGCCCATCAGAAAGCAGCACAACAGCCTGGCTGTGCCATTGCCAGGGACCAAATTCAGAGCAGGGAACAGCCCACACAACTTGTCAGACACAAAATGAGTGTAAAGCTGGTGCCCACACACACAGCAGGGTGCTGAAAGCCGTATCTCTGAAATAAAACTCTCCCAGCTTTCTGACAAATCCATTTCCAGGGCCAAAGGGCACCCACGATGCTGAGGGAGGCAGAGCTCACCTGGATGTGGCCATTATGAGGTCCCTTGTGGCCATACATGCACTCCACCGTGGCACATTTCCTCTCCATCAGGTGGATCCTGAAGAGGGGCTTGAATCTCATGGGATCATCCACGTGAGGGTCGTGAGGGGGCAGGTACATCCAGCCAATGATGAACAAACCATCCACCTGCAGAGGGACAGGACACAGAGCCCACGGGATCAGCTCTGCAGGACTCCTTAGGAGTCCGCAGCAAACTCTGAGGCCTCTCGTGGCCCAGGAGCTGCAGAACAGTTTGCTGCATTCCCAAACAGCTTTCCAGCCATTAACCCAGACCATGTGCACTCCCAGGGTGAAGAGGGCTTCTTTACAAGGCTTCCTGCACCACTGGAAAAAGCTCAGGCCTTTATTGCTGCAAATGACTTGCCTGGAGTGCAGGATCCAGAGGGAAAGACCACACAGCAAGTCAGACTCTAATTGGTTTGAGAGCTCCTGCTGGCAGATATTCCAGAATTCTGCTTCCCATGACTATCCCTGCTTTTTGGATGAGGAATTATTTGGCTTTACTACTCAGAGAGCACAGGAAGCAATACTTTCCTCTGCTGAGAGGCACAAGGGGCAGCCCCTTTCCTGCACACCTACCAGAATCCCTTCCCTCAGGGCCAGCAATTCCAGAGGCAGGATATTCTCCCAACAGAGACACCTGAGACCAAGGCAGGGCAGTGCCACAAAGTCTTTATAAGGTCACAGGGGAAGTACTGATGCAGCTGGATGCCCTCTCACACCAGTTCAGGCAACAAAAAACCCAAAGGCCTCGTGATTTGTTCCGCTTCGAGCTGGCAGCTGTTGAACCTTGGTGCAGAGGACAAGGGCTCCAGGCAAACTCCTGGCTCAGCCCTCACAGTTCAGAGTCAAATGTTGCTCATTAACTGCTCTCCCAGAGATCTTGCAGAGATCTCCACAGATCTTGCACCAGTGTCACTCTACACCTGATGCACGACTCTTAGGGCTGGGGTAAAGGTTTGCCAACCACACAACTGCAAAGCCCTTTGCAAAAGGTTCAGCTGCAGGCAAAGAAAATGAAGTAAATGACCAGACTCCTGTGCCAGCCACTGGAATATCAGTGTCAAACTCTAAATCAAGCCCTTCTCTCAAACATTGATCATGTCTTTTACCTGCTCCTGGGGCTGTTTGGTGTGGAGCTGAAATACAAAAACTGTCTGGAGAAAGGTGGTGATGATGAGAATCCCAGAACCATTCAGGATGGAAAAGAGCTCCAGGACCATCAAGTCCAAGCTGTGAGCAATCCCCACCCACAGCCACATCCCCTCCAGGGATGGGAATGCCACCATGAGCAGCCCCCTCCTGTGTTTAACAACCTTTCCTGAGAAAGAATTCCTCCTGATGCTAACCTAAGAGAAACCAAGAAAGAACCACGGAGCACCCTCTGCGTCCAAATCACTCACTTGAGGGCTGACTGCTCAGAGTTTTCAGTGGTCTGGGAATGGCTGCCATGTGTGGAAAGTGTGAAAAACCAGCTCTCAGCCCCCAAAAGGCCCAGGCTGAGGCTCTCACTCACCACCACGTTCAGCAGTCCCCCGTAGGGCCCGATGTCCGGCTGCCACAATCCCAGGATGTGCCGGTAGCGGTGCAGCACTGGGGAACAGGGAGACACTCAGTGAGCACATCCAGCCAAGGAACTGGGATTTTGGGAATGAAAACCCTGCTGCCAGGCTGCACACACAGCACCCACAACTGCATTTTCTCAGGAAGAGTGATTGTGTGCAAGCTGAGCCCTCCCCCAAGCTCACGCGCATTTATGTTCTTTATTCCTGGTCCTGTGGAAGGGCAGAACCACCTACCTCAGCAGGAATTCCCAAAAAAACTTTTGCAACACAGTCCCATTAATGCAGACCACACGATATAACCAGAGCTAAAAAAACAAATAAAAGCATCTGCTGCCTCCAGTTACCAAAAATGCACTCGATGCTTCACACTGCAAAGCAACAGAAAATAGGGAAGGGCAGGAAGGTAGGAAGGAACAGGGAAATTGTAGGATTTTGAAAGCATTTCACTGCCTTGTGTAGACAAACTTGGCTCCAGAGTTAAGCATCCTTAGAAACAGCCACTGGGAGCACGGGCAAAGCACATGGATCACTCCAGCTTGGGAATCTGGTGGTGTGGCCACATCAGTCACGGCCTTAAAAATGCTACAGAAGCAGCTACACCTCAGCAGTGCCCAAAAGCTGCTTCCAAAACCTACTCAAAGTCCACTCCAGCAGCTCAGGCTTCCCTGTTTCTCATCTCAGAGCCAGCTGTCCCTCCAATCCCACCTAAATAGAGGAATATTTTCAGCAAGCAGGAAAAAAGGGCTTTTACAGAATGATCTTAAACCTCCTGTTGTGAGGAAAGCTGAGAGATGGGACCTGCCTCCAGTCCTTACACAGCCATTCCTCTTGTCCATCTAATTCCCTTTTGTCCACCTGGCTTCCTCACAAGACCAGTAACCTTCACAAGAAGGCACAGCCTGGCATTTTGGGCAGGAACAGCAGCATGGAAACCTCGTTGTTTCCAAGAAGATGGCAAGAAGATATTTCAGTGATATTTCACATGTCCATGGCCGCCTCAGACGGGCACAGTAACTCATTTTAACCTCCAGGACTGGCTTGAATAATAAGATTGGGTTTGCATCAATTTAAAAGAAGAATTGTGTCTCAGTGCAGCAGTTCCAGCAGCTTTGTTGCATTATTTATTTCAGACAGCAAGAACCACTACAGGAGTGGTTTTATTCCACCAAAAGCAAGAACTTCCAGAGGAGTTTAGGATGGCAGGGAGGGATGTCCAGAGCTGCTGAGCTGGAGGAGCCTTTTTTCCTGGGCAGTAAACTTTAGACTGGCCTGGTTTCACCCAGGGAACCAAGTGCAGCACAAACAACACTAAGGCAAGCAGGCAAACCCCATTCCCAGCTCAGTAATTACACATTAATTAATGGGATGAGCTGCTCCGCCCACCACACTCTGCCTTCTACCCTGTCTGCCACAGAGCTGATAAAACCCAGCCTTTTTTCAGGTATTATTATTTTTTTAGGACAGAAAACTAAGCTATCCCAGGGGGATGAGGATGTCCCTCCTAGCCCAGCTCCTGTCAGGAGCAATTTCAGGAAACAGAGCTGAGTTCTGGATACAGGAGGCCAAAAAAAAAAAAAAAAGCCATTTACTTCCAGAACTTACTGGGGGAAATGCTGGTGCTTGGCCAAAGGCCCAAACAAGTCTCAAAACACAGCTCAGTTTTCAAGCCTGGGCTGTCTCTGAGCTCCAGCAAAACAGCAGCTAATATCAATTGCAGGGAAAACCTGATGAATTCCAGCTCTGGCTCTTCCTGGTAGGAGACAGGATGGATCTGGCAGTTGTTTCCCTGTCTGCTCCTCGAAAGAGAACAGCACTCAGGTCTTTCTTCAAGCTTTTCCACTGCCTGTGCTCCATCCTGGAGAAGCCTCTTGCCTATCCAAACTTCTGAGTCCACATCCTGCCAAATGGAGCAAAACCACATCCACTGGATGCTCCAGGACAGCCTTCACCCAGCCTGGATATTCCCCACGTTCCATAAGCAGCTCTGCACACCCTTCAGCTGGGAAGGGAGCCTGAATCCAGCTGGGAATGGGCTTGGAAAAGCAGGGAATGCCAAGCTGCCACTGACAAAAGGCTGCCTGGGGTATGTCCTGACCAGGAAAGATCCAATCCACTGCAATTCCCCCAGATTCCTGGGATGCAGGAAGGTCTCTAGAAGCAAAATCAGCTGGAGCAATGTAAGCAGTGCCCTGGCTGGGGATACCTGACCTGCCCGTGGGAAGAGCTCAGAGTAATCCAGGTGAGTTTACACCCCTGGGGAAAGTGATCTGAGCTCACCTGGCTGACCCTGCATGAACAGGAATTAGGGAAGAGTTCCATGGAAAATCCTGACAGCACAGGACAGGAAAAAGGGGAAATGGGCCATTGCATCTAAAACCACATGGGCTCAGAACCACAGAAAAGACCTCTAAGATCACCCAGTCCAACCATCCAAGCTTTTCCCCAAGAGAAAATGGGCACATCAGAAATTTGGGTCTGGAACTAAAGAAATAACAACTGAGGTAACAGCACTAAATGCCATTTAAGTTTGGAGCAAACATCCAGTCTCCACAAGAATCCATCTTGCAGCTTGGATTTGCTTCTCCTTCCCTCCAGCCCCAGAACACAGCTGGTGCTGACAGGTTGCCAAACCCAAAACTTTGTCCCAAATCCTGCTGTAGCCCTGCTGCTGGGCTGTCCTGACTCACATTAAACCCAAAACTTTGTCCCAAATCCTGCTGTAGCCCTGCTGCTGGGCTGTCCTGACTCACATTAAACCCAAAACTTTGTCCCAAATCCTGCTGTAGCCCTGCTGCTGGGCTGTCCTGACTCACATTAAACCCAAAACTTTGTCCCAAATCCTGCTGTAGCCCTGCTGCTGGGCTGTCCTGACTCACCACCTCCCCTGCATGGCCCCTGCTCAGCTCTTCCCTCAGCACAGGGAATTCTGCAGCATCCACTCACTCATTAATGTGTGGGAAAAACTCCATTCCCAGGCAGCAGTGAGTTAGGAACTGGAGTCTGCCAAACCCTGCAGACCCTAAGGAGCAACAGAGACAGCTCAACACCCCCTCCAAACAAACACCAAATAGTCCTGGCTTCCTTAATTGATGTAAACTAATCAGCCCTGCCCCCTCAATTCCTGCTGAACACTAAACTCCAAGGGTTTAACTATTCCTCCCTCAACACAACCCGAGGAGGGGAAAAAAAGGTTATCCACAGTGAAGAAGGCAAAGCACAATGTTTAAAACATTAGCAGAACGTTTCCTAGAGAAAGAGATGGTGCTTAAAAGGATTCAGTGTGCAGGGAGGGAATTGCTATGGGAACACTCATTTTTCAGCACTTTTCAAATGCAACACAGCATTTTTCACTGGGAAGGGCTGTGGATGTCACTGTGGCTCGCTTGAATCACAACAAAGCTCTCTGCCAGTCCAGGGCTGCCTTCGGGAGGCCTCACCAAGGCATCTGAGTTCTTTCCTCAGAGAAAGGAGCAATTCCCAACGAGCAGAGTGAGTGCTCCTGCTCTGTGCAAAGAGATCCTCAAAGAAGCACCTCAAAAAAACCCAGTGCCCGCCCTGCTCACGCTGCCACCCCGCAGGGTCCCAGCTCCCCTGACACACACCAGCCACTGTCAGAGCCCAGCACATCCCTCTGGCTGCCCTGGCTGGCTCCAGACCCTGGCAGGGGACTCAGGGACCTTGGAATGAAGTCAAAACCACCTGTGGCTTCCATTTTAGCCCGTGGAAAAAGCTGCCAAGTCTGTATGAAGAATTACAAGCCATAAGGGTTTGAGTGGTGTGATAGTTGAGTTAACACAGGGTGAGAAAGTAGAATTTTGGGGTTTTTTAGGCTAGGATTCAGAGTGTCAAGATGGAAGGATTTGGGTGTGTCCTAGCCTTCTTCTCCTTCTCCTTGCCCTCCATGTCTTGGTGTGATAGTGACACTTTTCTATTGGTTTAAGGTACAGACACAGTGTCTAACATAGATGATGGGTATTGGCACAATATTGTAAATATAATACACGTAATTTTTGATATAAAATGTAAATGCTGCCCGAGGGAGCACACAGAATGCCATGGCCAACCTGCTGGACAGAGCTCAGCAGGTCAGAGAAAGAATGTTCTAGATAAGGGAAAATAAACAACCTTGAGAAGCTGATCCTACATAATGAGAATTATGAGAATTACATTTCAGACTCCTTCTCTACATAATGAAAATGATGAGAATTACATTTCAGACTCCTTCTCTACATAATGAGAATGATGAGAATTACATTTCAGGCTCCTTCTCTGGCTGCACGGGCTGGGAAACGAGGAGTTTTACACTCTGGGGGTCATCCCGACACCGCAGACTCCGAGAAGCCACCACTGGTGGCACCTCCCTGCTGTCCCAGGGTCAGCCCCAGTGCTTTGCTCCAAGGCAGGGCACACTCCATGCAGCAGCCCGGGCGTGCTGGGTGCAGGAAGCAGCAGCAGCAGCAGCGGGGTACGTACGGCAGGTGTAAACATCTCTGTACTCCATGTGCTCGTAGTCGGGCAGGATTTTCATAAAACGCCCCGACTTCACCCGTGGGTTTATACCTGAACAGACAGAGCAGGGTGAGTGCCAGCAAACTCTGCTCCACTGGGACCAGCAAACACTTCTGTGCATCTGCACCAACCACGCAGGGAAGTCCTGAGTTTGCTTCCAGTTGTTTCCATCACCCTCAGCCTCACGTGAGCAGGATTTCTCACGCAGAGCTTGTTCCAGATTCCCACAGACATTATTTACAAATTGGCATCCAGTGAACTCCAAGTGGAATCAAAGTCCTTCCTCAAACTCTGCACTGCTGCCTCGAGAAGAACAAGTCACTCCATGGGTGCCAGCCCAGGCCTTGGATTAGTTCTGCTTTCAGGCACTGGAGCTCAGTTCCCATTTTCCCACACCATTTCTCACTCAGGGAATGGAGAAGTCCATGCAGTAATCCCAAATTAACTCCTCTGCAATTAAAGAGGTTTATGGGCCAGTAGAGAAAATGGAAACTGCTCCTGGCACAGGGCAAAGGGCAGAATCTGAGCAGAGGAGCTGAGGTGGGGCATCCTGAAAGCCAGAAATAGCTGCCAAGCATTCCCACTTTGGAGTAACCATCCCTGCTTGGGATTGCTGGCTGGGTACAAACACAGACCTTGCACAGAAGGGCAGGAAAGGCCATCTCAGGGGTGCTTCTCACACATCACGTGTGACCCTTTGCTAATGGATGCCATGGATTTGGCAACTACTCATGGAAACTTAGGTGTGAGAGAGATTTATTGCAGGTTATTAAATAAATAACCTGATTACTCTCTGGAAAGCTGGTAACAGTGGGAATGTTTAGGAAAATATCCCACAGGCTTGCCCTCTCCTCAGCCTCCCTGCCCACAGCCATGGCTGGGAGATACTGGGCTGGAGAGTCACCACTGTCCTGAGCCAGTAAGGCCATTTTTACCCACAACTTGTGCATAAAAACCACTAAGTATCACTTATGATATCTCTGAACCACAGAAGTTATGCAGTGAAAAGGACTACAGGCCATGAAGAGGTGTTGTGCCACTTAAAAATGGCAATGAAGAGCTGAGATCTGACCTGGTATGTGCTGTGTGGCTGCCACCACACAAAGATATGGGATTAATAATAATGGGATAATGGGAATTAAGGGAAGCCTCGAGGGTTAATGGGATATCTGTGTGCTGGCTCAGCATCACTCAGCCCTCCCAGCCAGGAAAATGAGGCAGGTCCATCCCTAGAGTGGTGTGCAATAGGGAAAGAGAGATATTAGGTGATGAAATAATTTTCCTGTGGGTGCTCAGCAAGTCTGTTAAAGATGGGATTAAAGCCCTTCTACCTGTTCTTCTTCCCAGCTTTAAGATGAATGCTTGAGGTCATTGCTACTTCAAGGTTCTAAAGGGTCCCACACCCACAGACATTCCCAAAACACACAGACACCTCCTGCCAGGCTCTTTTCCTTCAGGGAATGCTCATCCCTTTCCCACTCTCCTACAGCCATTTCCTTTCACTGAGATCAAAGCTTAGGAAAAAAAATACCTGTTAATTCCTTTGCAAGATCTGAAAATAGCAAAACAGGATGAAAACCCCTCAATACACCTCATTAAAAAATTAGATTCCATCCTCTTTTCCCACCAAAGGACCGGGAGGCAGAGAAATCCCGACTCCTGGTATTAAATAAAACTCCAAACATGTCAACTTCCCAATGAAACCCTTGCAAGTCAGTCTGAACAACTTCTGCCATCAAAGTTTAATAAATATTCAACATTTCTGTGCTCTCAAAATTGGTATTAAGCAAGATTTGGATTGGCTTCATCACTTACGTTTGGCGTAAACATCTTGACAGGACACTCCTGTGATCTCCAGCTTCCTCAGGTTTTCACACACTCCATATTCTGCAACAACACAGGAAAAAAAGGATCAACTCTGGCACAAAAGGGTTTGGAGTCTTGACATCAGCTACTGAGATCTGATTTGTGCTTTCTTGAAGCTGCCAAGGCAGACCAAGAATCTGATTTTTTTTTTTTGCTTTAAAAACCGGATGCAACTCCGTTGCAGATTCCAAGACGTTTCACAAGCAATGCCTGCAACAAACACACCATAAGGCACAAACACAGCCAGCAAAGTCCCAGCTGCTCACATCTCGGCCAGGAGGAGTGTGAAATGTGGGAGACATCCCCATTCCAGCTGGGACTGTGTGCCTGTTCCCAGCAAATCACTGCTGTGTGCAGCGATTATCTACTCTCACTGAGGTACCCGACAGGGAAAACTGCTTAGCAGGATCCTAAAGGAAAGGTCACAGGCTCGAAAAAGAATGAAACAGAGACATAAAACAGGCCCCAGCATGTACAAATATGGTTACACTGAAAGCAGATCAGATTGAGACAGGGCTGCTGTACAGTCAGATGCCTTTGATTGCTTCCAGAACCCCCTGAAAACAAAGGGAGTTGGAGATCTCAGAGCAGCTTTGAAGCAGAAAATGAGATTCTCTCCTTTCATTTTCAGGAAGTCAACGCTGAACTTCTAAGAAACTTAAAAAAATAAAATCAAGTACTAATGTCTTGATGCCAGGAATTCTCAGAAGAGCAGAGGGAGGAAATGAGAGAAGGGAGATCCCAAAAAATCAGCAGTGACAATGCCACCCTGCTGCAGTGACCCTGAGAGAAAAGTGCCCTCCTTGACATCAAAGACATCAACAGCACAGATGAAACAGCAGCTTTCCTCAGCAGCACAAACACCTGCCAGATATTTGACACAAAACTGTATCTCTGCAGACCCTCATCAAGTCATTAAATACAAAATGTATCCTCAGCTGAGCATCCTTGAATCGACAACTGTGGCTGTGAAGCACCACCTAATGCTGGAAACCTGCTGCAGGAGAGAGCTCAGGTTTCAGATGAGAGGAAAGCAGGAGGTTCCCTGAATTAATTCAGCCTCCTCCTGTCTATAAATACAAGCACACGATGAGAGAGGTTTACTGGCAGCCTGTCTCCAGGGAATACACATCCTGCACACTCTGGCTAGGCAGCAAGATGAGGGGGGCACAGGGCACAACAAACACACTGCCCTCCATCAAAAAATGCCACGGGCAGTGGCAGAATTCCTGCTGGCTTCTGTAGGCAAAGCCAGAGGAAGCTCAGAGGGTTCTCAGCCCCAAGGTGGGCTGGGGAAGCACAATTAGCAGAGCTGAGCTCGCAGGAAGAACAGCCCAGCACAAACAAACCATTCAGTGCTGGGGCTCTGCCAGCTGAGTGCTGCAGCTCCACAGGAGCCTGGCAGTGCCCAGCCAGCCTGCCAGAGCCCTCCAGGCTTCCCAGCACTGCTCTGCACGTGAGAGAGATGGGTAAATACAGCCAAGGGATGCAAATACATCCAAGGGATGCAGGAACAGTGTAGAATGTCCTCAGCTGACTGGAAAGTCCTTGGAAAAGGGCAGGAGCAGCATGGCTTGGGAACAGGCAGCTCCTGTGCACCTAAACAAAACTCATTTGGCCCCAGTGATGCCTCGGGTTTGGCTTTTCTATTTTTCAGGTTCTGTGCTGCTTTAGAGTGCAGTTCTGAGCTCCATATTATGGGATGCTGAGCTCTCTGCACAGAGCAGGGACACAAAACAATTCCTGCTCCAGCTGGGCACCAAGGACAAATGATCCAAAGCTCAGGCCCAGGAGCACAAACAGCGTGGGCTGGAGAGAGAAAAACAAGCAGGATGGGAGTGCCTGGGCTAAAGCTGGAATGGGACAATGAACTGCAAGGTGCAAATGGAGCAGAGCTGATCCCAGTGAGAGCCCCCATGACCAGTTGTCCATTTTTGGGACCATTTTGGTTCCTCTTGGGTGCAGCCCTGGCTGGGCTCTGGTGCTGCCCAAGGTGGATCCATGGAGGAGATCCTTTGAATAAATCCCTGCTTCATTCTCTAACTCTGCCCAGCCTGCACAAGGCATCACCAGGACAGGTGAGATGAGCCCTGGCCGCTGCAGGAGGGAAGGGATTTGTACTGCAAGCAAAGGGAGGAGACACATGGAGGATCCTTCCCAAGTGGAATCTCCAACAGCACCAAGAGTGACATTCCCTCTTCCCACAGCTTCCCAAAGCCTTCTCCCTAATCCATGAATCCCTCGAGTGAGTGCCATGGGAGATCCACCACCAGCAGGTACCTCCAAGTAACAGGGTGGGAAGGGATTTGATGGCAAAGCTTCATGCAAGGGCCCCTGATAACCTGCAGTGAAATTTTAGGAAAGCCTAACTGTTATTGAAGCGGTTGTAATTCCAATCTTACCTGGAAAGAGTCAAATAAACTCCTCTAAATAATACAAAAATTTAGGATTTCTATATTGCTACACATTATTTGTCTCTAAATATCCAAGAGAGTATTATCAAGAAAAAAAATAAACTCATCCTAATGTGCTTTAAGACTCATTTTAGAACTAATTCTTATCCTGTTTTGGTCAGCAAACAGCTACAGAGAATGCCACAGTGATGGCTGAGCTCCATAAGTGCATTATTATGCTCATACCAGCATGGCCATTTTATGGGAAAAAAATCAATCTTCAGGCTCACAGTGCCTAAAAAAAAACAAACCTCCAAATATCATAAGCAAGAAAGGCTTTTGACCCATCTCCTTTTAACTCAGAAGGCAAGAGGGACATAAATTAACAGCAAGCAGAGCTTCAAGATAATGAGAGAAAAATAAAACTGGTAAGGTTTTCTTTAGAGAGAACAGAAATCCCTTTCCAAGAAAGATCTGAAGGGCTTGAGCTTCCTGGAAAATTCCACTTCACTGCAATTAAATCTATTTTAAGGAAATGTATCTCAGAGTAAAGTATTTTTATTTGAATAGTCACCGAAATTCACACCCTTGGAAAATGGCTACTTAATCCTGCTTGCAAAGCAAGGATGGAAATTGGTTTTCAGGTTCCCACTGACCAGCTGGAAAGGCTGCTGGTTTGTAAGGAGTGCTGATTTCCCAAGCACAGGGACATGCTGCTGTTTCCATGGTCACATGCACGGGGTTTGAAGGACTTGGGAAAGCAGTCTCCATTTGGTATGAGCTGCACTAACACTTCTGCAAGTGGCATTTATCCCTGCCCTGCTCCCAGCACTCCCAAGCCTCACATTCCCTGCTCCTCCCCAAGAGAAGCTGTGTCACCTTCACCCTGCATGGACTACTCAGGAGTTTAAAAACAAGCAAGGCTCTTCCATCCCGGGCTGGGAATAACCCCTGTGCTCACATCAAAGCCCAAATTCCTGCTTTTCTGCTGCCCTTCCCAGCATGGCAATGCCAGGGAGCTGCTGGAAGCTGGGTGTGCACATCCACAATTTTGAGGAAATGAGGATGTCTGGCAGAGCTTGATCCCCTTCACCATTAGTGAACTTCCACCGTGTCCTGGCTAATCAAATCTTCCAATTATCCCTGGATAAATGCATGTTCACAAGGCTGGACACAGAACAGAGAGGACAGAAACTCACTGGATTATTCCAGATACCACAAAAATGGGAGATTCTCAGGTAAGCAGCTCTGAAGTGCCAGGTGGACAAATTTGGAACTGGCTTCTTGTTTCCAAAGGTTGAGCAATCAGACTGAAACACACCCAGTCCTCTCCCAAACACTTCTGCCAGGGGAAGGCCTGGGGCTACCATGGAGGAACAGGAGATTTGATCTGCAATAAATGCACCCATTTGTGGAAGCCCTAAAGCAGAAAGGTGGGCACCTTCAGATGTGCAGCTTGCAGACAGGTCTGAGACTCTCTGAAGGGTGGCTGAGAGTGCTGAGCACCTGCCTGAGCAGTGAGGAACAGCCAACCACTGCCAAGCTGGAGCTTAAAAGCCTGGAAAGGTCAGCAGAGATTAAGAAAAGCCACAAACTAACGCCCTACACAATGTTGTCACCTCACACAAAGGGAGGTTGGAGCCTTGTGACTTATGAAAGCCACCTTCACCAGGGCACAGCACTGCAAGAAATGGCTCCTGTTGTGGCAGCATTTGTGCATCAAACTCCTGCATGGATGCCTTGGAGACTTTTCAGAGCTGAACCCCAACCAAAAGTCTCCTTACTGAGTGTACAAACCACATTTCCCACCCTTCTCTCCCTCCTCTTTCCACAGGTCACAAACTTCAGCACCTTGGCTGACATTTTCCAGCAGGCCCAAAAGCTGCTGGAGGTTGTTGTCACAAACAAAAGCCTTTTCTTCCAAGCTCTAGAACTGGTTATTCTGCATTGCTGGTCTGATCCCAGTTGTTCTGCTGCACTTGCCCTGTTCTGGTTAAAGATAAAGTAATGAAAGATTAAGAATGGACTACAAGGTGTTAATCAAGGTAGGTCAGGCCACCAGCCAGGGTGACACGAGCTTCAATTCTGCTCCTGCTGCAGAGACCAGCAATCTCCTATTTATAGAAAACATGGAAGTGGCTGCAACCTCCCCTTGCCAAGGAAGCAATCCAGAGACATTGTTTACCCCAAACAGTTGCAATGATAAAAGGACAATAGCTCTGCCAGTCGTGTCAGCGTTACACAACCCCCCCTGCTTCACCCCAGCTCCCCACCAGCAGCAAAAGCCACTCCACTCCCAGGCAGACAAGTCCTCTGGACACTTGGAATAATCACAGCATGTTTTCAGACTAATCTACAGCTGGGCTGGCCCAGAGCAGGGCAGAGCAAGACATCAACAGTGCATGGACCGAGGGCTCCATCCAGCTTGGGGCACAGCCAGGCTGCTCCTGCCCAAGAGGGAGGGAAAAAAAAAACAGCCAAAACAAAGCCCTGCAACAACAGCTTCTCCCAGAGAAGCTTCTCTCTCTTCTGATTATTTCAGGATTCTTTCCTGCCTCTGCACTGCTCTGCACTCCTAAAAACAGAAGTGGTTTTGCACATGCAGCTGACAGCGAGATGAAGTTTCCCAGCTACTCCTGGAACATCGTGCTGGGTTTGGCTGATCCTTGTGGAGCCCTTCCAACTCAGGATATTCTGTGATTCCATGATCACCAGGAGGCTTCAGAGTGAATAAAGCAGCAAGGCACACGTGCTCCTGTTCTGTTTTTAGGACATGCAGCCTCACAACAAGGCTCAGGCAGACACAAACACACACACTGAGCTCAGATGGGAACTGGCTTTGGAAAAGATTACAAAAAACGATGGCATTTTATGTTTACATTTTATGTTTGACTACCACACAGCCACCAGTGTATGGCTGTGCAGAAACACGGCACAGAATATTTTAGGTTTTAAATATATATTTATTTACCAACACCTGATGTTTACCTATAAAATAATGCCCAGTTTTATACTCCTGTGTACAACAACTCAAAGTTACAGTCCTACCTCAGCAGAGAATGCAAAGCACCACAAACAGCCTGAGAAGTCCAACTGGGGGAACTGCTTGGAAAACCAGAGCTGGATAAAAGATTCAGAATCAGTTTCACCATGGCAGGAAGGTTTTGGCCAGGAACTGCCCCTTATCTGTTCAGCACAGCTTGGGCACCTGCCTTTGGTACAGGATCCTCCTCAGCCACAGCAGCAGCCACCAAAGCACTCTCTGACACTGCTTGGAATGGATATGTTGGGAAACTGGAGAAATTACATGCAAAGAGAAACAAAATTTGGTTTATACACCTCTCACCTGGCAGTTAGCTAAGGGCATAGACAAAAGTGCTCTCTTGATACCTTCCCTTCCTGTCCAGGTTAATTTTAGCCATACAAATTCCACTGCTTCCTTCATTTCAGCTGAGCTTTTTGGACATTGCTTTATCCATTGGAAAGAAAATCCAAGGAGCAGACATGAATTTGATAAATAAATGTAAATCCTCATCAGACCTAATTCAGTAGGTCTTTCTTACAAGCCAACCTAGCCTAGAGTTAAAAGTGACATAGATTTCTATATACATATTTTGCCAGGATCATAACCTATTAAAATAATTAATCAGTGAAGTTTTGCAAACCATTCATCAAATACACAAATCTCCAAATCACAGGAGAGAAGTATTAACACCATTTCATTAGCCTGTCTCTTAAAAGCAGTGTTAAATTATCGGGACAATGCTGAATTATGAAATAATGCTTTGGTTTACATTTTCCAGGTGCAGCCTTTGTGCTGTCCAAAGGTTCTTGGACAGTGCTGATAAGGCACAAATTCATTCCCTGCAAGGTTTCAGGCATTCCACCAGATTCCCACTGCAGGCAGCCACTGACATTCCCAAATCTCCCATCCCCGTGCCCCCACTGGTATTAAAAACAGAAAGCAAACAGGAAAATACACATGACTTCATGTGCTGGCAGCAGGAGCCCCTGGCAGGATGGCAGCGTTTGGAGGGAGGATGAGCACAGCCTTGGGAGGTGGGACAGGACCGAAATAAACAGAGAGGACAGAGAGCCACAGCGGTGGGAGGAAGAGGATGAGGAGTAAGGAGGGAGAACCGCGGCCTCACAGAGGAAAAAAACGCCTCCCAGGCCTTCACATTAGGATGCTGCAGCACAGCATCCTTGCTCCAGAGGATTCCTGGGAAAGGCACAGCCGAACCTGGAACCGCTCCACACCGGCTCTGTGCTTCCCCAAAGGATGCCCTTCCCCAGGCCCGGCCTCCTCCGGACCCAGCTCCCGGTGCATCCCCCGTGTCCCCAGCAATCCCAAGGTCCCCCCTTCTCCTCCCCGGTGCAGGGGCTGAGCACTCCCTGCCCTCGGGATTCCCCAAGGACACGCAGCACGGAGGCATCACCTCCCATCCCAATCCTCCGGCGGACAAGCCCAGCTCGACGCCCTTTGCCGCAAGTCAAGCGCCACCACCAAGGGAGCCGAGGTGCGCCCCCTTCTCCCCCCGGCACGCGTGGAGCCCCGCGAGCCACGGCCCCGCAGCCCAAATCTGATTTCCGTCCTGCAGTGAAACGCCTGTCCTGCCCCAGCCCTCCAGGACCCCCCGCCCATCGCCTCTTGCACCCTCCGCGCCTCCCCCCCGCAGCCCCGGGCCGCGCATCGCTCGGGCGGGCGGTACCTTCGCGGCAGCGCCGCCGCCAGATCGTGTCGGTGCGGAGGATGCGGCGGAAGGTGGTGCAGACTCGGGCCAGGCTGGGCAGGTCGGTACCGGGCAGGGAGCCGAAGATCTGCACCAGGAGCTCCGGGGGCAGCTCCAACAAAGACAGCGGAGCCCGCCCGGCCGGGCAGGCCTCGATAGAAGGCGGCAGCGGCCGCCCGCCTTCAATGCGCTCCGCGGCTTCATCGTCCTCCGTGACGCCGCCGCCTCCCGCTTCCTCGGGGTCCGTATCGGTGTCGGGCTCGCTGTCGGCGGCGCCGCGGCGCTGCTCCCGGGCCGCGCCGCGCCGGCGGCAGCCGCGGGCCGGCCCCACGCCGCACAGCCGGGCACACACGGCCATGGCCGCCGCCGCTCTGACCGCGGCCCCGGGGCGCGCCGCCGTGCCCGCCGCGGCCCGTGCCCGCCGCGGGCCCCGCCCACCGCAAAGCCCCGCCAATCAGCGCCGCCCATCCCTCCGCTGGGCCGCGCCTACCGCGCGGCTCCTCCAATCAGCGCCTCGTCACCTGGCCGCGCCACGCCCCCGCCGGTACCGGGCGCCGGGTCCCTCACCGACACCACCAGCGGGCGGCCCCCTAGCGGGCGGACGGACAGCGCGCATGGCGGCGCCGGTGCCCGGTAACGGGGCGCGCTGCGGGCCGCTGCAGGGCTGGGGGCGCGTTCACCGCGTCCCGTCCCGCCTCCCGCCCCAATTCCATGGAAAAAAACAGACATTCCCTTCCCTTGGGAAAGTCTGGCTGAGGGAGAAGGGAGGAGAGGAAAAAAAAAAGGAGGAAACCATCTCTGCCCCGTGTGAGGATCGAACTCACGACCTTCAGATTATGAGACTGACGCGCTACCTACTGCGCTAACGAGGCTCCTCGAGAAACGAGCTCGCTCGCAGGGCTCTTGTTCCTGCGCCTCCGCCTCCGGGCCTTTCTTGGTGCTCGTGTCTTCACCGCCATTCCCTCGGTGCTGCCTAAGAAATCTATTTCCTTACAAAAATCTCCTTTTCTGTTTTCTGCACCTCTTTTGATTGTTCCGTTGTTTTTTTTTTTTTTTTTTTTCCCATTCCTTCTTTTCCCTGCAGACCTTAGATTTTTTGCAAGTGGTTCCTCCTTCTTCCTACAGTGTTTCAAAAGAAACATCTTGGGGTTTTGTCTTTTTTTTTTTTTTTTTTTTCTGTGTGTGTATTTTTTTTTGGAAATGGCTCCTTTTTATTCCACGTTGTTCTGCAAAACAGCTGCAGAGTCCTTTGGGGTTCCTGAGCATCCTCGTGCTGCTGGCCAGGAATAGACTGTGAGGGCTGTGCTGACAACAGGCTCACGAGGAAATCAAGTTGCTTCCACATAATTAACAAAAATTAGAGCCAGCCTCGTTTGCTGCGAAGAGACGCTGTTCAGCTGGGATTTCTGCAGTGGAATGAGCTCCCTGCTCTCAGAGAGTGCTCAGCACAAGAGGGTCCCCAGTGATGCTGGCTGAAGTGCTGCCCTGAATCCTAATGGAGGGGCCTCACCCTCAGCGAGGGTCCCACGGATGCAGTCGCCATGACAATCGAGCAACAAATCCCCAAAGTGGCAGAAGACAGGAAAACAGGGATTTAATTGATGCAGGAAGTCTGAGAGCATCGCCCACGAGAATCACTGCAGGGAGGCTGCTCTGCAGAGCAAGGAGCTGGCAGAGGATGAAGGAGGAACAGACCTTTGGACACCGTAGAATCTCACAATGGTTTGGGTTGGCAGGGACCTTAAAATCATCCCATTCCACCCCCTGCCATGGCAGGGACACCTTCCACTGTTCCAGGCTTCTCCAAACCCTGTCCAGCCTGGCCTTGGGCATTTCCAGGCATCCAGGAGCAGCACAGCTGCTCTGGGCAACCTGTGCCAGGGCCTCAGCACCCTCCCAGGGAAGGATTCCTTCCCAATATCCCATCTAAATCCACTCTCTGGCAGTGGGAAGCCATTCCCCTTGTCCTGTCCCTCCATCCCTTGTTCCCAGTTCCTCTCCAGCTCTCCTGGAGCCTGTTTAGGCCTTGGAAGAGCTCTGAGTTCTCCCTGGATTCTTCTCCTTTCCAGGTGAGCACCCCCAGCTCTCTGTCTCCAGAGCAGAGTTCTCCCAATTTTTGGAGCACCCCTGGCTCCTCTGGACTCTCTCCAGCAGCTCCACATCCTCCTTACGTTGAGGGCTCCAGGACTGGACACAGAGCTCCAGTGGGATTTCATGAGAGCAGAGAAGAGGGGAGAATCACCCTCCTTGTCCCACTGCTCACAGTCCTTTGAGTCTCACCAGACCAGACGAGATGCTTGAGCTGCCCACAGATTTTGCCAAGGGTCTGATGGGCAGCTGTTGTTGTCGGGGTCAGGAAACCCTGATTGCCAAGGATCTGGCTGGCCGTGGATATGGGATTGATTTATTAAAGAAATCTGGATATTGATCTAGCACCGATATCCAACTGTGATGGACAAAAACTCTCTGACAGTTTAAAGTTAGAACGTGTATGTTCATTGCGGCGCCGGGCAGCGTGCGGGACAGCTCCCAAATCCACACTGCACCTTTCCAATGATTACAGAGTCCTTTTATCCACACCAGAATTGAATACCCAAAATACAAACACATATTCATCATTTAGTACATCCCATTCCTCGTTTTGTATGCTAATCGTTCCCAAAGCTGTTAAGCATGCGCAGTTTGTTCCTTGAAATGGGACGGTGGTGCCTTCCATGGGGAGGGGTCCCAAAATGAGGAAGTCAATGAAGTCTTCCTCATTCTGACCTTTCTACCTTTTCAATGCAAATATGATAAATGAACCTTGGTAGAACTCCCATTCCCTGTCTTCAATTGGTTTCAGAGCAGAGGAGGCCCACAATTGTCTCATGTTCCTAAAAGCTGTTTGCTTCATTATAAACCCAGCTAACTAAACATTGTGCTGACAAGCAATCAATTATTAGTTAACTACTAACTCTTAACTTCATCAAGGCCTACTCATTTATTTTAATTCACTCCAGTAAGGCTTATCTGTAACTAAAATCTTAGCTCCTCTAAAAATCTCTAAATCCCTTAAAGTTTATGTTTCAGGATGATGACGTGACGAGTCCAGGCTGCCTGGCTCATGGTACAAACAACATTTTTCCAGCCCTGGGATGAGTAAATGCTCGGCTTCTCCCTGGCTGAGCCACAGCATTCCACCCCCTGACTCTGCCCACGGGCAGGATGAGGCGTCATTTTTAGTGCTGTGCAAATCCTTTGGGGCCTCAGTGATGGACAAATGGAGTGCCCACAGTTCTGATTACATTACAAAAAGCTGCTCCAAGCATCTAAACCAAGGCACATGGGCAGTGAGTCATGTAAACCAAACATCAAACCTTTGGAAATACGGCCGGAGCTGTTTTCCACCTGTAGGGAATCAAGTGGCTTTTCCCACGTTACATTATGCTCAGCTGGTACTTAAAGGTTCTGACACAGCTTTCGAAGGGCTTGTCATGTCTGTTTGTTTAGGAAGTGATGGATTCATGGAGGGGACAGGGGAAAGTACTGATGGCAAGGATTTTCGTGTGAATGAAACAAAAGATGTCCTGGGTGACACTGCCTGGAGCAGAACCACGGCAGTCTGCAGCACACACATGCTTTCCCCTCTTTTGCTTTCATATTTTTATCTGAACTTTATTCTTTCTCCTTTCCTACTGAATGCTCCTGCTGCCTAATCACCCTACAACCTTCTCTCCTTTCCCTCACCCACCTGACCCCTATAACCTGACACCACAATCTTGGCTCCGTGGGTGCTGAGCCACATTTCTCACCCATCAGACTTCCCTTGGCCCACTGACCCCCTTCCCAGTCCAAGCCAGCAGAAGGCAGGACTGGAAAGGGCCCATCACAGATCCATGCCAATTCCCACGGAGCTCCATTGCCCCGTGCTGATTTCCTGCAGATGAAGAAGAGCAAAGGGAAAAGGCAGTGCCCACGTCCATCCCACACTGATGTCAGCCAGAGCCCAGCAAAGTCTGAGGCAAATCTCCCCGTGCTCTGTGTGACCGTGTTTCCCCTTCTAATGGGACAGAGTGAGGGAATCCCAGCCCTTCATCACTTCAGAGAGGAGAAGCAATTGCTGTCTCAAATTTCCACTGCTATTCTTGTGGAGCAACACACAATAGTTTTGGAGCCTGGGCACATCCAAGGTCCTTGAGGCCCAGTGCACAACAGGGAGGTTATAACTGAGTATCACCTTCAGCTTCAGTCATCAAAGTCTAAAACTGCTGCTCTCTCCCCTATCTTACCAAATCCATTATCTGAATCAACCAGCTTTGTTTGTGGCAGTAGGGGAAACAGGAGAAGTGCGTTATCATCATCTCCCATCCTCTGTGGCACTGTCTGAGCACCTTCCTTGGAAAACATTCCCAGAGTAATGGCCTGGAGCCTTCCAGTGCTGCTGTCTGAGGCAGGCAGCTCGCAGCCCTTACCACAGGGCTCTTGAAAAAGGATGTAGCGAAAGGGGAAATGTTATTGTTTCATTCCCCCTCAGCAATTACGGAGCTGATGCAGCTCTCGCTGTAGTCAATTAGTCTTCACGCTCACTAAAGGGCTTTGGATGGGTCCCAAAGTTAGTGTCCTCATTTTCTGTAATCCTGGAAGTGTTTATGCCTTCCCAGGCTCTGAGCAGGGATGAGCCAGCTGATGGCATACCCAGCCAATTATAACCAGAACAGCGAGGAGAGAATGATTTATTTTCCATTTGGCAAGAGGGACAGAAAAGTATGGCAAGGCAGGCCGAGACAGATGAACAAACCCTGTCTGCAAGCCCTGTTTGCCACAGAGAGTTTTGCAGCATGTTTTTTTGGCATGGGCCTACACTGAGATTTCTGCTTTGTAATAAAAAACAAAGACTGCTCCTGCCTCCTAAAAAACTGCTCCCATCCTTGGAGGGAGGACACATCAAAGAGAGAATATCCCAGTAGAAAGGCCGAAGAGTTTTGCTTTGGTTTTTGTAATGTGTATATTTTAAGCTGGAAAACAGCTCTTCTTGTCCTGGGTCTATGATTTCCCACTTCCTTGCTTTGTGGACATTGATCTCACCAGATTTTGCAGGATAAACAGCATTGGACAGGCTGGGCTCTTCAGGGAAAATCCAGAGCACTGCAGAAAATCTGCTGATGGCTCAGGAAGTGGTCACATCCTTCTGCTTTAGAGCAGAGCTCCGTGCCCTCTCTTTAACTGGCTCCCCGCTGCCAGAGGGCAGGGATAGATGGGATACTGGGAAGGAATTCTTCCCTGTGAGGGTGGTGAGGCCCTGGAACAGGTTCCCAGAGAAGCTGTGGCTGCCTCATATCTGGAAGTGCCCCCTGGACAGGGCTTGGAGCCACGTGGGATTGTGGAAGGTGTCCCTGCCACAACAGGGGGGTGGCACTGGATGAGCTTTAAGGTCCCTTCCAAGCCAAACCTTTAAGATCACTTCCAGCCTTCCACCCCCAAACATTCCATGATTCTATGATTTATGGAAGAGAGTATGATCTTTCTTCAACGTCATGTCCTTGCTTCCATGAGGAATCAGTTGATGTAAAGGCTGTGAGTGCCTGGAGTCACCCAAGATGTCACAGCACTTCTACCACAAGCAGTTCTTGTCCCTCCAGCTTTGGCCCTAGTCCAGCCTGGACAATTTAGTCCTGTTCAACACCTGGAGCAGCTCAGCTGGCAGAAGGATTCCCCTGCTCTGGAGGGGTCAGGTGTTGGGGGTGCTATTCCTGGCTGCTGACCCGTGGTTGTGCAATCCCAGGAAGCTCAACGTCAGCGAGGAGAATGTTTTCTGAAGCACAGGCAACGTCGTGCTCAGTTAATATTTGAACACGTGGGGGATTGCTTCAATCCTAGGAGTATCAAAAATCAGGGGGAGACCTTGCTATTCCACGGTTTCCCTGCTCTGCCTCCCGCGCTCGCGCTGTCGTTGCTGCTTGCCAAGATGTTATGGATTTTCTGAGTGAAATCAGTACACAAACACAACTCAGTGCTGCTGACACCAACTGATCCGCCGTGTTCCATCAAGCAACATCTCCCATTTCAAACTTGATCCTGGAGCCAAGAGCTGTTTGCTGGAACAGCAGGAACAGCAGGAACTGACGTCAGTTATGGCACCCAGCAATGATGTCTTGGGCAATCCTTCTTGCACGGGGAGTGCAGGGAGTTTTTAGCCAAACATTCTAGGAAAATGATGTTTTTGTGATGGCATTGCACGTATCTGTGTGTTAGCTTGGATTTACCATCCCAAAAAAGAGTGTCTAACAGTCTAGAACATGTGACATTCCAAAAGACAGTGTTGTGCTCCCACTGAGGGACGGGCTCAGCTGTTGTAAGGCCTCAGAGAAAACCCACCCAGGCAAAATGTGGGGTTTCTCTCTAGCTTCACTTCTCTCAAATTACACTTTTCTACCCCCAAAACAGATATTTTGCCATTCTTATCACTTCTTCCTTAAGTTCACCTAACTCAGAAGGTGAAATTTGAAGTGTGGGAATTTGTTCTTAAGGGTAGCCACCATCTTGAGGCAAATTTAAGATTAAAACTTCCCAGAAGAGTTATTTTAAGGCACTGCAAACAATTCTCTACAGTCAAATTCCGCCTGAAAATCTCCAATAGCAGCTGGGTAATGGCTGCACACTTATAAAAAAACCAAACCCACATTAATCTTGAGCTGAGCTGGATCGATAAGAACAATTTGTGAGCAAAGAACTGAGGGGAGGTATTTTAATTCAGGTTGAAATGCAAGTTATTATCGGCACAGTGTTCCTCCTTTTATTTTATGGGAATTTTCTCTCTGTGTTCCTGGTGAATTTAATACTGCTGACAGCTGCTGAGCTCCCAGCCCCACACACTGAGTGCTGTCTTCCAGGAAGGGTGCAGCACTGCAGAGGAACAGCTTTGTCTGTTCCTTTGAAAAAAAAAAAATCCTTTTCAGTCCTGTTGTACCAGAAAAATGAGGGGATGATTTATTATTCTGAATGTGAAATACACTCCTTTCATTGTAAGGCAGCTCATGTGGGAAAAAAATAGGAAAAGTGGGAGTTTTTCCCAAGGGAAATGCTGTGAATATCAGCCACGGTTTGGAGTCACTGTTCACAGTGGATTTTTAACAAAAAAACACCAACCCAACCTTGTGGAAGACAGAACTGTTGGGAAAACCTGTGTTGCTTTTTTTTTTTACTTAGTATTTAGTCTGGTGTATTAGGTGCAGACAGGAGGACCCGAGCAGGAATCCAAACCCAGCCTGTGCTCTAACCTGCTTTGTAAATTTGGGAAATCACATCTCCTTTGCCTCACGCAAAACTAGGGCTGACAGGGATTGGAGGGGATTATTTACCCCATCCTTCTCCCTGAGATCACAACGATTCTCCCTGAACTCTTCAGAGCAGATGTTTTACTAATTTCTCGTTAAATAAAAACATCCAAAGGTGATTATTCCATTTCTTTCCTAGGGAATTTCTTCTGGTGCTCAACAGTTCTTACCCTTAGCCCAGTCCCTAATTTCTGTGGCCTTTTCCAAGCTGTAAGCTCATTATTTCTCATCCTGGTCCCGCAGCATGCAGGGAAGAGCTAATTCCCTCCCGCTCTGCAGAAAGCTTTTGCATATTTGAAGACAATGTAATGCCCCCTTTGGGTTAAGTCTCCTCTTCCTCGGCCTAAATGCTTTGTAAAGTGCTCTAAGGCCAGGATAAAAACGCTCTGTGGCTCCATTTTTGAAGGGCTGTGTTCCAGCGCTGTCGCCGAGCCTGAAGCCAAAGCATTTTCCAAAGCAGCGTTTTCTCACCAGGGCTGGGGAGCTGTGCTGAGGCAGAGCTGATCCCAAAGGCTATGTCCATGCTGTCATTCCAACTGCTCCTAACACCTTCCTCAAATCCAGACTCGCCAACTGTCTGTGCTGTCGACACACAGACACGGGCGAGGGCTGAGCTGAGGAGGGAAAGGTCAGGCGAGTCTTGGTGTGGATCTAAGTTTCCTTCTCACAGTCTCTGCGGATTATTTATGAGAGGGGCATGTGATAGCCCAGCCTGTCAGCAGATACTCTGATTGTGGCTCTCCCCAAGCACCATATGGATGCTTTCAGCCGGAGCTGCAGCCCTGCTAACAGTCGGCTTGTGGATGCAAAGCGCACGGCACACAGAGCCCAGAATTGTCAGCCCTGACACCAGGACGCACCTGTACGCCCCAAAAGTAACATTATGTGGTTTCATCCTCCTGCCTTCAGCCCTCAGACACAATTCGGACAGCATGGTGGAATTTCCTCAGCCTGGAAAATGTTTTTTTTTTTAAAGGCAGGCATTTAAATAGAGTCCTGTTGACACAGAAATTTGGGATTGGTGTTTTAAGTTGCAGATGTATCAGGGTTCTGCTGGTCATCCATGTCTCACCTGCTATCCCTGGACAGTGATGTGATGGACAGAGCAATCACACACCTCAGGGCTGTATTTCCTTGTTAGTCACATCTTTAATGGCCTCATAATGACAGGCCACTGGAACTGCATGACCCTGAATCACAAAGTTAGGTCATGAACCCTCATTCCTTTGTGTGAGTGCAGACTCACTCCAACTTCAATGCATTGCTCCACCCCAAAAATGCAAAAACACTGATAATCTCTAAGATGGTTGGAAAACTGTCCTTCTCCCTGTACTCCTAAGGACAATCCTGGTCACAGCTCCCTGTCCCTTGGATTGTACAGCGAGATCCTGTTGCCCTATTGCTGCAAAATCCTCCTTAAATTCAAAACATGGTGCCAGGAACGTATGTGAGAGAAAGAGAGAGATGCAGCTGAAAGGCTCCAGCCAACAGCTTGTGTCAGAAAGCTGCTAAGCAGGAAACAGTTGGGCAGTTTTACTCACAGTGTGGTATCTGTGACTGAAGTTGTGATTTAATCAATTCCTCACAAACCGCATGAGGCCGGGGGGTGGCTTCCAAGAGAATCGGAGCACCTGCTCCTAAAATTTTGTTCTTCAAATGTAAACTCTACCCGTATCCATGTCAATGTGAAGGCAAACTGGTGACAGATCATTGAACTTGCACTTTTGCATGGAGAAAAGTGCTTAAGTGTTCATGTTGAAGGGGATGTTGTGGGCCACTCCAAGGTGGCCATTGTGCAACTTCATGGAATCATGGAATAATGGAATACCAGGCTGGAGGGGACCTCAAACATCATCTGGCCCAACCTTTCTTGGCAAAAGCACCATCGAGACAAGATGGCTGAATCTTAAAAGTGCCCAGGATTGGGGAAGCCACCACTTTCCTGGGGAGATTGTTCTTTTTTTGTGTCACTGAGTGAGGAACACGGCCTGGCGCCGAGACAGCCATGGCTGTGTCACTGAATGAGGAACCCTGCCTGGCACTGAAATGGCCATGGCTGTGTCACTGAATGAGGAATACTGCCTGGCACTGAAATGGCCATGGCCGTGTCACTGAGGAGAACACGGCCTGGCACCGAGGTGGCCATGGCTGTGTCACTGAGAAAGAACCCTGCCTGGCACTGAAATGGCTATGGCTGTGTCACTGAGAAAGAACCCTGCCTGGCACTGAAATGGCCATGGCTGTGTCACTGAGAAAGAACACGGCCTGGCACTGAAATGGCCATGGCTGTGTCACTGAGAAAGAACACGGCCTGGCACTGAAATGGCCATGGCTGTGTCACTGAGAAAGAACCCTGCCTGGCACTGAAATGGCCATGGCTGTGTCACTGAGAAAGAACACGGCCTGGCACTGAAATGGCCATGGCTGTGTCACTGAGAAAGAACACGGCCTGGCACTGAAATGACCATGGCTGTGTCACTGAGGAGAACACTGCCTGGCACTGAAATGGCCATGGCCGTGTCACTGAGGAGAACACGGCCTGGCACTGAAATGGCCATGGCTGTGTCACTGAATGAGGAACACGGCCTGGCACTGAAATGGCCATGGCTGTGTCACTGAGGAGAACACTGCCTGGCACCGAGGTGGCTATGGCTGTGTCACTGAGAAAGAACACGGCCTGGCACTGAAATGGCCATGGCTGTGTCACTGAGAAAGAACACGGCCTGGCACTGAAATGGCCATGGCTGTGTCACTGAATGAGGAACCCTGCCTGGCACTGAAATGGCCATGGCTGTGTCACTGAGGAGAACACGGCCTGGCACTGAAATGGCCATGGCTGTGTCACTGAGGAGAACCCTGCCTGGCACTGAAATGGCCATGGCTGTGTCACTGAGGAGAACCCTGCCTGGCACTGAAATGGCCATGGCTGTGTCACTGAGGAGAACCCTGCCTGGCACTGAAATGGCCATGGCTGTGTCACTGAGAAAGAACACGGCCTGGCACTGAAATGGCCATGGCTGTGTCACTGAGGAGAACACGGCCTGGCACTGAAATGGCCATGGCTGTGTCACTGAGGAGAACCCTGCCTGGCACTGAAATGGCCATGGCTGTGTCACTGAGGAAGAACATGGCCTGGCACTGAAATGGCCATGGCTGTGTCACTGAGCAGAACCCTGCCTGGCACTGAAATGGCCATGGCTGTGTCACTGAGGAAGAACACGGCCTGGCACTGAAATGGCCATGGCTGTGTCACTGAGGAGAACACTGCCTGGCACTGAGGTGGCCATGGCTGTGTCACTGAGGAAGAACATGGCCTGGCACTGAAATGGCCATGGCTGTGTCACTGAGTGAGGAACACTGCCTGGCACTGAGGTTGCCACGGCCGTGTCACTGAGAACACTGCCTGGCACCGAGGCGGCCATGGCCGTGTGTCGCAGAGCGGCAGCACCGCCAGAGCACCGTGACATTCCCACAGCCGGCTGGCCGTGCCTCCCCGAGCGAGGAGCGCGGCCGGGCCGGCGCTGCCCCGCGCCACACTCAAGATGCCGGCGGGGCGAGGCGGAGCCGCCGTGACGCGCCGTCAGCTGACGGCCGAGCGGCCGCGGCGGCGCGGGGGGCGGGCGCCGGCACTCGGAGGTGTCCGCTGCCGCCGCGCAGAGCCGCCGCCGGGCCCGGGCCGAGCGAACGCCGCCATGCCCTCGGAGAAGAGCTTCAAGCAGCGCCGCACCTTCGGTGAGCGCCCCGGGGAGGGACGCGGCGGGGTGAGGCCCGCCGGAGCTCCCGTGTGCCGGCGGGCTGCGGGGGGGATCGCCGGAGAGGAGAGGAGAGGGGAGGAGAAGAGAGGGGAGGGGGCGATGGCGGTGGGAGCAGCGAGGATCCGCGGGCGGCTCCTGCTGACAGCGGGGCCCCGCGGGCGGAGCGGGCCCGGGGCTGCCCCGGTGTCCCGGCCTGCTCGGGGCTGTGACCGAGTCAAAGCCCGGCCCGTCCTCCGGGGTTGTTTACCCGGGCGCTTCGGGACGTGGGGGTTTTGTGGCGTCGCGAGGTGTGGGGTGGCAGCTGCGCTGTGCCCGATCTGTGCTTGGGGTGGGGAGATCTCTTCGTGGCATCATCCATTATCGACTGCAAAACTCCCAGGAGCCTGGAAACATCCTCGGCGTGTGTGCCAGGAGCTGGGCCTGCCCTTCCCTCCGGTGTCTGCTCGGTGTCCGGCGGCCTCTGCGCCAGTGGCAGCGGAATTAAAGCTCTCCTGGCAGCCGGTGCCTGGCGCGGGGAGAGGAATTCTCCACCCGGGCAGCCGCGGCTGGGCTGGGGCGTGGGGCTCCTGTCTCTGTTTGGCTGTTGAAAACTAGCAGGGCATCGAAAAGAGCTGTGTAATGATGGCTGGGAAAATGAGATTAGTGCCTTTCGAGAAGATAGAGCCGTGCCACGCTTCTGTGTGCGCTCAGGATGGGACCGGAGCAATCAAAGGGCTCGGGATCTGCCCATGTGTATCAGCGAGGGAGGCTGAAGCGCTGCGAGGGTAACACGAACTGGCAGCGTAACCTATTTCTGCATGAACTATAAAATCCCGTACGTGAGATGGAATTGGTGGAAGTAATTGATCCAGATTTTCCTTTCTTCCTGCCTTTGGGTTGAAGTCAAGCTGCTTAAGAGAGCTTTGTGATGTGCCCACCCTTGCCTTCTCTGTTGTGCTAAATGTGAGCTGTTCCTGCAGCGAAGCGGGGAGGATGTGGATCTGACAAAAGTCTGTGTTTATGCCACCCCTTTTCTCAGAGCCTTCCAAAACTGTTGTTGACCCCATCGCCTGTCAGCAGCCTCTGTTGCAGGTATTAAGTTCGGCTAGGATGGCAGCCAAGCAGTTGCCACTGCAACTACTGTCGTCAGAGAACAGTGTTTATCTGTGGCCGACTGGGGCCTGATTTTGAACACACCACACACAGTAATCTCCATGATTTGCCCGGTTTATGTTCCTTCTACCCCAGGGAGTTCTGCTGAATAACATTGCTGTGAACAAACCTGTTCCAGCTGAAAAGTTAGTGCTTGCCAGGTGGATGGTTGGTCTCACTCTCTCCACGTATCTTTTGTGTTTTTGGTTAATCTATTAAACTGTTTTAACGAGGTGGAACTCTCTGCCCTTGAAGCGCTCCCGCTGGGAATGTGGGGTGGCTTTCAGGTGAAGGCTTCGCGTGCTCCTTGCCTGAGTTCTGCTTGATTCACCTGCAGCTGCAAACGGTGATTCAGGGCAGCTGCATTCCTTGCCGGGCTCCTGAGGAGGATGTGTTCCATGGGCACAAACACGGACTGAGCAGACTGAGGGATGTTATTGCTGAGTGTCCTGCCATTAGCATTCCAACGGGGAGCTGGCCTAAGTGCTCCTCTCCCTAGGCAGGTGTGTGTTCAAGCCATGATGCAACACTAAATCATCTCTCTCTGAGCTGTTTGGAACCTGAAAACAGCCTGGAAAGCCCCGTCCTGCTGAAGAAGAGAGGGCTTAAAATTGAGTTCACTGAATCTGAAAGTAGGCAGGGGACACAGATGAGGCGGCCCCTGAAAGCGGCCGGGCTGTTTACTCTGCCTCGTGTACTTTAGCCAGGTTCATGATATCTGTTCTATTAATATTTCTGTCTGAGGAGAGGTGAACTTTATCCCGAGAATTGGCACGGAGAGTGGCAAAATGTATAGGTCCAGCAGAGCCTCCAGCAGCTCCTGCAACAATGGGTGAGGCCGAGTCAAAATAAAACCTGGAATTTGGTAACAGGAGAGCACACAAGGAAAGCTGATGCTGCCAGGCTTGGGCCAGTCCCGGGGCTCAAATAATTGTTGACCATTTCCTCTTCTGGGACCTGACAGAAATAGCACAGGGTATTTAGTTGTTAATTTGGGTGGTGTAATTTGAGGCCGTAACTGTGTGAGGTTAAATGTGTGCTTCAGTGGGCAGAAAGTGAGGGGGTGTGGGGAGGAAAGGATCTCCTTTAACACTTTCTAGGAGTGCCAGGCAGGTGCACACAGCGCTTGTCACCTTGGGTTAAGGAGCAGGAGATCAGCTGTCACAGGAGAGGCTGTACTCCTGATAGTGCTGGCCCATTTGGAAATTGATTTGCCTGAATTTCCTCTTCTGGCTTTTCCTGACACGTGGTCCCTCTGCTCAGCGGTGGAGAAATAAGGAAATAACAGCATTAACTGTGAATGCTTAAACAGATTTTTTTTGTTTCATCCCTTGCAGAACAAAGAGTGGAAGATGTACGACTGATTCGGGATCAGCATCCCACTAAAATACCAGTAAGTCCAATTCTTTTACTTTTTTTACTTCAGCTTCCAGCCTCGTGGTCTTTTTAGCAGTTAGAAACCTGTGAAAGAGCTGTCCTGAGGAGACCAAATGAAAACGTGGCTGTTCAGGGTGGCTAAGCCTGGGTTTCAGGAGCATTCTCAAGCAGTAATTCTCAGGGTTGGTGTGGTGCAGCAAGGTGCTCCCAGGGGCTGGAGGAAGTGGCATTTCCGGAGTTTTGCACTTGTGTGTTGTAACTTGGAAGAAAACCACGCCCCAGCTGAGCTCTGAGATCCTCCTGAGCGCCCAGCTCCTCTCGCTGTGGTTTTCTTCTCTGAATTAAGAGTGTTCAGAGGCTCAGCAAGAGGAGTAGAGGCAGATATGGATTTGCTCATCAGCCTGTGCTGAGAAGGACAGAAATGCTTTTCTCCTGGGATGGGCCTGTGCTTAGGAATGCTGCTGGGCTGTCCAGCTCACCCTGGATATCACCCCTCACCCTGTCACTCTTGAGCTGCTCAGCTCCAAATGCTGCCTAAGTTTGTATTTTTATTTTACTTACATCCTCAAAGTTAAAAATGCACAGAATATCCTACAAGCAAAAGGCATGGATTATGTTGTGTCCCTCCCATCACAGATGGGTTCTTCAGCAGAGGGAACTGAATGGGACCCTCAGCCTTTGGCTCTGTGATGAGATTTGGTGACCCCAGTGTGTGGAAATTCTGCTGTGAACCAACTGCTGCAAACTGTCCCCACTCCCTGAGCGAACTCACTGACAGAAGCTGCTGTAGAAACAGAAACTGAAAGGTTTCAGCTTTCCTTGGGCTTTAAACTCCTTCCTTCACTTTGGAGCTGCCACTGCTGGGCAAAGGAACAAGGAATACTTCACAGCAGGGACTTTCTGACTTTTTTGGAATGTTTCATTTTCCCAAAAGGTGCTTTCCTTGCAAATCTGTTTCCTGACAAATACTGCTCTTTCACTCACCTTTCAGAGACCACTTAGCCATAGTCCCCAAGCTCTGTGACCACAGATTGAAAGCCAGGGATTTATGGCAAAACACTCACTTTAAGTCAGCCATGGACAGGTTCCAGCCAAGAATTCAGAGGTACCTAAGGAACTTGCTGGAGATGTGGTGATGCAAACTCCCAGCTATCCCTGCTGGGATCCCTGGAGTCTTTCTGGGCCAGTCACTGCCTCGTTATTGTCATTAGCAGTTCTGGATGAGATAAGGTGGCAATGTCACACTAGATAATAAATCCCTCCTGTGCTGTCAACATCCTCTGTTCTGCTGTTAGAAATATCTACTGCTTAAAAATAGTGGGGCTTTGTTACCCAGAATGAGGCAGCATTTATTTCAACTGATGTAAGGCTCTTTCTCTGGTAGAATTCCATCAACGTCTCTTCACCTGTGCAGCTTTTTAGGATCAACACAGCCAGACCCTGTGAGCATGGAAGGGATCCAAGGGACTGGTGTCACATTGCTCCTGTTGACTGAAAATCAACAAACCCCACATGGCCCTGGAAACGGGAGCACACGAGTTCTGAGATCACTTCTTAAAAGCAGGAACTACCCTCAGTTGCTGGGCAGGGTGTTCCTTAAATTGGGAAATCTGCAGTTTCTCTGTGAATTAAGTGGTTATTACACAGCAGTCCTGGCAGAGTTACTGGTTCCTGAACGTGCTTGAGGAAATTTTCTCCTTAATTTGGAAATTGGAGAGTTTATATCCTTCCAAAGTAGCTTTTTGTCACGTATTAGAAGGAACCATGGGAGGTGAATGGAACAGCGGAGTCATCTGGAGTGGTGGTTCTTAAAGAGATGGAGAAATTCCAGTGACAACTGCTTGATCTGGCAGATTTCTATAGCAGCACAAACCCCTGGTCAGCCACTGCAGTGTGTTAGAGGGAAGTGGGCTTGGTCTTTCCTTGGATTTCCTTGTTGCTGGGTAATCCAGTGCTGGGTTAAATGATTGCAGCAAAGGAAGTCTCTTAAAATGGCACTGAAGCTGGGGATGTGTGCTGTAAAATCTGTGCGTTACCCCTCTGTGCAGTGGCTCTTGCAAACAGAACAGAGGAGCACGTGAAGGTAAATAATTCTCATGGAAACACAGAATTGTTTGGGTTGGAAAAGACCTTTAAGATAATTGAGCCCGACCATGAATTGCTGCTTCTCACACTGGAGATGCTGCGTTCACAGGTGAAGGGAAATGGAGCTGGGAGGGGGGAGATGAGGGCACCAGACACTGTTCCTGCCTTTCACATCTTCTGCTTTTTGTGTTTCTTCTCAGGTGATCATTGAAAGGTACAAGGGGGAGAAGCAGCTTCCAGTTTTGGATAAGACCAAGTTCCTGGTGCCAGATCACGTCAACATGAGCGAGCTAATCAAAATTATCAGGTAGTATTGCTGGGATTCCAGTGTGACCTGATCAACCTCAGACTGTGATGCTCTGTTAATTCCCCCCCTGGTGCATTTGGGAGGTCTGAATGGAAAATCCATCTAATGAGCACTAGGACAAACCCAGGAGAAGGTGCTTTTCCTTTTGCTTTGCTGGAAAAACCCCACTCTGAAGAGAACTGGGCTCCTAGTCTGCTTCCAAGAGGAAATAACATTCCCAGAGCTGTAGGAGGGAGTGTGGGGCTGTGAATCCCTGGCTGCCATGGGTCCTTCTGCCCAGCACTTCCTGCTTGGCTATTTTGGGATGCCTCCTCTCTTCTGCCACGGAGTCCCCCTTGGGAGTGGCTGCCTCTTCCCACCCACTGGGAAGGGGAGTTTGGGCTCAGAGCCAGAGCTCTGCTCTGGCTGCTGCTTGGGGATGCTCTTGGCATCCTTTTGGAACTGAAGTTTCCCTCAGTGACAGCACTGAGGCCTGGGAAACACCAGCTCAGGCCAGAGTGTTTCTGCCCTGGCTGCTTGCTCAGCTTACAGGAAAGGCAGAGGGGAACAGCCCCGAGTGGAAGCTGTGTGGTCAGAAATTCTGCTAGAAGTGCATCTCTGCTGGCTCAGCAGCAGTGTTTGATGAGGAAGGGTTCTCCAGTGGTAACTGGGAAGTGAGCAGCAAACCAGAGCTTGTTTTGTGATGGTCACAAAACAGGAGCTGGTTCATGGAGGACATGGGCTGTGGGAGGTGTCCAGGGTGTCCAAACAAAAACTGTCACAGGCAAATCCCAGCTCCTGCAGGAAGTAGAAAGGCAGAGAGGGCTTTGGAGACAGGAACCAGGTTGCTCAAGTCTTCCAGTTTCTCAGGAATGTGAAAGGCCCTGGACAAAGAGGTTAACTGCAGGCTGAAGGGTTTTCCCACCTTTTTTCTCTGGCTTTACTGTTAATAAATAACTTGGTACCAGCCAGACTTGGGCCTCAGCCAGCTCCAGTGATGCACAGCAAAGCCCATCCTTCCCAAACCTTGGAGAGCTGCTGCCTTCCCTCAGCCTGCTGTCTCTGGAGTGAGTAGTCTGGCTTTGGAAAGGTCCCTGTCCAGGGCTGTGGTTGGGAGCTAAATAAATCCTTGTTTCCAGCTGCTGCTGCCCCTCAGCAGCGAGTGGAAGCAGCAGGAAGCTCTTGTGATCTATTCTTTCCTTGCTTTGGTGGCAGCTCCACACTCCTGAGCTGCTGTTGCTCACTTGGTTTATCAAGTGGGAAGAGCTGCTCTCTGCAGGAGGCAGTTTAGCAGGAACACCCATTTCCCCCGAGCTGGAATGATCCAAGGGAAATCCAGAAATCAGCTGTTTTCCTGTGCCAGGCAGTTTGTGCAGCCTGTGAAGCTCCCTGCTTCTCCTGGGAGGGAGGAAAGGAGGAGGAGAGGGAGCAAGGTGCTCCAAGGTTAAACCCAGGCTGTTACAGAGCTGGTGACTAAGTGAGTTTAAAAGTTGCCCAGGTTTTGCAAGGAAGCACTGCCCGAATTTCCCAATCTTCCCAAGGATCTCTGGGTTTTCATTCCAGTGAGCTGCAAGCCAAAGGTCCCTGGTTATGCCAGGGGTGCTTCTTCCCAGTCCCTCCAGTTCAGTGCCCTTCTGGAGTGCAGCTTTTCCCCGAGTGAGGGCCCTGCCAGTGGATGCACCTGCCTGGATTTAGCGGAGGAGTTGAGCCCAGTTTTGAGGGCCAGGGCTGGGTGGGGACACGCAGGGAAAGGTGCCCATGACAGAGGAATGAGATGAGCTTTATTTCAATCCTCCCACCCCAAACCATTCCCTGATTCTCTGCTATGACCTTGCTGCTGTCAGTGCTGAGGACTGTCCGTTGCCGTCTGTCCTTTGTCCCCCTTTCCCCTCACCCCTGCCCAGGCGACGCCTGCAGCTGAACTCCAACCAGGCCTTCTTCCTGCTGGTGAACGGGCACAGCATGGTGAGCGTGTCCACGCCCATCTCCGAGGTGTACGAGAGCGAGAAGGATGAGGATGGCTTCCTGTACATGGTCTACGCCTCCCAGGAGACCTTCGGAGCGCCAGCGTCCGCCTAGGACACGCCAGCGGCCCTAGCCTAGGATTTGGATTGACCCTTGGCCATCACCCCCACTCTTCCCCACACACCCCCCAGGGAAAGAACCGGATGTCACCTACGCTCTCAGTCCTTAGCATAGTCTTGCTTTAGCAGGTGTCTCATCTCACCTTGCCTTGTTTGTGACTATTAAACAGTACAGACGAGCACCTCCAGCTTTGAAACCTGCCCTAATAATATTCCACACAGGCACATCTACAGGTCTGGACCTGATGAAAGGAGCCCAACTGTGCACGTGACACTTGCAGAGAAAGGGACACTCGATTTATTTTTAACAAGCAAACAGGCACCAGGGAGCAACTGAGGTGTTTCCCTTGAGTTTGCTGGAAAATCTCCCTACGATTCCTTAAATTTTTTGGTTTTAAATGGGAAGGTTTCTCATGAGAGCAAATGCATTTTAATGTTCCAAAGGGGAGCTTTTTCTTCTGCAGCTCCATCAGACTCGTGTCAGCGCTGCAGGGAGTTAAGGCAAGTGCTTGGGGTGAGCTGGGGAAGGACAACTCTTTGTGTCTCTGGTTTTTGGGCACCGCACGCTCAGGGGCGGTGCCGCTTTCTGGAATACTCATACCAAACACCACAGCTTTATCGTAGTTTTAGGAAGTGTCTAACTGTAAAATGCACACCCGAACAGGTAACACTGAAATAAACTACAGTCTGTTAAGAATTCCCAATCCCTGTGTGTTCATCAGTGATCCATAGGATCACGCCCCTAGCCCGGAGGTCGTGAGAAGCAGCTCAGGGCCGGGAGCGGCTGCCCAGAGTTGACGAACAAATGATTTGTGGCACGGCTGGAGGCTCCCGTGTGCCGGGCAGGGAGCAGGCTGTGCAGAGGGGAGCTCTCCCGTGGGACAAACCTGTGTTGGTGTCAGCGAGGCGCGGCGGGATCCCCGCGGTGTCCGTGGGTCAGCGGTGTCACCGGCAGCCCGGCTCTGACGGGGACAGAAGCAATACTACAGCGCCTGGCACCGCGCGGGGTGCACGCGTTGTACCTCCTCCACCTTGTACCTCCTCCACTCTTTGCATGCATCTCCTTGCCGGGGCCCCCTGCCCGTTTTTTATTGTCCTTTGTGTTTTTACTCCGATGTGAACTTTTCGATGCAGCTTGTTCTCTGTTTAGTTCTGTTCGTGTAAGAACTCGTTTAACTCATAACTGACAACTGTACTTGTAATTACGACGTGATCGACTGATATTCCTGTACAAATGTTGCTTTTTTAAAATTAATACAGTGCTGATATGGATGGATTACATCCCAACTTAATTCCAGCTCGTGTGGTTATTCCTAGGCATTTTCACAGCAAAATAATTAAAGGAATTAAAAATAATTCCCTGCTACTGCCAAGCTGGAGAAGCCCCCACACAGCTGAATCCTTTTAAAAGGAAAGCCCAATACCAAGGGATTCTGTTTAACTCTTTATTTTCCATACATTAAATTTACTCAGATAAAAACATTCTAAAAATGTACAATTTAACTTTTAACAAAGTATAATAAAACATAAAAATCCCAATACCAGAATACTTGACATTTACAATTCAAAATCAAATTAGCTGAATATTAAATATTTACAAAACTATTTAAAATATTTATAAAGTTACATGCAGAATTTGTAATACTAGAAGTGATCGAAGTAAAAGAAATGGCTCAAATGGAGCAGGAATTTCCTTCATTCCTAATGGAAAGTTATGTCCAAGAGAAGCTGTTAATCTGCACTTGAAAACACACAGGATTTGCTTTCTGCTTCAGTACCAACACAGTTCTTGTGTACATCAGGAAAATTTCAGGGAACAAATGGGTAATTCCAAGGGTTTATTACAAGATCTGCGGGGCCTCAACCAGCCAAAGTGATTCCTACTCTCACAAACGCTCCATTATGTGGATTTTTGTCCAGATTTGCCCGTATTCATCCCATTTACAGGTGTTCCAGACTAGCCTGAATCCAGCACCCCCAGGGTCCCTCTGGCACAGCTCTGCTCCCCTGCAGGATTTTGGGAAGAGCTTTGCTCTGCCTGGTGCCCCAGCCTGGCTCATCCCGGGATATCTCTGGGATTTGGGGGCATGGCCAAGGCCTGGTGCTGGACTCTTAATTTGGGAAGTCTGGTGCTTAATTTGCCAAGATTTAATGACCGTGGTATGAAAAGGTTTCACAAAAAGCTGAGTGTGACAGAGCTGGTTTGAATAAAAACCAGTTCTGATAAACTTTAGTAATGGGTCAAATGTAGTTTTCAGTAAAAGTCAGGTGGAACCCTCTGATCAGTATCTTGGTTCCCTCTCCTCCCTCTCTGCACTCCCTGTTAGGGTCGAGCCCAGAATATTTATTAATGCTTAATTTGCAGGGTGAGGAGGAGTTCACTGGAAATTCCATCCTGTTTCGAGTCTTTCCATCATCAAATGGAAATTGCAGCTGGAACTGTCCCACCCGCTGCTCCCTCCCCTGGGAAAGGCTCCTCACTGATTCTCCTGCCCCTGCAGGGAGAACACTGGGGATTCCCTTCCCTCTTACACTGAAAAATCATTCCCATTCCACAGTGAAATCCATCTGGAGAACTAATTCTTTTTATGCTTGCACAACAAAGATAGGGCTAAATAACATTCTTTGAAATCTCCATCTTTCAATGTACAAAAATAGGGTTTAAGAACTGGTTTCTTCAGGCAGGGCAGCTGGAACTCTACTATTCCAACCCAAGCTGCCTTGCTTTTTAGGGGTAAAAAGATGAATTTGTGCCTTTGAAGAACAGATTAAGGATAATTTTATGGAATTAAGGTGCTCTGTTTGGACTTACCAACTTTGGTTGTTCTGGGTACAGAGTGGAGGGTGTTCACTGGCAGGTCTGAAGCCCCAACTCACTGGGATTTGGGGAAGGCTCTGAGGTTGCTGCTGGCTCACCAGATTTTCCTCTGGGACACTCGTGTTGCCTCCAGGTCCTTCTGGATTGGATCTTAATCCAAACCCAGACCCAACCGTTCCAAAGCGTCACCCAAACGCAGCCATGAGCCACTTGAGGAAACATCAGCCGTAACTCGACACAAAGGAAACGATCCCAAAGGGAGGAATGAAACAGTTTGCTGGAAACATCAGCCTGAACTCTACACACGGGAAAGGATCCTAAAGAAAGCTCTGGAGAAAGGAATGAAACAATTTGCTGGACAGACGTTCAGTTTTACAGTCCTTTTGATAGGATTTTTTCTGTGAGGAAGATCAGACACAGCTGTGCCCAGGCTTGGGCAGTAAAACAAAACACAACTCGTACAGAAATGACTTTTTTTTTTTTTTGCTGCTGCTGCTGCTGTTTTTTGCTGTTTCGAGAGGGTTTTGAACACTCACGTGTGTGTTGAAATACAGTTTCTTTAAATACAATTTTAAAATACTGTTTAAAAAAAGTGAAAAAAATAATAACAACAATAATAATAACAACACTAAGTTTGGCTTTCAGCACATGTTCCAGGCCACTGGAGAGACCCTCAAAGCTGCAAATAGTAAACATGGAACTGCACGTTTTCCTTGGGCATGATGCAGTGGGACAGACTGTTCCTACCATTGTCTCGAGCTCATTAAGGCAAAGTAAATTGCATTGTCAGTTTTCATCCCTTTAGTGTTGTAGGTCTGAAGGTTGTTCGTGGGAACACAGGGAACGTCCTCAAACTCGGGCAGAGCCAACAGGGAGCGGAGCTGGGCTGGGGATACACAAATCAGGGGGTTCTTATTGCATAGCAATAAAAAGTATCTTTTGTCTGTTTGTTCTGCAAATTCGGGTTTTGGATCCCTCCCTGGGCCGGGTTTGGTTCTGCCCACCCACATTCCCGAGGCTCTCCCGATGCTCATGATCCCACGAGGATGAGACTGCCCTTGGAGAGACAGGGACACAGGCATGGCCCAGAATGTTCCTTTCCTATGAGCACAGCCCAGCAAGGGCTGGGCTCCCCCCTCACACAGCCCCATCTCCTGGGGGGCAGCTCCAAACCCTCCTGCTCCCAGAGGACTTCCCAAGCCACTGCTGCACTACAAATCCTATGGATTCATCCTGGTGTAAGGAATACCTCCAAGTGTAAACAAGGCTTCAGACTTTAAAGGTGTCTCCCAAATTACAGGATGCAAATTTCTCTCTGTCAGACACTTTTACAGAGGAGGCCTCACCCATTTAATGCCGTCAAATTCCCGGGGGGAGAGCCATGAGGATTAGGATCTTCTTTCAACCAGACAGGACCAAAGTGTTTCAAATTAGCAGTTCGAGATGGGCTTGGCTTCCTCTCCAGTCCTAATTTAGATTTGTCACCCACAAATGATGGACTAAGTAGTTTAACACCAAAGCTACTCATCTACAACCTACTGCAACGAAGGAGGCCGACAAGAAATCCTTCCAAGTCTTGATAATAATGAAGTTTTTACTACCTTTTACATGTTTGACTCCCACCACTCCTGAATCCTGGGGTAGGAGCCAAAGGGTATTTTATATAAAGTAAAGCAAAAGCTTATCAACTCTGCTACCAGAGTTCTTAGTTTTTTTAGGATGGTTTAAAATTCATTTACAAAAGCAGAATAATAAGGTTTCTGTGAAAGAGACCTATATACAGTAACAGGACGTAAAGGTTTTGTGTATTACAGGAAAATATTCTTGAAGATTTTATGACTCTGGAGTCTCTGGGACTTGGACCCTTGGAAACTAAGTTTATTCCAGTGCTGGGAAGCCAGCACTAGCTAGTAACAGGTGAGACAATGAAGCACGAGTTTGTTTCCAGAAGGAACCGAAACTGCCGTGTGTGTTCTTTTGGAAGGGAAAAGAGAGACTTTTTAGGATTTTTATTGTGGAATTAAGTCCCGTAAGCCTGCTGGTGCCAATTTGTAAATGTTGGAACTTCTTTGCCTCTTGCACTGGTCTCAGAGTGACACTGTCTGCTAAAAGTGCAGAAAGCTTGAAGAGTTTTACATTCTTCTGTAGTGCAATCCTTAAAAATCCCAGAGATTAGTGCCTGATCACTTTTGAAAAAAAGTAGACATTTTACCTAGCCCAGGGGTGCCAAAGTCCTTCCGGCCACTCCTACCTTCCACCTCAGAACAGAGCTGCCCTGGAGTCAGGCCTTTCACCTTGGAAAAGTCCAATTGTGGCAACATTCTCCAGCCAAAAAAGTACAGGGGATGTTGTACTTCCAGCAGGAACTGCGGCTGGCCAGCTCCACCATCCATCCGTCCATCCGTCGGTCCGAGGACACGGGGTCAGGAGTTCCAACAACAAAGCTTGAATTTGGCAATCAAAACTGGGTTGGCTGCACCCCTAAGCTAGATTTTCTACCTAGTCTAATAAAGTAAAGCACCTTTGGATTAAAAAATACATTAAGCTTAACAGCAACTGGACGTCTCAGTTTTGCAGCTCGATCTCCGTCGCTCTCCATGGCTTTACAGCATCGTGGTGCCAGCTGGGGAAACCTCAGTCTGTGGAGTCCAGACTTTCAGAGGGAGGGGCGTACTTCAGCCTGAACGTACCTGGGACAGGGACAGGGACACAGGGTTACACATCAGTCACCTCCCACAGCTTCCCAAAGCAACCTGCTGCTTCTTACCCGTGGAACGCACCACTGGAGCTCGGGTGCAACTTTAGCGCTGGCACAACTTTGTTTCATGGAATCACAGAATCTCACAATGGTTTGGGTGGGAAAGGATCTTAAAGCTCATCCAGTTCCAACCCTGACACCTTCTACTAGCCCAGGGTTCTCCAAGCCCCAGTGTCCAACCTGGCCTTGGGCACTTCCAGGGCAGCCACAGCTTCTCTAGGCACCCTGTGCCAGGGCTTCCCCATCCTCGCAGGGAAGAATTTCCTCCCAATATCCCATCTAACCCTGGCCTCCTTCAGCTTAAAGCCATTCCCTCTTGTCCTGTCAGTCCATGCCCTTGTGAAAAATTTGGCAGACTTTAAATGGGAATTTAATTAATGAAATTAAATCCAATTTAAAAAGACATCAGAGCCTGCTGCATTCCCAAAGTTCTCCCACTCAGGACTGACGAGGCAGCAGGCTGCTTCCCCCTGGCCACTACCAAAACATTTACCACTGGAATTCCACTCAGTATTTACCTTTTTCCTGCTGTAAATTGCTGCCCAACACCTCACACTTGTTAATTTATGTGTTCAAACTGTTGAGACCACACAAAAATGAATCCAGGTAAAGGCTACAGATAAGGCATGATGTGAAATGGAACCTCAGTGCTCTTCACTCAGAGTTTGTATTTCATTTTTTAAGCCACACCACTCTCAGATTATCTCAAAATAAGACAATCAAAATAAAAAAAGAAAAAATGGGACTAAAAAGTGCTCTTGGTAAAGCAGTGTTTGTCTTTTACTGTTTCCTGCCTGGAATTAAGGATTCTCCTGAAGAAGCCTGTGCTCTACATGTGTAAGCAACATGTCCTATAAAATAATTACAGCAGCAAACAGGACCTTCAGGAGGGTTTGAACAGCAATTCTTCCTTTAGGTTATTGTGTTGGGCAGGAAGGGAAGAGGAACAGAGATTTCAGTTTCTGCAATTCCAGGGAACTTGCACTAATGACTGAAGCTGACCTGGCTGACAATGCAGAAGCAGCAACAGCGATTCTGCTGCAACCTGTCCACAGCAGCTCCCTCCCTTCCCTGATGTTTCTTCCCCCCCCTAAAAACGGTGCCAACCCCACAGAGCACACCTGAGGGCCTCGTCTTGAGTCCTCCTCACGGGACTGCCTAAAATTTGCCAGTGGCTCAGACCATCAACTTTTAATTACAAAATATTTTTACAAGCCAGAGATTCCATCAGACCCCAGGGGCAGGGCTCAAGGCCACACTCTGTGTGGATTGGATCCTACTCCAAACCCACACCCAACCATTCCAAAGCGTCACCCAAACGCAGCCATGAGCCACTTGAAGAAACACCAGCCATAACACAAAGGAAACGATCCCAAAGGAAGGCATGAAACAGTTTGCTGGAAACATCAGCCTGAACTCTGCACACGGGGAAGAACTCCGTGTGTGCCCCCCAGCCTTTACCTTGCCGATTGAAATCCATGGGTGGCTGTTTGCAGTCCTGAGCTCTGTGCCCGCTGGCCCCGCAGTTGTAACAGGAGAGGTTCCCGTTTTTTTTGTGGCTTGAGCCGTTGCCGTTGCCCATCATTCCCTGTGCCTGGTACACCCCGGCCGTGCCCGCCATAAAGTTCTGCATGGGGGGCACGGCGAAGGTGGACTGCCCGGCCATGACGGAGTCGGGGGCCAGGCCGCTGTTGTAGGCCGTGTGCACCACGGGGAACGTGGTGCTGCTGTTGTACTGCTGCGTGTTGATGTAGCCATTGCTACACAGGGGGTTGAAGGGCAGGAAAGGGAAAGTAAACATGGAAGGTCCTGAAAAGGGGTGCTGGAAATAGTTGGCGTAGCTGACGGTCATGCCGCTGGAGCCGCAGTTGCCGCTGCAGCCGCAGGAGCTGCACACCATGCAGCCGGGGGGCTGCGGCGGCGGCTGCTGGTGGTGGTGGTGGTGGTGGTTCTGGTTGGGGACGGGCACGCTCCCGGCCGAGCCGCCGCTGCTGCTGCTGCTACTGCTGTTGCTGCTGCTGTAGAAGTTGTTGTCGGCGCCGGAGGAGAGCGTGGGGCTGGAGCTGGGCGCGGGGCAGCTGGGCAGGTTGGCCATGGTGGTGAAGGACGGGGACGGGTGGCTGCTGGAGGAGGCCGCGTTGCTGTTGGCGCAGAAGCTGCCCTGCATGGGCGCCACGGGCACGCTGCTCATGGCAGAAAAGGCAACTTTGGTGTTGGCTGTGTACAGAGCAGTCCGGGGGTTGATTATTGCAGGGGACACCGTTATTTGCATATTACTGGAGCAGGAAGTCTGTCCGGCCATGGCGGAGTCGGTGGGAAGAGACGACGACACCAGGAGTTTGATGGGCGGACGAGCCACGTGGAAGACCGTGCTGGACGTCACCGTGGCAGCAGTGCTGGTCTCCACGATGAGTCCTGGCTGCTGGGCTGGTTTGATCACTCTGTCCAGAGTGGAAGCGTGGACGACTTTGGTCCGAGGCCCAAAGTTCATGGTGGATGTGGGGGAGCTGCTCTCGGCACCCCCCGACAGCACCTGCAAGGGCTGGTGCGGAGAGGACGCGGACATGACATCCACCACGGCGTTCCCAAAGCCCTTTTCCATCTTTATGCTGCCCCTCGAGCCGGGAGACACCTTATTCCTCTCTTCCAAAGACAAGAGGGAGTGCACGGAGGACGAGAGCAGCTTCATGTCCGCGGAGCCGCGCTCCGGCTTGTGCACGGAGCCGAGCACGCGGATGGGGGTGATGTGTGACGGGCTTGGGGACAGCATCTGCATGGGCAGCGCGTGGTGGCCGGCGGGGCCCGAGCCGGCCTCATTCTGCACAGGCAGCACCTGGGCCGTGGGCCTGGCAGAGCTCGAGGGGAAATGGTTCAGCAGCATCACCGGCTTCTCCTTGTCCGAGGCGTCCAGGTGGAGCTCCAGGCCTGGGGAGAGAGGAGCTGTGAGGACAGCCCTGGGCACGGCACGGGGCACGGCTGGGGGGCTCTGCTTACGTCTCTCGTTCTCCTCGGCGCTGTCCGAGCTCTCCTCCCGCGTCTGGATCCCCATGGGGCTGGAGCTGGAGCTGGAGTACTCGGAGGAGCTGCCCTCCCGGGGCAGGGGGTGGGCTGGCTGATCCACGTCCACTCGCAGCTCTGCAGGGACAGGGGACACGGGGGGTGACACTGAGCAGCTGCCCATTCCCACCAGAGCCATGGGGGAAAAAAAAAATCACCTTTTATTGCCCCAATAATCACCAAAATCAGACTTTTTGCTTGCTCCCTGTTAAGCCAATGGCCTTTGGAAGACAAAGCTCGGGGAAGAAGCAGCACAGGAAGGAGCTGACCCTTGTGCAGGCACAGCTGAGCACAGCAGTGTCCCCTGCTCCCCTCCTTACCTGCAGCGTGGTTGCCCCGGATACTCTGGATAGGCCCCACGTGGGAAGTGGGGGGAACCCTGGCCACCCCACTGCTGGTCACTGAGGAAGGTGTGGAGGGGTTTAGGCACCGTTTCTCTGATTTCTCCCTACAGGGTGATGGAGAGAAGCATGAGGAGACAGAAACTGGCTAAAACACAACCACAAATAAATCCATTTCTGAATGAACCCAAAGCAGACAAAGCCCACTGAACAATCCACTGCTGCTGTGCCCATTTCAAATGGAAACGCTTGGAAATCACATCAGTGCTGACCAGAACTGCCAGCAGTTAGGGTCAGACAATTTGCCATCTGATTAGAACACTATGCTCTTATTTGTCCAGGGTAAAACATCACCAAACCCTGACTAAACTCTAAAATTCTATCACATATTATGTCAGCACGTCCCAAACCCAAAGAGAAAACAAACACAGCCCCAAGTTCTCCTTTTCCAAACAAACTCTGGAAAAAGTAAGATTGCTGATAAAGGCTGCCAAAGGAGCTCTGATAAATGGGCACAGATTTGGATTTCTAATTGCTTTTTAAGGAACAGCAGTAGCTGCAGAATAAACACTTTGCTGTAAGTGGAGATGCAAAAACCAGGACAATCTGTTGCATCAGTGTCCCCAAAGGGCTGTCACAGCTGCCTGGGGTCACTGTGGGACACTGAGGCAGTTCCTGAAGTAGCTGTGCTCCATCCACATGGATTGGAGCCGGAAAATTGTCACTTCCTAGGAAAAAAGAGGCCTGACTCTGGGAGTGCATCCCCTGGGCTTGCAAACCCAACAGCTCCCATCAGTGTCAAGTGGATGGGAAGCCCAAAATCTTTGCAATAAATGTGACACAAGTTTAAAAAAACCTAACCACAATATGTATATTCTGTAGATTTAGAAATCTGGTATCCTTATCACAACCCTGAAGAGGCAGCAGTAAACCACAAAGTGCTAAATATTGTTTAGTAATAGAGATAATTATCATCCATATCTTCAGGTGGGAATCATGGTAGGTTTGTGGTCTGCGGAGCAAAATCTGCATTTTTTAACCTTAAAAAAAGTTCCCCCAGCCCTCACTTACTTCTCCAGCTCTAGTTGGGTCTTGAGCTTCTTCTTTGCTCCCATGGTGAGGGACTCAAACTTATTCAGATCTTCCTCAGTAAGACTCAGAAACTTGGAAAGAAAAAATATGTTTAGTTTTATAACCTGGAATATTCTTATTCCCATTTTCAGTGAAGAGCAATTCCAAAAGCCAACTTTAAAACCATTTTTAAATGCAAAGAAACTCTGTACTCCAGTTTTCAATTATAGTGTAAAACAAAAGTGTGGGGGACGGGCATGAAGGAAAAAACACCTGCAGATTTAATTTAATTAGGTGTGTGCTTGTATTAACCAGTCACAATACAGATGAAATAACTCGTGTACATATTAAAATAGAATTAAATTAAAATAGAACTTGGTGCTATCAGTGAATTTGAGGATGTTAGAAAATCACTCCAGTATTCCCAGTGTGTCATTTACCACAGAAGAGCAGGGAAAATATACACCAATAGTAAATTTAATAATAAAATATAGACATAGATAGAGGCATTTATATTATAATGTAATTAAAATTAAACCCAGTGAAGTATGCATAATAAAATTTGCTTTTTTTAAAATACACTGGAATATAGAGTTTTACTACATTATTAAAGAGAAAAAACCAGTATATTTCCTGTCTTATAATGAAGAAAATTAAATCAGAAGCCTCTGGTAAGAGATTGAAATTAAATCTATAAAATATTCCATAAGCAGCACAAAGCTCAGCCCAAGCCCTCCCTCCACTGGAGGGCGCTCCAGGCCAAAAGACAGAGGACAAGGAATCTCCCAGTGGAGCTGGGAAAATGCTCCAAAACCTTGCTTAGATCAAATCCAGCACACACAGGTGTAATTTGGGACTCTTACAATGCAAAGACGTAAGAGATGATTTTGCCACAGGAATTTCTGCAAGAAACAAAACTCACTCACTCACGTTCATATTCATGCCACGAGTCTCTGAAAATCTATTTCTTAAAATGAGGATAACTAAATATTTTGGGAGAAAAATCGACCAAGAAGCAGAAATCAAGAGATATCAATATATTTAGGTATCTCCTGCACACAAAGGGATGTCCAGGGAGCCAAGCAGAGCTCCTAAGGCAGCATTCAAGCTGGATTTCCAAGCATTCCATGAGGAAGCCTGGGAGAAGCAGCAGCTGTCGGACAGCCCCGGTCACAGCACAGAGTGAGAACAGCAAGAAGGTTTTCATCAATTCATTGCTGCTTCCAGAAAGTGAAACCCTCCCCAGCACGTGCCAGAAACTTGTGTGATCCTCAGTGCAGATGTTCCCAGCGTGGAGAACACGGGGATCATTTAAAAGCTGGCTGCTTCCCTCCATTTCCTGCCCTACCTTTTCCATGGTGAGCTGTTTGAAGACAGGGTAATACTTGTGCAAGCGCAGCTTCCTGAGCCAGTCCAGGATCCCGTTTTGCTCCTGTGTCTGAGGGGTCTGAGGGCTGGAAGACATCAGCATGGCTGGGGAGGAGGTTTCCAGCTGGGAGCGATAGCCCAGCGAGGAGCCGGCGCCTCCGGAGTGCGAGCAGTGCGGCAGAGACACGGGAGCAGCAGCAGAGTGCTGCACGTGGTTCTGGGAAGACTGAATTCCAGCCACCCCACATATAGGTCTGGAAGATAGGAACAGGGTTGGGTTTAGTTGGAAAAGCTGTGCCACCCAGAGCTCAGCTCTGCAGCCACAGAAATCTGGGAAAAACCACCCCGCTGGAGCCAGGGTATGGATTTGTACCTGCCCTGTTCCACAGCTCAGTAAAACAGGGCAGTTCTGGCAAAGGGTGAAGCTGATCTTCACCTTAAACAGAGTTTTCCTTCAATAATCACAGATATGAAATATTCTGTTGCCTCTCTGTGTTTTAAAAAAGCTTTTGATGGAACGGCCTTTGCATTATTAAAAAGAAGCAAAGATGCCCAGATAAAATCCCATGGAAGTTTTTAATCTTTCCACTGGGAAGTGGCAAAAGAAGCCACCATACTAGCTCCTTGAAGGAGGTCTGTGTTTGCCTCTTCAGAGAATGAGTTGTAAACAAGATAAATATTTCACCTTCCAGATGTTCCCAGCGTAGTTCCTACTTTATACAGGGAGGGGTTGCCAGGATCTGGAAACGAGGAACAGAGAGTCACAAATGGCATCAGTTTATGAAATGCAGTACAAAAAAATATTTTTAAACTTTATTTCAACTCACTTGAGCTCTGAAGTTGCTGTGAGGGAGATGAAGTGCTGAAGAACTTCCTGACGTGGTCGTTTTTCACCACATGGGAAGGGAACGGGGCCAGGTACCTGCAGCAAACAAAGCCCCTGCTCTGTTAGAGCCTCCCAAATCCATCAGCATTGCACTCTGGACAGCACACTTGGAAATCAGATTGGAAATTTAAAAGCTGAAACACACCGTGCAATTCTGAATTCTAGAAATTGATGGATATTCTTATTCTTAATACCAAACCCTGTTATCCCTGGCTTGTTTTCACTCTGGTGAGTGTTTCAGCAAAGACGCCTCACTCAGGAACCCTGAACACTTCTAAGGCTGAAAATGTTCAAATGTAAACTTGAAAATTGCCTTTCAAATGCAGGAACCTGAGGGATATAAAATAGAGATGGATCTGTTATTGAATTTCCTCTTCTTGAAGATAAACAGCAGATGCAGAGTCTGGCAGTTTAGAGAGAAACTTCTGTCACGTTTTCCCTGTGCCTCTTTCAAGGGAAAAGAGCCCTTTTAGCAGCATCCCAGTGCCTCCAGGGGAGGCTGGAGAGGGACTGGGGACAAGGCATGGAGGGACAGGACAGGAGGGACAGCTTTGAGCTGGAAGAGGATGGATTTAGAGAGAATATCTGGAGAAATCCTTCCCTGGGAGGGTGGGCAGGCCCTGGCACAGGTGCCCAGAGCAGATCTGGCTGCCCCTGGATCCCTGGCAGTGCCAGGTTGGACTCTGGGGTTTGGGGTAGCCTGGGGCAGTGGAAGGTGTTCCTGCCATGGCTTTGAGGTCCCTTCAACCCAAGCCACTCTGGGATTCCACAAAAAAAAATACCAATCTCCCAAAACTTTGCACCTCCACACACCCAGAGGTGTTTCCCAGCTGGAAACCCCACAGCTCACTGCTGAATTTCAGAGCGGAGCAGCACCTTGGAGCAGCTTCCTCCCTGCTCTGAGCTCTGGCAGTGCAGTTGCTGCTCCATTAACCCAGATTTGGAGAGGCTGCTGTTCCCAAGCAGCAGCCACACACATTCCCTGCAGCCTCCCAAATTCTCCTTGGAGCACAGCAGGGCAAAGGGAATGCTGCCTGCCATGAAAAATAATCCAGGCAGGCACCTGCTGGCTGCTGCCTATGGAAAACCAATACCCACCATGGCTTAGGGGGAAAAAAAAAAAAGTGGAAAGGAGAAGCTCTAATAAAGTTAATTAATATTTCAAAGTGTCATTTAATTTTATAATAATAACATATCAGGATCAGAATAATATTAATGTTACAATAATCTCGTTTTGTGTAGATAAAGAGAGTAGCAGCTGAAAGGAATTTAAGTCACTCCAATTTTCCTAGGAAAATCATATTTAGAAAGAGAAAGCTGATGTGATCTGCCACAGATTATGATATTTAAAAGTGGTTTATATTAAATAATGGCCAGATGATTTATGATAATTTGAGGAGGTAGAAGCTAAGGCTTCAAAATTTCTTAGCTGTTAAAGTCTTCCAAAAATGTAACAATTTAATAATATCTAAATGCATACCTAACTTTTTAAAATCAGAGTAAAATAAACTCTGTGAAAGGGGCAAAAAAATCCCCACAACCCATTCCTCAGTACAGATGGGTGAATATTAAGGCTTCTATTTTTTCCTGAGTGGTTGTTTGAAACAATTCTGGTTATTTTTGAGTCCAAAACAAACTTTTGCAAAGCCAGTGATCCTCTATTTGTTCTTCACAAGGCATGAGGAAATATCAGTTCTCCAGGAAGCTTAATACAGAATATTATTACCATCTGTATTTCTGAAGAAAGAATTCCTGAAAAATTGTTATGCACTGGAATTAATGGAACATCCAGGAAAAAAGCTTAGGATCAGGCTCTAATTTCTTCAAAGCAATTTAGAATATGGAGATAATATTTCTATTCCCTGGGGTTTTTTTTTATTTTTTTTCTCAGTGAAAGAAGCCCAGTGTCAAAGATAAAAACCCCACAAAATCCCAGCATACCTCAGGTCTGATTCCAGGTCCATGTGGTTCCGTTCCAGGTAAAATGAATCTGGACCAGCTAAGCAGGGAATGAATTTCTCCAAGTTTTCTTCTGGATACAGCTGAGACAGCTAAAGGGGGGAGGATATGACAAATTAAAAGTGAAAAGACTTGTTATTTCTATGAGATTCAAGCCACTGCCTGTTATAAATCAAATATTTTATGAAATTCAATCTGAATTATCTTGGCACATTTTGAGAAGTATCATTGGACAAAATTAGAGAGAGGGACAAAACATTTTTTTCCTTTTCAAAGTGTTTTTCTTATTGTCTTTACCTTTGAAATGAATTCAGTCACTTCAGCAGGAGATTTGGTTACCAACGTCACCGAAGAATCAGACCACAGGACCTTGGGGAGGAGCAAGGAGGATTTGCTTTAGTAATTAATTTAATTTGGTTCCTCAAAATTCAGTAATTGGTATCAACTGTCCCTCACAGATGTTGTGATGAGTGACATCAAGAAGGAAACACTTTCTTTTGTGCACAAGGACAAAACTGCTGCCCAATTCTTGCTGGTTTTACATTTATCAATGTACATTTATCAATGTACATTTATTTATCTGGATGCTTGGAAAAGCCCCTCAGAGTTTACACAGCCCTTACACACTGCAGACATCCAGAGTTAAGCAACCAACCACGGAGTCATGGGATTTTTTCCCCTCATTATTGTTAAAGAAAACAGCTGGTTTGTAGGATCTGCTTTCCAACAGGAACGGCTCCCCCCACACAAGGCTGCCTATTGCTGATTAATCAACTCCATATGCCAGAGAAATTGGGAATGGCAGCAAAAAATCCAGGCAAAACCTTCCCAATGAAACCTGCAGCTCCTGCCCCAGACTCCATCTTGTCCATGCTCTAAAAAAAGGGAATATTCAGTATTTCTTCCCACACAAACAAGTCACGACATCCTTGGATATTGAAGCATTTATTGCTTGGGAGATGAAGTTTAATCAAGGCAAAAATCAGGATTTCTTGGCTTGAGGAAAATCACCATGAGACAGGCCAGGAATGAATCCCTATGGATCCAAAATATCCACTGGAGGCATCTGGGAAGCAGCTGGATCCATAGGGGAAGGAGCTGGGTGGGAGATCACAGAGCAGCCTCTCACATGACATTTGTTTCAATGACAACTCCAAACATACACAAAGTTTTTCCAGCTATCCAAAAGCTGCCAAAAAGAGTGGGGAGAGGAGAGGATTTCAAAATATATTACATAAGGGAGGAATTTCCTCTCAGCAGAGCTGTTACACAAAAAAAAAAAAAAAAAAAAAGGGGGAAAAGAAATTAAGACAGAAAAACTTGAGCAGCTTTACCAAGTTTGTGGGTTTTTTTTTTTAAAGTTTGTGGTAAATAAATGCTTTTTTAAAATTCACAAGGAATTTCAGGAAGTACAGGAAATATTCTCTTTTTTTTTTCTAGTTCTGTAATAACCCAACAATTGTCATGACTTCTGTTTTAACTTGAATTTTCAATACTTATAAAACAATAACGTGAACTGTAAATGGGGGGAACAATAGCACTGCAAACACAAAACTGCTCCATCCATTGACCTGCTATTCCCAAGCTCCTGAACAGAACAAAACCATTCCATAATTGGCTTTTTAACCCAGCAAACAGCAATTTATCAACTCAGCTGAAGTCTCTGCTCTTCCTTCAGTTCAAGCTGTTGAGGCAAACACTGGGTACAGTAATTTCTGTTATTTATAGAAAAATTTGTAATAGGAAAAGAAGTTTCACGAGATCTTAATTGGAGTGGAGACAACTGCAGGCTTCATACAGAGCTTGAAAAGCCCTTGGAAAAATCCTGTCTGTGATGGATGACATTTGGAACAATTGGGGATTCAGGAAATTTGGGACATTCTCCATGAGTCCAATCCTGCAGAGGTTAATGCTGCCAATATCCCAGCAGATGCTCTGCCCTGGCTGGGAGTTTTAAGGAATAACTTGGTTAAAAGTTGTGGATAATTGGGATTCTCCTGGCTGCTTTCTCCTTTTCTGACTCCCCACTTTGTCTCATCAAACAAACCAAAGCTGTTTTCTGGGCTGTGCATCCCAAATTTTGGAATCCTTCACTCCAGCTGCTCAGCAGCACCCATTCCCAAAGCTTTTAGACCACGCTGAAAATCCCCTTCCAGTCAACTCCCCCAGCTCTTGCTCCACAGAGTTTTCCTCAAGTGTAGGAATGTGCCCCCTGTTGATGGAGTGATTAAATTATTCTTTGTCTGCTTGAAAAGGCAAAAAGGCCAGAAGTTTCTCTCCCAAAGACACCTCACAGAACCTTTGGGACTTCACCTCAGACCTGGGGCTGCCCAACTGAACAGAGGCCAAGAGATCCCACCAAAGTAATTCACTAGAAAAAAACAAGAACAAAGGAAAGAATCCCTTTTGTGGGGTGTTTTAGCAGGAGCAAAAACCTCCTGCCCCTGGCTCGGTTTTTCTCTGTAGGAGCTTTGTTATTTTGCCTTTTATTAAACCTTTTTCTGTTTCCAACACTACCTCAGAAGCCATCCTGCTAATTTTATGCCATTCAAGGTAGCTGAGCGATCTCGGCTGAGAAGAGAAACCCATCACTCAAGCCCTGAAGAATTCCCAAAGCTTTTCTGTACCCTCCAACCTTTTGGAACCGTATCCCACCAGAGGCTCCCTCCCTGCTTCTTTCCAGCAGCTGTGCCCTCAGAGCCCACATTGTTCTCTGTCCAGATTAAGACCTAAATTCTCTCTGGCTTCTGCATTCCAGCAGAAGAATGGACATTGGATATAGATATGGATAACCATCCTGTAAGTGTGGCATCATCATTTCCCCTTAAATAAACACTGCCAAAATTTCCTGCTTTAAAATGTTTTGTTTTTTTTTTTTTTTTTTTTTTTTGCCAATGCCCACCTGCCAACCTCTGCATCATCCACAGCCATTTATGACTTTCAAATCATTGATTAAAAACTGTCAGTCCCAAAGAAGATCTGCTTTCACAAAGGATTTTTGGGATTCAACAATAAAGTTTGAAAATCTCCTTAACTCTTCCGTAAGTATTAAGTATCCTCTTTTTCACAGGAAAGGAAACCCAAACTTACCTCAAAGGAATACTCAACATTTCTTTCATTCTTCTTGTGTGCCAGCCCCTTTAATTCCACTTTTTCAACACTCACTATGGAAAAACAAAGAGAGAAGAAGAATGAGGAGGATATCCCTAAATAGAGACAGAAGTGATGACTTTTGGGAAGTGCCAGGCCTTGCTTTGAGAGCATCCCATGACCTGTGGAGGTGTTCCAGGTGCCCAGTTCCAACTTCCTCCCTCAGGAATGTTGGTACCACCACTTCATGCTATTTTCCAGCCTTGGGAAAGCTTCATTCCAAGCAGTTTTAACCCAAATAATCCCCTCCAAGCAAAGCTCTTATCACCCCACTCATCGCTGTAATAACACACTAGACACACATGGAATTATGTTAATAACACCAAGGAATAAACACCATCCCTCCCAGGTGAGATGAGGAAGAACTCTCCATGTTTTCAGGGCTTGGTTTTACAAGTTCAGTGTGGTTTCATGGCTCTGTTCACATCCTGACTCCTCCCTTCCTGCAGTTTCACAGAAAATTTCAGCCTCCGTTGGAATAAGGTGTAAGTAAAACCAGGATTTGAGTGTGGAAAGGATGGAATGCCTGGACAGATCATCTTACACATCAGATAACTGATGTGCTGAGTTCTTGGAGACTCCCACTCCCCACGACACCCAGATGAGGAATTCACCATGAAATGCCTTTACTTCATCAGCTTTTTATTCTCTTCAAAATTCCTCCTGCCTTTTGACTGCCCTCAGGGGGATGCACACATGGATTTTTTTCTTAAAAAAAAGCCAATTTACATTGGCTTAAAGCTACAAAAGCAGAATTATCCCAAGCCAGAGTCACTAAAATTGGACCTGTGAGTGCCAGGTGCCTGAAGGGACACGTGCCATGCATGGTGTGTTTCCACTGAGCAGTCCTAACAAGGAGAGCCCAGAAGTTTATCCCTTTATTTCCAGGGAATCACCAGTTACAAGGTGTTAACCTGTTCTCAGGACTATTTATTGTTACCTTTTTGTTATCAGTAAGACTCAAACCAATGTTTATCACAAGGAACTTCCTCCTGAGTGCCCAACAAAACACTGCAGTGAAGTTACAGCAGCACCATTGCAACAGGGACCTGGCTTTTGTCACCTCCCTTGTCCCTGTCCCCAGGAAAGCTCCACCCAAAGCCCAACTGGAGCTTGAGTTCCCTCTGTTTCCCAACAGTTGTGGCCTGTTGAGGCCTTTTAAATTCTTTTATTGTGTCCTCAGAGAATCCCAGAATTCTTTGGTTTGGGTTGGAAAGGACCTTAAAGCTCATCCAGTTCCAACCCTGACACCTTCCACTGTCCCAGGGTGCTCCAAACCCCATCCAGCCTGGCCTTGGGCACTGCCAGGGATCCAGGGGCAGCCACAGCTGCTCTGAGCACCTGTGCCAGGGCCTGCCCACCCTCACAGGGAGGAATTCCTTCCTAATATCCCATCTAAATCCACTCTCTGGCAGTGGGAGCCATTCCCTGTGTCCTGTCCCTCCATCCCTTGTGTCCCTCTCCAGCTCTCCTGGAGCCCCTTCAGGCCTTGGAAGGGCTCTGAGCTCTCCCTGGAGCCTTCTCCTCTCCAGGGGAGCACCCCCAGCTCTCCCAGGCTGGCTGCAGCCCTTGGAGCAGCTCCAGGGCCTCCTCTGGACTCACTCCAGCAGCTCCTGACCCTGGGAATGCCAGAGCTGGATGCTCAGGTGGGGTCTCAGGGGAGCAGAGCAGGTCCTGCTCATTTACAAAAGTTGCCACCTGGGACTTGGCTGCTTAAAAACCTCTTGAGTCTCATTTGCAGTGAAAATTTTGATTCAGTTCTACAGATGTTTGTGGCTGTCTTTACATGGAGAAATTGAACATTCCTGTTCTGATGCTCACAACTGCTCCTCCTCCATGTAATTCCCAGTTACAATTACATCAATCCCTGGGCTTAGGAATAATGTCAATTCATTACTTACAGCTTTCTCCTGCACATTCTGCTTTTTGGAGAGGTTTGTTCCATTCAAAAGATTTCACTGGGTTCCTCTCACGCTTCTGAAATGATTTTGTGCCACATGCTGAGCACCACAGGGATAAATTTGCTCACCAGACATTGCTAAGCCATCCAGACAATATTTAGTGGCATGAAGGTTTGAACATGAAGATTTGAAAAGGTTCATTTAAAAAAAAAAAATCTTCCTCAGTACATTTATTTAAGAGAATTCAGGGCCCCCTGAGTTGTGATCACAGCTAAAATACACTGAATATTGATTAGAATTACGAGTACTACAAGATTATAATGAGAAAGAATGTGTAAAATGGGTCTTGAGAATGTGGTGAAGCAGCTGAAGGATGAGCAAATAACTTGCAGAAATCCTGGTGTCAACTGCTGCAACATCTGGTTTTGAAAAACACAGGCAGTGTTACGCAACATTTGTTGTTTATAGCAAACCCAGCCTCACTTTGCTGCAACTGTTCTTATCGTCTGGCATTTCCAAAGGACTCAAACCCCATCTCTTCCAGTCATTCATTTTTCATCTCCAGCAATTCCAGCAGAATTGGATTACTCAGAGACATAAAATCAAGTTATTCCTGTTTTACTCTGTGGGTTAATAACAAACCTTAAATCACCCCTGGGTTTTGTGGTGCTCACAGTGCCACAACCTTTTCCTGCTCAACGTCTGGGCTGGGCTTGCCCAGTGAATAAAATCCACTGCAGTGAATTTATCCAAGGAAAAGGATTGCAATTAGGAAAGTGGACCTTCAGGTAAAGATTTTTGCACTGATTTTGTAAGATGAGGTCTGCTCTAGAGCAGGAAATGCAGCTCATGTCCTGCAGGACAGGCTTTAGGGACAACCAACTGGATAATTCCTAATACTACACAAAGAGCTTCAGGAATTTTCTCCCAGCTAGCTGAAATACCATGAAAAACATCACCAACCTAAAGAAATCTTGTTTAATTTATCAAGTTGCATGTTTGTGTTCTGTGGCCTCTCACCTACTCTGTGTGTTGTTTAACTTCTGGTTGGTTTTATTGAAATAACCTTCCTAAACCTACCCTGAAGCTTAACTTTATTCAATCAGTGCTACAGAACTCCAGAAGACAAGGTGCCATCCACCAAGTACAAAGGGGAAAAAAAAAAAAAAAAGGATTTTTATTTACTGCTTTTACTCTCAAAAGCTCAAAGAGCTGACTCCACTCAGTATCCCAATAAATGAGTCCAGGAGCAGAAAAACCTTTGCACAGAATTAGGGATACATGATACTGATGGCTTTTCAGGATGCTGAATTCAGCACAACTCCAACTTCCCAACCCAGGGGATACAAAAAGTTAAAGTTCCTAATTCAGGAGATTCCCAGAGTATTTTTGCAATGGCAAAGGGGGCACATGAGGCTTTTTGCTGTGGAGATTTATCCAGAAATACCTGGGAAATTCCAGCAGGTAAATGGAACAGCTGGATGAGATCCCCAGGAAAGGGGAGAGGAAAACAAAGGGGGTTGGAGAAGCTCAGGGCTGCAGGAGAAGCTCCAGCAAGGCTGTGGCACCTTTGGTATTCCCAGGACCTTCTGGCATCATCCCTTAAGGGTTTTTTTTTTTAATTATTATTATTTGCTGCTTTCTCTAAACACAAGAGAAGCATTTTCCATGTGGTTTTGAAGTACATTTCATTGTATCCAGCATGGAAGGCTGAGTGTGGAACACTCCAGCACTGAGGCACAGCCAGGAACCACAGCCAGGACAGGAGCGACGTCATCTCGTCTGCTTTTCCAGCCCTGCTCCACCATCCAGGGAAAACACAGCCAGGGAGCCTGCAGACATTTTATTCACCTCTGCTTTCCTATTTTTCCTATTCCCTGGGGTTTTTTTCCTACTTCCTGGTGTGTTTTTTTTTCCCTGTTTTTTCCTATTTTCAATTTTCCTGTTTTCCAGCTGGGGATTTTCACCCTTTTGGCTGATATTGGAGCATTTCTCATCTGCTCACTTCAGTGCTTCTGTGAAGGGACACACAATTCCCTCCCTCTGCTCACACCTGGTGTTAAATCCTCTGGATTTCTGGCCTCCTCCTCTAAAAAAGCAGGAGCTTGGTTCTCCTCCTCCTCCCAAAATGTCAGCAGCTACACAAAGCAAAAGGCCAATTCCAACCCTTCAGGATTTGCCATTCCTGGCTGGTAAAGGTCAGGGTAAAACCTGCACTGGATGTGGGCAAGGGTAGCAGAGATATTTTGGGAAGCCACAACAATCATATATTGATCTTTTAAAAATTCTCTCTTTACAGCTTCTCAATCCATCCTAATAAAAGGATTCAAAAGATCAGTGCTTCAATCCAAACTGAGAATTTTGTGCTCCTCCTGAAAAAGTGAAGTAATTCTAGATAAATGAGGAGTGTTGAATGTGGCCGAGCCCTTTTCCATAAAATCCAATATTTCACCACTCCATACCTAGAGGATTTCCTTTGATTAAATCCCTGGATCAGTCTGTGTGGGATGTGGCATGGAAATGCCACTCTCTAGGTGGTAAAATCTGAGTCTCCTGAAACTGGGTTGAACTTTTTGGTTTGTGGTACTTGACCAAAAACAGCAGAAAGGCTTCACGTTATTTTTAAGCTGGAAAAAAAAAAAAAAAACCTAAGTAAAATCCTTTCTATAGGAGGCCATAATCATAAATGAGGCCTCTGCACTAAAAGATTTATTACATTTTCATTCATGGAAAGAGGCATCAAACACCATGACAAGCAACTGAGTTTGTGCTGAAAAAGTGGAACAAAAGGGACCTCATAAAATCCTTTCCACATCCCTGTTTGCACAGAAGTGGGCAGAAATGCAGCCCCACCACTTCCACAAGACATCTCCTCTTTGTGCTGAAGAAATGCTTCCAAAGCAACATTACCCAATTCCTGCTGCCCAGGAGATGCCAAAATCTGGGGACAAAATCCCACAGAGGCTCCCCACAAACCCACCAGGATTTATATTCCCACATATACAGGCAGGAGGGAAGGAAAACAGAGAAAAGAATTTATTTGTTCCATGCAAAGCACATTCATGGCAACAAAAGACCAGAAATTAAAGGGGTTTGTGGGGGTTTTGTTTGGGTTTTTTGACTGCTTATAAGTATCAGCTTAAGAGATGGGTTTTTTGGCTGTTTTGCAGAAAACTTCCTGCTTTCACTTTATAAATCTTTCTAAAGCTTTTTATCCAGGCTATGATAAAAATTCTGCACAAACGCACAAGGACTAAGTTTTCTCATCACTAGATTTGATTTCCCTGTCTCCTACTTCTCAAAACTTAAATTATTCTTTTACTGGAATAATGGAGGCCTGAGGAAAACCTGCAGAAACAAATATTAGGGTTTGAGTCTGTAGGATGAGAACTGGGATCTAAGTGTGATCAGCATCTTTAGGGTGCCAAGAACTTGGTGTTGGTGCTATCCCAGGATCTCTGAGGTTGGAAAAGAGCTGCAAGGTCATCAAACCCTTGATCCCCACCTTGTCACCAGCCCAGAGTGCCACATCCAGTGATTCCCTGGACACCTCCAGGGATGGGGACTGTCCCAGGAGCTCAGATCAGGTCAGACTTGGGTTTATTTACTACAACTCCTTTAACAAACCACAGAGTTACATATTATCTTCTAACAGATATTCTAATAGGTATTAGAAGTTTCTAATAGATCTTTTAATATTATCTTCTAATTATCTGATCTGTCATTAAATCCAAGAGCTGGCACTGCTGAGCTGTCCCTGAGGTGATTTCAGAGGAAGATTTCCCTGGAAGAGCATCCCAAAACCTCAATTCCAGCTTCCAACCCTGCAGCCAGTGGGCTGTGAACCCTCAGTATCTGGAGAGGATGGCACTGAAACCACTCCACTTGAACTCTGCTCTATTCCACAGCCAGCAAAAACACACCTTGGTGTGTTCCATGACACATTAACTGCTGCACAAACCTCCCCAGAGATCTCTGATCTGCATCAGCTGATGGGCCAGAGTCCAGAGCAGGACAGGAGGTGCTCTCTGCTGTGGGAGGGCTGCAGGTACAGAAACTGCTGCTGGGGAGGCAAAAAACATCAAACACACCTTACATGGAACTGCAGCAAACAATTAACAGGCATAATTAACTTAATGGACAAGCCAGGAGCTTGTCTGTGGAGATACCAGAGGGGAAAATGCTTCCACTCAACAGCATCAGGAAGTGTTTCAAATATTCCCTTAAAAGGGAGGGGAAACAGGCAAAGAAACAAATGTTTCTTTTGGAAAATCACCTTATTTTGCTGCTTTTAGAAAAGTCAGATGTAGGAATAGATGGAGCCATTCTCTCTGCAGTTCATTGCATTGAGTTGTCACGTGAAAATGACCTTTTGTTATTACATTAGTGACACCTCAGACCTCTCCAGAAGGATAATTTATAAAGATATTAACCTGCTTCCACATCCTGCAGTGGTTATGGATGGAGAAAACACCATGTGAAGAGACCTAACTGGGACACTGAAGTGATCCCAAATACTTTCTGCAAAGTATTTGTTAAGAAATACTTAAATTGAATGTTTAGATTGAAAAAATAAATATTTGAATTTAAAATTGAAGTTCTACAGAAAAAGGAAGATACAATTTGAGTTGGACTCATTTGGATCCTGCTCAGCCTCATAACAGCATCCACCATCCAGTTTTCTGCTGTTATCCCTTAAAAAGTAAAAGTGGATGAGCAGACAACAGTTTTTCCATGGAAAAGGAAAGTGCAGCTGGGAAAAAACTTGTAAGCAAACAGAACAGTTTCACTAGTTAGCAAGAAAGTCTGGCTGGCTGGCTGCTCCTCAGTAGGAAAACCCTGGAAATTAAAGTTTCATGGACATAATGAAAAATTTCTGTCAGCACAGGAAAAGCCCTCAGATCTGGCATTTTCCTGTGTGAAAAATAAGGCTTCTTCCAAGACAGAGAATATTTAAGATCCAAACCAACACATCCCTCCACCATGAGTTCAGGTGACAAATCAATGCTGCTTTAATTGAAGAGCAGGGCTGGAGCCCGTGAAGTGCAATATTCCACAGGAAACAATTACACAGCTTTTTTAAAAACCAAGGCCATGAGCTGAGTTTTGGCAGCCCAGAGAAGCAATAACAGGCTGGGATTGTATCACTCACCCCAATCAAAGCAGGAGTTCTCATGTCCCTGCTATTTCCTCACTTTGGCTGATTTAAGCTGCCAGCTAAGTGACCTTCTTATGTTTCTCCAAAACAGATATTTAAAATTTTAAAAAAAGCCTATATAGCTCAGCTTTTAACTGAACTCATGCATTTTTTGGAGTAATCCTGAATGATCCTGTCAGCACTTCAGCCAACCACAAAAGTCAATCAACCTAAAGATGGGTTGTGCAACTTCCCTGGGTACAAAAGCTTCCCAAAACCCCCAAGTGCCTGTGCTGGAGGCTGGAGAAAACTGGACAGGAAAATGTAAAACCCTGAAGAACCACTCAGCTGCTCTGAAAAAGAACTGAGACATGGCTTCAAACACTCTTTTGAAGGGTTTTCTGCCCAAATCCTTGAGGCCAGGAGCACCTTGCATCCCTGCTCCCTCCTGCCATGGCCACTGAGCACACAACTGCCTGATGAATTGCCTTTTTGTTTTTTCTTTTCTTTTCTGAGGTCAGAAAAAGCTTTTGCAGAATAAAGTACCCAGAAAGGGCTGCTGGATTGGCCAGATTTGTGAAACAGCTCCTAAATTTGAGCACCAACACGTGGCACTGGGCAGGTGCTGGGCATGGGAACATCCCCCAGGATCTGCTGCTGAAATGTGGAATGGTGCTCTGGGTGCAAAAAGTTGTGTACAAAGCCAGAAAAGGCTGCAGGAGTTTGACATCAGGGACAACCCAGCAATATATTCCTCAATTCCAACAGCTCTACCCAAGCAGAGATGCAGCTCTTTGGGCTATCAGGCAGAGAAAAAGGAATCCTGAAGGATGGGGTTTGATACCATGGCATTTTCAAGCATGATTTTAGGTAAATGTGTGCAGCACTGAAGGTTTAAAGGTATTCTACAACAAATTCAGAGAGAACAGTCACAGTGAGGTTCAAGATGTGCCTTGGGGGCTGCATTTTTAAGGGCTCCAGGAATTTCATTTGCACACTGTATTTACTGCCTAATTCCACTTGGAACTGCAGCTAATCAACTCTTTGCATACAAGTGAGAAGTGTAAGTTTTGAATGCAGCCCTGGACCTCATTTGCTCAGTGACTCATTTTCCTTCTCCCAGTTAGCTCAGAAACATGGGAAAGAATTCCTGCAAAAGTGAGCAAACCCCCAAACCCTGGGGTGAAGGGCAGCTCCAGTAACCATTAACATCCAGCCTTGTACAGGCCATTTAAATAAGCAGGCTGCCTGTGTTGAATTTATCTAACAAAAACATCTCTGAAATCAAGAGAAATGTTCAACTTTAGATATAAATAATTTTACTTTCTGGGTAAGCAAGATGCAGTTGTATATTTAGTCTGGTTTTATCTGATGGAGTGCTTATTTTATTTACTATTCTTAGAGCACTTTTAAACAAAATGTTGGCTTTGTTTCTCATTCTTAAGAGGAGAGCTTTGCTCATCATAGAGAAATCTCCTGCTTTTCCCCAGAAAGGATTTTCTCTGGCACATAAAATTCCCTGAGCCCCTTCAAACCCAAGGTGAGCCTCATGATTAATTCTGATCTGAAAGCTGTATTCACCTACAAAATTACACATGCAAAGTCAGTTTTCCATGGAAAAACTGTCAGAAAACTTTTGGGTTTTTTGCTAAAGTGCAGCAAAGCCCAGAAATCCAGACTTCCCTAAATCCCAAATATCACCAAGGCACTGACCCAGCTGAGCTGAAGGCTTTGAAGTTTGAGGTCTGCATGGAGCAGCCACTTACCCTGAGCTCAGAGAGAGGATTCCAACCTCAGAAAGGAAACCAGAACGGGCAAAAAGTGACACACTCAGGTGGTCACCACAGCTGGGGGCCTGAGCTGGGCTTTGCTTTGAAGTTTGGAGCAGTGTCCTAAACACCAATGGACAAATGGAGTCTCACAGCAACAGCCAGTGAAACACAAAGCACCTTTGGGTGCAGCTTGAACTAACCACAAACCACCTTTGCTGGAGGTGAGTGAAATGGCAACTGAGCCAAAGCTGTTATTACCCATTCGTTTTCCTCCATCACCCAAGATTTTATTCACTAAATGACTGAATAAAGATTTTCAGACCACTCAGCTAATCACAATCTTTGCTGCTCCCACATGAACCTAATCCCAACTGCATCTGACGAGGATTTGCCCGGCACGATTTCAACTTTGAGTGCCCAAGGCAGGAGCTGAGTGCTCCATATATAAATATACATTTCTCCCAGCACAGGGGTGTTTGTTTTGCAGCCTGAGGGTGCAGTTTGTAACCATATATCGGCATGGCTGGAGCCCAGAGGGAGGGGATGAGGCTGCAGCTGCTCAGCCAACGTGCCCTGGCTCGAAGGGCATCTGGTGCTAAAACACCACAGCCCCAGGATCAGATGGCTCCAAGGATTCCTGCCCTTACCCAAAGGAGTTAAGAGATTCCAAGTGCAGAGAAATGCAGCATTTCAGTCTCCAAGGCAGATGAAGCAAGCAGCTTGCCTGGTTTGGAAGGGCTGCTCCAGGCCAGCAGGGTTTAATGCTCCTGTAAATAAGCACGTGCTGTTTGCTGCATTTTTGAGACCAGGCTCAGCACTGGAAACTCATGACTAAGGCTGCAATAACAAGCAGGAGCAGCAAGGACAAAGTCATTTTATGGCAGCTTCAATTTTTATTTTCTAAGGAATTACAGCCTTGTTAACAACAAAAAAAAATCTCTTAGCATGCTATGTAAAAACACCAGACTAAGGGACTCATGTGGAATAGAAAATCCTTGAGTACAGACAGTCTTGCCAAGAGCCACAAATGCATTCAAGTGCTCAGTTCAGTGGGGAACAAATATCCCTGCACAGCCACTTCTGTGAGGTTCCCCTTTTGTGGCAATTTTTGTGTCTCTGTTCTCAGGCTTTAATATTCTTGTTCCCTTTTCTACTTTTGTACAACTCATTGCTCCTTCCTTCTGGATCCCAGACAAGATTTGACCAGCGATTCAAAGAAGCAGAAGGAAGCTCTAATTCTGCAGTTAAACTGATTTGGAGACACCACAATTGTACTGGATAACTGTAACACATCTATGAAAAAAGACAGGAGGGAAAAGCCCAAAGCAGATTTTATGGATATTTGCCAGGGCAATGAGAATGCCCAGAAACTGAGCTAAAAACAATGCAAAGAACACCAGACCCCATCCACTAGAAATCTCCAAGCCCTGAAGCTCTGTATCTCCAGACTCACCAGCAGATCCTTTAGCAGGGCCTACAGAATGAAACAAACCCCACTTCTAGCAAAAATTCATGTTTAAAGCTCCAGGTCCCCACCTTCTTTTGCAATAGTTGGATATCCAGCAAAAATCCCTGAACTCCTTAATAACAGGGACAGGAAGAAATACAAACTAGGAGCTCTTCAAGCCACTGAGCCCTATTTCATACCTGCTGTTTTTGCAGACAAATTCACTTATTACACTTTTCCTCGGGCCTGTTCACAAGGAGCTGATTGTAAACAACTCTGCTGGAATGATACACCTGGAATAATTCACCCTCAGGAGTGGAAAACACAATAGGGAGAAACTCCAAAGGCCCTGTTGTGTTTTCTGCCACTTCCTTTCAGCTGGGGATATTAATGATGTAATTTTAGCAGGGCTGCCCCTCTGAGTGATGGTTAAAAATAGCACCCACACCCTCCACTGATGAAATGCAACCACTCCAGGCAGGGAAGTCATGCAGCACAGCAAGCCTTCTCCTTCTTTTTTCCAGGGAGAAATAAAAGAACAAGCCAGAAAGCAAATGAAACATTAACCTTTTAGCTAAGCATTTCTGTGCACCCAAGAAAATTTACTTTAATCAAAAGCATTGTCTTGCATAATTACAGCCTGTGACTCCTCAGCTTAAAAGAACAAGAGGAAATTAAATTAGAAATGAAAATTCAAAGCACCTAAACAATGCCAAAGTTGACTATTTGTCTCCTCTACTCGTGTGGCACAAGGGAACAGATCAGAACAGCTCCAGGGAATGCTCTAGGGAGTACAAGGGACCACGTTCACAGGGTTTGGGGCAGTAGCACCCCTCAAACTTCTCAAGTTCCCACTGTCTGCAAGCCACAAACGAGATTTCATTCTCAACTAAGTCCCTAAAATCAATCCAAGAACAGCTCCAGATGCTTCTCTTCCCCAGCAGCTTTCCAATCTCTTCATGCAGGTCCCAGGATCAGGCTCTGCTCTGGCATTTTCTAACAGATGCCATTCATCAAAACTACATTAAACTGTCATAAACACGAGAACACAACTTCCTTTAAACAACCCCAAAATAACCAAATTCATGGACAGAATTCCACTGCTTTGACTCTTCTCACATTTGTTCTTTCATATCATGGAATCATGAAGTGGTTTGGGTGGGAAAGGACCTTACAGCCCACCCAGTGCCACCCCTGCCATGGTGGGGACACCTTCCACCATCCCAGGCTGCTCCAAGCCCTGTCCAGCCTGGCCTTGGGCACTGCCAGGGATCCAGGGGCAGCCACAGCTGCTCTGGGCACCTGTGCCAGGGCCTGCCCACCCTCAGAGCAAGAATTCCTCCCTAATATCCATCCCAAACCAACTCTCCTTCAGTTTGAAGCCATCCCCACCTTGTCCTGTCGCTCCAGTTCCCCAGCTTCATGGCAGGCTGAACAGCCCCAGTTTCATTTCTTTTTTATTTCCAATTCCCAAGATCACCCATTTCTCCAGTCCTACAGTATCTGGTATCTTTTCCCTGCTGCAGTCTGATTCTTTCCAAAATCACAGCCTCCCATGTCTGCAGAGAAAAGCCCCCACTGAGAATTCTAATGCTGACATCAAAGGCAAGCAAGAAACCTCAGATTTATTTTAAATACCCAGAAATTTGCAGGTCTGGACCCAAAACTATGTGAGAGATGCCACCATTTTTAACTTGTACATTCAGAAACCTCTAAAAACTCCAGCTACCTATTGAGAAAATTATTGTACTTTAAGCCTATTACCCTCAGCTTTTGGAGGCAAGAATTCATCTAAATGGAAAGGGAGATGGAAATGAAAAATGTGCTTTGGAAAATGGGGGGATTTAGGAATAAACTGTTAAGGGAAGGAGCATTTACCAGCTAACAACTAACCAGCTGTAAAAGCTTCCTGAGCATGACATGCACCAGAAAATTGCCATTTAGTCATTTGTACAGTAGTGACAGTATGTAAAATGGGCAGGGATGTGCTGGATTTCTAGGAATACATGTGAATCACTCCTATGTTCTTCTCTAAAGTGACAATTTTTATCCAATTTTGTTTAAGGGCTATGTGGGCCTAGATAGGATAAGCAAGCCATTTATTTTAAATTCTTTCCTGAATTCTTGCATGCCCCTGTTGAAGATGGCAGCAAAATGGGCTATTTCAGAAATCCCCAGATGTTCCAGGGTGCTGCATTCTGAAGGCACGAGGAACAGCTGAGCATTTCTGAGCATTTCTCACATCCCTCTCTCAATCTGCAGGCAGCAGACACAGGAATGTCCAGCCCCACTGAGCCACTTCCCTTCATGTTGAAGCAGGAATTTGCCAGGAGGCAAAAATCAATAGTTAAAATGTACCTTCTTGGGCTTTTTTTTTTTTTTTTTTTCAGTCTTGAATTACATATTTGTTATCCTTCAGTAATTTCTTAAAATTTATCTCCTGTTTTTAATTAAGGATTTTCAGTAAAAATGCAGGTTTAAGCATTAGTTCCACCACAGGAAAAGCTCTCCCAACACCTTTTTTTTACCTCAGAAGATAGGCTGTATGAAGCCATTACCATTAAGATCTGACAAAAACTGGTTTTCGCCATTTAATATGATTTTAATTAAAAGCTGAAGTTGTTTTGTTGTTTCCATTATGGGAAGAAGGTCATGCTGCTGCTTCCAGAGCTGTTGAGGTAATGACCATTAATTTCACCTTCATTACCAACTCCTGTGCCACTGAAGGCACTTCCAGGACTCCAAGGACATAGAAATGGGAGAATCCTTCTAGGAATGCACATCCTGTGTGTGCCCTCCTGAGAGAACCATGGAAAAAGGCAGATAATATTAAATATGAGTTTATAATCTCACTGCAGATATTGATGACTACACTGTCCTTATCCAAGATCAGGAATGTGCATGAGGATTGCATTACAGAGAGGTAAAATCCTTGGCACAGCTGGATTTACCAGCATCCTATTCTTAGAAAAATTTAAATTCTAAGTAGCTTGATTAAATGAATTATAAACAAAAGTATCATCCAGCTCCCACTGAAGCCAAACTGAATGGACTACTCCAAATTAAGTGTTCTTTGTCAAATCCTATTGTAGCAGAAAACTGCTCGTTTCCTAATGTTTAATAAGGAAATTGTATTGCCCAGCACACAAATCTTTATTTTTAACACAAGGATAAATAAAAGCAAGATGAATGATGGGGCTCTGAGTGACCTGAGCTAGTGGAAGCTAGCAGGGGTAGGATGAGAGGAGCTTTAAGGTCTCCTCCAACACAAATTCTGGGATTTTATGGATTACAAAGGAGCACAACAACGCCTTATTTCCCACAGATGCAGGCTGTACCTCAGCTATTCTCACTTCTCCTGGTGGAAGCATGAATGAGTCTCTTCTATGCAGACACCACTGTAAATAAAATCTCTAAATAGCTTTGTCAAATTTGAATGAATTTAATCAACAGGCTCAGCAGTTAATTAGGTAGGGACCAGCAGCTACCCAAGCAGAGCAATTCCACCTCCTCACTGAGGAAAAACAGGCAGACCAAAGTTAGAAAATCACTCAGCAGCTTCAGGATAAGGCCCTCAGGTTAAATGCTTGATATCCATTATTTTAGGGGAAAATGGGATCAAGACAGATGGTGTAGATACAACTAAAACCGCTCAGAGGAAACTCAAGAATGCTCTGTGAGATGAACTCCAAAAGAGCCACAGGGAAACACACAGAGCATCACCATCCCTGCAGCCTGGGAGTCCTCCCTGGGGAGCACAACAGGAAGGAATGGGGGCCATGGATTCCAAACCCCAGGCAGGAGCAGTTCCAGTTTTGCACAGAAGGCTGTGAGAGTTGTTGCACGAGCAGGCAGGCAGGAGCCACCTTCCCATCCAGCGTCTGTGCTGCCTCCTCTCCCTTCCCATCCTATCACAGCAATCCCAGATATCTCCTGACAAGGCTCATTACAGGGAAAAGGAGGCAGTGAGGGTGACAAAGAAATGATTCCAACCTCGAGAGAAGAAAAAAGTTGACTTATTAACAGCTGACAGCATCAATTTGCCAGAGTCCAAGTGCAGCCCCAGCATGAGGAGCTCCACTCCCAGCTCTACAACAAACCACTCACACTGGCTTTGGGGACATAAAATGGCCTTCTGTAAGCAGAGGACAACTGAACTATCAATAAAAACATGAGGTGAAATGCAAAGTTTCTGACGTTTTTTTAAACCCTAAACCTGAGTATTGTCTTTATTGCAAAATCAAACCTCCAACCTGAACTGAACTCTCAAATCCACATTGAGCGACGTGACTTATGCATCACCAAAAAAATTCCTTAACATACAATAATCTTCTAACACAGGGGAAAATATGCAACATCAAAACATGGTTTTTTTTGGAGCACGCTAATCCTTGGGTTTGACTTCTAGAATTCACTCGAAATATTTGATATTCCTCAAACAACTCGTGTGGCAGAGACAGGAGGTCAGGAACGCGGTGCCTGGTGTGTGATCTCAACCTACATTGCTCAAGTTTAGAAGCAGAGCTCTCCCTTTGGAGGGAAAATGAACAAGGACATACACAAACAGCTGAAAAATTATATACAGTTGGGAGAGGGAGATTTTTCCTGAAGGATTATCATAGCCTAAATATTTCTTTAAGCCCTACCCTACCAGTAGTTGACCCAATATTGTTGGAGATGATGCACTTACTTAAAAATAGAATAATCCAGCTCCACAACTGATGCAGAACAAGGCAGTCTAAAATCTGTACCTGAACAAAATAGATTTCAGAGCTTTTTTTGCCCCTCCCCCTGTATTTTCTGCCTGCCTTCAGCAGATTGGTGTCAAACATTTCAAGAGGAAAAGGCTGTCGGTCGCCATTAAACTGGGAGAGCTCCTGCAGCCTGGTTTCTTATGGGAAAAGAATGAGTCAAGGAGGTGGGAGAGGGGAAAAAAAAGGTGCAAGACCGTACAAACACATTTTGCCAAGGAAAACAGAGCAGCAAAAATAGTGGCGAGAAGTTCTGGGAGGCTGACATCACACATTGCTGCTGCCTATTGTCATGAAATAATTCAGATACCAACGTCTGCTGCACGTGACAACCACCACAAGCCACCCCCAACTGATCCCACCTGGGCTCAACAGGGAAACTGCAGACAGGGATAGATTTACATCCTAATATTGATTGAAAACTAAATCAATATATTCCTGAGATGCATTTAGAGCTTGTTTTCCTTCATGCCCATAGACTTTTATCCAGTCAGCCATGTGCTGTTCCATGTATTTATCCAAGTCTGGGACACATCAAGGCTTTGCAGGACCTTGTGTGTGGACTCAGAGCATCCTTTCAATTAAGCAATTGGTTTTCCTGTGCTCAGCAGAGCTAAATGGAGAATAAAGCCTCCTGCCCCCATTTTCCATCTCAAAGCTTTACTCCTCTCTCTCCAGAAGCAGTTTGTGCCTATCCTTAGATCCTGTGTTGCAAGAATTATGATTCAGCTTCACTCTAGAAGGATCAGATTTCAACAGTTGCCTCATTTGAAATCAGGCTGGCGTGGAGACAATTTGGAGGGTTTTGTGTGGCAACAGAGGAAAAGCAAGATAAATACACAGGAAACACAAGAATAGGAGAGTTTCTGTCACTTTGCAGAAAATGAGACTTGTTCACTTGAGGAAATCACTGGCCAGGCTGCTCTGGGGAGGGACACGGCCAGTGCCACCTGCAAAATGAGCAGGGATGAGCTTCCCAACCTCCAGTGCAGGAAACTTCACCCAGAGGCTGTGACAAATCAGGATTTTACTCATTTACTGAGATTTTTACTGACAGCAGTGACAGGATGAAGCCTGCACACCCTGGGATGTTTGTAACTTATGCTGTCTTTATTATAAAGATGCTTTTGTTCTGCACTTCAACATCTGGTCTAATGCATTTAATTCCTCTGTGCTTTTGGAAAATATGCTGTGGTCAGTGAGGATGTTTAATACATTGCTAAAATATGTCACATGCAGACAGCAGGACTTGCCTCCACTGCTCTCCACCTAATGGCCAAATCCTTGGAACCTCACAGCAAAAGAGTAATTAACAACATCTCTGGAGCATGGAAAATTCCTATTGCTTTTTTGAACAAATAAAAATAAGCTGTTTTTTTCAGTCAGCTGTGATAACCAGTAACTACTCTCTTTTGGGAGTTACCCCAACTCTACATCCACAGGCTTGTTAAAAATTAGCTCTGTGCACAGGGCTTCCCATGGGTCACACAGCTCCTCCTGAACTTTGGAATAAAAACAGAATTTCCTGAATTTCCCTTTTGCTACCAGCAGAGGATTGCCTGCAAAACAAAACAGTGAAAAGCAATTTTAACTCATTACTTTTTTTAAACCACTTTTTACTGGAAAAGTCTCAGGGGACAAAAAATGCCCAACCTTTATTTGAATTTGTTTTGTTCAAATGGTGTTAAAACCATTATTAAAAGCTGACTACATTCTAGGAACAGTGGGAAGAGGGACAGAAAGCAACACACCCCTGTTGGAATTTTAATTGTATGTAACTCAAGAATCTCTGTGTTTATCTCTGCTCTGCTTGACCAGTGAGATCTGTCAGTGCCTCAATACCTGTGAACAAGCCTGACTGCAGCTTCCAGCTCAACAGCCAGATCCTGAGAACAGGGAAAGCCTCCACTTCCCAAAGTTACCTCCAGTTAAAACAATTCCCCATCTGTGGAGACAGCTTTGAACAGCCCTAAATCACTGGTCAAAATAAGAATAAAAAGCACAATTCACAGAGCACGTTACAATTGCTGGATTTCACAAGAACTTCACATCCCTCTGTCAGAACCCATGGGGATTTTTTTCTCAACTTGCACAGGGAAAATTTTTTAACTTTATTTTATAAAAGAAAAGCCCAGATAGAGCACAGATCCCCAAAATATTTATGTCAGCAGGCACAGAACTTCTCAGTGCCACAACTTTCACTGGGAAGCAACATCCACCTGGTTGATCCCATTTTACCACAGATATGTACACAGGGACAAAGGGGTTTAGCCTAGAGAAACAGCAGCAAAATATTGAGGAATTTTGATAAAAAACCAAGAGTTTGCCAGTCACCACTCTCAACAACTTGGGTATTGCAGCACAGATCCAGTGTTTGGGCTAGTGGAAGGTGTCCCTGCCCATGGAATTAGCCAATCTTTAAGGTCCTTTCCAACCCAAATCATTCCCTAATTTATGATTTAATGCCTGACAATGCTCCCACAGCGAGCAGGGCCTCTGAGGTAAAAGCAAAGGTTGGAGCACTTCTCAGGCTGACACTCCTGTCATAAATTCATTTCCTGAGGCAGTACAATTCTGGTGAAATTACTCCCAGGTATCTGACAAGTCTGTGCACGAAGCTGTACAAACATTCCCAGCTCCCACTTCCAAGAGCACACACACACTGCCACAGAGGATCCAGCAGAATGCTCCTCTCTTCCTGCCTCCCTCCCATGTAGGAACTCCAATATTTGATGCCAAAAGTGGCAGATTAAGGAAAACACAGTCACTGAGAGCTTTCAGGTCCAATCTACTACAACCCCAGTCACTGTTCAGCTGTGGAAAGTAAATTAAATTACTGACGTGTCTCCAAATCAGGATTAAAACATTCCCTGGGTTAATACAAACTGTCTCTAATCCAGCTAAGCACAACAAATACTGCACCTTTCTCATTTTTCTTTTCTTTCTCATGTTTCAGCTCCAGCCTTTTTAACTGAGACACTTCCAGCTCCAGGGCTTTACCTTGGGCAGCTCATTACTTCTGGGGGAGAAATCCTGTCCTGTCAAGCTGTCTGAAACCAGGCTCACTAAAAAATAACAACATGAAAATCAAGCATCCCATGCTTTCATGACAATTTTATGTGCTCCATGTTAAAAATTTGGTGGGTCCTACTAAATTAAGAGCTGTGTTTGCTATCAAAATGAGGAATATAAATCAGGAACAGTGGATTCAGGTGGCAAATAATCCTAAATTGCACTCCAAGCTGAAGAAACAGAACCCCAAGACATCAAGAATTCAACACTGCTGGTGAAGCAGAAAGCAGAATATCAGTATTTGTTCCACACCCCCTTTTCCCAACCATCACTGAGGCAGCCTGTAAATTAAACTGAACACGAGGCAGGTATTCTATAAGAGAAAAACAGATCAGAGCAAAACCTAATTAATTTTCACAGCGTACCATGACTAATCTTAGCATATATGGTACTGGAATAGCAATCACTGAGTACAAATGAAAACAGTGTTGAACCCTGTCCTATTTTTAATCAGATGAAAGCCACAAACCCAGCCATGCTTCTGCTTAGTGCTGCGTTTTCTTCTACCCTGATGGTTTTTACAGCTGGAGAAATGGTTTTTGCAGCATTACTGTGCTGTAAAAAATGACTGCTCCTTCCACTTCTGGGATTACAGTGGTGTGTGTCACTGAAAAGGAGGGCTGGTGGAGGCAAGTCAACATTTCCTGGGACATTTAACCCTTTCTGTGGGAGCTGTATCAGATCCTCTGAGTGAAGATGTGCTTTGAAATTCTTGGATTTCTGTGGTATCAAACTGTATTTGCAAAGTTCTGTAGGAAGCCAGAGGAGGAGAATAAAACAGAACAAATTCCAAATAAAAAAAAAATTAAGATGGTGCCTGACAGTATTTTTAATGATATTTGAAGGCAACATATGAGGGCATATTTCCCCTGATGATTTCTGCCCTACAGGGCTCACAAAAGCTGTTCTGCACAAAGAACAGCTCCCAGTTCAAAGATTTTCCTCATTTACCAGTTTTTTTTTTTTTAATGCATTAAATAAAAACACTGTTAGTCACATTTTAGCCTGGACATTTTCATATTTGCAATGAGAGCCTGGAGTGTGGAAATGGAATAATAATTATTCCTGATTTGCTAAGCCCAGTTTTTAGCCAGGTCAGCATGCAATGCAGCACTACAAAAACCAGATTTGTTTTGTAACAGAGAAAGGTGCAAGATCTCTCTCCTATCTTCCACTTCTCTTCACTCAATTTCCCACTTGGGAAAGCAAGAGAAAGGTGGAAGTGGCAGTCAAAATTGTTTAAATGTCTTTTCCCTTTGAGAAACACTCAATACCATATGCTTTATCCAAGAAATAACCTGCTGAGAGGTGGAATGTCCAAGATATCCACTCTTGGAGAACATTTCTTGAGAGCAAAGCTGGTATTTCAAAAGGAGATATCTCAAAAAACCTTCTTTCTTATTTAAAATCCCAATGGAAAAATCAGGATATTCCTCTCTCACTGGCCACTTCTCCCTGACACACTCACACTTCCTACAAACCCTTCTGTGGCTTCCTTTGCTCAACCAGGAGTAAAGCAGCAAAATTCCAGCCTCCAATCCCAATGCAAATAAAGCTGAGCACCACCAGGGATGTGAGATGATTCCCCACTGCAGCAGGCAGGAGGACAAGGACACACCTTTGGAGTGCTTCCCCGAAGGCCTCTTGGGTAATGACTCCTCCATGGAATGTGTGGATGTGTGGAGCACGTTTTCCAAACTGTTACTGACACTGTTGATGGGGGTCTCCGACCTTGGAGTGACCTGGAAGGGAAAGTACAAAAATCCATTAAAAGAAACGGAGGGAACACACAAACATCACACTTTCTCTGGAGTGAGGGATCCCCTGGGAAGGCACTCTGAGAACTGAGGGTGTTACTGCTGATATTCCCCAAGTAACAGTTCAGGGAAGTGCTTTCAGTCAGCAGCTATTCACAAACTGAGATTATCTTGGCTAATCTAAAAAGCTACTTACAGCATAATTCTTTTTTAAACAATAGTCGCCCAGCAGTCAACTGGAGAGAGATTACAAGACCTTTAACCTCTGCACACCACACATTTTAACTTTTCCACAAGAAAACTGGGAAAAAGGGCTCTTGGAAAACGTCACTTTCATGTTATGACACTGTGCTGCTTTTGGGTGGGGTAAAGTTAATTTTCTCCACGGTAGCTGGTGTGAGGCTGCTTTGGATTTGTGCTGGAAGTTTGGATAACTCAGGGATGTTTTGGTCACTGCTGAGCAGGGCTGACACAACGAGGCTTTTTTGGGTCCTCATCCCACCTCACCAGCACAGAGGCTGGGGGGACACGAGGATTTGGGACGGGGCACCAGGGTTTGGGGGATGGGGCACCAGGGTTTGGGGGATGGGCCAGCCAGCTGAGCACAGCCAGCTGAGCACAGCTGGTCCAAGAGATATTCCAGGCCTGTGGCATCATGCTCAGTATGGAAAGCTGGGGGAAGAAGGAAGCAGGGGACATTCAGTGACCCCAGTACTCTTCCATGACCCATGAGGTTCCCTGGGATGGCCAAGCCCTGCCCAGCCACGGGGAACGGATTCCTTTGCTTTGCTTGCATGTGTGGCTTTTGTTTTCCCTATTAAATTGTCTTTATCCTAAGCCAAGAGTTCCCTCTGTTTCACTCCTCCCACTGTCTCCCCATCCTGATGCCAGGGGAGCAGAAGTGGCTCCATGGGGCTCCATTACCTCTCCAGGGAGGAGACTCAAGGCATTCCCAAGCATTTCCACCACAGATTGCAATGAAAAATTCTTAGCAGCAACACCCTGATTTCCTTGTCTTTGCCATTTAATAACCTGTCATGATCATATTTCAATGGAAACTTCTACATTAACAATCCCCAAGCAGAAGGTTGAAGCATCAAAACAAAAAACGGTTTAAGAACCTTGAAGAAGATGCTTTAAAGAGGGAGTTCAGACCAACAAAAACACTCTCAGTAACTACTCAGAGTAACTGTGTGACTTGAAATTCAATTGTTACATCTGGAACCAACCTGAGCTGCTGGGAGGGAGAGCTGTAATTAGAATTCCACATGGATTTTATAGCCTGGCACAAATCACAGGAGAAAATGTGCATCTTGCCACAACAAAATTAGTTCTCCTTCACTCAGGTAACTCAAAACCAGCACCTCCAGGTCCCTGAAAGGGAAAAGGCTCCCTCAGACCCTGCTAACTTGACCCAGTGCCCTGAGCTGGGACAATTTCTGTAGAAAACAATGCTTTGCACCCCCTCCCATTCCATGTTGCCGTCAGTCAGCACACACAATGCAAGTCAGAAATAGCACAGCCCCACTCCATACAATTACCTATTGTAAGCTCCATTTTAAGAATGACATTTATAGATTTATACACACTTTAAGGCAGTAGAACAAGTGAAAAGGCTCTGTATACTTGACATCCATAAAAAAGCTTCTATGTGTAAAGAAATCAATCCAGAATGGCAGATGAGTGTCAGGAAAAAAGAGGGCTACGGGTAGCTGCTTTCCTTTTCAGCACTTCTTGACAAAAAAATAAAGTTTATTTTATATATATCAATGCAAAAGTATTATATTTATCTAATGATACACTGTTTCTTCAGCACAGCTTCCCACCAATAACAAAACTTAACACCAAGCTTTCCCTCAGACCAACCAGCTTGGCAGGAGGGTGGGGAAGAGTTTAAATTTCCTTTGCCAAAGTCAGTCTTTAGCTGAGCTTATCTCACACAGCCTCTCTCCTGGAGCTCACTAAACCCTCTCCCTCCAGCCCAGGGCTGCTGGGAGGAAGTTCCAGAGGGCTGAGCACCATCCTCCTGGCAAAGGGACAGCGCAGAGGAGCAAGCTGGGAAAAGAGCTCCGGCAGGGCTGCGTTATCCTGGACAACCAGGTTCCAAATATTCAGAATAATCAGAAATATAAACATGCAGAATGATTGAAGCCGAGTCAGAGCAGCCACACAGCTCCAGAAAACCTCTGAACAAGCAGTTTGTTACAATTTATTGCCTCTTATCTTGTATTCCCTCCTCTCCACTCTCCTTACAACAAGCATCGCGTGCAGCTTATAATTTGCATTTTGTTTATACATAACCTCCATTTTTTTCCATAAAGATTTAATTTTCCTAGACTTGCTAAGGATTAATTTAGCCCATATGTCTTGTCTGCCTGAGCTCATACTATCTGATCCCGTCGCACATCAAAGCGGTTCCAAATTGGCCTAAAAAAATCACAAAGCTCTGATTAGTTCCAAATGGAGCACTTTGTTAGGGAGCTGAATGGTGTTAGAACCACTGAATCCCACTGCTTAAAGCTTCCATTCCAAAATTTGAAATAATTTTTTCCACTGACTTAAACATCACGATACTGCAACAGTTTGGATTTGTTTAGGGAAAGTGAAATAATGAAAAGTGGTTTGCAAATCAGAGTTCCAAAATAGTAACAGCATTTTTTTTTTTTTTTTTTTTAAACTTGAGGCCAAGCCAAACAGAGGAACAATAACCCATCAGCTCAGAACTGCAGGAGATATTGTCCTGGGAGGGTTGGGAGAAACACAGGGAAAAGCTTTACAGGAAGGACCTGTCCATATTCAGCTGCAGAAACTCAGCATCAAGTAAATTCAGGAAGGAGAGTTCTCCATATCTGAATACTCCTGAAATCCCTGGTTTAGGCTCAGCACAAACAGCTACTCAGGAAAAACTGGATTTGGAATAAAGAATGAGGCATTCCAGGGAGATAAGGGTTCAGAGAAGCAGGGAGCAAATTGCTTTGGACCTTTTAGGAGCTGTAACATCTCTGAGAAAGCCAAGATGCCATTAAGGAATAAACATTTGCAGCTCCAGAACTGTTCAAGGCTTGTTTTCTGAGGCATTAACAGGCCACAGTGAAGATGGATAAGTTGGCATCACAGGAACCAGGAATGTTCAGGCCATACATCATAACAAACCACAGGAGTGACATTTTATAAATGCAGGAAGAAAACCATGAATCATTCAAGGTTTAAGAAAAAACAGCATTAGATCTTTGAATAAAAGACTGGATTTTTCTACAGAAATTACTTGAGAACATCAGCAGAAACAGTCCATAAAGAGCAATCAAAACCAGCAGCAAGCCCAGAGTTAAATATTCTGCCTGGTTTTACCCCCAGCACAGCATTTCCAGGGAGAAGGAAAACCCTCTGATGCACCTCTCCATAGTTTCACTGCATTGGTCAGGAATTCCTTCCACACCACCGTGGCCTGAAGCCTCCTTCAATCCCTCTAAAACTGCAAGTGGATGCAGAAAAGATCCTTAAAATTATTTTTACTCCACTCTAATGGTTGCATCTTTGATTGGAGCAAGCTGGTCTAGAGGAAGGTGCTCCTGTCCAGGGCTGGGGCTTGGAATGAGATGAGCTTTAAGGTCTCCCCCAACCTTGATGATCCTGGGATCCTTTAATCTTCTCCCTCCACAGCAAAGCATCTGGCTCACAGATGCACTTCTGATTTTCCAGATGCAAACCCTGCAGCCTCCTGCATTTCAAGTTAAAGGCAGAATTGAAAATAACAAAGAAAACTGATCACTGCTCAGCGACTGAGGCTCAGAGTGAATTCTTCTCTGCCTCACTCCCCCTTGTAATGATGACAGGATCAAAACTGGTGTCAGCTACTGAGAAGTGGATCCTTCCCAACACAGATTATTCAGAAGGATCACGAAATGCTTCCAGGAGTCACCAGGAAGAGAAACAACTGCTCTGACCCACATGCAATGACAAACATGCCAAGGGAACAGAATTCCTTGCTAGAATTTTGCCATTATCACATTTTTCCCATTTTCACCTGTCACCATCCAAAGCCAACCTTTTTTCCCCCAAAAGGTTGGTCTTGATGATCTCAGAGGTCTTTTCCAACCTAGTTAATTCTGTGATTTCCTTCCCAGCACCAGAGATGTCCTAAGGGGTTCAGATCTTCTTGGGACAGCAAAAAGCAGCTCTAGAAGCTCTCAATGCATTAAAAAGCACACAGGAAAATAAACCCAGGTGCTTCCCACAGGTGGTGCTGCTCTTTCAGCCACTGCTGCCTGAAGTGGCTCTGTCCCAGGCAGTGGGAGTCACTATGGAAAATGGGAAGTCTGGGAAGCTGGGTAACTGTTAGCTTTGCTAACACTGAATACAGCAAAGTCTTTCATAAAAATAACAGGACTGATAGGAATCAAACTTAATGTGGCCAGAGTTTTACCAAAACAGCAATTATCTGTTCCTTTGAAAAATAAACAGGGCACAGAAAATACATGGTTTAATAGCAAAGTATTTGCTGACTTAGTTTGAAGTGGAGCCAAAAATACTAAAAAATAAAAATTTTAAAAAACCCATCAACAGAGCCACTACCCAAAGCACTACCATGGACAAATGGAACAATGATTCAGAATCTGAGGGAACAAAATATGGATTTCTATACCTGGTTAGGTAAGAAATTTAGGTCATGTATTACACAGGAAAAGCAAACAATATATAGCAGTAATGACTGAGTTAAGTGAGGTCTTGGAGCTCCAAGCCACACAAACACTTTCTCCTATTGATCACACAGGAAAACTTTCCCATGTTTTCAACAATGGCCAGTGATAAACTGAGAGTCCCACAGAGAAATGCTTCTGTCCATACTGGCTTTTGAATTCTCCTTTAAAAAAGGCATTTTTAGCCATAAAGTGCCCTCCAGGAGTAGGTAACACCTATGAGTGAGTCCAGGAATTGGAACAGTGACTCCAGGGGGTAAAAACCACTCAACTCCTGTCCTGCCAGGTTCATATTACTGAGTATTAACAGCAGCTTATTTGAGGTTAACACCCAGGTCTTTAACGTGGTGCAATCCTGTTGGCAACAATGCTCCAGGAGAAGTTTGGCAAGGACACAGCCCCTGCAAGCTCAGGCTGATTCCCACCACAGGGACAAAGTCAGGTTTTTAAGTAATCTGAATAAAAATGCATTGCTGACACTCAGCTGTCAGTCTGACACCACATGATTGTTCCTCAGGCTAAATCCAAGTTGGAGACAAGAGCAAGTAATGCAGGGATGTGGAATTCCAAATGCACTGAGAGAAGCCCAGGAGGGGCAGGACTGAGCCAACACCATCCTCTTGGTAGTAGCAAGGCAGTCTTGTGAAACCACTGCCTCAGGCACCAGTCCTGCATTTACTCACCTATCCAAACACCTGACTGCTCTCCCACCAGAAGAAGAAAATTCCAACCTTCTCCTTTGAAAGATTCAGGCTCTTCCATGAGGATGTTTAAGAAGTGCTCACAAACAGCCCCCACTTTCCACATACCCAGTAAAGAGCTCACCACTTAAATTTACACATATTTAGTTGCTATGGTGGACTGGGACGTGGATGCAGCTGGAAGTGTTTGATTTGTGTAAAAATTCAAGTGGTTCCAACAGTCCAAATAAGCTGTAAGAGCCAGGTGCCTCCATGTTTCAACAGCTACAAAATACACCTTTTCTCCTAGAGGAGGAACACAAAGGGTAAAGAGGCAATTCACAGGGAAATGGGATAATGGATAATTGATCAGATGGTTTTGTCCTGGGAGACTCTCTGGAATGAAATGAGGCATGTGGTACTTAAACACCACAGGACAATCACACACCTGCTCCAAGGCTCCTCATGAATTCAGGAGAACAGATGGACAAAATAAGTCTGGGCTGGATTTTATAGACTAATTTCCACTAAAACCCCTTTGCTTAAAGAATGGTGAACACTGATAATAATAGGAACATAAATCTACCATAGAGGTACTGGACTCATCAAATCTGAATTTTTCAAACTGATCATTCAAACCACCTCAAAATCAAAACAAATCCCTGCTTCTCAGCAGACCTTGGAACAGACACTGCTGCTCTACAGCCCAGCACTGATGTACAAACCTGACCCTGTTTCTTCATCTGATGCCACCAAAAGCCAACCACCCCTGTCTGTTCTGCAACAACTCACAAAGAATTACCTGACAGGTCACAAATCCACTGAATTCTAGTTCTCCCTCCTTCCCCTCCTCAATATTCACTTAAGTAATGGCTTGAGTGTAATAAAACTACTCAGAATCATGGAAGCACAGAGTCATTAAGGTTGGAAAGGACCTCTGAGACACCAAGTCCAACCATGATCACCACTAAACCATATCCCCCAGTGCCACATTCACACATTTTCTGAGCACTTCCTCAGATGGTGATTCCACCACTTCCCTGGGCAGCCCATTCCAATGCCTGAACACCCTTTCAATGAAGAAAATTTTCCTAATATCCAGCCTAAAATTCCCCAGGAGCAGCCTGAGGCTGTTCCCTCTCCTCCTGCTCCCTGAGAGAAGAGCCCAACCCCCCTGGCTGTCCCCTCCTGTCAGGAGTTATGCAGAGCCACAGGGTCCCCCCTGAACCTCCTTTTCTCCAGGCTGAGCCCCTTTCCAGCTCCCTCAGCCTCTCCTGGTGCTCCAGACCCTTCCCAGCTCCATTCCTGTCCCTGGATACCCTCCAGCCTCTCAATGTCCTTCTTTCTTCCACTTATGGTGATAAAAGAAGGCAGCATTGGAGAAGAATTCATAATACACATGAAAAGTGTTCACTTTCACTATTTATCATCAGGACTTGGCAGGTCTGTAATTAAAATCAAGACCTTGCTCTTAAGTAACTGATCTGATTATTTCTGGATCACTTCAGCTATTCACAAAACCCCTTTAACTCTGTAATTGCCTGAACATCTGTTAAAAGGTTTATCCCTCCCAATGCTGATTATTGGATAATTATCCCAATGGAATCAATGGAAAAAATTCTGGTTCAGCATGAGGCAAGAGCGAGGAATTTAGAAGTTTGCTCATCACAAACCCCATGCAAAGGAACACAGATCTGAACCATAGCAACAACCTTTTGCTTGAATTAATACCCATTTCAAACCTCAGGAGAAACAGCTTCAATTCAACTGGCTCCAAGACTGAAGTCAAATTCGAGTGGAAGTATGACAATGGCTCTTGTTTCCACAGACAAATTAGATCCAGCATTTCTATAATAAAATTCTGTGGGCTCTGAGAATCTTATCTATGTTCTTGGGACTATATTTGCTTTTCTTAGGGATAAAAGGCACTCCAGAGCAAATAAATGGAGAGTGGAGTATTTGAATATTAAAGATGACAGAAGAATCCCAGCTCTGCCCTGCCAGGAAGAGGCAGGGCTGTACCTACTGTCACTGAAGGTGACAGGACCCCCGTTTTAGCAACTCAAACATTTACAAACCCACTAAACCAAACGGTTAAACACTTCCAAACAAGGCTGCTGTTCAGCACCTTTGAAGTCAGCCCCTGGAATGCCTGTGAGGTGTGGTTAACTTCTGCTGGCTCTGCCTCTCCACTCTGGATTTCTGCAGGATCTCCTCCAGCTCATGCACTGATTCCATTAAAACAGTTTGGATCTGGTACAGCCCAAAGCATCCAACACCTTCCAACAGGAATCTTTATCCCACAAGAAGGAGGCTCACTTCAGTGTTGCTTCACTGACAATTAACAGTTCCGAGGTAATTAGTAAAAAAAAAAAAGAGTAAATTAGGAAAGTGAAGTGGAATGCACTCTCAAAACAAAAACTTCATTCAGCCCGTGCAAAAATAAGTGGGAAAACAGTTCATGGAAAAAACATCATCATTATTAGCTCAACACACATTTTTTTGGCTGCTCTGCTCCTGATGTTTGGGTGCATAGTGCATCTCCCAAGCAAACTCCTAAATTCAAGTTCATAATGTACCATACAATTAGGCAAAGTGAATTTGGTGCTAATTGATATTGTTACTGCCCAAGACCATTGTCTTGCAGGAATTCTTTTACATGTAAAGCTCATTTCTGAAAATATTGCAGGTTTGAGACTGAACCATTTTATCACATTTCAAATGAAATCATGAGTCAGAAAAGAGCCAGAAGGGGAAGCCTCACATTTCTGAAGTGGAATATCAAGAGGTGTGTGCAATTCATGTTGCCTGGAGTACCCAAAATTCTCAAAGGACATGCAAAAGACATGCAGGGCTTGGCAATGTCACCAGCTGGAAGCTACGAGACCTGTCCCTACAGCTCCTGAGGTTGGATTCATGTGGTTTGGAAAGTGAGATCATTCTGAGATAGCAACTCCTGATACCAGTGAGTAAACACTAATCCCAGCCAGCAACTGCTCTCAACATGGTCATCTGCTGAATCCATGAAACACCCTCAAAGAAGCTAAAAATTAAGTTTGTCATGATTTAGTCTATCCCTACAAAGCTCAAAAAAAAGCCATAAAGGCAGCTGACATAGATCACTTAATAGCTGCACTGCTGTCTCTGTGAGGGCTTGACGACTCAGTTTCAACCCAGCAAGTGATGGTTTTTTATAACTCATCACTCCATTGGTGAAATAAAAATATCAGAATATTTCTCAATGGAGTTATGTCCATTCATGCTCCTGAGGCAAACAGTGCAGACAGGTGAAAGTGTTTGAAATGGATCCCTCAGAGCAGCTCCATAGCTCTCAATATACAGCCTTGAGTTCTTTGGAAGTTTTAGAGGAGCCTATGGAATTAGCATGAGTGAAAAATAGTACCTTATGCTATAAACTTGAAATAGCCATTGGTGCAGTATTTGGAAGCTGACTGGGCAAGAACCCTCCTTCCCATTCACAAGATACCAGCCTGAAACAACCACATAACTATGGTGTCACTGCCCCTTATTTCACTTCAGCTGCAAGCAAACTGCACTCAGGGTGACTATTTCTGATCCTGGCTCTACAGCTGAACCCCCAACCAAGTCAGAATCATCATCACAGAATCATGGAATGGTTTGGGTGAAAGGGACCTTAAAGCTCATCTCATTCCAGCCTCTGCCATGGTTGCTCCAAGCTCTGTCCAACCTGGCCTTGGACACTTCCAGGGACCCAGGGGCAGCCACAGCTTCTCTGGGCAGCCTGTGCCAGGGCCTGCCCATCCTCAGAGCCAAGAATTCCTTCCTAATATCTGATCTAAACCTACAGCTCACCACCCTGACTGCACTGAAGAGCTCTTTCAGAGCAGAGCAGGTGCTGAGTACCCAAAGCATTCTCTTATTTCCCTGGTTTTACAGCACGATCTCAATGAGGAGATGAAACAACTCCAGGAAACAGAGTGACAGATTCACTAATAACTTCCCTAGCTCTGAAGTTCTGTCCTTAGAGTTACTGACAGTAGAGCTCTTGAGAGGGAAAGTCAGTGCAGAGATTCACATTATGATGTCCAGCATCCATGTAGATCACAGAATTCAAGATCAGATTTGTGTTTCCATCTGCCATCCACCCTAGCAGAGAATCACAGAATCACTGAGCTTGGAAAAGACTTCCAAGGTGATCAAGTCCAACCTGTGACCAATCCCCACCTTGTCCCCAGCCCAGAGCTCTGAGTGCCACCTCAGGAATTCCTGGGACACCTCCAGGGATGGGCACTGCAACCCTCCCTGGGCAGTGCCAATCCCTGACCCCCTTTCCATGGGGAAATTCCTGCTGCTGCCCACCCTGAGCCTGCCCTGGCCCAGCCTGAGGCCGTTCCCTCTCCTCCTGTCCCTGTTCCCTGGAGCAGAGCCCGACCCCCCCGGCAGTCCCCTCCTGGCAGGAGCTGTGCAGAGCCAGGAGGGATTGCTGGGATGTCTTGGGCAGCACCAGGAGCTGGACTCAGTGATCTCTGTGGGTCCCTTCCAACTCAGAATATTCCGTGATTCCATCCTCACAGACTCCAAGGCAATGTAGAGAGGGCAGCATTTTCCCTCCTATTCATAAAATGCTCATTTTATACCATCAAGTAGAAACCATCAATCTAATAATTACTGACCTACTTAAAGCTAGCCACAGCCACCTTTTCCTGTAAAGTTAAGGTTCAGATAAGACAAGAAACATCTGAAAAAGCACAAATAATACATGGGCAGCTGTTTTAAGCCTCCTCATAGTCAGCAACTGCAGGCAGTAAAAGGAAACAGCAAAAAGCAGTTTGCATCACTGACCACCTTCAGCTGCGCTCACCTAGCCCAAAGCAACTTGAGGAATCATGAAATATTCACAGTAAATTTGTATCAGCTGTTCAGTCTCTTCACTGCTAAACACAATTTGATTTTGAGATATTTCACTGTTAAATGTGAAAGAGGAGATGGAAAAAGGATTGCAAGGTCCAATCCTCTGGAAAAAGTTATAGCTAATATCAGGTTGGGGCATATTTTAATAGGGTTGGCTAAGCAGAAGCAGCACATTCCCATTTTTTCCTGCAAGGAGAACAAAGAGCACTGCTCAGATTTCTGCTGCATCTCCCTGACTAAACAAGCTAACCAGAAATCAGGAATTGTAACAGTAGGACAGGTGCAGTTACACAAGAGTTACACCCTATTCCCACTCTCCCAAGGGGGAAGCTGATGATAAATCAGCCAGTTCACAACCAGCTCCCTGCTTGCAACCCATCTCACATCCACACCATCCCAGCTTCCCGAAGTTTTCCAGGACCTCAAATGGTGAGCATTTCTCCAGTTCCTTGAGGATGAGCTCAGAGAGGAGCAGAATTCCCCCATTTAACACCCAGCTTCCAGCACCACCTCAGCGTAGCTAACCCTGGAGTAAAGCAACAGGAACCAGGGGGAAGTACTGGCACCAGGGAGGGAATTCTCCTCCAATTCCAAGCAGGAAGAGCAGCAGCCCAGGGCACTCACTTTCTCTCCACATCCACATTGTTTTTTTCTGGGTGATGCTACAGCACAAGGATTGTCACAACATCACTTGGTAACACCTCAAGGACTCGGTGTTGGAATTTATTTGTGCATATTTAAACAGGGCTGAATGAAGAACGAGATTGTTTTTTCCACTTGCTTCATCCAACTCTTGGTTTAAGCCAACTGCTTACTCTAAAAGTAACAGAATCACCCAGTCAATAGCAACAACAACAAAAAAATAATCTTAAGGAAATCTGCATCACTTCAAACAAAATGCACATTCAGAGACTGTGAAGGCAAAGTCACCTTTGTGTTTTCTCTCACTACTCTGTACTTAGCAACCAAGATTCTTCAACACAGAATCTATAAAAATGTGCTTTTCAAAGAGACAACCCTTCAGTGAGCTCAGAAGAAAAGAAAAATCAAACGATCCTGGCTGCCTTATTCCTGGCAGGAAAAATGGCAGGATGGATTCTCCGTCCATCTTAGATTGACATAAAGAGTGCCGGAGTTTTTCAGCTCCATAAATCCTGCAGCTCAGAAAGAAGACTCTCAAAAACCTTCCTGCCTGATTTTATCCTTTTTTTTGGCTTGTCTTATTTTGGGGCAACTTGGATATGATTTACAGTGTTTCCTTTCCAACTCAGGGTCGCTGCATCATTTGAATAAGAGAAGCTGCAAGTAGTTAAGTATCTGAAAAGAAGCTTTTTTCTGGTTTGAATTATACCTTTCTACATCCTGTGTGAAATGGTCTTTCCAGCTATATTTTATCCACATGGAGGTTTCAGCTGAATGAAGAGGCTCTCCCATGCCTTGTTCTTTCCCCCTTACTACAGGAGATTAGGAACAAGACAGAAAGGGAAGAATAAGAAAAAAATATGAAGCTGAACACATCTCAATTCTACAAAGCAGTGGTGTTTAAAGAAACATGAAATTGGAAGGGAATTTGTATTCAGGGGAAAACTGTGCACAGATTTCTGTCTCAGTCTGGAATTCAACACTCAGTGAAATCTCTACTGAGCCCTGAGAAACAGCTTTATTTATTTATTACTCCAATACAGGGGTTTTCACAGCTTTTAGGTATTCCCCACCTTTCCCAAGAGCAGGGTAACACATCATCCACCGATCCTCAAAGGCTGCAGCCTGTTAACTTCTCACAAGCATCCTCTAAGCTGGTGTTTAGATTGAACTTTCAAACGGGTTAAAATCAGGCAGAAAGACACTTTGACTTCCTAATTTGTAGCGGGCTGAGAGCAATTAAGCAGTCACCTATCTAATGACTTGCAGCACATCTTAAAACGCTCCTGTTTGGCCTAACTGCTGGCAACTGAATGAAAGAACAGCAAGTTAATGACGGTGAACCCCGACACCAGGATCAATACCCGAGGGACGCAGAGTGACAGAAAACGACAACATTTCTTTCAGCTTAACACCAGCAACTCCAAATGTTTGCCATCACATCCGTCTAAACAAAACCCAGTCTCATCAAGATGCTTTGGACACTGGACAGCTACTCCTCCTTTCCAACTTTTTCCAGGGGGAACTTTCAAGCAGATGCTTTTATCTAAAGATGTTTTTATTCCCCTCCCTAAATCGCCGGTTTTCCATGCAGCTGGCAGGACCATTCCCCCAGCAGATGCTCTGAGAAGCAATCAGGGAAGGCTTATATCGCTGCTGTTGATCTGCTCGTGAACCCCTTCCCATTTAAATGCCACAAGCTCGTAAAAACTCCATCCATCCCCTCCCTGTGCCCTCAGCTGACCATCCCCATCATCAACCAACCGCCTGCCTCCGTAGCTGCCATTTACCACTGTGCTAAAGCACGGTTTAAAATGAGAGCCGAACACACAGCCCGGTGCCATTCCGGCGCGCAAAAAAAAGCAGGATACCAACCTTATGGCAGCCAGGATAGGTTGCCATGGTGTTGAGGGTAGAGGTGCTGGGATTCTTGCTGGTGCTGGCCATGAGACTCTGGATCTGGGTGAGCTCCTGCCTCAGCACCTGCTTCTGGTGGAAGCTGAACGCCGGGTGGTTGGATGCCATGGTGAAGAGCAACAGGAACTCATCCCCCGTGCGGCCCTCGTTGAGCTGCAGCCCGTAGTTGTTGATGACCGAGTCGATGTGGGTGAGGGTGCGGAACAGGACCCCGGCGGCCTCCCGGTGGGCAGAGCCGAGCAGGGCGAGGGACACCAGGAGTTTGCTGCGCACCACCTCGTCCGTCAGGTTGGTGAGGCTGCCCAGGTCGGCGGGGTTGTTGGCCTTGATCTCGGAGTCGCGCAGGGAGTGATAATCCTTGCGGGCCAGGTCCTCCAGGCAGGCGCCCAGGAAGCGCAGCTCCAGCGGGATGCACAGGTCCAGGAGGCCGCACAGGAACTCCACGCGCTGCGGGGAGGGCAGCTCGGAGAACCAGCGGTACACGCCGTCCCGCTGCAGCCGCGGGCACCGCTTCTCCACCATCGTGCCCCGCGCCGAGCACGCCCCGGCCGGGGCTCGCACACCCGGCCTGGGGCACCCCCGGGCGGGCAGGGCCGGGCCGGGCCCCGCTGAGGGCGGCGCAGGCCCGAGCGCTGAGGCGCGGCCTGGCCGCGGGGTCCCCGCCCGCCGGCGGCCCCGAGGAGGCCGCTGCGCTCCCGTTCCTCCCTCACGGGGCGGCTCCTCCGTCCCTCCGGCGGGCGCCCGGTGCCTCCATCCCCCGGCCCCGCCGGGGCCGCCCCGCCGCCGCGACCGCGGGAAATAATCCCTCCCGGGCGGAGGGGCACGGAGCGGCGCGCACACCCCGCCGGCCGCTGCGCGCAGGCGGAGGGATCCCGCGGTGAGGAGGCTCGGCCGCGAGCGGAGCGGGAGGAACAGGGAGCGACGGGCGCCTTCGCTCCCGGCCTGACCCCGCGGCGGGACACGCCCCCCGCGCCGCTGATTGGCCGAGCCGCCAGCCCGCCCATGGCGATTGGCTGCGGCCGCTTCTCCCCTTTCCTCCTCCGGAGCGGGGTCTCGGGGGCTTGTCAATCCTCCCAGTTTAGCCCCGCCCCTGGCGCTGATTGGTCGAGGAGCCCTTAAATAGGAGGGGGGGGGGGAGAGCGAGCGTCTTTTGTGTGTGGCCGCCCGCGGGTGCGGAGGGGCCGCGGCTGCGGCCGGCGCTGTCCCGGGGGGCTCTGAGGGGCGCTGACCCCGCTCTGGGCACAGCTGTGCCTCGCCCTGCTCCCGCTGACCCCGCAGGGCTGACGGGTTTGGCCCTGGGGCTCCTGTCCTCCCCGCAGGCTGGAGAGGAGCCCCGGGGTGCGTCCTGACGTCCCAAATCGTGTGTGAGCACCTTCCTTCCTCCTGTCCTTCATGGCCGGTGCTTTTTGAGTCTCTCCCCCGGCTCCGAGTGCTCCCCGTGCTCTTTGCCGCTTACAGTGTGGGCGGTTTTCCCTGCCTTTTCGGTCAAAACGCCTCATTCCAGCCACGAGGAGCCTGTGGAGTAGAGGAGGGAATGGCTGCCATGCTCTGCTTCCTCAGGCGTTGTTTTTAGGATGACAAAGAGCCTCGGGGATGCAGCCTGAGCTGCCGCTGGCTGGCGATGCCAAAACCCCGATAAAGCTTTTGGCAGCGGCGCTTGCCTGAGCCGCCACCAACCCAACCCGCAGCCAGTTTGGCACCTGACTCCAGATGGTCTTTAAATACAGTGCGGGAACAAAAGAGGCACCAAAGACCCCTCAAAATGATGATTTTTTTCGCCCCCCCCCCCCACATTCCCACTCTCCATTCTAAACCGTGATTCTGGCTGACAGCGACGTAGCAATGCACATTTTCTAGCAGGCGTGTGGGCTGCAGGTTTGCACGGACGGCGTCGGCCAGCCAAGGGGCGGACGCAATTTCTGTTTTCCGTGGTGTTTTTCCATGGAACTCGGCTGTTTGGCTGTGGTAGCCCAGTAGCCAGACTGCGCATCAGCTGGATAAATGACACGGGTGAAGATCTTTAACTGGGACAAGCCAGGAATAACATTTTTAAATGCAGCCCCAGGCAGGCAGCGAATGAATCCAGGCTTGGTTTTTATGTGATGGTAATCTCGGAAGATGGACCGTGTGTTTTATTTTCGCAAGTGCAACGTTGCTGCGCCGCAGATAAACAAAAGACCCAACATCGATGCTTTTAAAGGCGAAACTGCATTTTGTCTCGAGTTGATCTTTATGGGACGTGCAGATGCCCAAATGTGGGCTCGCACGTGAGTTGTGTGACCACTTGCGCTGGCATCGCAGAAGAGAAAAAGTCTGGCTCCTCTGGGCGATGGTTTATTGGAAATCTCATTATACACCTTGCTAAGACGAACTGCTGCACCACAAACATTCCAAACGCTGGTAGTTTATCCTGTTTTATTTCCCCGTGGAATATCGCGGGCCATCGACCGCGTTTATTGGAGTCCCAGTGAAATGCAGGAGCCAGCGGGCGGAGAGCGCTGGCTGGGGCTGCATAATGTCGTGTATTGTAAAGAGACACAACCCTGCTTCTGTTGCAGGCTCCTGCTGTGAGAGGGTCCTTGACAGCCCCACAGCCTCTCTGTGTCCTTTCCTTGCAGAGATCCGTCATGGAGTGCAAACCATATGTGCTTCCTTTTCCTGCCGTGCCCGGCATTGTCTGTGGGAGGAAGGGATGTGTGGAAAACAGAGGAAGTGCTCCGTCCCTTAGGAAAGCTCTGCCTTGAGTTCTAGCCCAGGCCAGGCCATTGGCATAGGCATGATGAGTTCTTTGGTGGCTTTTCTGCTTATATTGATGTTTTTATCCATCCTGAAAGCACATCCTTTATCCACTAATCCATCCTGAAAGCACCACGCTGTGCTCAAAGTCAGGTTTCTGTAGCAAGGTGAAAAAAGGCTGAAACTTTCTGCTTGGGAACCAGGTCTAAGACTGAGTCTAAATAAATGTTTGAATGAGAATTTTGTTGCAAAAGAGTGATTCTGTGGTTTGCAGACCGAAATTCTTTGTCTTTGATGCCAGACAGCGGAACAAACCCTAACCTGGAGTGTAATAGATGAACTGGGAGCCTTTTCTCTGATTAGAAGTGGCTTTGGGTGAGGCCTGAGGAAACCAAAAGGGGCGTGACATAATTCTGTCACCAAGAATTCCTGGCTATCCAGGGGCAGAGCCAGGAACTGCTTTCAGGGAGATAAATCAACTGAGTAAGAGCTCGTGTTACCACTTGTCCAGGCAGTGGGTTGGGAGTGAAGGTCATTCTGGGGTGCCTGTGCTGCCCTGCTCCTCCTGCGAGCACAGGACACCAAACTGGCTCCTCAGTTCATCCCCAGATCATCCATCCCATTTCCTGCCTGTTCTCCCTGAAAATTCTCTTTGTGCATGCTTAACACAACTGGGGAAGATTCCTTGCTGGAGTAATCAGTAAGCAATAATTCATTTTCCCCTTTTTGTATTTTCAGAGCATGCAGAGGCTGCTGTTGGGTGTTGCAGTCAGCTGAGGACTCAGAGAGGGTCCAGCCCTTCAACACCTCAGTTTTACCTGCTGCTGTAAGAGTCTGAATTCTCCTGTTTGGATTTCCTCAATCCTGTTAAACTTGGAGCTTGGCTTAAGTACTTCTTTCCCTTCAAGCATCACCTCCGAGCTGTTGTAGCCAAATCCTTTATCACAGGATTGATTTATCATATCCTAATTATCACAGATAATTCCTTCCTGTGAGTTTGACGCCGTGCAACACACAATGGCCAAAAGCCTATGAAAATAATCTGAAATAATTCAGGTGTGTGTGAGGCAGGTGACCGAGTCCAGTGTGAAAGGAGATTATTCACTTCTGTGTCCATCCACAGAGACAATGGGAATGAGAGTCTCTACCATGGAAAAGGAGGAGATTTATTTGGGAGGCTGCTGGATAAAAGACCAGTTGAGTTACCCAGATCCATCAAGTGCCCAGTGCCCCCAGCCCACAGAACTCCTCCACATGAGCCTTTCCCCATCACATTTAGGAGATTTTAGGAGGCTGTTCAACACTTGCAAAATCTTCTGCCCATTTAATGACAGGTCTGACATTTTAAACCTCCTAAATGTGGCTTAAATCTTAGCACTTCTGCCAGAAATCCAGCCTGGAAATCCCAAACCTTCCACCAAAATGACTCTCAAAGCCAGAGATGTGGGATATGAGTCAGCTGTGATGGGCAGCCTTCCCTCGGGTGGCTCCTGTGCCAAAACAGCTTTCCCTCTTTTTGGGATTGAATGGCTTTCCCAGGATGATCCGGTCTGAAAGCCCACTCTGTACAAGGATGAACATAAAACCTGCCAGAGCAACTGGGTGTTCAAAGTGGGACCTGTGTGCCTTTCACCCCGGAGCTGCCGGCTCCTTTGGAGACACCTCTCCCAGATTTCCCGATGCTGATCATCCCCTGCCTCTCCCCTCATCCCATCCTGTCTGCCGTGTTCCAAACCTCCCTCCTCATTGCCGTGGAGCCCTGGCTGAGGCCCAGCTCTCCCAGCCCACCCCAAACGCTCTGATCCTGCGGCTCCACCCTGTCCTTTCCTGCCGGGATGCGGTGAGTGGCAGGAGCAGGAGCCTTGCGTGTCTGCGCTCCGAGCCGCGGAAGGGGAAGATAAATATTGCCCTTGCATGTTCTCTCAACTACTTCTGAGCACACGGGTTATTTCCTGTCGGCTTTCACGCAGATGCTGGAATTGGAGCTCTCGGGCTTGAAAAAACAAACAAACCCCAAGCTTTGAAGCGCAGAGAAAAATATCACGTGGGCTTTGGGAAGAGGGAAAAAAAAAAAAAAAAAAAACACAAAAAAAACCAAACCAAAAAGCGGCCAGCTGTCGGGTCTGCAGCATCCCTTGGAGTCTGATTTTCAAGGATGAAGCCGGGTTTGGTTCGGGCGGGGCGGGGAAGGTGTCCTTGCTGTGACAGCAGCAGGAGCGGGATGGATTGAAGGCTGCCGGGGATGAGCCTGCGAGTGTCGCTGCCCTCTGCCGATGGACTCCGGCACGCACACAAGTGCCTGTAAATACGGATTTTCCAGGTTTTTTTTCCCAGCTGGAGGCATAAGAGAGAGGCTCGCCTCTCCCTCAGTGAAGATCTCCCATCAATCACGCTCTGCTTCATCTGTCACCTTTCAAAATTCAAAGCCCGAGCAGCCCTGAACATCCCCTGCCCCGTGTGTCACCTGTGTCCCTTCCAACAGTGCTGGCACGCCCTTCCTTGGCCCCAGAAGCCAGGATGCCCTTCTGGCTTTGTGTGGTTCCCTGTGGGACTTCCTTCAGAGAGAAAATCCACAGAGCCTGGCTGCCAAAACCTCTGCCCAGCTCCCTTCCCTTGCTCCTTGCATCTGCCTCAGGATCTGCTGCAAAATAATCTCTCCCGGGTTTCTCTGTCTCTCCCTGCCTGTGCAGGGCCTGTCCCTGCCCCTCCTGCCTGGAAGGACAGGGATGCCTCAGCCCTGCCCCATCACAGGCCAGCGATTTCCTTTGCATTCCTGTTTGGAATATCCCCTTGCTTAAATCTTACCCCACCAAAGTCACATTTTGGGTGACTTTACCAAATTAGGGATGTGCACAGCCCAGCATGGAGCTGTCCCCTGTGATCCACAGGCTGATTCCAGCCCTCATCCATTACACAATGTGAATTTAGTCCTTGCTAAAGCCAAAACACTTCAGAGCTGGAAAGGAAAATCTGGAAGTATTTACTTGATTATTCCAGTGACATTCCTTGGGGTGTTTTCACATCCTATCCCTTCTCTCACTGCCTTGGGTCAGTGTTCCAATAACCAGCTAGATCCTTTTAAAGTGCTGGAGGAGAAAGGATGAGGAAGAAAAAGAAAGTGCCCAAGTATGTGCTGAATATGGGTGTGAAGTTCAGTGTTTCTTTAAAACATTTGCAATTCTTGCTGCAGTTGATTATAGAAAATCAGCTTGGGTAAAAATTAAACAATGATTTAGGTTGAAAAGGACCTGAAAATTCATCCCATTCCACCCCCTGCCATGGGCAGGCACACCTTTCACTAAACCAGGGTGCTCCAGCCTGGCCTTGGGCACTGCCAGGGATCCAGGGGCAGCCACAGCTGCTCTGGACACCTGTGCCAGGGCCTGCCCACCCTCACAGGGAACAATTGCTTCCCAAAATCCCATCTGTCCCTGCCCTCTGGCAGTGGGAAGCCATTCCCCCGTTCCATGTCCCTGTCCAAAGTCCCTCCTGGAGCCCCTTTAGGCCCTGGAAGGGGCTCTGAGGTCTCCCTGGATCCTTCTCCTCTCCAGACTGAGCAGCCCCAGCGCTCCCAGCCCACTTTTAGAGAGCTGGTATCACCTGTCCCACCTGCAGGGCCCACACCTGAACCCTTCTGTGCAAATTCCCAATATTTACATGTTGGGATGCACACTGGAATCGCACACTGGGGATGATTTCCTGAAGAAACCCACAAATAGCTCCTGAATGACGACCAAAACGAGAATATTGGGATTGGTTCACAGGCAAGTCATGAACAGAAAAAGAGATGAAATTAGCTGAATGAACTGTTCATTATGCATTATTCAGCCAGCTGTACTAATTAGTGCCTTAAGGACTGTTCCTGTTCCCACTGCAGCCAACTCCAAAACTCCTTTTGATTTCAGTGGGAGCAGGACAGAGCCCTCAGAGAATGGGCCTGGTGCCTGCTCCCTCTGCAATGCCTCATGTTTTCTTTTCCCTTTACTATTTCTCACTGATTCCAATCTTTTGTGTCTTCTATTAAAAAAGCTTCTGAGCTGTCCTGCGTGGTGATCAGTTAATGACAGGGACAGAAATGTTCCCTCAGTCCCACGGCATGTCCTGTGCCTGATGTGTTCTCTGAAGGGAAAGGCTTTTCATGTCTCCTCTTGCTTTGCTTTTATCCAGAGGAGGAGAGAAGCTTGAAAACCTTTTAGAAAACACAATCCATCCAGAAATGTCACCGGGGCAGGAGGTGCTGAATTAAATGTTTGCACTCTGAGCCCAGAAATTTCAGTTGGGCTTTTTTTTTTTTTTTTTTTTTCTTTCTGTATATGGATAATGTTTGTGCTGGTTCTTTCCCACCAAAAATTCCTACAGCTCTGAGTGTGGAAATGTTAGAAAAAAAGCCACCAAGCTGTCTCATTGTGCCTGTGTCACATCAACAGCAGATCTCCACCAGACCACTAGCTGGGGGTCAGAGTAACCTGGTTTATATCTCACTTTTCTCCCCATGGACAAACCAACGCCTTCAGGAGAAGCAAGCCCTGATTTTGGTGTGGCTCGTGGGAGACTCCAACACTGTTCTGCTCCCTGCTTTATCCTGGGCTGCAAAACCAATGCCTTTGCAGAGGCACCCAGCAGATCACCATCCACAGAGTTTTTCCAGCTGGTGGTGGGGCCAGAGAGGACCCTGGTGGATGCTCAGATCCCAGCTTGGGCTTGAAGGGATCACATTTCACCAAACTATTCCCCTCTTGCTGCAGAGTCCTCTGTCCCCACAGCCCAAGGCAGAGGTGTCTCCACTCAGGACTGTGTAGGGAATGTCTGGCCAGAGAACAGCTTCCCTTTTCCATGTTTTGCTGGATTTTGCCTGTCCATCTGGTACCAGCCACCTTTCTCCTCCCAGTTTTTTTGTGTCCCCTGGGAAGGAGCAGCAGCAATGCAGCCCCACGGTGCTGCTGGTGGGTTCCTGCCCCAGCCTGCCCCGAGCTGGAGCTGCTGTGGGATTCCTTCCCAGCAATTCCCTAAAATTCCCTCCTGGAGAGAGAGCAGGGGATGTACCAGCAGCTCAGCCTGGAGGAATCTCCACAACCCCACTCTTTGGGCTCCTCTCCACAGACTGCCTAAAATGGGTATAAAGGAGCCTCGGCGTGGAATTTATTTTCTTCCTAAGACCATCCTTAAAATAACAAACACCAGCAAACTGGTGACATGCAGTGCATCTGTTGGAATAACACGGACCTTCTGTTTGTAAGAGAGGAAACTCCAAATAACTCTTTGATTTGTGTTTCCTTTCTTCTCCATCCTCATCTCCTCCTCCTCACTACTGTATACAAATCTGTTCTGCCAGCTCCAAGCCACCACTCCCCCCACCCCTGATGAGCTGGTTTTTATGCCATGTGATGGTTATTTAATTTCCTCTTTTGCCTCCAACACGGCCAATATTTCTCTTCCCTCAGGGGATTGTGCCTTTGTTTACACGCTGATGTCAAGGGGGAAGGCCAGCGCTTCTCCGGGGCCAGCAGACCGAATTCCTGCCCTCTGACTGCATCCCAAGGAATAGCAGCTTCCCTCCGGATCAGAGGAGCAATTAGGAGTAAAAGATGTGTTTAAAGTTAGCACATGGAGACATCCTTTTCCCAAAGAGGGATGGAGTGACTGCTGTGGCAGGCAGGGGTCGGGCTGTGCTAAAACCCAGCTCAGTGTTACCTTCTGATTGCTTCCCCACAACGAGCAGGGCTGGGAAAACAACACCTAATTGCCTTTTTTTCTTCTTTTTTTTTTTGAGACAGCGCAGCGTTTCAACACAGGTAAAAGGGAGATTGTAAAGCACCACTCCCAAAAATCCGACTGAAATCAATCTGACTCTCAGAAAAGGCAAGATCTTCCCAGGAGCAGCTTTCCTTTGTTCAAAGCTGCTCTCTAAACCGACTTAGGAACCATCTTTTCCTCATTAAATTTGTTTCCTTTCAGCACTGAGCCTTTCCCTTCATTACCACATGCAATTTTTTGATTTTTTTTTAAAGCCCTCATAGCTAATATCACAACTATAGATCTTGGGGTTATTTATAGCCCTAAACTCCGCAGAGAGCTGTGTGTCTTGTTGCTGTGGAAACTGGGATTCTAAAAGTAAAAGGGTTTTGAAGGGATTTGAGAAGGGACCTGCTGAATTTCGGGACTGGCTTTCACTTCCAGTGTTCAACCATGCCTTGAACTTAGAGGTAAAATTCACCTGAGGGGCTCAGGTAACCCTCAGGGGATATTGGGGAACACTGGTGCACTGTTTTTTATGGTCTGGCCTGGTTTTTGCTCTCTCTTTTGAGACAAAAGATGCACAGGTAGCCACAGGAGTGTCAAACTCGTGTTGTCACCAATGGCACATTTGCCAGGCTCTGGGCTGTTTGCTTCCTTCTTTAGCTTTTGTTGGTTTTTGGCAGCCTTTTCCCAAGGGAAATGCCACCTGATGTGCTGGAACCTCCTGCGTACTGCAGCCAATCATTGACTCATGGAATGGTTTGGCCTGGGAAGGACCTTGAAATTCACCCCATTCCCCCCCCTACCATGGGCAGGGACACCTCCCACTGTCCCAGGCTGCTCCAACCTGGCCTTGGGCACTGCCAGGGATCCAGGGGCAGCCACAGCTGCTCTGGGCACGCTGTGCCAGGACCTCATCACCCTCACAGGGAGGAATTCCTTCCCAATATCCCATCTAATGCTGCTCTCTCTCATTTTGAAGCCATTCCCTGTGTCCTGAGCTCAGAGGGAGGACTCCGAGCTCCTCTCCACAGCTTTGAGACTGGCACGGGGCAGCGTTTGTTGGAAATTTGATTTTCCTCTAATAAATGGTTATTTAAATGATTTTATTTGTCTCTGGGTGTAGAGTGTAAAGGACAAGGGTGAGATTGATGGGCTGGGTCCTGTTTCCTACCCTGCTCCTCCTCTGGCAGCTCAGCAAGGGGCAGACTCTCACTTGGCAGAAATTCCATGTTTGACCTGGGCAGGGATCTCACTGAGCCACCTGTGGAGATGCCAATTCTTTCCCCTGATCCAGCCAGGGATCCCCAGACTGGATCCCAGCTCCTGACTGGAAGCCAAAAGCTGCAGCGTCCTGCCCCCTTTGCCTGGCTGTGGGATGTGTGAGGCTGACAGGAACCCTGTGCTTGGCACCACCCCGGCTTTTTCTGTGCCTCTAAATGTCAGGTGTCCCCCCCACCCAGCTGGGGACAAATCCTTGGAGAGCTTCCCTGGCTATGGGTGTCCCTTTCTAGCTTTAAAAACACCTTACAATTCAACCAGGAATTCTGTTTACAAACAGCTCCAGAGCCGAGTCCGACCTGAGATTTGAGCTACTTCCACGACGCCAAACTTGGAAAAATATCCTAGAAAATTCCACCCTATCAATGCAGCCGAGGGAGAGCGGGGGGAAAGGGGAGGACAGGCAATGTAACATGATTAACCCCCCGAGGATGTGCCTTAAATTCACAAACAAAGCCCAAATGTCAGCGCTGATGAGCTCTTCCCTTGCATTTCCATAAGTAAAGCAGCAATCCCTGGGCGTGCTGGATTCCCGGCGTCGGGGGCGAGCACCAGGCAGCCTCTCCTTCCCCACGAGCAGCCCTGACATTTGTTCTGCACATTCTCCGGGTCCTTCCTGGCACGCCGCGTATCGTGCGTGGCTCGGAGTTATTCCCGTGATATTGGATTAAAAATAGAAAGGCAGGAGCCAAGAGTCGCAGCCCGAGACGGTGATTCAGTGACGGAGCTTTTCCATTAGAGGGTGCCAGGAACCTACTGTTGCTACAGAGCCCGGGAATCGTGGAAAACACAACTTTTTTTGCCGTGTATTTCAGGGCTGGGCAAATCCACACTAATTTTTGAACCCCGTTCTTGCCCTGCCCATTCGAAAGTAGAACCGTGGAATGACAGGATGCTCGGAGTTGGGAGGGACGCAAAAGGATCATCAAGTCCAACCCTTGGATTTGCACAGGGCATTTCCAAGAATCCCACCACGTGCCTGGAAGCATTGTCCAAACTGCACTGGGGGTATTTTGCAGGCAGAGATGTGTTTTCAAGAAGTGGATGTGGAGAGCAGGAGATGTCAAAATTCACAGGGTGTTCTTGGGCACTGTTTGGATGTGAATAGGAAATCCTCATTGAAAACAAACAAAACCCCCCAAAAAACAAAAACAAAAACAAACAAACAAACAAACAAACAAAAAACAAACAAAAAACAAAACAAAACAAAACAAAAACCAAAAAAAACCACCAAAAACCCCCAAAAAACCCAAGATTTATCCACAAAAAAGTGGTGTTTCTGGTGGAAAACAATAGTTTGTATGGCTGTCACTGGTTGTGCTCAAGGTGTAGTGGTGAGGACAGACAGTAAAGGATGGGCCCCATTCTTCTACTCCAAGTCTGCCAAAAATCACCCAACATCAGGAAACAGCCCAATTATCGAATGGATTTTCTTCTCCATCCCAGAGAAACCCCTTTGGAGGAGCAGAATATCATCAGCTCTGGGCTGCTTGCAGCAGGCACAGCAGATTTTAAAGATTTTAAAGCAAAACCAAGTCTTGCTTGGTTTTGAAGCTTTGGAAAAACAAAGTTCTGTAATTTTGTGGCAGGGTTGGTGAAACTATTGGGATCAGTCGTAGAATCACTGAAACCACAAATCACAAATCAGTCATAGAATCACTGAAATCACAAATCATAGAAATGGTTTGGGTTGGAAGGGACTTCAAAGCTCACCTCATTCACCCCAATGAATGCTCCAAGCCCTGTCCAGCCTGGCCTTGGACACTTCCAGGGATCCAGGGGCAGCCACAGCTTCTCCAGGCAACTGTGCCAGGGTCTCAGTGCCCTCACAGGGAGGAATTCCTGCCCAGTATCCCATCCAACCCTGGCAGTGGGAAGCCATTCCCTGTGTCCTGTCCCTCCCAGCAGTGTGGAGAGCAGTTCCCGTGTGGCGCAGCTGCAGGGGGACACTGCTGCTGGCACGGCGGAAAAAATGAGATGAATCCTTGGATCACGAGGTGTCTGTGTCCCTGCCCTGCCTCTGGGCACGCCCATCCCTGTGCATCCCTTTCCCCACCCACCTGTCCAGCGTGGGATCTTCTGGAGCACGTGGATTTCAGGATAATGAGGGGATAGGAGCATTCCTGGGATGAGTGTCTGGAAAGCTACAGGTGCTAGCAGTGAGGGAGGGGAAGGGAACGTGGCTAGATCCCAAAGCCCAGCACTGCCTGACTCTGCAGCACATCCTGCCAGCTTTTCCTGTGGATTTCAGCCAACGTGGCTCAGGTTTGGAGCCGTCTGCTCCTGTCCCAGGTCACAGCGGGTGATCCAGAGCAGATGGGACGAAGGGCTGACCCTGAGCCACACCAGCAGGACTGATCTCACTCTGCTGACTGGGAATTCAGGACAAAGCAGGAGCAGCAGTGTCCTGACCAGGTGGGTGAGGGCTGTGTCCAGCACACAGCCACCTCTTTCCCTGCTTTCTGGAGGAATCTGGTGCTTCTGAACCCAAAAGTCAGGATCATGTGTTGGCAATTATTTCTGGCTGACACACAGGGATGGTAAAGGAGCAAGAAACTCATCTGGGACAGCAGTTTTCCAATGAAACCACGCTTGGCTGAGTGCTGGTGTTGGCTGTGGCCACCCTTCTCATCCTGGTGGCTTCCCTGGTGTCACAAGGATGGATTTAGTGGATCACATGTGGAGCTTGGACAGACCAAGCTGTTGGCTTGCTGTTTCCTGGCTGTTTCCTTGCTGCTGTGGCCAAGGGACAAGAAGAAACCCTGTCTGTCCCCAAGTCTGTGTCCCTGATCCCTGTGGGCACCCTGATTTCCCAGGATGGGAATAGCAGGATCCAGGGCCACAGCCACGTCCTCATGGGAAGAGCCACCAATGGATGGTCTTACCTTACACTGCTGGAGAATCTTCCCCAAATGATCCCGAAGCATTCTGGGGAGTAAATATGAACCAGAGGTATCTGGGGAGGAGGGTGGGGTGGGATTCAGGGCTCGGAGTGGCACAGCTGAGCAGTTTGGCATGGGAAGGGAAGCCAGGACGTGTGAGGACATGGGAGGGAGCACAGGCCAGCAGAGTGCACAGAGCAGCAACTGGCAAAGCTGGGGCTGGGCCAAGAAAATAAACATAGGAAGTGCTTGAGACTGATGAGAACCACGGGCAGCCTGCTCTTGTTTAAGGAGGTTTTTTTGGGACACTGGAGCAGGCTCCTGTTGCAGACAGAGCGAGACCTCAGCCCTGTTCAAACTTTCATTGACTTCAGCTGGGCCTGGGTTTCATTGCAGATGGTTCTGGTTTTCCCCAGGATGTGATTTCCCCGTTTTGGGATGTACCACTCTGCCCCACAGGAATTTTGGAGACTTGTACAGAGATTTAGGGACGGATGGTGTTGGGGCTGGGTGCTGCCAGCACGTCAGGAGGAGCAGAGGCTGCTCTGCAGCACTCCAGAGCTGTGTGTGAGCACTCAGGGTCGATAAATCCAGAGCTGAAGGCCAAATCTGAGTGCTCAGCAGCTCTGCTAATCATTTGGGTGCCTGCATGCAGATTAAAAGCCAGTTCCTTCCAAATTTGCTCTTCCAACAAATAACCTGGAGGCTTTTCACTCTGAAGTTTGACTTGGGCCCCTTACTTTAGAATTTCATCCCCCAGTGTGCTCCTGTCTCCTGATGAAGATGAGGCTTTCAAGGTAAGTGACAAATTGGAGGAGGCTTTCATCTGGCATCAGATCTCCAGAATTAACCAGCCAAAATTCACAGGGTCTTGAAAATCCCATCAAACCATGAAGGAAGTTTGAAGGGAAGGCTCAAGCAATACTTGGAAATATGAGCAGAGGGTAAAAGAGGAGCTTGGGCTGGTTGTGAGCAGAGATTCCCTAGGAGGTGGAAGCCCAGGGAAGATTGTATTCCTGGCTGGAAATGAAGCTGGTTATGAAGTGAATGAGGACAGGTAATGCAGCCTCCAGCTCCTTTTAGGAGGGATTGATTCCCTCCTCCTCCTCCTTTTGGGGAGCTCCATTCATCCCACCATGTCTGGGATGAGTTTCAGTCCAAATCCCAAAGTCCCCTCACTTCAGAACGATTTCCACTGGGATTTATCAGCACCTGGGCTCCTTTCTTTCAGCAGGACCAAGGCGTGCATCTCATCCCAGGGAAAATCCAAATATCCTCCTCTTCCCATCCCTGCTGCTCCTGCTTTGTGCCGTGCTGGTGCCTGACAGTGACAGCCGAGTTAATCTGGTTTAGAATTCTCGTGGCTTGATTTCCGAAGGTCTCACTGTTGTAGGGTGACGTTCCTTTATCCCTCACCCTTTCTTTTCCTCCTGGATTATCCCATGTTAATAGTGCCATGTAATAGAGTCTGTTATTAACTGCTCCTGAATCCTGCTTGCTGATTCCTTAAGCAGATCTCGAAACCCTGTGAATCTGCCTTGGAGTTTTCTGAGGGTTTGTTTTGTGCTTTTTTTTTTTTTTTTTTTTTTTTTTTTTTTTTTTTTTCCCTCCTTTAAACCCACTGCATGAAATGTGTAGGATAACTTTCTGCTCTGGCTTTTGGGAAGCAAAGGAATTTCTCATGTTTGGATAGCCTGGACATGATATTCCAGATTGAAGTGTACATCTCTTTAAATCCCTACAAAACAGGCTGCAAGAAGGAAACCTTGTTTGAAAACCTACATCAAATATGGAATAAATCCTTCCATAGGTATTTATCTGCCCAGAAAAAAGATCCTTGATCACTCTTTTGTGACAGAATTTCATAAGAAAAGAATATGAGTAACGTCAAGTTTTTTACATCACTGTGTCTTCTTGGTTCACTGAGAGGCATTTCTTCTTTGTTATGAATTATAAATCCCCATTGCTGCAGTCCAAACAATTCTGGGAACTTCTGCCACTGGCTTTCAGAGCCCAGGGAAATCACAGTGTCCTTCGCATTTACAGTGCTCAAAGCATTTCCAAACATTCATTATTCACACAGGAATTCGTCCATCAGCAGCTCCATTAAACTGAGAGAGGGAGCCCTGCTTTCTCATCAGGTGCCAAAATACTTAGTAGAGTTTGTTTCTTCCTCTGAGAGCAGATTCTAATCCCAAGGGTCAGAGCAGCACCTTTTGCAAAGGGTTAGACCAGAGGAGTGAGTGTGTCCTTGGCTCCTGCCTCAGTTTCTCCACCAGTGATGTCACATTTGAGGATTCAGCCCACTGGGAGCTTGAGGAAATAATAATAATAATAATAATAATAATAATAATAATAATAATAATAATAATAATAATTTTGGCCAATACCTATAAATCCCAGCTCCCACAGTCCAGGAGTTCTTAGGGATCACAGAATCCTGGAATGGTTTGGATTGGAAGGGACCTTAAAGATCCCATTTTACCCCTACCATGGGCAGGGACACCTCCCACTAGCCCAGGTTGCTCCAAGCCCTGTCCAACCTGGCCTTGGACACTTCCAGGGATGAAGCAGCCACAACCTCAACTTCTCTGGATTATAAAAACGCTCAGAATTTTAAAAAACCCAACTTCCTGTATCTGTTAAGCCAGAAAAAAAAAAAAAAACAACTTCTTGGCAGGAAATACCCCAAATGCCCTCAAAGCAAAAAAAAATACCCTCCAAGTTGTTTATTTTTTAACCTCATGCAGCTTGAACCCTGTCTCAAAAGCTGAGGAGGGGCAGAGGGAGCAGAAATGTTTTTTTTCTCCAGATTTGGCAAAGCTCTGGGATGTTTCCCTTCCTGGGAGAGCAGGATGAGCTCCTCCAACTCCTCCAGCCCTTCCCAACCCGGGGCAGGAGCAGCCTTTGCCCGTGGCAGGGCTGGAGCTGGAAGCCAGCATGGCAAGCCCTGCTCCAAAGCAGGTTTCTTCTCCTCACATGATGTCAGCATTTCCTGACAATCCCAGCAGGAAGACGCGGGTGACAGATGTCCCTTAATTATCGGCAGCGTTCCCGCTCCTCGGGCTCAGACAGAGAATTCTGAGCCTTCAAATCAAGGCCCTCTTTGGTTTGGGTAAGCCTGGCTACCTCGGGTTTATTCACAGGCATCTTTCAGCTGTGGAAAATTGGTCACCTTGGGGTTTGTGCCCTGCCAAGGGGTGTCCCAGAGCTCCAGGCAGGTGAGGAGGGTGGAAAATCCAGGGGGATGGGGGCGGCTGGGGAAGCCACGTCCCTGCAAATAAAGGGATTTTCCAGCTGGGGTGAGAGGGCAAAGAAGGGCCACTCCCCGTGTCCTGGGGTTTATTATGGACAAACAGCTGGACACTCATTTTTTGTAGGGTGATCCAGTAAAGTAAAAGGGCAAATGAAGCATGTTGGGGCAAAATCCCATTGTTTCCCCTTGGTTTTAGTTTTCACCTTCCAAGATCACAAAAAATCTACCTCTGTCCCTCAGCAAACATGAGAGAGGGATGGGAGGAAGGAGGATGGGATCTCACCACCTGCAGAGCCGTGTCCTGCTCCTCTTCTGCTTGGCTGATACCTCCTTCACAGGCCCTTACACGGGATAGCAGCTTGATCTTATTGAACACAGCTGCTGGGTGTGTTCCACAGCACATAGGAGCTCAAATCCCTCCATCCATCCATCCATCCATCCATCCATCCATCCATCCATCCATCCATCCATCCATCCATCCCTCCCTCCATCCATCCATCCATCCATCCATCCATCCATCCATCCATCATCCATCCATCCATCCATCCATCATCCATCCATCCATCCATCCATCCATCCATCATCCATCCATCCATCCATCCATCCATCCATCCATCATCCATCCATCCATCCATCATCCATCCATCCATCCATCCATCCATCCATCCATCATCCATCATCCATCCATCCATCCATCCATCATCATGGAATGGCTTTTAGCTGATGGAGACCAGGTCTAGATCAGGTTTTAGGAAAGGATTCTGTGAGGGTGGTGAGACCAGAGAAGCTGTGGCTGGCCCTGGATCCCTGGAAATGTCCAAAGTCAGGTTGGACAGGGCTTGGAGCATCCTGGGATAGTGGAAGGTGTCTCTGCCCATGGCAGGGGTGGGATGGGATGAGGTTTAAGGTCCCTCCCAACCCAAACCATTCCAGGATTCTATTCCATGCATCAGCCTCCCCTCGTGTGTCCCTTCCAGCTGATTCCAGCCCTGTTCCTTCTCTCCTGAAAGCACGTGGAACATCCATGCTCTGAGGAGCTCTCAGCCTGCCTGTGATTGATTCCCACTCCCCAGCTCCTTCCTTCAGGCTGCCTGATGGATGCTGGGGAAAATCCAGCCCTGGGGGAAAAGATCCACCTGCCCGCAAGGAAAATCCATCCAACCCATTTCCTGCTGCAAACCTTTCCCTCCCATGTGCTTGGCTGATCAGGATCAGCTTCTTTGCTGCTGCTTTTGTGCCTCTTGATTTCCACACGGAAACTGGCTCTATTTTTACCCGGCTGAAGCTGATTAGATTGGCAGTAATTGGCAGGATAAACAGACACGTCCTGTGTGCAGCAGGTTAATGCGATACAGGCAGTGACCAGGGAATGCACTCAGCCCATGCCCAGCACGGGGAGCACAATCGAGGTAATTTATTGTCCACATGCCTGGAACATGCCCATTAGCCAGCCCCATCCTTCCTCTCCCTGCAAAGCCATTTCCCCTGGCAGGGTTGCTGCACGGTGCCAAACGTTTCATCCTTTTCTCCTCAGCTCTTCACAACCCCGCAGAAAAACCTAAGGACACGCAGGAGTTTTTCCTTTCTGGTTAACCCGGGTCTTGGCTTCTCCTGACCTGTGAGATTATTAGCATTGAAGCAGCCACATATTAAAAAAAGAAAAATGCTACTTACAACTCCAAGGCTGACCTCGTCCAAGTAATGTAATTTCCCACCATTTCAATCACTTCCATAAATTCCAATCTTCCGGAAGATTAGCAGCAGTTCTGCTTGCTGCAATATCATCTTCAATTAGTTTTGGGGGTAATTTAGCCAGAGACCAAGTGAAGAAAAGAAAACTTAGGGGCAACATCAGGTGATGTTACACTCCTGGAATTCAATTCACTGGGGGAGGGATGGAGCAGAAAACAAAAATGGAAATCATTCTGCTTTCCAAAGCGGCACATTTCAATCTCATGGTGGGAGACCTTGGGAATATTTTGGCTCTTGTGCTTGGTGGTGGCTGCACCTCCTGTTTAATCCCAGGAGAGGAGTGGAAGGTGAGCAATGCTCAGAAAGGTTACAGGCCAGGGAGGGAGGTGCCCTGTTTATTCAACAACATCTGTACATGCATCAAGTTTGAGCCCCTCTCAGAGGGCTTCTCATCCCTGCAGCTGCTGCAGGATTCCACAGCCACCACTGACTCCTCCCGTGCTGCCAGAGAAAGTGATTTTTGGGGAGTCCCACTGTGCAGGGCTCTGAGCTGGAGGTAGGGAGTAAAGCCCTCCTTTTTCTTCCTGCCTGCTCTGAGCCCCAGCCTTTGCCTCCATGCAGGTGGCACAGGCAGGATATTGGAATCATGGAACTGTTTGGGTTAGAAGGGATAATAAAACAATCCAGTCCCACCCCCTGCCATGGCAGGGACACCTTCCACTGTCCCAGGCTGCTCCAGCCTGGCCTTGGACACTCCCAGGGATCCAGGGGCAGCCACAGCTTCTCTGGGCACCCTGTGCCAGGGCCTCCCCACCCTCACAGAGAGAATTTCCTCCTAATATCAGATCTAAATCTCTCCTCTTTGAGTTTAAAACCACTCCCCCTTGTCCTGTCACTCCATCTCAGAGCTGCCCTGCTCGGTGCTCCCTCCCTGTTTACAGCTGAACCTTGAGCCCTCTCACTTTTGCAGTTTGATTTATTTAATGCAGGCCCTGTTGATTTGGTATTTTTTCCCAATCCATCCACGGCAGGGAGCGAGCCCAGGGCTGTGTGGAAGGCTGAGGAATTCCATGGTGTGATTATCTCTACCTCCCTGCAGAGCTCTCCACTGCCTGCTTCCCTCAGACTCCTCTTTGCCACTCATTACACCACCCTCTCTAATTACCAATCATACCACCCTCTTTTCATTACCCACTTCAGCCTTTGTGGTTCCAGTAATTGTCCAAGAAACCTCCCAGCCTCAAACACTTCAATCCCATGGTGTCCTGCCCCCCTTGGAGCGTGGTGCTGGCTTTTCCCAGTCCTCTGGCACTTCCAGTGGCTCTTCCAAGGCCTCCTGGAAACCACCATTAACTGTCCACACAGCTCCTTGGCCACCTCCTTCACAACCCTCTCAAGCTGTGCTGGTTTAAAACCACTGAGCTCCACCAGCTGGATGCTCCTGGAAAATATTTCCTTAGCATGTTGTCTTTTTTACCAGGATAAATCCCTCACTGAGCATTCCTGCCTTTTCTGTGCCATTGATAAACCTCCCATTTCCGTGTAGCATCGCCCCACTGCTCAAAACTCATGGAAAAAATATCCTTGTGTCTTTAATTTCCCCAGCTTCTGAGGTTTATTAGTTACAACCAGTTTCCCTTTTCTTCATTTTGTGTGTTTATATTTTGTGTGTCAGTCTTGGCAGCTCTTTCCCTTCCTTTCCAAGTGGTGTTGGTTATTCTAAAAACGATTCCTGCCTGTGTTGCTGCTTTTTGGATAAAATATTTTTAAAGGTTTTTCCCTTTTCAACACATGTTTCACTTAAAGTCCTGCTCTGAATTCATCTGACTTGTAATTATTTTCTGATTTGGGAAACAGGACCGTTTAAAGTGGCAAGTAAATATATAGATTTTTATACATTACTGCTTTAAGCTTTTCTTCATTTGCACATCACAAATACAATCAAGCCACGAAGGCCCGTGCCTGGTGCAGTGAGAAATCCACCCTCACCTGCTGGAGTGAGGATAAATGTGGAATTCCCTCATGCTGGAGACAATCTTTTTTTTTTTTTTTTTCCATTAGGATATTATCTTTCCCCCTCCCCCCAAAGTTCTGAGGATATTTTAATATTGGCAGCTCAGGACCTCCAGCATCCATCGCTCATGGAATTCCCCAGGGATCCCAAGGTTTTTATTAGATATTATGGATGTGGCTGCTTAAAGAAGCAGAATGTGTCGAGTCCCTGCTGCAGACCCTTCCTGCCTCGTGCTTTATTTCCCAGGATATTGATCCAGAAGCTCTCTGGATCATTTATCTCCTTGTTGTTAATGACTCAGAACCTCTCCCAGCCAATCCCAGTGGGATGCCAGTCAGGACTGGCAGGTCAAGACCTCCAAGCACGAGTGGAAATCAAATGGAGAGGGTGGTTAGAACACAGGGCTGCAGCATTCCAGGCAGGAAAATCCCCTGCCACCCTGAGGCACTGGGAGCAGCGTTAAGGTGTGGATTTAATGGTTGGGCTTGGTGATCTCAGAGGTGATGGAGAGGGAGTTTAGACAAGAGCATGGAGTGAGAGGACAGGGGAGGAATGGCTTCAGACTGAAAGGGGGAAGTTTAGATGGGATATTGGGAAGGAATTCCTAATTAGGATGGGATACTGAGAAGGTGAGGCCTGGCACAGGTGCCCAGAGCAGCTGTGGCTGCCCCTGGATCCCTGGCAGTGCCCAAGGCCAGGTTGAACAGGGACTGGAGCACCTGGGACAGTGGAAGGTGTCCCTGCCATGGCAGGGGGTGGCACTGGATGGGCTTTCAGGTCCCTTTCCCAAACCAGTCTGGGATCCTGGCATTCCAGGATCCTATTCAGCAATTCCATCTTGTTCCACTGGTTTTGCTGCAGTTGTTTTTCTTTCCCAATTGTATTTTTTTTTTTTTTTTGAGTGTGGACTGGTTGCATCATTCCTCCTCCTTTCCATCACCAGCCTGATGCCCCCAGCTTGGCTGGCAAGGATACCCTCAGGAGCTGCTCCCTTTGGAGCTCTGCATTTCCACCATGGATAGAAAACACCCACTGCTCCCACTGCCCAATCCTACTTTTTCTTCCCCCATCCACGCTCTGTGATTTATTAGAAGCTGATTTGCCTTTTATTGTTTTTTTTTTTTCGTAATTATCCCAAACTTCATCTCGCTCATCCCCTCATCCACACATGCACCAGGTATTTAAAGAAAAACCCTGCCAGCCCTATCTAACACCATCTGTATCCTGTGGTGGAAAACTCCCTGCAATTAGTCACATCTCCTGGAGAAATCCTGCAGCCCAGCTCTGCAGACCTGGCATGGCAGGAGGGAAAAGCCCGCTGGCATTCAGGGCTGGTGTGAAATCCAATCTGGAATTTCCTCTCCCTCAGCCTCCTGCACATCAGCAGCACTGAGGAAATATGAACTGGCCTGGAGAGGATTCCCAAGGCTGCTCACTGGGGCAGGAGTTTTTATTTTCAACTAAATCCTGCCCTTTGGAGAAAGTCTGGGAAAAGTAGGTTTATTTGGGATAAGCTCAGGGCCAGCAGTGTCAGGGTTGGCCACCACACCACGATTGCCCTGGCACCTTTAAGGGTTCATCCAGCCCTTCACCTGGCATTCCCACAATCAGAGAATCATGGAATGCTTTGGGTCAGAAGGGATCTTACAGCTCAGCTCATTCCACCCCTTAGGGACACCTTCCACTATCCCAGCTTGCTCCAAGCCCCGTCCAACCCGGCCTTGGACACCTGCAATCTGCTTTATTTGCCTTCCAACGTGGCTTTTGGAAATTTTTGGTGGCTCGTGGAGCCCACCTTAAACCCTTTAATGACCAGAATGTCCCTTTCTGACCAAACCCTCTGCTCCAGCCGTGTCAGGCAGGGAACACCCCAGGATACCGAAATCAGGTCAAGACCAGAAGATTTTTAGATGCATTTTTAGAGTGGAACCTGCCCATTCCTCAGGTACAAAGGTGCTGTTCCCAAAATAACCCTCATTTTAAAGCCACACACCATCCTAATAGTCGATCACATTCTCCTCTCTTCCTTCAGCAGATTGTTGGGAATTTCTTTTTCACCAGGTGCCATTAAACTTGCTGTTATTTTAAGCACCTGCTTTATGAGGAGCAGCATCCCACGTTGGTCAGAGGGGTGTCACACCTTGGTGCCTGCCTCAGATCCCTACATCCCACCAAATCCCCACCAAAAGAACAGCTGGCCAATAATTAATTGGCTAATTAACATGTAAAACCGCTATAACTGTCTAAAACTACTGAGAAAGCAACAGAAGGGGACTGGAATTTCTTTTGTTCCCTGCCAAATTTTTTATATGTGTTTAAGCAACTTCAGTTCTGGTGTTTTTCTTGGAAACTTTGGGGGTTCCCACCCAAATTCTCCCTCTGTGGGAAAAAAAAAAGGGAGTTTGAAGTTGCCAAAAAATGCAGCACCTGGAGTGTGGGATTTTTAGGGAAGGACACAATAAAGCCCCCCAGTGTATAATGAGCACAGTTCTTGCATTCACAAAGGACTCGGCGTAGTTTGAAAAGACATTTTCTGCTGGAAAGAAATGCTTCAGTGGGAAAATTCCCACCCACTCCAGTTGCATCTCTTCCCTCCAGCTCCGAGAGAGAGAGAGAGGAAGGTTTTCTTCCAGAGGAGGGTGGTGATGTGTTTCCATGGATGGACAAGAAAATGCATCGAGAGAGGGAAAAAAAAACAAACAAAAAAACCCAAAAAACAACTGAGTGGGAAGACACAGCCTGAAAGTTCCCGGTGGGTGGGCAGTGAGGCAGGTACCGAGCACAAGCAGCCTTTCCAGAGGGGATGCACAGCCTGAATCCCGCGGGTTTCTACCACCAGCAGTTACACCGTTTGTTTGGTTTTTTTTTTCTTTTTTTCCTTGGAGTCCTGGCCAGGCTGGGTCTGGCTCAAAACCACCCCTCCAGTAACGCTGGTGGCGATGGCAGGATGCAAATCCAAGCCGGTGCGTGGAGATTTTGGGGAAGAGCAGAGTTTTTCCTCCATCGCCCAGATTTTGCCTTATAAGCACTTGTGAGCATCTTTTCAATTATTCTCCAGCAGAGCTCCCCCTTTAATAGTGATGCGTGATCCCCTGGTGTATTAACACAGATATATCGATATTTGCGGGCACACGGACCCCGCACACGCATCCCGGTGCCAAAAAGACTGGGCACGCTCCGATCCAGGGGGATGCACCAGCGGAGCCGGACCCCGCCTGCTCCAGGGGCACAACGCGAGCCGCCGCCGCTGCCTGGGGAGGATTCCGACATCTCCAGCAAGCCCGGGGAGAAAAAAAAAAACAAAAAACAAAAAACAAAAAATACCAATATCTGCGGAGCGGAGCGCTGAGGGCCTCCCGCTGGACTGGGAGGACCCCGGTGGGATGCGCTGTGCTGGAGGGAGGGGAGCGAGGCTCGCCGCAGCCCAGCTGGATCGGGACCCAGCCCGGAGCGCTGCCGCGAATCCCGAGCGCTGCCCCGCAGCCCGGAGCGGAGCCTTCCCGTCAATAAATAAATAACCCGTGCTGCAGCGGCGGCGTGCCGGAGCCGGCACGGAGCAGCGGCTGCCCGGACACTCGGCGTTTGGCCCCACTCGCGGTGTCCTCCCACCCTCGCACCCACCCACCCAGCTGCCCACGGGGGGGGATGCCGGCCCCTCTCCGCGCCCGCGGGAGCCGTGGGCGAGCGGCGGCGGCGGGGCTGGGGAGAGCCGGAGGGATAAATAAAAACGCGGGAGCATCCCGGGAGGCTGCGGGGGGCTGCGGCCCTGCTGGGCTGCGAGGCGAAGGCGACGCAGTTCCTGTCTCTTTAAATCCACCCTGAGCCCGGCGCCGGGAGCTGAGGCAGAGCAGAAAGCCCAGGATCCTGCTCATTAACGAGCGGGATTTATCCCCGTAGGGAACGGCCGAGGAAGCGGCGGGGGGGAAGGCGGCGGGGCGAGCCCGGGCCCCCCGAGCAGCCCGCAGCCCCTGGGGCCGGCAGCCCGGCTCAGCCGTGAGCATCCTCCGGCCGGGATGCGGGCTCGGCCGGGCGCGGCCAGCGCGGCCCCCCGGCACTGAGGTTTGCGGCGGGGAGCGGCGAGGGGGAGGCGGCGGGAGGGGGCTCGGGGCGTGCGCGGTGCGGGAGCGGCCGGGAGCCGTGCGGGAGGGCGGCGGAGGAGGCACCGCATTGCTGCTGCTGCCGCTGCTGCTGCCGAGCCCCGCGATGCCGCCGCGCCCGCCGCTGCCCCCGGCCCTGCGCCCCAGCCAGCCCGGCCGGCGGCGGGGGGCTCCGCGGGGGCTCTGAGCATCCTCCCCCCGGGGCTGCCCAGCGCTCGCTTTTTCCCTTTTTTTTTTTTTTTTTTTTTTTTTTTTTTCCCTCTTTCCCTTCTCTTGGCATTTGGCCTCTTTTTTTTTTTTTTTTTCCTCTTTTTTTTTTTTTTTTTTTTTTCTCCTTTTCCCCCACCCCCGTTCCCTGCCTTGGATGGTTTTTAGGTGGAGTCGTTTGCACCAAAATCCAATAGCTGCTGCTGTTCTTGCTGCTATTTTTTTTTTTTTTTTTTAATGATCCTGTTTCCACAGCAGGGGAAGAGAGAACTGATCCTCAACATACTCCCAGAGAATGAATAATCACAAGAAACTGGCTTAAGCAGCTCCCTGGATCTGGTGCATGATTTCGATTGAGTTCGATTTGATTTAATTTTTTTAAATTTTTATTTATTTCTTTTTCCCCAAGTCATCGTTCGCATTTTATTTCCTGCATTTCTTCCTATTCTTTTTTTTTTTTTTCCTTTTTTTTTTTTTTTTTTTTTTTTTTTTTTTTTTCACCTTTTGGGAGATTTGCAAACCGAATTACATGCATGTCCAGTGGGGGAAGGTTTAATTTTGACGATGGAGGGTCGTACTGTGGAGGCTGGGAGGACGGAAAGGCTCATGGCCATGGAATCTGTACCGGCCCGAAGGGTCAAGGTGAATATTCGGGCTCCTGGAGTCACGGCTTTGAGGTGCTGGGGGTCTACACTTGGCCCAGTGGCAACACTTACCAGGGCACCTGGGCGCAGGGCAAGCGCCATGGCATTGGCATGGAGAGCAAAGGGAAGTGGGTGTACAAAGGAGAGTGGACCCATGGATTTAAGGGACGGTACGGGGTCCGGGAATGCACTGGAAACGGGGCCAAGTACGAAGGCACCTGGAGCAATGGATTACAGGATGGCTACGGGACAGAGACCTACTCGGATGGAGGTAGGTGATGCGTTGATCCCTTCCTGGCTTGGGGCAGGTGGGGTGGAGGGTGGTGGGGAGAACCTCCCAGCGGGGTTTGGGTTGGACTCTGGGAGTTTGCAACCTGCTGCCTTGGATCAAAGGGTGCTCCCACCCTGCAGGAGAGAAGGAACCAGCCCGGCGTGGCACCAGCCCAGCTCTTTGCCACAGGTAGCCCCATATGCTCCATGGGGTCTCTGGGCGCTGGGTCCTCCCTCCTTCCTCTCCTCAAGCAGGTTTTTGGGATGTGGAAGGGGCTGTGCTGGTGGAGGGATGCCCAGCTCAGGCCCAGAGGGGTCGGAGCACGGGGTGGGCCAGGCCTTGGGGACACAACCCAAGTTGCACATGGGGTTGGCACTTCTGACTGCGCCACTGGAACCTGTAGGATTTGCATGGGAACAACGCGGGGCAGGATGGAGGCGAGTGTGTGTGTGGGGGGATCTGGGGCGGATGGGGCAGCTCCAGGGCTGCCAGAGCTCCCAGCCAGGGGTGGGGGGCTCTGCACCTCCTCCAGCCCCTCCAAAGGCAGCCCTACGCTCAACGATGCCAGGGAAAAGATTTAATTCAGACAAGAGTCTTACATTCCTAGTTTACGGCTTAATGCTTAGCGTAGGGGCTCAGAGGGATCACCAGAGCTCTTCTCTGCCGTCAACACGGCTTAACGAGATGCTGAGGGGAAACTGGGATTAGAGGAAAAACAAGAAAACCCAATTGGAGCGATCAAACCCCAAAAAAAAAATGCTGGGCTAACAAGCTTTAGGGCTGAACTGGGAGAAGCAGCTGGTGCCGTGCTGTAAGTGGCTGTATCATCCTCTCTCCTGGGTTGTGGCTACTTCCACAATCGGAATTGCCACCATAATCCGAGGCAGGCCTACCTGCCAGCAGCCGGGGGCACTGGGCTCCGCTGGCCCCCGGTTTTCCCGGGAATCGTGGCCTCCTAAAGCAGGCTCAGGGGTTATTTTTAGGATGTTATGGTTTTCCATACGGCTCCGGTGAGGGAATTGCAGCGTCGGGGAGCTCCATCGCAGCCCTGCCGAAAGGTGCTGCAAGACCTTGCTCTGGAGAGCCCAGTTTGCTGCTTTGTGGTTGCTCAGGGAGGGGAGGTTAAACCTCACCTGCAGCTGCTTTTTTTGTGCTCTCACAGGGAGAGGCGGAACCACCTCGGGATTTTTAATGATAATTTGGTGCCGGTTGTTTTCTCCCCGAGAAAAAAAGAGAGCTGCAAGCTTTTGTTTCAGCTGCTTGGAAGGATGCTGGGGACTGAGCTGGGATGTGTCGGGTGTGTGTTTGGAAGCCATGGATAAATCCCAGCAGTCCTTCAGTCAAAAATAAAGCTTGGGCAGGGAATCGTCGCCGTCTCCCACATCCAAGGCGCTCAGGAGGGGCTGTGGGGAGGTTTCTGCTTGCTCCCAACGTGGGTGCTGTCTCCTCCTGGCACCCAGCCCCTGCCTGGGAGGATTGAGGGAGGACAGACACAAGTCTGGACTAACTACAGGTCTCTGAGGGCTGGGTGTTGCAGGGCTGGCCCTGTCCCCGGCCACGCACGTGCCCCCGCCCCGGCACACTCCCCATCCTCTGCAGCGCAGCGTTTTTTAGGGAAACCTGGGCAGCATCCCCACACTGGGGTGGCTTAGCAGCAGTTTCAGCGTTTTATGAGAAGCTACCAGAAGCAAAGAGCTTTTCCTTCCATCTTGTCAGGCCAGCCCGGCTTCCCGGTGCTCGGGGACCCAAAAGCGACGTCGCGGTGTTCGCGATTTCGGGAGGAGGGAAGGGGAGCAGTGCTGGGAAAGGGCAGGGTCCGTGGCAAAATGCTCCCCCTGGGACTCTGCAAACCTTCCAAGGAGGAAGGAATGCCGTGCTGGGGAAATGCAGAGTGCTGGTAACTGTGGATGCTCCTCCACACCAGCTTCCCCCAGCTCAGCTGGGCCAGAACCACCCCCAAGGCCACTTTCACCAGCTCAGCTCCCAGCACCCAGAGGCCACGTCCCTTTCCCCGTTGCCTGGCTCCATTCTGGGTGGAAACCACCAAAGCTGGGCATCTCCAGCCTTTCTGGGCACCAAGCCTTGCTGAACTTTGTGTGCTTGGGTCCCAGAGGCCGCTGTGTGCGGGAGCGATGGCACCGGCGAGGCAGCGGTAGGGAAGGATGTTTCTCATTAATCTATTCCAGTTATTACCTCCAGCAAACTGAAGTATCCAAGAATCCTCGCCCCAGCATCTGTCACTTGCCACCCACAGATAAATATTCATCCCTTGCACATCATTTTATTTTAGCTCCCCAGCCCTGGCTTGGGGATGGGGCCCTAAATGCGCAGCGAGGCTCGGGGAGCCCCAGGATCCACGGACTGGCTCCGGTTTTCCCATTCCCTTGCACGGCAGCGGGGAAGGGCACACCTCCCCCTGCCCTTGGAGGCTCTTGGGGTGACTGCTGGACTCTTGGGCGTGTTGGGTGTCGGGGGTGGCACACGGTGGCCCGGGGGCTCCCGCCAGCCCCGCAGGCGGCGCAGGCAGCGCTGCCCCCACGCGCAGCTTGCCGAGCTCACACCTCCCACGCCGCACACGCCGCGCGCCCCACGCCCGTCCCCCCACGCCGACCAGCCCCCCACGCCCTTCCCACGCGCTCCCTGACCCCCGGGGAGAGCAAATCCTGCTCCCCCAGCCCGGGGGATTCGTGTCCATCCACACAGAGCCCAGGGAGCTGTGCTGCTCCCCCAGGTTGCCCACGCGTCGCCGAGTGTCCCTGGCACGGCTGACACGCGGCCTCTGCGCCGTCCTGCTGTCCCCGTGGCCTCACGCACTCAGACACCCCCAGCACTGCTGATGGAGCCTCATCTTCCTGCCAAAAAAACCTCCTGCCCCACTCCAGAGCACCTGGTATTACATAAACCAGGCTCCCAAGGATTGCTTCGCTCGGGTGCTGGAGTTGGAGCACTTGTCTGATTCACCCCAGCTCCGGAGTGGGAGCAGGAATTGCTCCCTTGCTCCAGGTGAAAGGGCTGCATCCACCTGGATCAGCCCCACTGTGAGGCTGGGGGTGCTGGCCGTGGAGCTGGGGGGACCTGGGGCAGTGGGTTGGAGACCCTCTTCTGATCAGGTCTGGAGACAGGAGACATCACAGCTGCTTCCTGCCTCCGATACTTTGGGGGTGCTCAGTGATTTCACCCCGGGGACAGCTGGAGCTGCAGCTCCAGATTTCCCATGGCAATCCTCTGCACTGGGCTTGGGTTGAGCTGCTGAAACCATCATGGCTGTGGGGGTGGGTGAGGTGGGGTGGCTGAAGGAAGCCCCCAGATCTGTTTTTGCCCTTTCCATCCCTAGCAATGCTGTTTTCCTCCTCCTCCCACCTCTTCCCAGCTGAACAACTGGGATCCTAAACCAGACAGGGGCTCTGGGATGGGAGCAGCCCCATCCTGGGCGCCCACTGCCCAGGATCCCTGAGGGAATGGGACAGGCTGGGGGTGTCTGTGGGAACCAGCCTCATCCTATTGCCAGTCCTCTCCCCATCCTGAATGTCCCACGCTCCCTAAATCCTTGTTTCTCGGGAGGGCTACCCCGAAAGGGCTGGGCGGTCGCATGGTGGTGTTCATCTTGTATAATCTCCGTGCCCACTCACCTAAAATGAATCATCCTTTGATAGGTGAGGGAAATATAATTAGTGTTTGCATTGTTAGCACTGGCTGAGTAGGCAAGTGGGTTTTCTTGGCCCGGGCTGGGAAATATTCCTGCCGCGGGGAGAGGGAAGTGGAGCGCTGGGAGCTGCCGGGGTGGGGCCCTGCCAGCCTGTCCTGCTCCTTGTCCCACTTTCCCACCCCTGCAGTGGCACTGGTGACACCTCTCCTAGCAGGTGCACCAGGAGCTGCCGACCAAATGGCTGGGGGGGTGGTTGAGGAGGAGAAAAGCATGGAATATTTCCCAAAAGCCAGCATCAAGGGCTGCTCCGGGAGGGTAGAGCGGGAATGCTGTGTGGGACCTGCCTGCCTCGGAGGGGGCTGCACCCCCTCACCTGAGCACAGCCGTGCTCTGGGATGAACCACTGCCAGCCAGGAGGCTTGGAATGGGACATCTTTAAGGTCCCTTCCAACCCAAACCATTCCCAGATTCCACAATGGCAGCGGCCTGGTGCCTCTCCCCAGCCCGGCCTTCCCCTGAGCTCCTGCACAGGGAAGCCACGAGAGAGAGAGGGCAAATTTCCCTCAGGATCTATTCATAGCACGGATGGCAGAATTACCTTAAAAGTACCAGCTCTTCCCTTGTTTTGCTGCCGGGAAGGAATTGTTGATGCACTTTAAACAGTGGGCGGAAACAAGCAGATACAAGAGCGCCCTGATCCTCGATCCTCCCGTTCCTGCAGCACCCAGACACAGCCAGAGCTGCTCCTAACAACCCCCCAGAACCTGATAATCCATTTGAAAAGTCAAGATTTTGGTGATGGAGCATCACACTGTCCGGGGTGGGTCTCGAAGCTGCTCGCAGTGGTTCTAGGAGAGCAAAACCGGAGACGTCAGGAGCTGCCGAGCACAGAAAAATGAATCAAAATACTAAATGAAGATTCTGACCAGCCTCATTAAAAATAAATGCCATGAACTCATGGTAATTACTTCTCTCCCTGGAACATGCTGCTTAGTTTCAGGTACAGCTCAGGCCAGAGGAAGAAGGATTTTGACCTCAGAGAAAAGAACATGAGGCAGAAATGGCCAGACAGGCCTCAGACCCTCACTCCATCTCCCCGAGTCTTTTATCCAGGCTGAGATCCTCCAGGGAATTGTGCAGGACCCCAGCCTGGGGGAGCCCCCCAAGCCCCTCTCCCTGGCCCACACCAGAGGCTGACTTCAGCTCTGAAGCACAGTGCTAATGTCATTTCACTGGGGTGGGTTTCTCATGGCTTTGAATGCAAATCTCAGGATATTTGCATGTGATTTGATATCCCATGGGGCTCCTCGTGGTTGGGTGACATCTGCTCCTGGAGCTGAAGGTTTTTTGGTTTTTTTTTTTTTCCCTTTAGAAGCTCCAGCTTGTGGAATCATGTGATTTTGCAAGATTTTCAGCTTCGGTTTGGAAGCAAGGTTTCCACCCAGGCTATTGCAGAAAAGTCATTCTTCCAGGCTTGGGAAGCAGCAGACAAGAGCTAAAAATGCCTTCTGTTTAAAAATGCCTCGATTTTAAAATGAACCTGATGAATTTTGAATGCTTTGAGTCAGGTAACGCTGACGTAGATGAATGAGCTGTGTTAAAGTAGGCATGACTTGGAGATGGAGGAGCTGGGCAGGGTGAGCTCCGGGATTGTCTTTTAGGGGTGAACACTGGGGTTTAGCATCTGCCTTGTGAGATTTTTTGGTCTCTTTGGGTCTGGTTTTGGCATTGATTGAACTCCTGAGCAAGGAAGGATTTTTTTGCAGGAGTTTGCAGGAGTTACAGGAGAGGCTTGATGGTCATTTGCCCCTGGATTCAGCTGTTTAATTCACAATTAAAGTGTTTTTAACAACCAAAAAAAAAAAAAAAAATTGGGAGCTTGCAGAAAGCAAAACTTGAAAGGCAAATGTTTTTTATTTTGGGGCTTGATATTGGCTTTTCAAAGACAGGTTCTGGCCTTTGCATCAAAAATCCTTAAAAATTGCACTGGGTGCATGAGCATTCCCTAAGAACAGGCACTGCTTTCCCAACATTATTCCCTGAAGAGGTTCCACTCACTCTCAGCACACAGCAGAGCATCATGAATTTTCATGAATGAGTGAACAGCCAGAGCAAGGCCCCTCATTTTGCTGATTTCCACAAGAAGATGATCACTACAGAGGTATAATTTCCTGCTCAGGGCATCACTTGGGGCCTGCAAGGTGTTCCCCTGGCATGAATAAGGGTCTGGCAGTGTCCAAGGCCAGGCTGGAGGGGCTTGGAGCAATCTGGGATAGTGGAAGGTGTCCCTGCCCGTGGCAGGGGTGGGATGAGATGAGCTTTAAGGGCCCTTCCGAGCCAAACCTCTCTGTGATTCCATGATTTATTTCACAGGGAATAAATAAACCCTGCTCTTGGCTCATCCCACCCTGGAGCAGCCTCCTAGCCTTGATCCACGGGGAGCTCAGCCCCTCATCCCACCCATCTGAGCACCTCCCACACCTCGGGGGGGATGGAGCCCCCAAAACCAGCACCTCCCACACCTCGGGGGGATGCAGCCCCCAAAACCAGCACCTCCCACACCTCGGGGGGATGCAGCCCCCAAAACCAGCACCTCCCACACCTCGGGGGGATGCAGCCCCCAAAACCAGCACCTCCCACACCTCGGGGGGGATGCAGCCCCCAAAACCAGCAGTGTGGGAGAGGCTGGGAATCAGCTCTTGCTCCCAGATCTCTGCTGGGGAACGGGAGAGCTCCCGGAGTTTGGGGCAGGATTGGAGCACGGGGGGATTAAGGGAATCAGCATTAGCCTGATTTCACTCTGCTCTCTGAGAGCAGCACATTGGCCTTAATAAAGGTGCTGAGCAATATCCTGAAGTGGTTTGCATCCCTGGGGATAAAACCTCGTCCTGCTTTTGACCCCAGCTGGTGGCTGAATCCGCAGGGATTCAGCTGCCCTGGGAAAACCGTGGCCCCATTTCACCAGGGGATGATGCTTCCTTGACTTTCCCTCTGTCTGACCAAGCCAGCCCTTCCCACTGCCAGGACAGGCAACAAGAAATGTCTTTCTTTGGTAGTTTCCTTTTAAAAGTTGTATTTCCCCTGACTGCAGGAGCTGGAGCTTTAAGAGGAATCACAACTGGCCTGAGGGGCACCATGAGCCCCATGAGGATCGGTGAAGCCAAGATTTGATTGTCTTTATTGTGGGTTTTTGAAGCCTTTCCTTGAATTCTGGCTGGACAAGGCACTTCCCAACAGGTTTGGGGAAGCAGGAGGTGCAGCAGCAATGAGAAGAGGGAGGGGATGCTCAGGACAGGTTTGTTTTTTCCTGAAGAACACAGGAACAGAGTTTTACCCCTTGAAGCAAATAGCTGAAACGCCTTGGAAAACATTAATTTCCACACAATATATATATATATATTTTTTTTTAATGTTTCCAGTGAGGGAGGAGCCTTCACCTGCTGTTGGCAGAGTATCCTCAGGACAGGCAATGAGGACATAAATGTGTCCCCACGTTTGGGATGGGGCTCATACCCCCCAGAGGAACATTCTTGCCACCTGTGATTTCCCAGGGATTTTCCCCAAGGAGAAGGGCTCAGCAATCCCTGTTCCATGGTATTTCAGCCAGAAATACTTTTGTTGTTATTTGCATCCAGAGGAGGAGGAGGAGGAGGAGGAGGAGGAGGAGGAGGAGGATGCAGGTTCCCTGGCTGAGGCGTGAGGCTGTAGAAATCCATCTCCTCCCTGCAGCCCCCGGCTCCTGCTCCTGCAGAGCTTCTGGCTGCTCCAAACCCATCCCTGCTCCCATCCCTACCCCTTCCAAAGCCACCTCCTTCCAAACCTCATCCAAGCCCAGCACCTCCACTGCTTGATTCCTTTAGATGGAGGCTCCCTGCTTTTACAAGTACAAGCTGACCATGCTGACACGAGCTGTAAATTCTTTATTATTTACTGGCCCCCAAACCAGATTTCCTTCTGCACCCAGGCAGGAGCTGAGCAGCTCTCATCCTCCTCATCCTCTCCTCCTTGCCCTCCGTGCCTCCCTGGATGCCCAGGCCTGGCTGTGCCCACCATGTCTGGATGCACCCAGCATTAGCACTGTGACTAACACCCATCACGTGTTCCTGCCTGCAGATTAGATTTGCATACTCAAAAATCCATACTTTATGCCTTCCCCTGTGTAAGCAGTTACCAGAGCATATTTTTGGCAAATTAGCAGCCACAGCAGAAGCATCTGACTGTGTTTTTAGCGTGGCTTGGTGAAGGAAAACCTTGGCAGGGCTGGAGGGGGATCACTGGCTGTGGATTCGGGATCCCTGTGGTGCTGGACACAGGATTCCCACGTTCCAAGGTGGGCAGTGCAGGTGGCACCTCCCAGCCATCCATGCCATGCCTGTGGGGGGGTTAGGGCAGGGTTTTTGGGGGGCTGAGAGCAGCAGCTGGGCACAGGGCAGGGCATGGAAGTCACCTGGCTGGACACGGTGTCCTGCTGCCAGGAGGGACAGGCCAGGAGGGGTGTCCTGGCAGAAAATGTGTCCCCACGTCCATGCAGTGACCAGGGGGTTGAGGGAGGGGATTCTCCCCCTCTGAAACCCCACCTGAAGTGCTTTTCCAGCTCTGGGGTTTCCCAGTGTGAGAAGGACGTGGAGCTGCTGGAGCAGTTCCAGAGGAGCCACGGAGCTGCTCCAAGGGCTGGAACCCCTCTGAAACCAGCCTGGGAGAGCTGGGGGTGCTCACCTGGAGAGGAGAAAGGCTCAGAGCCCTTCCAGGGCCTGAAGGGGCTCCAGGAGAGCTGGAGAGGGACACAAGGGATGGAGGGACAGGACACAGGGAGTGGCTCCCAGTGCCAGAGGGCAGGGCTGGATGGGATTTTGGGAAGGGATTGTTCCCTGTGAGGGTGGGCAGGCCCTGGCACAGGTGCCCAGAGAAGATGTGGTTTCCCCTGCATCCCTGGCAGTGCCCAAGGCCAGGTTGGATGGGGTTGGGAACAATCTGGGATAGTGGAAGCTGTCCCTGCCGTGGCAGGGAGTGGGAACAACAGGAATTTTAAGGTCCCTTCCCACCCAAGCCATTCTGGGATCCTGTGCTCCTGTGCTCAGGAGTCCCCATAGAGTCAGGCAGAGCATTTGGGGGCACATTTTTCCCAGCAATTCCCCGGGATGGCAGGCGAGGATGTGCCCATTGTCACACCATCAGAGCTGAGGCTGGCTGAGCCCTCTCTTTTCTCCCAGACCTTCTTCCCTTTGGGCTGGGTGTGCCTGAGACAATTTGTGTGTGAATCCTCCTGGGCTCTGTGATATCGAGCAGCTGGAAAAGGATATCTGTAAAACTCCTTCCTCTGGTTGGAATTCAAGAGCCCGGCCTAATTATTGCCATTGGACATCTTTAATTAATATGCTGCAGAGGCCAGAGATAAGAGGGGGGCTGAGCACGCCAGGAAGGATCCTTTGTGAGATAAATCAGCAATTTGTAAAACCTAATTACTTTGGCTTGGAGAAGTGGAGGGGCACTTCGGACCACTTCCCCCTCCTCCCTGGGATTTTGGGGAAGGAGGGCTGGGGGCTTGGGAATGCTGCTGGTGCCCAGCACAGTCACTGGACCAGGAGGATCTGGCTGTGCCTCAAGGATGGGACAGAGTTCCTGCCCTTTGGAGCCTCCTGCTCCCATTTTCCAGGCAAACTTGGGAAGCTGCATCCCGGTTGCTGATGAATTTATCTAACCTGGGAACATTGACCCAGCGTGGTGGGTGTGCTTGGGCTTTCAACTCAGTGTTAGGGATGGAGAAGGAATTTTTTCCAAACATTTGTCTTCTTCTGAGGTCGGGCTGTGATAATGACACATGTGTGTCCGCTGCCCTCAAAGTGCTTCACAACATCCCAAATTCCTGCTTGGATGTCTCCATATGAGGAACTGGAAGAGGGCAGGTCTGTGCAAACCTCCCGTGGGTTTTATCCATGTGTTTGCCAGAGGATTCATCCTGCAGGCCACGGAACCGGCTGTGTGGGTTTGGGAAAAACCTGGGAGCAACCATAAAGCTTCTCCTTAATGGCGTTCCTGGAGTGGGGCCAGAGGGCTCAGTGGCTACAAAATGCCAAATCTTGGGCATGGGCACAGGGGGGGAAAGAAAACGCAGTCATTCCAACCCAAAAAAAATCCTTATTTTTATCTCCTTCCAACATCATGGACCAGGTTGATATCCAAGTGCATGATCCCACCTCAAGGCAGAGGAAGCCCCACATACCTGGGCAGCCCCACATGCTCCCTTCGGGCTTCCTCCTGTGCTCTTCAAACTCCAGCTATTCCTGAGCGAGCTGCTTGGGAGGTTTATTTGTTATAAAGCTGGATTTCACTGGAATGAATGCTGCACATCCCCTTTATCCAGTGGCTGGGCATCACCGTGGGCTTTCACCACCTCTGCATAAGCAGGAAAGGATTCCAGGTCCAGGACATTCCTCAGTTTGGGACAACAAGCAGTGGCTTGGTTGTCCCTTTCCAGCCATGGAGAAGAAAGATCTTGTCAGTGAGAGGGAGCAGCCCTGGATCCCCACGGTGCCTGTATCCCAGAGGGATGAGCCAGAGCTGGAGATCTCTCCTCCCCTCCCCAGCAAAATCCCCAAAATCCCTTTGGCAGAGGAAGGGAAATGCACGGAAAGGCCTCACTGTTCCTGCAATGCCTCCCATCCTCTCCATGGAGATCTTTGCAAACAGGAGCTGTGTTAGAGCTCCCCAGCCCAGCTGAACTGCTGGAATGCTGCTGCCTTATCCCTGTTCCCAGCAGGGAATCTGGAGGTGCAGGGTCCTGCTCACCCCCCCTCTGCTTCGCTGCAAGGTGCAAACCCGGGCCAGCCCTGGTTTTGGGGATTTTGGCATTATGGGGCCACGAGGAGCTGCCCTGCAGACTCTCAGCTCTCTTCCCAGGATGGATTTTAGCCAAATGCTGAGGAAGTGCTGCTCCCTGACACTGCTGCAGAATCAGGAATGATGCTTCCCAGGCCAGGGACTTCCTGCTCTCAGCCCCGCTGCCTCTGGCCAAGGATGGGGCTCTGCACGCCCCTCAAAGCCATGGCAATTCCTGCAGGAGCTCTGGAAACAAGCCAGCCCTGCTGCAAGGGGAGCGAGCCAAAAAAAACCCCAAATTCAGGGTTAGGAACATCAGTGAATGTGTCCAACAGCACTGCCCCTTGTCTTCTCTCCGTGTTTACATCGATCCCTGTCTTTCCCATGAGCCTGTTCCCTTTCTTACACTCCAACAGTGATTTCTGATATAGGGTTTTTTCCCTCCAATCCATCTTTTGGGATGACTCCAGTTGTTTTCTCCAAGCCTCAGGTTGTGCCCTCTCCTTAGCTCTGCTCGGCATGGACGTGGCCACTTCCTCACCTTTATCTTGACTTTCCACGTCCAAGACTTTCTTCTCTCTCTTTGTCCTTTTTGCCCCGTGCAAAGGGGCCACACAGAAGTGGGATGGATATTTGTGGCATCTTGGAGGCATCCATAGGAGTGCCCTGCATGGCTGAGGGAAGAGGTTGGGACCTTTTCCTCCCCAGGGATTCTCCTCCATCACGGTGCCTTTGGCTCTTCTCTAGCTTGGGCAATGCAGCGGGTTTGTGGCCAGGGCTGCCTTGGATTGCTCCCTGCCTCCCATCCCAAGGCAAGCACATTCCCCTCCTGCATCCCGGCCCCGTGAGGCACTCAGAACCAAAATCCTTGGAATTCGCCCTTCAGCACCTCAGCAGATGATTCTGTTCCATCAGAAATGCTCATTCCACCCCTCCCAGCCCCACCCTGCTGTCCCCACCGTGCCACATTCCTGCTGCACCTTCCCTTTCCATCCCCCGAGCCCTGGAGCAGCTGCAGCCCGTCCATCCTGGCACGTGAAGGGGAATATCCTGAAATCCCGTTTCCTCCGCAGGGACAAGGAGTCTCCGGGCTCCTTGTGAGACCAAGCTTTGTGCACATTATCTGCAAATGTTGGGGCAGAGGTTAAGCTGAGCAGGGCTCGGGGCAATGCAGATCAGATGGCTCCGGAGCCTCCCGCTATCCATGGCCAAATCCTGGATGTCCAGGGGTTTAAAACATCACAGAATCAGGGGAAGGAAGGAGCGCTCTCGGAGTCTGTGGGTCTCTGTGTGTCAGGATGACCCCAAGAGTGTAAAAGTCCTTTTGTTTCCCAGCCCACGCAGCCAAAGAAGGAGTCAGAAATGCGTAGGATCGGCTTCTCAAGGTTGTTTATTTTCCCTTATCTAGAACATTCTTTCTCTGACCTGCTGAGCTCTGTCCAGCAGCTCGGCCATGGCTCTGTGTGCTGCCTCGGGTGGTGTTTACATTTTATATCAAAAATTACATGTATTATATTTACAATATTGTGCCAATACCCATCATCTATGTTAGACACTGTGTCTGTACCTCAAACCAATAGAAAAGTGTCACCAGCACAGCAAGACATGGAGGGCAAGGAGAAGGAGAAGAAGGTCAGGACACGCCCAAATCCCTCCGTCTTGTCCCCTGAACCCCATTCTAAAAACCCCAAAATTCCACTTTTTCACCCTGTGTTAACTCAACTACCACACCACTCAAACCCTTGTGGCTGTAATTCCTCACACAGAGTTGGCAGCTTTTCCCACGGGCTAAAATGGAACCCACAGGTGTTTTTGACTTCGTGCCAAGGTCTCCGAGCCCCCTGCCAGGGTCCGGAGCCAGCCAGGGCAGCCACAGGGATGTGCTGGACTCTGACAGAGTGCTGCTGGCTGAGGAAGAGCTGAGCTCCCTGACAGGAAGCTCTTTGATCTGCTGGTGGCCACGAAGCTGCTCAGATGTCTTGGTGGCCGTCGGGGACACGAGCGTGGCCTCTGAGGCAATCCCTGGGGATAATCCATGCTGCTGCCTCCTGCAGGGAAGAAACGACCCCCACGAAAGCAGAGCTGGGGGTTGGGAGTTGCTCCACGTTTGCCAGGAGATGAGGAGGCCTAGGGACCTGTGTGGGGTCAGGGCTGGAGTCAAGGGATTCAGCCAAGGGAAAGGGAGATCAGGACTTGGGCAGGGTGGGATCTGGTGGATCTCATGCAGGAACTGTTCTCCCCGTGCCCCTGCCCACACTGAAAACACTGAAACCCACTGAATCCATCTCCAGGGAAGCAGGAGCACTGCGTGAGGACATCCCAAGCCACCCTGGGGGCTCCTTGGCACGGGGGGGAATCTTTCCCCAGGTTGCTCCATTGTCCTGCTGAGATACTCTGGGATGGAGCCAGAAAGGGAAGAGAAGTGCTGCCAGGTGCCCAGGGAATGCAGGGACACCTTGGCAGGCTCTGCCACAGCCACCAACCCAGGCACGGGGAGAGCTGTGGGCTCATGGCACTGGTTGTTCCTGATTCTTGGGGACACCACAGGGGACAAGGCAGGCTCGCTGCTCAAACCCCCCCACAGGACACGTCTGCTGTGTCCCCTGAGCTGCATCTTGCAGGTTGCCCCCCATCCTTCTCCCTGTCACCACCTCCTCGCCCTGCCCTGCCAGTGCCTGCCCTAATCCCGGTGCTAATCCTATAAACCCTCAGTAAATCCCACCTGCCCCTGCCTCTCCACATCCCTTTTCCAGGGCAGGCTCTGTGGGGTCCCCAGCTTGGGCCTGCTGGTTTTTTTGGGGTGCACAAAGCTGCCACCCCAATAATTTAATGACATTGGAGCCCGGGGAAGGATGCCCAAACCCTGGGGGATTTGTCCAAAGCGCTGGCAGCTAAAAGACAGCTGAAGCACCCCAAAATACGCCCCAAAACGTGGCCAGGTGCTGGTTTCACACTCTCAGGAAGCAGTTCCTGTGCTCAGCATGAGCTGCTCCAGCCCAGATCCCTTCTCCACTGCTGAGCCCCAGGACTGGGCAGGGAGATTCCTCAGGGAGTGCTGGGGTCGGACTGGCCCGATTCACGCAGGGCTCACTGTTTCAGCAGGTCTATTTTAAGGGTCCCTGGGCGTGTGGGAACGGGGCTGGCACAAAGGGAGGTCCCACTGCTGGCAGGGTGCTGCCTGTGCACATCCCAGCTCTTCACATCCCGGGGCTGGGACTGCTCACAGCATTCCAGCAGCTCCAGGGCCCTGCTCGGAGCCATCCTCAGGCTCCTCGATCTGCCCCAGGAGGGCTCACAGTGGCTCACTGCATCTCGAGCTGGTCTGGAGAAGATTAAGCCGACCTAAGAATAAAAACAAGCCCTGCAGTTCAATGGGCTGGGATAAGGCCTGGAATTGTGCCAACCTGCGAGCTCCAGGAGGGGATGGGATTAGGAGCCCTGAGCAGATTACCACCCACCCCGTGTTTCGGTGCACAGGGAGGGTGCTGAGGTCCAGCTGTGCCCCCCGGGCTGGGTGGGCTCCTTGTCCCCCCGTTTCCAGGGCTGTGGTGGAGCCCTGTGTGTGTTTCGTGCCACCGACAAGCAGTTAAGAAACTCCAGGAAGTGCCCACGCAAATGTAGGAGCTCCAACAGGGGCACAATTCCAAGGGGAATATCCAAATGGATCTCTCCCCGTGAGGCCTTTATTTCTATGGAGGTGCTTCCTCCCCCAGCACACCGGATGAAGGCACTGTGTGTATAAATAAATGTATTGTTATGCATTATCCATCCACTGTGAGATGCCATCGCTGCCAGCAGCATGGAGTGTGCTCCTGGATAACCATTCCCCCATCCCACACCCCTGCTCCCTTCCCTTTCACGTTAGGGATTGATCCAAGGGGCAGTTCCTCGACGCCTTGGATGGTTTCTAACATCCCCATGCTGCAGCTGCAGTGCAAGCCTGCAATCTGGAATGGCCCGCCCAGGGAGGTGGTGGAGTCACCATCCCTGGGTGTGTTTAAAACAAGCCTGGATGTGGCACTGGGTGCCAGGGTTGAGTTGAGGTGTTAGGGCAGGGGTTGGACTCGATGATCTTTAAGGTCTCTTCCAACCTGGTCATTCTGTGAACTCTGTGAATCCAATCAATTTTCCCTCCACAACCTGACATTGCAATCCTCGTCCTGGAGATGGGACTGGGATTCCAGAGCTGCAAAGAGCTCCCGGAGGAGTTTGATGCCATGACACCCCCCCCCCCACCCTCCGTTTGCTTTTGTCTCCTCTCCGCAGGGACATACCAGGGCCAGTGGGTCGGAGGGATGCGCCAGGGTTACGGCGTCCGGCAGAGCGTTCCCTACGGCATGGCTGCGGTCATCAGGTCACCCCTGAGGACGTCCATCAACTCCCTGCGCAGCGAGCACACCAACGGCACGGCGCTGCACCCCGACGCCTCGCCCGCCGTGGCCGGCAGCCCGGCCGTGTCCCGCGGCGGCTTCGTCCTCATGGCCCACAGCGACGCCGAGATCCTCAAGAGCAAGAAGAAGGGCATCTTCCGGCGCTCGCTGCTGAGCGGGCTCAAGCTCCGCAAGTCCGAGTCCAAGAGCTCCTTGGCCAGCCAGCGGAGCAAGCAGAGCTCGTTCCGGAGCGAGGCCGGCATGAGCACGGTCAGCTCCACCGCCAGCGACATCAACTCCACCATCAGCCTGGGCGAGGGCGAGGCCGAGCTCTCGGTCATCGAAGACGACATCGACGCCACCACCACCGAGATCTACGTGGGCGAGTGGAAGAACGACAAGCGCTCGGGCTCGGGCGTGAGCCAGCGCTCGGACGGGCTCAAGTACGAGGGCGAGTGGGCCAACAACAAGCGCCACGGCTACGGCTGCATGACCTTCCCCGACGGCACCAAGGAGGAGGGCAAGTACAAGCAGAACATCCTGGTCAGCGGCAAGAGGAAGAACCTCATCCCGCTGCGCGCCAGCAAGATCCGGGAGAAGGTGGATCGGGCCGTGGAGGCGGCCGAGAGGGCGGCCACCATCGCCAAGCAGAAAGCGGAGATCGCGGCGTCCAGGTAAGGCGGTTCCTGCCCATCCTGGTGTGTCTGAGCTGGGATCCCGCCCTGGGGACTCGGGAGAAATGGGGAGAAATGGGGAGAAATGGGAGTTTTTGTTGTCGTAGGGGTGCTGCTGGAGGGAAGTGGCTTGTTGTGGCATCTGCAGGTTGGTGCCTCGTGCACCTCGCAGCCGCCTTGGGCTTGCCCAGGCCTTGGGGTGCTGTTCAAAGCAGGGTGGATCCAAGCCCAGTTGTCCCTCTGGTAAATTCCCAGTGGGCTGGGGATGCACAACCTCCTCAAGTGAGGCAGGGTCACCAGAGCGGGGCAGCCTGGGCAGGAGGTGGTGGCACCTTGGTGGCTGTCACAGGCTGAGCGCTGTCACGTAGGGGGTGCTGGGTTATTTATCCCATTTTCCCCTCTCCTCTTGGATAAGCAGAAGAGCTCCTGAGTTTGCCCAAATCCTCTGCCTGACTCACAGCCAAGAGGAAGCATCCCAGGGCTGGCCTGTGCTGGGAGGATTCCCAGCTATTTCCATTCCCAAAAGGAGTTTTGAGTGGAAAACCAGTCAAATGTATGGCTTCAGCCCTGGGGAGGCTCTGCTGGAAAACAGCAGATCTGGGTACCCCACAATGCCCCTTCTCCTCATGGAACTGCTCAGAGATCCAGAGCTGGGATCTGCTGAAAACCAGCAGGAGGGAAGGGGAAAATGAGCCATGTCTAATTAAGTTGGAATAAGGTGCCAGCTCAAAGCAGGGCCAGCTCCAGCACCCTGTAGCTGGCTCCCAAAAGGCACCTGGAGCTCTGTGCCTTGCAGGAAGCTCCCAGACCAGCGGTGAGGCAAGGAGGAAAAGCTCCTCTGGAGAATTCAGTGCTCTTTGTATCACATTTTGGGGTGGTTTATTAGAGCATGTCATTCCTTTCTGTTTTCTGAGCGAGGGCTATATTTAGCAGCCAGGCTGGGAAATAGGGCTGGGGTTAGGGGAAAAACCCAGGTACCTCCTCAGCCTCCTGTGCTGGATTAGTTGTTGGGTCTGGACTATTTGTATGCAGAGTCACACTTGGAATCTTTATCAGCACGTCTGCCAAGGGCTTATCTGCAATATGAATGAACCTCCCGGGCCTGCTTTGGGAGCACATTTGGGTTTGATGATGTTTTCGAGCTGATGGTTGGGAAAAAAAATTTAAAATCCCACTAGAATGGCAGGTAGGAAGCAGACTGCAGAGGAGTGGGAAGGCCAGATCTTTCCCCGAGGTCTGGGGATGGATGGGAATGCCTCGAAAGGCTGCAGAACTGGAAATGTGGAGCTCCAGGGTGCTGTGGGATGGATCCTGGAAATGTGGAGCTCCAGGGTGCTGTGGGATGGATCCTGGAAGTGTGGAGCTCCAGGGTGCTGTGGGATGGATCCTGGAAGTGTGGAGCTCCAGTGTGCCATGGGATGCTGGGTCTGAGCACCTGAGCATCCTCAATCCCCCAGTGGTGATGATCCTGGAACACCATGAGAGTGGGATTGGAAAAAATGCTTAATGAGCTCTTGACATGTAATATTCCACCTCTAATTATGGGAGAGGAAAAAATCAAGCCAGGAATGCCAGTTGTGAACACCTCCCTGCCCTGCACTGACTGGGTGCTCCAGGGCTCTGCTGGGGAGTGGAGGATGGAGAGCTGGAGATGGATGGGATTAGGTGGGTCCAGGGAAGGATTCCTTCCCAATATCCCATGTAAATCTCTGCTCTTTTACCTTAAACCGCTTTGTCTGAAACCTCCAATCCCTCAGCTCGAGCTCTCCCCCCTCGTGAGGCTTTTGGCAGAGTCCCTGAGCCTGCAGAACCAGAGCAGAGCAAGGTTTTACATACTGAGATCCAGCTGGAAAAGCTTTCTTATTAATCTTAGTCGGATTTCATTTTAAAGCTTCCTAATGAAGGAACCCTCCCCTGCAGTGCCCACACCAAACTGCATCGTCCAAATGCCACAAAACAGAAGTGGGGGAGAGTCCTGGTGCTCATTCCCGAGGTTTTGGGGCTCAGGGGTGGAACATCCCCCCTCTAATGCCAACATAAACTCAAGTTTCCCAGCGTGGCTCTGTGCGTGTGTATTCTTTTCTGTCTGATCATACTGAGTTCACTCTTCAGCCTTTCCCTTGGTGGGAAAAAAAAAAAAAAAAAAAAAGTGCCCACCCACGGCTTTCATTAAATTTGTAAGAATTCAGTATTTTTGAAAACTCTGCCGCTCTGTCAGATTTGGTTGGAATTGGCCAACACGTTCAAAAGTTATTAGTGTGGGAGTGATGGCATATAGATATATAAACAGCACAATCACAGGAGTGAGCCCCATTTCCTGAGGAAAGTAGACTAAAAACACAGTGTGCTGGAGACAAGTAAATTGCTTTCCTAAAGTTGTTGGAGTCTGAGTAGGGCACAGTGATATCTGCACTTTTAAGGGATTGCTTTTAGGGTCGAGAGGAGATTCTCCTAAATTTTCTTTGCTGTAATTTAAATGGGAGATTTAATTCCCTCTGATCCTCTGGAATTGCTCAGGTGAAGTGGGTGGGGAGGAAGGGGTGTGAATGAGGGTGAGGAACTCCTGCTGATGGCAGCTGGCCCATCCCTGCAAGGGTTCAAGGCCAGGAGAAAGTTTGGAGCAGCCTGGGGTAGGGAAGGGGTCCCTGCCCATGGCAGGGGTGGGACTGGATGAACTTTAGGATCCCTTCCAACCCAAATTTTTCCATGATTCCGTGACCAGTTTTCAGGGGGAGGCAAAGAGGGAACTCTTTCCCAGCCTGTTTAAAGGGAATGCTCAGGGTGTTCTCTGAGTGCTCTGGGAGACCTTCATTCCCTCTCAAATCAGCCAAGAGCCAGCACTCTTCCTGCTGCCGCCCTGGAAGGATGAAGGATGCACTGGACACCCCGAGTCCCATCTCATTAGTGCTAATTGACACCTCAGGCAAATTATCTGTAGGCTCTGCTGTGCCATTATCCCCTCAAATAAAACATCCAGGCCACAAAGGTGGGCCAGGGAGCTCAGCCCAGCCCCTGGTTTTTGGCACAGGGAATGGGTGCACAGGGAACGTCGGGGGAGATCGGGGCTCTCCAGGATGGGTGATGGCAGGTCTAAAGCAAGGCTGGCAGACCCTACATCTCTCCAGGGTTTCCTCTTGCTTCCACAGCTCACGGGTTTGTAATTAGTGGCTGGGCTGGCTGTGGAAGGAGGGACCATCACCGGATGAGTCCCAGGGATGGGTGGCACGTGGCAAACACTTTGCTCCTCTCCAGCATGGGGATCTGCTGCCCAGCACCTTAAATAAGAATTCCTGGGAGCAGCCAGTGCCCTGGCTCCCAGAGGGAATGCTGCTCCCAGGTCACTCCTAAGTAATGCTCTCCCTGGCATAATTATAGCCGAGCCTTGCACCAACCAGGAGAAAAATATAATTAAAGCTCCTCAGTCTCAGGAGGAGCTGGGCCACAAATTAGCACAGTGTCATTCAACTCCAGAAAGGGAAACTGGAGGGAAACAGGAAAAGGAAGGAAATAAAGCCAACCTGGCAGTGAGGAGGGGAGAAGGGGGATGTTTGAACTCGCCCTGGATGCTCCCTCAGGATGCTGCAGCCAGGGCTGACGTCGGGCAGGAAAAGCCCCCGAGAGCCGAGCAGCAAAGTGCAGGAGGCTCTTAGAGCCAAACAGGTATTTTCTTGAGAAAAATGGAAACGCAGCTCGGGCAAACCCAGAGAAAAGCAAAGCCGTGCTCTGAGAGTGGCGTTAATGTCCCCACCGGCTCTCCCCGGCCCCGGTAATGTCCCCACCGGCTCTCCCCGGCCCCGGTAATGTCCCCACCGGCTCTCCCGGCCCCGGTAGTGCTGCTGCTTAATGCTCTGCCAGGCCTGAGCCTGCAGCTCTGCCATTGTCTGGGCTGCCTTTGATTTTGGGTTGCTGCTGCTGCTGCTTTTTGGGTGCCTGGGGGTGCTGGCTGCTGACCCTAATCCCACCTCCTGCTGCCCCAGGGGCTCCTGCTGCGGATGGAGAGGGAGAAGGAGGAGGAGGAGGACGAGGAGGGGCGGGGGTTAAGGGCCCCAAAAGGGATTTTTGTGTTCCCTTCCTTGGGTCAGGACAGCAGGGACAAACAAAGCCAGGATGGGGCAGAGCTGAGCTGGCTGCAGGGATGGGCTGAGCTGATGCCCAGGTGGGGCAGGGTCTCTCACCAGCCCCTCTCTGGGCAACTTTGAGTCCAGGGAGGATTCCTCTGCTCATGGACCTCTGCTGTTCCCTGCTGAGGCCCTGCCAGCAGCTGGAGCTCGGGGTTTGCAGGAGTCACCTCAGCCCATGAGCTGGGCACTGATGGGGCCACTGAGGGCATCACCTGGAGCCCACCAGGCCCCGAGTGGGGGGAATGTGCTCCCTCCACCCCTTCCCGGGCTCTCCATCCTTTCCTTGAGGGATACCAAGGGTCAGGGAGGGGAACACAGAGGGGGTTTGTTGGTGGAGGTGACTCCAAGGCTGGGAGCAGCTGTGCAGGAGGTGATTCTCCTCACAGCACCTTTTCCTTGTTCCCTCCATCCCTCTCTCCCTCAAACCTCCCCTGTGCAATGCAAGAGGAGCAAAGCCCAGGCTGGCAGCCTCCACCAGGCTCTGCTGCTGCTGGAACTGAGCATTCCCTCCCTCCCTGCCACTTCCCTGCCCTCCCTCCCTGCTCGGGCCGTGCTGCCAGGGGTCAGGGGATCTGATTAGGATCAGCTGTCCTTGCTGCTGGGGGTGTGTCCCGTCAGCCGGGGTGACAAGGACACCTCTGGCTCGCGGCAGGCACATTCCCACCTCCAGCCCGGGCTCAGCCATCCCGCAGTGTCCCGTCCATCCCTCCTCCCGAGGGATGTGATGGGATGTGATGCGAGCACCGTGGCTGTTGACGTGCTCCAGCCATGCCAATTTAATAACTTCCTGCTCAGACAGGATTTGCAGCCTTAAGCCCTTTTGTGGCCGTGTCAAAAGTCAGGAGCAGCCTCCGGGCTTGGGTAGGGCTGGCTCGGTGTGTCCCCAAGAGCCACCCCCCCTCCACGGGGCGCACCCTCCCCGGGCAGGGCCAGGCTGGACAATGGAGTGCCTTTTGTAGGAACGAAGCTTTGCGAGGTGATCCAGCTGGAAAAACCTCAGCAGGTCACTTGCACTTCTGGCAGAGCAGCTCAGTGAGGTTTTGGGTTTCATTGCCCTCCCATCCCTCACCCTCCCCCTCTGATCCCAGCTTGGCCATTCCCACCCCCTTCCCTCTCCAGCGAGTCAAACATGAGCCAAAATATCCCGTATCCACGGCCCAGGTGTGTGACAAACATCCCTAAAACCATTCCCAGCCAAAATATCCCGTATCCACGGCCCAGGTGTGTGACAAACATCCCTAAAACCATTCCCAGCCAAAATATCCCGTATCCACGGCCCAGGTGTGTGACAAACATCCCTAAAACCATTCCCAGCCAAAATATCCCGTATCCACGGCCCAGGTGTGTGACAAACATCCCTAAAACCATTTCCAGCCAAAACATTCCATATCCGTGGCCCAGGTGTGTGACAAACATTCCTAAAACCATTCCCAAAACTATTCCCAGCCAAAACATTCCGTATCCACGGACCAGGTGTGTGACAAACTTCCCTAAAACCATTCCCAGGCAAAACATCCCAAGATCCATGGCCCAGGTGTGTGACAAATATTCCTAAAACCATTCCTAAAACCATTCCTAGACAAAACATCCCATACCTTTGGCCCAGGTGTGTGACAAACATCCCTAAAACCATTCCCAACCAAAATATCCCATATCCTTGGCCCAGGTGTGTGACAAACTTCCCTAAAACCATTCCCAGGCAAAACATCCCATATCCTTGGCCCAGGTGTGTGACAAACTTCCCTAAAACCATTCCCAGGCAAAACATCCCAAGATCCACAGCCCAGGTGTGTGACAAACATCCCTAAAACCATTCCCAGCTTTGCTGGGCTGTGCTGAAGCAGCACAGACGTTCCCAGCCCCTCGGATTCTCGTTGTCCCCGCTGGCTCTGTGCCCTCCCCGCCAGGAGAGATGTCCCAAACCCGCGTGCTCTGTGCGGTGACAGTCCCGCAGCCGAGCAGGTTTTACCGGGGAATAATGGAGCAGGAAAGGGGATTTGGGGATGCAGGAGGGGCAGAGCCGGGAGGGGAGCGGTGCCAGCAGCGACCACCCGTGCGGGGACAGCAGATGGAGGGGACAGGGAGGGGTGGCACGGGCTGGCAGCGAGGCGGGGAGGACGGGGGGTGATCCCTGCTGGCAGCGCCGCTTCCATGGGCAGGGCTGCCCCGGAGCAGGGCAGGAGGCGAGGGCAGCGCGGGGAAAGGAGAAGCTGCCGGCTCCTCTTCCTCCTCCTCTTTCTCCTCCTCCTCCTCATCCCTGGCATCGCACCGCAGCCCATCGCAGTGCGGATCCTCCGCCTGGATTTGAATCCAGCCCTTCCCGGAGGGCAGCGGGACCATTCCAGCGGCCGGAGATCCCCCAGGAACCTCCTGCCTGCCCGGCACGAAGTGATGGAGCCTCTCCCTCTTGCTTTGGGTGGAGCTGCCCTTCATCACACGGGGAGGGAAAGCAAAATACACCAAAAACAACACAAACCCTGCTTTTCCCTCATTTTCCTTTTCCTTTTCCTTTTCCTTTTCCTTTTCCTTTTCCTTTCCCTTTCCCTTTCCCTTTTCCTTTTCCTTTTCCCTTTTCCTTTCTGCAGCTTTTCCTTTCCTTTCTGCTGCTCTTCCTGCTGAACTGCAGCGCTGCTTTTCCCTGGGATTTTGGGCAGGGAAGGAGAGATCCTTCCCCTGGCTGCCGCCGCCCTCTCCATCCTCATCCTCACCCTCCCAGGGGTGGGGAGGGTGCTGGGACACGCAGTCCCACAGCCGGGCTGGGGGCTGGGAGGGGGGATGTTGGCAGCCCCCCCAGGCGTGTCCCAGGGATGCTGCATCCCAAAGTTTGAGGGTGGAGAAGAACCGAGGGGATGGGCTGGGGTTTCTCTCCTGCTTTCCCAGCTGGTGAGAGAGGTCTCCGTGCTTTTTTCTTCTCCCAGCTCCCATTTTGGGTTTCCTGGTTGCTCCCACCCTCTTCCCTTCAGCAACATCCCCAACACCCCATCCTTGTCCCTCCCCACACCCTTTCCTCCTCAGGGAGAGGCAAAATTAATATCAGGAGCACAGCCAAGAGGAAAACACAGAGCTGAGCCAAGTTATTGAGTTCTTTCCTTGCTGGTTTTCCTTCCCCCCGAGTTTGGGATGCTGGGGAGAGCACAGGGAATGGGCTGGGGTATTCCAGCTTCTCCATGCTCCTGCAGTTGGTTTGAAAATGAGGTTTCTGTCACCTCCTCCCCACAGGACAAATGACAAGCTGTCCTGGCTTCCTAATCCAGGAAATTAAAGGATTTGACTGTAGACCCTGCTGAGCAAATTTCCCCCCTGAAAATCCCAGGGGGGTTTAACCCATGGATGTGACCGATTATCCCTTCAGAGTTGTGACTGAGAAAGTCCCAATTCCTCAGGGTGCTGAGCACCCTAAAATCCCACGGTGGCCATGTCCAGTGCTCAGCCCATTCCAGCATCTGCTGGGACCTACTTTTCAATTTTATTCCCTCTCCAGTCCCCTTTTTCCATGGTGGGCAGCTTCCCCTTGCTGCAGCTCGCTTCCAATCGGGACAGCAGAGCCTCGCTGCCACCACATCCCAAATCCACCCCTGTGTGTCACCCTCTGGGGTCATGGGATGTCACCTGGGGGCTGTTGGGTTTCCCAGTGTGGCCTCAGTGCCACAAAGTGTCCTTGGTGGCTCCGTGACGCTGCTCTCCATGGGCAGCTCCTCGGGATCACATTCCCTCATGGGAAAGAAACAGCTCTGTGGGCTCCAAGCTGGACACAGGGGCTGTCCCCACTGGCAGGAGGGCACCCAGCATCAGGACATCCTTCAAGGAGCTGGGAATGGTGGCAGATCTTCCCAACCCCTCAGTGCTGGGGATGAGCCCTCCAGGGCCGTGGTGGCAGAGCTGAGAGCCAGGGATGGAGCCCGTTCCCAAGGGGAGAGGGGTGGGACAGGGCCAGGAGCCCCTTCCCAAGGACCAGGAGTCCCTTCCCAAGGACCAGGAGCCTTTCCCAAAGGCCAGGAGCCCTTTCCCAAAGGCCAGTAGCCTTTTCCCAAGGAGCAGGAGCCCATTCCCAAAGGCCAGAAGCCTTTTCCCAAGGACCAGGAGCCCATTCCCAAGGACCAGGATCCCATTCCCAAGGACCAGGAGCCCATTCCCAAGGGCCAGGAGCCCTTCCCAAGGACCAGGAGCCCTTTCCCAAGGACCAGGAGCCCTTTCCCAAAGGCCAGGATCCCATTCCCAAGGACCAGGATCCCATTCCCAAGGACCAGGAGCCCTTCCCAAGGACCAGGAGCCCATTCCCAAGGACCAGGATCCCATTCCCAAAGACCAGGAGTCCCTTTCCAAGGACCAGGAGCCCCTTCCCAAGGACCAGGATCCCATTCCCAAGGGCCAGGAGCCCTTTCCCAAAGGCCAGGAGCCCTTTCCCAAAGGCCAGGATCCCATTCCCAAGGACCAGGATCCCATTCCCAAGGACCAGGATCCCATTCCCAAGGACCAGGAGCCCTTCCCAAGGACCAGGAGCCCATTCCCAAGGACCAGGAGCCCATTCCCAAGGACCAGGAGCCCTTCCCAAGGACCAGGAGCCCTCCAGCTGCCGAGTGAGACAAACAGAGGTGGGGCCGAGCCCCGAGTCCCTGTCAGGGCTGTCTCTCATCCCCGTGGCACGGAGGTGAAGCAGAAATGATGAAAGCCCAGATTCTCTCCTGGCAGGGCCGGGCTCCCAGTTTCTTCCCCTGTTTTGAGCTGTTGGCTGCTCGAGTGGAAATTTTCACGGGCTTTGCCTCAGAGGCAGCTCAGAGCTGCAAACCCAGAGCTGTCTGCTGGCCTGGGGTTTGGGGAGCAGGCAGGGACCCCCCAGGATCCCATCCAGGACACCCCATGGGACGCTGGCGTGGGCAGGGTGCAGTGGGGCTGAGCAGGGACCCAGCAGCTCAGGGATGGATTGAGGAGCCTCAGGAAAAGTGGGATTTTGGGGGGTGCAGCTGATTTTGGGGCTCAAACCCCCATGCAGGCAGCTGGGATGAGGGAGGTGGCTCGTTCTGGGTGGGCTCTGAAGTTTGAGGCAGGCAGGAGATGGCAACAGGAAGGATTTATTATTTTCCTCCGCACAGACATCAGGGCTGGGGCCACCACTTGCCACACAAAGGGGTGACAGAGCCCTGGAGGCACCTCCAGCCCCTCTCCCTCCTGCCTGAACCCACCAGGGCTGGGCTAGGGAGGGGGGTTGGGTGATTTGTGCCCCAGGAAGGCAAAGTGAGCAGTCTGGAGAGCAGCCAGACCTCGGTGGGGACAGCGGCCCCAAAGCCACCCTTTCCCAAGGCAAATCCCGGTGTTTGCACTCACCTGCCTCCTGCAGAGCTCCATTCCCAGAGACAGATGGCCAGGCATGAGGCTCCCACTCCAGATGTTTGATTTTCTGGCCAGCTGCAGATAACACCCAGGGCATCATCTCCCTGCACAGCCCATCAGCTCTGTCCTTGCTGGGGGCACGAAGTTAAAAGGAAGGGAAGTCCTGGAAGGGGAATGCAGGAATCTGCCTGGCCCTGCTTATTCCATGTGTTCCTTGGCCAGGGAGATGCTGGGAGCATCCTGGTGCCAGATGTGCCTCTGGGTACCAGCTCCACCTGGCCCAGCCTTCTAAAGTCGATGGAGTTGGATTTTCTTGGCATTTTTTTTGTTCAGCAAAAGCAAAGATAAAATAAAGAAATCCTTTTGGGGTTGGTGGGAATAAGGTGAGCTGGAGACAATCCTGGCATTTGATGCTCTCATCTTTCTCCACTGGGAATGACCCACCTCAGGGATGTGGTTTGAGCTGTTGCTCCCAGAATTTTGGGGACACGGCCCATCCCTGTCCCCGTGAGACTTTGCACCTTTCCACGTTGTGAATTCAGTTCTCCAGCAAAACTCCTTTTGGCCACTCCAAGGCAAGGCACAGGACACAAGGACACAGCCTGGGCTACTTTTTTTTCCCCTTTACTCGGATTAAAAAATGGAATTTGAGTGTAAAATGGCAAAATATTCCTCGGTGAGCTCACTCCCCGTTTGTAACTCCAAAAAGATAAAGGTGGGGAAGGCTCTGGCACAGGTGCCTGGAGCAGTGAGCTAAACAGGACCTGGCTCCAGCCCCGTCCCCATGAGTTTGGGAGACCTTGAGCATTCCATGTCCCAGCTGCCCACGAGCTCTCCCAGCTGCCTTGGGAATGATTTCCCCACTAAGGTGACATTTCCTGCTGTAAAACTACAGGAAACTTGGATTTGGCCTCTTGACCACAACATTCTCCATGCTTCACTCTGATTTGCTTTCTTGGGCAGCAACAAAGACATCGAGGGGATTTTTTGGCCTATGATTAAAGGGTTTGAGTGTTTATTTTCCCTTAATTCTCTCGAGATGTGACTTCCAGAGCCATTTTTTTCGGGGCGTGCCATCACCATTCCATCCGTCCCATGCCATCCCAGCCTCTCCCAACCTTCCCTCCCGCTGGTGGGAGCTTTCCTGCTCCTCCTCAGAGCCCAGGGGTGATCCATCCGTGCTCCCATCCCAAAATCTCCATCTGGAGCTGCCAAGTCTGGCTCTCTCTTTGCTATGCACAGCACCTGCTCCGTGTCTGGCTGCAAAGAGCCCCAGCAGACGTTCGGGGCTGCATTACGTCATGTCAGAGGTCACATTAAGCAGCTTTTTTCCCCCCCCCTTAATTAAGAATTCCAGCCATGGGAGGCGGGAGAGGGGGAAACGGGGAAAAGCAGACGGAGGGAGCGGGCTGGGAAAAATGCCTGCGCTGAGCAGGTAAATGGGAATTTCTCCACAGACAGCTAATTGGTGTGTCTAATATTCCACCCCCTGAGGAGCAGCGCGGTGCCGCTGCCTGCACAAATCACTCACGGCGAGCCTGCTGCAATAACAGGGAAGCCGCGAGAGCTGTGGGAAGAGCCAAGCTGGAATTAGGAGCGGGTTTTATCGGGGCAATAAACGCCAGATAGGGAAAATAACAAACAGGTTGTTAATTGCTGCCATCTCCCCCTTCCCTCGGGGCCGTGTCTAGACAGAGCCTGGCTCCGGGCTGCGCTCATCCCGACCCTCCGCAGAGAGAGGGATGCGGGATGCGGTGCCCGGAGAAGCCCCTGGAATGGGAAAGGGAGGCAGGATGGGCACTGCAGCTGCGCCCTAAATCACAGAGGCTCCCGCAGAGGTGGAAACCAGACAGTCTGCAGTGGTTATTAATAATTCAGTCCCAATTTGTCCCATCTAGGAGAGCATGAAGCCCAGCCAAGCCTCCCCTCCCGGCTGCCCGGAGCAGGCAGAGCCTCCCGGGGCTGTTGCAGCGATCGATGCCACGCTGGCAGGGGTTTGGGAGCTGGGATCGCCTGTCCTGCCCCATCCCGGAGCGATCCCATCTCCTCGGCGGGGCTGCACCAGCGATCCCGGGGCTCCGGGGGCTGGTGAGCGGCAGCGATCCCGCGGGGGCCGGCGCTTTGTGCTCCTCGGTGGATGCTGATCGGGGCTGGATCCTGCCGTGCCACAGGACTGCAAAACAACCCCCGAGGAGCCCACACAGCCGAGGGATTCCCGCTGGGAATCTCCTTTCCCTCACCTCATCCGGCCATCCCTCCCCAGCCTCATGCCAGCCTGGGTTTCCCACATGGGGAGGCCACACTGAAAATCTCCTTTTTCTCCTTCATCCAGCCATCCCTTCCCAGGACAAGGTGCATCCCAAGGCTTTCCTGACCCCGGGGTTTGGATGAGCGAGTCTTAAACGCCCTGCAAATGCTCTCTCTGAATTTTTCCTGAAGTATTTCCTTGCAGCTGGAGTGTCTTTTAATTGAATTTTGCCGTTTGAAAAATACATGAAGCTCTGTAATGGAGGGAGAGAAAACATTCCCTCCTATAGGAAGATAACGATGCATTTAAAGAGGAAAAAAAAAAACAAAAAAAAACAGCCCCAAAGCTGCCTGATGAAGTATTGACCTGGAGACAAAGTGGATCAGATGGAGCCAACCTGGCCCCTTAGGAAAACTTGAGGCTGTTCATTAGGGATGAGCTCACTGCCAGCTTAACTCCATCCTCACCACTCCCAGTGAAGCCTGTGGGGAACGTGCCAATTTCCAGGTTTTCCACGAAAATAGGCACCACGGGGTCCTTTTATGGGGTGGAGAGGGTTTGGGACTTGTTGCGGCCTCGTGGCTGTTGGAGTTGGGATAACGGGAGAGCTCTGGGATGGAGGAGGGCTGAGCATCCCCATCCCTGCACAGGATCCCAAGGGTAAAGCAGGAATTTCATACTTGCCTCAGCCAGGCTTTGGGGTCAGGGAAGCGAGAATTTTGCTTGGAAAAGAACAGCCAGAGCTGCCGTGTGAATTTTGGGAAACAGACCTTCTTTTCCACAAATCTTACCCATAGGATGCTTTTTAACATTCCCAATAATGTGGATTTCTCCCTGTGTTCAGCACAGAGCTCCCCAAGCATGAGTTTGCTCAGTGTCTGCTGCCTGGTTTTTATTGGAATGTGTTTTCCATACAAAAACGCTGGAAAAATAGGAATAAAGGTGGCAAATCCCTCTCCTGGATGGATTCAAACAATGGATGGAGAAGGACTCACCAGTGATCCAGGTTTCTCCAGGTGCCATCCTGGCAATCCCAGGCATCACATTCACAGCTCTGAAACCTTTCTGGGCTTCTGTAAACTTGCTCTAATTTCCAGCCTAATTTTAAAGCACTTTGTCCCACTTGTTCTCCTGCCAAAGCATTCCTGGAACCAAAACACCTCTCAAGCCTCACCTGGTTTGAATTTTGCTTCCTTCCTTCCTGAATCCCTGAGGATTTTGCTGGGAGTTCACCCCTTTTGGGCTAAACTTGCCCCCAGCACCGGCTTTGCAGCAGAACCCTCGGATCCACTCCTTGCTCACCCCAAGCCAGCCCGGAGTCACTGCTGGAATTCCTAAAAAGCCACGTTCTTCCTTGCAAATCAGCTGATTCCAGCTTCTTATAGATTAGCTGGAGCTGATAAACTTGGCATTAGGAAGCAGGCCCAGGTATTATCCCTTCCCCTCTCAGCTCCAGCCAAATCACAGGAGATCCGCAAAGATTTCCGGGAATCTGGTTGGTTGGGATTTTTCCCTGCCTCCTGCCAGCTCCCCTTGCCAGTTTGACCACTTGCCCGCTCATCCTCCGAGAAGAGTGAGTCAGCTTGGCAAAAAATTAATAAATGAAACATTCCAGGCCTGCCCCAGCAGGGAGCCTCTGCCCTGAGACCCAAAACGGGGGCTCAAAAGGCACAAACCATCCCAGCCTTCCCCCCTCTGGCTCTTCCCAATCCCAGTCTTTGCCTGAACACCCTCCCCCAGCTCAGCTTGGGTGGTGAAGTGCACTAAAATCCTGGAATCATGGAATGGTTTGGTTGGAAGGGGCTTAAATCCCATCCATAGCCCCCCTGCCACGGGCAGGGACACCTTCCACTATCCCAGGCTCCTGGATTCATCCCAGCTGCAGGAGGAGGCTGGGGATGCTCAGAGGTGGGAGGAATTAAACAGCTCCTCTTGCATCACTCTTCCCTCCATCCCCTCACGAGCCCACAGGAACAGGATGATCTTTAAGGTCCCTTCCAACCCAAACCATCCCATAATTCGGTTTTATGGGGACGGCCCAGCCTCATTTTCACCGTGGTCTCCAGTTTGGCTTCTCCATCCCGGAAAAAAAAATTATGGCAGCACTTAGGGAAGGAGGAGCAGAGTGATGAGATCAGGCCCTGTGCATGTGTCAGGGAGGAAAAAACCCACTTTTCCAGGGACATAAACTCCAGGCAATTAAGTGGGAATTAAGATTTAGCACACGCCACGAGCAGCAGGCGTGGAGAAAGGAGACAGCTGGTAAATTTAGGACGTGACAAAGTCATGCGAGCACTAACTGGATTACTGGCATTTATTTGGGAATACTTATGGATTTCATTATGCAACGTATGGATCTCCATAATTCTGCTTTTCACTCCTGCCAGCGTCTCAGGGAGCTTTACAAACAATTAATCAGCAGCACTCCAGGGAATCCAGTGTGTCCCATCTTTTCCAGGGAATCCAGTGTGTCCTTCTGCTCTGGGGAATCCAGTGTGTCCCCTTTCCCCAGGGAATCCAGTGTGTTCCATGTGCTCCAGGGAATCCAGTGTGTCCCTCTGCCCCAGGGAATCCAGTGTGTCCCTCTGCCCCAGGGAATCCAGTGTGTTCCATGTGCTCCAGGGAATCCAGTGTGTCCCTCTGCCCCAGGGAATCCAGTGTGTCCCTCTGCCCCAGGGAATCCAGTGTGTCCCATGTGCTCCAGGGAATCCAGTGTGTTCCATGTGCTCCAGGGAATCCAGTGTGTCCCTCTGCCAAGGGAATCCAGTGTGTCCCTCTGCTCCAGGGAATCCAGTGTGTCCATCTTTTCCAGGGAATCCAGTGTGTCCTTCTGCTCTGGGGAATCCAGTGTGTCCCCTTTCCCCAGGGAATCCAGTGTGTTCCATGTGCTCCAGGGAATCCAGTGTGTCCCTCTGCCCCAGGGAATCCAGTGTGTCCCTCTGCCCCAGGGAATCCAGTGTGTCCCATGTGCTCCAGGGAATCCAGTGTGTTCCATGTGCTCCAGGGAATCCAGTGTGTCCCATGTGCTCCAGGGAATCCAGTGTGTTCCATGTGCTCCAGGGAATCCAGTGTGTCCCTCTGCTCCAGGGGAATCCAGTGTGTTCCATGTGCTCCAGGGAGTCCAGTGTGTCCCATCTTTTCCAGGGAATCCAGTGTGTTCCATGTGCTCCAGGGAATCCAGTGTGTCCCTCTGCCAAGGGAATCCAGTGTGTCCCTCTGCTCCAGGGAATCCAGTGTGTCCATCTTTTCCAGGGAATCCAGTGTGTCCCTCTGCTCCAGGGAATCCAGTGTGTCCCTCTGCCCCAGGGAATCCAGTGCTTTCCATCCCTCCTCGAGTGTATTTTGGATCAGAGGTGGCTTCATGGATGGGATTGATTTTTAACCTTTTCTGAGCCAAAGCCCCAGGTTTTCATTTTTTTAATTCCCTGCACTTCCTGGGCCGATCCTGGGGGTGATGGGACGAGCAGACCCAGAAGTCTTTGGAGTGAGTTTTCCAGGGGTGGAAATGCATCCACCCCCCAGGGACGGTGATTTTAATCCATTTAGGTTGGAATTTTTTTCCTGGAAAGGATGGTCAGGCACTGGAACTGCCCAGGGAGGGTTGGAGTGCATCTGGAGGTGTCCCAGGAATTCCTGGAGGTGGCACTCAGAGCTCTGGGCTGGGAACAAGGTGGGCATCGGCCACAGGCTGGATTTGGTGATCCTGGAGCTCTTCTCCACCCTCAATGATCCCGTGATTCCATCAAGGAGGTGCCGAGTGCTGCAGGGAGGAGCAGAGTCTGGGCCATCCCGGAAGGCCAGCCCAGGGTTGGTGGCTCCTCCAGCGTCACCTCCCGCTCTGCCACCACCCCCGAGTGCCCCAGCCCCTTGGAATGCTGCTCCAGCCTCCTTCCCTGGCAGGCAGAGAGGGATGAGTGGCTCCAGCCGCCTCTCCAGGGAGGCTGTGGGGAGCAGAGGGTAATCCTGGCTGCTGAGCAGGGCCAGGTGCTCACAGACGCTGCTAATCCTCAGCTGGGGCCAGCGGGGACCGGGGAAAGTGCTGCAGGGAGGCAGGGACAGCCCCAGCCCTGGCAGCTCCCAGGCCAGGGGATAAATGGATGGAGGAGCTTCAAATCCACGCCCCTGAGAAGCTCCCCTGGAAGATGCCAGAGGTTTGGGGAGCTCGGAGAGGCAGAATCTGAATTTTAACCTCTTTCAGATCCACGTCCCTGAGAACCTCCCCTGGAAGATGCCAGAGGTTTGGGGAGCTCAGAGAGGCAGAATCTGAATTTTAACCTCTGAATTTTAACCTCTTTCAAATCCACGTCCCTGAGAACCTCCCCTGGAAGATGCCAGAGGTTTGGGGAGCTCGGAGAGGCAGAATCTGAATTTTAACCTCCTGGTGGCTCTGATGGTTTAATGCACAGGTTTGATGCCCCAGTGCTTCCCATAGAGCATGCTGGTGCCAAAAATGTGGCTGAGGAGAGACCTGGAGAGGGACTTTGACAGGGCATGGAGGGACGGGACAAGGGGGAATGGCTTGAAGCTGAAAAAGGGTGGATTTAGATGAGATTCCCAATATCTGTGAGGGTGGCACAGGGTGCCCAGAGAAGCTGTGGCTGCCCCTGGATCCCTGGCAGGGTCCAAGGCCAGGCTGGAATAACCTGGACTAGTGGAAGCTGTCCCTGCCCACGGCAGGGGTGGGAATGAGATGGATTTAAAAGTATTTTCCGACCCAAACCATTCCATGATTCCATGAGGAACAGGAGCAGCTTGCACTCCCCTCCCAGCAGTTTGCTGCAGCTCCTCCTTGGGGCATCCCTGCTCCTCCCAAACAAGCAGGGCAGGGATACCTGACAGGGAATGGGCTGTGACACCTCTGTCCCCTCCTCTGACCCCACCTGAGTGCTGGACTCCAGCTGGCCAAAAACCCATTTAAACCCAATTTTTGGGTGCATTAATCACAGAGAACCCTCAGGACCTGCAGCAGCATCACCACAGCCCCTCCACCACCTCCAATAACTCTGGAAAACAGCTCAGATTTGCTTCCAGGGCTGCTCCAAAGCAGCCAATGGCTGGGAATAAAATTTCGATAATAAAATAAATTGATTAAAATAAATTGATTAGAGCAAAGAGACCTGAGCAGCGTCAGGAGTGAGCACAGGTGACAGCACAGCCACACTCACACCCTGTTCCCCAGCCCTGGTGATGCTTCCAAGCAAAGCAGGCACATTCCTGGCCCTGTTTTCCATTTTTAGGAGCCTGTCAGAAATGGCACTCCCTCTCCACGCAGATGTCGAGAAATTAGAGGGAATTCAGAGAGAGGCAGAAAAAAAAATGATTAAAGGAGATGGAGGGCCTGATTTTGGAGGGAAAAGAAATCAGTGGAGTTATTTATAACGCTGCCTGCACCGGGGTGGGAGCAGGAATTTTTGAAAGTGCCTGGATGGCTCGGATAAGGGGAAAAAAGGGGCAAAGCATCCGGAGGATGCTCTCAGAGAAGCTGTAAATCCTGAGTGACGGGATGAAATGCCATCCAAAAAAAGCCTTTGGGGAATCATCAGTGAGTGCAGGGGACAGTTGTTGATCCAGAGGGAAGAAGTGCCCTGATCAAAGTGTGTGAAGGGATGGTGGAGGCGGCTTCAGAGCCGAGCCCCCCGCTCCTACCTCTGCTCCCAGTATTTATTTACATCCAGCATTTTACGCAAAAAGGTGGGGGTGGGCGTGGAAATGTTCTTTTTTTTTTTTTTTTTTTTTTTTTTTTTTTTCCCCCAAAAAAAAAGGGTTTGGTTAAAAAAACCCAACCAAACCAGCTTTAAATTCAACCCTGGAGGCTCGTGGGAGATGCACGGAGAGGCTGCTGGGACGGGGTGGGAAACGGGATGGAGGGACCCTGGGGGAACAAACCTGGATTTCCTGGGTGATTTCCAGGCTGAGCAGCAGCTCATGAAGGTGTTGGAAAACCCCAGCCACCCCCAAGCCATCTCCCCAAAAATTCCCCAGCCAGCCCCAAGCTCTGCCGGCAGCTCCTCCCTCACAGCCAAAGGGTTTTGGAGGAACCTGTGGGGGGAACGTGGGGTTTCCCGTGGCAGGGAGGAGCTGCCTAACGGGGTGCTGGTGTCTCTGTTGCCTTGCAGGACCTCTCACTCCAGGGCCAAGGCGGAGGCGGCCGTGACGGCGGCGCAGAAAGCGCAGGAGGAAGCGCGGATCGCCAGGATCACTGCCAAAGAGTTCTCGCCTTCCTTCCAGCACAGGGAGAACGGTCAGTCCCTGCCAGGCCCTGCCCTCGGAGCCCCAAAACCCCCCAAATTCCCCTGGCTGGAGGCTCAGCCTGTGCCCGCAGCTCCCCATCCCCACCGGAGCTGCTGGAGGGGGAAAGCTCCGTGGAACACCAGGTTTTGGGAGATTTAGGGCAGGGCTGTCAATATCCAACAGTTCCACCCTGTCCGGGGCTTTTTGCCTGGTATTTCCTGTTTTCCCCCAATTTTTTAGTTCAAAGCCCTTGGTGGTTGCACAGGAAGAGCCCAGCAAGGGCTCTGGATGCAAACACAGATGATCCCAGAGGTCACCGCTGACTTTACACCCATGGCTTGTGCAGTTCCTGACTGCTTTGGGAAGTCTGGACCCACTGGGACCTGACCCTTCCCTTGGGCGTGCAAATCAGTCACTGGGAAACCCATATTGGATCCTTTCCCTTTCCTTTCCTTTCCTTTCCTTTCCTTTCCTTTTCCTTTCCTTTCCTTTCCTTTCCTTTCCTTTCCTTTCCTTTCCTTTCCTCTCCTTTCCTTTCCTTTCCTTTCCTTTCCTTTCCTTTCCTTTCCTTTCCTTTCCTTTCCTTTTCCTTTCCTTTCCTTTCCTTTCCTTTCCTTTCCTTTCCTTTCCTTTCCTTTCCTTTCCTTTCCTTCCTTTCCTTTCCTTTCCTTCCTTTCCTTTCCTTTCCTTTCCTTTTCCTTTCCTTTCCTTTCCTTTCCTTTTCCTTTCCTTTCCTTCCTTTCCTTTCCTTTCCTTTCCTTTCCTTCCTTTCCTTCCTTTCCTTTCCTTTCCTTCCTTTCCTTTCCTTTCCTTCCCTCCTTCCCTCTCTCTCTCCCTCTTTCATTTTCGCCATTCCTCCTTGGTTTCTCACATTTTCCCTCATTTTCACCATTCCTCGTTGCTCTCTCACATTTTTCCTCCCCAAAGGCTCGGGGAGGACGGAGCCGAAGCCGAGCCGGGGTCGGGCCGGGGTCTGCAGCCGAGTGGGAGTGGGACGCTCCAAGTCCCCCCAGCAATAATTAACATCATAATTAACGTGCGGCCGGGTTTATTGAGAACTTTTCCAGCCCCGAGCCCTGCTGTCGTTGCTGTCCCCCTCGCAGCTCAGCCAGGATTGCTCACTCGCTCTAATTGCCCCAGGGGCTGCTGCGGGGCCGGGGCTGCTCCCGACCTCGGGGGACCATCGGCTCTGCTGGCCCAGCCCGGCCCGGTGCTCGCCCCACCGAGCTGCGGGGGCGGCCGGGGGCATCCCATGGCTCGGCTTTGGGGGCTGCAGCGACCTGAGCCGGGGCACATCCCCAGCCAGGGCCGCTCCGAGCATCCCCTGCGTCCCCCGCATCTCCCGGAGGCTCAGCCTTGCTCCAAAGCCGCTCATCCCTCCTCCTGCCCAGGGCAGATCGGAGCTTTCTCGCAGGGCTGCGCTCTCCCGAGGGCTTCTCCAGCCCTGAGATGTTCCTCATCTCCATTTCCTCCTGCCAGGAGACTTTGCTGGTTTAGATCACCTCTTGGAAGGGTATTTTTAGGTGATACATTTTTTACTAGCTCCTGGACGCGGCCGTGGCGCTTCACTCGTGCTGGGGTTTGTGTGGTCGGAGCTCTGTCTGGGGGGGTTGTGTGAGCCACGAGAGGGGAGGGGAGGAAGGCGGTTCCACTTAGAGCGAATTAAAAAACAAACACAGCATCCCAGGGAGAGCTGGCAGCGCCTGCGGAGCCGTTCGGGCAGGTCATGGGTGCGAGTGGCTGTGTCACCCACAGACCCCAGCTCAGGCTGGGGACAGCCGGGCCGGGGATGGCGGAGCTGCCGCCACGCTGCGGGCATTGCAGGGGCTCTGCGTGCCCACCTTGCACAGGACCGTGGGTGCTGGGTGTGCCCTTCTTTGACAGGATTGTGGGTGCTGGGTGTGCCCTTCTTTGACAGGATTGTGGGTGCTGGATGTGCCCCCCTTTCACAGGACTGTGGGTGCTGGATGTGTCCTCCATATTCTGAATTGTGGGTGCTGGATTTGCCACCCTTGTACAGGATTTTGGGTGCTGGATTAGTCACCCTTGTACAGAATTGTGGGTGCTGGATGAACCCTCCATATTCTGAATTGTGGGTGCTGGATGTGTCCCCTTTATACAGGATTGTGGGTGCTGGGTGAACCCCCCTATCACAGGATTGTGGGTGCTGGATTTGTCACCCTTGTACAGGATTGTGGGTGCTGGATGTGCCCCTCATATTCACAGTTGTGGGTGCTGGCTGTGCCCCCCTCATTTAGGGTTGTGTGTGCTGGATTTGTCTCCCTTCCACAGGATGTTCCCGACAGGGTGCTCTAAATGCCCTTCCTTGCACGGGATCCTGGGTGCTGGATGTGCCCCCCACATTCAGAATTGTGGGTGCTGGATGTGCTCCCCTTGTTCAGGATCGTGGAGCTGGATTTGTCTCCCTTTCACAGGATTGTGGGTGCTGGATGCACCCCTCATATTCAGAATTGTGGGTGCTGGATTTGTCACCCTTGTAAAGGATTTTGGGTGCTGGATTTGTCACCCTTGTAAAACATTTTGGGTGCTGGATTTGTCACCTTTGTAAAGGATTTTGGGTGCTGGATTTGTCACCCTTGTAAAGGATTTTGGGTGCTGGATTTGTCACCCTTGTAAAAGACTTTGGGTGCTGGATTTGTCACCCTTGTACAGGATTTTGGGTGCTGGATTTGTCACCCTTGTAAAGGATTGTGGGTGCTGGATTTGTCACCCTTGTAAAGGATTTTGGGTGCTGGATTTGTCACCCTTGTAAAAGACTTTGGGTGCTGGATTTGTCACCCTTGTAAAGGATTTTGGGTGCTGGATTTGTCACCCTTGTAAAAGATTTTGGGTGCTGGATTTGTCACCCTTGTACAGGATTTTGGGTGTTGGATTTGTCACCCTTGTACAGGATTTTGGGTGCTGGATGTGCCCCCCTCGTTCAGGACGCTGGGTGCTGGCTGTGCTCCCTTGCAGGGTGCTGCAGGTCCCCAGTGCCACCCACGGCGTGCTGTGGTGGGTGCTGAGTGCCACCCACCCCCTGGGTGCTGGCTGTGCTCCCTTTCCACGGGGTGCTGGGTGCTGGATGGGTTCCTGGCAGGGAGGTGGGTGTGGGTACCACCCACCTGGCACAGCGAGTGCTGGGTGCCCCCCTCGGAGGGGTCTGTGGGTGCTGTGGGACACCACAGAGGAGTTTGTGCCCACCTCAGCATCAGCCCTGGGCAGCTGCAGCTCCTGGAAGGTAAAAACAAAAATATCCCTGTTTCGTATCCTGCATCGCCCTCTCGCCCATGGTTCCCGTGCCCATCAGCCCTGGGCATCTCCAGGTGCCCACCAACCCCAATTCCTGCGCACAGCAGGATCACCCAGGCTTGGGTGGTGCTGCAGAACCGAGACAGCAGCACACGGAGCCAGAGGCTCCCAGATCCCAAACGTGCCTCCTCAGCTTTGGCTTTGAAGCCTCGGGGGCCGGGCTCGGCTGCCTCCATCCCGCTGGAAAATCCACGTTTGGTGCTCTGCATCCTCCTTCGCTCTCACAGCCCTTCTTCCAGGAACATCACGTGCCCCGGCACTAATTTTAGCTCCGGATAATTGTTGCACATCCTCGGGTGCCGAAAGGGCCCCGGTGCATCCGCGGAGTTCCTGCGCAAGGAAACGCCTCCATCCCTGCGGGCTGCGGGGCTGGGGGGCAGCAGCGCTCCAGCTGTGCCCCAGCTGTGCCCCAGCAGCGCCGGTCCTGCTCCTCCCAGAGCCCCAGCCCTCGGGGATTAACCCAGGAAAGGCAGAGTCGCCTGCGGGTTGGTGCTGGGGAAGGTTGGGATGAGGGGGATTCGATGAGGTCCCCCTGGTGTGGCTGTGGGGGAGCAGCTCTGGGGTTTCTTGTCCCCTCTCTGGGGCTCTGGGAACAGCAGCAGTGGGTGTAGCCAGGCTCTGGCTGGTTGTGGGGCTGGACATCAGCTCTGGAGGCCTTGGAGCTGAAGGGAATGCCAGGGAAGCTTGCAACTCCCTGGAATTCCAGCAAAATCTCTGAGCTGGGGAAGATAAAGCCCAAAAACCAGGGACACCCCAAACCTTGGGTGAGCCTGCTCCCACAGGTGGCTTTCCAGCTTTCTCACCTTAAATCCTTTATTCCCTCTGTGCCTCAGCTTCCCATTTGGGATCTTGGAAGGTGGCTGGGACAGGAATGACTGGAAAACAGCCCCAAAAAAATCTTGTCTTTGATCCCGGAGACAGATATTCTGCAGGAAAAGAGAGGTGAACTCCACCTTTCTCCTTCTCAGCAATTTCCCACCAATACCAGGATTTTTCAGGGGCCCTGGATAAACCCCAGGAGATTCAGTCTCCCATACACAAACAGGGAAAAAAATGAAGGCTGGACTATGTGAGTATCATCCCAAAAACTCGAGTCGTTAGGAGACCATTTCCCATAAATTGCTTGGGTAGATTTCCAAGCAGTTTTTTTTTACTATTTCCCGCCCTGCCAGTGCTCCAGTGGGGACTCCAGCATTCCCTGTGTGTATCCCAACCCTGGCAGGGATGAAGGCACATCCCAGCAGCTCCCCAAAAAGATTCAAGAGAGAAAATTACTCAGCAGAAGTGGAGAGGCCCGAGCAGGCGCTCCCGAGCATTTATTTTTAAGCGATGGCACGAAAATTGAGCTCTCCCTTTTCAAGACTTGTTTCTTGTCTCACCATAGCAATCACAATTAGATGCATTTCAGGGGCATTAGGCACTTAATATATTTATCAAATTATTCACCTAATTTAGCATGGCTTTAGCTGGGAACGACTGGAGAGGGGAAAAGGAGAATTAACCACTATTAGCTCGCTTGAAATCGTTTGGTGTTTCATCAGTGATGAACACGTTGGAGGTTTTTGTTCCGTGTTCCTCCAGCAGCAGAAGACAACCAGCCCCTCCTCAAGTGCCCATCCCCAGGGTGCCCCTAGCTGGGAAGTCTCTGAGCTGAAGGAATGAGGAGCCTCCAGTGGGATGAGGAGGATGGGGGGTGGCCCTGAACAACCAGCCCTGTCCTTCCATCCCATCCTGGGGCTGAGCAGGGAAATCTCCACATCCTGCTGGGCTGTGTGGGGCAGGAAAGCTCTTGGATATGAGGTTTGTGGGGTTTTTTTCTTGCACACCTGCCCAGATGTGGCCGTTTCCCTCCTGCAGCTGGCAGATGAAAACTGAGGTGGTTCCCATCCAGGAGGGGAGCGAGGGCTGTTGGTGTGGGGTGATCCCAGTGACACCCAGAGTGATCCCAGTGGCACCCAGGGTGATCCCAGTGTCACCCAGCACACCCAGAGTGATCCCAGTGGCACCCAGGGTGATCCTGGTGACACCCAGCACACTCAGGGTGATCCCAGTGACACCCAGGGTGGTCCCAGTGTCACCCATCACACTCAGGGTGGTCCCAGTGTCACCCAGGGTGGTCCCAGTGTCACCCATCACACTCACAATGGTCCCAATGACACCCAGGGTGGTCCCAGTGTCACCCATCACACTCACAGTGGTCCCAATGACACCCAGAGTGATCCCAGTGGCACCCAGGGTGGTCCCAGTGTCACCCATCACACTCACAGTGGTCCCAGTGTCACCCATCACACCCAGGGTGGTCCCAGTGTCACCCATCACACTCAGGGTGGTCCCAGTGGCACCCAGGGTGGTCCCAGTGTCACCCATCACACCCAGGGTGGTCCCAGTGTCACCCATCACACTCAGGGTGGTCCCAATGACACCCAGGGTGGTCCCAGTGTCCCCCACCACACACAAACACAGAGCACAGGGTTTGCCACCAGCCACCTCACAGATTTCCCTTCCCAAGCTTCCGGGTGGGAACTGGTAGGAATTGTGGTCAGATGGATCCCAAAAAACCACCAGAACCTCTTCCCAGCAGCTCTGCATCGCTGGTGGCTTCTCCACACCTCTGGGGTTGGAAAACCATTGCTGTGGTTCTGCAGGGCAGGGCTCAGGGCAGCTCTGGTGCCCCAGCAGTGCTGCCATCCCAATCCCACCCCGCTCCTCCTCACCACCCAACCCTCTGCTCCCCGTTCCGTGGCACGAGAAACCCGCGGGGCGTCCACACACCAGAAATAATCCCGTTACCTTCCCCTCTCCCTTCTCTCCTCCCCCCAAGGGCTGGAATGCCAGCGGCCGAAGCGGCAGAACTCCAGCGATGACATCGAGGTCCTCTCCACCGGGACCCCCCTGCAGCAGGAGAGCCCCGAGCTGTACCGCAAAGGGACCACCCCGTCCGACCTGACCCCCGAGGACAGCCCGCTGCAGAGCTTCCCCGCCAGCCCCTGCTCCACGCCGCCCCTCGGCCCCTCCTGCAGGAACAAGAGCGCCCACTTCTCCAGGCAGGTCTCGGTGGACGAAGAGAGGGGCGGCGAGATCCAGATGTTGCTGGAGGGGCGCGGCGGGGATTACCTGCGCCCCAACAGCTGGAGCGAAGAGAAGGTGGGCGGGAGCCGCGCCGGGAGGAGCGGGACGATGCGCAGCGGGCAGCTGGGCTCCACCGCTGGCCCCGAAGACTACAGAGGTCGGAGCGGGGGACACAAACATTCGGCCTCCAACCACAAGCCGAGAGAGAGGTGGACAGATTCCCCAGCCACGGTTTCATGGACTTCCCACCACAGGTCCCACAACCACAGCTCAGGGAGCTCCAAGCTGCTTGAGCTGGACGAGGAGAAGATGAGCAATTACGAGATGGAGATGAAGCCCCTCATGAGGATGGATTCTTATATGCAAGAGATTCACACCCAAAAAAGACACTACAGCAAAGGGGGAGGCTGCAGGAGCGTGGCTGACGAGCACCGCGGGGAAGAGCGGGGCTTCGGGGTTCAGAGACTGAGGTCTAAGTCCCAGAACAAAGAGAATTTCAGGCCAGCTTCCTCTGCCGAGCCCACGGTGCAGAAACTGGAAAACCTGAGATTCGGGGACAAAGCTGAACCTCGGCTACTGAGGTGGGACTTAACCTTCTCCCCGCCACAGAAATCTTTACCTGTTGCACTAGAATCTGAAGAGGACAGTGGGGATGCGCTCAAATCCAGTACGGTGAGTGAGGGGATTGGCTCTGGAATTGTGGCCTGGAAGCCCGGGGCTGTTGTGGGGCTGAGTGGAGCGGGATGGGAGGGAAATTCGGAAAATGTGAATGATCCTGGGTTTGTGCCTTGAATCCCCTCTGCTCCCTTCTCCCATCCTGCTGGACGTTGGTGTGGGGTGTTCCCTGCAGGCTGTGCTGGGAGCAGCAGGGTTTTCCCTGGAGGATGGAGTTTTGCAGCCCAGCCCCTGGGCCAGCAATAAAAATAAAATTGGCAGGGATTTGGTGGGAAAGCTGCAGGAGCAGACAAGGCATTGGTGATGTTCCTTGGGTTATGGTTATGGCCACAGAGCTTCCTGCTGCTCCAGGACAGCTCCTTGTGAGACATCCCACCCTGGGCTCCTCATTTTGGGGGAGACAAGGACACTTTGGGCATGGAGTGGCTGCTGGGAAGGGCTGGAGGTGTTCGGGAGAGAAGACAGAGTGATCTTAAAAGCTGCTGCAAAGTGGAAGGGAATAATCTGTTCTCCACGAACAGAATTAATGGGCTTAAAGTCAAGGAGGGTGAGCCATTAACCATGGCTAATGAGGTGAGGGCTGTAATGAACTGCCTGAGGAGGGGGGGTCTGAGGTTGGACATCACCAACTCAGACAGGACCTGGACAGAGCTGAAGCTCCTCGGGGGAAGGCTGAGCTGGGTGGATTTTAGGTTTTCTGCAGTCTTGTTTTTTGAGGATTGCTGGATTTCCCATTAGAAACTTCCTCACTTGTTGTCCCCCGTTGGTTGGCATTGACAGGAGAGGTGATGGGGTCTGCTGGGAGCACTGGGGAAGCCACCACTGCCCCAAATTGTCCCTTGTCCCTTGCCCAAACACAGGGCAGGGCTGGAGGTGTCCCATGAGGATGCCCCAGACCTACCCAGGAGAAATGGAAAACCTGTCACGCTCAGGAGGTGACATTTCAGCAGGCTGGGGCTAAATCTCCCTGGCAGGGGAGCACAGGATGGTGCCTGGTCACGAAACTGAAATGAATTTGTCAGTCAGGCCGAAAATTCAGGCGAGAGGCATCGAGGTGTGTGAGGTGTGGTGACATTTGCCATGGCTGCAGTGTCCCTGCTCCTCCAGCACCTGCCAGCAGAGCCGAGGGGCAGAGAGAGGAGGGAGCAGTGAAGGATGGGTCTGCCCCAGATGGAGCTGTGGGTAAATCCTGCCCACAGCAGCCTGGGATGCAGGAAGGATGGATCTGCCCCAGCTTCCCTGTTGGGGCTGTGGATAAATCCCCCCCAGAGCAGCCTGGGATGCAGGAAGGATGGATCTGCCCCAGCTTCCCTGCTGGAGCTGTGGATAAATCCCCCCCAGAGCAGCTTGAGATGCAGTGAAGGATGGATCTGCCCCAGCTTCCCTGCTGGAGCTGTGGATAAATCCCCCCCAGAGCAGCTTGAGATGCAGTGAAGGATGGATCTGCCCCAGCTTCCCTGCTGGAGCTGTGGATAAATCCCCCCCAGAGCAGCCTGGGATGAAAGAAGGATGGATCTGCCCCTGCTGGGGCTGTGGGTAAATCCCCCCCACAGCAGCTTGAGATGCAGTGAAGGATGGATCTGCCCCTGCTGGGGCTGTGGATAAATCCCCCCCAGAGCAGCCTGGGATGAAAGAAGGATGGATCTGCCCCTGCTGGGGCTGTGGATAAATCCCCCCCAGAGCAGCCTGGGATGAAAGAAGGATGGATCTGCCCCTGCTGGGGCTGTGGATAAATCCCCCCCAGAGCAGCCTGGGATGCAGGAAGGATGGATCTGCCCCAGCTTCCCTGCTGATAAATCCCCCCAGCAGCCCTGGAGCTCTCTGCCTCCCCATCCCCGGGCTCAGGCTCAGCAGCTCCCACCCAGCACCGAGGGGGAGCTGAGTGCTCCACAGGGCACATCCTGCAGCCCTGGAAAACCAGAGCCTTGCAGGCTGTCCTTGCCTGCCTGGGAGGCCCTGGAGACATGACAGGCAGCACGAGGAGCCTGACAGGCTCCCAGAGGGGAAGAGCAGCAGCAGTAATTGCACAGACACAGCCCTGGCAAGGCCGTGGGATGCACAGATGTTCCAGCACCTTTGACAACACGACCTGGGAGACACGGGGCCCACAGGAGGGATGAAACCACTGTTTCTCCTCGCTGAGAGCCACGTGATTTGGGGGAGATCACTGGCACAAGCAGCCCTGGGCTGTCTCCCCACCCAGCCCATCAGATGTGCTCCCACCTCGGCGCTGTCACAATAAACCTCCCTCCACATGGCAGGAGGCAAACACCGACACATTCCTGGCCATTCCCAGTGAGTCCTGGCCACTAAGGAAGGGCCCAGCCTGCATGGAGCAGTGCATGGAAAAGCCATTAGGATGCACATCCTACTTTGGAAGTGCTGGAGCTGCGGAGCAGCATGTTCAGTTTTCTCACATTCATAACCGAGGGTGGAACAGATGGCGAAGGTTTGGGAGGAAGCTAATGTAATACAGAGGAAGAGATAATATGTGGATTTAAATAACCCACAATGCCAGCAACAATTTGTTCTAGCAGGAATTGCATGGTGCTAGCAGGGTTTTGTTCCAGTGGCCTGGCAGGGAGGGGGTGGCTGGGCAGGAGCAGGGGAAGGTGTAGGGGAGGAATGGGAGGTGCAGGGATCTGTGCTCCAACCTCCTGCCCAAACCCGTGACCTCACCTGCACCTGCCATCAGAAGCACTTCAGACTTCAGGGAGTGAAGTGGTAAATCCCTGAGGAGGAGGAGGGCAAGGCTGAGGGGGAAGGATTTATCCCACAGACCCCACATCCATCTCCAGGCAGCACAGGACACTCACACACTCCATCCTGCAAAACCCCCCTGCATCCTGCTCGAGCTCCACATCCCCCCACAGCAAAATCAAGGCTCCCCAAGCCCCCCCAAAAGCCAAATTCCCCCACGCTGGCCTGAAATCCCCTTTCCCTGTGGCCTGGCAGGGCAAGGCAGCTGTGGGCAGGTGTGTGAGAGCCCACACTGCTCCAGCCTGCTCACTGCCCCTTCCCTGGGTCCCTCAAAAGGAGGGGCTCAAAGGGCAGCTCCCAGCTCCCACCAGCTCCCAGCAGAGCAAGGAGCTGCCAGTGAGCAGGAGGGATGCTCAGAGCTGAGCACGGCTATTTTTGCTCTACCTGAGGTATCCCTGAGCAGAAGCGAGGTCACCCTCACAGCTTAGCTTGTTTTAAAAATAATCTGCCCTAAACCAGCTCTGCACAAGCCATCCATGAGCCCAGGGCTTGGCTCTGTGCTGGAGGGGCAGCTCCAGCTTCCAGCACACCTCTGGCAGTGCTGGAGCAGGCTGGGGGTGCTGGTCTCACAAAAACACACTCCAGAAAAATCACTGCTCCTGATTCCTGTCTGAAAAACAAGCTGGGAGCCACGAGGCCTTGAATCCAAGCTTCTCCAAAGCTGCACAGGCAGGGATGCAGACTCCACAGAGCAGTCAGATGTAGAGATTGCTGTAGGAGCTGTAGGAACTTTGTTCTCCTCTGTCACTTTTCCCCAGTCCTTTAAAAGAAGCTCCCAGAACCACCCCGCTTTGTTGGGGCTGCACACCCTGAATTGAAAAATCCCCTCACAATTCCTGAATTGAAAAATCCCCTCACAATTCCTGAATTGAAAAACCCTCTCATAAAGTTCATTTCTTGAGGCCACGGCTCAGTAACATCGATGAAATTCAGCACTGCTCAGTGTTGGCTCTCGGGGGATTTGGGGGTTTTGGGGTCACTGAGCCACACAAATGCTTTAAAATGACATTTAAGGCCACCTGATCTCTCTGTGCCTCTGTGGGCACTGACCCCAGCACCCAGAGGACAAACTTACAGCAATTGTCAGCGTTGGGGCAGAGGAAAACGGGAGCCAACGTGCCAGGACCGGTGCTGGTGTTGTGGGATTAAGGGATTTATGGGAACGTCCCCATCCTTCCCGGCCTTAAAGGCCCACGAGGCACTGGATGCTCCACAGGTTCCTGGAGCCTCTGGGGAGGAAAGGAAAAGGAAAAGGAAAAGGAAAAGGAAAAGGAAAAGGAAAAGGAAAAGGAAAAGGAAAAGGAAAAGGAAAAGGAAAAGGAAAAGGAAAAGGAAAAGGAAAAGGAAAAAAAGGAAAAGGAAAAGGAAGAATTGTTGAGAGACTGGGAAGGGAAAGGAGCTCTCTAAAATGCCAGTGAGCCTTTTATCCACAAACCACAGCCCGTGGCAGGGCTGGGGAGGCAGAGAAGGGAGCAGATCTCCTTTCCTGCAGGTGCTGAACATCTGCCGCTTCTGGAAGGGAGGAGAAGCGCTTTAGGATGGAGCAGCTCAGCAGGAAGGGCCGGGCTCACCCGAGCCTGATCCATCATCCCTGGTCCCCGTTCAGCAGCGGCAACCCCCAACACTCCCAGGGTCTGCAGGGATGATCCCCAACACTCCCAGGGTCTGCAGGGACGATCCCAACACTCCCAGGGTCTGCAGGGACGATCCCAACACTCCCAGAGCCTGCAGGGACGATCCCCAACACTCCCAGAGCCTGCAGGGACGGTCCCAAACACTCCCAGAGCCTGCAGGGACGATCCCCAACACTCCCAGAGCCTGCAGGGATGATCCCAAACACTCCCAGAGCCTGCAGGGATGATCCCAAACACTCCCAGAGCCTGCAGGGATGATCCCAAACACTCCCAGAGCCTGCAGGGATGATCCCAAACACTCCCAGAGCCTGCAGGGATGATCCCAAACACTCCCAGAGCCTGCAGGGATGATCCCAAACACTCCCAGGGTCTGCAGGGATGATCCCAACACTCCCAGGGTCTGCAGGGACGATCCCAACACTCCCAGGGTCTGCAGGGATGATCCCAAACACTCCCAGAGCCTGCAGGGACGATCCCAAACACTCCCAGAGCCTGCAGGGACGATCCCAAACACTCCCAGAGCCTGCAGGGACGACCCCAAACACTCCCAGAGCCTGCAGGGATGATCCCAAACACTCCCAGGGTCTGCAGGGATGATCCCAACACTCCCAGAGCCTGCAGGGACGATCCCAAACACTCCCAGAGCCTGCAGGGACGAGCCCTGACCTCGCTGAGGGGTGTGAGGAGGTTCGAGGTGCGACCCTTCAAGGTGCCCGGTCCCATCGCAGCCCCGGGGACGCGAGGGCAGCAGCCCGGCCACCCCTGCCCGTCCCACCGAGCCCAAAGGCAAAAATTCCCGGGGAAAGAACCGCAGCAGAGGCTTTAAAGGCATCTCCCGGCTGAGGCATCTCCGAGAGCCCCCCCTGTCCCCGGCGGGTCCCCGCGGGGGTGGCGGGGGGGGATCCCGGCAGCCTCTCCCTCCCTCCCTCCCTCCCTCCTCCGGCAGAGCGCAGAGGGGCGGATTTGGCAGCAAATATTCCAGGCAGGTCTCGCTGTCGCTGGGGAAAGGCAGGAGCAGGCAGCCAATCTGCAGGCGGAGCGGGATGAGCCGAGCTGCCGGAGCCGGGGATGCGGGCAGGGGGCTCGGCACAGCCCCCCCCCGGCACGGAGCGGGGATGGAGCCCGGCACCGGCACCTCCCCGCTGGGTCTCCCCTTGCCAGAGCTGCCGGCTTATTCCTGAAGGGATTCGTCTCCACCTGGAGATGCATTTCCCTTCGTTTTTTAGGCACCTTTAGCCCTAAAGGTCGTAAAATGAGTTAAAAATAAAACCTGGGTGTTTTCTCCACCCCAACCTGTTTGGGGTGTGAAGCTTCCCTGTGCATGGAGGTGTTCCCATTTGGCTGCTTTGGGATGAAGGGACCTGGGGACTTGTTTGGCATTAACCTCCCTGGGATTAAACCTTGTGATTTATCCCTGTGGCCTTCCAGCTTCAGGTTTTCCCATTTGTTTTTTTTTTTTTCCCCTATCGGGAGCCACCCCCAGGTCTCCCAACACAATCATCCCTGGGTTTTCCTTATTCCTCTCATCTCAACCGACCAGATTGACCTCAATCCCAGCTGGCAGCTGCGTGCCCAGGCAAACAGAAGCCATCATTTCATGGGAACAAGGAGGAAGAGGAGTCCTGCTGCCATCACAGCTCTGGAATGAGGCAGGGCTGAGCACTGCTGCAGGGGTTTGTCACTTCTTAAGACAAATAATAATCACAAACTGTTCCTCCTCTAATCCCTTTCGTGTTCAGACAACCTGAGGTAAATAATCTTCAGAGAGAAATGGGATGTTCAACCAGACAGGGTCCTTTTCAAAGCCTTTTCATCTCCAGGGCCTTTGATGTACCTGGGAGCACCTTCCTGGCTCTGCTCCTGTCATCTGGATATTGGGGATGAGCCCAATTCCATCTCTTAGCTGGGAAAATCTGGGGGCCAAACACCAGCTTTTGACTGCATTAGAACCAAATTTTGATTGATGTTTTTAGAATAAAAATCTTAAAACGAGAGCTTCAAGCACACCTAAACAAACACTGAGCTCACTGGAAGGTGAGGATTGAACCAGGGGTGACAAATCAGTTCTTTAAGAGCCTAAAGGATTTCCAAGAGGATAACCTCTCCTTTTTTTTAGCCTTTTTTTTTTCTACCAGAAGCAGGTTTTTCCATCCCACCCAACTCACTTCCACTCACACAAGCACTTTTAGCATCTCCTGAGCCCCTTCCTGGAGCCAGGGGAGCTGCTGCAATCCGCTGGAGAAAGCCAAGTGGCTCCCTGATGTTTCCTTTGCTAAATGCTCCTTAACCATTTCACAGAGCCTGTTCCTGGCAATGATGTGACAATTCAGCACAAATGTCACCGAGCTGCTAAGTTTACAGCCCTTTCTGCAGTGCTGAGGCTGGAAAATGGTGCATATCTTTTGCTTTTTTCTTTTTTTTTTTTTTTTTTGCTGATCCAAGTCCTTAGTAATTACACTTAATAGATCCCGGAGGGATTCCTAGGTAACCTGCACTCTGGTTTCCATGGCAGAGAGGCAGAGCTTGTACCCTGTGATAACAGATAATAATGGATTGCTAATGCTTAAATTAATTATGCCACAATTGCATTTGTAAACCAGCTGTCCGTCGTATTCCCAGAAAAACTCTGGAGTTGCTACACAACAGTTCCAGGATAAAAACAAACAAGGCAGAGGGGCAGGAATTACTCTACAGCTACAATTACTGCTATTACTCCTGTGCCATAACCATGGTTTCTTCCTATTTTAGTGTTTCCATGGGTTAAGGTCTAAGTTTCTGTTCTTTAAGCTTGGAAGCAAAGCTTAAAAATCCCGGGAGATCCAACCTGTTGATAGAGAAGGATCCTTTTGCCCAGCTGATGTTGGTGTAGATTCTCATCCTTGGCAGATGTTTTCCTTCTCCTGTGAAGGACTCCAGGGATATTATTGTAAAAAAATTTGAGATTTGGCCCCACCAAACGGTGACAGCAACAGGCAAAGCTGCAAATCAGGGGCTGGGTCTCCTCTTTCCACAGGCTCCTGCTGGAGGTTGGAACACAGTGGGAAGGGTTTAAAAGCCACAGCTGTTAAAGCACTGGTTCTTTGCTGCAGCAAAAGGGAGATCAGTGCCCTGCAGCCAGGCTGGGCCCAGCAAAGCCTCTCTCCCAAAGCTCAGCTCCAGCACTGATCCATCTCCTGGCCAGGCACGGAGCAGGAACGATGCTCAGTGCTGTCACATGTCCCAGGCCATCCCTGCCACGGGAGGGGAGAAGGGCAAACCTCCCCTCTGAGCAGAGGGGAAGGCACTGAGACCTCACGAGACAGAAATCAGGCAGACATAAGCATTGAGAAGTGCAGCAGGATCCGTAACTGGAGCTAAACCAGAAGCTTTGGAGGGGCAAAACTGCTTATCCAGCAGCAGCTGCTATTCCCTGCCATTCCCACCTGGACAGCAGCGCAGGGAGGAGGGGGTTAAAAAGAGGGAGCTGTCAAAAGGAGGCAGAATTTGTGAGCTGGATTTGAGGTGGTTGGGTCAGCTCCCACCCCTCCCTGGTCATGCTGTTGCTGGGATGGGAATTGTGGCAGATCCCGTGCCTGCCGTGGCAAAGGAAGGATTTTCTCCTGCCCCTGCCCTGCTCCTCATCCCTGCAGGATGCAAAAACCCAGCCTGAGCAGAACCTCTGTGCACGGGGATCCAGGGCTGCTGGTGTGAGCGGGTGGTGGATCCCCCCAGTTTTCCAGCTGAGGGCACAGCTTTGATGCCCTGTGTGTAAATCACAGAACCACGGGATCATTTAGGCCGGAAAATGCTCTGGGATTGAGTCCCACCGTTCCCCCAGCACTGCCAAGCCACCTCTGCTCCATGTCCCCAAGTGCCACATGCACACAGCTCCGGGGATGAGGACTCCACCACTGCCCTGGGTGAAGAATTATTCCCGAATATCCAATCTGAACCTCCCTGGTACAACTCGAGGCTGATTCCTCTTGTCCCGTTGCTGTTTCTTGGGAGAAGTGAGCAGTGAAGGCTGCGCTCCCTCCCTGGACACATCCCACGGAAGGGCTGCATCCCAAAGTGAGAGAACAGGGAATTGGAGGGACCAGCAGCGTGAGCAGAGCAGGGGCAGTGCTGGCTGTGCTGTTTTGGCAGGGAATTCCTCCGTGGAGCAGCCCAGGAATGGGGCTGAGCCCTCCCTGGCTGCGGGGCCGGGGCAGGAGCTCGTTCCGTGCCAAGGCAAACAATGGCACTGATAACCGCCTGCAATCTGTTATTATATTACCAGCAGCTCAAAAACCCTAAAACCCAATAATCTTCTGAAATGCAGCTAATCCCTCCCAGCGCCAGCAAGGCCGGGCTTGGCACGGCCGGGCTGGGGAAGGGAAGGAGCAGCGAGCAGGGGGTGGTTGCTGCCTTTGGAAGCTTCTCACGGCACAGGAGGAGAGGTTTGCCGGGAGCAGCCAGCCCTGGATGGGTACCTGGCTGCTCGCCGCAGTCCCTGCCTTGGCTTGGCTGCCTTTGACCCTGTTGCTAAGCTACAAATATGCCTTTCCAGCAGGCTCCAGCATCCTCGCTCCCACCCACTCCCAAACGCCGGCTGAATCAGGCTGCTCGGAACAGAAACCATCCCCGGGCAGCTGGGAGCTGCTTTTTCCCGTTCCTTTTCCAGCACAGTGACCCAGGGAAAGCTCCCAAGGGGTGCCCAGCCCTGTCCCCACTCCATCCCAGCGACACTGGGAGTGCCAGGAGCGGGCAGGAGCCCGGGGGAAAGCGTTTGGAGCATTCCCAGGGCTGGGATGCAGCAGGAATAGCTGAGGATCCCAAGAAAAAGCAACCACCCACCCACTGCCAGCAGCACTCACCCTGTGCGAGCCACGCTCACACCCTGGCACCAGGGATGAGGTGCCAGGATGGATGAGGTGCCAGGGATGTTTTCCTGCAGAAGGGTGTGTTGGAGGGCTGGCTGCAGTGCCCCGACCTTCCTGGGATGTTGGTGGGCTCCCACAGGATTGTCCAGGACGTGCTCCAGGGGAAGCAATGGATGCTCCCCGAGGGATTGAACCATTCCTGGGATGTTCAGCCCAGCTGGGCTGGGGGTGTGCACGGGGCAGCTGCACTGGGGTTCCTGCAATGCTTTCCAGGTGAAATCACAGAATCCTGGGATGGTTTGGGTGGGAAAGATCTTAAAGCTCATCCCATCCCACCCCTGCCATGGGCAGGGACATCTTCCACCACCCCAGGGTGCTCCAAACCCTGTCCAACCTGGCCTTGGACACTTCCAGGTGGTTCCCAGGATCTTCATTTGGTCCATATAAACTCAGGAAAGGTTATTAGAGCATTCCCAAAATGTTGCCTGAACGTGGACCCCCGTGTGCTGGCCTGATGTCCAGGACCTGGAAAACAACTGTGTTTATTGGGAAATGTCCTGTGGACACTTCAAACTATCCCCAAACCACTCTAAGATCCCACATAATCTGCTTTTTTGGTTTTTTGGGTTTTTTTTTTTTGTTTCCTTTTCATTGACCACCTGATAATCAATTTTAGTTCTGTTTTTTAAGGCCAGAATTCCTATGGGAGTGGCATGGGATGATCCATGATCCATCAGGGGGTACAGCCAAGTGTTTGCTTGGCAGCTTAAAAAAATCCTCCAAGGCTTCCTGGGCACTTGGGGAGGTGTCAGTTGGGATCTGCTCATCCCTTGAGCTGCCTGGACTCCCCAGAGCAGAATCTCCTGGATTCTCCCCAGATTCTCCTGGATTCTCCCCAGATTCTCCTGGAATCCCTGCAGAATTCCAAGGATCCATCTAACTGCTGTCCTTCTCTTTCTCTTGCAGGGTTCAGCTCCCATCCTGGTAGTCATGGTGATCTTACTAAATATTGGAGTCGCCATTTTGTTTATTAACTTTTTCATCTAATTCAAGACTGTCTTGTTTGCAAAAATAACAGTTACATGTATGAATGGGGGAAAAAAAACCACAAAAAACAAAACAGAACAAAAAAAAAAAAAAAACAGAACCAAACAACAACAACAACAACAAAAAAAAAGGGAAAAATCGTAACTCGAACTGTCCTCTGACAATTTCCAAGTCTTTTCACAGAAGAACAACAAATGATCGAGTCTCACTCACAGTTTGCCTTTTTTCCTGGGTAATGTTTTTTGGATTTTAGCCAAAATTCTTTGCTTGTATAACACTATGCTGTGTGGCATGGCAAAATGCTATCAACACTCTGCCCCCCCAACACTGGGAAGGATGAGAAGGAATCCCAACAAAAGAAAAAACCTCGTTTCCCTTCCCCTCACCCCCCCCCCAGCAAAAGAAAAAAATTGTCTTTGTACCAACAGCAATGAACCCCAAAATGGAGATGAGACGAGGGGACCATGGGGAGAGTTTGGGTGGAGTGGGGATGGGTTCTGGGATGCTCCAGGCTGAGTTTCCCAGGGAAATCCACAACAGCTTTAATGATAAATGGGAGAGAAAAGCAAAATCAGGCTTTTCACCCTTTGGAAATGGAGGAATGCTGCTGTGAGCAGGAGGAGAGAAGGAGCACAGGGAAGGAATGAACCCTGTCTGGATGGGAAAATGGCAGAACAGGCCCCATTCTGATCCTTGTTTTTAAAAGAAAAATTGGCTTTTTTGCAGAATTCCTCGGGGCAGGGGGGAATAGGGAACATGAGGTGTGAGCAGCAGCCCCAGCACCCTCCTGCCTTCACTCCTCCTCCCCAGGCTGCTCCTCACCCATGGCAAGGCAGGAAAACCTCCCAGAGGCTACTTTTAATTCACAGCCAGTTTCTCCTGGCTAAAACTTCCCCCCAAAAAAAAACCCTTGGAGGCACCTCCAGCAGCACGGATGGAGTGGCTGATGGTGCTGTGCTGGTGAGGAGCATCCAGCCCATCCCAAAAAACGTGAGCAGGGTGGGGAGGGACGGGGGACAGAGGGCTCAATTCCAATCCACTGAGGATGACAATAAAACAAAACCAAGCAAAAAATCCAACTGTTTCTCAAAGGCACCTGGGGAGGAGCAGCTGGAGCATGTCCCAGAGAGGAGGGAGAGGGTGGTGGGTTTGTCTCTTACATCTTGCTGTGGACTGTTTCAGACATCATGCTTGGGCTCTGAGCATGTAGTATTTTGCACTTTGTAATGCAGGATGTATATTCCAGCTTCCAACATGTCCCTGTATTAAAAAAAAAAAAAAAAAAAAAAAAAAAAAAGAAAAAAAAAGTAAAAAAAAAGAAAAAAAAAGAAAAAAAAAAAGAAAATCAAACCAAACATCATTGGCAATGGCAGCCTCTAAGGATGTATTTTCTTTCTTTTTTTTTTTTTTTTTTCTATGTCACTTAATTTGTTCGTTTCTACCATCTTTGTACTATGCCTGCCTTGATTTCTGTCCCCTCCCCGGACCCGCGGATAATCTGCATACTCATTAAAGATGCGTGTCCCTGTTCTGAGCTCTCCTGGTGCCGATCACACAGCGTGCTCTCAGCTCCAGCCCGGCCAGCGGCGCTCCCAAAGCTCCCATCCCTCCCCTGGGTGCTCCCCCACCAGCAGCTCCCACTGCTCCTTTGGGATTTGGCAGGGCCAGGGACCAAACCCCACCCTCATCCCCCCCCCTGCAGCTGCAGCAGCAGGACAAGGGTGCAGGAGGGTGGCAGCTCCCGAGGGGGGTGAGACCCTCACAGGAGATTTTGGGGGTGGGGAAGGAGGGAAAAGCCCTCCCCGACATTCACGTCCAGAGTTGTTGGATCCAGCCTGGACTGGTGGACTCAGCTTTGCTTTGCTTCTGTTTTAGCTGTTTCTCTGCTACCTTTTCAGCAGATTTCTTATTACACTGCACTGGATTGCTATATTTTTAACCAGAAATAAACTAAGGATTAGAGCATGTGCCAGTTAAATTCAGTTCTTTTCCTTACATGGTCTGATTCCCTCCTGTCGCAGTTTTGCTTCCTCTTCTCCTTCCTTTCCCTTTCCAGGCACAGGGCTATGGGTGGACAGGGGAAAGGATAATTTTGAAATTCCATTTTCCACAGTAACTGTCCATCATCTTCCCACCTCTTCCTTTTTTTGTGTTGTTTTGGATTTTCCTTTTGGGTCCTTAGTCATAGTTTTGGTTTTTTTTTTTTTTTTTTCCTCTTCAATGCTTGCTGCACACTTGAAATGAACCAAAAAAAAAAAAAATTCACATATTGGGATTGCAGCCTTGGGAATTCACCCCTGGGATTTGGAATCCTGCTTCTACTCTTTAGAAAGACTCTCGAGGACTTTTTTTTTTTTTTTTTTTCTTGGTGCGTTCGAGTGCAGGACACAAAGGTCCTGTCAGGAGCAGGTTAAACACAGCCCTGCAAACACAGATATTTAGATATCTATAAAACAGCACCAAAATGCCTCTTGTTATCCATCAAATAAAAGCACTGGTGGTTTCCTGACCGGATTTTTCCCACTGGTGCCTGCCCAGTTATTCCTGCTCTTGCCCCTGGACCAGCACAAATCCAACTTGGATTTTTCAGCTCTCTGTTCCACTCAGTCAAGCTGAGGTTTGCCCAGTAGGAAAGACAGCCACAGACTAATATTAATTGGCTCCCAACCCACACGGTCCAAAATAATGATTCCTTTCTTAATCCCGGGGAGTTGAGCAATTTGTCTCAGTCCTGGGCTTTTCACATTTGCCCAAGGCCAGAAATATTCCTGAGAAGTAGCCCAGAGAGAGAGGTAATTCAGTGTATTTCCCTGTGCTCCTGCAGATCTACCTGAGGCCCATTAAAATGCCCATCAAGGTGGGCCATAAATCCATGGAAATTATCCAGCCCTGCTGCTTTATGTCCAGGCTGGCAGCTGCACTTGGTCAGTTGAAGGTTTGGATCATTTTTTAAGGCTGCACTGGAATTTTTATGTTCTGCCAGCACGAGGAGGGGCTGGCACAGCAGAGCTTTTGGGAAGGGGGAATTTGGGAAGGGAGATTTGGATCCCACCTGTGTGAGAGGGGCTGGTCCAGCACTGCATCCTTGGGAAGAAGTGAGAAGGAAGGAAGGAAGACAAACCTCCTGTGCCACGTCAGCTGCTCCCAGCCCATCTGGTGTCTGGGTGGTTGTACCCAAAACCCAGATTCCAGCTCTCTCCAGAGCCCCAGCTTCCAGAGATCCCGAGCTGTGGCAGCATCCCTGCCAGAAAACACAGCCAGACTGCATCAGCAGGGGAGGAGCGACAGGAGAAACAGGGTGGGACCCACAGTGAAGGGCTTAATTGAGACCTAAGGACTAATTACACACAGCAGCTTTGGCAAGTCCAGGGAGGATGGAAAGCAGGGATTTTTGGAAGCTGTCACACAGACAGGGTGGCTCCAGAGGGCTGTGCTGAGGCAGGACAGAGCAGGGATGGGATGGGATCTCCTGAGCTGGGGTGAGGGGTTTGCACAGAACAGAATCCTGACAGAGGCAGCTTTTCCTGCTTTAGGGACCAGCTCAGCTGCTTGCACAGCTCCTGAATGACTGCAGCAGTCGTGGGATCATCAAATCATGGGATGGGTTGGGTTGGAAGAGATCTTAAAACTCATCCTACCCCACCCCTGCCATGGCAGGGACACCTTCCACCGTCCCAGGCTGCTCCAAGCCCCGTCCAAGCTGGCCTTGGGCACTGCCAGGGATCCAGGGGCAGCCACAGCTGCTCTGGGCACCCTGGGCCAGGGCCTGCCCACCCTCCCAGGGAGTGGCAAATCCCCCAAAACTCTGCACAGAAAGATGTGAACTTACCCAAGTGAGAGGACAACAGGTGAGCGACTGAGCAAGCACGAGGGATTCCTTCCTGGATTAACAAGAAATGCTTTGTTTTCACCTTTCCCAGATCATCAATAAATGCTTCATTGTCTCCTCTCCCAGGTTATCAATAAAGTGTTTGTTTTCACCTCTCACCTGTTATTTCGTGGGGAAGGTCCCCCCCTGCCAGCCATGTTTTTATCTCACCAATTAAAGCTCCCTGTCAGCTCTATTTAATCTTCCTTCTGTCCTAATTAGCCGGGTAGATCCCAGCCCTGCTCTCTGGAGAGCTGCATCCCTGGGGATGGCCCTGCCACAGCAATACCCAGGGCACCTGGAATTCCCTGCACAAGGACAGCCAGTCCTGGTGGCACCTCCAGGCATCACTTGGCTGCTGCAGCACACTCTTGGATCCCATCTGTCGTCCCCAAGGACACAGCACTGCTCTGCTGGCAAGGATTGCCTTGAGGAGAGGGGCTGAAAAGCAAATCCTGGGATCAGCCCACTCCTTCCCGACCTCAGTGAGGTCTGCAGGTGGACATTTCACTGGGCATCAAGAGGTCACTTGCAGGACAACTGGGCCAACAGGGGGAAAAAGTGAACTGGGAGACTCCGCAAAGGCAAAACTACAGTGAACAGGGAAAAGGAAGAGGTTTCTGTGAGTGCATCTCACAGGTAAGGCAGGGAAGGATTCCCAGGTTTTTCCAAGCATCTCAGAGCTGCTGGTGCACTTTACACAGCCTGCAGATGTCACAGCAGGAACTGCAACCCCTCTTCCACACCAGGAGGAAAACAAGAACAAAAGCTGGGATGGGATTTACTGAGCAAAACAAGGTGATATAACCAAGTGAGTTTATTGTAGGAACACCTGGAGACACGTCCTGGCCCCAGCCAGGAATCTGGGACCAGTGAACCATTGTCGTGAGCACAGTTTGTCTGGACAGACCCCAAACAACTTTGGAACAACAAAGTCAGTGTTGTACAGCCCAGAACAAGCAGAACAAGTGCTTGGACAGCAACCCTGTTCCTCAGGAGCCTCCCACAGCATTCCCAGGAGTACCAGCAGATCCAGAGCATCCATCCAGGATGGCCAGCCCAGAGCTGGGACAGGCTGGAGCCAGCATGGACATCAGGCTGAGCTCAGCAGGGCTGACCACTGCTCCCAGCACCTTCCTTCACTCCTGGAGCAGCCTCAGGACATCTGGATGGCATCTTCATAGAAGGTCTTGGCCATGGCATGAGCCACCTTGAGCACCTTCTTGTCCTTGGCCTCGGGGCCCATGTGGCTACGGGCCAGCCCGAGCCAGTACTGCTCTGTCCTGGCCAGGTACTGGGCCTGGGCCTCCCCAGGCTGCACTGCTGGGTGCTGCTGCTCCCCTGGGCAAAGAGAGGGACACAGAGAGGTCACACACAGCTCACCAGGGCCACACCAGCCAGGCCACGTGGGGCTGAATGTAACAGCCTGAAAATCTACCAGCAAGCAGGAAAATTTCTCTTTTATTCCAAGAGCAATGTGTTAGGAAAGCTGCTTCTGCTGGAAAACTCACCTGGATGCAAGGGAGACCTTCCAGGCTGGCAGCAGAACCTGGCACTGCACTAAACCCCACTTTAGATTAGTATTTTATTAGTAATTACCTTCCTCATCTTCACTCTCCTCTTCAGAGCTCTCCTCTTCTTCTTCCTCCCCTCCCTCTGCACCTTCCACATCATCATCCTCCTCTTCATCTGACTCTGACTCCTCCAGCCATTCCTGGGTTTCTTTGATGAGAAAGGAAAAAGAAGAGGGGTACAAAGAGAGAATGAGGGTACAAAGAGAGAATTAAGGTACAAAGAGATGACCCCAGGTAATGCCCCACATGCTCTGCAGGACCCAAGCCCTTCACTGCCCTGAGACAGTGGGGACAGGCAAGAGCAGCCCTGCTCCTTGGAGCAGTGGCACAGCAGGATTCCCAGGATGGCTCTGTTTACAGCTCTTGGATTTCCACGGGGCACAGCTGACTCTACAGTGACCCCAAACTCTGGGCCACACAGGTAGGACACTTTTTCCTACCCAGGGAAAACCTCCACCCAAAGGCTCTCCACCACCCCTGAGGAAATCCCACAGTTGTTTTATTTTTTCCCAAGTGTTGCTGAAGGCACAGGGAGAGCTCCCAGCAGCAGAGCTTACTTGGATCCATCTCCAGCAGCACCTTCCACTGCTCCATCCTGTGCAGGTCGATGCTGTGCAGGTCACTGAGGGTCACCTGGCGGTCGCCCACCTCGAACATGCCCCCGTACACGTAGAGGACCCCGTGCTTCACTGCCACCATGGCACTGGAGCGTGGGCACGGCTCCACTGGCTGGCCCAGGGCTCCATCTTCCTCCTCCTCCTCCTCCTCTGAGCCAGACCTGTCCTTGTCTTCTGCAGCTCCGGGGATCACCTGCTTGATGGTCATGACGGTGCCATCTTCTGCCACCACCTCCTTGACGATCTCCTGGGGGCCCTGGGGGGGTGGCAGCTGCAGCTCCTCCCCTCCAGCAGCCTCTGCCTCGGCCTGTCTGCCACGCCTGCGCTTCCTCCTCTCTGATTTTGGGCCCTGAGAACAGGAATTAAAGGAGATTTCGTGGGAATGGCGTGCAGTTCATACAGGCAGCACGGAGGGAAGGAACAATTCCTGGTTTTCATCACAATTCAGCCCCAAGTGATCAGTGCAATTCCTCCTACAGCATGAGCTTCTCCCAGCCTAAAACAAGGAACAGTGAAGATCCTGGAGAATCCAGGGTGTGGAATTGCTTCCTCTGTTGAAAGAGGAGCAGCTCTCCTGCTCACAGGTGCCACAAACACACAGAGGCCACTGTTCTGTGACAAAGGAAAGGAACCCATGATTTCCTGAAATCACAACAATTGCTGGGTGCTAAATTACAGCCCATTACCAGGCAGCACTCCAGGTCTTGGAAGAACTCTCTGAAAGGGCTGGAAAACAATCAGTTTGGGAAGGCTGAAGCAACCAGCTGAGTGGCTGTTTGCCTGTTATTATGGGATTGACTTCTCCATTTGGAGAACAAAGCCAGGAAGGGGCAGGGGGAAGGAGAAGCTGAACCAGGTTTGCACTTCTCTTGGCCTGTGAGAGTGGTTCAAACACAATCAAAGAGCTGAGCTGAGCTCTGAAGCTCTTGGAGACAAGGTTAATATTTAATCTCTTCTGGTAGCTCATCAGCACTGGGGAGAAAAGGGAGAGGTTTGATCCCAAAATCTTTTCACAGCAGCTTTGAATGAACTCCCCTCATGTCAGATTCATCTGGCCTGGAGAGAGCTTTCAGCAAAACACCAGAAATATGTTTTCAAGCTGCTTTGCTTCATTTTGCATTCCACAATAATGGGGCAGCCTGATTCCTGGAGGAGAGGGATTGCTCAGGTGCAGTGAGCTACCAGAAATACAGGATTCCTTCAAAGAGAGAAAAATCCTTGCTCCATCCCTGGAAATGTCCAAGGCCAGCTTGGAGCAACCTGGGCTCGTGGAAGGTGTCCCTGCCCATGGCAGGGGTGGAATGAGAGAATCTTTAGGGTCCCTTCCCACCCAAACAATCTGTGAAACCTCAACGAGGCCAAACCAGGCATAAAGGATGCGCCAGGTGATGAAATGACTGAATTATTTAACCCCAGACCTTGAGCTGTGCAGGGAACCAGCGGTTCTTCCCGATGTCATAGAAATAAATGTCATTGAAGAAGTCCCCCTCAATGCTCTCCTCCTCCTCCTCATCGTGCACCCCCCCAAAAAGGAGGCAGCGGTTGTTGGGAGCAGCAGCCACAGCAAAGCCAGACCTGGGGGTGGGTTTCACTCCAGAGGGGCTGAGGCGACTCCAGCTCCACCTGTCTGGAATGGAGAGAACAAATGTGAGCACCAGCAGAGGAGAATCCCGCTTGGTTCGTGTATTCCAAGGTCTCTCAGAATTCCAGCAAGGAAATCTGATGCCTTGTGCAGGCTGAGCTGGAACACAGGCTGGGCAGAGCTACAGAATAAAGCAGGGATTTATTCAAAGGATCTCCTCCATGGATCCACCTTGGGCAGCACCAGAGCCCGCCAGGGCTGCACCCAAGAGGAACCAAAATGGTCCCAAAATGGACGAGCGCTCCCGGGGGCTCTCACTGGGATCAGCTCTGCTCCATTTGCACCTTGCAGTTCATTGTCCTATTCCAGCTTTAGCCCAGGCACTCCCATCCTGCTTGTTTTTCTCTCTCCAGCCCACGCTGTTTGTGCTCTTGGGCCTGAGCTTTGGATCATTTGTCCTTGGTGCCCAGCTGGAGAAGGAATTGTTTTGTCTCCCTGCTCTGTGCAGAGAGCTCAGCATCCCATAATATGGAGCTCAGAACTGCACTCTAAAGCAGCACAGAATGTGAAAAATAGAAAAGCTAGGTATCAATTCCAGGGCATCAATTCCATGCCCTGTTTTGGATATTTTCATGGCATCTTCAGGGTATTTCCAGAGCTTTCTGGAGCAAGGAGATTCTTGAAAGTGTCTGCACCTTTACTGGAGGGTGGAGTTCAGACAAGGCCTGATCAGATGCAGCCTTCAAGCACCAAAAAACGTCCCTCAGTTATCCCATGGAGCCCTCCCACCTTCCATCAGCTCTCTCCACCTCTTCTGCCACCCTGCACCGCTGCCTTACCCCCAAAATTAAACAGAGATCATCCCAAAAAGCCCCAACCAGGCTTTAAAAGAGGGCTCAGCAGCAGGACAAGACTTGTGCTCTATCCCTCTGCTTCTCTCCAATCCCTTCTACTCTGACTTCAGAGCAAATCCCTGAAATGCAGGCTGGGAGAAGCACTGCCAGGCCCTGTGCTTCTGAAGGAACTGCAATTCCAGCAAGATAAAACTATAAATAGGAATAATGCAAACAGGGCCTGGAGTCCAGACAGTGCTGGGGACCAACCCTCCTCCCCAAACCCCATCCCAGACAGTCAGGTTTGGAGAAATCAATCACAATTTTAACATTTTAGAAATTCAGTTCCAAAAAAATTGTCCCACTGCCTGAGTCAAGGAGAAATCTCCTAAGTGATGGAATTCCTATTCTAATCCAAGATAACCAAAGAGCCACCATGGATCAATCTGTCCCACAAGGATTGTATCCCATGGAATGGGCCCAGCCTGGAGCAGGGAAAGAGCTGAGTGATTCTCCCTGTCCTTATCTCAATCCATGAGTCCCCCACTGGATTTTCTCTCCCTTCTCCAGCTGAGGAGGGAGGGATGGAGCAGCTTTAGCAGGTCCCTGGCATCCACCCAGGAATACTCCACCACAGGAGAATTCTGCAATCCCCAAGATTTTCTGTTGTGAACAGGAAAGTACTGATCAAAATGTCCCAGAAACAGGAATTTGGAAATGTTGTTTTAATTCCTTCCCACATACAAACTGAAAAAAAAAAAAAAATCACTAAAATCTCTTTTCCTGAGCCAATACTGGGGTAGCACAAAGGTTATCACTGAGAGGGGAATTTGGCTCCAAGTTTTTTGATGTGTTATTCCAAGGAAGGGAGAGGATTTGCATTCCCAGGGCAGTGCTCACCTTCCTCCTTGCCTGCCCCTTCAGCCTTCAGCAGGAACATATCCGTGTGCAGGGTGCCTTTGTCCACATCCTTCTTGATCCTCTGCAGGGAAGGGAAACACAGGGATGCTCAGGGAAAGGAAACACAGGGATGCTCAGGGAAGGGAAACACAGGGATGCTCAGGGAAACACAGGGATGCTCAGGGAAACACAGGGATGCTCAGGGAAAGGAAACACAGGGATGCTCAGGGAAAGGAAACAGGGATGCTCAGGGAAACACAGGGATGCTCAGGGAAAGGAAACACAGGGATGCTCAGGGAAAGGAAACACAGGGATGCTCAGGGAAGGGAAACACAGGGATGCTCAGGGAAAGGAAACACAGGGATGCTCAGGGAAGGGAAACACAGGGATGCTCAGGGAAGGGAAACACAGGGATGCTCAGGGAAGGGAAACACAGGGATGCTCAGGGAAAGGAAACACAGGGATGCTCAGGGAAGGGAAACACAGGGATGCTCAGGGAAAGAGCTGCAGAGGCCAAATCACAGAGGGGATCCAACTGGAAATGCAAACACTGGGACTGGGCAAGGAGAGGCCCCTCTGGAGCACCAGGGAGCTCCAAACCATGGGATTCAAAGCAGGGATGTGCCAGAATCCCTGCCTGTGGCAGCAGGAAGGGCTCTCCAGGCTGCAGCACGGATTCCTGGGGATTTGTGGCTGTATGGAGACTATGGGATGCAGGAATTTTGGCACCAAGAGCAGAATAAATTGTCACAGGGGATTAAAACCAACTGGTTTGCAAACAAAAGAAGGGTGGGCAGCACTGAGGAAACAGAAGAGCCAAGGTCCTGCTTTTTACTTTGCCCAGACAAGACCAGGTGCTCTCAGGGGCTGATTTAACTCCTGCAAAAGGAGCAGATTCCCACTCCCCAGTGGGACATGACAACTTTCCAGGGCTTGCAAGGCCCTCTGGGATTCTCCTGCATGTTGAGCAGCTCTGACCTGCAATGACCTCACGTGGCCCACCCCTGTGAGCAGCCCAGGCTGTGGGTCCCTGTCACCCCCCCTGAGCCAGCAGAGGCAGAGGTGACAGCTCTGTCCCCCTGCAGCTGGCCATGTGGGGCCATTCAGCTTTGCCATGTGTCCCACACAGCCCTGAGCAACAGGTTCACCCTCCTAAACAGAAGCAGAAGCTCCACTCCCGTCCCTACAAAAGGCAGCAGCAAGGACAAGGTGAAAGCTCAGCAGAAGCCATGAAATGCCTGATTTTCAGTGTGATTTCCCTGCTCCTCTCCCTGGAAGCTCTGGATTCCAGTGCTCATGGCAACAGCAGCATCCCAAGGCAGCTCTGTGCCACACCACCACAGGAGCTGTGTTAATAATGTCATTATCAAGCCATCCTTCAGGCACAGCTTCCTTGTCATTCCCTTCCTCCTGGGATGAGGAACTGTGCTCCCAGGATGCCAGCAGTGCATCCCAGCAGTGCATCCCAGCCCTCAGGAAGATGTGCTTTATGGAGACTACAGGATACAGGAATTTTGGCACCCAGAGAAGAGAAATAAATTGTCACAGGGGATTAAAACCAACTGGGTCCAGCCCTCTCCTGCTGCACACCTGTACCTGGCAGGTTTTGTTGCTGCTGGTATCCAATTCCTGGGACTGGTGCTTAGGGAGAAGAGAGGGAAGTGTGCTCCAGGCACTGCACAGCTCCACCCAGGTGAAGTGTGAGGAGCACAGCACTGCGTGAGAGGCAAGAGAGCAAACACAGGGAGAGCAGCTGGCTCCACAGCCATCCAAGCTGTGTGGAAAAACCACATTCCTTTCTCCTGAAAAGCTCCCTGTGGTAAACACGCTGTGTGTGCAACATGACAAAGCTCCCTGGGCTCAGGAAACCCTGATGAGGTGGAGTGGGAGTCAGGCTTTGTTGTCACAGGCACTTCCAGCTGCTGCAGAGATCCATCCCCTCCCAGCCAGGGCAAGTCAGCCCTGAGCAAATCATCCCATCACTCACAAGAGGTTCCTGCTCCCCCCCTGTCCTTGGTGCTTTCCAGTTCCAGGTGTTTTGTTTTCCAGCACAAAACTGGCTGGGATATGCACAGTGGCCAGCCTGTGGTTTGCATATGCAGGCACAGTGGGGAGGTGCAAGAGCTTTACAGGCATCAGCTGAAAATTCCAACTCTGCTGCCAGACTGCAAAGGAACTGAGGCACAGAGAGCTTGAGAAGTGCAATCAGGATTCTCCACGTGCTAAAACTGCCTGATAGGAGACCAACAGTGTTCAAAAACATCCAAACAGCAAAAGTGTTCAGCAGGCAGAGCTACAGAGGGAACCAGTCCCACCAGACCTTACAATTCAGGCACTCCCACATCTCCCAGCAGAATCCACTTCACTTTGTGACAACTGGCACTAAAAAAAACCCCAAAACAACAACAAGATCCCCACACCCCAGCCATCTCTGGCATCCCAAAGCCCTGCCCACGTGGAACTCCAGCCCTCCCCTGGCCTGTAGGCTGCACCTGCAAGGTGGAGCAGCAGCAGCTCCAGCCCCTCTGTTGCCTAGCAATGGAGAGGCCTCGGTGCTTCAGACAGCCCAAAATGCAGCTCGCTGCAGCAAGCCCCATCCCCAGCACAGGAAAAGGCTGAGGACATCTTTAGGATCAGCAGGAGAGCAGGTCTGAGCTCCTCTGGGCATTGTGAGGTCTGCTCTAGGCAGAGCTGGCAGCACCCACAACACCCCCTTCAGTAGGAGATGACAGAAATTGTCTTTTATCATCTCCAGGCTGCTGCTGAAACAGGAACAGAGACACCTTTGTGCTGAGAATCCTGCTCTTCAAAATATCTGGCACCAGCATCTCAAGGCAGTCACACCCAGGGTTGGAAAGCTCCTTTTTCACCACTTGCAGCCTGGTTTGCTCAGGAAAATCCACAGCAAAGGTGTGTGTGGGACCAAGGTGCTGGCCCTGGCTCTGCAAGTCCTGCAGTGCCTCAGAAAGTCACTCCATCTTTTCTGCCTCTATTTCCCCAGCCAGGAAAGAGAATTTTAATCAGGTCCCATGAAGGGAATTCAGCCCTGGACTGACATGTTACTGAGAAGAGACTCTCCACATCACTTCTGTAAGTTCAGGAAATCAAAGCAGGCCCCAAAACTCTCCTTCTGCCTTGCCAGCTCCCTGCCCATCACAGGACAGCAGCCCTGCCATGTCACCACCCTCCTCCAGCAATGTGACAGCCAAATTATGTCCCTATTCAAAAAGAAGAGCTATTTTGATTCTCCTCCCATCTTCCCTTCAGAATTTCCCATCACAAGTGTGACTTAGTCCTGCCTCTCCTTGGAATATTCTGCATTTGATGAATGGTGCTTTGCTCAGATATTTGCCTGGTTTCAGATGTAGAAATGTCTTCAAACTCCCCAAAATGTCTTCATAGCAGCCCTGACTGGAGTATCTGCCCCTGTAACTGGAGACAAGGAATAAGTCCCCTCCTGTAGCTGCCCAATTCCAATTAAGCATTGTTTTCTCCATGTCTACCTTCTCCCAAGAGTATCCCAGGCAAACACATTTTCTGCACTTCAAAGCAAACCCAGACACTCAGATCCACAATCAGCTCTAAGTGAAGACACAATGAGAATTAAATAGCCACACATTAACAGAATTGGGTCTCTCCTAGAGGGGCCATATCCTGCTGAATTTAATTTTCAGGAGCACGCTGAAGGCTGCAGAGAAAATTCTGTTCAGAGCTTTGGTCAGTTTGTGCCACCAAAGCAGAGCCTGGCGGGAATGGCCCATCAGAGAGAAGCACACAGAGCTCTCCACATGACAAAGGAAGGAGATTTTTAACATCTGTGAGAAATGTCTTGTTTTAATGGAATGTCTGCTTTGCCTTAATGGAGTGTCTGTTTTCCAAGCTGTTTTCCAAGCTGCAGAGAACTTCCCCCAGCTCCCATCCTTGCCCAGTGCCCTGCCAAAGGCTGAGGGCAGCTTTGCATTCCCCCAGCCCTTCTCCTTCACCTTCATCAGCTCACACCAACCCGGAGCAGCAGTGGAACAGAGCCAACTGCAAACACACGAGACTTTTACATTTCCATGGGGCACCTGGAGCCCAGCTGCTCCCAGGAGAGCTCCACACCTAGCAGAGCATGCAGGCTCCTGCTCCCTCCCCACCCTCAGGAGCGAGGACACAGCACAGGCAAGGGAAGAGGACAAAGCCCTTTCAGGTGGAGAAGGCTCTGTGTCGTTACTGCTGCTGAATCCAAGGCACATCTGATGAGGCAGAGCCCAAAGCTCAGGCCCTGAGGAGGCACAAATGCTTCTAAATATACAGAGAGACCAACTCCCTCCTCTCCCCTCTCCCTTCTTCCCTCCTTTGTTCATTTATTCCCCTCAGAAGAACAAGGCGTCCTCCTCCCCTGCTGCCTTTCCACGGGAGCAGCAGGATCTGGGGCCTCTGCCTGCATTCCCAACATGAAAAGCTTTTGCAGGAGCCTTCTGCTCAATGAAACACTTCCTTCCTGCTGCCCTGCATGGACACAGGGATACCTGCTCAGTGAGGAATGTGCTCTCTGGTATAAATTCCCAGGATTAACGGAGCAAGGAGCAGAGCTGAGGGAGCCTGGTGCTTGTCAAAAGTCTTTTTTGGCTTATTGAGTTTTCTCCCTCACCTCTGCCACTGATGGCACAAAATAAAAGTCTCCTGGCAACTGCTGCTTTTAACCTGCAAGTGCTGAAGCACAAAGGAATACCTGAGAATGCTTTAAGTTGCCAAAAAAGTGTCATTTCTCCCAGTTGCTTATTCCTCCCTCAGTGACATCAATTCCTTCTGTTGGATTAGAACAGCAGGGGAAATAGAGAAATCATCTGAACCAAGATTAGCCCCTCAATCAGCAGAACTGCATGAAAAAAAAGGCACAATGAGAAGATGCCTCTTTTGATTCCCAGCCTGTGGACAACACCTGCCTTAGCACAGATGTCCCCTACCTGTTTGGAGTAGCCCCCATAGATGATGATGTTGCCCTCAGGGGTGGGAGTCATTTGACAGCCAGACCTTGGAGCAGGCCCCATCCCTGCAGGAGCCAGCCTGCTCCAGGTGAAGGAGTCCAGGTTGAAGGCATACACATCGTTGTAGTAGATGAAATCTCTGCAAGAGAGCACATGGGCACAGCACATTTTGTGATGGGCACACTCAGGACAGGATAAAACAGCATTTCAGAGCTCTGCTCACAGCCCCCATTTCTACAAGACAAGGATCTGACAAGATTCAGAGGCCAAAAGTGCTGGAATGAGCTTTGGCTACAAGGATGGGCAGCTGCTTCAGTGCTACAATGATTTCTCCCACACCTGAAGACTTTAAATCAAGATACCTTGTCTTTATAACACAAAAATCCTCCCATCAACACCCAGATTTCTGTTACTGGTGAAATTTTGTTGCCTTTTTTAAGGAAGACTCAAACTCTCAGCCACCCCAGCAACCCACCTTGCACTCTCATGGAAACCTCCAAAGATGATCAGCTGCCTTTTGCACGCAACCATCCGATGGCCACTTCGTCCAGAGGGCCCTCCTGGTGCCCTGAAACACAAAGAAATTCCATTTATCAGCAAAATCCCCTGTCCTGGTAGTGCCTCAGGCCATTTTTCTTGAGGTTATTGGCAGCTGAGCTGCTTGAGCTCAGCCTCTCCTGGAAATGGGAACCATTGGGAACATGGTTGCCTCAATCTGTGTCTGCTTTTCCCCAGGCCAGGATGGGTGCTCTTCCAGGAAATCTTGGGACTGCAGCACAGGCAGTTCTATTCCTAGAGATAAACCACCCTAACAGCACCCAGAGTCTTCTCAGTGATGACTCAGGAGCTGATTCTTCAGGAGAGTTTAATGAACAGCACTTCACAATTGCAGGGAAGACACTCCAAACCAAGATGCTTTCTCCAAGCACCAAGAGACAAAGCCTGGCTCTGACATCCCCCTCCCTCAGTGTCTCAGGAAATCAACAACACCTTCACTCAGCCACCTGCAGTTTGGGTATGACACCAAACCAGTGAAAACACTTCACGAATTACCCAGATTTCCTCAAGAACAAAGGCACTGCAGCAAAACAAGTCATCATTATCCCACTGAAGGAGGGCAGGGATAGATGGGATGTTGGGAAAGAATTCTTGCTGGCACTGGTGCCCAGAGCAGCTGGGGCTGCCCCTGGATCCCTGAAAGTGTCCAAGGTCAGGCTGGACAGGGCTTGGAGCACCCTGGGATGGTGGAAGGCGTCCCTGCCCATGGAGAGGGAGGAATGGGATGGGATTTAAGGTCCCTTCCAACCCAAACCATTCCGTGACTCTGTGACTCACTCAAAAGCAGCCACACATTCCTGTTCTGCTCTTCCATGCTTTCCTGACCTTTCAGTTAAATGTGCAGCTTCCATTTCCAGAAACAAGGAACACCTCCTCCATCTGTCCCATCCAAAAGGCTCCCGAGGAGCTGGGCAGCTGGACACCACCCCAACATGGATTCACCCTCCTTCCTCCAGCATCACATGAGAGACAACAAAAACAACCCCAACAACTTTCCTTCACCCCCAGCATCACATGAGAGACAACAAAAACAACCCCAACAACTTTCCAACACAGCCAACTCTAGGCCAAGGAGGGTTTGCTGTGTGTGTTCTCTGCCCCCAGGGATGAATCCATCCCATTTGCCCTCGCTGAGGAGTCTCCTAAAGCTCCCAGCTGGCACCACTGAGCCCAGCAAGACTCCACCAACAGGCAGCCCTAAGGTGTGGAAGTGATTGCACAATCAGGGCCTAAATAAATAAAAGTTGAAAACAGCAGCAAAAGCTAAAGCCACAACCCCCTGGCCACACTTGTGGAGTGGCAGCAGGGAGCTGGGAACGTGGTGATGGATTTCTGTGGAGAGAGAAAATGAGGGTCCTTATTCACCATGGAAAATGACAACCTCACCCCGGTGATAATGAGAAACTCCACCAGAACAGCAGCGTTTGGGGAAGACTGAATTAATATTGATTGCTTGGACTCTTTATTCTAACTGAGAGGAGGTTTTTCCAAGCATTTACTGGATCTTTAAGTATCACCCTGCGGAACAGCACCTCTGGTATTAATTTCATCAAGACCTGAAATCATTATTTTCTCTTGCTGTAACAAAGCTCCCGTGTCATTACTCCAAAAGATGGCACTTTTTAAATCATCTTTTCATTTTTTTAAGGAGAGGATGAATTAAACCCAACATGAGCTCTAAAATCCTGTTCTCAGAGAATATCTTGTGCCTTGTTTCTCAAACAGGTTTCCTCTGAGTTCAAAATCAATAAAAGTTTATTCATTGATGTGTTTTAATAAAGCTCCCACCAATGTAGATTTAACTCCAAGGCACAAATGGCAACGTCAGGCAGGACTGGCAGTGATGCAGAACCTCATTCCCACTCCAGGAGGATCTTCCTGGAGCTTGTTTCCCAAGCACAAACTCTTCCCTTTTACCTGTTTCAGTGCTCCTGGTCCCAAAGAAACATTTTGGAAATGGTTTCCCAGACATTGTGATTAATGCTCTATTTCATGGGGTTGACACCAGAAGGCAGACATGTAGGAGGGAGCTGTAAATTCTCCAGACTTTTTTTAAAAATAGATGAAAAACTCTGGCTAAGGACTGGCTTTACACATGTACAGCATGAGGCTGATCTCAGCTGCTCCATAAGGAATTTTCTTCTGCCTGTGGAGTTACTCTGGGACTTGTAGCAACAAACCAGAGCAGAATTCAGCCCCCAGATTCATGAATTACTTGTCCCAGTGGCTACAGGCTGCAGGAGTTGCCTCTTCATCCACAGGATGCTCAGGTGAAGCTTGGGAATGCTCAGTAATAATAAAAGTGAGGATGAAGAGAACATTCCATCACAGGGGCACTTGAGGACAGAGCACCTTTATCCTGCAGAGGAAGCTGAACTCAGGATTTGTGATGTTTTACAGCTTTCCCTGGGAATGTCCCAGTGTTGGGGTCAGTGGCACACACAGATTCTGTCCCCTCATGTCTGGACACTCAGTGGAAACAGAAAAGGGAAAACACAACTGACACAGAGCCCAAAATTCTCAATTCCAACCCCTTGCAAAGTCAATCCACAGCTGTACACCTGCATCTTGATCTGCCAAAGAACAAACTCATTTCTGGGCTGACAACCTACTTGATTTACACCAAAACACCCTTTTCTTTAAGCACCTTCTACCTGGTGTGGCAGGACCTGATTTTTCTGGTGAGCAAGGAGAGGCATCCATCAGACCCCAACCCTGTGCTGGGCCATCCTCCACTGCAGGGACTGCTCCTGGTGAAACTGGGAAATTTACAGCACCACATCCCACCAAATCCTACAGGAAATATCACCAGCATTCCAGAATTCCAGTGAAGGGAGCTGCAGAGGAAGGATGTGGCAATTCCCAAGCACAAGCCCCAAGGATGCTCCCTGTCTTTCCCTGAGGGAGGGCACTGGGACTCACAGAGCTGACTGGGAATGTTCTCTCTAGGAAGGAATGAGGCAATTAGGTTAAAATATTGCTGCTCCAAGGCAGGGTAACAAACAGTTCATGGACTGAGGAAACCTCGTGCATCACACACACAAGATAAGGTGGCTGCACTAAGTCAAAGTCAGCTGCTGGCACGGCTTCTAACGGGCTGGGATTTGCTGGGTTTGGATCATCTTTGTGCATGCAAAATGCAAGGAAACACAGCTAAATTTTGCTAAATTTAGCAGCTTTTAACTCTGTCAAGCAGCCTGGCACCACTCTGCTCTGTGCTAGGAGAAAATGGAGCTGTACTTCTCCAGCACAGGGAAGTTTTCAGAGTTAGTCAAGCTTTTCTCCTCCCAAGTGTTTCAGAATCAAGCTCACGGCACCAGGATGGTTTGTGGCAGGAATTGTAGGCCAGGAAGGACAACATCATTGTCTGAAATCTGAGCTGAGGGGCTGGAATAACCAGATTTCCTAGAATTTCATGCTTTTATCACAGCAGGGTCATCTTGGACAAACCAACACATCAAACCCACCTGGAATGTGGCACTCGTGATCCTTCCCATGGGAACAGAAACAGAAACTTTGCCTCTCTTGTCCAGACATTTCTTCATGAATAATTAATTACTTTATTATTCACACTAAAATGACGTTTTCTAAACCCCACACTAATCTGTACCCCATGTCTGTCACCTGGCATTTATTCAGGTAACACTGGCAGCACATTGGATACATGGAATTATTCCTTGGTGTGTGTGAAGGCTCTTGGTACCAGGGATGGTTCCTCACCATGATCCCAACAAATGGGAAATGCTGAAGGAGGAGAAGTGCAGCAGATGTCATGACCAGAGTTTTAAAAGAAGCAGGATAAAATCCCTTGTAGAAGCCAACAAATCACCTCTGCCCTTTCCTGTTCCTCTTTCCAAGCAGCCTCCTGACCAAGATGCTGTATGGAAAAAGCAAAGAGGCAGCAGAACTTGGATTTTTGTGCTCAGCCAGGTCAGCATTAAAACAAAGCCATTCCCTCCCTTTGCCTCATTAATGCAGCTCCAGGAGCAGCCCGAGGATGGGGAGGGGATGTACTTTGATTCCAACACTGGGAGCAGGGCATGGGTGTTCCCAAAATTCCAGCAGGGCTGAAGGACAGAGAGCCACTCAAACCAGGCAGGAAGCTCAAATGGAGTGGACTCCAAATTCCCACTTGTCAGGCACTATCAATGCTCCCACTTTGCAGGGAGAGGGAAAAAGGTGAGACAGGCACAGTGAGTCACTGTGTGACCTCGGGATGTTCATCCCTGCACAGCTCATCCCAAAGCAGCCTCAGCCACTGTGCAAGGAGAGGCAGGCACAGCTGACAGACCCCACACCCTCTAACAGGGTGAAAAGGGATCAGCCTGGACAGATTTGGTGTTCCCACCTGAAGGAAGAACATGGAGCTCCTAAATGATCAAAAGCTGCTGCTTTTCTCAGTGCACTTTGAGGGTGATCTGGAGCTCCAGCCCACCCAAAGCTTGTTCTGGGTACAAGACAATCCCAAATCCAAGAGGAAGCCAATGCCAAACTCAGACCCAAAGCCAATCTCCTGCCTTGGATGTCACTAGAACTCTCCTCTCATGCAAATACAAACAGGAGCAGCCAAAGCAAGGAGCCAAAGGTTAAAGAAACATCAACACAGGATTTTGGGCCAGATCCACTGAAAATATTTACACCTTCACTCCTGTCAAAAACTTTTGGCACCTGTTTCCTTTGACAGGCCTGAATGACTGGCTTGTTTATCCCAAGGAATCTCAAGGCAGCAAATGCTAGGAGTGAAGCTGGGTAGATAAAAATTGCCTTGTCCAGTGATGTTAAAACTGGGAGATCCTTGCACTGGCCTTGCACAGCCCCCACTGGAGGAGCCCAGGAAAACAGGGCACCAGTTCTGGACATCTGCACCTGCCAGATACTCTTAGCCCTTCAGTTAAGCAACATCAAGGCACACCTACACCCCAAAAATCAGGTATGAAGTAAACCAGCTTTGGTCTCAACATACTTGGAACACATCTCTCATTTCCACTTCTTTCTGGAGGTGTCTTCTCCACCCCTTTGAGCACAGGCACCTCTGTATTTAAGGGAGAGCTGGGAAATCACAGCACTGAACCAGGAATCAAACTTGGATCACACTGGCACAGCTCCTCATGAGGCCAACACCAAAGAGTCACTAAACACCAGGATCTCAGGGATCAGAAATCCAAATTTCTTGGCAAAAGAATGGTCCAGACACGAGGGCCCAGCACTTACTTGATCTGCTCCCAGGTCTTGGTGGCCAAATGCAGGACCCAGAGATCTTTGTAGTGGTAGAACTGCTCCCCGTTGGGAGAGGCAAACTCCCCCCCGAAGATCCAGAGCTGCCCCCCAGCCGTGGGCACCACAGCTGCCTGCAGGACAAGGGACAGCTGGGTCAGAGCAGGATTCCAAACCAGGCACAGAGCTTCCCCTGTCAAACACACAGCTCCAAATGCCAGGGAACAGCAGCAGCTCTCTGGGGCTGAAGGAAGGAGAATTTGGATTAAAAGTGTTTAGCACATCTTCTCTAGAGCAAGGGAAAGCTGGCCTAGAAGCTGGGCTCTTCCCACCTCCTGTGGGAAGTTCAAAGCTCCCTAGGAAACATCTTGGGATTAATGTAACAAAAATTGTTCAACTCTCTCTGTTCAAAACCAAACAAAAGAAAGAAAACAAAACAAAACAAAAAAAAATAGCAACCCCCCAAAAAATATCAAAATACAGAAGAAAAGAGGAAAGACTGTTACTGCTTTGATTGGGTCAAAGCAGAGAGGGTTTTTTTGTTTTGTTTGTTTTTTTTTGGTTTGGTTTTTTTTTTTTTTTTTTGCAGAGAGCAGCACCAAAACACCTCTGGCATGCAAGATGCCAATTAAAAGCAGGGAGAAGAGCAAGACTCCACTTCACTAAAGTTATCTGTGTTAGGACCAAGAAAGAAGGAAAGAATCCCAAGAAGGAAATGCTGTGGCTGTGCAAATTTCAATTTGTGTTTTCTTCAGGGTACCCATCACAGCTTAACATTGGGATAATGATCCCTTTCCTCTCAAGGCTTCATTCCCTGCCTGTCTCTCCCAAAAAAAAAGATTTTTAGCCCCACACAGGACCATGCCCTGCTATAAACCAGCCCAAACATGAAATGATTAAGAAAGAAAATCCAGGGTGTGCGTTCAGGCAGCAGGATTTGTGGGAACATGAAGTTACCTGAACAAAGGGGATGTGTGCCTGAATTCCATGGGCATCCAGTGCTTAAAAGCTTAAAGGGAAGGTTTATGCAACAGCCTGCTCATACTTGTGGGTGAACTTTCCAAGAGCTGCCTTGAAATTCATGACAAAACCAAACCTTCTCCCTTGAACAACTGCCAAAACCTGCCCATAGCTCCTCTCACCTCAACTCCAACAGTGGATTGTGTGTCAGAGACCAGGGATGACAAATAAAACTAAAAGCATGCACCTGGCACCCACAGACACACTTCTATTTAACTCTGAGCTATGCATTAAATATAAAGCCACAAGGAAGACAAACCAGTCAGCTCATGAGGCTGAACTGCCTCCTGTGAAACCATAATTAATTATCAGACAGGAACACTGCTGAAGCAGGACTCCTCAATTTATTGTTGTTGCAATCCAGCTGCAGCTCCTGAGCTGCTCCCTTTGGATTGAGCTGCTCGACAGCCACCTGCTGGCTGCTGGAATGTGGCCTCTGAAACCAAGTTCTGTTTTAAACAACACAAAGTGGCCCAAAAATCAAGGCAGAATATTTCAAGGATACACAGCTCAGAGCAAGACTGGCACTTAGTAACACTACAAAGGGAAATAAACCTAACTGGGGTGCTGGGTCTTACCAGGGAGCTTTGGGATGGGTAGGAAAAGGACATTCACATCCTGTATGGCAGCTTTGGGAAGGCACCAGTCACCCACTGGCTGCAGCAGGTAAGAAAATCTATCAGCTGCTGAGGGCCAAAGACCTGCAAAAAATACAAGTCTCTGGTCCAGGTTCTACTGTGCAGGTGTTCACATAAAGTAAACAAACCCAAATTCTTCATCCTCACAAGCAGCCAGTGACCTGGATTTGCAGAGGTGGAGAAGAGCCCAAGTGCTCCCTGCTGGCAGCAGTGGCAGTGTCTGGGATGTTCATGGATGAGGGCTGTGGCCACGAAGGGAACAATGGACTTTGGTCAAATGCCAGTTTGAAAATTCGGGGGCCCCTGGGATTATGGATTTGAGCTGGTCCTTGCAGAATGCAGCAAAGAGAATTAATTTCTGAGGAAGAATCTCCCCCCTGGCTCTGCTTGAGTTCTGCCAAATCAACAGATACAACCCCAAATCTTCATTCCACACTGAACACTGCCAGAGGGCACCCAGAGAGACCAGAGCACCTTGGACAGAAAAGCTGAAGTGACACCACTGGCAGCCCGTTAGGAGGAGAACAAAGACAGTCAAGAAACCCTCAGGAGCTGAAAAAATTCAAACCCTCCTCCCAAATCACCTTCAGAAGAATCCCAGCTGCTGCTCTGGCAGCCAGAGCTTTACCTGGTGAGCACAACGCCTCGGGGGTGGGTTGGGGATGTCCAGTTTGGCCCAGCTGTTCTTCCTGATGTGGTAAATGTACAGGTCATTGTACAGGTAGGTCTGTGAGACAGGGAGAGGGAACAGCAGCTCAGCTCAGCCCAGCTCAGCACAGGGGATTTGGGGGGAAGATTGCAAAGCACAGCCTCCTCAGAGGGCAGGGAAGGAGGACAACGAGCTCCTGCACTGCACTGGGAGGCAGCAACTCTTCCACTGGGCTGGAATGTTCCTTCCCAAACCCTTGGGTGACAGCTTGAAATATGAGGACTTAAAAAGCTGGAGCTTAACACAGATGTTCAGGTTAAAGCTGCTCAGAGCAAAGAACAGCTCCAGGTGGTAAGAAAAAAAAAGCAGAATTAGTTCAGCTCATCACACTGAGGTGGCCAAATATCACTGCCAGGCTGGAGTTCTCCAGGAGCAAAATAACCACTTGCAACCTGCAGGAATTCAGGAAAAAGCGTGTTCCTGAGTGCAGTAATTTGCTGCTGCTCCCATCTCCGAGGCAGCCAGCAGCAAAGGTGCAGAAATATCTTGTTTTGAGAAGTGCAAGAGATTCTTCATTAGTTATCCCAAATGAGGGGCAGATATGGCTACAATTAAGTCTGGAGAAATTATGAAGCCCTGAAATATTGATGCTGAGACAATCACTCTGACTCCTTAATGGGTTCCAGCATGTCTCCTTCCTGCCAACTGCTCAGCCATGAGACAGAGCCATGGCAGAATTAAAAGGCTATTTTGCTCTCATTCAGGGACAAATACATATTTTATGACTCTGCCTTGAATTTCCCTTCAAATGAGACCCGTGCAAATTACAGGAAAAGGAGGGAGGGGGGAGATAAAGAAGAAGAAAATGAAGTATACATTACTTTTTGGCCATTGAAATATTCACCTCCAAAAAGGATTAGCTCGTCTCTCTCAGGGTGAGCACAAAAGGAGCAGTTTAGCCTGAAAGAAAAGAGGATGGGAAAAAAAAAAAAAAAAAAAAAGTGAAAGTTCTTAAAACCCTGAATCTTGGAGCCTTTAACTCAGGCACCAGCACCTCTGCCCTCCAGCCTCAAAGGTCTCTCCATCATCTGCCAAATTACCCTGCTGTGATGTTCACCCCAGGGCGAAAAACTTCTCCAAAGTAATTAATTTCTTCCAAAACTTCCAGCAAGATGAATGGGGCACTGTCTGAGAGGCTCTCCTATTTCAGGAGCACCACGTTACTCTGTGATTTAACTCCCCCTTTGACGTGAGCTCCTGAATTTTAATGCTGGGGTGACAGGAACAAAAATGACTTTTATGAGGGCACAGAACTCTGGGCTGTCTCCTCTCCATTTATCTGTGTCATTATTCTGCACTTGCAGCTGGTCACTGCTCTCCTGAACACCCCGAGTTTGTGAACCCCACTTAACAAAGTGGTTTTTACCTCATGACACATCCCTTTGCCTCTGAATTCCCTTCAGCCCTCTAGTCCAAACCCAAAACTCCCTCTTCACTTTCATTTTCCCTCAAAGCCCTGAAATCTAACCCTGCTTTGCCTCTTTTGTGCTATGTGATGGTTAAAAAATGGATTTTGATGCCCAAAACCAGGCTTTTGGTCTCCTTTTAACCATGAACTCAGTATTCCAGGTGTTTCATAACTCCAGATATCACCTATACCTTCCACTCTTGGGAAATAACTTTACATGAATAAATTATATTAAAAGCACCCCCAGCTGCTCTACAAGTGGCAGCCAAAGCCTCACACAAGCTCTCACCTGGGGGAGGGGGGTGGGCAGGATGACTCAATTACTTGGGTCTTTTTAGCATCCAAACTCTGGAATTCTGCTATCAGGGCTTCAAGATCCTCCTGGAAAGAAAAGGCCAGACATGAGCAGCTTGACATGCAGAGAAACCAGCACTCACTCCCACAGTTTCCTTTTATTTAGGAAAAAAAAAAAAAAAACCTGCCCAAATATAACTGGAAACTCTTTTATATCCACAGAAACCTCGTGCATCTTTATTCCTTTTCAACTTCACTCAGTTAAAACCAAAATCTGGCCCCCAAAACTGCTGACAGACCAAGGGTAGGAGCAGGATTGCAGCAATGAGAGGTTCTGAGCCAGGGTCTCTCCCACCACTCCCCTTCAGGTCACTTTGCTGAAGGTGTGCTCCAAGCAGAGATTTCCATAGCCTGGGAATTCTGCAGCATGGAATCAGCTCTCCCTGCAGCCAGGAGACTCCAAAGGGGCACCTTCCAAGCCTTGGAGCTTTAAATTAGGCCATTAACAGCACATTTTACCAGGGAAAAGTCACTGCTTTGAGGCTTAAACACAAGCAGCCCCTCTAGGAGTGGGAGAAACCAAGGCTCTCATTTGCTTTTAGGACCAGGACAAAAGGATGAAGGGGATGGAAAGCAAGAAGGAGCCTTAAACTGTGCTTTCCTCTCCTTTTTTACACCTGCTGTCACACACAAGGGACTGGAGGGGATTTATGCAAGATTCTGCTTGGAATCGGAGAATGAGAGACCTTAAATCTCACCCACGGGCAAGGGTGAGATTCCACCATCCCAACGTGCTCCAAGCTCCATCCAACCTGGCCTGGGACACTTCAGGGATCCCGGGGCATCCCTGAAATCCAACTTGAAGGAGCTTTGGACAAAAATCTCAGGCACACGGTGGGGTTGCTGTGGTATCTCCGCAGGGCCGGCAGCTGGACCGGATGATCCATGCGGGTCTCTTCCAACCCATCACATGCTTCGCTTTCCCTGGGCAGCCCAGGTTCCCTTTGGATTCGCTCCTTTGCTCCCAGCGCTGTCCTCAAGCTTCCCCCTGCCCCCAGAGCGGCCCCGCGCCCTCCCTGGCGCCCGTCACCTCCTCCTTCTTGGCTCTGCGCGACACCTTCTTCTCCATCTTCGCCAGCGTCTTCTCGGCTCCTTTCCCCTTCTTGTCGCGCTTCCCCTTCTTCCCCATGGCGGCGGCGCCGGGATACGCCGGGATCACAGCGGGATCACAGCGCGACGGGGCCGGGATACGCCGGGATCACAGCGGGAGCGCACCGGGACGGGGCCGGGACGAGATCACAGCGGGATCACACCGAGATACCCCGGGATCACCCCGCGATTCCAGCGGGATCACACCGAGATACCCCGGGATCACCCCGCGATTCCAGCGGGAATCACACCGAGATACCCCGGGATCACCCCGCGATTCCAGCGGGATCAGAGCGCGACGGGGCCGGGATACCCCGGGATCACACCGGCATCACAGCGGGACGGGCCGGGATACCCCGGGATCACGTCGGGATCACAGCGGGACGGGCCGGGATACCCCGGGACCACACTGGGATATCCCGGGATTGCAGCAGGATCACGCCGGGCCGGGATATCCCGGGATACCCCGGAAGGCGCCGGGATGGGGCCGGGACGGGGCCGCTCCCTGTGCCGGCTCGCAGCATCCCCTGCCGGCCCGGAGGACTGATGGCGGCCGCCCGCCCTCAGGGAGCGCTGCGGGAGCCCCGCGGGCCGCGGCCGCTGCGAGCCGGCGTGAGGAGAACCGCAGCGCCGGGGAAAGGGGTTAATGCAGCTCCGCACACCGGCCGGCACAGCCCTGGCACGGCTCGGACACGGTGGGGTTGATGCCCGCCCTGAGGAGAACGCGGAGCCCACAAAATGGCCCCCTCCCCTCACACAAAATGGCCCCCCCTCAGGGGAGGGGAGGCGAGGACGCGTCTCGAGGCGGGAGTCAGGCTCTGTTCGGCGGGACAGGGACAGGACAAACAGCAATGGACGTGAACTAAACCACCAGTTCCACCTCAGCGTGAGGGTGGCAGAGCACTGGCACAGCAGGGAGGTCATGGAGTCTCCATCTCCGGAGCCATTCCAAGCCCACATGAACGCGTTCCTGTGTCACCTGCTCCAGGTGGCCCTGCCTTGGGCTGGATGATCTCCACAGGTCCCTTCCAACCCTAAATATAACATGATTCTGTGATTAGGAGGAATTTCTTCACAGAAAGGGTGGTTAAACATTGGCAGGGCTGCCCAGGGAGGTTTGGAGTCCCCATCCCTGGAGGTGACCAAGGAATTCCTGGATGTGGCACTCAGTGCTCTGGGCTGGGGACAAACTGGGGATCAGTCACTGGTTGGATTTGATGATCCTGGAGCTCTTTTCCAACCTCAGTGATCCTGAGATTCTGTAATTCTATCACCTGAGACACGAGCCAGGCCTGGGGGAGGCCCCGTGAGGAAATAAAATAAAATTAAATGAAACCACAGGCAGAATTCTCCAGGGATTTGGGTACTGTGAAAGTGTTTTCATTTCCAGCTGCAGACCTTTGGGAATGGGGTTTATCCAGGCCACTGTCCAAATCCTGAGTTCTTGGAGAGACAAAAGAAGTACAGGCACTGTCAGGCAATGCCAGGCAGCTGCTTTTTTCCCTCAGTGGTGGAGAAGGAATAATGATGATTTATGTGGTATTTCACGCAGAAATGCTGAGCCTGGGGAAAAAATCCTGGGAAACACCAACTTTGAACACCTAAGGGTGTAAATAGGGGTTGAAATGCATCTTTTAGCTACGAGTTCATCTCACTGCGCATCAAAATCGCCACCGTGATTGTTTCTTGTGGAGCAGAAGGAATAAAATCATTCTATTTTTCACCGAATTCCCACAAAACCCCTCATTTCCTGGAAGCAGGGGGGTTTTCACCACTCCAAACCAGCGAGGATCTCCACTGAGGTACAGTTCAACACCCACTGAATGATCTAAAACATCCAGCACGTGCCATGGAATTGCAGGATGGATCCTTTGCTGTGAACATCCACCTACTCTTAAACCTGGGATCAGAGAAAAACACAGCCCTGGGGCACGGAGGGAAGAGCTGGGAAAGTTATTTTAAGGTTGCAGACAATGCACACCATGAGCAGCACTTTGTTTTTCTGTTTGTTCTGAAAACATTGCGGTTCCAGCTCGAGCTGCGGCGTGTCCGTGTTTATGTGCAGGAAGGGGAACAGAAACTACGGAGGCACCGGGGATGGGACAATTGCAATTCCCAGATGTGGGAGCTCTGCCGAGTTCCCTGGCGCTGCAAACGGGCTCGGAAGTTTCCCCGCTGCTCCTTGGGCTTCAACCTCAAAGAGACATCAGCGTGTGAAAACACATCCCCCTCCTGGTGTCTACAGGTCAACAATTCCTCTGAGTCCACATCTTCCAGCACTTTTCAGGGAGGCTTTGAAATGAAAAAGCTGCATTTTTAGGAAATTAACCCTCAGAGTCTTCACCTGCTGAGGGAGCGAGAAGTTTTGCACCTCCCGCACACCCAGCTCCACTCGCCCCCTTTTGCTGCTTCATCATTCACGGTTATTTCCATAAGCTCAGGGATTCTCTGAGCTCAGATTGCTTTCTCACCCCTTTATTTTCCATGTTTCTGGTGCAGTTTGGGATGCGTGGGGTTATTCGGAGCTGGCTCCCATGTGAGGCAGGACATTGCTGGTGTGAGTTCCCTGATCTCTTGAACTCCCCAGTCCGGCTTCTCACGGGGGATGTGAGAAAGGAGGATGGGGGGGACAGCCAAAGCTCTGTGCTGCACATCTGAAAATGCAAAGCACAACAGGAGCATGAAACAGGGCAGGAATTCCTCAGGGAATTCAGCCCTGCTCCAATATTGAGCAGTCGCTGTGCCCACAATGGTGACTTCAGGGATGAGTCTTCCTCAGAAGGTTGAGGGTAAAGATGAGACTGAAGACCTGAGAGCACCAACCTGCCCTAAAACATCAATTTAAAACTCCAACATTCACTCAGGTGAGCTCTTTCCACAAGCTTCCCATCAGCCAGGATGGGAAAGGCCACTCCACATTCCCAGAGTCTCACCAACACCTGCACACAGCTGGCAGACAGCTGTGGCTCCGAGCTGGGGCACACACACACACAGAGCTCCCACGCCCAGATGTCCCACGCTTGCCTCTGCTGTGTCTCAGGTTTGGTCCCTGCTTTGTTTGGAGGAACATAAGCTGCACTTTGGCTGTGTTTGCACATTTCGTGCTCTGAAGTCGTCCTGTGCTGTTGTCTCTGGCAGCCCCTCTCCAGCTCTGACCTATACAAAGCCCACGTGGGTCGACTTTGTTATTTTTTTATAGTCTGGAATATGCTCATTCAACAGGATGGTAAATCCAGCTGTATCAGCAAAGTAAAGAATAACAGGCATGAGAGCCTCAGAAAAGGCTCAAAAGCTTTTTCCCACAAGTCTTCTTTGTGCTCTAACACTTGATTTATTTTTCCCTTGTTAATGCTTTCTGAAGCCAGTAGCAAGGAAGGAATTAATGCCACAGATTAGGCGGGAGGACATGCTGACAGCACAGGAACTAAATCAACCAAAAAAGCATTGCAATGGTTGGAATTGCTGGTGTTGGAGAGCTCTGCCTCTGTCTGTATGGAAAAAGGAGAATAAATATAAGCCCTGCATACAGGGAAAGCTGTGAGGTGCTGGTGGGGAGCATTTTATAGAATCATGGAATGGTTTTGTTAGAAGAGATCTTGAAAACCATCCCATCCCACTCCCTGCCGTGGCACCTTCCACTATCCCAGGTTGCTCCAAGCCCTGCCCAGCCTGGCCTTGGACACCTCCAGGGATGGGGAGTCAAATGCTGGTGGATGCACCACAGTGGGAATGGGGAGCACTGCCAGGGAACATGGGGCTGTCAGAGAAGTTCAGCAGAGCCAGGGCTCCAAGTGCCCTGGGACACACCAGCGTGCCCAGGAAAAAATGATTTTCTTTCACTGCTGTGTGGTGAAAAACCCAGAAAATCATGGAATCGTTAAGGTTGGAGCAGGCCTTTAAGATCATCAAAGCAGCACCACATTCACTACCATCCATGTCCCCAGGTGCCACATCAACGTGGTTTTTACACAATTCCAGGTATAAGGACTCCAACACTGCCCAGGGCAGTCTGTGCCAGGGCTCGATAGCCCCTTCCATGAAAAAATGTCCCTCAAATCCTGAGGTCATTTCCTCTTGTCCTGTTGCTGGAAGCAGCTTCATGCGGGAAAACTTCACAAAATGAATCAAAATAACCTTTGGTCTCCAGGCTCAGGCTGCAATTTTCCTCCTCCACACAGATAAAATAGGGAGAAATCCACCCAAAATATGCCCTCCAGACTTTGTGGACAGCCAGTCAGTCATCTCCAAAGGCAGATCCAGCTGAGGGACAAAGGTATGTCCATAACCAGGGCTCACTTTGAAAAAAGTTGGGAATTCTTGGTTTTCCTCCTGGCTGTGCTGACAGCCCAGCAGAGGCCCCTCATTCCCTGCTTATGCTGGAGAACCTGGAGCTGGACTGGGAGCTGGCAGGTGGTTGCTGCTCCATTCAAGGCTCATTTATAACCAGGAGCTGATAAAATCTACCAGCCATTGAATGGGCTTCCTGGATTTTCTGTTTGGAAATCGGTGCTTTAATATCTGGAGAACAGAGGAAGCCAAGGAAGGCAGAGGCTTCCCTTGAGGGAAGTACAAAGCGTGGCTCTCTCCAGATACACATCCCAAGGGACTTCCATCTAAGTCCATCAGCAAAGTGCCAGGCTTGAGGCCAAAAATTCCCCGTGAAGCTGTGAAAGCCCTTACTTCTGCCATTCCAGTAGGATTTCCTTGGGGTTTCTGCACTTTTTGAGAGGAAAATTGGAGCAAATAAATAAGAATGTCAGAGCAAAGGAGCTGGAGACTCCCCCCTCTCTGATCTCTGGTTGTAACTGGTTATGGATTGGGGGAAATACAGAATTTCTGATTTGAGTAAAGCCCTGTCTCTGACTGTGCTGCATGGACTGTGCCAGAGCATGGAGATTGTGGGATTATTTCAGCTGTTCACCAGGAGCAGCTGCCACATGAGAGGGTTCTGCTCCCACTGTTCACTGATTTATCCCCACCCTCTAAAGCACCCAAATCCCAAACTTCCCCTCAGGAAAAGGCTCTGATGACTCAATCCCAGCACACGTGTGTGCTCACACCTGAGTAAGCACAGGAGGAGGAATGGCTGTTTCCATTCTACTCCAGCCAAACTTCCTCGTGGAGCAGCCAAATTTCTCTGCATGTGTCAGTGCCCTCCTTTGCTTGTCCTGTGTCAGACACCAGGGGTTGCAGCAGGGCTTTGGTGCCGTGTTTTCATCACAGCAGCTTTGGTGGGGGTGTTTCGGGTGTGTGGTGGTGTCACTGAGCTGTGATGGGATTTACCAGCCCAGAACCGAAGCTGCTCCTGATTGAAATGCTCCAGCTGCTGCTCCCAAAGGCTCTGTCCAGCTCTTGTCACATTTTCCAGGACACTGACCCCCATCAATCTGCTCCTGCCGTGTGCCTGCACCACAGCAGTGATGAGAAAGCAGAAATCTTACACTGTCTTTATGTCTGTCCCAGATCTTCTTTAATTAGGCTGGTGAACCATTAATTAGGCTACCTAAGCTTCTTTAGAGATGCTTAATCTTCCTGGGCAAGCAGAACTCACAATATCAGGGATGGATCCAGCTGACACCAGCTGAAACTGCTTTTCCTTACCTGTCACCAGCCTTGTTTTGCTCTATTCCCAATTTGCTGATGAACAAGTTTTGATATTTTTCCACTCATTTATGTCCCAGGCTGACCCAGAAGCACTTCAGTGTCAGTGTCATTACACAGGTCCCTGGCTCACCTGGGGTGAGGGGTTTGTAGGGGCACAACTTGGGGCTCAACCCCATATCTCTGAACCCACTCTGAGATTTCTAAAGTGATAATTGAGTGAACCTGAGATAAATGAAGTGAGTAAAAGGAAACCCCAGAAAATCAGGGGTGAGCCAGTGAGATCATATTGCTCAGAGAACAAAGCGGCCAATAATACCTTAAAATCCACTGCCCTTGTGCAAAGGACCATTTTTTCCTCACCAGTATTCAAATTCGGAGTCTGATGCAACCCGGGCTGGAGTGGAGTCAGGCTGCAGTGGCTGCGGAGCCCCACGAGGTGTCAGCGCCAGTGCAGCCCCGCTGCTGCTGCTGCTGCTGCTGCAACACCCACCCCAGCCTTGCATCAGCTCCGAGCAGGGCTGGGCATTCAGGGATGCGGATATCCCCTGGATTCAGGGATATCCCCTGGATTCAGGGATGTGGATATCCCCTGGATTCAGGGATATCCCCTGGATTCAGGGATGTGGCTATCCCCTGGATTCAGGGATATCCCCTGGATTCAGGAATAGGGATATCCCCTGGATTCAGGGATATCCCCTGGATTCAGGGATGTGGATATCCCCTGGATTCAGGGATATCCCCTGGATTCAGGAATAGGGATATCCCCTGGATTCAGGGATATCCCCTGGATTCAGGGATATCCCCTGGATTCAGGGATGTGGATATCCCCTGGATTCAGGGATATCCCGTGGATTCAGGAATGGGGATATCCCCTGGATTCAGGGATATCCCCTGAATTCAGGGATGTGGATATCCCCTGGATTCAGGAATGGGGTTAGGGTTAGGGTTAGGGTTAGGGTTAGGGTTAGGGTTAGGGTTAGGGGATATCCCCTGGATTCAGGGATATCCCCTGGATTTAGGGATGCGGATATCCCCTGGATTCAGGGATATCCCCTGGATTCAGGGATGTGGATATCCCCTGGATTCAGGGATGTGGATATCCCCTGGATTCAGAGATGGGGATGTCCCAGCTCCAGGAGGCCGGCAGGGAAGCGTTCTCCAGTGAGCAAAGCATGTTGAGATGGAGAAATCCTTTGTAATTCAGTTTCTCCAGCTTCAGGACATCCTCAGGAATTGGGCAGTGGAGAAAGTATTTCCACTATTAATCCCATTGTTTTGCAGAAAACATGTCCAAGCACATTCGAGGACACACCTCCTCTGCCATGAGGTGCCTGCACAGCCCAGGGCTGTTTTTTGGGATCCACCATCTCCAGAGAGCCCAGGGCTGTTTTTTGGGATCCACCATCTCCAGAGAGCCCAGGGCTGTTTTTTGGGATCCACCATCTCCAGAGAGCCCAGGGCTGTTTTTTTTGGGATCCACCATCTCCAGAGAGCCCAGGGCTGTTTTTTTGGGATCCACCATCTCCAGAGAGCCCAGGGCTGTTTTTTGGGATACACCATCTCCAGAGCAGAGCCTGCAGTGGGTGCTGCAGAGGACTGGCCACAATCCTCAGCATTTTTGCCCTCAGAAAGCAGATAAAAATTCACTTAAAGATAACCTTAAATGCTGTATGGACATCCAGTTATCTTACAGCCAACACTCAGTTCCCAGCACAAACCATTCCTCACAGGGCTGAGAACATCTTAGAGATGTTTCCCTTACATGGGGAAGGAAATGCTGGGGGCAGATGAAATCAGCAGTGAGACACAGCCAGGGGCAGGGCAGGGTTTAGTGTCCTGCTGGCTTTTGTGGCAATCCAGTAAAAAATGCCCTCATCAGGTGTTCTCCAACACCAATTTTCCTCTGTCACTTGCTGAGGGAGCCTTAGGAACCTGGGCTCAGTGGCTCACCTGTGTTCAGGTGGAGCAATTTCCTGGCAGGGAGGATGAAGAGGATTCCTTATGTAGTATCAGAAAAAGGTTTAATCTAAACATGACAGAAAAATCCCTGAGTTCCAGCACAGTGAGACATGAGAAGAGACTGATTGTGGAATTTTCAGAGCTGTGTCTAAGCCCTGTCAAAGAGGGCTGGGGGGGATGAAGCTGTTCTGTGGAAAGAGTGGATCATTTCTCCCTGTCCTGCCATGCCGAGCTTCCACAGCTGAAAAGGTAAAGGACAGGGCCTGACCCTCAGTGTTTGATTTTTACCTCCCTCAGCCCTGACAACAGTGCCATTGATGACATTCATTCTGGTTTATCTCCACAGAAACCCACTGACCCTGGCCTGATGGGTGAGTAGGTTTTTTCCACAACTGATTGGCATTGCTTTTCCTGGTGGTGCTGTGACAGCCTTTGGGATCAGATGGATTTCTGCCCTACCTGCTGCTGTCAAGGCACTTGACGAAGCTTTACCAGTCAGAGCAAGGCTGGGGAGGATTTGGTGAGTTCTGCTCCAGTTCAGTCTGGTCTCCCTGAGCCCCTCAGTAGAGAAAACTCCTTACAGCTCTTATCTTGCTCAGCATTTACCCTCTGGAAACGATGACCCTGGCAAGATTCCTTGTGGTTTTGCAAAAGGAAAGAAAATATTTGTTCATTCTCAGCAGCTTAAAAAGGTACAAGTGGGTGTGTTAACCATTCTCTTGAGCAGGAATGTTCTCCTAAAGCAGTAACCTGCAGGAGGAGGAGCTGCTGTGGTGGGGTCAGTGCAGGAGACGTAGGAAAGCTCTTCCCCGTGGTTACAATTATGTAGAATTTCCTTTTCTCACTCTTCCCTGTGAACCCCCAAAATCTCAGCAGAACCTCTAGGGATGGGTGGCAATTTAGGGACCGTGAAATGTAAACAAAACTTTGCTTTTCCTTCCAGCAGAACATGGAGTGTCATCTGCAGAGCCCCCCACCTCCTCCCAACACTGCTCCTGCATGACTGCCCGGATGGATTTGAACTGCAGCAATTTAGATTTTAAAATATGGCATCACATCCACTCCTGAACACACCTCAGGGTGATTTTACAGACATGATGTAACAGGTGATCTCTCTATCACTGACTCAGTTTCTGAAGAAAAGGTCTAATTTTAACCTGCAGCTTTGGTTAAGTGTTTCCATCCTGTTCTCTCTGAAAATAACCACTTTGGTTTCCTGTCATTTCTCTTGCTAGAAAAGACAGAGTCACACAGGAAGGCCAGCCCCAGGTGTCAGGGACACGTCACAGCTGGGGTTTTCTGTGCTGCCTGCACGGAAAGCACAAGTTTCATGATGACCACGTGTGAACAACAACCACCACACTCCATCCATCCCACTGATGAGGCAGGTGAGAATTAGATCCCATTGGAAAACTAATATTTACTCAGCTCCCTGCTGGGCAGCTCTGCCTGGCATTGCTTGGAGTGCAAACGGAGTTTCTATGGCGGTTCCTGGCACCCAGCACAGCTTCACTCTTCCCACAGGGTAAATTGGCACATTTTGGGGAGATTGGGATTGGGATTGGGATTGGGATTGGGATTGGGATGGTGGCCGAGTCCCTGGGGCTGGTGGGCTGCAGGGTGTCCCTGAGGGGTTATTCCTCTCTGCCAGGCTGTCCCCAGAGCAGCCAGCATGAGTAGTGGTTTATACCCCCATGGAAGAGTCCCAGAATATCCCGAGTTGGAGAGAATCCAAAAGGATCACTGAAGTGCAACCCCTGGATTTTATACAACTGCTTTTCCCTACAATTTCCCTGAGAGTCCAGGACAGGCCCCTGGAAGAACAGGACACAGGGAATGTGTTTGTGCACACCAGCTGCCCACTGCCCTTTTTCATGGTGCTTTCATGGACAGGCACCTCCTCCTCACTTATGCCACTGGGGGATGTCAGTCCATGAAAAAGGTTGGATATTTCAGGACACCAGGACATCAAGAAGCTGCGCAGCCCCCACAGGGCAGTGAGTCCTTCCATATGGCACTGCTGCCATGGGACATCCACTGGAGAATCTCCAGGAAGGTTTCATCAGTGGGAATTGGTGAATATCACACAAACACACGAACCAGTGATGCTCTGAAGTGCAGAGCAGCTGTGAGGAGAGGCTGCAGCTCTGCCCAGGCACAGGCTTGCCTGGAGAAGGGCTCAGCTGGAGGCAGGCACGGGCTGGTGCTGGGCTCATTCCTCCCAAATCCCTCACCTTTATGCCCTGCAGCCGGAGGGCAGCGGGGTTTGAACAGGCCGTTGGATCTTTATTGGGGAGAGGCAGTGAGTCAGGCACAGCCAAAGCTCTGCCTGCACCCTCACAAATCCCTTCAGCCCCAGGTGAAATCATGGCAACTTCACCCAGGTGCTGCAGGCAGTCTGGGCTGGCCTTAAGAGCAGCTGTATCCAGAGCCTTCCACTTCCCAATGTGCTGCTCTCCGAAGGTTGTAGCCCCCTGCTTCCCATCACCCTTTGGGATTCTGTGTACAGGGATTTCTTCCTCCTGCCCACCGCCAAACCACGCACCCAGCAGGGAGTTTCCTCCTGAGCTTCCTTTTCCTGTTTGTAGGATCAAATCCCTTTTTCGTTCCAGGCCAGTTTTCCTCTCTGTCTCCAATTCCACATCTCTTCCCAGGCCCTGTTTCTGTCACACCTGGCTGGAGCCAGCCCCCCCTGAGATCCATTTTGTCCTTGGCTGTGTTCTCAGAGTCTCCCCCATATCCATCAGGGGGATGGATCCCCATCCCAACAGGATTTGGGGAATGAGGCTGGAGCAGATCAGCCCTCAGTGATCCTTGCAGGATCAGGCCTGGCGCCTGCGAGGCTGTGGCACACAAAGCAGCGTGTGCAGCTCCACAGAAAAGCTGGAATTCATTTAATAAAGCCAAGGAAAATCAAATGAAAGCCTCCTTCCCTGCCTAATCCCCTGCATGAATCAACAGAGCTGCAGCATCCAAAGGCTCCAGGCTGGAGCCTTTTTCCCAGTGGAGAGCAGGCCACAACAAGCAGCAGGGAAAATCCAAGAGCTGCCATAAATTCTGTTCCTGAGGGAATCTTCTTGTGCAGCACAACTTCCCGTTCCTGAGACAGCTCTGCACTCAGCAGCCTTGTGGCTGGAAGTCCCTTTCCTCAAAAAAAAAAAAAAAAAAAAAAAAAAAGAATAATCTGCAATTTTGGGGGGAAAACAGAGCAGAGCCAACTGTTTCCTGCTGTTTTTTCTGATGCAACAGCCCTTGGCAGGGTCTTGCATCAGTCCCTGAGGATGCTGCAAGCCCGTGGCCAGAATGAGGAGGGTGTCAAAGTGCTTTTCAGGCTAATTTTTCTGTGTGGAAGGCAGGAGAGAAATCCAGATGGTATTTGGCCCACACAGCAAGAAGCAAATTCCAGAGAGAATATTTTGCAGGATTTGTGGGTTTATCTTGTTTGCCTTGGGTACAGGAGCCTCTCTAAGATTTGGTCTCCTGAATAAGACAGACAAAAACCTGTTTAACCTTTGCTCAGCAGTGATAGCACCTGCTCAGAAATTCCATGGGGTGCTAGGAAAAAGGCTAATTTTGCTTCAATTTCTATTAATTTTAATTAAACGTGGAAGATAAAGAGAGAATGGTTTGAGGCTTGCAGGATTTCTAACTAGGTAATACCAGGCTTCTGTTTTTTCTAGAAAATATTAGAGGTACCTGAAGAAAGCAAACATAAACAAGGGACAAAAGGATTTTCCATCCCCAAATATTCCTCCTCAAGAAAAAATTGTGACCAGCAAGAGTCATTTTTGATTATTCAGAGCCTGGCATACACTGGGATTAATGTGGCTCTAAATGACTTTCTTCTGTGAGCTGGGATTTTTATTTTGAACACCTGATTTCCTCTACCTGTGGAAGGACTCCCCAATTAACAGCCCAGACCTTTCCATGCAGCTGCTTCCCCAGGATCCTGCTCTCCCCTGGGAATGGGCTGTCCAGAGCTGATTCCTGCAGTAATTGCCCAGCCTGAGCCATCATGTGAGAGCTTAAACTCTTTACATCGTGGGGAGCCAGTGCCTCTTTGCAAAGCCTCTTTCAGGCAACTTTGTCAGTGTGGATTATGATTTTTTTTCCCCCCCTAATGCAAACCCGGTGCTGGCACAGGGATAAATCCCATTTTGCAGGAGCAAGGCTGTGGACAGACAGACAGACAGACAGACAGGAGACTGCAGCCACCAGCAGGGAGCTCAGCCCAGCATTCCCAGCCCTGCAATTCCTGCAGTTCACCAGGAATATCATTCAAAGACCCAGCTGCCTCCAAACGTGCAGGAAAAGCTGGGATAGCCCCAAAACCTTCAGCTTCCCAGAAAGATTCCATGGGCTGCTGGTTTTAGAGTCACTAGGTAACACCAGAATTCTGGTTCTTCTAGAAAATATTAGAGGTACATGAAGAAAACAAACATTAAAAGGGGGAAAATGATTTTTCCATCCCAAAATGTTCCTTCTCAAGAAAACATTGTGACCAGCAATAGTAATTTTTGCCCTGGTGCCTTTTGGCTGCTGGAAGCCAGGGCCAGTAGGAATCTCCTTCAGGTCCTCCCAGGCTCCAGGAGTGTTTGGAATATTCTCCACCACACAGAGCCTGGCAGGGCTGAAATCCCAGTGACTGAGCAGGAGCTTCACCCCCACCCTGCTCCTGGCACAGGCACCACGGTCCCTCCAGATATTTGACTTGTCTTTTAGCTGAGCTGATGGCTTTTTGCTCCCAGATCCAACGTGCAGCAGCTCATTGCAGCACAAAGCTCCCGAATTCCTGAGGTGCCCAGACCTGATTTCTGTGCAGCCCAAGGGACGAGCCCTGCAGCTCCTGCTGGTTACACAAGTGCAGAGGGGCAGCCCCTGCTTTCCTGGGCAAGTCAGAGCAGAAATGACCTCACTGAGATGCAGAGCCAGGCTCTGGAGATGTTGACCAAACCAGCCAGGAAACGGCTCTGAAGTGGAGCACACCCCACTTCTGGAATATTGCAACATCCTGAGGGTTTGCTTAGGCTCAGGGCTCTGTGCCTTTCGTTCCTATCACCCATTTTTGGGATAATTCTGGGCTGCTCTGGAGGCTGCAGGATTTGTCACCTGATGCTGTGGCAGTCCCTGGAGAAGTCCCTGGTGGTGCTGGCACGATGCAGACACATGGAGTGGGAGCTGCCCGTGGAGTTGGGTGAGCTTTAACCTCCAACCCAACCATTCCATGCTTCTGAGGGCAGGCAGCCGTGGCCAAAGGCACCCTCACCCCTCGAGGTGGCTCTGTGACCTGTGTGTGTCCCTGTCACCCTCAGGGACACAGTGATGCCAACTCATGCAGAAAAACTGGGAGAGCAGGGTGGGATCCTGGGGCTGGACATTGCAGGGCTCCTGCCCTGGCTGCAGAGGGAGGCAGGGAATCACGTCCAAAAGGAGCTGTTGGAAAGAGCTCCTAATTTAAAAAAAAAAAAAAAAAAAAGAGTTATTTTCCCTCCACAATGTGAACATCTGTCCCCATCTCTTGGGCCCTGTCCCTCACTCCTGCTGCCTCCCCAGCTCCATCCCAGCTCCTTGCTGGCTGCCACAGCTCCGGGTGCTCACGTGGATAATTGGGTTCAGCCCCCCCAAATCCAGGACCAGCCTCTCCAAGGCACAGATTGCACTGGCCTAAGGCAGGAGGGACATTTTCCCAGCAAACCCTGACTGCAGTCTGGTTTTTGGGGCAGGGCCACCCCAGGACAGCAGCTGAAGGACACATTAATTAAATCAGGAAAGAGGCTCAGGCAACAGGAATTGCCATTTCTTGCTTCCCTGGTCACTAATTTGATGGAGGGATCCAAATGTGGATTCATCTTTCCCGTTGTGCAGCTTGGATGAAGAGCAGGGGAATTTCCAGCATTTATTGTCCCAACTGATTGAGACAGAGCTTTCATTCTGTTCTGGGAAGATGAGCAAGACCTTTCTCAGCGGGGGAAACTGAGGCACAGCCAGGAACAAGGGTGGTTTCCGTGGATTTCTAGGTCCCTCCTGCCCACCCCGCTGCTTCCCGTGCCATCCATTCCCAACTGGGAGAATTGCAGTTTAAGACAGGCAGGAAATTTGCATCTCCAGGAATTATGCAGGGGGGAAAAAACCTTACAGGGATCTCTAGAAAATCCCTGTTACATTTCAAGGTCTGGAATCAGGGAGTTGAATACATCCTTTTTTAAAGACCTTTAACACCCATTTTTCCAAAAATCCTGTCTGCTGAGCTCTGACACATAAAAAAATAAATTAATTAAATAAAACTCCAGTAAAATCAGCTGGAGAGACATCTTTATTTCATGGCTCTGCAGGTTAAAATCAGCAACTCCTTTTAAAAATGGTAAAAAAACCCCTTCAGGCAGTTCCATTGCCTGCATATTAAAGGAACAATTTTCTTGCTGGGTGTTATTTTGCTGCAAGGAAGTTTGTCAACATCAATTCTCCTTGTCTCCAAGTTCCCTGATACCTGGAGCTCGTTTTCACTGGATGAATTTATTTCCCTCCGAGGATCCCTTTATTAGTTCCAGCCACAATTCCCTGTCAGCTCCTTGTTTTGATTTATCTGTGCACCCTTGAAGCTGCTCCCGGCCTGTGTCACACCCCACCCTTCAGTGGCTTCTTCCCAACCCAAACAGATTTAGGGCCTTTCATCTTCCACACAAATCTTCAAAGGAACAACAGTTTTATGGGTTTTGCAATTCCCTCCAGTCCTGGGACATTCCCACCTGCTGCTCCAAGGGCTCACCCTTCCTTGGTGGCATTCCCTGTGTTCTCCACAGCCCTCCCACACAGGAGCTCCTGGGTTTGGGGAGAAAAATATCCTGGGTTTGGTCTGAGGCTGGGAAAATGTCAGCCTTGCTCCCTGTGTGTTTTCCAGAGGGATGTGTTCCCACGCCTGCCCTCTCCCATCACCTCCAGCCCCCGGGACAAAGCCCAGCAGCCACAAGAGCAGAGCTGGGGACGTGACTGGACAGAGCTGGGGCCACATGTGGCTCCCATTCCAGGAGTCCTTCCCAGGAAAAGCCCTCCAGGAGCCTTCCTCTGCCACGGTGGCACCACTGATGAATCCACGTCCAGGAGTTTCCAGCTGTGGCTGCTCCATCCCTGGGAGTGCTCAAGGGGCTTGGAGCAACCTGGGATAGTGGGAACAAGAGGAGCTTTAAGGTCATTTCCTTCCCAAAGCATTCCATGGTTCTGTGAGGGCACAGTGGCGCCAGGGAAAGGTCAGCAGGGAGGAGCCAAGAGCCAAAGGGCCCAGTCTGGTGACCAGCAATGGTGACCTGTAGGGAATGCGTGGAGCAGGAGCTGTGATCCCACCCCAGGTTTGCCCTGGGGTGCCCCCAGAGTGCCCCCCAGGTAAAAAACCCTTTTATCTGTGCTGTGGGAACTTGGGTGCACAAAGCAAAGTGCTCTGAGCACATCCCAGCCCCAGGGTGTGCAGACACTTCCTGCCTTTGTTGGGTGTCCAGGTCCTGTCCTGCTCCCACCCTGAGCCCAGCCCTGGAGGGGTCACTGGTGGGGCTGGAGCAGCATCCCACAGATCCATGGGGATTGCCCAGATCCAGTGGGATTTCACTCCCTGGCTTTGTATTCCCTTGTTCTGCAGGCTTTGCCAGCCTGTCCATGTCCTTTTGCAGGCCCTGTGTGCTCCAGTGGCCTGAAGCAGGAGATGATCCCTGGGCGAGCTCTGCAGACCTCCCTCTGTTAGCAACTACTTCTATCAGTGCTCCCTCTTCCCCAACCCAAAATTCCCTTTTCCAAACCCCATGGGAAGCTCAGTGAGTCCCTCCTTGTCACACCTGAACTGGCTGTGGGATCTGTGTGACATTTGCTCAGCCCATGTGGCACCACTCAAGTCTCACTTTACTGGGATTTCTCCACAGCTTTTCCTGCCCGTTTCTTCCTCTGGGATGTGTTTGTGTCCCAAGGGAACAGCCCCAGCTCCACCCTCTCCTTTAGGAATGAAAACCTTGGAGTTGTGTCATCTGCAACCCAAAATCAAATCCTCCACAAGCCCTGGGAGCCTGAGCATCCCTGCCCTGCTCCTTTCCCACTGAAACTCCTTTTCTCCAGGCTGGAATGGACAGGGAAGAGGAAGTGCAGCACTTCTCCCATAAAAACTTGGTCCCTTCCCACTGCTGGACATTCCTTTTGCTGCACAGAACTATGGACACACCCTGGGAATTGGGATATTCCTCCTGTGCTCCCTCCTCGTGCCCAAAGCTCTCCCACCTCCCCATTCCCCTAGTTTTAACCTCAGGAAAATGAACTAGAATTTTAAAAAGGAGGATGGAGATGGAGGCATGGATGCTCTCATTGCTCCTAAATCCAGCTGCAAGAGGAATATTTGAAAACCCAGGTGCTGATGGTGTGGGATAATCATGGAAAAAGAAAACTTTTCGAGGCAAAGACCAGCAACCAGAGTGTTGTAATTCAGCTTTCTTTGTTAAAAAAACAAAACAAAACAACCCAAAACATAGAACAACCCAAACATTGAACAGATTTGTTAAACCACAGACATAAAAGAATCAAGAAATACTACCAAAAAAAAAAAAATTACATTGCAAGAGACATCTTGTTGTCCAAGGCCATTGGATTCAGGAGCTGCTGGCTGCCCAGCCCTCAGTCAGGGGATTGCTGTGCTGCCAGGAACACAAACATTGGGAATACACAGCGCTTATTGGAGAAGAATTAAGACTAAAAGACATTTACCCCTTTCAAATAAATATAGTGTCATCTACAGCAATATTTAAATTAGTAAAACAGGTTTTTTAAAGCAACCAAATATAACAAAATCGTAAATCAGGTTCAGGTTTCCTTGTGTGTGTTAAGAGCCTTATTTTTTCTGTGTTAAAAAAAAAAAAAAACCAACAAAAATACAAAACAAAGTGTCTCTGACAAGTGAGATTCTCCACCAGGAGTGAAGGTCACCCTCACTTTGTTCTGAGGGTGGGAGCGAGGTCTGGGAACCACTCAAGATCCTCCTGCTCCAAGGATTTTGGTGGGACATGGACCTCCCCTGTCCTCTGAACAAATCAGGAGTTTTCCCTGTGCCTGCCGTGGATCCCAGCACAGCCTCACCCGGGATGAGGGAGAGCTCCTGTGCTGGGCTGAACGTCAGCCCTGGGGAAGAACTCAGGTGTAGCTATAAAGTCTCTTTTAGGCAGTTTAGAAATTAATTCAGTGTTTAAAAAAATACTTTTTATTTTTACTCATTAACACTTCCACAGCTGGAGGAAGCAACGCCCCTTTTTCAGGCAAGGAATAATTCTCTGGATTTGGGATCCTTGGGATCACCGACCCCAAGCCACGTTTCCTACCACTGCATCACCAAACTGGGAGCTCTTGGTTGCACCAGCAGCATCCCCCACACATTCCCAACCCAATTCCAGTTCCAACTGGGAAGAACTTGAGCCCAGGCAAAGCCAGCACAACCATGGGTGTAACTCCTCAAGGAGTCACCTGGAATGAGGAGCCCCTGGAGATTCCCTCAGCACTGAGTTCTCCAGGATGTCCTGGCAGGGATGAGGGAGCAGATTCCCATCCTTGCAGAGATAAAGGAGCAGATTCCCACCCCTGCAGAGATAACAGAGCAGATTCCCACCCCTGCAGGGATGAAGGAGCAGATTTCCACCCCTGCAGGGATGAAGGAGCAGATTTCCACCCCTGCAGGGATGAAGGAGCAGATTTCCACCCCTGCAGGGATGAAGGAGCAGATTCCCACCCCTGCAGGGATGAAGGAGCAGATTCCCACCCCTGCAGGAATGGATGAAATAGGAGATTCCCATCCCTGCAGGGATGGAAGAGCAGATTCCCATCCCTGCAGAGATAAAGGAGTAGATTCCCACCCCAGCAGGGATGGATGGAGGAGCAGATTCCCACCCCTGCAGGATCTCCCTGCTTGGCAGCCAGGCGTGGCTGGCTCTGGCTCATGCCAGAGCTCGGGATGCTCCCAGGGCTGGTACAAGGCTGGGATTCAATCACAGCCAGAGCTCGGCACCAGCCCAGAGCCACCCTGCCCTGGGGCTGCCCTTTGCCAAGCTCCAGGAGCTGCTTTGTTCCAGCCCTTTCCCAATTTCTTGTCATGAGGTTGCAGAGTGGATGGAGGAAGAGCTGGCATCCCAAGGGAACAGCCCCAGGCAGCGGGGGCGTTGTGTAAGGACAACGTTTGGCAGTTTCTTGATGGATTTGTTTTGTAATCTGATTTTCTAGTAAAGCCCGAGAGCGCCGTGGCCTCGGCTGAAGGCACAGGTACCTTCCCAGAGTGAAACATTCCCTGGGATTCCCTGCAGCCAGACCAGGATTCTGCCACTGGGAGTATCTCTGCAGGGTTGGGAATCACAGCTCCAGGGAACAGCCCCACTGCCCAGACCCACCACGGAGCAGCCCCTGGAGGAGCCCGATTTATTCCCTTGCCCGAGCCACCCACTGGGAGAGGACTTGGACAAGAACAAAGCCACTTCCCAGGAGTTTCAATCCAGCTGAAGGGCCTTTAAAGTTTGTTCAACTGTGCCAGAGTCCCTTTGAACTCTGTGGCCACCAAGGGGGCCACTCCAAACAAAAGCCTGTTTACCAGAACATGGAATCTGAGATGGAAAACACTGCAAATTCTGCAGGAAGTTTAAAAAAAATCATTAAAAATCCACCAGGATGACATAAATTACCCCTGGATTTTGCAGGGCTGAGCAGGGCTGGTTCCCCTCCCAGCTGGAGGAAGGGTTCATTTAGAAAAGAGGAACCCAACGGGTAGGGAAGTGCCTGGCCAGCAGCTCCTGCTGTTTAGCAATCCCTGCAGGATGCAATGCTGTGAACACCCCAAACAACTGCCAGCCTGGGAGCCTGAACTCAAAAACAGCCAGAGAGGAGCAAGAATTGGAAGCTGGGGTCAGTTCAAGGAGCACGGGATCACGGCACAGCCACGGCGCCGCTGTTGGGCTCCGTCACCTTCAAGGTCTTTCCCAACCTGAATTCCATGGACAGAACAGCTCCAGCTGGACTTGCAGGGAGCTGTCAATGGAACAGATCCCTGTGGAACCTCCTGAGGTCACTGTGGTTTCAGGGTCCTTGTGGGGAGGGTCCATCTCCCTCCCTGCCTGACCACAGGCTCCAAAGAGCACAACAGAAAAACAACAGGAAAAAATCCCATCTCCAGTGCTGGGAAGGATGGGAAACTCTGGGAACTCTCTGTTGCTCCCCCTGCCCTCCCTGACACATCTCACTTTGTGTTTGAGGAAAACAAGCAGCAAGGCCTTTCCCAGGGGTGAATCCTCCCTTTTCCATACCCAAATCCATCAGAACAGCACAAGCTGGGGGCAGATGTTGCTGATCCAAGGGAAAAGCTGCCACGCTGGACAGCAGAAGCTGTGGCAGCCGTTTCCACAATTGCAGAAACTACTTTTTGTCTTTCCTGTCTAAAATGAAATTCAGTTTTACCCCTTCCCTCATTATCTCCCAAACCTCCAGGCAAAACCAACCCAAGCTCTTCCAGCTGCATCACCACGTTCTGGTGGAGGGCAGCTATGGGGGATCAATGACTCCAGGGTTAAAAAAATCAGCTTTTTGGCAGATCAGCTTTGAGACGTGAGCTGTGGCTGACCAAATTCAGCCTTTTTGTGGCTCTGTGCTGGTACCTGGTTCAGTTTCTTCCTAAACCTCTATTGCCAAGGAGATGCTGATGAGATGCCCACGAAGGTGGGATCAGTGCCAGAGCCTCAGGTTAGTACAAGAAAAAATCTTCAGCAGCAAGTGAGAAATCATGGAAATCCACAAAAAGCAAAGCAAGCCAGTTAAGGATTTAATTAAAATCCATTGATTGCTTAAAAAATATTTTTTAGTGTGACAGCTTCTCTTTAAACAGTGTGAAAGGGTCACCAGGAGCACACCGTGATGGACAATGTGTCCAAGCCAACCTTTGGGAGGTCTGGCCCCACTCCTGAGCTCTCTGTGGAGGGCCCTCGGTGCCAGCTGACTTTGGGTTGAGGTGCCTGAGATTCCAATGCCTCAATGCCTTTGCTTTGCATCCCAAGGAATTCTGCTGGTGGCTTTTGGCACTGAGAGCCCCCACGTTGAACCCAGACCCTGCAGGAGCTGCCCTGAGACCTCACAGCCAAAAAAACCTGCAGCTTGAGTGGCAGGTGACAGACTGAGGTCCCCTCTCCATGGAGCAGGTCTAGCAGGAGCTCTGACTTCCCATCACTGCTCAAAACCATCTCAGCCTTCAGCTGGAAGAAGCCAAAACTCAAATTCAGGTTTTGTGACTCATGACCTTATTTATGCCAAAGCCTCTCCATGGACATTGGATCTGAGATGCTCCAACTCATTGCACTGGCCAAAAACCTTGGGGTCTGCCCTCTGGATATTCCCAAAGCAGGTGCAAATCCTCCTGGATTAACTCAGCTCCCAGAGAGCTGGATTGGGAATCTCCACACTGTCACCTGAGCTGGATTGGGAATGTCCACACTGTCACTGAGCTGATTTGGGAATCTCCACACTGTCACTGGGAATCTCCACACTGTCAGCTGAGCTGGATTGGGAATCTCCACACTGTCACTGGGAATCTCCACACTGTCACTGAGCTGATTTAGGAATCTCCACCCCAGCTGCCATGGAATAAAGAGCTGATTGTCTCCCCTGCTCCTGCCTCGGAGCAGGACATGGGGCTGGCAAAGTGGGAGTGTGGAGCTGCACCTGGACACGGCCACACAGCTGGGCAGGAGCTGCCCCTGCCCCAGCACAAGCTGCAGAACTTCCCAGGACAAAGCCTGAGTGAGAACCACGGTGTCCCTCACGCCCCTTCACCCCAAAGAACTCTGCTACAAGGAAATCCAGCGGGAAGCGACAGCTCCTGGAGCAGCCCGGCTTCCCAACGGCCAAGTTTACAAAAAATGGGAAATAGTTCACCAAGCCACCTGCACAAAGCACGAGCACAAAGATCTGCAACAGAGACAGCAAAGCAGCTCCAGTGGGGAAAAGATCAGAATTGCAGGTGATGTCGGAGCACAGAGGCACAATGAGCAAATGGTTCAGGAACTGCAGCTTTCCAAAAGGTGACACTTGGACCAAAGAAAGCAGCGTGTCCCTAAGGGGACAGTGCTGACCTACTTGGGAACTACAGGAATTCTGGGGCTGCTCAGGCATGGGATGGCACCACCCACGACAGCAAACCAGGATTTCACATGCAGATCGTGGATGGTGCTCAGGGATCACTCCTGGAACGGGAGGGTGGTGCTGGGATCTCACCAAGCCAGACCTGATGCATGGAGGAGGATCAGGCCCAGGCTCTGCTCCTTGGAGCAGAACTCACTTTCATTACTCACAGGTGGGGAGGCCCTGGCACAGAGCAGCTGTGGCTGCCCCTGGATCCCTGGCAGTGCCCAGGGCCAGGCTGGACAGGGCTTGGAGCAGCCTGGGATGGTGGAAGGTGTCCCTGCCATGGCAAGGGTGGCACTGGATGGGCTGTAAGGTCCCTTCCCACCCAAACCATTCCATGATCTCCAGCAGCCCGAGGTGGCTCCAGCCAGCCAGGACATCTGCCCTTCTCCACAGCCCAGAGCCAGTTGGTCCCATCTCCGTGGCACATTCCAGAGGAAACACAGCAGGACAAAGGGAACAGTGCCAGACAGAGCACGGAGAGACTGCCCAGGGAATGTGCCAGGGCAATCCCCACCCTTTATTTCTCTCAGCTTTAGGGGTAAACATGGCTCCCTGAGCGGGGCCATGAGGAGAGAGAGCACAGAGCTGCTCATCCCATGCTGGATGAAAGCCTGGCACAGAAAAGCATGGAATGAGCAAGCCAAGGACTTGGCCTTCTGCTGACTGCAGCTCCTGGGTTTCTCAGCAGGACCTCCCCCCTCAGTGCTCATTCCCAGGGATGGGCACTGTGGGGAAGAGCATCCTGGAGGACTGGCTCAGCAGCAGGGTGCTGGCTTGGATCTGAGAGTGGAGATCCAAATCCAAAGGGTGGCAGGGCCCCAAGTGAGGGGCACAGCGACACTCAGATGAGGCCCCCCCACGTCCAGTGTCCAGCAGCACATGGGGGTGTGAGTTTGGGGGAGTGAGACAACATCAGCCATCCTCTGCTTCCCACCCCCCACCTGGGCCAGGTAAGGCAGCTCAGGACCCCCCCAGGGCTCTGTGGCAGCCCCAGCCCCCACCAGGCACTCTGAACACTCAAACAGGCTCCAGCAGATCCCAGAGCCAAAGCAAAGGAGCCCCCAGAACCAAGCACAGCCCTCACACACACACAGGGAGCACAGGCAGCACCCCTCTGGAACTGCCCTTTGGAATTCCTCCTCCTGGCTCGTACCAAGGACTTCTTCTGGCTGCTCTGCAGGGCTGGGAGGGGCTGGAGGGGCTGCAGGAGGTGAGCAGAGCCTTGGGGCAGTGGTGGCAGCAGGAGGCAGCTCCAGTGCCTGGGACTGGGGAGTGAGGGGTCGGATCCTTGTGTCATCTCAGAATAACGTTGTGCGTTTCCTCGAGCTCAGAGTCCCTGCTTTTCCTGCCTAGGATTCCTGAGGAACCACTTCCATCAGCTTCTGGCACAGCACGGTGGTGGAGACTGCAGAGAAAGCAAAGGAAAGGTCAGGGATCACCTCCAGCAGAGACCTGGGTCCATGAGGGAAGGGCTGAGCCCTCTGCCTCCCCACCCTGAGTCTGAGTACAAGTGGAGGCTTGAAAAATATTCCACAGATGCTCCCTGCTCCATCCCAGAATTCAAACCTCACACCAGGAGCTCTGCTCCTGCAGCAAGGACCCTGCACTGCTCCAGGCCTCCTGGCCACAGCTTCTCCTTGCCTGCTCATACTAATTGTGGATGCTCTGAATGTGAGCAGCCAAAATTGAGTCAGGAATCAGCATGGAAAATCCAAGGTGAAGCTTTTACTTCCAATTCTGAAAGCCCTGTGAGCCCCCAGCCTCTTCTGAAGGACAAGCCCACCCAAAGCCCCCTGTCCTGCACACAGGGCAGAGGCCACTGCCTGGCCCAGGGCAGGTGGGACCAAAGGGACCATTCCAGGTGTAGATTTCCCAGGAAAAGGTGCTAAACTGGAGTAATTTTATTATCCCACCCATCCAAATGCTCCTCTGCTCCCTGCTGCTCTGCTGTGGTTGGAGATCACAAACTATTCCTGCATGGCAAAACTCATCTAAGCACAACCAAGTGAGACTCAGACCAGTTGGAGGTGATCCAATTACCTGCAATATATCCATAAATCACATTTAAAGTTCCTGTGTTTCTCACTGGACATTTGCAGAACTATCACTGTCTGTTCCCAGAATATTTTCAATATTCTCCTCACAATCCTTTGGTGGAGGAAAACGATGAATATGGTAATTTACCACCCAGGCACTGCAAAAATGGCTTTTCCAGGAACTGAGCCTAATATCCAGGGTAAAAAAGTGAGTGTGGGACAGAGGGACAGAGAGAGAGATGGGGGGAAAAGAAGAAGAACAAGTGCTGAGTGCTGCTGAAAGCTTTTTTCTTCCTCATGAAACATGCAGCTAAGGCTGGGCACTTCTCCTTGCCTGCTTTTCTAGGTCAGCCCCTTGCAGGAGAGCGGGGAGGCAGCTGCTGAGCTCAGTTACTCGGGCAGCAGCAGGGATTGACTTTCTGGGCTCAGTTGTTGAGGCTCCATGTGCCAAGCACAGCCTCTCCATCCCTCCAAACACACCCTGGCCTTGTGGCAGCTGGTGGAAAACCTTGGAGCAGATACCTTAAAAATAAACCTGAGAGAAAACATCCAGGAGAGCTTCCCTTCCCTCTGCTCCGCTGCACAGAGGGGATGCCAAGGAAAGCTTTGCCTGGATCCCAAATGCCAGCACTGCCCAAGCCATGGGCTGGGACTAATTGTGGATTTTCAGCTGTCAAACTGAGGCCAGCTGTGCTCAATCCTTCCTACACCACTGGGAAGGGTTTCTTTGCTGAGCAAAGGCTTGGCCCTAGGCTTTACCAGGAGCAGAGAATTCTGCTCTGCTAACAACCTCTTTGCCAGGATTAAAACCCCCCCAAAACCATGGTATTGGTCCCAGACTTTGCCATTATTGCACATCAGGATGCATTTTGGATGCCTGGCACACATGGCAATCATCAGGATAAACTTGTTCCCATGAAAGAAGAATGGAGCAGAGCCAGGATTCTGGAAGCTCCTCCAGAGGGAGGAGAGCCAGCCCTGCAGCACAGCACTGGGAAACTTTTTGGGAGCCAAAGCTGCTCCTCCCTGGAGATACTCACAGATGCCTTGGAGAACCCACTTGGGCTTGTTTTGCCACCAGACCCCGAAGAAGTAAATGGGGATCCCACTGAGGATGATGGCAAAGCCGATCCCGCACTCCTTGGGCGTCATCCAGAAGGAAACGGCGATGAGGAACAGGCAGGCCAGGATGAAGAAGATGGGCAGGCAGATGTTCACCTGAGCAGGGAGCAAGGGACAGCTTAGGAGATGTGCCAGGAGAGGCTTTCCAGGAGTTCATCCAGCCTGGGAGGGACAGAACTATTGTTCCCCCATGGCCAAGAGCCTTTCTCAGCACCTTTTTGGACCTCAGTTCCATAATTCCAAATCCAAATCATCAGCACCAAACATCACAGCCAGCAGAGGCACAAGCTGGGGCTGTTTTCCAGGGGACTCCAGGCAGGGCACCCACCAGAGCAGCCCAGCTTTGAGAAGAAAACCCCAAAACCTAAGGGAAGAGCCAGCAAAGATTCCCTTTGGGAAGTCACCCGTGGGTTTGTTTCCCCGTGGGTGCTGCTGCCTGGCACAGACCCGAGTGTGCCATGGCATGAGGGAAAAACAGCTTTTGGGGGAGAGGCACCGGGGGCTGACAAGATCTTGGCCTCCCCCCAGACGGGACATGGGGCTGCCAAGCTGGCCAAGGACACCGGGGACAGAGCTTGGCACAGGCTGGCTGCTTTAGCAGAAAACTATTTTAGGGGAATTCCACAGGGGTACAGAGTGTTACACTGAGAGCCACAGCCCGGGACTCATGGAGAGTAATCCCACCACAAGCCCTGTCCCTGTCACCCAGAGCTCCCTCACTGTGCTGTCCCCAAGGCAGCTCTTTGCACTCCTGCATGGATTCAGCAGCAGGGACACCTCCTTTGGCTACAACACAACATTGCCCTGCAGTCCCAGCCCCTTCTCCTTGCAGGACCAGCAGCTGAGCCTCCCCTGGTGCTGGGGAGGGGTCCCCTGGCAGTGCCCACCCTGCTCTCACCTTGATGGGCCTCTCCAGCTCTGGCTTCTTGTAGCGCAGCCACATCATCCCGATGATGGCCAGGGCCACACACAGCCAGTTGAAGAAGCTGAAGAAGTTGATGACTGAGAAGATGTTGTTGGAGAAGGCATAGAGCAGGGTCATGACACACTGAATTCAGAGAAAAGGCCATTAGGAAAGGGAGCAGGCAAAACCACCTATGTTACAACACTAAACGGGGTATTCAGGGGAAATACCTGCCAGGGAAGGGATCACACTGACTATTTTTTACTTATTTAAGTTATTTTCAGTTGGTGACTGGAACCATTTCATAGGATCATGGAATGGTTTGGGTTGGAAGGACCTCAAAGCTTAAAGGACCTCTAGTCCATGGGCAGGGACACCTTCCCCTAACCCAGCTTCCTCCAGGCCTTGTCCAGCCTGGCCTTGGACACTTCCAGGGATGGGAAGAATTCAAGACAGAAGTGGACAATGAGGACATGATGGGAAGGGTCCATGTCCTGTGGGGACATGCAGGAATGGCTGTGGCTCCATTCCAGTGGGATCCCAGCCCTGATCCATCCCCCAGCCCGGCCCCAGGGCTCACCGTGAACACGAGGGACGGGACGGGGGTGAGCAGCCGGGGGTGGATCATGGACAGGATGGAAGGCAGGTGCCCCTCTCGGGATCCCACGAAGAACAGCCTGGGAGGGGACACAGAGAGGGGACACAGTCCAGTCACAGCCCTGCAGGGCTCTGTGTTCAGCACAGAACAAGTGGGGCCAGCCTGGCCCCGAGGCAGATCTGCAACACCAGTCCCTGCTCACCAGGGAGGCTGGACATGGCCGAGGAATGCAGGAAGGATGGATTTCTATCCTGCTCTCCAGGGACAGCAATTAAGTGACTCCTCAGGCAACCCAGGGATGTGTCAGAGCCGGAACCATGTCAGTCCTGCCTCTGCCCAGCGTTTCACCCCTTCCCAAGGGATTCTCATCCCTGCAGTTTCTCAACTTTCTGCTTCTCATGAAAGCCACTTTCTCAGCAGCCTCGAGCCCTGAGCCTGGGTCTGGTTCTGTTTATTGACCTCACCAGGACTTTGCCTGAAGAACAGAAGATTGACACCATGAAAGGTTGCCTTTAATCTGGTTTAAAGTCTGACTTTGTCTTCCTGCATTCCCCACTTGGCCTCCAGGCCCTCCAGACTTTGTGTCTGCCCACAGCCACTCTCTGGAGGAGAACTCCAAAGGGTGAGGAACTGAGCACAGCCTGTAAACAAAACCCACAGGATTGAGCAAGGAACCTACCGGGAAGAAGTGAAAAGAGATCCATTGACAGACCCAAAGCACGAGAGCCCAACAAAGACAGGGATGATCCAGGACATGACACCGAGGTGGTAGTTCCCAAAATCCTAAATGGGGGACAACAAGAGACATTTCACACTCACAGTCTCCCAAAAAACTCAGAGCTGCCTACAAAGAGTATTTGGAGAAATCTCAACAAATGCCACAGCTCAGTGCTGAAGCTGTGATGGAGTTTCCCATATTCCCATGTGCTGCTCCCCTTTCCTGAAAAAGCAGATTGTGGAATTGCTAAAATACATCAGCAGCCAGCCCTTCCCTCGGGGCCAGGACACGACATTTATCCACCAGCTATCGGAAAGTTCAAGACCAAATGGAAACTGTGAGGAAACTCAGACAGCAGCTCCTGCCAAGTGCTGAGTCAGGAGCTGGGACCCAGCCCTGGGGACACGCAGGGACCTGGCCCTGCAGCTTTTTGTCGCAGGCTGAGCCTGTGCTGCTCCACTGCGGGTTTGCACCAGCAATACGGGATCCATTTCCAGCCTCTGCTGTTCCAGGCCAGGCTGGACAGGGCTTGGAGAACCTGGGACAGTGGGAGGTGTCCCTGCCTATGGCAGGGGGTGGGATGGGATGAGCTTTCAGTCCCTTCCCACCCAAAACCACTCCAGGATTCCCTGCAGCACAGGCTGTGGCTGGAGCAGGGCCTCGGTCCCAAGCCAAAGGATGGAGCGGTGTCACCTGAGGGGCTCAGCTCATCCCGGGCTGGGAGATTCCCCCTGAAGCCCTGAACAATCCTGGTCAGGCTCAGTCTGCAAGGTCTGCTCCTTTCTGAAGCCATCAGGGTTCCTGACCACACTGGCATTTTAACTAATAGAAGTATTATTTTTCTCTCTTAATTAAAACAAGGAAGACACTGAGAGAGAACAATCCAGTTCAGTGTTGGTTGAGTGACCTTTCCCAATAAATAACAAGCTCTGGTAACTGATGGGCAGTCACAAGGCCAGCATGAATGAAGCTGCAGCACTGAGTGCCACCCTCACTGCTGCCCAGGATAATCCCCTCGGGATCACGCTGTTCTTCCCTGCTCAACATCAGGGTTTCTGCAAGCAGCCCTGACCAGCCTGGAACAAAGCAGGAGATGTCAGCAGTGATTCCAAGGCTGATTTCACCTGCCCTGGGATGAGTCAGGCTGGAGCAGCGGGATCTTACCACGGCCACAGCCTCGGACGTCAGCATCTGCTCGGTGCTCAGCGTGGTGAAGTAAGCCAAGTTGGTCAGCACATACACCAGCGTGACAACAGGCAGGGAGATGATGATAGCCAGGGGCAGGTTTCTAGGAAAAAAACATCCATTGTCCTGGAGCAGCTCGCAGGAGGGAGCTGCTGATCCCAGGGATCGCCGCCCTCCCGTGCTCGCTGGCTTTGAGCCACGCTGTTCTCTGGCTTTCCTGGTGTGCAGTGTCCCAGGCACACACTGCTCCCATGGGACAGGGGATATCCACAAGGGAACAGGCTGCCCAAGGAATGGGGGACTCCCCATCCCTCAAAAAACACGTGGATGTGGCACTTGAGGCCATGGTTAAGTGGTGAACATGGTGCTGGTTCACAGCCTTAAAGGTCTTTCTTCTCCAGCCTCAAGGACTGAGTGGGCCCTGAACAGCCTGGAGGCTGCAGATGGAGAGGGAAGGATGATGGCAGAAAGGATTTTTTGCATGGAGAGGCCCTGGCTGCCTGGCAAGCAGGAATCCAAGATCTTTAATTAAAAATACCCAGTGGCACCAGCACAAGGATTCTCTCTGGGCAAAGGAGCTCCCTTGTGCTGGGGGGATTCCTGGGGGAGATGGAATCTCAGGGATGCACTGGGCAGTTTTAGGCTCTACCTAAACTCAGCTGTGTGGACTGAGGGAACTCAAAGAAAAGAGTTCAGGCACAGCCTAAGTGGGTCTGTGAACAGCCTGTGTTGGTACAAATTTGCCTTTCCCAACAGTTTAATTTCATTTGTGAAGGGAAAGTGCAAAAGGAAACCCTGCTTGGTGCCACTCTAATTGCTCCAGCAGAGCTCCAAGCTGCAGGAGCAGAGTCAAATACCACAACTGCATCCAGCAGACATGAAAATAATTGCAAAATGCAGCCCCCCTTTTGCTGTTTCTCTGGGAAGGGGCGGATCCAGCCCTCTGCTTCCCAGCAGGACCAAAGCACACCCAGGGTCAGCCAGGATGGGCTCTTGCACAAGTGCCCCCGAGTCTCAGCTCCCAGCAGCTCCCAGGCACCTTCCCAGGAGCAGAAGGGATTTCTCAGCACTGTCCTGCTCTGCTGAGGGCCCCAGATAACCCCGAGAGGCACGGGCAGAGCAGGAAGCAGCTCTTGCTCAACAGGATGGGAAGAGCACGGGACAAACACATGGAGAGCAGCACAAACACATGGACAGCAGCAAAATGCTCAGTGGGAGTTGAACCAAGGCAGCAATAAAGCCCTGAGTGCTCTTTCCTGGCCCATAACTCACAGAGGTGTCAGGCCAAGGAAGCAGAGATTTCTCCCAGCGCTGATAACATGGCACGGGAGAGCAGGGAAAACAACAGCCCTGCTCCTGCAGGGATTATTGCTCCCTTTCCCTGATTCCAGGAGGTAGAAGGTCATTAATTCATCTTGTTTTCTCTTTTTCCAGATGAAGACCTTGGCTTCCTCCTCTGTTAAACACACGAGGAAGAGGCTTCCCCAAAACAGCTGCTTTTCCCCCAGGGAAGTCATGCCAGGACTCACACCTACCTGTAGGGATTTATCATCTCTTCTGTCACAAAATTCAAGTAATTCCTGTAATTTCAAAAGGACAGGGGTTAATTCTGGTTAAATAAACCCCTCCAGTTTAACTCATCTGCACAGGGATTCCAGGAGGGGCACAGGCACTGATCCTGTGGGAGAACTTAGGATGGTTGATATCCAAGGCCATGCTGGACAGGGCTTGGAGCAGCCTGGCGTGGTGGGAGGTGTCCCTGCCCATTGGATGATCTTGAAGATCCCTCCCAACCCAAATCATTCCATGATGAGGATGGCTACAAGTGGCCTCTTTTCACAGCAAATGCAGCAGCAGGTGCTCAGAGGACTGACAAAGGAGCCCTGCAGGAGCTTCAGTTTGGAATTGGAGCTGGAATTGAGCTCAGTGTGGGAAGGGAGACAGGGCTGTGCCTTACCATCCTCCATAGGCAAAGAGGCCGCTGTACAGAGCCAGCACGATGTTCCCAACGCCCACCTTGGTGCCCTCGAAGGATTTCTCAGGGGTCAGGTTTTCCACATCACCTGCAGGACACAAACCCCGCTCAGTGCCACGGGCTCTGAACCCCAAAGACCTCCAGAGAAACCTGGAGGCAAGAGCTGCTCTTAGGATGAAATTATTGTAATTATCACCCTGCTGCTTTTTGGGTTATGCTGAGCACGGGCACCTTTTCCCTCCAGTTTTCTAAGGATCAATCCAGCTGGGTTCAGCCCCAAATGATGACCCCCAAAAACTCATCTCAAGCAAGGACTGACTCCTCCAAACTTTCTCACGCTGCGACGTGCTGTCGCCAAGGTGATGTCCCAGAGACATCCTGGGGACCTTCCTGCTGGAAGATGCTTTGCAAACAGAGATTGTCACATTGTCCTCTCAACTCCAGGCTGCTGGCCTTCGATAAAGCCCCAGGATTTCCTGCACTTCCACCAGCCACCCAAACCCCCAGAAACCCAGGATTTCCTCCAGTCCCACCAGCCACCTGATAAAGCAGAGGCCTGTGGCAATCCCTTTGATTGAGGGAAGTCAGGTTCTGGGGGTTTGGATATCAGAAGTCACCTTCTTTAGGGCCTGATGATCAAAAGTTCCTGTTGTGGATCAGCTTTTGAAAGAAAACGCCAGAAATAGAAGATTTGATTGTGCCTCTGGTCCCAGCTCTCCCCGAGCAGCCCCAGGTTTATTTATTTTGCTTTCAAATGCTCTGCAGTTGTTTTGTTCCCTGTCTTTGATGGAGGGGCTGGCTGTGGGACAGGGATGGCAGAGCCATGCTCCCAGACGGAGTGCAGGGAACGTGGTGGGATCCAGAGGGGCACCTCTGCACCCTGGGGGAGCCCATGTGATTGCTCTTAGGGCACAGAGCTCTCCTGATCCCCCAGCAACTACATCACAAGGCAGTCAGCAGGGCCTGCAGCTTAACCCTTCATCCCTCGGCACTGGGCACCCAGGAGGTGCTGCTGGAAAAGCTCAGGGATGCTCCAACACCAGGAATTTTCCCTCTGGGTGGCCTCTCATCCCACCTCACTGGAAATTCTCCCTCCCCAGTGCCGCTGCTGCAGAGGCTGGGTGACAAACGTGGCCCTGGAACAACTCCCACTCATCTTCCCAGTGCTGGGGAAGAAGGATTCTTTCCTGCAGCACCATCCTGGAGCATCTGTCATTGATTGGGCTGCTCCAAAGCTCTGCCAGTGAGGTGGAGCTGCCCCGTGTGGGGGGAGAGCTCCATCTCCTCTTTCCTCCTCCTTCCCTGACCCTCCAGCTCCTGATCCTTTCCACGCTGGGCATTGCTCCCTTCTCCTTTCTCCCTCCTGCTGAATCCTGACCAGGGTAGAAAGACATTCCTTGTCACAGCATGGGAAATGCTCTCTGCTCCCCAGAGAAGCAGCATCCCTCTGCCTTTCCCTGGCTGGGAATGTGCAGGGAGATGCTGTGGGTGTGAGCTGCTCATCCACAGCCTGGGAACCCACCCAGAGTGGGAAACCCAAGGTGTGCAAGGCTCCTCCTGCCCAGATCCCAATCCCAGCTGTTCTCTGCTGGAGTCACCTCTTTCCAAGCAGCTCCTTGCACCAGGTCTTCCCTGCATCTCCCTTGGGATGTGCTGGATGTATTTGATCCTCCTCAGCAAAATGCACCAATCCTTTTTTAAAAACAAATCTGAGTGCAACAGGAGAGCCAGGAAACGCAGAGACTGATAAAAGGCTGAGTTTAACCTCAATTCCTGCCTTGCAGGTTCTGCACAGAATCCCAATTTCGCCCAGGTGAATCAAAGGGCTGAGCAGGAGGAGTGGAATGTGATCCCCTGCATCCCTCAGGCTCAGCTTTCCCTACCTCATTTTCTGCCCTTCCTGAATAATTACCAGTCTGGTTCTTTCCAGGCCTTTTGTTATGGGAATAAGAGACACATTTTATTCACAGTGCCTGCAATTAGCTACTGCAACAGCACATGGATGGACTGGGAGAGCAGGAGGCTCTCCAGCATTTCAGACACCCTTCAGGATATCTCTTCTCCAGGGTTTCAGGCTCTCCATGTTCCCACCTGAGCCATGGACCATCACCTTCACCACCCAGGAGGATGCTCCCATCTGGGAGCAGCACGAGCACCACTCCATTTCTTGTCCACAGCTGGACACCAGCCTTTCCAAAATCCTCCTTGTCTGTCACAGGCAAAACCCCCTCAGGCCAAATGTTCCTTCTCCTGAGGCGGCCAACACCTCACTGCCCTTCCCACCTCACCTTTGGAGAGCTGGAGCTCCCCAAAACCTCCCAGTGAGTTGTTAAATTTCCCATTTCTGTGCCCCAGGGTCAAATGGATTTAGCAACGTGTCAGGACACAATCAAATAACCAGAGGAGTGCCTGTATCTCAGCATCCACAGCATAAAAGAATTCTTCCTTGTGTCTAATCTAAACCACTTACCCCTCATCCCCTCAACAAGCCCTGCCGAAAAATCCCGAAATTATTTCGGTTTGATCCTAATTTGGCCCTTTGATCCAACCCCACCTAGTCAGGCAGGCCGGAGTGTGCTGGGGGAGCAGGGAGAGCGGCTGTGCTGCACCATCTCCACAAGCTCCCAGGCACTCCATCCTTCAAGCCTCGACAATTCCAGCCCCAGGCTTTTGGATCTGCCTGAAATCAAGGGTTACAAATGTGCAGGTGAGGCTGCCAAGCACGGCCTCGGGGCATCCCCAGCTCATCCCGGGCTCCAGGCACTGCCCTGCTCATGCCCGGCACCCCGGAGAGCCCGAGCCTGGTTTGAACCGGCTGTTCCACCGCACTCTGCTCTACAATTAACCAAATTAAGGTAACGAGCTGTGACACAAAGCCCATTTGCGGCTCCTCCAGCTGCCAAGACCGCGGTAATTGTGCCGGGTCAGCCGGGGCCCTGCCGCGGGAGGGCTGAGGGAGGGCCCGGCTGAGGCGCTGCGTGCCCGGGCCCTTCCTTCAAAAATGTTCATTTGCTCCCCAGTCATGTCTAGTCTGGTTTTAATAGCACAGCAATCTTCTCCTGCACAAAGCATTGCAGGATAATTAAATATTTTCAACTTGCCCCAACAGCGAGGAGAGGGAACACGGCCATGGGGAGAGGGGGCCCTCAGCACGGGGTGTCTGTACCCAGAGCCCCACAGGAGGAGGAAAAACAGGGACAATTCAGGGAACTGAGTCAGGAAAAGAAGCGTTTGCCACCTGATTAATCTGATTAACTGGATTAATCTGCAGCAGGAGGCTGCTGTGATTTAGAGGGGCACGGTGTGGCAGCTGTCCCTGCGGCCAGGGAGGATGAGGAAGGAGCCTCCCTGCAAGGCTCCAAGCACGGTGGCGTTCGGGATGCCAGGGGACAGCAGCAGCAGGGAGTGCTGTCCCTGTCCCACCCTCCTGCTCCCTCAGGATGTTCCCTATCCATCGGCTTTGGCTCCAGGGAGGATCCCGGGTGGGCTCCAGGCTCCTGTCACCGCTCCAGCCCTGTGCCAGGAGCCTTGGCTGCCCACAGAATTCCAGACTGCTTTGGGTGGGAAGGGACCTCAAAGTTCCTCACATCCCACCCCTGCCATTGCAGGGACACCTTCCACCAGCCCAGGCTGCTCCAAGCTCCATCCTGGCCTTGGGCACTGCCAGGGATCCAGGGACAGCCCCAGCTGCTCTGGGCACCTCTCCAGGCTCTGTCCCAGGGCACAACCCCAGCCAGCTCTGCCACCCCCACCCCAGTATTGTCTGGAAAAAGCTGTTTAAATGTGATGTTGTGGCTGGAAATCCAGAACTCTGCTAGGAGGGTTCTGAAAGTACCAGAAGGATGATTCAGACCTTCAGCGAGCAGAGCTTGGCTCTTAAAATGCCATTTTTAGTATTGCAGGTGCAAGGAGATGTCTGGCACTGTGGGGTTGAGACATCTGGGTGCTGCTTTCATTTATCAAATCCCTTTTGCTACAAAACATGCCTTTGGCCTCTGTATTTCTCCCTGGGGGTTATTTTGGTAGTTCCCAGTCCACGTTTTTTTCCCTGCCTTTTTTTTTTTTTTTGGGTGAAGAATCCCGTGATTGAGAGAGAGGGAAGGAAAATTGAGTCTCTCTTCCTTTCCTCCCAGGCTTGGAGCACCCTGGGACAGGGGAAGGTGTCCCTGTCCATGGCAGGGATGGGACTGGAGGAGCTTTGGGGTTCCCTCCCCACAAAATTATTCCATTATTCTACAAAAAACAAAAAGCTAAAACAAACAAACAAAAACCTCCAAAAAAAAAAAAAAAGCCTAAAAAAAAAAAAAAAAACAACCAAAAAACAACAACAACAAAAAAAAAAAAAAAACAAACAAAAAAAAAAAAAAAAAAAAAAACACCAAAACCAAAAAAACAAGGAAAACAACAACAAAAAAGTGCAAATTAAACCCAAATCTCCTGCCCAGCCTAAGCTCTGCTCTGGAGTTAAACCTGCCTGCTCTGTCCTTAACTGACCCCGTGCTGCTCTGGCAGATGCAGCTCTGCATCCCTGACAGCCCAAGGAAGGGAGGCAGGGAGAAAAATGCTGCTGCCACCAAACAGCTCCTGGAGGCACCACAGACCAGGAATTTTACAGCCAGGATAAAGAAAAGGGACAATAAATAAAGGGACAATAAATCCAATAAAAGCAATTCAATAAAATCAGTGTTAAATTCTATTTCTTTAAGTCCCAAAGGCCCAATTCCAGGTTTTTAAGCAGAGCTGCTGGTGAGAGATCACAGCAAGGGCTGGAGCTGCATCCCTGCTCCAGCTGCCTGAGGGCACAGAAACATTCCAGAAACCCTGAGGCATCATCCACAGGAAAAAAAATAGATGTCAAACATGTCTGTGATATGTTCATTTCTAGCTTTTTGACATCAAAACCTTTCCTGAACTTCCTCAACTGTAAAAAGCACAAGGGTGTCCTTAAGAAATACCCAGATTTTTTTTTACAATTTCACACCTCAGTCAGTTTTTAAAGGAAGTTTTAAGGTGTGGGTATGGACAGGACAAAACCACAAACCTCTGTGTCACATCCAGGGCAAAAATATCCCTCAAAGCTGCTGTCCAAACCTTCTCCATGATCCAGCCTCAGACATCCCACCCCTCAGCTGAGGAATATGGCCAAAAAATACCCAGCTGGACAGAAAATAAATTGAGAGAGCTGGTAAAATAAGAGAACCAAAATAAATCTTGTTTTCATAATACTGGAGGGAAAAAACTCTGATCCTCTCTATGTTTTGAATTATTTCGATTATTTAAATAAGTTATTTCTATAAGTAAGCTATTTAAATAAGTTATTTATTATTTATTTAAGTTTAATTAATTTATTTCTATTATTTACAGGCTATAACCTGGGGGCCATACACAAGATTTTACAAACCAATACCCAAATCCAGGACTTTTCAAACCACACACTTCCAGTCCCAAAAAGGCTTTTAGAAGTTTCATTCTTGGATTAATAAAATAATTTCATCGCAAGCAGCTCAAGTTCCACTGAGTCAACCTCCAAGCACTTGAAAGGCTGAGTAGGAAACCAACTTCCAGCCTCCTCCTTTGGGAAGGGCAGGGAAGGAGTGATGGGAAACAGCTGCTGACAGGGAAATGTTCTTTTGTGGGCAAAACTGCCACAGAGCCCTTTGTCCTTGAGAGCCTCTTCTGCAAACCAGGAAAAGAGCCAAGGAGAGGACAGAAAAACCCAGAAGCTGAAGGTGGGAGGTTGATGCAGAGAGATTTCTGTGAAATCACAGAAATTTCCACATTTGAGCAAAAAAATGTGGTGTTGTTGCTCCTCTGGGCTGTTTATGGATACTGAGAACACAAACCAGCAGTGGGACAGGAACCAGTAAAACCAGTTCATTGTCCAGAACATCCTGGGAATACACAACCCCATTCCCCCTGAAAACCAGCTGGGTGCAGATCTCACCCCAAAACTGCTGCCAGCTTGGATGGGGTCACCCAGCTGCTGGTGGGAAGAGTCCTCTTTGTCCAAAAAAACCAACACTGGAATGGGCACGGGGTGTGGAAATGTGGCTCTGTGTGGAACAAAGCTGGAGGACGGGGCAGTGCTCTCCCATTGTCACTGAAAATGAGAATTTTGGTGGTTTTTTTTTAATAAGAAAATGAAGATAAAAGACAATTTCTTGCTGTATCCCTGCTAAAAGCACAGAGTGACCTGGAATGATTGAAAGGAAAATGGAGCAAGGTGCAAACTGCAGGTGAGAGCTGAGGAAGGGACAGGAAAGGAGCTTGCACATTCTTGAGGACTTAGCAGAGAGCTTGGAAGTTCCCTAAGGAGATTAATAAAATCCATGATGGAGGCCAGGCAGAATCCCATCTGTGGGATTCTGGACAAGCAGGAATGGTCACCTGGGACAAATTGGGAATTTCACCCCAAGGATCCCACCCTGATCCAGTCTGGTTTGAGGGTTGGCTGCTCAGACAGGGAGAAAAGTCTTTGCTTACAGGTGTCACTGTCCAGGAATTGCTTTTGATCTCCCTGCCAGGTGGATCAGCAGGAAAATAAATTATGGAATTCTCTGCCCCGCAAGGTCTGCACAGCCACAACCACCTGAAACTGCAACAAACTTTAAAGGAAGTTAAACAACTCCTGGGACACAGGAGGGGAAGGGGGGTTTATTTAACAGGACAGAAATCCCTTCTAGGTTACAGACAGAAAACAAGGGAAATCTCATGGACTTCCACCTGAGGAAGCAGGGCAGAAAGTGGCTCAGCCTCCCCAAAAAGGCCAAAAGAACAGCACATTCTGAAGATGCAAATTAAGATTCTATCTGCAAACAAAGCCCAGTTGTAAAAATCTTCATGGTAAAATGTTAACCAACTAAAAGAGATTTATCCTTTTCCTCCTGGGAGGGAATCAGAAGGTCCAGCAGAGCAGGCTGGGGAGCTGGGCAGAGGGAGGAGCTGTGTTTTGTGATAAGCCTCAAACAATGTCCCTGTTGAGTGTCTGCACTGAGCTGGAAGAAAATAAAACCTCTGACAAAGCAAGAAATTCTGCAAAGACAGCACTGGCTCCCAGAGCTGAGACAGGAATTAGAGAGCCACGGGCACACACAGACACACCCCTGTGCAGGGACACGATTCCCTGGAGATTTTATCCCCTTTTTGCAAACAAGGACAGGACTGTTCCCCAGGACACCTTTATTCCCACACAATTTGCACCAAAAAGCCACACTTTGGTTTAACTGTGAGTTAACCAGGTTTGGAACAAACCCAGATGGGTTTGGAACAAACCATCTCCCTGCTTTGAGAGGATTTTATGGGTGCATGAAGCAAACCAGCAGAACCACCAGAAAATCTGCTTTATCTTCCTATTTTTGTCTCCTTTTCCAGGTGCCAGTGCCAGCTGAGAGCTCCAATCTCTGTTCCTCATGGGCTCTGTGTCCCCGGGTGACCCAGAGCTGGCCTGAGCCACTGCACACCTGGAACACGATGAAGGGAAACGTGCAGGGGGGTTTGTGGAAGGATTAACATGACTGGGAGTGGTTTGCACATGCAGATAATTCTCTGCGAGCAAAATGTTACAAAGAGATTTCCCAGTGCAGCAGCACCAACATTTTCACTCCCTGCAATCCCAAAGGGAGAAGCCACAGTCTCTGTGTAAGTGGGAAAGACTGTAAGTGGTTTCAGGAGCATGAAATCAAGGCTGGCAGTGACATAAAACATAAAATCCCACAAATAAAATACAAACCCCCAGCCTTTGGCAAAGCTGGAAACATCCCCCAAGCACCTGAGAGAACGGGGAGGTTTGTGAAGCTCTGGAAGCCCTGGGGTTGGACTCCTGGGCTTTGCTCCTCATCCTGCTTTACCTGCACAGCCCCAGGAGGAGAACAAGGAACAGAACTCACCCTTAGCCAGCTGCACGAAGCCCAGGATGATGATGAGAGCCAGCGCCAGCAGCTTGGCCGCAGCAAAGGCGTCCTGCACACGGGTGGCAGCTTTGACACTGTAGCAGTTCACAGCTGTCAGCAGCACTGAGGGGACACACAGGGACAAGGTCAGCACGCAGGGAGACACGCCACATGCACCAAAAATCACAAGGAATCTTTAGGTGGGATTTATGGAAGGAATTCCTCCCTGTGAGGGTGGGCAGGCCCTGGCACAGGGTGCCCAGAGAAGCTGTGGCTGCCCCTGGATCCCTGGCAGTGCCCAAGGCCAGCTTGGATGGGAGCTGGAGCACTCTGGGACAGTGGAAGGTGTCCCTGCCATGGCAGGGGATGGACTGAGATGTTCTCCAAGGTCCTTCCAACCCAAACCAGTGAGTGATTCCCTTCTGCTAAAACAAACAACCAGATCCTCTTCCCAGAAGAGAAACTCACTGAGAGCTCTGCAGCCTCACACTCCTCAGTTGCACCCTTTACTTTGGCAGCACGTGCTTTGAACAATGCCTGTGGTCCTTGGGACATGGAATGGCACTGCTCCATGCTCCAAAAGTGGCACTGCCACTTTTTCCATTGGAAAACTCTCCTGAGGGCTTGTAAATAAAAGGACTGACTGCAGCCCCCTCCAGCAGTATTTGCTTGCTAAGAAGCTCCTGCTGCCCACCAGTTGCCCTGTGGTTAATGCAACTACTGGGGTTTACTTCCAACCTTTTTTTGCCACATTCCCCCCCAGCTCCTCTGTATCCCACTCCTGCCAGCGTGACATTCCTGCCAGGAAGGGCACAGCCTGACCCAGGCCTTGATTAAAGCCTCTGCTTCTGGCTGGGCTTCACCTGCTGCAGAGCAAATAATGGCAGAGCTTTGCTGCCCTCACAAATCATTGACTATTTTGGTGCCCTGCTCCCTCCCCAGAGCCTGCTGCTTGTTATGGACACAGGCAGATGTCACACTGAGGGTGACAGTGCCCACATGCTGCATGCCCTCCCTCCAGCCCAGTGATCCCTTGCTGTCCCCTGGCTGAGCACTCACCAGCAGCTCAGGGAGGAGCAGATCCCCAGATCTCCTCCTGGAGATGGAGGCTTTTCCCTGCAGGATCCTTCCCCAGCTCCCTCTGCCCTCGTGCAAAAGCTCCTTCCCAGAGCCTGCAGCTCCTTTTCACAGCAGCTCTTGATCAGAGCCAAGCAGCTGCTCCCCAAAACATCCCAGTCCCTCTCCTGAGGGCGTGAGCTGGAGCTGTGCACCCACTTTAGAGCCCAGAGCTGATCCCAGAGTGGGTGGGCTTGAAAGCACCTCACAGATCCAGTCCCACCCCTGCCAAGGGCAGAGACACCTTCCACTACCCCAGGGTGCCCCAAGCTCCATTCAAGCTGGCCTTGGGCACTGCCAGGGATCCAGGGGCAGCCTGTGCCAGTGTCCCAGGATCCAGTGGCTTCCAGGATCATTGGCTCCTTCCCCCACCCTCCCATCTCCAGGATCTGCTGCCATTCCAACACAGGAGCACCTCAAGTGTGGAGAAGTGAGAGCTGCGTGTGTCAGGAAGGAAAGCACATGATCCAACCCATCCCACAGGGGTGACAGCCAGCAGTAAACAGGGACTGGAGATGGATTTTGTACCGTGCCCTTGGAGCCCCTTTGGGAGTGTGGCTGGGACTGAAATGACCCTGAGCTGGTTTTGGGGAAGCAGAGCCACGCTGGGGTCACAGGACAGCACGAGCTGGGCTCTGGCCAGGAGCAGGGGGGAGTGACTGTGGTGACAGATGTGCCACACACTGTCCCTGTGCCAGGCCCCTCCAGGAGATACAGAACAGGGACAGGTCTGGAGAGTTCCCAGCCCCTGGAGCAGCCCTGTCCTGTGGGGTCACAGCTCTGTCCCCACAGAGGGACACTGGGACACGTCTGCCTCTGGGGACAGGGCTAAGGGCCACGGTCAGACAGCAGCGAGCAGGAAACACAGCTTAACCAAATGACCTTACAGTGCTACAGGGGACAAGGAAACACAGCAAAAGTCCCAACTCAGCCAGTGAAAGCACCTCCGGTGAATCCTCAGGGCAGCGAGCTCTGGAGCAGGATTCCCTTTGACCAGCGATTACGACAAAAATAAATCTGCCCTTATTTACAGAGGGATATTTAGAGGATGAGCTCACCCGTCTAGAGCCACGCTGCTGCTGCTGCTGCTGTGGTGAGGACAGCCCTGAGAGGTGTGACAGTGACATTCCCTGCCCCATTTAGGCATTCTGTGTCTGTGACAATAACTGCTTCACCCCCACTTCAACACTGATTTTTAGGGGCTGTTTTCCCTGCTCTGGTTCAGCACAGAGTCCCCTGGAGGGTGGTGCTGAAAATGAAAGGCCAAAGTTTCCTACACAGTCCAAGTGTCCATGTTCAGCCCCAAAGCCCCACCAGTGCCAGATAAACAGACTCCCCAAAAATGAGAAAACACTTTGGGATCAGAGAGTAAACAGGGCTGGAAGTTTCTGCCGTGGTCACCAGTCAGAGCCCTTCCAGTCACATTTCCTCTGCTTTGCTTTTCCCCCTTTACAATAGTATTTGTCTTTCCTAAAGGAGCACAGTGGAGTTACTCCACTTCAACACCTCCAACAGAGGAATGGCCAAGAATCCCCCAGTCTTACCCATCAGGAAGAATCCTACAAACAGGATGGAAGCTTTTCCCTAAAACTCCAGGACAAATTCCAGTGGCTGCTGAGCTGTTGAGGAGGCTGGGATTTCTTAGGGCAGCAAGTTTGACTGCTTTGATCCCAGATGCTGCCCTGGCAGGCAGGGGCTGTGGGATCCTCCTGGCAGCACTCCCTCACCTCGGCTGAATCGCTCCAGGAAAAACACAGCAAAGCTGCACAGCTCCACCATAAATCAGGGCACTGATACAGAGAGCAGGCTGTGCTGCCCTCATTCCTGCAGTGTTTTCCTGAGGCTCCAGCCCCTGTCAGCCAGCAGCCAGGCAGAGCTCTGGAGTGACCCATCAGGGCTGTGCTCAGGAATCATTCGAGGAACAAGGATTTCAGCATGACCTGACGTGCCACGCCTGGCTGAGCCAGCAGCCCCTCTCCAAAGCTTTACTTAATTGGGATAATAAGTGTTAGAAAGCTGAAGGGATGGCAGATGGACAGGGGGTGACTTTTCAGAGAATCCCAGACTGGTTTGGGTTGGAAGAACATTAAAGCTCCTCTTGTTCCAATCCCATGGGCAGGGACACTTTCCACTATCCCAGGTTGCTCCAAATCCATTCCAGCCTGGCCTTGGACACTTCCAGGGATCCAGGGGCAGCCCCAGCTGCTCTGGGCACCTGTGCCAGGGTCTCCCCAACCTCACAATAACAAAAGTTTCCCCTACACTTAATCTAGCTCGGGTTATTTGTTACTCATGACTCTGGCAGGAGAGATCCTGGTTTTGCTCTCCAGGTGCTGTTCATCCCTTCACCCTCCAGAGACTGCTCCAGCCCAGCCTCATTCCAAGGCAACTCAAGCCACAGAGGGAAACTGGAGTTTCTAAATACACCAGCAGGTCTGGCTTCAATATTTCCTCTGTCCTGCAGTCCCTGCTGGCTTCAGGCATCTCACTGAACCTGCTCCACTGGCACTCACCTGCACAGCCAGGGAATTTCCCATTCCTGATAGGAACAAGGACAAACTGATTAATGTGACACCAGACCCAGGACTTTACCCACAATTCCCATTTTATGGCTGTATCCCTTTGAAGTTGCCTCCCAAGCTCTTTCCCAGACACAACTCCTAGAGGACAACAGGAAAAAGTGCAGACAGATAAATGGACCAATCCCACCTAGCACACATCCACAATAAAAGCACGGAACAACAGCTCCTGTGTGCCCGGGGAAAGGCAGGATGGGGAGAGTGAGGCTGTGCCAGAGCAAACAGTGGGAATGGAGCTGGACACAGCTGAACCTCGCCTGCCACTTCTGATGCAACAGCCCTGGCAGCATTCCTGCCCAACAGGCACAGCTGCAGCCTTCCCAGGATAACGGAGATGGACGAAGATCCAATTCCCACCTGGAACTGGCTGGGGCTGACAGGAGCGTGCTCAGTCCCAGATCCTCCTCAGCAGCTTTGCAGGTGGAATTTCTGGAATGAGCACAGGAATGAATTCCTGAGGTACTGGCACAGCTGCCTGCGGGGTCACACACACTTGCACAATGTCCCTTTTGTCCCTAATTTCACCTGCTGGGCCCGACCTGTGGTGCTGGCAGTGTGATTCCACGTACACCTCTGGAACATGGATAAATGTGTGGAAGTAGCTGCCTTTAAGGGACTAAACTCATTAACTTGCTCTTAATTCCCATGGGATTCCTGTCTGTGGCATCACAGTACTCAGTGATAACACAGCAGGTTGGGAAGTTCTGGAAAATAAAGGGAAATTGAAGGGGAAATAAAGAGAAATCCCCTCCATCAGCTTCCCTGCCAGGAAAACAAGGACTGTGAACTGTTCTTTCATGCATGACTCTGTCTGTAACTCACATTTCCAAAGTGCCTGGCCCTTGCCACTGTAAGATGATGCTCCCATTTACCATCTGCCACTGAGTGATGTTGATTTTCCCTCACAATTACTCCCAGAACAGCTCCAGCTCCTTTCCTTCTCCACCCCACAGCAAAGGCTGCTCTTTTCCCTCCACATGAAGTGCAGGTGACAGTTAATCTACACAGGACAAAGAAAAAATTAAGTTATACTGACCAGAGTGGATTGAACCCATGGGAAAATCAATTCACCAAGGCAAAAACACCCCACCAATTTTATATTTCAGTGGCTGGGATGCCACAGTGTCTCCCAAAAATCTGTGGTGATTGTTTCCAACTGCACATTCCAACATGGGACAGGCAAGGTCACAGGTAGAAAATGCTTTGGGATGCTTCAACTTGGCAGGTATTGACTGAAGACTTTGGTGCTCTGCAAGGTGGGGAAGGGAAAAAGCAGAGGAAAAACTGGAGATATTTCTGCAAGGACAAATCCCTGGAGAAACGTAACACCCAGGGCAGTCAGTCTGGGAAAGGGAAAGGCCTGGGGGCACACGAGGCTGCTGGAAAGCTCCTGGCCCCAGAGCCAAGGTGTCTATATTAAAATCTACTATAATAATCAACATCCCTGGCAATGCTTCCCAGTTCCCTTTTTATTCCTCTTCCCAAAAAAAGGAACAGGTGCATCAACAAAGGAGAAGGCAAACTTGCCCTACCAAGGAGTTTAAAAATAGGATCATCTCCAAATCTACCCTGTGGCCAAGAGCTCTGGATGTCCCAACAAACAACCCCAGGCACCCTGAACAGGTCCACACCCCAATCCCACAGTAACAGTAGGACACTGACACAGGAAAACTCCAAGGAATCCTCAGTGTTGGGAGAGGTGGCTCCTATCTAGAAGCAGGAATTGCTATTTTGACTCCTTAGAAGAAGGCTGTGATTTACTGTCAAGGTTTCCAGAGGACATGACACAGCAATTCCACCGACAGGACACTTTACCTCAGGAAAACAAACCAAATACAGGGAGAAAAGATATGGAAAAGCTCTTTCTCCCTATTTCTCCCATTCCCAGCAAATTAACCATCCCAAACTACCTCCATGCTCACCTCACAGAAGCATCTCCCTCACAGGGAGCAGCACCTGCTGCTATTTTATGTGCACAGAATTCAGCTCTGCATCCTGGCTGGAAAAACTGAATTTCCCATCCCTTGGATTGGATGTGTGGCCACATCTGACCCTGGGACTATGGAACTCTTGGGATACTCTAAACAAGTGATGCTCTTTAATTGAGGCTGACCCTGGAGGGGTTTTCCACAAAAACCTTCCCAATTTGTTCATGCCAGAGGAGAAACACCCCAAATGATCTCAGTGATAACATAAATCGTTCAAACACAGTAACATTTAATGGGATAATTGTTGTGAGAGCCAGGAGAGGGGTGCTGGAATTGCACTGGCTGCTCCCTGTGTGTTTCAAGAGCCCTCCAAGCCCTCATTGATTTCTGGAGAGTCTTGCAAGTGTCAGAGCCTGTTTTCATTAATGCTGCTCTAATCAAACACAGATTAAAAAAGCAACCTCAGCCTTGCAGCCTCTGCCATCCAGCAGGGATTCCACAGACCCCTTCCTTCCTTCCACTCCACTCCACCAAGGGCACTTTGCTGATGGAGCTTTAGCCCCTTAATCCACCTTTCTGGAGGAGGAAAAAGAAATCTTCAAAGCTTCACTCCCAGCTTGTCGTGGCTGATTAATTAAAAGCAGCAGTGCTGCAGAATGAACCCATCTCAGGCAGACAGGCCCTGAGTGTGTTTTGTGTTTGCTTTTCACCAGTTAATACCTGATGAGGTGAAAATCCACACACCTGTAAGAGCTGAGCCTGGCAGCAAATCCTTGATGTCAAACGGAGACACTCCTGCTTCCCACAGGATCTGTGCTTTCTGAGTGGAATGCTGACACTGGATATTCCCTTCTGGACAGCCTGGCAGCTACTCTTGCTTGGATTCCTTCTCTCAGCAGTGTCAGGCACTTCCACAGCAGAAGGCCTCTCAGACCTGCCTCAGCTCTGCCCTGGCTTCTGCTCATCCTTCCACTCTCTGGCTGCTCAAAACAGAAGGGACAAATGAGGAGCTCAGCAGCATTCCCTGGAATTCCAGCCCTGCAGGAGGAATGCCCAACAGCAGAGCTCAGAAGCGGTGAAGGAAGTTTAGATAAATTTTGAGGAAAATTAAAATTCCCTGGCTTTGATATTGCTGTGCTGGGGTTATTAGTGCCAGATTTGCATATCTAATTAACAAGTGAGACACAAATTCAGAAGCAAACTGTCAAATTCCTCTGACACTGAGGAGCAAGAACAAAATTAAAACAGAATATCCTGAGCTGGAAAGGATCCACAAGGATTAGTTATCGAGTCCAATCCCAGTTTTCCACTGTGGAGCAGATTTTCTTGTCAGGAAATCAGGGAATTCTAGAAGAAGCTGCGTGTGCCTCTCAGGCTGTGAGGATGTGTGGGATGAACAGCTCAGGCTGTGGAACACCAAGAACCAGCTCAGGGCTGGCAGCAGCTTCATTCCTGTCTCCCTGATCCACAGGGAATGAATTCAGTGCACCACAACCCAGACCTGGGAAGGTGCAAGCAGGAAACCTGCAAATTAACAGTGGGAAATGAGGAACATCCACGGCATCTTTAATAAATCAGTTTAACACTTTCCATCCCTGAGCCCTCTCTGGAACACACGGGGTGTACTGGTGATTTTTACTGATTTTTGTTAGGATTTATCAGCTTGAATTGAATAAATGTTCACATAAGTGGCAGCAGGAGGGAAAGAAAACCTGAGCCACTCACACCTGAGACAGAGCACAGGATCCAAGGTTTAATTCTTTGTAGTGTCCAATATTAACATTGTAGTGTAGATCGTCAAATATGCAAATTGAGCAACTAATAATTGTCCCTCCACCCACTACAGAAGGGGTAAAACTGGTTTAGATGAGCTCAGAAGTGAGAGAATTCAAGTTATTCCTAGGTTTTCACACAAATGCACAAACTCTGTTTCCTGAACTTCCAATTTTTGTGTACCAAACACTCAGATGGATTTTGTGTTAGGAGTTTTAAAGCATCAACCATCTAATCTCACAGATAAAAGAGATGCTCAAGCTTCTGAATCACCCAAGTAACCTGCAGCCTGGAAAGTCTTCAGCCACATTTTTGGGGAACATGAAATGAGCCAGGCTAAGGATGAACAGCCTGACCCCTCTGCTCCAGGAAGACTTCCCTGGAGTGGATTCCCAGCTTTTATTTGTGGCAAACACCACAGGCACTCCCGGTGCCCAAGAAAGAAGCCCTGCATACCAACTGTGTGTAGATTACAATCTCCAGGGCAGAAAATACCTATTTGTAGGTAAATTCTTCCTACCACCCACCTTGTTTTCCTCAGCACCTTCAAAAAAATTCCCTCTTCCAACTATTTTCTCCTTTCACTCAAGCCTGTGATTTAGATTCTCTTAATGCATTTAATTCACTCTCTGAAGTTCACGGTGGCAAATTCTGAACATGATTTATTCAACTCTTCAACAGCAGCAAAGTGGAAACAAACAACTTTAGCTATTCCTCCTCTTACTACAAACTGTGCAGCCAAGTGCATTTCGTGTGGAGATACAAACTTTGCAAGGAGTAGAGCTGGGACTGTTCTGCAAGGCTGCATTTTGGCTACTGTACTCCAGCCCCAGGTCCCAAATTCCTCTGCTGCTTCCCAAGCTGCTCTCCCCCATTTTGAGGTAACTCATTCATGTATGTGCTACAGCCTATGCACAAATAGGTCATTTTTTTCTACTCCAGAGCTTTTGAAAAGACTAAAAAGTCTCTCTCTGGGCAGTTTTTGCTTGAACAAAGCTGTTTGTGAGTCCTCACAAGTGTTGTGTGGCTGCCTGAGCCCTTGGAGCAGATTTACTTCGTTTATTGTTCCTGGGTCACGGTGTGGTTTTGGCACTGGGGAGATGAAAAGCCGATTCTAAAATTCAAAGTTCCAAAAATCAAAGCTGCCAAAAGCTGCCCTGCTGAAGGCGCTGCAGGATGAACAAACCTCTTGGAGCAAAGGAGACAACCCCAGACTTAACCCAAAGCATAAATAAACCAGGAGCCAGCGGTGCAAGGGGGAACAGAGCTTAAAGGAGAAACACATGGGGATGATGCAGATTTGGAGAACTCAAAGCCTTCCCTTGGCAGTTCAGGATAAAGGTTCAAGAACAAATTCTGCCGCAGGGAAATCCTAATTGTTACCAAAGGAAGGCTGGAGACTTTTCCTGGAGGAGTATAAACAGGAATGAGAGCTGGCTCCAAGGAGTTTCGTGCTGCAAATCCCTCACCAGTGAACAGATCCCAACAAGGGCAGGTCTGTTTAACCCTGCCCTGGGCTTTGAGCAATAAAACAGGAACAGAGACCCGTTTTGGGAATGATCCTGAAGATGAAAAGTCACTTATGGTTAGAAGCACGTCCTCAAAGGCTTTGCCAGATCCATCTGTGCTTGCACGGCAAAACTTTGCCATAAGGCAGCAAGAAAACCTTAAATTATATCCTAATTCCTTGGTTTTTCAGCAAGGAACACAAATTCCACGTGCATCCATGCCCCTCTCCTGTGTGTCCCTGAGGAAACCACAGTGCAGACCAGCAGCAAAGCTCGAAGATCAGACTTCTGAAAGGCAACACACCCAGCAGCAGGACTATTCCCTGACCAGTTTACAGCTCTCTTAGTTAAATGATTACATTTCCCTAATAAACACCCTCCACACAGGAAAAAAACTTGGATGGAAACCCACAAGCCTGCCCAGGTACCTTTATATTCCTAAAAATTCAGCAGGGGACTGAGAAGTTTCAATCTTGCCTGAAGAAAGCACAACACAGTGCCATGCCTGTTATCAATCCTGTAATCAGCCATATAATTTACCTCCCAAATCTGGCTCTGAGACATTTCCAGACAATATATCTTCCCATAATGACCATGTGCCACAGCTTTGGGATGCCTGAGATCCTCGGAGGGAGAAGGAATCTCACACAATCCCAGGAAAGGGCAGCAACCAACGAGCAGCCTCCTCCTCATCACGCAAAATGCAAAATACAGAGATCACCTGGCTGTGATTTGTACAGTGGATAAATGATTTATAAAGCCCTCACAAAAATTAGATCTTCTCCCAATAAAAATCTTTATGAAGGCATTAAATTCCAGTGGAGCAGAACAGATTGAATGGGAAATGAGGAGGGAAGAGGCAGGGCATGGTCCTGTACTTAAAGGATTGGGAATTTGGATGGGGTGACTTTGCAGTCACCAGAGGAACAGAAAATAGGATTTGAATGGCAAAACTGCAGACCCCAAAATAGCAAGGAGATGATAAAAAGTGCATCAGGAGAGATCTGTGTGCCCTGGCAGGGCTCTGTGTGCCAGGTGGGCACCACTGGCCCTGAATTCACCCCACCGTGCCTGAACTTCTCTGCAAGGCACCGCCCCAGAGACAGACACGACGTCTGCCGGCAGAAAGAAACCCCACAAAAACCAGGTTTTGAGCGCGGTATCAGCGCACACACGGCCGGGAAATTATCTCCTCTCACAACTGGTGCTGAAAGCAGCTCAGGGGCGTGTTCAGCACCAGTTGCTGGTGACAGATAACTATTATCCTCACCCAAAGCCGCACACCAACGTCCACACGGCCCTGCAGAACCTGGGGACAAGAGGGTTTTACCTTGCCCGGGCTCGGTCCTGTGGGAAAGCACAAGAAATCCTATTCCAGCTCCCAGGAAAAAAGCACGCTGCATTGCTCGGGAATCAGAGAGCCTCACTAGCCCACAGCTGGCATTTGGGGAATTTTCTGTTCAATTTCTTACGGGTGGGGCCACATTTTCAAAGTAGCCAAAAAAAAAACCCCAGGAGGCAGCCAGCGTAGCACAGGAGAGAGGTGCACATCTTTAGGGGAAGGTGATGGGGAGTGAGGAACCACGTGGAGTAGGACAGCAGGGACCTGCAGAGGGTCACTGAATCATGGAATGGCTTGGTGGGAAGGGAATTTAAAGGTCATCCCGTCCCATGGGCAGGGACACCTTCCACTAGACCAGGATGCTCCAACCTGGACACTTCAGGGATCCGGGGGCAGCCACAGCTTCTCTGAGCACCATGTGCCGGGACCTCCCCACCTTCCCAGGGAGGAATTCCTCCCCTAAATCCCATCGAACCCTCCTGCCTGTCAGCTGAACGCCACGAGCGGCTACTTACGGACACACAGACAGGCCACCAGCTTGGCAGCCTCGTCGGGCACGGGGCAGGTGGGGAAGATGGGCTTGAGCAGGTAGGTGGCGAACACCAGAGCCACGATGTACTGCGAGGAGGGCCGGATGATGAGCAGCTCTATCCAGAGCTTGAGGAAGGCGGGCAGGGAGCCGTACACCTCCAGCATGTAGGCGTAGTCCCCGCCGGACTTGGTGATGGTGGTGCCGAGCTCGGCGTAGCACAGCGCGCCCACGATGGAGAAGGCGCCGCACACGGCCCAGACCACGAGCGACAGCCCCGGCGAGCCGGCCTCCCGCAGCACGCCCGTGGGGGTGACGAAGATGCCGGAGCCGATGATGGTGCCCACGATGATGGCCACGCCGTTCAGCAGGGTGATGTTCCGCTTCAGGGTCACCCCCTCCGCCGAGCCGCAGGGCGATGGCGAGCGGGCGCAGCCGTTTTCCTGCGCCCCTTCCAGCATCTTCTCCGTCGCCTGCTTCTCCTCCTCCTGCGCCAGCGAGGCGGCCGAGCCGGCGGGGCTCCGCTTCTTCACGGCATTGCCGGGGGAGCTGCCGCCGCTGGCGGACATGGTGGCGGAGCGCTGGGAGCAGCGGGAGCGGCCACGCCGCCACCTTCGGCCGCCCCTTTTGTTCCGGCGGTGGGGCCGGGCTGCTTTCCAGGGGGAGGAGGAGGAGGAGGAGAGCGTCAGGAGGAGGGCAGGAGCAGCGGGGGATGCTGCAGCGCCCCCGGGATGAGCGGCAGCCGCTGGGTGCCCGCTCGGGCCCGCATCGCTCTCAGCCCGGGCCCCTCCGACCGTCCCCGAGCCCCAGAAGGGGACAGAAGGAGACAGGTGCCACCCCGCAGCGCGGCCCCGGGTGGCACTCGGTGCCCGCAGGGGAGGGGAGGGGAGTCAGCGGCGCTTCTCCGCCCTGCACGGGGCTGTGCGTTCGGTGTGCTCTGTAGGGGAGAGTTCCTGTAGAGGAGAGCGCGTCCCTGCCTATGTATACAGACATGTATGTGTGATATACAGAATATATAGACATGTGCGTGTGATATACAGACATGTGTGTGTGATATACAGAATATATAGACATGTGCGTGTGATATACAGACATGTGTGTGTGATATACAGAATATATAGACATGCATGTGTGATATACAGACATGTATGTGTGATATACAGATGTGCGTGTGATGTACAGACATGTGCGTGTGATATACAGAATATATAGACATGCATGTGTGATATACAGAATATATAGACATGTGCGTGTGATATACAGACATGTGTGTGTGATATACAGACATGTGTGTGTGATATACAGACATGTATGTGTGATATACAGAATATATAGACATGTGTGTGTGATATACAGACATGTGTGTGTGATATACAGAATATATAGACATGTGTGTGTGATATACAGACATGTGTGTGTGATATACAGACATGTATGTGTGATATACAGAATATATAGACATGTGTGTGTGATATACAGACATGTGCATGTGATACACAGAATATATAGACATGCATGTATGATACACAGACATGTGCGTGTGATATACAGGATATATAGACATGTATGTGTGATATACAGACATGTATGTATGATATACAGACATGTGCGTGTGATATACAGACATGTATGTGTGATATACAGACATGTGTGTGTGATATACAGACATGTATGTGTGATATACAGACATGTGTGTGTGATATACAGAATATATAGACATGTGTGTGTGATATACAGACATGTGCATGTGATACACAGAATATATAGACATGCATGTATGATACACAGACATGTGCGTGTGATATACAGGATATATAGACATGTATGTGTGATATACAGACATGTATGTATGATATACAGACATGTGCGTGTGATATACAGACATGTATGTGTGATATACAGAATATATAGACATGTGCGTGTGATATACAGACATGTGTGTGTGATATACAGACATGTGTGTGTGATATACAGACATGTGTGTGTGATATACAGACATGTATGTGTGATATACAGACATATATGTGTGATATACAGACATATATGTGTGATATACAGACATGTATGTATTATATACAGACATGTGTGTGTGATATACAGGATATACATACATGTATGATATATAGGATATACAGACATGTATGTGTGATATACAGAATATACAGATGTGTATGTATGATATACAGGATATACAGACATGTGTGTGTGATATACAGAATATACAGATGTGTATGTATGATATACAGGATATACAGACATGTGTGTGTGATATACAGAATATACAGATGTGTATGTATGATATACAGGATATACAGACATGTGTGTGTGATATACAGAATATACAGATGTGTATGTAGGATATACAGGATATATATACATGTATGATATATAGGATATACATACATGTATGATATATAGGATATACATACATGTATATAGGATATACAGGATATACAGACATGTATGATATACAGGATATACATACATGTATGATATACAGGATATACAGACATGTATGATATACAGGATATACATACATGTATATAGGATATACAGGATATACAGACGTGTATGATATACAGGATATACAGATGTGTGTGTATGTATATCCTGCCTCTCCCAGCCCCATCCTGCCGTGTTTTTCCATCCCAGTTCACAAGCACAGGGCAAGGCCCCGGCGCTGCATCCCCTGCACCTCTGCAGAGGCGCTGCGGGAATCAGCCCCTCCTGGCAGACACCAAAATCGCCAAAAAGGCTTCTCTGAAACGTTAATGAGTCACCAATCTCAAATCTGCCAGATGGCAAAGTCACCAAAATGCTTGTTTGCGAAATGAAAATATAAAATAATTCAGCCATCTGGCAGTCGTGCGGGCAAAAAAGGCAATGTGTGCCTCTCTGAAGGCAGAGGTTCTGCATCCAAGGAGAATCACTTGGGTACTACAATAACACCCAAGGAGCCAATCCTTCAGCAAATTCTGATTCCCTCTTGCCCTGGTGGGAGGAGAGGAGCTCAGAGGCTCCAGCTCTGATTGCAAACATTCCCTCTGAGGGTGGAAGTGGTACCTGTGAGGAGCTGCTTCCCAGGCAGTGCTGTCACACGAGGAGTGGTGCCCGAGCTCCAAACCCAAGGCTGGTTCATCCTCCTGGAGCTCTCCCTGTGCACGGTTCAGACAGGCAGGAGGTGGGCTGGAAGGTTTTCTCCAAGAGAACTCCAGGGAAACGTGAGATGGACATTCTGGGGGGAAAGGGCACATTTCAGTTACATTTCATTTCCATCACAACCACTTCCAGCCATTCCAGAACCCCAACCAGCCCAGTCCTTGGAGCACTAATCCAAACCTGACATCTAGTGGCTGCTCAGGGGCTCAAACATCTGCTGCTGACTTTAGGTAAATATCCAAATTCTGGAAGAGAGCAAAGACAGAAATCACCTTGGCAGTAAGCACGTTCCTCCAGTTCTCAAGGAGAAATGGAATCCTGAAGAGACTGAAAAGACTCTGACAATTAATTAAAAATAAACCACAAAACATTTATCACAGGTTTTCTGTAACCCCAAAAGCCTTTTTTTCATTTACTAGTTTACCATTGCTGGCCATTTTTGTTACTGCATGTCATGATTTATCCCAGGACCATGAAATCAGGAAAATAATCAGATACTTACAACATGTGGGATTATCCCTGTGCCAGCCTTGTTACATCAGGATGCAGCAGACAGGACTGGGATTGAAATTAAGTATTTGCTTCAGGTGTTTTCAGATGAACACTCAAACTCAGTTATATATTTGGGAGAATAAAATCATGTATGAAGGGATTTACTTCTGCAGTGCTCCAGGCCAAGTTGCTCAAGGCCAATAATGACCTAGAACCAGGATCTCCTGAGCTGGAAGGGACCCACAGGGATCAAATCCAATTGCTGGCCCCAAGAATCCCACCATGAGCATTTTACACCTGAGATGAACCCACACAGACATTTCCATGAACTCCCACAAGAATGGGACAGAGTTATCCCGTTCTAACTCTTCCAAAAAAAGGGGAATTTCTTCTGAGGACTGGAAATCCCAGGCTCCAGAGGCCGCGGGACAGCAGCCACTGAACTGCCCTGTTCCAAGCCAACCTCGTGCTTGACTCTCTTGCAAAGTATTGCACGGGAGTTCATTCTGCAATTGTTTTTCCATTTGTATCGCTGAGAAAACACCAGCCTGGCACTGGGGTGTGTTCCCCCAGCCGGTATTTTCAAAGCACCTGCCAGTGCCGGGTGTTGTTATCAGCCCGGCCCCGAGCATTGCCTCTCCTCAGGCCCCCAAGCTCTTCCGCAGGATCTTTGAAGACTATTTGATTATCCCATCAGCTCTGCATGTGCTAACACTCAGAGTCTGGCACATCAAAAAGGAGGAGGGAAGGAATGATTTGTCAGAAGCACAAACAGTGAGCAGGAGCAGGAGCAAATGGGCCATTTGTGAGGAGGGATGGGGATGTTTTGAACCAGTTACTTGGAAAAGCTGCCTTGATCCAGCCACCCTGCTGGCAGCAAATCCCCCATTTCTTCAAACACCTCAGCTGTGCTGATTAAAGAGCTCAGAGCTGCTTTTCCTGGGTAAATGGAAGTGGTGGCAGCTTCTAGAATCATTAAATGGTCACAAGAACAGAGCTGGCCTCACTCCTAACCCAGGCCACTCTTTCTTGAGAAGAAAATGAGCTGCCCAGCCACCAGGACACTTGGGGAAGCTTCTAGAAACATTACCTACAATTATTTTAGGGGCGTTCCTTAACCAGGAATGGAATCTCCTGTTTTTCCTACCAAAAGAAAGTTCTTTGGATTAATCCAGCTAAACAAAACCTGTCTGGGTGACAGCTGGACTCCAGGTGTGGCTCAGCTGTGAGACAGGAATTAACACTTATTTCACCCAGTGTTCAGGAATCGTGGGATGGTTTGGGATGAAGGGACATTAAAGCTCATCCAGTTCCAACCCTGACACCTTCCACTGTCCCAGGCTGCTCCAAGCCCTGCCCAGCCTGGCCTTGGACACTTCCAGGGATCCAGGGGCACCCTGAGTGAGGGCCTCCCACCCTCACACGAATGATTCCTTCCCAATACCTAATCTAAACCCACTCTCTTTGATCAACTTTTAATTGGCATCAGTGATTTAATGGACTTCAAGGGTTTTTCAGGGTTATTTGACAGCATTTTTGTAGCCACAAGCACCAGCTGAGTCACACCACACAGCTCAAGGCTCAGTTTTATGACAGGACAGAGGAAGGAGCTCAGCTGACAGGTCCAGCTGAATGGGCAGTGGAGGAGTTCAGGAAAGATCCTGAAAGGCTGGAATGCTGCTGGAGATGGCCTGTGGCATCTGGCTGGGCGTGACCAATCATGGGATCCCCTTCAGCAGCACACAGAGCTCTTTGTGCTTTCATTCTTACACAGCTCAGCAGTCTTGCAGAGCTTGGATGTATCACAGAACATCTGACAGCTGATCAGACTCTGCTCCTAATGAACTGGGGCATTTCCAAAGAGGAATTCTAATCTTTTTTTGACAGGAAATCTGACTTTTTTTTTTTTTTTTAATTGAAAAGATTAATTATACAACGAGATACAGGCATGGGTTTCTCTGTTCCTTTATTGTAGTTGCACACTAATGTAACAGTGTAAAATGCAGCTGAAGGGTTCTGTACATTAGGGAAAAACTCTGGGGAAGGGCCTGCATCCCAGGAAAACACAAAGCATTCCCTGTTCCAGGTCCTGTCTGCAGACAGTGATTTCAGTTATGATCAGACAGGTAACACACATTAAATACACAACATCATAAAGGCCACAAAAACGAGATGCACAAAGAAAAAAGAAAAGCCAAGATGTGTCAGGAAATACAAGTTAAAACATCCCAAATTGAGGCATGAGGGGAACCTTCATGCAAAGCAGAATTCCAGTCCTCTAAAACCCTGTGGAGATCAAAGCAAACTCCAGTTCTGGAGCTTCCAAAACCAGGGGAGACCCTCCTGTCGTTCCTGACAGAAAAGGCAGCACAAAAGTGGGCAGGAACACCTGAAGAGTGAAAGTTCTGGAATGCAGGAACTGGGATCAAACATTCCAACCTCAGAGGAAGTTGTTCCCACTGTGGAGTCACCCAGGACAAGGTGAGAGCAGCATTCCAGAGGAATCCTGAAAGGCAGCTGGAATCAGACCAGCACAGACCTCCAAACCTTCTCTTCCCTTTGCAGGGAGTTGTCCCAGAATTATTCCTGTGACAGTCTTTAATTCCTGGGTCTTGCTGCCCCAGGAATGCCTCCCAGGGCAGTATTTACTAATAAAGTGACTCTTTTGCAAGGAAAATACAAATATGTGCTTTGACCCTTTTGTACTCTGCCACCCAAAAGAGCCCAAAGATTCCTTTTTAACTTAATTGTGCAAAATCAGCTCTAACCCAACAATCAAATCATCTTTCCACACAGAACTGAGAGAATAAGGCACAGGAATTCTATCCCATCTCTTGATTTAAACACAATTATTTTCTCCCAAGTTTACATTCACAAGGTCAATAAAGTCATTGTAACAGAAAATTAGAATTGGAAAAAAACAAACAAAAGACCCTCAGTATGTTCATTTCCAGATTAATTCCAACAATCTGCCTGCAGCTGAGCTCCTGCCTGCCTTAAGGATTTGCTAAAACACTACACATAAATGCAGGACTCAAGAAACAGCAAAATAAATGTAACAAAATCCATGTAAAACTTTTTTTTTGTAGCATAGTAGAGTTATTTTTTATCTACATTAACCCTGTTTTCCAGTATTTGAAGTGATAAGTGCTGAAATTGGAATTTCTTCATTTTATGTCAGTAATAACAGGTGTGATTTGATGGAAATATGGACACAGCTTTACTGTATCACTGGGTAATTCACTGTTCTCTAACAAAGCTTCCATGGCAATACTTGAACAAAGTAAATCTCTGTCAGAACTTTAAATAAATCTCTGTGAGAACTTTAACTGGATCACTGGGAAGGGGATATCCCACATTCCCTCTGATGGATGCAGGTGGTTCAAAAGGGATTTACACATCCAGGAGGGAAAATCTGATTGAGTGGAGCAAACCATGGAGAACTCAGTGAGTGTGAGGCTGCTACAGAACTCCAGAGCAGCTGAAGTTAAACAGTTACACCCTGGCAGATCCCTAAAATAATCTGGGTTTTGGGTTTGTTGGGAAAGCTGGATCAGCTGGTGATTCTTCTCAGTTGATCAGAGAAATCCAAAAACTCAGTGGAAATTACAAAAGCAGTTACAAAAGCTTTTTAAAAGAGCCATTCATAAATGATAAGGAGATTGATGCATCCACAGCCCAGTGCTGCTGAGACAGCTCTGGTTTTAAATAAAAGGCAACATTAAGATGTCTTTGTATTACAACTTTTTCTATTAATGAGTAGAAAATATCTGAGCTGCTGCCATCTTTCTCCAGTGTCTGCAAGAACAGCACTGAATAAATATCTCAGATTTAATGACTGGATCATAATTATTATATATTCAGGCAAAAAGTAAAATAATTCTTTTCCTGTTCCCTGGACTGTAGATATTCCTTCCAGCTTTGTTTTGGAATGTATCATTCTGCAGCAAAATCATCACTGATGTGGATTTGTAGCCAAAAATCTGTGTGATGATGGCAAAGCCTGCAGAGTTCAACTGAGATCATGGAATCAGAAAATCATGGAATGGTTTGGGTGGGAAAGGACCTTAAAGCTCATCCAGTGCCACCCCTGCCATGGCAGGGACACCTTCCACCATCCCAGGATAATCCCAGCTCCATCCAAAGGGAGATGGCACAACCAGAACAGAAATGTTCCCCCAGGCAGGGAGGGCTTGGGGGAAGTGGTGAAAGCAAAGAGCTCCACTGAATTCCCAACAGGAAAAATATCCTACACTGGGATAGAGGGAGATTTCCTTCCTTTCAGCACCCAGAGTCACTCAAATGAAGAGGCCACATTGCAGGGGACAAAGGCACAACTGTGGCACCAGAACAGCAGCCTGAGGTAGAGCTAGTGAGGAAGGAAAAGGCAGGATCTGGGCACTCAGCTGGTTCAGCATTATCTCAAACCCTTAAAATCATCAGGGTCACGCTGGAAAGTGTTAAAGTGCTTTGAAACTGAATACTTGGACTTCAAAAAAAACCAAAGTACCAATTGGAAAGGTTTGGATTTAGCATTGTGGCTTCACTGAATCCCACCAGGAATCAGAGGGAGGAAAGAGACTCGACCCATGGAGATCACAGACAGAGCTGCTCCTCATCAGAAATGTGGTGCAGGAATTTAATCTGCTAAATATAGCAGAGCATGAAGGGCCAGAGAGAAAGGTGCCCGAGAGAAAATTAGGTTTAGTAGGATGTGAGAGGTCAGTGATCCCCGGGGCTCCTGGGAAAGGCTCGGAGCTGGCAGCTCACACAGCAGCTCTGCTTGGTCCACAAATCAATCCCAACCCCCACTGGACCTTGTTACCATAAGGTGCAATAAAAACAAACTGGTCCCCACTGCTCCTGAAGCTGGGTAAGTGTTTTTATAGGAAAATACATCTCAAGGCAAAACTTTGAAGAGAGCACTGGTGCTCTGTGAGTTACTGAAATAAAAGCCCTTTCTCAGTGCTGTGTTTTGTCCACACTCTCCTAGCACTGGTTTGAGGAATTGGTTTGGGTTTTTGCCCTCCTAATCCCACTGGGAGGGTCAGCTGGGCCTTATCTAATCTTGCCTTCTGTTGATGTGATCAGTTTCCTGGCATCAACTGGACATTTTCACTTAATTTGCTGCTCTTGCCAGTCTTGAGGTACTGGTGAATTCTCTTCTCCTCCCTTCTCCTGATAGATTATTAACACAAACAAAAGCTGCCAAAGCCAAAAGCTTCTACTACAGTTATTAAAAGGTTTTAGAAAAAGTCTTCTGGCTCCTGGTGTAGTTACAGTGGGCATTCTGTGGCACCCCTATCAAACATGGAATGTCATTTTTATCCTTCTCTCATCCAAAGAGAAAGGAAAAAGGTAAAATGTCTCTGGGACAAGCTAGTTCCCTTCCAGCTCTTTTCCCAGACATCAAACAATTCCCCAAAAGGACCAGATCAGTCCTGTACTGATACCAAAGTACTGATATTTTTCTTTTTTTCCCACTTCCTGCTTCTTAACATTTTTTACCCAGGATTATTAATTCATGCAAGGCACTGAAAGAGCATTTGAAGAAACCCAGAACAATTCAGAGCAGGAGCAGGGGACCAGCTCTCCTATCCTTATTTTTAAATGTCTTAGTAATTCCTTCTTGACCCCTGCCTCAGAACGATTCAATTCGTTAAGGGTTAATATTACTCACTTCATAAAAAAAAAAAAAAAGCAAAACTAAGAAACCCCACTGTTACTTTGTTTTTTTGAGAGTTTTAAAGTTCTTCTAAAAGTTTCTTATGCCTTCTGATGTTGACATATTTCTACTGAATCTTCTCACACCGTTCAATGAAATAATGATTGTTTTACATTCTTCTTTGTAAGTAGAGAGAACTGATAGACTGTTAGCTTAACCAGTGTAGTTGGAGAGGTGGGAATTTCACCCTCCAATCCACTGCCACTTTTACTATTCTACAGAGAGTGGAGCCAGAAAATAAAATCCTCTCTTTAAGTTCTTTTCTTTCCCCTTTTCACATCTAGCGTCCGTGTGCGAGTCACTTCGTGTCGCAGTGCAACACCCCACAGCTTCCCTAGGGACAGTCAAGGAGCACTGGCAGTGGAAGGGCACGGAGGGAAGGAGAAATGCTGGAAAATGCTGTGCAGCCCGGGCTGGGGGTGCTGTGCAGCTAGCTAGGGGCTGAGCTGGGGGCGGAAGGACGAGCGCACGGTGCGGTTCATCAGCGGCTGCAGCGGGCGGAAGTTGTCCACCATCCTCCTCTCCTCCTCCCCGTGCGACGTGAACAGCAGCGTCCGAAAGGCCTCCAGCTGGGAACCACAAACGGCCACGTCAACTTCCCAGGAATCCCCCCCACACTTTGGGAATTCGTGGCAAAACACAGGAGTTTATTCTTGGAGAGGGAAGTAAAGTCAAAGGTAGCGCTAGGTTTGTGTTCTGAGGGGTTTTAGCACCCACACTGCTGGTAAAGATTGTCCCGTTATCCACACCAGCATGAGAGAATTATCAGTCATCTGCCATCCTTATGGAAATTAAATCCCAAATGTGGCACACCTGAGAGAGCAATTTCCACTCAAATGCTTCATCCAACCTCCATTTACAGCCTCCCTGGCACCCAGGAAAGAGGGAGCCCCAAAAATCCCCAAGTTGTTCTCTCACTGATTTATAATTGGGATTACAATAAAGCAACAGCAGATCAGCTTTTAAAGCTTACAAGGCCATTCCAATGGGAAGTCCTTGCTATGAGAGTAAGGAGCCAAGAAAAAAAGAAAAGATGAGAATAATTTCAATTTAAAGGAATGCCACATTATGCCTGCAGTTCTCTGTTAACAATCTCCATGTCACAAAATCTTCCCTTTTTCCCTTCCCTCCACAAAAAAAAGGTTGCATCATGCCAAGGAGAGCAAGATTATGAGAATTCCAGTAAGTTCCTAAAACTCCCCAAGTTTTCAAGGGGCAGCTTCCAGAACTGTGTATCACAGATCAAGATAAAACTCTTGAGAATAGATGGAAAAGTTGAATAAAGCTGGAAAAACATCTTGGAGAGGTCTTTCAGTATTAGTGGCTGTTAATGCCAGGATTCCTCCCCAAATCCTGGGTTGAAAGTGTCACAGGTCTCTGAAAACACAGAATTTTTGTGTTTTCACAGAGAATTACTGGTAAACAACTGGTTCTGAGCATCTCTGTGGCAGCAAGAGGTGTGATCTGAAAGGAAAATTGAGATTTACCTGATCCTCATCCACCTCGATTGGCTTCTTCTTAATGATCCACGTGACTGATTCAGTGAGGGGGGGAGTGGTCAGGGAGCCAGCGTAGGTCCAGTAATCAGGGCAGGAAGGGATCAGGCACGAGGGATCAAAGACATCAAACTCGATCACAGTGTCCTAAATATTAGGAAAAAAAACCTATTTTTAAGGATGTTGTTTTGAGAAAAAACTGACAAAGCTGAAAAAGATCTTGACAGTGAGGTTAAAAACTGTGTTATGTGTGGGAAAAGGGGTGTTAGGAATATTAGTTATGTTGTTATTTTAAATCCCTCAAAATTGTCTAGAATTGGGGTTGAGGTGTAAGGGCAGATAAAAGTTAAATATTTTCTGCTGTCTCCCCACAAGCCATTAAGAATTCAGTGCAAAAGAAACAAGGAGTGAGAAGGATCAACAGCCTAAGGCTGTGTGGGAGCTGGATCCAACCAGGAAAAAGAGGGAATAAGTGGTGGAATAAGTTCAGGTAGCTGTGCCAGATCCTTAAAAGACTGCAAAGAAAAAGTGTTTTACTTTTCACCATGTGATTTTAGGCATCAGGAAGAGGACTGAAGTTTTATTTAAATCAAATAGTCCCATCTCCAGAATGTTCATTCCCACATATGGGATATCAGACATAATGTAGGAGCTTCAAAACCCAGGATTTCCCACACAAACATTGCTCCAGGGGGATTTTCAGGATATACTGGGAGATCTTGGCTTATTTTCTTTTAAATTCACATGCTGTAAGTTATTATATTGTCACAATAGATGTATATTCAGATTTGGAGAGGTCTTCTGGCACTTAACTGACGTGTTTGGTGTTTATCTGGCAGAGCTGTCACTGCTCTGATATAAAAACTTGTTTTATTTGCATTTTAAAAACTCTTTCCTGTGAGAAGTAGAGGCACAGCGACTTCAGCTGGATGAGATTAGAAGCTGAAGAGGTCGATGTGGTTTTTTCCCTACTTTCAGAAGAGAACAAGAAATGCTTCTGTCAGAGACTCAGCACTCCCTCTCCTGGCAGGAGCCCGCCAGGAACGATCCCATTCCCCCAGCAGAAAATTCAGTGTTTATAAAAAAGCAAATGACCTCCTCAAAGATCAGACAAAAATCAAAAAGCCTTAATCCCACAGTAAATAAACCCCCACTTCAAGCATGTCCTTGAAAGGAGAAAAAATCTCAAGAGCAGCATTTCTTCAAGAGGCTTTGAAAGCTTAAAGTATCCAATTCCTCCTGAAAAATCAGCTTCCCTTCCCACTCCCAAGGTGTCAATCAGCTCAATTTTACCCCCTCGGTAAAATTTAAGGAAGAAAGTTTTTCTGGGTGTTTTGTGGTTCTCCAGGTGTTCTTTCTGCTGGGTGACAATGGGTGGGACACCTCAGAGCACTGACCTTGTGTCTGACTGCTGGCAGGGCCTCCACCAGGGTCTGCAGCCCCTCGTGCCGTGCTCCCAGCTGCAGGGACAGGGAGAACCAATAAGCTGATCAGTAATCAATCAGTTCTACCTATCAGCCTTAGTATTCTTTCATAACAACAACCACTGAATGTTTAGGGTCGGAAGGGAGCTCTGGATCATCCAGCCCAAGGCAGGGGCAGCTGGAGGAACACATCCAGGTGGGTTTGGAATATCTCCAGACAGGGAGATTCCATATCCTCCCAGGGCAGCTGTTCCACCCTCAACAGAAAGCTCTTCACATTGAGGTAAAACTTTTTTTAGTTTCTGGCCATTGCTTCTCATCCTGTCACTGGCATTGAGCAGAGTCTGGCACCATCCTCTGACACCCCTTGGGAACATTGATATGGATTGATGGGATCCCCTCTCAGCCTTCCCTTAGTGCCCTAAATTTGCTTTAACAGAATGCAAACAGAAAGACCCCATTCACAGCTGGTCCTACAGAACAAAATTACCTTTAAGAACACTCCAATAACAGCCAGGCCATTCCCTTCCATCACAGCTTCCTCAAAACTCGGGTACTCCACAGCATTCCAGTGCACCAGATGCAGCTGAAAGAGGAGTGAGGGAGAAATCAACCCCTGCACAGAGCACGGACACCACACCTGACTTCTGATCCTGGCTGCATTTGCTCCTTGGCAGGGTGAGGCACTGCAGGGAGCTCCTCAGAAACCACAGAAACAAGGACAAAGTGCTCTTGGTAAATAACAGTCCTTCCCTTTCTTTTTTGGCTTTTGCTTTAAATAGGTAAGACCCACTGAATTTCCCATCTCTAAAAGGGATTTAGTCCATGGGAGTCTGTCTCCAGGAATGCTGGCCAAAGGCACAGACAAAGTTCAGTCTTCCACCTCTTTCCTGTCTTCCCAGGAGGAGCAGAGCACCCTGCCCTCCTGAGGAACATCCTCCTGCACACAACAATCTTCCTCTGCACTGCTGACAGCCAGTACATTGAGGGGTTTTGTGTGATAAATAAATACCCCAGCCCAAAAACTTAGTCACAGTCTCCCTGTTAATGAGGATCTTGCCAAGCTGGCAGCACCACCATGAACACACCGACAGGAGAGAAACTCTCCTTAAAAATAACCCATCATCACTTGACAAATTCTTCTCCTCTGGCAAAGAACTGTGGTCAAAGCTGTCAGTTTCACATTTTCACTGACTTCATCCTTTTTACTGACGTTTTCTTTCTTAGCAGTTACTTAAGCATCCAAGTTTTGCTATTTTAGTAACTATTCAACCATTGCAAACAGAAAACAAAGTGATGTTTTATAAGAGTAATTAGTATATGCTTTGTGGGTGACAATCTCTGAAAGGTTTAGTAACAATAAACAAAGTGATTTTTAACTTTCAGTAATGGATGATGTCCAATTTTCAGGCTGTTCTTCTCCAGAATACATAGAGAAGGTGAATTTTTATAGAATAAAACAGCAGATGAGCTGTAGCACTTCAAAATAAACTGCAATTCCTCAATTTAGGAGTTTTCACAAACACATCCAAGATAACTATTTGCATTGTTTAGGATTTCATCTCATACCTCTGCTGGGTAAAATTTACAGTCAACTGTGTGCTCTGAGCCCCAGTCGTTGATAGCTCCCCAGTGGAAGTGGAACTGCTTTAGCCTGTACTGGTTTTCCAAGGGACCTCCAACGATGACTAGAAAACAAAACAAGACACACACGTTGATAAACAGGATTTAGAATTGGCCAGACAAGTAAATTCTTAGAAAAAATTAGCCCGTGAAAAAGTATCAGGTGGAGCAACTCAAACAGTGCCTATCTACACTTTGCCATGACCAAATTATTCAAGCAAACACATTCCTCCTGGTTTTCCCTGCATCAAACTGGAGATGAGTGAAGTCTCCTCATCCATCTCCCCTCGAGGGAATGTTTTCCTAGGTGACACCAAGTTTGGCACAGTCAGAGTGATGAGTGTCACATTGTCACCCCTCTGCCAGAGCAGGAGTGTCAGGACTGCCTGACCAGGTGACACATCTATGAAATGCATTCAATGACATCCCTACAAGGATCTGTGAAAAATGTTGACATTTCTCATGACAAGACTTCAAAAAGCAAATCATGCCAGACAAATCAGTATATTGAGTCAAAAGTTCAAGTCTCCTGCAAGCTACAAAAATCCAAACATCTTACTCTGCTTTAACAGACCTTCCAGACTGCACAAGCAAAGGTCAGCCAGAAATATGTTTGGTTGTGCCTACAAGCTGTTCACAAAGGATTTAAACATCCAGTCTGCCACTGGGCAAGTTTCTGAAAGATTTAATGTCCTTTTCATCAAATAGTAAAGGTAAAACTTCAGTCTGTTCTCCTGATTTCAGAAGGCCTCCCATCCTTCTGCAAGCACATGAATGAAAAAGTCCATGCCCAGCTTTCTGCTTCCACTCATTCCCTCCTACCTGGACCAAAACCATCCTGCAAAGTCATCTTGCTAATTATGAAATCAGAGCATCTGGTAAATGAGAAACTTAATTGCTTCCCAAGGGCTAATAACACTTATGGAATCAGGGAATCATTTAGGTTGGAAAAGAGCTTTTCCAAAGGTTCAACCAGCACTAAAGCATCAGCATCTGCTGATTTCTACTGAACTGTAGGACATGGGAAGTTATACAGCAAACCTTGGTATAAAGCACCTAATCCCAACACTGCTTTTGGAAATAAGTTAATCACTTCCATGCTAAGGAGAAAACAATGAGAGGCATTAAGAGATTTTCTTGTATTATTTTTTTTTCCTGAAAGCCAGCCAGCAGGTTTGAACTCCTAACCAGCCAGGCCTGTCTGTGAAAAAGGAATCAATTAAAACGAGCTGTGAAAAGTGACATTGAATTAATTTCATCCCCTGCTCCTGAGCTCTGGGCATGAATGCAATGCTGGCCATCACTGGGAAATCACAATGCCCCATCCCTGGAAGTGTCCAAGGCCAGGGTTTGGAGCAGCCTGGGGTGGTGGAGGGTGTCCCTGCCCAGGGCAGGGGGTGGAATGGGATCAGCTTTAAGGTGCTTCCCACCCAAACCATGCTGGGACTCTGTGCTGGGAAAGGGGTGGGATAAACATGTGGGTCACACAGCCAAGCCTCTCAGAAGTGAAGTTTCTGTGCTCTAACACGATCCACTCCTGAGTATGTGACGATGCAAACTCACAAGTGACTACAAATTTGTGTTAGTAACCACATCCACTTGAATATTTGCCTCACAAATAACTTTAGGCACAGACACACGTACGGAGAGACTCAGGTTCCTGTAGTGGCCACCAGAAAATGACAGGAAACAAGCAAGAACTTCAGTCCCTTCAGAAGCATTTCTTCTCAAATTACAACCTTGACATTTTCAAAACAAAACTGAAGTTTAAGGGGCTCTAACAACAAGAATCACATCAGGTGTTTCTTGCAGCCCTGGCTCTGTTTCAGCCTCATTTCTGGTGGCACCACACACAGACAAACCACATGCTGTACATACCTTCCCCTCACCCTCTTCTTCCTCCTGCTCTACCTTCAGCTTTAGCCCAAGTCTTGCAAACCCCATGTCAGGATTCAGGCATTTTTGTCTATCCTGGATGTCTTTCTCATCTTCTGTTTCGACTGTGGTGCTTTTGTTTGTTCCCAAGCTTTCTTCTCTGGATTTCTATGATTGTTAGACAGAAGCTGGCAGTGAGAAAAACCAGAAACAGCAAGAGTAAAGAGAGAAAGTGGAGGAGAGAGGCAGGCACCTGAAAACTGGGGGTTATACAGCAACTCCTCACTGTCTGTTGCTTCTCTGTCATTTTGGAGCCCTGTCACTGACTGATTGATGCCATCCTACCCTTCATGGACTTGAATTCATTCACGGAAGATGAGGATGATGAAAAGGCAGCAAATGCTCACAGGGAAAGATTTACCTCAAGGGAAGTCTTACAGACAAAGCAGGTAAGATCTTTCAGAGGTGAGCACAAGCCACAAAGGCTTGATGATTCCAGCCTTGCCTTTATGTCACAAAAACTGCTCCTGTGCAATTAAATATTGCATCTTTCTGACCCACTACAGGCACTTCCCCTTTCCTAAACACTTTTCAGGATCTTATCCTTAACTAAGAGTGGGGTGTGGCTTATAAAGCAAGAGGCTGTTCAATGAAAAGCAAAGCCAATCTAAAGTTAGTAAATTAAAATCACTGATGAGGTAACAAGTGATGTCTGTCCTCTAACCCAACCTCACTGAAAAAATCAGCAATTCTTCATTGAACCAGTGCTTAAATGAGCAAGGGCAAGGATATTCCCTCTTGGATTATTCCCTCTTGGAAATGGATTATTCCAGAGTGAACAGCTAGAAACAAGAAAAACAAAACAAGCCCCAGACATCACACAAGCTCCCTGCATTCTACCACCACCGTTTTTGCTGCACTGTTTTATCAGCCTCTTTCCAAACATCAACCAGAAATGTTGGTGTTGTGAAGACAAAGTGTTTGTGTGCTGGAGGCTCCCTCCCCGAGGGCATTGCTAAATCCCTCAGGAAGCTGGAGGAGCTCTCACGGTGAGCAGCCATCTAAAACATGAATTACTCCAATCCAACAGGTTCAAACTTGCTCAGGGTCCTTCAGTTTTTTCCTGCAGGACAAGCTGGGCAATCATGTGCTTCACAACAGCCCTGAACAATTGCTACCAGCTCACCCACCCTTATGAAATATCTTCATATTCTGCAATAGCCTTTGGTAAAGGCAGCTTTTAGAAGGAACAGTGGACAGAAAATCTGGGATTTGGGAGCAATATCTTGATTTTAAGTCAGTTTTTTTACTCTGTTGAACCTTTAAAAAGGTTGAGCCGCTCAGGTCACAGGTTTATTGACATGGAATTGCTGGAATGCACAGATGGATTTTCCATGCACTCCTGCTTCCCCTAAAACGACAGGGATACACACACACCTGCTCCCGAGGGCAGAGCTCAGCGTTATTTCATTCCCTAAAACCCCACGGAGATAAGCCTGTGTGCTTTACAACTGCAACTCATTTAGCTGCTGATTATTTCAAGTGCAGTAAATATCTTTATTAACACCACAAAAGATAAGTGGCAGATTACCTCAACAAAGAGCAGTGAGGGAATCAGGTTTCAAATTGAGTAGGTACACACAGAAATGACTGAAGATTGACTCGTGTGGGTAAAGTTTATTACAAACCCTATAAGACAGGGCACTGAGGCTTGTGAAAGGAGTTTCAACATACAGCAGGGGATTTGTGCACAATGCCCATGGTAATAAAAACACTGTAAATGTGAAGCCTGTGTAGAATTTCTTCATCATGGTTCTTACCACTGTAAACCCAACATTTTTTAACTGTACATTCATTTTCAACATCAGGTCTTACATCACACAAGTATTTCTCCTCTCTGAGCATTTACTGAGACATTAAATAGATTTTTTTTTTAATAGATTTTTTTTTCCCCGAGTTTTCACTTACTTGATCTATCAGTAGAATCATCAAACTCCACCAGGAAGGAGTAGCCATTGTTCCAGATGTGAAGACAGGTGGTGGGGTCGTAGCTGATTTTCAGAGGCTTCAGGAAGGGATCATAAACACTGTCCCTCCACTGGATGTTGATGGGAGACTGGCGGGTGCCTCCGGGAATTGTCAGCGGGCTCTGCCACAGCGGATGCACTGCAAGACGAGGAGGAGAGTCAGGCTGATGCAGGATACAGAACTTTCTGGCAAGGGAAGGTGCTGTGTCACCAAAGGCTAATTCGAGTCAGCTGGTGCCCAGGAAAGCAAAAGAAAAATAAAACATTCCAGTTGCATGACTCAAAGCCACACAGGGAAGTGCAGTAACTTGACTTAGAACCGTGTCAGTACCTTCTGCCTTTGCAGAATGCTCTGCAAAGAAACTGTCCCCTTATTTCCCAGAAAAAGACAATATTTCCTATTATTGATAGATTTTAAGGTGGCTTTGTTTTACAGCTTTCTTTCCACACCAGCACCACCAGCTGAGCTGGGAGCACTCCAGACATGGGATAATTCCCACTGGGAAGCAAAACTTTCTCTAAAAGAAAACACAAGCACGGGGTTACTCCACAAAGGGGGGGTCCAGAGCTCCTGCAGCCGGAGCTAACCCTAACCACAGCAATCCTGACCAAACTGCTTTGTGCAGACAGCTCCTGCTGACCCCACTCCTGTCAAACCCAAACCCAGCAGTTTTGGGGGCAGCCTGGAGCCCTCAAACGGGCACAAGCAGGACAGGTACATGAATGGTTTCCACAGGACCTTATTCTGCTTAAAACCAGAACTGCCGCCTGTGTGGAGCTGTTCAGCCGGTGACCCGCACACACTGCCTCTGCTGAACCCCAAATCGTGATGCTTCGAGCATCACTTTACAGGCTACTTCACTAGATACCACTGCTCAAGGTCTTTTAAACGAGCAACTGGAGAGGAATTAAACCTTCAAACCGCTCACACGAGGGGGGCCGAATAACTTCCCCCCCACCACCACCCTCTCCCCTCGGTTTCCCCTCAGTGAGGTGCAAACTACGAAGCTCCGTAAGGTCAACTCAGGCAAAGGCGGCGCAAAACACTCCCTGCATTTGAAGCACTGCCACTTCCTGACGTTTCAGCCGAGGACAAAGCCGGGCAGAGCCCCGCGGCTCCCGCACGAAGTTTGGCAGCGATGGCGGGACAGCGGCAGGGCGGGCAGGGAGGGGGCTGAGGGAGAGCGGCACTCACGGGCGTCTCGCAGGCGGTAGGAGCAGCAGGCGCCGAGGCTGCACCGGCGGCTGCCCCGCCGTGAGGAGCAGGAGGAGGAGGAAGAGGAGACGGCGGCCGCCCAAGCTCGGCGGAGCAGCGGCAGCATCGCGGCGGAGATCGCGGAGCCGCCGCCCAGCCCGGCGCGGCCCCTTCCGGCACGGCCTCCCCGCCATGGCCCGGGGGCGGGCTGGGCCTGCCCTGCCCTGGGCGGCTCCTCACGCCGTGACAGCCCCGGGGCAGCGGCAGCAGCTCGGTGCGGCGTGGGGATGCTCATTTCCCGTGCTCAGGGTGGTCCCCACTGTCAGAAGCGCGTCCCCTCACAGCAAGCGTGGCCCGTCACATCAAAAGGGATTCCTCCGCACCGAGAGCATCCCCTCAAAAGAATAAGGCCTCAGCCAAAAAAAGTGTCCCCTCACACCAAAATAGTATTTACTCCCTCTCATCGAAGTGTTTCTCCTTTATCAAGTATTTTCCTTCACATAGAGTATTTAGTCCCTCACATCGAAGCGTTTCTCCTTTATCAAGTGTTTTCCTTCACACAGAGTATTTATTCCCTCACACCAAAATAGTACTTACTCCCTCACATGGAAGTGTTTCTCCTTTATCAAATGCTGTCCTTCACATAGAGTATTTAGTCCCTCACATCGAAGCGTTTCTCCTTTATCAAATGTTTTCCTTCACATAGAGTATTTAGTCCCTCACATCGAAGCATTTCTCCTTTATCAAGTGTTTTCCTTCACATAGAGTATTTAGTCCCTCACATCGAAGCATTTCTCCTTTATCAAGTGTTTTCCTTCACATAGAGTATTTAGTCCCTCACATCGAAGCATTTCTCCTTTATCAAGTATTTTCCTTCACATAGAGTATTTAGTCCCTCACATCGAAGCATTTCTCCTTTATCAAGTGTTTTCCTTCACACAGAGTATTTAGTCCCTCACACCAAAATAGTATTTACTCCCTCTCATCGAAGTGTTTCTCCCTTATCAAGTGTTTTCCTTCACACAGAGTATTTATTCCCTCACATCAAAAGTGATTCTTTTGCATGGAGTACATCCCTTCACACCAAATGAGCATCGCCTCACCCCAAAAAGCATCCCCTCACATCAAAACAGCATTTATTCCCTCACAGCAAAGTATTTCTCCTCACACCAAGTGCATCCCCTAACGCCAAAAAAGTGTTTATTCCCTCACACAAAAAAAAAATGCACAGAGGTGGGTGGCCCTGGCACAGCAGGGTGCCCTCTCCAAGCCACATTTGGAAAAGTTATGAAAAGTTAATATTTATGTTTACTTTCCTTGGCTCTCACAAAGGTAAGAGGCCAAAACAGTCTCACCTTGGGTGGTGAAAGGGTCAACTCAACTCAACTGAGCTCAGTATTCACCTGACACTGCCTGAGGCAGAGAAATCTCATTGAAACTGCTTAAAACCTTCATCACTCCTACTGTTCCAGCTGCCAGGAAGAAACGCATAGCAAAAAAAAAAAAAAAAAAAAGAAAAAAAGGAAAGCCTGTATAAAGCTGAAAGCATCAGTGAAAGCACAGAGATAAAAGCAAGAATTCTTCAAGACCACCCTTAGCTCCTGACCTTCATCTTGCTGTACAATTGTATTTCCTAGTTACTCTCTTAAAATCATTTTGAAATTCTGCATTTCTCTTTTGGGAATATTTTTATCTTGTACTTTTGGATTTTCACAAGGAACCTGATGTAACACTAAGAATGTTTTACTGAAATGAAGACAGGACCAGCTACTCAACCAGAGTCAACCAAGAAGTGTTTGCCCTGTTTTACCCACATTGCATAAGAAGTTTCCATTGCATTCACAGTACAACGTGTTTAAAGAACTCCTGAGTTGAGTAAGAGCAGGTTGAAATCTGATCGAGGATTTGCTTTGAGTGGCTGCACGATCACAAACAGACCATCAGGAGATGGTCAGGATGTGATGTCAGGATGTTAAACTGGGTTTAAATTTCATTTTACTTCCTCCCTGCAAAGTCTCTTTTGTGTAGCAAAACTGCGAGCAAATGAATTTTTGGTTTGACTCCCAACGTTTTTTTAGGGTGGCTAATTTACTATTCTCAACAGAATGCTTCCTGTAGATGGATAATCAATGAGATTGAAAAGACCTGCTGCCCATAAACATCATGATTCAGTCAGGCTTAATCACAGTTTAACAGCCTATTGATCATGGTTAGGCAACTCTTCAGCACAGATGTGTCCTGCTGAAGTTACTGATGGACAACAGGACAGCCCAGACGGGCTTCAGGTGTTTTATATTCAGCATAAACAAGAGGTGCTGGGGCTTATTCTCATCTACCAACAAACTGCTGTCATCCCTCCACCATTCTCCCAGGATGTGTCCTCTAAATACAACTGATAATCTTGGGCAGCTTAGAAATTACATCTGCGCCTGGTTGTGCAATTACAGAAAATCACAACCATCCCTTTTCTGTATGTTAAAGGTGATGAAATAAAAAGCCTCAAGCTCCACTGCTTTACATTGTGCCACCATTAAGACAACCCAACTTCACAAAGCCTTTTGGTGGTTTGATCCTGCAAGGTTTTGAAAAACGTGAAGTTTTTTTCCCAGACTTTTTCACTAATAGAGCAAGTCACTTCTTGTGAGCTGCACAGCACAACAAAAAGGAAGTTTCCAGCATGCTCACAGAAATCATGGGCTGGTGAGGCACAAAACTAAAGAGAAATAACTGCAACACTTTTGTTTCCCTCCTGAATCACTCGCAGAATCTCCATCCGGTTTTGCACATGCTACTTCTTCCTGAGCATGAAGTTCAGTAAAACTCCAGCACTGAATTTTAAAAAATCCTTCAAAGAAAGCCCTTCAAAACAGGAGCTCAGTGGCAGGGAGATGGTTTGGTTTCAAAAGTGCAGACAGAAAGACAAAACTACCTGTGCAAAAAAAAAAAAAAAATCCTAGAGCCTAAACCTTGTTCCCAGCACTTAACCAAGGTAGTGAGAATCCTTCCCAGACCATTCCAGACACAAGTTCTCCCTTGGCCATGCCCCAGCTCAGGGTGGTGATTTATGCAAGAGGGACGCAGCTCTCCGGCAGCAAGAGCTGGAGAGAGCAGCAGCAGGCAGGATCACAAAATCCCTGTTGTTTCCCCCAAATTGTTACATTTCTGGGCCAGCTGCGAGGTTCCAGCTGGGCTCTCTCTTGTTCCTGAACCCAGAGTGGTTCCCACAACCAGAGAGGGAAGAGCCTGAGGGATGAGCTCAAGTGATGCAGAATCTGTGTGGGAAGAGAAATAGAGACCTCACCTTCGAGTTTTCAAATGGCCGAAGTTAATTTTTAAAAAGGTGAGAATTAGAACCAAGTGTGCATTTTGCAGCCTTTGCTCACTGAGGAGGGGTCTGGGCTGGCGTTTGCCTTTGTCACACACCCATCTCTGGTACTGGTAAACTGAATTTTGTCATACAAAAAGCCCGACCAAGATGTGAATCACCTGTGAAAAGGGATCTGCCACAAACAGACCTAATCTGTGCCTGATTTATTTGATTTTTTTATAAATCCCCATCAGACACAGTGGTGCTCCATTTAATCTCATCGTGTCTGGGGGCTTCTTACATTTGCCCTGTGTTTTTTTCCCACTTTACCCAGCTATATAGAGCCATCCAAATAGTCCCAATCTTTCGGATAATTTTCCATAATTAATTGCAGCTTTTGAAGTAGTTCTTTTAAAGTCCATTTAGGATTGGTGTAAGCATCAAAAGTTTCAGAGTGGGAATCATGATACAGATGAAAAGAAGAAGTTTTAATCTTGAAAGGAAAAATACCTGTTGAATCAAGTGCTTTGATTTCTTTACAAATGAGATAAACCAGGGCAAACAGTGTGGTGGTAAGAGGTGAGAAACCCCACCCAAAGAAAGGAAATAAAGCCCTGTTTGCCATAGCAACACATTCTGAACAAGAAAATAAAATATAAATGCTGCTGAAACTCAGTAAAGAGCCCTTTTAAACTTTAAAGGACCACAGTTCTGCTTCAGCCACTGGGACCGAATATTGCAGAGGAAATCCAAGACAGGTTGATTTCCTTGAAGCTTTTTTTGGTCTGAATCAAGATTTTGGATGATAACAGCGCTGCTTGGCTCAGGCCCATGGTGACAAGGTGCTGAAAGTTCTGCTGGATTGATATCAGATGGGGGCTGGGATTTAGGCCAGTTTATTGCCAAACAGCCCAGAGCTTTTTATCAAACAGATGTAGCTGACAGGGTGCTCCCAGCTCGACAGGGGAGCACAGCAGATTGGGAAATGCTGAGTTCTCCTCTGCCTCCACAGTGTTTGGCTGAGATAGGAGCCTGGCTGAGGAGGCAGTGGCTGAGCCCAGATAAGGGCGAGGTAATTGCAGCTGGCAAGGTAAAGCAAACAGAGGCTTTATCTTCTGTATAAAAAACATTTGCTGAAATTATGCATGCAGGCTTAGGAACTCAGTGGGGAAAGGGCTTGGAAGAGAACTCCTGGACAATTTGGGGAGGCACTGCAGTTGTATGTGCAGGCCTGGAGATGGCACACCTGGATTTTGTGGCTCTGCAGGACTTGTACAATTCTTTGGGAAAAAAAAAAACCCAAAACTTGAAGTATTCTGTTTTTCTTGCAACTACTTCTAAAAAGGCGAGAAAGGAAAAACTAGTTTCAGACCTGCTCTGCTAATAATTACTAAATTAGGCTTTAAAATCCCCAGGGAGAACATTTCCAGCAATTATTCTGAAAAATGAATGTCTGAATCCTCCACCTCCATGTGTCATTACAAGATACCTCAGAGCTTGGCACAGACACTCCCAGGTCCTCCACACCACTGGGAATTTTGACATCCGTGCCACAATTCTCCTCAGTGTTTCTACAGTGAAGTGCAGGAAAAGCCCTTTGTCCTTGCAGGGTCACAAGGGAAATCCAAAAGCTCCAGAAACTGTCAGCCTTTGAGTTGTTTAAACCTGGTGTGAGTAACTGTGGAGTAACCCCCAGGCTGCCTCCCTCAGAGCTCCTGTCCACTCCCTGCCTGCCAAAAACAGCCATTCCAAAGACAGGGATTTCCCAAATCAGTTTGTTTTGGCATTTCCTGCACGAATGGCACAGAGGAGAGAAAGGCTGAAGGAGTAAACAGTATCTGTCTTAAATTGCAAAGAGGAATGTGAGTAAAAATAGACACCAGTTGTGGCTCATTCAGTCAGCAGTGCTCCTTGGATGGAACAAACTGTCTGATCTCTTCTTGGAATGGGATCCCCTCTTACCCTGGCTAACCATGAAGTGTTAAAAGAGGAACCCAGCTCTGTTCTTTGGCAGAAGTTATTATGCTGAACAAATTTACAGAGGGAAAAAAAAATAAGAAACAAAAGGTTTTTCTAGCCAAAAGAAATTGCTCTTTGTTATTCTCCAGCTGGCATTATCTGCACAGAAGTGAATAGACACAATCTCTGGCTGGCCCCATATTATCTGAAAGCAAGTTAATCAGTATTTTAAATATCTAAATCTTTAACATCCTCCAGGAGTGTCTTGCACTTCAAAGTGATTTATTGGAGGTCTGTACAGCACATTTGGAGGGGCTTGTGGCTTGTTCAAGGCCTCATTTTCCAAATCAAACACTGCAGTGGCTATGAAATTCCAAGTCAGAATCAATTTGTGCTAAATGTGTTTTGAATTATGCTCATGAACAGTTTTCATTGAAAGCAGCCAAGCCTCCCAAGTAATAATTGCTTTTTGTCACAGGTTAGAGTCACAAAAATCCCAGTGCCACTGACAGCAGAAATAAAAACAAGGTGGAACCCTGAAATTCCACAGAGTATTTTGACTTTCATTCTATCCAGTCTTTTTTCTTCGATCTTTCAGCCACATTCCCGAATCCCCCTTTTTAATTCACTAATAAATAAGAACAACACTCACCCACACCAGCTCTCTTCCCACCCCAGCCTCTCCCATTTTTCACCGATTTGGAGGAGCTGCAGTGACTTACAGGCAGCATGCCTGGCGTTGTTCCGGGAGCAGGCAGCCAGGCTGCAGGGCCGTGCTGGCACAGCCCGGAGGGTTTTCAGCAGCTTGGAGAGACGCCCCAGGGCTGTCACCTTCACCCCACTCATCGCTGCCACCGGGCACTCCAAACCTTCACTGCTCCCTCAGCAGAGCCTCCCGCAGCCGAACAGCGCATCAGCATCACAGAGAGTCAAACCCCACATGGGTGCAGAGCCCCACTCAGGGGTCGCCAGGCTTCTTTATAAATAATTTTGAGAGCACCCTTTGCCGGTTTTAAGAGGTGGAGCCAACCCAGGAGTTAATTTTCAACCTGTCCCTGTGCTGTCTTCTTCATTGGCTCTGCATTCTCTCCAGAGGATGGCTAGTTGATGATTATTCCACATGTGCTTCCCAGAGGTGTTTTCTCCCCCTCACCTGGTTCTAAGAACACAGAAGGATTGCACAAAACTCCTCTTTGGCATGCAAGGAGAAAGTTCTTACCGCTCCTCGGTGCACACACGCTGTGAATTTGAATAGTTGTATATTTGAGTACTAATAGCCAAGAGGTGCTGTCAGGAACAGCTCAGATGCCCCGAGCTGGGGCTCAAACTGAGGAATTCCCAAAATCCAGCAGCTATGCAAGGCTGGGCCCAGGAAAGGAAACATTTTAGCTCAGAGCATTTACTACAGCAGCATTGCAGCCTGCAGGTGAGGAGCTGCAGAACAAGGGGTGCCAACAAGTTTTGTCACAAAAACACTCCCTGATTTTGTATAGACTAAAAACAGTACCATAAGGACGCATAATTATTCCTCTCCTCACACTTAGGCAGAGCTGAAATTTTAGTTTGGGAGAGGACAGAGATGTTTTCCTAACCCATATTTCTCAGAGATGAGAAAAAGAATGTTACTCTCTTGCTGGTTTCCAGAGGCACTTCCAGTAACTTTGTTACCTTATGTGAAAATCCAGCCTGGAAATCCCACACTTTATTTTTCTTTAGATGTTTGCTCTTCCTCCGACTGAAAAAATCCACATCAATGGCACAAACACATCCAAGTCAGAGCTGCAATTTTTCAGGCCAAGCACAGAAAGGAATTATTCCCATAAAAGTTTCCCAATATTTTAGATTATTACCAGCCCAACGGGAATGAACATGGAGAGCCATTGAAGATGGAATTATCCTTTCCAAGGAGTCAAGGATAACCCAGCACAGCAAAGGGTCCCCTGGCATTTCCAGCCCCTGTGGGTGACAAAGTGACAAATCAGGTCCAAGGCCCAACTCAGGAGCACAAGGAGACAGCAGCAAAGTCAAGCAGCAAAAAAATATCCCAATTCCTTCCCAGAGACAAAAATAGAGACAAACCTGAAGGCAAGAACACCAGCCCCAAAGCTGAGGCTTAAATGGCTCCTGGCCCATCGTGGTGGGTGGAGGCTGCAGGTGAGGATTATGGGGGTCATTAAAACTTAATTTAAAAATCCCTCAGGCTCATGAGAAAATGAAAGCATTTACACAACCCACGTGATTCTTTTTCTCCATTAAATACCTGAATGTGTATACTTCAAAAACTCCAGACTCCATCAATGACAGAGCAAGAAGTAATAATGATAAGAGTGTTAACATTCTGCCATTAAACCCTCCTCTTTTCTTAATTCATAAATTAAGCAAATTAACCTGTGAAATATTTTTTATGGCTTTGCTTTGTGTTCTGGGGTTTTTTAAATTTTTTTTTAATTTATTTGTTTTTAGCAAACTGGTGTTTTGAATTAGAAACTCTTTGGTGATATTTTCATGAAACATCTGCCTGTCTCTTATCACACAGGGTGTCAGGGCAGGGCTCAGGCTCAGGGAATCCTCTTTGGTAGCCTGAAGTGGCCAGCTGAGCTGTGCTATTCGTTATTCCAACCCCTCCTGTGTAGCAGTCTTCCTTCCTGCTTGTCATTTATTCCCTGAGCTGCCAGCACTGCCTGTATTGTCAGCTCTGAGTTCTGCCCAAAGAACTGAAACATCAACTGTTCTTCACAATCGGGTAATGTGACTGTACACAATGAAAATGGGCTTCTTTTTCTTCACAGAAATGAAACGAGGGAAAATTTAGAATTTTATTGCTGTCACCCATCTGACTTTTGCTGTCAGTGCCTCCAGTCTGAGCAGAGAGGTTCAATAATTGAGGTTTTTTTTTTTTACTAGAGCACTGCCAGCCCTTGGTGGTTTTTATATTACCATTGTTCATATTAATTGTGTTACTTGCAGAGGGAAAGTCACCTCCTCACTGCAGTGTGTCCAAGGAATCTGATCCCCAGGCGTCCTGCTTGGAAGGGTGTTCCTGCCCCAGTGTTGTAGGTCAAACCCAGTAATTCAGCAAAAAAAAAAAAAAAAACAAACATTGTTACAGCTTTACTGTAATTAGATATCATGGAAGTGATTTACTAATGAGCATTTTCCTCACCTAATTATTGTCTAATTGGCAGGACACTCAGGTTGTGGGAAGCTGCCTGGGAGTTTTGCTGTTGAGGAGTAGAAACCTCTATGGAGTGACTAAAAAATGTCACTTAGTGTGACAGGAGCCAGGCCATCCCTGGGAGGCTTTGCCCCTCATTTCCCTGAGGATTGGCTCACACTTCCCATGGCAGATTTTCACTTGAGGGAAGCTTTTTTTTGATGCCCACATTTTGCTGGGACAATTCATCCAGCTGAGCTTAGCAGCCTGGGAACCACCTCTGCTTGTTCATTCTCTCTCTTGCATTAGAGTCCCCAAACAGGACAGAACATTCCAGATTCGTCCCCATAAATGCTGAGCAGGGGGAATTCCTGAGATATGCTGGGAAATTCCGTCTGATACAGCCATGGACCTTCATCCCTGCCAAGGAGCACTCCAGGATCTACTGAGGAACACCTGGAATGGGAGAAAAACTCTGTCTCCAGAGCTTTGCAGTGCCCAGGTTGTAGGGAAACGCAGGATTTCACCATCCCAAGGGTTGGAATTTGCCTCTGGACGAGGTTCTGGCTGACCTGGGTTGCCCCGAAGAGCAGCCCTGCCCTCCTGCCTCTGCCACGTGGAGCTGTGTGGAAACCTGCTCAGGGACATTCTGCCACCCTGGCCACAGCTGGACATCTCCACTCAGTTTATTTTACCTCTCACACCTGCAATGTTAGAGCTAAAAATAATTTTGGATGTGTCGAAATGGATGCACGTCCAGAATGAGGAGATGGTGAAATTCTGCTTAGAGTCATAGAAGGATAAAATCCTCTAAAATCTGTAGGTGGAATGAATGCCCTTCAGGCTTTGATAATCCCCCCAAAAGTACTCAGATGATAATGGTACCTGACCAAATAAAAGTGGTCTGGGGCAAAACTGGGCAAACTGGGCAAACCTCAGCTGAGTGGGGGAGGTAAAAGGGCAGAGAAGAAGCTGTGAGAGATCCTTGGAGACCCCAGCCAGGCAAGTGCAAACACAGGGCTTGTGCCAGGGGCACATTTCTCAGAAGGGAAGGAGCCTCCCATCATTTTTTTTTCTTTTTTCCCAGGATGTGTCCAGGGAGATGGAGGAGTCTGTAAATAAATAAGAGAACATCGAGATCGTGCCTGACCCTTCTCACCTTGTTCCTCAGACTGGCAGAAGTGACCCTACAGGACCATGGACTTTGACCAGACGGGTGGCAAAACATGTCACAATGTTTCTGTCTCTGCTGAGGGGATGCAGGGCCTTTTCTTCCATCCCTGCTCATGAGAATTAGGAGTATTTTCATTGAATAAAATGGAGTTTGCTCTGCAGAAACCAGAATGAGATCAGAGCATTGATACAGAGGTAGCTGAAGTAGGTCCAGGAGCAAAATCCACTTGATGCTGCCCTGTTTTGTGTTACAAACCACAGAACAATCTCAGGGGATTGAAAATGGATGTGGCATCTGAAAATTAAATGATGAGCTTCTCCTCATATGCTGCTACAGCACATTTACAAATAATATCAATATTCTCTTGGTTAAAGAGGTATTTTATGTAACTTTTCCTTAAGCATCACTGTCACAATATAGGACAGGCTGTGTTTTCATAAGGCTGAGTTTGTTTCCCTTTCCAGTTACAAGGAGATATTATAGAGAAAATTAATAAACCCAAGCAGAAAGAAATGAATAAACAGGGGAGCTTCAAGTACTCTTTTTACTTGGATGTAGTTGAGGATTTTATCCTTTGGAAACAAAATTATTCTTTCAGCAAATACTCTGGAGTGACTTCTGTGCCCTGCTCACATCTTCCCCATCCCTTTTTCCTGTGTCCTCATGCTCAGCACTGAGGATAATTATGGATGTCTGTCACTTGTTTAAACAAAAGCTTTGTTTGGCAACCTTTATTTTTCTGCTGCAGCTGCAAAATTGTGTGCACAGTGTGTTAATTTTTTACCTTTGATGCTATGGGAAGGGTTTTTTTCCTTAATGAAGAAAAAAAAAAGGAAACCAATGAATGAGATCCCAATCTCTCCTGATCCACACAAAACATGTGAAAGCAGCAACTTCCTTAGTAAACAATAGTAAATGAATGCTGAGACCAGGGTGGAATAAGCTGGATACTTCCTGGAAGCAAATTACTCCTCATAACATGGCAAAGCACAGCCATAAAATGCAAGAGACTGAAAAAAAAAAAAAAAAAAAAGAGCATGAAAATGTGAGGAAATGAAACAACAAAGAAATCCCTTGTTTTATTTGGGACAACAGACTAACAGGGCAACAGGGGGTATTTTCTACTGTAAAATTAAAAAATTAAATGATGTATTTGCAGCCTGAAGTTCTCAGTTGCTTTTATATGAGGACAGGAAATTAAGAATGGATTTGATGTAGGCACTTGAGCAAATTATCGTGGTTTAAATCAGAATAAACCTTCCAGTGTATCAAGTTGTTCTTGGCATTTGCTCATAGGCAGACTTATCCCAGGGTAAAGTGAAACCCTCATTCACTAAATGGGGATTACACTGAATTTCTTTCAATTATTGCAGAAATAGTTACAGGAGCTCAGTTTTGGCAGCAGCTGAAGCTCAGGAGATTGTGAAGCACAGCAAGCAATTACCCTTTGGTCAGTCACTCATTGGTACTGGGAGTCAAAGACTAAAAAGCCAAATCTGGGCCTCCAAATTTAACAGAAAGATCCTTTTCCTCGTGTTTTCAGTCAGAAAACACAGATTTCTGGCTCTGCAGTCTCAAGGAAACACGAGGTAAACCACCATGAAGGAGTCTTTCCATGATTTATTGGTGTCATCCATAATTAAAAAAAAAAATGCTTTCTGGTTTGGAAAAAAAATCCAAACTCATTTCCCTGGTAAAGGGGGAAAAACTCTTCCAAGGGGTGAGGTAACTGTGGATTCTCAGCTGCTGGATCAGAGTGGACGGGCAGGAGGAGGTGCTGCAGCCTCCCTTGGGGATAAATTGTTTTATTTGTTTATTCTGCTGTTATCTCTGATCAGAGTCACCAGACATCAGTCGGATCCTGCCACTATTTCCGCAGTTAATTGGAGCTAAATTAACTTTGGGTAAATACCATAACTGGTTTATGACAATGACAGCTTTTGTGTTTGTGTTGGGAAACGATTCATGGCTCTCCAGAGGAGAAGCACCTCACACCTCCAGCAAACAGGAGCTAGCAATCTTTGGGCTGGCAAGATTATGAAAATACGAGAAAACAGGGCAGCTTTTAGGATGGCAAAAGCTTTTACCAGCAGCTCCCACAGCAGCTGGAACACGGATTTTTGTATCCCTGTATTTCCAGCCGGGACCTGCAATTGCTTGAGTCCAGCAGAAACCCTATAGCAAAACTGTTGCAGGGCAAATTGGTGCAGCAAAGCGTGAAATAATCCGGTGTGAAAAGTCAGATTCTAAGTACTTTAACCTTTGAACTGCCTAATCTGCTTGTGAAGGGGGAGAACACGGTAAATAAATCAACAGGCTCAGCTGAGCACTCCCAAACCTGCATGAGGGAGCAATTTCCCAACACACGAGGCCTGCAGGTGTCTGGGGAGCCACTTACAGCTGAACCAGAGTGGAACAATAAGAACCTTGTGAAAAATGCCAGTCACTTGGTTTTTAAAATTTTTAAAGTTTAATAATAATAAAATGGTTATAAAAATAGTAATACAATTAGAGTAATAAAAATTTAGAGGTAGGACAATTACAAGACAATAAAAAGCAAAGAATTACAGATGTCCGGGTGCTCTTGGGCACTTAAGCCACGACAAGCATGCCTTGTGAACAATGGAATAACCTTAAAAACAACAGCCTGCTGCATAAACAAAACACTTCATGATTATGCATATATTTTATTTAAAACAAGAAATTCGTCTGGTACTTGTCAAAAAGTTTCTGTTAATTCCCAGGCGCCTTTGAGTCTAAGTCAGGCTTGAAGAAGTTCGTTTCTGTTGATGAGGAAAGCCATAAATTCCTCTCCTCTGGAAAATTTAGGGGTTTCTGAAACTGTTATCCTTGTGCGAAGAATTCCTTGATTATCTCATCTCTTTCTTGAGCTAGTTAAAAAGTATCTTACATAGTATAGTTTCTATTTTAACATTGTGTTACAACCTAAAAATACATTCAACACACTACTTGAGAGAATTAATACAGCATAACTTTCCAACATTACACATATAATATTCATTGTAACTATTGCGTAAAGCCAATCATAAAATACGCATTTTTCACAACCTTAATAAGAATCTTATTTAGGAATTTTTATTTATCTTATTTAGGGAATGTGTTTTAATGCAGAAGTCTGAAAGTCGCTGCTTGGTGAAGCTGAAAAGTGAAGCGTGGTTGGTCTTTATTGGGCAGCACTGTGCTATATAAAGACATAAAATCATCTAATCTTTGTCCTCTTTCAGAGCCATTTGCATACGCTTCCTCCGTGCTTCTTTTCTGGGGGGCTTTTTTGCATATTTTTATCATGCCCAGAAGGTTGACGGCGCGTTGCCCACCTTGTCGCAGCCCTCCTGTTCTCACAGCACACACAGGAGTGACAGAAGAGCGAGGCTGATGAGCCAATTTAGCAAATCCCCACTTGCTGCCTGCTGCTCAGCGTGCTCTGGGCACGGTGACATTTCTGTCCTTAGCACGACAGTGACATCCAGGAGGAATCCGATGGAAGGAGCAGATGATGGGAAAGGTGTGAATGATTTTGGAGGCGCAGATTCCTGTTCCATCTGCCGGCTCTGCTGGCTGAGCGCTGTGGACATTGAGGGGCTGGAGCGTGTCCAGGGAAGGGAACGGAGCCGGGAAGGGGCTGGAGAATTCATGAGGGAGCTGGGAAAGGGCTGGAGAATTCATGAGGGAGCTGGGAAAGGGCTGGAGAATCCTGAGGGAGCTGGGAAGGGGCTGGAGAATTCCTGAGGGAGCTGGGAAAGGGCTGGAGAATTCCTGAGGGAGCTGGGAAAGGGCTGGAGAAATCCTGAGGGAGCTGGGAAGGGGCTGGAGAATTCATGAGGGAGCTGGGAAAGGGCTGGAGAATTCATGAGGGAGCTGGGAAGGGGCTGGAGAATTCATGAGGGATCTTGGAAAGGGCTGGAGGATCCTGAGGGAGCTGGAGGATGTGAGGGAGCTTGGAAAGGGCTGGAGAATCCTGAAGGGGCTGGAGGATCCTGAGGGAGCTGGAGGATCTGAGGGAGCTGGGAAAGGGCTGGAGGATCCTGAGGGAGCTGGGAAGGGCTGGAGGATCCTGAGGGAGCTGAGGGGGCTCAGCCTGGAGCAAAGGAGGCTCAGGGGGCCCTCCTGGCTCTGCACAGCTCCTGCCAGGAGGGGACAGCCGGGGGGGTCGGGCTCTGCTCCAGGGAACAGGGACAGGAGGAGAGGGAACGGCCTCAGGCTGGGCCAGGGCAGGCTCAGGGTGGGCAGCAGCAGGAATTTCCCCATGGGAAGAGGGTCAGGGATTGGAACTGCCCAGGGAAGGTTGCAGTGCCCATCCCTGGAGGTGTCCCGGGAATTCCTGGGGTGGCACTCAGAGCTCTGGGCTGCGGACAAGGTGGGGATGGGGCACAGCTGGACTCGATGATCCCGGAGCTCTTTCCCACCCTCAGCGATCCCGGGATAAAGCCTGGGATTCCCTGATTCCCTGACTACACCTCCCGGCACGCCCCGCGCCACCCGCGCGTACTACAGGTCCCGGCGTGCTCCTGCGGGGGCGCGCGCGCTGCCCTCTGGGACTCGTAGTCCGGTCCCCGCTGCGGCGCCTCGGCGGGGAAGGGCGGGGGCATCGCGCGCGCGGGCGCGGCGCGTGCGCGGCGCGGGGCCCCGGGCCGGATCTCTCGCGAGGAAGGACGCCATTATCGCAGCCGCCGCACAAAACACCACGAGAACTCGGCGCCCGCCTCACACGGTAACGCGGCGCCCCGCGGGCGGGAGCCTCCGCTACGCGGCCACCCCCACGGCCGCCCGCACGGCCCCGCACGGGGACACCGAGCACACACACACCGCGCACCCGCCGGGCTCGCCGGGCCGCGAGCCGGCGGGGAGGGAGCGGCCGAGGCGGGGGGGCCGCGTGCCCCCCTCCGCCTCACCTCCCCCCCCCCCCCCCCCCTCTCCCATCGCTCTCACGGGGGTCGCCCGTGATTCGATAGCGGGGAGAAAGTCCTCCCTGTGAGGGGGCTGAGGCCCTGGCACGGCGTGCCCGGAGAAGCTGGGGCTGCCCCTGGATCCCTGGCAGTGCCCAAGGCCAGGCTGGACGGGGCTTGGAGCAGCCTGGGATGGTGGAAGGTGTCCCTGCCGTGGCAGGGGGTGGAACGGGATGAGCTTTAATGTCCCTTCCACGCAGAGGTTTGGCTGTTCCCCGCTCCGCTCCGCGGCTCACCCCCTTGCTGGGCTCCGCAGTGCTGGGCTCGGTGTCCCGCTGTCCCCCCGGGATGTGTTGGGAGCCGGGCGAGGCTCGGGCTGGGCTGCGAGCGCTCCTCCGCGCCCTGCCCTGGTGGGCACGGCCAGGGAGCAGCCCCGCGTGTGGCCCTGCAGTGCCTGGCAGGGTTCTTCACATCCATAGCAGGCTCGGTGGGTTCTGTCCCCCCCATGGCAGCCAGCTGTTTGACATGGAGTGCTTTAGGTGCGGTGTTGAGAAGGAATTCCTCCCTGTGCGGGTGCTGAGGCTCTGGCACAGCTGCCCCTGCATCCCTGGCAGTGCCCAAGGCCAGGCTGGACAGGGCTTGGAGCAGCCTGGCACGGTGGAAGGTGTCCCTGCCATGGCAGGGGGTGGAACGAGATTTAAAGTCCCTTTAAAGTCCCTTCCCACCCAAACTACCCCAGGATTCTCTCAACACACTTGTATCCCTATGCCCGTATTTGCAATTCAAGTGTTGCCTCCTTTTCCTCCCTCCCCCCCAGCTTTTTTTTTTTTTTTTTTTTTTTTATTTTTTATTTTTAAATCCATCCACAGTGGCAAGTTGTGTATACTTCACCAAATATAGTCATTTTATCCTGCTATGGCACGGATAGTTTATGGATCAGTTTATTTTTGGAGCTCTCCAGGGAAGATTTTTGAAGTAAACAAGGGTTATTAGCAACTGAGAGATCGCTTTGGTGGAAGCAGCTTTAAAATGGTGTTTTGGAGTGTTTTTTGATACTTTTTTTGCCTTCTGTGTGAGGATACCTGAGGTGTGGTGCCCAATAGATAGCAAGATTTCAGGAGGCAAACCTGACATCTGTGTAACTTTAAATATTTCAACCAAGATTTTAAAATATCAGACAAAAAAAGTGTCTGAATTTCATAGCAGTGACTCTTGAAACAGAGGGTTTTCTCTGTTAGGAAGTTTATATATATATAATTATATATGTTTTAAATAGTTGTTTATAGAAATGCACCAGAATAACAAGACTTTGATTCTGAAACCTTGAGCAAATTTTCCCCTCAATAAATGGAAGTAGTTTCATTTTCAGTAATAGATGTTAGGAGGAAAGATTAATTAATTTATTGAGAGAATAAAAAGATGGAGGTTGGATTTGGGAAACATTCCATCTTCTCCAGAGGACAAAAAGATTTTATAACTTTGTTTTTTTCAGTTGATCATCTCTTTTGCAGCTGGGTGTTCTGCCTGAATCACCCAGCCATGTGAAAGCTGTGTGCTTCCAGAGCAGGTGTTAATTAAGGTTCTTTTAAAGGGCTAATTGATTAATAACATCCAGAGTAATTTAATAAAACCATTAAGGGTGTGGTGCTAATTAGCAATGCTCACAGCTGCAGCTTCCAGAGGCACCTGCTCCAAAAAATAAGTTTGGAAAAGGCGCCTTTCCTGCCTGTGCTGCTTTTACCATCCTTTTTCTGGAATTTTGGGCAATCAGGGGAGGAAAAATGAGCTTTTAGTCAGAGCTCAGAGCTGCTGACTGTGGAGTTACCTTGCCTTGGGAAGGAGTGGTGGTGTTCCACCCAGGGAATTCCAGGTGTTCTCCTGTTTGGAGTTTGCCTCTGGTTTTTCCCTTGAGCTTCCCCCTCATCTTGTAAAGCTTTGTAGGTGCAGGAGCAACACACAGCTTTATTTAACAGGGTTATTTAACAGGGTTTTCTTCTATTTTATCAGAATTCCAGGGTTTTCCTTTGCTTTGTCAGAATTCCAGGGTTTTCTTCTATTTTGTCAGAATTCCAGGGTTTTCTTCTATTTTATCAGAATTTCAGGGTTTTCCTTTGCTTTGTCAGAATTCCAGGGTTTTCTTTTATTTTATTGTGTCAGAATTCCAGAGTTTTCCTTTATTGCGTCAGAATTCCAGGATTTTCTTCTATTTTAACAGAATTCCAGGGTTTTCTTCTATTTTGTCAGAATTCCAGGGTTTTCCTTTATTTTATCAGAATTCCAGGTTTTCCTTTACTGTGCCAGAATTCCAGGGTTTTCATCTCTTTCCTTGAAGGAACCCTGGAACTGGAATTGCTGGGATTGAGCCACTTGTAGGAGGAGACAGAGCAAAGCCAGTGGTTGGAATTAAAACCACAAAATGTCTTTATATGCAGAATTTTGCCAATAAAATTTTGGTCACAGGTTGATTTCCTTTAGTTTGAAACTCGATATTTAGTTATTGACAGTTGAAATAACCTTATTTTCTGTTTTATCCATACTTATTGAAAGGTTAATTATCACTTTTTTTCCTCTTTCTTTCCCAAGTTAAATAAAAGGAATAAAATATCTTCACAGTCACGTAAACCACTTGTTTCCTTGCAGGTTTAGGTTTTTAAAGGTGCTGGAAAATAGTGAATTTTGCAACCAGTTAGACTGAAAAAAAACATACAAAAGGTTTAACTTCATCACACCCTTGGTATGTGGGACTTGAAATAAAATAATTTGTGGTGGTGTCTGTTGAACAGAATCATTTGATGTTGCTTCCTGTTTGTAACCCCTGACTTAGAGCACTTCAGGGAAGAATATTCAGTTCAAACCTCTGCAAAGCTGAGTTTTATCATGGAGGGAACTGATGGCAGCTGGGGAGTTCCCCTTTCCATCCCTGCCCCTCAGCTAGAAACACACCAAGCTGATCCTCCAGCACCCTCTGAACTGAAGGTTTGGGGAGTTTAAACCTGAACTTAGTTGGGATTTCTCTTTTAACTACGGGGAGGGGAGCTGCCAAGCCAGGATCAGGTGGTGTAAATGCAAATTTCAAAATTTGGAGGCAGCCGAGGGGGTCGGGCTCTGCTCCAGGGAACAGGGACAGGAGGAGAGGGAACGGCCTCAGGCTGGCCCAGGGCAGGCTCAGGGTGGGCAGCAGCAGGAATTTCCCCATGGAAAGGGGGGCAGGGATTGGAACTGCCCAGGGAGGGTTGCAGTGCCCATCCCTGGAGGTGTCCCGGGAATTCCTGAGGTGGCACTCAGAGCTCTGGGCTGGGGACAAGGTGGGGATGGGGCACAGGGTGAATTCCACGATCCCAGAGCTCTTTCCTACCCTCAGAAATCCTATGGAAATAATTCAGATTTTGAAGAACTGCTCTGTTCATGTTTCCCTGCTGAAATGATGCTCTTCAGTTTATTTTCATTCCTATTTTTGGCAAGAATTTGAAGATCCTGGTGTCTCTCTGTTATACAGCAGTGCTAAGGTCTGGTTTGGCAGCTGGAATGGTTTCTTTTCCTTGATGCCTGCAGCAGGAAAATCCATTAGAAGACTTTGGAGTGAGCAGGTTGTATTTGATGTTGGCTTTTGTAGTAGCAGCAGCCTGTGCCAACACCGGGGGCTGTCCTTGCCTCCTCTGGAATTGCTGGATCAGGAATTTTTTCCAGTGTATTGGGGACTAGCTGTGCACATATTAGGAAAAAACGATAAATTATTATTATTATTCTCTTTTGTTGCTAAAGGTAAGCAGGCAGGCCAAGAGGGAATGGCCCTAGAGAAGGAGGGATAAGTGGCATATTGGGAAGGAATTCCTCCCTGGGAGGGTGGGCAGGCCCTGGCACAGGTGCCCAGAGCAGCTGGGGCTGCCCCTGGATCCCTGGCAGTGCCCAAGGCCAGGCTGGAATGGACTTGGAGCAGCCTGGGGTGGTGGAAGGTGGATGAAACTAATCCTGGAAGTTTGTTCTTTGAATTTCTTGGAATAATGGGATACTCTGAGCTGGAAGGGACCCACAGGGATTCATCCAGTCCAGGATATTCCCAAAATCCCATCCCTGGCAGCGCTGTCCAAACCCTCCTGGAGCTCTGTCACCCTCGGGCCATGCCCATTCCCTGGGCAGTGCCAGCACCCTCTGGGGGAAGAACCTTTCCCTGATACCCACCCTAAACCTGCCCTGGAAGTCCTTGCAGGATTTTTGGAGCTGTTCCCAATAAAAATCCTCCATCTAGTGGCTGAAAAGAAGAAAACAGCAGGACAGGATTTGCTGTCTGGGCAGGTCTGCTCTCACTTTTGCTGCTTTTCGGCAAACTCTACAAATTGTGCCTGGTGTGAATGATTCCTGTCGGGAATAATCCCACCAGGATCCAGAATGGCAGCCTCTGCCCTGAGGCCTGCAATCTGCAAGCACTTAGCTCCTTCCCGGGGGTGGGCTGCTGCAGTTCAGGGGGATTAAATGGCTGTAAATTGAATTCAGGCCTCTGTGTGTGTGTGCAAGCACCTGAACGCAGAGCTGGGACACGTGTGAACATTTCCTGCCCAGCTCCTGGGGAATAATCCCATCCATCCTCAGGCTGTGCCAGAGGGGGCTGCCACACGGCACCAGGGTTTGTACAAGACCCACAGGGGATTTGGGCTGCAGTTCCTGCTTTGTGTGACCACCCACTGCCATTCCTCGTGCCTGGGAGGGCGCTGGGAAGCAGGGAGGGCATTCCTGGATTATTTGGTGGGTGTTGTGTTAGGATTGGTGCCAGGGTTAGGAGAGTTGGGAAAAGACATCCAAGCAAAACAGTGCCTTGAACCAGGTGGAATGGAAAAAAAAAAAAAAACCTAAAAAGCAAATATTTCTGAAGGCAAAACAATAAACCAACAATAATAATGGGAGCTTTTGTGGTAATACTTGAGAATTTCTGCCTGCCTGGGAGGTTTTCTACCCCAGAAAGTTTCCAGCTCCTTTATTCCTGGAGCAACTGTTTCCTTTTTTTTTTGGTTGCTAGCTGAATTTTACACTTGCACTGGAGTTCATCACCATGATACCACTGTGAGTGATATTTATTTGATATATCCATCTCCAGAATGTTTGGCTGGTGTCCTGGTTTTCCCAGATAGGGAATATTTCTATCTTTTTTTTTTTTTTTTTTTTGGGAGAATAGACATTTTTCCTGATCTTTGGCTGAATCAAAGCTGCTTGTCTACTATTACACTCATTTTTAAGCTGTTCGACTGAAATGTTTGTGTGGTTTTACTATGAAATTTAATTGAAACATAATGTTTTTCCTTGCCTTTTAAGGTGGATTGAGGATAAGGGTGACAGCCAAACGGATGCTGAGAAAAATTATTCTCATTTGTTGTTTTGGGTAGTAAGAAGGAAGCGTAAATCTGATCTCTTCCTCCTAAAATGAGTTTTAATTCACATTGTGATGGGCTGCAGAGAGCTGGGGCTCAAAGGAGGCTCTTGGATTTACAGTGCTTTGAGCCCTGCATGCTCTTAAATTGTTGCTTTTTATTGTGTTACATTTGCACTGGTGTGGCTTTTTTGGGAATTGGGAATTGGTGCAGGAAGGCTCTGTTCCAGCTGCCAAGCAAAGTGATTTTATCATGGAGGAAAAGCCAGGCTCTGGGTTAGGAAATTGATGCAAGTCACAGAGAGAGACTGAAATGAGAATTGTTGTGTCCTGAGCTTTGCAGCTCCTGGGGATAACTTCATGTATAGAATTATCCCAGCATTCCCACTTGTGCCCTTGGAGCTGCTCCAGAGGTTGTTCCCCAGGACACTCCAGAGGGGTCACAGCTGTGCCAGGGGTTTGGAGCCTCCAGAGGGGGATTCTTCTTCCTGGAGACCTTCCCAGGGCCAATCCTGTCCTGTTCTTGGGCTGCTGCTTTGCTGGGATTCCTTAGTTGGAATTTGCTTCCCAGCTGGAGTTAAGTGGGGATAATGCCTTGCCCACAGACAGCTCTGTGCCCCTCTGGGCTGTTTCCCTGCAGGGCTGTGACCTCAGGGATTTAAATTAAAACCAAATTAATGAGTATTTTGTCCTCTGCATCTTCCCTGGAGAGCGTGGATGATGTTTATACCATAATCCCTGTGCAGCTTGAGGTCATTTCTCTGCTCCTGGAGATCAGCCCTGGCCTCTGCTGGGTTTATTCCTGTCACTGGGCTGGCCTTTGTGTTCACCTGCTTTGGAAAACCTTGGAAAGTCTCACTAAATCAGAGGTTTTGCAGGATAAGGACCTTTGGCTCAGAAAAATGGGCAGCTAGGCTCAATTAATTAATTAATTAAATTTATTTGAGGGGAATGGTTTTCCATGGACAGGGGCAGGGAGAGATGGGATATTGGGAAGGAATGAGGGTGCTGAGGCCCTGGGGTGGAGTTCCCAGAGCAGCTGGGGCTATCCCTGGATCCCTGGCAGTGCCCAAGGCCAGGCTGGACAGGGCTTGGAGCAGCCTGGGATGGTGGAAGGTGTCCCTGGGGTGGATGTTGGGATCCAAAAGGAACTCTCAGGACTTTGGGCCTGTGAGGCAAAGCTTAGAATTAAACACAGGCTTCCAAACTGAGGTGCCAGAAGTGAGAATGTTGATTTATAGTTGAAAGCAGAGACACGTTAAGTAAAGGAAAGTTTAGAGTTTTAGAGTTTAAGATACAGAAAAAATAACAGTAGGTGAAGAGGTAAACAAGGAGTTTAGACTCTAGGTTTGTGTGTTATTGGCTAAGAAATTTCAGACTGTAACATGAGTCCATAAGGCAAAATATTTAAGGATTGGGTCAAAACCATAAATATCCTCGTTGGCAGTGTTTTATTGGTCAGTAGATCCTTAAAAGGTCTTGGAACTGAGGGTCTTGTGACCTTCTGATCCGTGCAGTGAAGATGTGAGCTGAACTCGCCCTTCCTGCCTGTGCAGAAGATAAGAAAATAAACCCCATCATCAAAAACAACTCAGAGGTCCCATCCCAAATCCCTTCCAAAATTCCCCACAAGTGAATTATCACAGGTGGAATGGGATGATCCTCAAGGTCCCTTCCCACCCCAACCATTCCATGATTCCAAATGTGGTTGAACAAAGATTTTTGGACCAGGGATTCCATATTTGAGCACTGCCTTTAATGGATTAGAAGGAAGAGTGGGATGAAGAAGAGGAGGAACATTTGAGGCTCTTGGGCTGGGCAGAGGGAAATGGCATTTCCCAGCTTTTCCCACACAACCAGCAGGAATATTTGCCACAGTGCACGTTGGAATCTGAGGGAAGTTTTTTCGTTTATCAATAGCACTGGGAAATGTCCAAGAGAGCTCAGCTGCTCCAGGCAGAGCAGTGCAACTCCACACTCCAAGCAGAGCTTTGGAATGTGTTTGGATTTTTTAAAAGATGGTGTTTACCCTCGCTAATGAATGTGAGAGAAGGTTTCTGGTTTGTGTGTGTTCTCCTGTGTTAACAAGGCATTGCATGGGTTTGATTATCCACTTTGGAATGCTGCCCCGTGACTCAGGAAAGCCATCAGATATTTCAGTAAATAGCTTTGTTTACAAGGGGCTGCTCAGAAGAATTATTTGGAATTAATGTTTTAAAATAGATTAATTAAATTACATTAAACTTGTGTGTGGAAAAGCTAATCTGGAATTCAGGTGAATTTAATTTAGTTGCTTACAAATATTAATTTACTTAATTAAACAAAGGCTGATTGAATTCTGTGTTAAGTGTATCAATTCTGAGTAAGAGTATTGGCAGAGATATTTAATGTAATTTATCTAATCAGCTTTAAATTTATATCTTTAGTTGTCTGTGATGAGTTTTTTTGAGTATTCCAGTACTGGAGCCACTTCCAGGCAAGTGCTTACAGGGATGCTCAAGGCTTCTTGCTCCTGTTTTTGAGGGAAAATGAGATAATTTTTAGTTGTAGTTTCATTTATCCAGCAGGAACAGGTGTCTTCTGGGATTATTGGATCACAGTGGGGTCTAGGCTGGGGTGGGGAAAGGGGGGCAGTGGAAGAGCTGCTCCAGTAATGGGCTGCAAGAGCTCTGAGGGGTTAGACACGTTTGGGGAACCTGGGATTTCACAGAAATGATTATTGAGGGTGGGAAGGAGCTCTGGGACCACCCAGCTGTGCCCATCCCCACCTTGTCCCCAGCCCAGAGCTCTGAGTGCCACCCCAGGAATTCCTGGGACACCTCCAGGGATGGGCACTGCAACCCTCCCTGGGCAGTGCCAATCCCTGCCCCCCTTTCCATGGGGAAATTCCTGCTGCTGCCCACCCTGAGCCTGCCCTGGGCCAGCCTGAGGCCGTTCCCTCTCCTCCTGTCCCTGTTCCCTGGAGCAGAGCCCGACCCCCCCGGCTGTCCCCTCCTGGCAGGAGCTGTGCAGAGCCAGGAGGGCCCCCTGAGCCTCCTTTGCTCCAGGCTGAGCCCCCTCAGCTCCCTCAGGATCCTCCAGCCCTTCCCAGCTCCCTCAGGATCCTCCAGCCCTTCCCAGCTCCCTCAGGATCCTCCAGCCCTTCCCAGCTCCCTCAGGATCCTCCAGCCCTTCCCAGCTCCCTCAGGATCCTCCAGCCCCTTTCCTGCTCCCTCAGATTCTCCAGCTCCCTCAGGAATTCTCCAGCCCCTTTCCTGCTCCCTCAGGATCCTTCAGCTCCCTCAGGATCCTCCAGCCCCTTCCCAGCTCCCTCAGGATCCTCCAGCTCCCTCAGGATCCTCCAACCCCTTCCCAGCTCTCTCAGGATCCTCCAGCCCCTTCCCAGCTCCCTCAGGATCCTCCAGCTCCCTCAGGATCCTCCAGCCCTTCCCAGCTCCCTCAGATTCTCCAGCTCCCTCAGGGTTCTCCAGCCCCTTTCCTGCTCCCTCAGGAATTCTCCGGCTCCCTCAGGATTCTCCAGCCCTTTCCCTCTCCCTCATGAATTCTCCAGCCCTTTCCCAGCTCCCTCAGGATCCTCCAGCCCTTTCCCAGCTCCCTCAGGATCCTCCAGCTCCTTCAGGATTCTCCAGCCCCTTTCCTGCTCCCTCAGGATTCTCCAGCCCCTTCCCAGCTCCATTCCCTTCCCTGGACACTCTCCATCCCCTCCAGGTCTGTCTTGGAGGAGCCCAAGCCTGACCAGAACTCCAGGTGTGGCCTCAGCACAGGGGACAGTCCCTGCCCTGGGGCTGTGGCCATGCCAGGGCTGGTGCCAGCCAGGTGCCAGTGGCCTCTTGCCCACCTGGCACACCTGGGCTCCTGTTCAGCCACTGTCCCCAGCACCCCCAGTCCTTTCCCAGCTTTCCAGCCTGGAGCTCCAGGGGTTGTTGTGAGCCAAGGGCCCTGTGGAACCTCATGGATCCATCCTGGCCCCTTTGGAGGGAATTGGGAGTGGAGGGGAGAGGAAATCCCTCCAGGACACACCACAACCTGTTCCTCACTTTCAGAGTTGGAGGAGCCCCTGGAATTCTCTGGGAGCATCCAAAAGTGCAGCACAGATCCACCAAAAGCACTGGGCTGGAATTGGTGTGAGCCTGGCTGCCCAGGAACTCCTGTAAGGGAATATTTTCCACTGCCTGGTGGAACCTTCCTCCCCATCCCCTGCCCCAGACAGGGGCAAAGTGACCATAAAACGTTGATCCAACTTCCACGTGCTGCCTGGGGAGGAGAAGTGGGCACGTTCCGTGGCCCTGCTGTGGTTTATCCCCAGCTTCCTGGCTTTCTGCTAAGATTTCTTTTTTATAACTTAACATTTGTTCCTGGGAATAGTTCAGCACTGCTGGCTCGATGCCAATGTACATACACTTAATTTAGATTTAATGGGGACTAGAGTTTCAGACAGGAGGTGGAAAAAAGGGGGGAATATAGAGGAAATTCAAGAAAAAGAGTGTTTTACGTGAGGAAACGCTGGTAAATACTTCACCGAGTAAAGTACATGGAAACCATAATGGCAAAGTTACTCTGAATTTGTTGACTGCAGCTTTTTGAAGCTGATAAACCCCTCTAACTCTCATCCTGTTGAATTTTATCAGGCTTTTCCCCTTGGTTCTGAAAGCAAGGTCAGCCCACCAGTAAAATTTACTGTTAGAAATGGATATGGTGAATTTGGGAGAGGGGCTCTTTATTCAAGGTGTGAGAATTGCAGTGGCTGCAGCTTTCCTGGGCATTGCTTTCCTCATCAGAATTCCTAATCCTAACCTTGGGCATTGCTTTCCTAATCCCCAGGGCTCAGAACAAATTGATTTGTTTTCCCCTTTATGTTTTGATCCAGGATGGCAGCAGAAGGGAATTTTGTCCTGGCTTTGAAAAGGCACAATTGGGGCTGATTTCTTCCAAGCTGTCTGACTTAGACTGGGATAAAATTTGTTTAAATGGAAATAAATATTGATGAGCACATGTTTCTCTGTGTGTGTTGGTGGTGCTGGTTGTGCCCTTGTTTCAAGGCTCTGGGACAGAATATTTGGGTATTCCTGAGGTCAAGTTGAACATTCTCAGCCTGTGTCCCTTGAGAGGTGGACAATGGGTGCTGGAAACAGGAAATCATTTGAAGAAAGGTTGAATTTTTAAATTTAAAAGTTGATTTTTAAATTTAATTTTGAAGGCACGTGGTTGTATCTTGAGTTGTCTGTGCAAGGCCAGGAGTTGGATGATCCATGTGGGTCCCTTCAAACTCAGGATTTTTTGTGCTAAATATGTGAAGTATTAAAGTGGATTTATACATTTATTACAATTTAATTGCAATACAATTATTGCAATTCCTTCAGAGGAGAAATTTGTTGCTATGAGTGCTTTCAATGCAACATGTGCAGCATCAATGAGCCCTGTAATAACCAAGTGAATTCTGTAAATAATAAGCATTTTAACAGTTCTAATTTGTTCTAACTTGGCTTTTTTTAGTGCTTGGGGTGGTGGATGTGTCCCCTGAAGCCGAGGGCAGGGCTCTCCTGGTGACAGGATGGAACAGCACAGCTGCTTTGTTCTGCTCAGCCTGGCTGGGCACCAGGACTTCTCAGAAATGGCAAATTTCACTTGCCAAAATGGCATCCACAAGCACGGAAGGACTGCCAGGTTTTTTTGGGCTCGCTGCCACGCTCTGTGCTGGCCCAAAAGTCTTTCACCATGAGCAGAATTTCAAGTGACTCAGTGCTGGCAGTGCTGGTATTTTGGGTAAACAGTTTGGAGATGTGGGGAGGCCTCAGAATCCTTCTCTAGGTTGGGTTGCTCTCCTCAAAATTTATCCTCTCCTTGTCGGGCCTGATGGATTTCGTGGGCTCAAGTGGAAGAGGAAAATCATCGTGCATAGTTGGATTTGATTCCATGTCCGTGTTAATGGATGAATTGTCATTTCCATCAGTAAATCTCCATTTATCTCTCCAAAGTTTTTTACTCCAGGTTAAAAAAGGGAAAAAAAAAAATCCATTGATCTCTTGGTATTCCTTGTTCAGCCCTTTGTAAACTGGGAGAAAGCACAGCTAGGAGAGATTGCAGTGATTTTATTTCAATTTTACAGGTTGAAGGTTTCTCTTAAAACACTAATAAAGAACCTGGACTGAGAATTCCAGGAGAGCAAGGCTGAGAAATATTTTGACTTTAAAATCAGGACCATATCCTGAAAAAGGTTTCATCAGAGCTGAGCTGGAGAAAAACCGGGCAAGTTCATCCTGAAGAAAAAAGTCAAGTTTTGCTTTAGTTGTAACAAGATGTGAGGAAACTCCTGGTTCTCGCTGAGTTTAGGAAGATTTTAGAGGCCTGATAAGATTCAGAATTTGCAGTTCTTGTGGACTGGAGCTTTGTGAGTGTGAACCTGGAAGTTCTCCTTATCCCTGGGGATGTGCAGGGAAAGCTTCAGCTCCTGCCTCAGCCCTGGGGCAGGGAGATTCCTCCTGGAGGGGCTGCAGGAGCTGAGCTGTGCAAGCCACTGGGCAATCCCTTTGTAGCTTGGCCATTTCCCTGAGAACTGAATCTTTTAATAAAAGGAGAATGAAAAACTGAAGGCCTTGATGCTGGCTGAGATGTTTCACAAATATTAACCCTGTCCTTGCTGCTGTTTTGCAGGAGTGCATGCTGGGGCCAGCTCTGCCCTGGGGAGCTGCACTGGTGCCTGAGGGGTTTTGCTGCTGGTTCTGAATGATGTCAGAGCAGGATTTGGCAGATGTGGTTCAGATTGCTGTTGAGGACCTGACTCCTGATAATCCAGGTAGGAAGAGATTTACAGCAGTGCCCAGGAAATCACTGCTGAGCTTTTCTTTAAAATACAAACCAGGTTTCTATTCCAAAAGGTGCTTTTGAAGCCCATGTGCTATGTTTTCCAGAGCTTCACTTGTGTATCTCCAAACCCTTTAGATCAGATTATTTTATTTATTTCTCTTCTCTCTTAAAGGCTTTATTGCCTGTTTGTTTTTTGTGCAGGGGTAGACTAACCCCAAAAACAATGAAATATTCCTGCAGTCTTGTTTTTCCCCGTGGTTTAGGCTTTTCCTCCAATGGGAACTGCTCCCCATCCATTAGGGATTGTTTTATGTGTGAGACACTTTGTTTCATCCATTATTAAAATTCTTTGGACAGTCAAATTGAAAAAAACACTTCTGAAAGCAAATATTTGGATATCACTTGCTCAGAAATTGACTTCCTGAGTGAAAATATATTGAGATGTTGGTCCTCTGTGACTATTGCAAGTAAGAGCAGTAATGGAAATGAGAGTCACAAGCCAAATACTGCTTTTCTGATACAAAATGAAGAAGTTATTCAGAAATGAGTTGGAGGAGAAACTGGGACCTGCCAGTCCTTCAAAAGTCTTTACTTGGTAGAGGAACTCAAACCTGGTCCCATCACCACTGTCAGAGATTTGAGAGAAACCCCGAGCAAGTGTCAAAGAACACATTAAATATCTTAATTTAATTGCCATGCTTTTGTTTTCTCCACTTGCTCTATTTTTAATTTGAGCTCTGTCCTCTTGGGCTTTGAACTCTGGCAATGTTTTTTTTTTATTCCTTTGCAGTTGTGTTGGAGAACCATGAGGTGGCAGATGATGATGTGGAACCTGCCCTGAAACGTCAGAGGATAGAAATCAACTGCCAGGATCCCTCTATTAAGGTTATTTAATGCCCTTTCTTGGGTTTCATTTTAATGCCAATTCAGTTTAGGGGACGTTATTACAAGAATGTAAAATAAACTGTTCATACCTAATACTGGAATTATTCTGGTGTATACTTGTGCATTTTTAGGCACAAATTTAAAAAATCTGGATAACTCTCTAATTTTCCAGTGTAGAATTAGTAGCAAGAATTTCAGATGCAATGTAAAATATCACCAGAATTAATTGCACTGACCCAAAACATCAGTATTGGGACATTTTTTTGATAAAGTAAATGAAGTTGACCAAAAAGATGAACTTGAGGGTGTATTTGTGTTACAATTTGTAGATACTTTCAGCATGTTTGAAGCTATTATTTGAAGCTAACAGCATTCTCCTGATAGATAATTCACATTTAATTCTGGCTCAGGAGCTCAGCAGTCACCCTGCTGTGATCTAGGGTTGGTTTTTGCCCTGGAGTGTGAGTACCTGATGAGTATTTCAGTGCCACACACACTGCCCTGTGTGATTCTGTATTTTTGGGGTGATCCCAGGAGCTGGAGCTGTGTGAAGGAGGGTTTGGGGTGCTCAGTGACTGCAGGGCCACAAGATGGCACAGCTGCTGTTTGCAAAGCACACAGAGAGCAGCTCTTCCCTCTCATGGCCTGTTTTCCCAGGAGAACCCAAGTGGAATATGTTTTCTTTTCAAAAAGATTGCTTAGCAAAACAGATTTTATTTATTTGCTTTTCTTGATTTGCTGCTCAGCAGGAAGCTGAAGTGAGTGGCATTAATTGTCTCCGAGATTTTTTGTGTTGATACAATTTCCACTGCAATTTATCTGTTTGGGCAGGAAAAAAACTTGCTAACTTTATCCAGGAGGATGCATCCAGAGATTTATAATCCTTTTGTTTTCACATGTGGACTGGAAGGCTTTGGCAAGTCACTAGAAATGATTTTGCAGTGGATGAAATCATCCTGACAAAGTGCTTAGGTGAAAATGGCTTTGGCTGGGCTGCTTTTTGGCTCCCAAATAAAGATCTGGAAGAATCTGAGCCTGCTGAAACACTCCTGGATGTCATCAGGGGTGGATTTTGTCACTAGACAGGCTGTGAGTTCCTTTAGGATTGCTGCCCAGTCACGTTTCTCCAGAGCTTCCTCAGGAGTGGGGATGAACTCGGAGTGTTCACCGCGGGTTCTTCTCCCTCCCCAGTCGTTCCTGTACTCCATCAACCAGACCATATGCCTGAGGCTGGACAGCATCGAGGCCAAGCTGCTGGCCCTGGAGGCCACCTGCAAATCCCTGGAGGAGAAGCTGGACCTGGTCATGAACAAGCAGCACAGCCCCATCCAGGTGCCCATGGTGGCCGGGTCCCCGCTGGGCGCCACCCAGACCTGCAATAAAGTCCGATGGTAAGGACACAGCACTGCCCTAAAAAAGCCCTAAATCCAGGAGCTGGACATCTCCTCCTCTCTGTGCAGCTGGCAAGAGGCTGCTGGTGGAGGTAGAGTTCATTTCTCTTCTTGAAGGTAATTTTTGTAGCAGTTTTGTGACGTTACTCAGAAGCAGACGCTGGTCCAGGGACAGTTTGCAGCTCTTCCCACATTTCATCCTGACTTAAACCAGACTCCTTCATCCATCCCCTGGAAAAGCCTCAGCAGCTCTTTCAGACAGGTTTTTGAGACTTGCCCTGCTTTTATTTATAGCTGTTTTGACTTAATGAGTTCATCATCATTCTAATTGCTTCTCATTTTACTTCTCTTCACCAGGAGTACAATGGACAGTGTTTTATGAGCTTGTGTGCTAAAGAATCCTGCTAGAAAAATATCTCTGCTTATTTTGGAATTAGAAGCTAGGGATGGAAAATCTGTTGAATAATCTAATGCACTTTGCTGAAAGAGCAGGCTTGACCTGCTGTCCCTTTGTGTCTCACTCCCTTAATGTGGTTTTAAATACCTAAATCTTGATGTGTCTGTCATCTTATCATCGAGGTGATCCCAGCCAGAGAAATCTGCTTAACAAAAGACTCTTTTCTCCAACACGTCTTCCTCCTTTTACAATTTTTTATAGCTGGAAAACACTTCATACTGCTCTGAATAACTACTTTTTACACTCCATTACAAAGGTGTGCAGGCATTTAATTTTTCTTTTAAGCAGGTGCTGTGTCTGCTTTTGCCTCTGCTCTTGAGGGCTTCATACACTGAAAAGACAGATAAATTATGGCAGCGTTGTGTAATAATAGAAACATGGAATAAGGACTTGGATCATAGAGGAAGTAACCAGAGTTTTACACCAGGGCTTTTGCTAAATATTCTTTTCTCAATAATTGTTTCTTCAAGAACCTTCTTGAAATCTGGGCTGAATGTTTTTATTGTTAATTTAGAGATCTTCAAGTTCTTGTGCACGAGCTGAACTTTTTGCTGTGGTTTGTGCACAAAAGGCTTCAGAAACCTTTTCAGGAGCCCACGGCCCCTTTGGGACCCTATTAATTCATGCTCAGTGAATGCTTTCCTCTGTAAATTGTACTGTTTTGAGTTTCTGAAGGAATTTGTCAGACCTGAGCTGCTTGGTTTGGTTTGGTTTGTTTTTAAATCTCTGCAACCATCAGAAATCTGTCCTGGCTGTTGATGGTGCTTCATCTTTTGGATTGGGTTACAAATTTTTGCTGACAGCTCCTCAGCCAGACTGACAATCATTTAGATAGAAGTCTTGAAGAAAGCAGGAATCTCTGCCCCAAATATTTGTTGCTGTTGGTTTGAAGTTGCACTTTATCAAAGGTGTGATGCCAGGAGAGCACTGAGGGCTTTTTGTTCTGGAGCAGACTGTGGCCTGTGGGGACTCAAGAGAAAATAGGGCTGGATGTGTTGAATTTGGCACTGGGGACACTCCAGTTGCACAGGGACAGAATGTTTCCCTGAATTCCCTGTCTTTCATCCATAAATCCCTTTATCACTTGTTGATTGTTTCCAGTTAAAGGCTGTTCCATTGTACCAGCTCTGTGTCCTTCTCTCTTCCCCATCCATCACAGAGGCAGGGTTCCCATAAGTTTGGGATAGGGATTTTCAGATTCTCCAGCCTCCTCCTCCTCCTCCTGCCACCAAACTCATGCTGGGTTTGCTGCTGTAACAAAAAGTTGTGGTTATTAAAGGCTGTCAGGGAAGATGGTGCTGCACTGGCAGGAGAGCAGCTCTTGGATAAAAAATGGGAATAAATCCAGTAAATACCTCAGGATCCTGGCTGAGAATTGGGCCTGGGGGAGTCCATGAGCTGGGGGTGCTGGTGGGTGGGGGGCTGGCCTTGATTCTGCCCCTCAGGTGAGACCCCACCTGCAGAGCTGCCCCAGCCCAGGGAGGAGCTGGAGCTGCTGCAGAGATCCAGAGGCTCCAGGAGGAGCAGAGGATGGAGCAGCTCTGCTGGGAGGAAAGGCTGGCACAGCTGGCATTGCTCACCTGGGCAGGAGAAGCTGTGGCCTTCCAGGACCTGAAAGAGCTGCAGGAAAGATGAAGAAGGACTTTGGACACGGGATGGGGGGACAGGACACAGGGAATGGCTCCCACTGCCAGAGGGCAGGGCTAGGTGGGACTGTGGGGAGGAATTCCTCCCTGTGAGGGTGGGGAGGCCCTGGCACAGATTCCCAGAGAAGCTATGGCCCCTGTGTAGGCACACAGTTTGTGGGGATTGGGATGGGTGCAGCTGTGAGCAGCAGGTGAGCAATGAGCCACGGAGGGCCCAGGTGTGCTGGGCAAGCAGCAGGGAGCAGAGGGCACACAGCCTGAGCCATGAGGGTACAAAAGGCTGGGCTGAAGAACAAGCAGGGCAGTGCTTGCAGCTCTCTGGGGTGACCTGATGCTGCTCTGCGTGGGCACCTTCTGCTGAGGAATGGTGCCAGTCTGTTTGGGCCAGTGCTTAAAGCCTGCTGGAATTGTGTGCTGATACTCTGTGTATCATGGTACCTGCTGTGGCACCCCTGCATCCCTGGAAGTGTCCAAGGCCAGGCTGGAGGTGTTCAGGTGTAAATGGAGGAAATCCAGCTGTAAGTGGAGCTCAGGTGTTTTCCTGGACCCATTTTTTTTTTGCTACATGTGAAATACAGACCACAAACATCTGGTTCTGTTCCATATGCATTTGTGGCTAATTGACAACAAGTACAGAGATAAAAACATTTATCTTTTTGTCTTTAATGAGAGTGGGACAGTAGTAAATGGAACTGTAGATTAATTGCACTCAATTAACAAGCCAAAATCTATCCTGGTGTCCTTGAACAAAACTTGTTGGGGGTTGAACATTGGCTAATTAATGTGGCTAATTAATCCTCAGATGCAGTTTTGTACCAGATGGGATGTTTGAATTTGCTGTATTTTTGTAGGTGTGGATCATTGAAATGTTTGTTTTACCATTGAATTTAATCAGCAGAACAATTTAATTGAATTTGGAGAACAAGACTTGTCCACCCACTTTGCAATGTGCCATTTGGCAAAGCCTCCTTGGCTCCACATCCCCCAAATTCCAGAGCTGTGTTTCTGCTGATTGTTTCCTTGTTTACAAGTGGGTTTGGGGTCAAATAATGCAAAACTGAGAGTTGGGATGATTTGAAGTGAGGTTGTAAAGCAGAGGATGTGGTGTGGAATGAATTGTAGGGGGACTGTTCTAGATTTAGCAAAAATGCTGTTGCTCTTGCACAAAACCTTTAGGAAAACAAACAAACCTAAAGAAATATAATCAAGGTATTGGTGTATAAACCCTAAAATAGGCAGGATTCCATTTTTTAAATTTATATATATCTATATATTTATTCTTTCTGTGAGTTACAAACCCCTTGGCCAACCTAATTGCATTTTTATCAGGAGGATTTTTACTGATTATAATAAACTATCCCACTATGCTAATCCAGACTTTTAGAAGGAATAATAATTCCTCAGCCCTTATCAGTGAGCAGTGGCTGCTGAGTCTCTTCCCTGTGTTCACTGCAGTTGATATTATAACTCATTAGGGGATGTAAACCACTTTATATCCTTTTATTTCACTCAGTGATAAATAAATTAACATTGGGAACCTTCAGGATTTTTGCTGGTTTTAACTCAATTTAAGAGCTAATTGTCCCTTCTTGGAATTGCTTCTGAAGACCCTGAATTTGCAGGAAGATTTTAATTGATTTGTTTGGGAACAAAGCAAGGATTGAGGAGCAGAGGATCAGGGAGGGTGAAGAGTTTCTTTTCAAGGTGCAGGTCCATGAATCAGCCTGGAAAAACATTCCCTGGAAGCAGATTCAGCCCTGGAGCCAACCCAGCAGTGCCTGGGGGTGAGAGGGACTCAGAGAGTCAGAAATTTGGGGTGAGCTGTCAAGGTTTGATTTGGGGAAGCTTTGGAGTTGCCCAGGTTTGCAGGAATGCTGCAGCAATCCAGATTTATTTCTCCTTTATTTATCCTTAACCTTTCCTGGGGCCTCAGCCAGCAGCAAATGTGCAAACAGTGAATTTTGGGAGGCCTGGACACGACCACAGCTGGACTTTTGTCCTTGCTTGGGATGGAGCAATTCCCAACCTTTCCCTGTCTTTCAGCAGTCTCTGGCACGGGAGCAAACGTTTATTTGGAATTCCATAAATAATTGCAAATAATTCTTTAGAATATTTGAGTTCTGGGCTCACAGCTGGGATTCTCCCAGGTGGAATTCTGGGGCTGTTTTCCTGAAGGATTGAGGAGGAGGGGGCTGCAGGAAAATGGCACAATTGTTTGGGATCTGTTCTCACCACGTTCCTTTTGGTTACGCTCCCAGCTGGGGGACAGAGTCAACATTGACAATGAGAAAATCATCATTAACACTTCATGAACTAAAAAATTCTCTTTGGAATCACAAGGTCTTTAAAGAGTACAGAAGAAGTGGAAGCAAAATTTGGGTATTTTTGAGCAAAATAATTTGGTAAAGTGAAATTTCAGTTTAGGGGGTGAGAATTTCAATGGTTTTTCATAATTTTTTCATAATTTCGTGGATTGGGCCACAAAATTTTTGCCTTTCCAGCCTTTTGAGGCCCCTGTTTCCAGTTCTGATAAATAAATCAAGGGTTTCCCACACATTATTTGTGTATGAACACTCTGTTTTCAGATTGAGTTTGTGAATTGTGTTCTGTGTGGTTTTGTACATGAAGGAAGTCAGTGTTTGTCACCTTAATGCCAGCACTGAGCAGTGTTTCAGCCTGCAGGAATTGTTGTGCCTTGGGATATGTGGTGAAAACCCCAAATTCCTTCTTGAGGTGTAGTAGAGAAGTTTCTCTGAAAATTACAGTTCTGTCCTGCATTCAAAAATTGAGTTTATAAACAGAACAAATGAAATAAAGGCATTATTAGATTATCTGTCAGCTCCTTTTTCTTGATCCAGAGTTCTGTTATTTCTTTGGCTGTGGGAAAAAAAAAAAAAGCCTCCCAAAACTTGACATCTTTAATTCCTTGGAAAACATGACAGTGCTTTCCAAAATCTCCTAATTTGTCAACAAAACTTGTCAGCCCCAACATCTTGAGGTTTAATTTTATTTTGCCTTCCTGGCCACATGGATTTCATGGAGAAGATTTCTGTGATCTGTTCTATTTATCAGCAGCACGAGTTGATTATTGAAAATAAGGGCTGGGATTTTTTCTGAATTCCAAATTTCCCCAAATTCAGGATTAGGAGGAAGTGGCATCTTGCATTAAACAGCTCCCAGAGCAGAGTTGTTGTGGAATTTCACATTGCAGGAGTGTTGCACTCAGAGATTGGGGAGCCAAGTGCCCAGGAATTTGTTGATAAATTGGGAGGCAATGTCTGACCTGCAGCATTTCAGGGGAGAGGGAAAGGTCAGTTATGGAAGGAAAGCCACAATTTCCCATCATCCTTGCAGCTGCATTTTGGAGAGTTCAATAATTCCTGCACGGATGGGGTGGGATTCATTTATAAAACTTTTCAGACTGACCAAGATTTGAACTGTGGATTCTTTCTCCCCGCTGCAATTTTTCTAAAGTTAATGGTTTCTGATGAAATATCATTTCTGAGAGTCCAATAATTCAAGTGAGAGCTGAGCAAGTAGCAGCTGATGATTTAGGGCTGAGAAAAGGATGGAAAAAGTGTGGTTTGGATCTTTTTAATTGCAGTGGTGCTGTTTCAAATGTGCCTGTCAGGCTTAAACCACCAAAATGAACTTCTACAAAGAGGTGGTTTTGAATTCTGAAAGAGAATTTACACTGAAAATCAGATTTTAGGTGATAAAGCTCCTTCAGGTTTCAGATGTGTTACCAGGTTTGCTATTTTACTCTTTTGCTAGGAAATTGTACATTTTCCCTGTTAATTTAGCCCAGAATAAATGTGGGGAGGTTTGCAGGATTGCTGTTCACTCTTAGCCACATGTGGATAAACAGTTTATTTATTTATTCCCACTCAGCTGAAACACTTGCTTTGGGTCAGAGACCTCAGGGAATCCTTTTAGTTCCATTTAGAATCAACATCCTTTATTTGTAAGGGTTTCTGGGCAGGGTGAAAAAGAGGAATGCATGAGAATCAAACAGGATTTGGGTTTAGACACAGATTAGGGGGACATTTACCACTCTAATTACTGTCTAAGAACATTTAAAATCAATTATAACATATTAAAATGTGGGTTAAGCTTGCCAAATCCCATCAATGAGATGAATTCCAGGGAAAGCAGAACATTGAATTCCATGGCTCCATGAGCACAGCCAGGAAAATAAAATAAAATAAAATGATATGATATGATATATAATATAGTATAATATAATATAGTATAATATAATATAGTATAATATAATATAGTATAATATAGTATAATATATATAATATAATATATAATATAATATAATATATATAATATAATATAATATAATATAATATAATATAATATAATATAATATAATATAATATAATATAATATAAATATAATATAATATAAATATAATATAAATATAATATTCCAGGTATAAATGGAAAGGTGCAGGACGTGGAGTTTGGTTCAGTCCAAGCACCTTTGTAGAGCTCATCTTTGCTTTCTGCCTAAAGAAAGAATTAAAAAATAATTATATTTAATGAAAGTGGGCAGGTTTTTACCTCATGGATGTTGGAAAATGCACACAATATATTTAATTTATTGAGCAGACAATAAACAGAAGGGGGCAGAAAAGCTTTATTTATTCTTTTGGGTTCCAGCCTGGCCGAATTTAAATATTTGGAATGGGAGAGTCAGTGGGGATTTGAAAATCCAGCAGTAAAAGCAGTCCCTGAAAACTCTTCTGTAAGTTGGGGAGTTAATTCTGCCAGTGCAAGAAAATGAATGGAGAGGAGAGCAGGTAATCAATTAGTGATTAAAGGGACAAGGTTTGGAAATGACAGGGATTTAGGTGGTGTCCCAGAATCGTTTGTGTACCAGCTTAGAGCAGTTTAGAATAAACTAAATAAATAAATTGCAAAAACGACCGGTCTTGCTTTTGGAAAATCATAGAAGAGTTGACATTTAGTCATTTAAAACACTCGAGTTTGAAAAAGGAAGAATTTCTTTCTTTCAGCGGGTTTGGAGGGCCCCAGTTTGACTTTGAAGCAGGATGGGAAGGAGGGGTTCCCAAGGATGAGCTGCCCTAAAAGGTTGGAATTGCTGATCCTGGAGGTCTTTTCCAACCTCCTGACTCCAGAACCTCTCCCAGATCTCACTGAGGTTGGAGCCCCTGTTCCATTTGGCAGCAGCTGCCACTTAACTGCTGCATTTCCACCCCTAAAAACCCCCAAATACCCTTGGAATGTCTTTCCAAACAGCATTTCCCCCCTTTTTTTTAAGGAACTGTACATTTTTGCATATCTTGAGCTCCATCTCTTTGTTCATGAGCAGGAAATCTGCTCCAAATAACTCCCAAAATTGTGTTTTTCATACCAAGGGAAGAGCAGGATTTCTTCAGGGTGCCCTCAGGGGATCTGGAAATTTGAGATTTAATCCCTAATTTCATTCCAAGCATCCTTGGAATGGCTGGAAAATGTCTGTGGTGGTGGCAAGGGCACAGAGCTGGCTGGGAACTTGGAAAAGCAGAATTACCTGGTGGGAATTATTTACAGAAAGGGATGTTTGCAGGAACCTGATATTGGATTTATTTGTTACCTGCTGATCAGTGAGGCTTCACTTCCTGTAATTAATATCTTGAAATCCAATTTATAGCACTGCCTCCTCCACCCCTCCGTGATTTTAGTGCTTAAATCTAAATTTAATTTAGTGCTTAGACTTCTGCTGATACCAGAATTTGTCAAAAAATCGGGAAAAATCATCTCAAAGTAACTAACTGCATAATGAAGGATTCCAAGTCTTTCCTCCTGATTCAAACTGGGTTTTCTAAAGATGCAGAATTTCTGTTTTAATCAATAATTTCCCTCCTGGAACCTGCTGAGGATGGGGGCAGCTGCCTCATTTCCCACTGAGCACAATCTCCACTTGCTGCAGTGCTGCTCCTTATCTGGCTCAGGAAGTTAAGGCTCAAAGAAGGGTAATAACTGTAAATTTCTTTCCACACTGCCTGAAAACAAGATATCTCTGCTGTTGTGTTTTTATGAGTACATTTATCTTCAAAAAGGGTGGTATTGACCTGCTGCTTATGGCGTGACCCGGCCTTTTCTTGGCCATAATCAAAAGTAGAAGATTGATAATTAATGTAATTTCTAGCACTTTTCAGTCCTGGTTATGTCACACATTGCCTGGATGGTTTTTCCCCAGTATTTTTTCCCCAATATTTTTTTCCCCAATTTTCCCCCCATTTTATTTTTTTTCTGTTTTTCTATTTTTTTCTATTTTTAAATTTTTTTTCTATTTTTAAAAAATATTTTTATGTTTTTTCCTCTTGTTTTTTTTTTTTCCTTTTTATTTTTTTTTTCGGTATTTTTTCTAATTTTTCTTGGTTGTTTTTTTTTGTTTTGTTTTGTTTTTTTTTTTTTTTTTTGTTATTTTTCCTAGTTTTGTGTATTTCTTAAAAGCAAAATGTTCCTTGGACCCTGTGTCACCACACTTAATTTTTACAGTTTCTGCTGTGTTCAAAATGAGAGATTTTAAAATTTTGTTGTATTTTTTTCAAACCAAGATCTAAAATAATTTGTGTCCCAATCGAGGTGATGGAAAATCCCTGGAGGAGCAAGCCTGGCTTGGGAGCAGGAGGGTTTGAGTTGATGAACTCCTTGGAAATGGGTGTTGTCATTTTGAAATTTGGTTCTCCAGGTGGGTTCAGCTTTTCTCAGAGCACAATAATCCCCAGGAGAGTTTAACAGCTTTAAAAATTGGATTAAAATAAAATTTAAAAAAATTAAAATTAATCTTAAAGCTGGTAATTGATGTTTTCCTGCCTCCAGCCAACCAGAGGCTCCTGTGTAGGTAAAGATGGATTTTGTAACTTGGAAAATCTCTGATTTGTACTGAGTTGAAAATTCAATGTTGACTGTGTTTAAATTGTTTGGATAAAGCATCATTTGCTTTATCTTTTATTATAAATTGCTCCCAGGGCTCTGAGCTCCAGGAGTTTTTCCAGCCCTGCCTGGTGGACTTTGGCCTGTCCTGTTCCTGGGGTGTCTGTTCTGGGGGATGTCCAGAATCCCAAGAGGATTTTTAATCCTGTGGTTTGTCCTGTTCCTGTGTGTCTGCTCTGGGGGATGTCCAGAATCCCAAGAGGATTTTTAATCCTGTGGTTTGTCCTGTTCCTGTGTCGCTGCTCTGGGGGATGTCCAGAATCCCAAGAGGATTTTTAATCCTGTGGTTTGTCCTGTTCCTGGGTTGGCTGCTCTGGGGGATGTCCAGAATCCCAAGAGGATTTTTAATCCTGTGGTTTGTCCTGTTCCTGGGTGTCTGCTCTGGGGGATGTCCAGAATCCCAAGAGGATTTTTAATCCTGTGGTTTGTCCTGTTCCTGGGTGTCTGCTCTGGGGGATGTCCAGAATCCCAAGAGGATTTTTAATCCTGTGGTTTGTCCTGTTCTGGGGTGGCTGCTCTGGGGGATGTCCAGAATCCCAGAGAGGATTTTTAATCCTCAACTCACTGAAAATGATGGATGCCACTGCTGCTCTTTTGGCAGCTGCCTGTGCCTGGACTGTGAATTGGGGAATTGAAACTTGAGTTGTTGAGGTGCCTGTGCACAGTGTGCCTGTTGACAGGTTTGTTCTCTGCGTTCATTTTGGGGCATAAATCCAAAGTAATTTCGTGGACTCTTTGCCATTTTGTGGCTTTGCTGCAGCGTGAGATCCTCAGTGGGTTTTCTCTCTCCTTTTTGGACAGGGATCCTTAACTCTGTGAGCAGCAGGAGAAGGAAGCAGGTGGCCATCAGGAGGAAGGAGCTTTGTGACATTATCTTCCTAAATAATGATGAAAAGATGTAAAAAGGGGCTCTTGTTAAGGATGAACACGAGTGTTAGTGCAAGATAAACTAGGGATAAAATAAGGAAAACAGCACATTGTGCAAAAATATTTGTTATATTTAGATTTTCTCCCTGCTAGGGATAACTGTGATATTCCTCCACACATGAACTGTACATTTAAATTTTAATTTAAACTGGGAAATACCAGAGTTCAAGGGCTCTTTTCCAGCCTGGCTTTCCTTGAGGCTGGAGAGTTTTCCAGCAGGAATTCCAGCTCCTCTTCCCATTAATGCTTCTCCATGAGCTGATCCATGGGAGTGAGGACAAAGGGAAGAACCTGTCTGAAAATCTCACTCCAAGTCATTTTCAGTTCTTTTTAGAGAAACACTTTTGATCCTCATGGAAGACAGAAATGTCAGTTCATTCCTTGTGCCTGATTTTTCTCTCTCTCCAAATGGAAAGCTCAGCTGGGAAGAGGAGGAGAGGATGGTCCTGGCATTGCCAAAAGTTCTTTTCTGTCTCTGGCTGCACTCTGGGTGATTGGCAGGTTATTGGCAATGGATCCCCAGCCTTTAAGATGAATGATCAGATCTGACTCACACATTTTCCATACTGAAAATGACCTTTGGCAGCAATTTCTTTATGCAAAATATAGACTGGCCTTTTGTATTAAAAAAAAAAATAAAAATCAGAGGCTAAATATGCAATCATTAGTTGGTATGTTTATTTTTAGGGGAATTTTCACCTGTAATTTGACAGTTTATTCAGTAAACTGCTTTTAAAAATTCCCAAATATCTGCAGGTTGCATGCATTTAAATTTTTTTTAGAGAGTTGTGTCCAAGAAGAGGCAAATTGCTGCTCCAGTCTCTCCAAGTCCTAATGCTTGTGGGGAAAGGAATATGTGAGCACAAATGGAAAGTTCTGGGGCCTGTGCAGTCACTCTGCGTTTGTGAAACTCCCCCTGACCCCTGGAATATTTTCCTTCCATCTTCCCCCTGAGTACTGGCAGCACTCAAAATTGCTTCCCTTGGGGTCTGAGGGAATATCCAAAGCTTTGCTTTCCTGCTCCTTCTCCCTTTAGTACAGAAGGAATGGTTAAAGCTGTTTCACCTTCAGAAAGAGGAGGAGAGATTGAAGAAAGGAATTGGAATAATCCAAGGATGCACTTGGCTATAATGAATTTTAATGTTTTTTTGTCAGCTTGGCCCAATATTTTGATTTTATGTAGAATTTTCATTTTGGATTTTGTGTCTATTAGTCAGATTTCTAAATAAATCTGAAAACAGGGACTGGAACATCTCACAGGGAAGCAAATTCTTTCTCACCCTCCACCAGGGTGGGTGCAGGCAGGTGGGAACTGGGCTCTGCTCCCAGGGAGCAGGGGCAGGATGAGAGGGAGCAGCCTCAAGCTGCTCCAAGGGAGGTTCAGATTGCACATCAGGAAACATTTCAAGCATGTCCATAAAAATGAACATTCCTAAAACAAAGCAACCCCCCTCAATTCCTTATTTTATGCCAATTTTTAGTGCTAAGGCTTTTTTTTTTTTTTTTCAGATACAAACTTAATAAGAGCAAAATGCTAAGGACTTTCTAAATGTAATTTTATTGCATTTATCTCTCCAGTTGAAATTAATTATTCAGAGTCTTCATTAAAAAGAAGCTTTGGTAAGTGGCATTTTAAGCAGGCCTTCAGAAGTGATTGCAAGGGAGATGCTGATAAAGAACAGTGTCTGAAAGGAAGTGTAAAATACTTGAACATTTTAAACTGGGATGTGAGAACTTCCAGGGCAGCTGTTTGCATAATTTGGGAAATGTCATGAGCACACACACGATGCTGCTGGCCTGGGAGCTGCCAGCACTGCCACATCTCCCAGTTTGATCAAGTGTTTGGTGAGGTTTTCAAATGTTTGGTGAAGAGAAAAGAGATGGAAATTGTCTTTTTTTAAAAAAAATAAAAATGTGGGGGTTTTTCCCCTTTGACTGGGAGTGCCCTAAATCCTGATTCTCCAGAGAAGAGCAGGAAAGCAACAGAAGCCCCCATTTCTTTCTTTCTTTCTGAAATCTGAGTTCCACGTGCACATGAGGAGCTCTGGCTGAGCCTGCCCTTGCCTGGGATGAGCCAAAATCTCCCAGAGGCTCCCCAGGTCTGCACCCAGGGATCCTTGGCTTCCCTGAGGAATCCCATCTGCTGCCAGCAGCACATGCAGTCCCTGGCAGTGGGAGGCAGGGCATTGCAGCCTGGGGCTTTTGGAGCCAAAAAATCCGGGGTCAAGCATTTTATTTGTGCCAAAATTGGGATCCATTCATCCTCAGCTCCATGACAGGGCCTTATCTTTCCTTGATGATGGATAATTTGGCACTTGAGGCTTACACAGACACGAGAATGTCCAAGTGTGTGCTCTGCTGCAGCTGCAGGAAACACTTGCTGTCACCAGATTGGCTTAATTTGTGTTCCAGCAATTAGCCAGGGGGAAATAAATGACCCCCAGTCACGTTTGGGATGTTGGAGCAGTGACAAGAACGAGCTGTTTACTGTGGGGAGAGCAAAGGGGAACAAAACCAACATTTCTCTCCCTCGTTTCTCCCCGAGCACAGCGGGAGCAGTTTGAGTGTCAAATGCACACCTGGGAATTTGGAGTGCTGCTGTGGCAGTACTGTGAATAATCCCTGCAAAGCACTCAGGTGCCCACCTGCACGTGGGGACGGTTGTTTATTTCACATTTCCTTTTGCAGTCCAGTGTAAACTTTGCATGTCTTGAGTTTTCCTTCTCCATTGTCATCAGGAGTGATAAGAGAAGCTTTTTCTGGTTTCTCACACATGTGAAATGATTTTGGTGTTTGGTTTTAGGTTTTTTAATGTGTGAAGTGCACGCAAGAAGTAGTTTAGTCTTGTTTTTATTCAGTTACAGTCTGGTCCTGTTTGCTCTGATGCTTTGTGTGCTGCTCATCTCCCCATCCTGGAGGACAACACAAGCCCTTTTACCATGCTCATCATCCACTTTTGCAATAAATCCTTTCAAATTCTCTTTTCCTAGGAATTATCCTGCTGAAGCTGGGGCATTACCACGTAAATTGGCCACGGTACCTCTGCAAACACTCAGATTCTCCCAGAAAGACTTTGGTGGAGCTGTGATTTACAGACTTCCCCCTGTGTGTCCTGAACTGATGAATTCCTTATTGCTTCCCCAGGGGTCGTGGACTTTTATATAATTCCATTGGAGCCATCCATCCTCCGAAAAATCAGAGTGCTGGAGGTGGTGCAGGTGTCAAGCTCGATGGATTGCCGGCGTCAGCGGTGCCGGGAGAGGGACGAGGCCCAGACCCTCCCTGGATTACTTAAACCAAAACCCTCTTCATGGATTATTTATAAGCTTGTCTCCTTTACATTCCCATTCCCTCTGTGATTATTTTTATTTTTTTTTTTGCAGCGTTGTCCCTCAGACCACAGTGATCCTCAACAACGACCGGCAGAACTCCATCGTGGCCAAGATGGTGGGGCAGGAGGAGCCGCTGAGCAGAGCAGCAGATTCCCTGGAGAACATCCTCAGCAAGTGAGTGCCACTCCCTGGAATACTCCCTCCTTCCCTCCCTGGCCAGGGCCAGTTCCAGGGGCAGTTTGAAGGGAAAACTGAGGAATCCTTGAGGTAATAATGGGGGAAAGATTGAACCTGGGCTTGGGTAGATTCTCTTGCTTCCCTCTTGATGGGAGAGAACATCCTGGAGGAGCTGGGATTATCTGTGTTGAAGAAGAGTTTCCCATAGCTCTGGATTTTTACATGGATGCACAATCCCTTGGGAACAGGCCAAAATCCTGTATTTAACCAGCTGAAGGAGGAATGTGCAGTCCAAGGAAAACTTGGACTATCTAAAGTGAATTTTAAACAAGCAGACCTGGGGATTCTGGGTGGAAAATGGTTGTAATTAATATATTTTTATAAATTACTTGGATATTTCTTTTGTTTTGCACATGGGGCCTAGACTTTTCCATTGAGGCAGATGTAGGAAGTTGATACCGAAGATTTTTTTTTTATTCCTTCTGCTGTGTGTGACCTAAGGACACAGTCTTAACCTGCACAAAGGGAAATTGAGATTGGATGTTAGGAAAAAGTATTTTACTGAAAGAGTGATGAAGTACTGGAATCATCTGCCTGGGAGGTGGTGGAGTTGCCATCCTGGATGTGTTTAAAAATAGAGTGGATGTGGCACTGGGTGCCATGGTTTAGTTGAGGTGGTGTTAGGGCATGGCTCAGACTTGACAGTCTTTAAGGTCTCTTCCAACCCGGTGATTCTGTGTGATTTTCATTCTGCTGGATAGCTCCGAGTTCCACAGGAGTGGTTTAAAGGAGCTGATTCTATCCAACACGTTTATTTTGTCAATTAGTGCTTTTAATTCCCTCACAACGATGTGCAGGGCCATGAGCTGAACTGAGTGATGCTGGAATTTGGATATTCCATGCTCACGTTCCTGCTGAGGGGCTGTTCTCTGGAGGTGACCTGTGCTCCTTGCCCACAGTGTGATTTTTTAATTTTGCTGCATAGTTCTGCAGGAGTAGAGGGGTTTAAAGGAGTCCATTTTATACAACACATTTATTTGGCCCTCACAACAACATGCAGGGCCATGAGCTGAACCTGAGTGATGCTGGAATTTGGATATTCCACGCTCACATTCCTTCTGAGGGATTAATCTCTGGAGGTGACCTGTGTTGGCCCTCACAATGAGGTGCAGGGCCACAGGCTGAAATCAGTATTGCAGGAATTTGGATATTCCATGCTCACATTCCTGCTGAGGGGCTGTTCTGTGGAGGTGAACTCACAACGACGTGCAGCGCCACGGGCTGAACCGAGTGATGCTGGAATTTGGATACTCCATGCTCACATTCCTTCTGAGGGGTTGTTCTCTGGAGGTGACCTCAAAACGATGTGCAGGGCCATGGGCTGAACCGAGTGATGCTGGAAACTGGATATTCCATGCTCACATTCTTTCTGAGGGCTTTTCTCTGGAGGTGACCTGTGCTGGCCCTCACAATGACGTGCAGAGCCGTGAGCTGAGCTGAGTGATGCTGGAATTTGGATATTCTATGCTCATGTTCCTTCTGAGGGCTTTTCTCTGGATGTGACCCAGGCTGGCCCTCACAATGACGTGCAGAGCCGTGAGCTGAGCTGAGTGATGCTGGAATTTGGATATTCTATGCCCATGTTCCTTCTGAGGGCTTTTCTCTGGAGGTGACCCAGGTTGGCCCTCACAATGATGTGCAGGGCCATGAGCTGAGCTGAGTGATGCTGGAATTTGGATATTCCATGCTCACATTCTTTCTGAGAGGCTTTTCTCTGGAGGTGACCTGTGCTGGCCCTCACAATGACATGCAGAGCTGTGAGCTGAGCTGAGTGATGCTGGAATTTGGATATTCCTTGCTGACACTCTGCTGAGGGCTGTTCTCTGGAGGTGACCCAGGTTGGCCCTCACAATGAGGTGCAGGGCTGTGCTGAGTGATGCTGGAATTTGGATATTCCAATCCCATGTTCCTTCTGAGGGGTTTTCTCTGGAGGTGACCTGGGTTGGCCCTCACAACAATGTGCAGGGCCATGAGCTGAGCTGAGTGATGCTGGAATTTGGATATTCTATGCCCATGTTCCTTCTGAGGGCTGTTCTCTGGAGGTGACCTGTGCTGGCCCTCACAATGACGTGCAGGGCCGTGAGCTGATCTCGGTGATGCTGGAATTTGGATATTCTATGCCCATGTTCCTTCTGAGGGGCTGTTCTCTGGAGGTGACCCAGGCTGGCCCTCACAACGACGTGCAGAGCCGTGAGCTGAGCTGACACTGGAATTTGGACATGCCCTGCTCACACTCTGCTGAGGGCTGTTCTCCGGAGCTGACCCGTGTTCCTTGCCCGCAGCGCGGTGCCGGGCCGCCGGCAGAACACCATCGTGGTGAAGGTGCCCGGGCACGACGACAGCCACAACGAGGACGGCGAGAGCGGCTCCGAGGCCAGCGACTCCGTGTCCAACAGCGGCCAGGTGGGCAGCCAGAGCATCGGCAACAACGTCACCCTCATCACCCTCAACTCGGAAGGTACGCGTGGTGCCAAGGGGGGTTTTGGCCTTTTGTATGTCTTCTATGTCTCCTCAGTACTCTTAGTGTGCATGCTTGTAATTCCTTAGGTCTGATAATTCAGTCCTGGGGTTCTGTTAGGCCTAAAGGCCTCGTTGTGTGAGGCTGCAAAGCCCCAAAGCTATCTTGAGAAACCAGTGATGCCTTGAGAGGCTGCCTAGACAGAGTTGAAGGAATAAAGTAGGAATTTATTAAAAAGCCTTCAAAGGATACACCTTGGGCAGTACAAGGGGGTCAGGGGGTCGGGCTCTGCTCCAGGGAACAGGGACAGGAGGAGAGGCTGGCCCAGGGCAGGCTCAGGGTGGGCAGCAGCAGGAATTTCCCCATGGGAAGAGGGTCAGGGATTGGAACTGCCCAGGGAGGGTTGCAGTGCCCATCCCTGGAGGTGTCCCGGGAATTCCTGAGGTGGCACTCAGAGTTCTGGGCTGGGGACAAGGTGGGCATTGGGATCAGCTTGGACTCTGATCCTGGAGTTTTTTTCCAGCCTCAGTGATTCCAGAATTTTTACTGCTCTGTCAGCTGTGCCAGGAGCAAAGCTGCCAGCACCAGGAAGGTGTTTGTTGTGTGATTCCTTTTCTGCCTTGGTCTGGCACAGATTTGCACAGACAAATGTGATGTTTGAGCCACTGATGTGCATGTAAATTCTGTAGAAACACCTAATCCATTAATGTCTGCAGATCTGATTTCCCTCAGACCTCTGCAACACTCATCCATTCAAAATCTCTGAGACTGATGAATGCTTTGAGGATCAGATCAGTGACCCCCCTCCACCTGCCCTTGCACGGGAGGGAATTGCTAAGTGACTTCACCTGCAGGGTGGCACAAATTCAATTATTAATAAAGGAAGAGATGGAGAATAACAGCGCTGGTGTGCAGAGAGAGGCAAAGTCACAGCAGCCCTTGGCTTTCATCACCTGGGACAGAATTCCAGGTGACTCTGAGGTGTGCAGAGGTAAAACCTGGCTGGAGATCCCAGCCCAGGACTGAGACCAAACACCAGGTGTTCAGGACAGCTCCACTCTGTCATCCTGGCTCTGGAAAGCAAAACTAAACTGTGCTTAGAGTTGGGTTTACCTTACACCGAGCTCTGGATATTTCCAGGATTTAGGGAATGGATTTCTGTAAAGGTAAAAAATGGATTTCTGTAAAACCTGGTTGCTTCCATGTAATTTGTGATAATTAAAAAATTAGTGTTGTTGCCTTTCTGTCCCTGAAAAATAATGATTCAGGACCTGTGAGCCCAGTTCCAGTAATGGTGTAGAGCAAGGCTGGTTTTTTTTTTCTGACTGAACACTGTGCCTTCAATCCATGTGTTTTTTAAAATCCAGTTAATTTTGGCATGCTTGTGTTCTTACTGGGAGTTGTGGAGTGCAGCATCTTCTCACTTCAAACACAGCAGTGCATTTGATTTATTTGTGAACATTCTAATTAGGCTTAAAAACTAATCTTTGTACAGTTCAGTGTCTTGTGCAGAACACAGAGCTCAGGAAGAGCTTTTTTGGTTTCACTGACACACTTTTGGAGCAGGAGAGCCATTAAGTGTTATACACTAAATATGAGGAAATTGATTTTAAAATGGTTTATTTTGTAATGGTTTATTTTATAATGGTTGTATGGGATGGATGTGATGGCTCAGTGTTATTTTCCTGCTCATTTTTCACACACTGCCCTTACACCTTCAGGGTGGTAAGAGAAGGAAAAGTTTGCTCTGTTCAGTTCTTTTGAGACTCTTTTCCTGTGCTTTCCAGAGTCCTTGTGCATTTTTAAAGTTCTGAAGATTCTGAATGCTGCAGCTGGTGCTGTGTGTCCTCCTTGCACAGAATTCATTTGTGAATCAATTCTCTGGGCTCTGAAGACATGGAATCATGGAATGGTTTGGGTGGGAAGGGACCTTACAGCCCATCCAGTTCCAACCCTGACACCTTCCACTGTCCCAGGCTGCTCCAAGCCCTGCCCAGCCTGGCCTTGGCCACTGCCAGGGATGGGGCAGCCTCAGTTTCTCTGGGAAATCCATTCCAAGGCCTCCCCAACCTCACAGGGAGGAATTCCTTCCCAATATCCCATGTAACCTTGGTGTGAAACCATTCCCTGTGTCCTCCAGTTTCTCATGCAGAGAACCCCAAGCTGGAAATGTGAACATGTATTTTTGGAGCAGATAAGGGGACACTGGGTGTTAATTAAGGGATGACTGATGGTTTTTTTCCAGAGAAAACTCCTCAGTCACGTCTTGTCTCCTCAACTTGGATCTGAAGCAGCCATTTGATAATGGCAGCATTAAACAGGATTCAGGATTTGCTTTCCAAATGGGAATCCAAGCAGCTCTTTGTCCCAGACTTATCTGTGCACAGGATTTTCCAGCTCAGGGCAGGCTCAGATCTCACCCGTGGGATGAGCACTTGGAGCTCTTTCCTGCCAAGCTCCTCAGGACAGGCACAGACAGTGAGAGGAGCTGGAGCAGAGCAGGAGTGAACCTTTTGTACCCTAAAACAAAATGATGTGGTGCTGATGTGGAGACACTGATGAGGACTTGTGAAAGCCAAAGAAAATGATAAAAATTGAATTGCTTTGGGGTTTTTTTTCTTCAATTTTTGGGAGCCAGCAGATGAACAAGTTTCTTGCAGGTGTCTGCCACAGGGATATTTGGAATTAATGCTCCAAGTATAACAAAGATCTATTAAACAAGGAAAAAAGGGCAAAATCCATATTAGAAATCCGATTTTCTGACGTGAAACACATTTTCCAAGGTTTTAAAAAGCCCTTTGAGTCTGTGGGTTTTAATTTTCTGATTTTTTTTCAGATTTTGCTGAATGTGACTTTAAAGCTCTTTAACCTTTCTTTTAGCACAGCTTTCAATCCCACTGCTGGACCTGGAGGTGAATTTCAGCCTGGTTGTCCCTCCCTTCCACAGACTTTAATGATTTTTAATTAATAAAGTCAGTGCTCTGGAGTCTCTGCCAATTAATCACTGCCCCTGTGAACTTCTGCTAATTGACAGGAGCTCATTAAAAGATCACAGACTCATGGAATGGTTTGGCTTGGAAGGGACTTTGAAGCTCATCTCGTTCCAACCCTCCACATGATGCTGATGTTGAATCTTCTGAACATCAGCCAAAACATTATTTAATTTCTCTAGAAATGGAGGTTTGTTTTTGTAGGTTAGGATTTGTTTTTTCGGGGTTTATTTTAATTTTTTAAAGATTAATTCATCTTTCTGCCTCTCTGCACCTACCAGTCTTTTGCTGCCACTGCCAACTTTGCACCCAGCCTTGAGAGTAAAATAAACACAACTTCTTGGAGCGATGGAACATGTTAATTCCAGTATTTCTGTGGGCAGGTGTTTCCTTTTGTTTTCCCTAGTTTTAAAGGAATGACTGACAGCTCCTGGGGATGGAGCAGAGCCTGGCTTTGCTTTTAGGCTCATGTCAGACCAGGGGAGCCTATCCCAATGGAAAAATGCAACAGTTCAGTGTCTGTCCCTTCCCTGGGTGGGAGAGCATGTCCAGAGCAGCCCCTGTCTGGTTTTTGTTCTCTTGACAGGGTTTTTTTTTTGCTGCTGACCCCAAACTGGCTCCTCCTGTTCCCAGAGAATTCCTGGTTTGCGTGGCAGCCCTCAGCACGTCCCCAAACAGGGATGGATGGTCAGCTGTGCTGGGAGATAAGAGAAATGCAGCAAAAAAGACTCAAAACCATCACTGGAAAGCAAACTGGGTTCAGTGGAATGGAGATAAAGGCAAATTTTGTGATGTTGGAAAAAGAACAATGCAGAGGAACTAGAAATTGGTGTGTGGGGGAAATGGGGCTGTGAGTGCAGAGAGGGACTCAGATAAAGCTGGCAGGGCTTTCTGCACTGTGAGGAGGAATGATCAGCAGCCACTTCTGTGGTGATCTGATATTTGGTGTAAAAAAGGGCAAGGAAGCTCCTTCCCCCTGAAAGGGCAGCAGGCTCCTCAGGAAAATTCACAGGATCAGGGAATGGTTGGAAGGGAGCCCTGGAGATCACCCAGTCCCAGGCAGGGGCACCTGGGGCAGGTGACACAGGGACACATCCAGGTGGCTTTGGGATGTCTCCAGAGAGGGACACCCCACATTGTCCCTGGGCAGCTGTGCCAGGGCTCTGCCACCCTCCACCCTTCCTCAGTTAATTAAAGAAAGCAAAATAGAACAATATGAGAAGTTGTGTGATGAGCTGAGCTCCAGGTGAGTGTGTGCAGTTGTGCTTCACTGAGCTGAAGGGAAGGGTTTTCTTGGAGTGTTCTCTTCCTCCAGCTCACCTTGACTGAGTTTTTGGAAGTGTTTAAGGCACAGCAGCAGGGTATGGCTGTGCAGTGCTGGGGAGTGGAGTCTGGCTTTTCGAGTGCATGCACTAAATAACCCAACCCCTCCAGACTGCACCCAGACATCGCCTCTAAAGCCTGATAATACACCTAAAGAACCATGCCACATGCATTAAAGGATATTTCAGTGCTGGGAGACTCCAGTGATCCAGATTTAATCAATGGTGTTTATGTATCAAATTGCTCAAAGGGAATTTCCATCCAATTCCCAGTCTGTTTTCTCCTTCCTTATCCATTCTCCTCCACGCCAGAGCTCAGGGCTTTTGTGCCTCACTCAGAACTGGCCCTGGATTTCCTCTTTCCACCAGATTTTTGGGTGCCAGTCCTGTGTTTGCTCCCTGCAAAGTGCCAGATGTGTTGGCAGCCTGGCAGGAATGATTTTGATGTAAAATAAGGAATAATTCAGCTTTTGTGCCCTCACAGAGCTGCAGTGGATTCATGGTTAACTTCAGTCATGCTTAATGCAAAATGGTTATAAAATAAATTCCCTTTCTGTTTGAAAGGAGGAGGAAAATGCAAGAGATAATTTAGTGGGGGGATTGTGGTCATAGGTCAGAATAACAAGATAATGTCTTTTTTTCCAGGCTGGGAGCAATAAAAAAACAGTTGCATGTGGTAAAAACAGTATGTTCTGGACTCTGTGCCAGCAGAAAAAGGAGAGGATTTTGCAAATTGAACAAAATCTTTGGTTCATGTAGGTTAACAACGTTTGTTAAAAAAGTCTGCAGGCAAAAGGTGTTCCATAAGGAATGAAAAATTCCTATATCCAACAGCAATCCTGTGAGCTCTAAGGCAGTAAGGCTGTGATAGGCTAGAGGATAATTTATTCAGGCTTCCTAGAATTTCTTTGAAAAACGTACACATTGATCCAGAGATGTTTTTGCTTCGCCAGATCTGCCCAAATTTTTCTAACCCAGTCCATTTATCTTGAGGAACAGGCTGTTGTTTTCCCTGATAATGGTAACCAGACTTGTGGTGAGGCCAGACACAGTGGCATGCAAAACAAGGCACAACTCATCCAAACCACTTTATTTTTCACATGGCACCTGGTACTGGGAGCAGAAAGCAGCCAGTGTGACCTATCCTGGCTGAGGATAAAAAAGAAAGGATCAAATTAAGGAAAAAAAAATATAAACAATTTGCAAGTGTATAAAAATATATTCAGGACAGGGCATGAAGTTCTGATTTCAGCAGAAAAAAAAATTGAGGGACGAGTTGCTACATATGTCAACAATAAATTGATTTCCTTGCAAGTTAGTGAATATAAGGAAGAAATTCTTCCCTGTGAGGGTGGGGAGGCACAGGGTGCCCAGAGCAGCTGTGGCTGCCCCTGGATCCCTGGCAGTGCCCAAGGCCAGGGCCTGGAGAAACCTGGAATAGTGGAAGATGTGCCTGCCCATGGCAGGGGTGGAGGAGATGAATTTTAAGGTCCCTTCCAGGCCAAGCCATTCCCTGGTTGTGTGGCTGTGCTCTTGCTGATAATCTGCTGCTCGCAGTGATAAATCAGGATTGCACAACCCAACGTTTGCCTCATCCTGTCGTTACTCAGCGCTGCGAACTCGGCCCTGACATGTGGCATGACTCAACCCAAAGGTCGTGCTGGAAAAGCAGTTTGGAGTGCCTGGAGTTGCTTTTATGTTATATTTTATTGAGTTCTTCTGGCTTGTAGTCTGATAAACCCCAGGGCAGGATTTGGAAATCCAGATGCTGCTTGCTCTGCGTCCTGCTCGGTGTGAAAAGGAAACGCTGCTTGACCTGAGCTCTGTCACCTTCTCTGGGGACTGGAAGGGTTATGGAAACCAGGAATTGGGGACTTTATATCACAAAACTCTGCTCTAAGATCACTTAATGAAAGAAAAGTCATTAATGTAATTGTAACTGAACGTTGCTCACAATAAATTACTGTAAAGCTCTCTGTGGAAGGGCTGAGTGACCCCTCAGTCAGCAAACCTTGTTTTACTCCACAGTTGAGCAAACATGGAAAGCAATCCAAATGGTCCATGTCAGTGGACACTGAAATGTTGCTGGAGTGTTTCCTACTCAGCTCCTATTGGCAGTGTGAGGAATTCTGGAGGTTTGGTTTATGTCTGGAATGGGAGTCTCATCCTTGGCTGTGTGTTCCATCCTCCACTTGAGGTGGGGTTGGTCCTGAGCTCTGTTCCAGTTTCTGGTTAGTCTTGATTCCATCAACTTCTGGCATTGTCTGCACAGGTTAATTGAAATGTGTGCCTAATATTCCTTTGAATTTAATTTATTTATTTAATTAAATCCCTAGCATTGCTTTTTTTTCCCCCTGACAAACTGGGAAAGAAATAAAAAAGCTTCTTAATATATTGAGTGTGTATGTAAGTAGGTATAGCTGTGGTACTGATGGACTTATATTTGAATAAGAGGGAAGATGATTAGTGATTGAATAATTATCCTTCTGCTGGGCCTGTTCCTTGGGAAACTACTATTTAGAAAATAATATAGCCAGTAAATATGAGGAAAAACCCAAATTATGTTTGGGATCTCTGGTTACATCCTAAATTATTGTAATTGCTTGATGTACTCCTTTTAAATGATTAAGCAAGTTAGTGTTCACTATTTATTATAATTTCCTAAATCTATAATCTTGTTTAGCCTTGCTTTAATCTCATGGGTTTGAGGTTGGGACAGACAAGGTTCAAAGCTGTTGACTGCTTGAAATTTGCTTTGCTTTGAGAATATCTCAGAGCTGCAGTAATCTTCATTTTTAGGGCATGAGAGCACTGGGCCTGGAGTGGTTTCTCAATAACAGAGATCTCTGAGAGCGAGCTGGACACCTGGACTGGCTGCACCAGTTGTTGTGTAGGTCAGAATGTCACCAACAATAATTTTTGGTCACTGCTGGGGGGAATTTGGGTTTCTTTCTCTCAGCAGCCGCCGTCGCGATCCCGCTGCGCTCAGCTGGGAAAGCCCACGGACACCAGGAAGCAAAGTAGGGGGAGATGATGCAAACTTGAGAAATGTTTGCTGTGTCCTGAGCCTGCCTCCTTGCTCAACCTTTGCCCCACGTGTGTTTCAGAGGATTACCCCAACGGGACGTGGCTGGGCGACGAGAACAACCCCGAGATGCGGGTGCGCTGCCCCATCACGCCCGCGGACATGCTGCACATCAGCACCAACTGCCGCACGGCCGAGAAGATGGCCCTGACCCTGCTGGACTACCTCTTCCACAGGGAGATCCAGGCCATCTCCAACCTCTCGGGCCAGGGCAAGCACGGCAAGAAGCAGCTGGATCCTCTCATGATCTACGGGATTCGCTGTGAGTGAAACGTGGGAGTTTTACACGCGGATAAGGCAGAAGCGGATGTGTTAAATGAGATTTTAAGGGTGTTTTTGATGTGTGGTGAGATGTTCTGGTGGCTTTTGTTTATGAAGAAGGGGTAGGGTTTTTAGGAAGAAATCCTGATGGGCTGGTTTATTTCAGTTGGTGGGTATTCACCAGAAATTCCTCATCTTTTATTCTGAATTCTGACATCTTTGCAACTGCCAGCTGTGAGTGTAGTAAATATTGCAGAAATAATTGGTAACACAAATTTCAATACTGTTCAAGTGCTCAAACCAGCGTGGTCTTGAACCGTAGTTTTTGACTTCCCATATATGTCTCTTTTCAAAAGACTTGCTGAGATTGTGATGGGAAAAGTTGGCAATCTCAGGATCATAAAATCTGGATTCACAGCAGGAATGGCAGGACACTGTTGGATTTCTGTCTGCTCCATGCGCACAAGTCTTTGGATTATTTAAGCTATTTTGGAGCTGTGAACTGATATTATTTGTGTTAAAGGCACGATATTTGTTAATTTAAAAGGAATCAAATGTGGTTTCATGTAGAACAAAGGCACAGCCACTGGTTTGAAATGAAAAGAGGAATCTGAACGTGAGCATCGTGTTCCGCTGTGGCGACTTCTAGTGAATACATTGAGGACAGCCAAGTCTCTTCCCTGTGCTTTATTTCCAAGAAGCTAGCATAACCAGGATTTTGGGAGAAGTTTCTTCTGCCAGGTGGTCGTTGAGCACTGGAATCAGGGAATGGGCACGGCCCTGAGGCTGCCAGAGCTCCAGGAGTGTTTGGACAGAGCTCCCAGGGACGGGCTGGGATCGTTGGGGAGTCTGGGCAGGCCCAGGAGTGATCCTTGAACTGGATTCTAATGAACCTGGAGGTCTTGTTGTTAGGAAATTCTTTATAGTCACATTTTGTGTAGTCACCAGTGGATCTGGAATGGGAATCATTTGTTCTACTGGTGAGTTTTGTGTGGAATTGGCAATTTGAAACTCCAGGTAAGGCTTAAGAAGAGGTCAGCAAGGAATTATTTGGGGTGGTGTTTGGAGGAGTGGCTGTGGGATAGTTACAGGGAAGGGATGTGACTGGTGTTTGGTGATGGCAGGGAAAACATTCCTCTTATCTGCTGCTTATTCCACTTATTTCCCACTTATTTCCAGTGGTTTTCAGGCTATTTTTGGGGATATTGAAAACCAAATCTAACCCACTTAGGTGGCTGCATTAGGGCAATTTTTGCTTCATTATTTACCTGAAGCAGAAGACTTCTTAATGACTTCTTCTTTTAAAAAGAAGGTTTCTTTTTAAAAACACATTAAATATGTATTTTTAAGAGAGATGGTAATTCAAATTAATGCTGATCTCCAAAGCCTTCTTGTCTGCTGATCTCATCAGCATCAATGATGTTTTTAAAACATAGATTTTTGTTAAAACCTTTCAGAAACACTAAGAAATGGATCTTGCTCCAGTGTTAAAGCAGTTCCCAGGCAGTTCTTTTCCCATCCCTTAAATCTGAGAGCACAAATCACATGGGTCAGTTTGTAACTGGTTGTGGAGGAAGATGAGATGTTTGCCAGTGTGAGCATGGGGAAGGAATGTGTCCATGTGACCAAGTGCTTAAGCTGGGGATTATGTCATTTCTGTGAGGCATTCTGACCATGAAAATACTGGGTTGTGGAAGTGGTCCCTGCAGCTGGAGAAGGTCTGGGATGGCACAGATGTGAGAGCAGATCATGAGCAGCAATCAGTGTCTGACTTTGGTGGCATGAGCACGGTTTGGGATCCAGGTATCAAACAACTTCATTCCTTCCTACTGTTGGCTGCTGTGTTGTTTTCTTTTGGGAGCCAGGCCATAAAAAACTAGGGATTTCTGGAAAAAAATAGACCCTGTGAGGATCTGGCCAGAGAAAACTGGTTTGGGCAGTGAAATGTTGATCTACTACCAGCAAGGACGAAGAATCCTGTGGCAACCAACAAAGAAAACACAGGAGAACTTGATGGAGCAGCAAATGTAACAGTGAGAACAGTGGTCCAGAAATGATGATTTCACTTAATAACCTCATATGTCATCACTGGCAGTAATTAAGTGGGAGTGGAGTTGGATTCCAGCAGCCTGGTGAGGAATGTGGAGCACTCGGCTCTCGAGGATGGGACTGTGCCCACGCTCAGTCTGTGTGTGTGCCATGGTTCCATCCCTGCCTGGGAGAGCCCTGCCATCCCAAATCCCCTTTCCCAGTCCACACACATCTGCTTTTCATCCCTGAAGTGTTCTCCCAGAAAATCACCCCAAACCCGAGTTTCCCTGGCATGGGAACCCCTCAGTGCTGGTCCCCACAGTGGGATTTGCTTCTGCTCTGAGCAAATGGTGCTTTGATGACTTAATTCAACCAGAAATGAAAAATCCAATGTCATCAGCCTGGCCTGTGCCAATCACAGCCAGAGGAGGCCAAGGAAATAGAAGGGATTTTATTTTTCCTTTCGTTTCAAGTTTCTTGCAGTTTGTCAGTGGAAAGATATTCCATCTTTTTTTTTTTTTTTTTCTATAAGAAAAACACCAAGCAAATCTGTATTTAATAGAGAAAGTATTTTGTGTAATATGCAGAAAGTATAGAAAATGAAGAGATGTGTGTTTATTAAAAATTCCTGATGCTCTGCACAAGGTTTACCACAAGAGGAGAGGAAAGTTTATCTTTGGAAGTCTAAATTTTCACTTGTGGTAGGAATTTGCTTGTGGGGTGGCAGTGGTACTGAGGAGAGCTTTTGGGCAAGAAACCAGAATGATTTAAACACAATCTCTATCATTAAATAGCTCATTACCTCAGCCCTGCTAAAAATGGAGACTTTTGCTGGTGAAATACAATCCAAGAACATCCTCAGTTGTAATTTTCTTTGCCTAACAGAAAATACAGGTTTAGCTCTTTGGAGATTTTACAGCAATTTCCACGAGCGAGTTGGAAAAAACAGATTCCCAAATTCAGAATTTTGCAGTTATAAGAAATGGTGTAAGTGAAAAGATGATTTTCCATGGCATGCTGGAAAAAATGGAGAGGGGATTTCTGAAGCTCAGTAAAGAAAATTTATCAGTGGTTCTTATTCTTCCAAATAATCAAAGTAACTAAATGAAAACAAAATAAGATTAGTTACTTATAATATATATTTATATATACACATATTTTATATATTATTGTCTGTAACTTTGTGTATTATTTCTGTGCAGGCCCCTTGCTCTGCACATGGGTTTTTGCAGACTCTCATTTTCCCACTTATTTGTCAACTCTGGGTAATTACTCCAAGAGGATGGAAGATCAGAACCTGCAAATTTAATGCAGAATTTCTGGTTGGGTGAGGAAGGGGATCCAAACTCATGAATTGCAGTAAGGGGAACCTGTGCCCTTGTGTTATTGGACCCCAAAATTCTTATTTTGGCTCCAGACAGCATCTGTTGCTCAGGGAATGATTCATGCACATGGAAATAACTCTCTTGTTAGGGACAGGATTGTTGCTGAGAAAAAAAAAAAAAAAAAACAACTCAAAACCAGAAATCCCCCACCCAAACCCTCCAGTGCTCACAGAGGGGAGGAAACTGGGCTGAAAAATTTGGGTGAATTTTCCCATCTGCTTCCAAGACTCTCATAGAGTGAACTTTCCCATTTCCCTTTAATTTCACCCAGAATCCATCCTTGGCTTTTAAAAACCATAAAGCAAAGTGTTAGCTGAGAATACCTAATGATAAAATCAGATTTTTAACTCTGAATGATGCATTTTCTGCTTCAAATGCCAAATAACTTCACTTTTTAACACACAAAAACACAGCACAGAAAGAAATCCTTCATCAAAGCTTGGTGTTCCTGTTATATAAAACATTTCTTCCAGTAGGGATGGGAGCATTCTCCTACTGCAGGAGTTGAAAGAGATGTTAATACACTCTGAAAGGACTTGTGTCCTCAGCAGAGGCCAAGTGGAATTAAACACTGGCTCTGCTTCCCAAAAATCCACACACCAGCTCTGGAGCTGCAGCCCACACACGGCTGCTTAATAGGAAACACATTTGGCTGTGGAATTGATGTCAGTGGCACGAGTTTATGTATGGAGAGAGAAATAGAAATAGAAATATTGCTGCCCACAGCCCAGGCACGTCGGGCTGGTTGAAGCTGCCACTGGTGGCGTGGAAAACGTGTGGGGAGCTCAGCACTGCTGCTCCAGCTTTTCATGGAGAGGCCGAGCTTAATAACAACAGGATCAGCAGCAAATAGATCACATTTCTGTCCTTCTGGGGGATTATCCTGCTTGGAAATACTGCAGGAAGGGCAGGAAGTTCTCATGGGTGAGCTGAGCTCAGATGTTTCTCACCAGAGGATGTTTTGTGGGACACTCCAGGCTGGTGCTGTTTTTTAAGATGTTTATCATGGAATCCTGGAGTGGTTTGGGCTGTGTGCACCAATTATTTACATTTACATTTATAGTTATAGTTATAGTTATATTTATATGATCCAGTGCCATGGCAGGGACACCTTCCACTATCCCAGGCTGTCCTAGCCTTGGACACTTCCAGGGATGCAGGGGCAGCCACAGCTTCTCTGGGAATCCATTCCAGGGCCTCTTCACCCCTCCCAGGGAATGATTCCTTCCCAAAATCCCACCCAACCCTGTCCCTGGCAGTGGGAGGCCATCCCTTGTGTCCTGTCCCTCCAGACCCCTGGAAATCATCTCTTTCCACTTTCTGCCTCCTTCAGGTACTCTAAACAAATATTGCAGTTACTGAGGGCATGCACTATAAATACAGAATGTCATCAATATTTTCTATTCTTTCACTTTCCCACTTCCAAAAGCCTTTTTTATTACAGCATTTTTATTAACTCTACCAATTTTCCCTTTTTTTCTTATTTCCTACCTAATACTTGTATGCTGTTTTGGCATATTTTGTCTTCCTTTCATTTCCTGTTTATAATTTTGGGCTTCTCGTGTCTCATTTCTGACTATCCCACAAGTCCCTGGCTGTTGGGGTATTGAATAACATCCCATGGTTTAAAAGTGTCACAGTCCTGAACATCAGCAGTTGTAGAGGTGCATCCAAACCTTGGATTCCATCTGGAGACTGCTGGAGAGCCTGAAGAAAAATGATCCAAACTGGCATTTTGTCCCGTGTCTTTAACATTTCAGCAGCAGCACAAACTGGTGATTTCTGTGATTTGGATATTGGTAATTGTTGTTTCAGTCCCTCCCCAGCTCCCTCAGGAATCAGCTCTGGAGGTTTGGACAGTGGCAGAGCTCAACCCAGCAATTTCCTGAGGATCCCTGAGCTGCTGCACCCAGCTCAGGCTCCCTCATGCTATAGGATAAGAACTCCTCTTCCCAGCCCTGGTAGCCTGAACAGGAGTCCTGTGGTTTGTGTCTGATGGATGAGCTAATCCTGTGGTCCCTGGAAATACTTTTTGCCAACATTTTCTTCTTGCAGTGTTAAATACCACAGGCTGTAGTTCTTGGGAAATAAAGAGTGACTTTGGGCTGTTCCTGTGGTGCTATCACAGCAGCCTGGAATTGTTTGCTTTGGAAGGGACTGCAGTCTGTCCTTTCCAGCCCCTGCCTGGGCAGGGCACTCTGCACTGCTCCAGGTTGCTCACATCCCCCTGTGGGACGTTCCTGCTCCTCCGCACGGCTCGGGGAGGACAGGTTGCACTGGGGGTTGAAGGGTGGAGTTTGCCCAATTCTGCAGCAGCGTGCCCCTGGCAGACTGGGGGAGTTGGGCAGGTCCTGCTGAGCTTTGTGCTGTCACAGCCTGGGCTCTGAGCCCTGCCAGGGCTGGCAAGCTGGGCTGGCTTGCTTGGGAAGGCCACGAGCGGTGTCACCTGCTGGGGACAAAACCAGGGAGAGGCTGCAGAGCTCTGGAGCTCTCTCCTCCTCAGGAGCAAAGTCTGAGAGTTCAGCACATCTTCAAAAAGCAAGAAGTGAAAGAAATCCTTTCTGTTGGGCTTTCCCCCTCTCTGAAGAGCTTTAATGTCTGTGGGCCTCGTGCTGCTGCTGCTGGCACGCGTTGTGTCCCTCAGAGCTGCACGAGCCTGGCTCCAGCTCCACAGAGCTGCTGCTTTGTGAATCAATTAAATGCTGCCACATGCAGGGCACTGATAACCTCGTTTGAGGCCAGGCAAGAAGATAATGGGAGAACCCATTGAGTTTATCTCAGCACCACAGTTCTCATCCATGGCATCAGTGCTGGCCTTGCTTTCAGCTGGAACTCGCTGCTGCCTGCAGTTTGCTTCTTTCCTGGGCACTTCTCTTGATTTCAATTACTTTCCTGGCCAGGCCCTGTTAATAAACTGAAAAAAAAAAAAAAGGCAGCAATTTTGGGGAAAGAAAAGAAATAGTGCGTTTTCTCTCTCCTCCTCACACTTCTCTTGTTGTCCTTGCGTTGGACAAGTGAGGAATTCAATTTTCCACTCTTGGAAAAGCCGTGGTGGGGCTGTCAGTCCCCACTGCTGTGTGTAACTCCACACTGAGTGTGTGGTGTGCTGTCAGGCACTGCTGAGTGCTGGGCTCTCCAGAAACCAGAAAATGAATGCATGAGGTCACTTGGACCATCTGTTTCCACACTCCTTGCATCCCTCAGTGCTTCTCCCTTTTGGCCAGACTTGGTTCAAGTACGTGCTGCAGCGTGCAGGTCTGCACTGCTGGAGAGGCAGCTAAAGCCATGCTGAGGCTGGGGCTGGAAAAGCAGCTTTTCCAGGGCCTTTGAGGGCTCTTTCAGGAGGGTATAAAGAAGAAAAGGAAAAGTTTGAAGATGGGCTCTTTGGGAAGGTTTCTGCTGCAGCTGTTGGCTTGTCTTTTTAAAATGGGGGATAAAATAGGAATAAATGCAGGATTTTTTTTTTTTAATGATGGAAAAAACTAGAAGCAAATGCCATTTTTCCAGTGTCATCACTCTGGTGTAACTTGGGACCTGGAGCAAGGCTGGAGTAGAGAACAGGAAGGGTTCTTTTTTCAGATTTTTCAATCTTTTTTCAGATTATAAACCCTCTGTTTGGTCCAGAATTACCTTATTTAGGGGTTGATTGATTAATTTCTAATAATTGTACTCAGGTTATTAAACAGCTGTGGATGTTCTGTCACCATCAGGAAAGGGATTGAAGGATGGGAATTCTGTAACACGTGGAATTCCAGGAATATCACAAATACTCAGTTCCTGCAGGGATTAATTAATTCTGCAGGGATTCATTAATTAATTCACCCCAGCCCCTCCCTGCTCCTGCAGCTTCATAATCTTTTGGAGCACTCGCTGTGTCCTGTGGGGAGTTGGGATGGAGCAAAGCCAGGAACAGATAAAAATCCATCTTTTCCTGCCACACTGGGAATTTGACACCCCACTAGATGGCAATATTTGAATGCTGATGGCTCCTTCCATAAATCAGAATAAACCAGGTTCTGCTCGCTGGAAAATAGGTTAAAATAGCCTGGCTGCTTTTCCAGAGAGGTGCTGAGGTGTGACTGAGTGGAGGAGCTCTCCTGCTCTGGAACAGGATCCCTTGGTGGAATTTGGAGATTCTAGATACCAATTAACATTAATTTTGCATTTTTAAAACTTCTGGTAGGGTTCTTTTAATTCGAAGAACAAAGGCGTTTAAATAACTTAAATTTTCATGTCTCCTCTGAATCTGTGACTTGTTAAAGATGAAATATTCAGACAAATATCCTCAATAAATATTAATGAACAGAGTAATGACTTGGTAGCTGAATTTGCCTTCCCTCCTCCCTCTCTCCAAGTTCCCAGCAGCTCCTCCTGTCTCTTTTTGGACGTTGTGGATCAGAGCAATGTCATGGAAAGGGATTTTTTTGGTGCCAGGATGGATTTTCCAGGTGTGTGACATTGGAGGAGCCTCCAAGGCTCTGGCATGCCTCCCCTCCTGCATCCCAAACCTAAACATCCCGAATTGAGCAGGGGGAAGTGCCTCTCAGCTGTGCAGATCATCCCCCAGCTGTCAAAGGAGTAAACAATTCCTGCTTTCCAATCATTTCAATATGGGCAGGGCAAGCCCTGCATGAGCTTTGGAGAATCAAAGCCTGAGGGCTCAAGGAGGAATTCCAGAGGTGCTCCAGCTTTTCCTCTGCTCCCTCCGTGTTTAGAGCAGCAGCTTTTGCTGTCATGTGCTCTTGGTTTAATCAAAAAGACTCCAAATGTACGACCCTGCTGAGAAAAAAAGAATTTTGGGAGCCAAAGCCCCCAAAAATCAGCCCCTTCTCCTCTCTGAGCAGGCAAGAGCCTTTGTTTCTTGTAGGTTCCATCGTGTTCCTGTCAATTTACAAGGATTCTGTCCATCACTTTAATATGAATTCCCCACCCTGGTGCTTTTCTTTGGGTTTTAAAAATTAGAGGGAATTGGAAAGTGAAGGAGCAGTGACCCAAATCTGCCTGGATTCTGTATTTAATAGAAATAGATTTGTATTTTATACACGTGGTTACTGGATTCTGTGCTGCACTTCCCCAAATGCACCAAATCCAGCAGGAATTTCTGGGCCACCTCAGCCTAACTCTGCCAAGTCCATGAAAATACAGATTTACCTTAGAGTTTTCCAAGGAAATCTGTGATTCCTGGAGAATGGGAAGCAGCAGAAACTCGGAGCATGCAAATGAAACTCCTGCCAGGGAGTTGGATTTTTAGGAGCTGGTTCTGAATGTGGGATGAGGATGGAATATTTCATGTCTGGTTTTGATCTCTTCCACCTCAATTTGGTCTTAATTTGATTTCTTTCCAGTTTCATGTTCTGTGGGGATTGTTTTGTCTTTTGCTCCTTGACTTCTGACCTTTCAGAAAGAGAGGATTACTTCCCCAGGAACGTGGTTTTCCTGGGATTTTCTTAGTTTATAATTAATTCTGGTTTTTAGAAAATTCCAACCCTTTCTCTCCTTATTTTGTACAGCAGATCCTCCAAAGTTTTGTTGAATCATTTCAGACACCACCTCTGTGTTTGTACCAAGTCAAATCTTTTTTTTTTTCCTTTGCATTTTTGAGCTTGTTTTGTTTTGTATTCCCAAGCTTTTTTTTTTTTTTTCCTTTGCATTTCCTAGTTTTTATTTCCTTTAAAAACCACAGAAAGATTTATTTTGGACCTGCTTGTGTTGCCCTTTTTAATTTTAATTGAACTCCCCCAGATCTCTCCCTGTGTCTCTGATCCACACTGCACCTGTTGCCTTTTAAAGCTGACTTGAATTTTCCTGATTTTTGCCTTCTTCCTGAGCTTTTCCTTGCTAAGGTTGGAATGTTGATCCTTGATTTCCCCTTTTCTCCCCTGTGGCTCCCTGAATCCTCTTTGCAGCCCTTTTTGTCTCCCAAGCTGCAGCCAGGCTCTCTCTTTCTGTATAAATCACCCAAACTCCTGCAATTTATGCAATCTCTGAATTATTTTTAAGTCTCTGGTGTGTTTTTCATGGAAAGGTTCCTTCAGGAAATGAGATTCCTCCCCCCAAAAAAGCAAACTTTGTGTTTTTATTGTTTTAAAATAAGGACATCTTTTATATTTGAGGCACCATTCATGAAAAGATCACTAAAAACACACTCAGCCAGTCTTAAATCATCTAAATCCTGTACTTTACTCTTCTTTTATGGACATCTATCTTCCAAATCACTGTCTTTTGGTCCAAGTGCTGATTTATATTCCTGCCTGGATTTTTTCTGTGTTGTTCTGTGGCTCGTGGATGCTGGGCTGTGTAAAATGTCACTGTTTGATGCAGCTTTTGAGAGTAAATGATCCAAAAAAAAGTCAAACCCTTCTCCCTGGAGCATTCCTGCCTTTTCTCTCCTATGGATTTCCCCAGGTGAGAGGTCTCATTTCCAATATCCTGCTTTTCTGAGTGGGTTGGGTGTGGGACATGCTGGGGATGAGGCAGCTGGGAGCTCTCCTGCCTGGAATCATTTGTGGCTAGGGAACAGCCAGCACGCTCCACTTCTCTGCTATTGTGTGCACATGTTTGGAGGATTTCTCTCTCTCCCGCAGGTAAATCATGTTTTTAATGCCACTGGGAACTTTTTATCTGCTTAAAAACTCCTCCAGTGCCTTTAGGTTGAGATTTTTCTTGGTAGGAAATGTCTTGCTAAGGACCTGGTTGTAAAACAACGTTTTAGATTGTGACAGCCACTGCACAGCTTTTACATCTGAAATTCATTTTGGTTTTTTATCAATTAGCTTTGTGCTTTAGGGTTAATTTTTCAGGCCTGATCTCCACATGACCAGGTCTGCAGTTGTAAAAATCTCTGCAAACAGCACTGCTTGTCTGGAGCAGCTTGATACCCTGACAGCAAGTGGGAATTTCATGAATTAAGGGAAAGAAATGAGGATGCCTGGCTTGGAAAATCTGTCCCTGATGGTTTAGGGCTCTGTAGCCTAAAATTCTCCTGTCTGCCCCTGTCCTGGTGAGGTTGTTGTCTGTTTTCCATGGTTTCCTCTGGAGCTGTTCTCTCCATGGAGCTGGTGGTGTCTGCCAGCATTTCCTGGCCACTCCTTAGCTCACTGATCATTAATTAGTGTGGATCAGGATCATGGGGGGAATCATGGAGTGGGCTGGGATGAAGTGATTTAAAATTTATTCAATCCCAACCTTCCAGTATGCCAGGTTATTCCAGCCTGGCCTTGGGCACTGCCAGGGATCCAGGGGCACCTGTGCCAGGGCCTGCCCAGCCTCACAGGCAAAAATTCCTGCCCAAAATCCCATCTGAAGCTCCTCCCTTTCAGTTTTCTGAAGGTGTTTTCCTTCCTTCCCTCAATCAAGCACTTTTGGGGATGTTTTGTGTCCCAGCTCTGGTGCTCAGCCTGTTCCTCACACTGCACCTGAGACTCCTGTCCTGAGTAACTGATATCACTTTGATTTCTCTTTGAGTCAAGTGGCATCATGGAATATCCCATGGATTAAATCCAGTGACACCCTGGAACATCCCATGGATTAAATCCAGTGACATCCTGGAATATCCCATGGATTAAATCCAGTTGTATCCTGGAATATCCCATGGATTAAATTCAGTTGCACCTTGGAATATCCCATGGATTAAATCCAGTGGTATCCTGGAATGTCCCATGGATTAAATCCAGTGGCACCCTGGAACATCCCATGGATTAAATCCAGTGGCACCCTGGAACATCCCATGGATTAAATCCAGTGACACCCTGGAACATCCCATGGATTAAATCCAGTGACACCTTGGAGTATCCCATGGATTAAATCCAGTGACACCTTGGAGTATCCCATGGATTAAATCCAGTGGTATTCTGGAATATCCCATGGATTAAATCCAGTGGCACCCTGGATTCACTGGAGCAGTTCCAATTCCCAGGCAGGCAGCTTTTCCCTGGGATTTTCTCTGCCTGCAGTGCAGCCATAACACACCAGGAAAGTCATTAAAATGCAGTTATGAGTGAAATATGGACTTTTCCCCTCCAAGCCCAGCCCGAGCCTGTGCTGGTGTTCTCTGTGGGGCTGCTGGGGCTGGGGCAGCAGTTCAGGCACATCCACTGCCTCCCCTGCTGAGCATTCCTTGCTCTGGGAATGCACCTGAGGCTGAGCACTGTGGGGTTAATCCACAATGTTCTCTGCTTTTGCTGACACCCGTGGAAAGGAAACTTGCACAGCAGCAAATTGGAATTTCAGCCCATTTTCCCAGTTTGGAGACACAGGGCTGTAAACTTCTCTGGGTTCTTGCTGTCACTTAAAGTGAGAAATCTTGGGGACTTTAAAGCACTTTTGAAGTAGATTTTGGGGTCCAGTGTTTTCTTCCTGTGTGTTCTCACCTTTATTTCAAATCACTCCTACACAAAAAATAAATTTAAAGCATTGAAAAAATAAATTTATTAAAAAAAAATGATGCCACAAGAGATCCACTTTTCCACTTGGCTCTGCTAGAGCCTGCAGATTTCAGGCTTTGAGGACTCTGGGCTCATTTGTAATGCAGAGGAAACTATGGAGCTTTAAGTTTGTGCAAACCTGGAATTTTGTGGCTCCAGGCTTCAAATCATTTGTCTTGCAGGAGCAGCCCATATCCTGTTCTTTAGGTTCTATATACAACAGCTTAAGCAAGTCCTTCACAGGATTAGGAGCCCATCTGAGAGGAAGATGGAAAGCCCAGTAAGTGGAAAAGTGGAAAAGATTGTTTTACTTAGCAGGGTAGGGAAAGGAAAATGAGAATTTTAGAGATTCTTGAAGCTTTGTCCTGTAGAGTAAAAGCATCTCTGGCAGCCTTGGCTTGTTCAGTGCTGCACCTCTGAATTCTGAAGTACTGAGGGTTTCCAGTATGAGCATATTACATGTTCAGAGACTTCTGGTTGAATTTAGGGGGGTTTGGATCAGAGAATCCTGAGATGGTTTGGGTGGGAAGGACCTTCAGGGATTTAATTCCATCCCTGCCATAGGCAGGGACATCTTCTGTCCCAGGGTGCTCCAGCCTGGCCTTGGACACTGCCAGGGATGCAGGGGCAGCCACAGCTGCTCTGGGAATTCCATCCCAGCCCCTCTCCACCCTCCCAGGGAAGAATTCCTTCCCAATATCCCACCTAACCCTTTTCTTTGTCAGTTTAAAGCCATTCCCCTTGTCCTGTATATATAAAAATCCATCTCCCTCTTTTCAGATGGGCAAATAATGGATTTTTCGGGTGGCTTTTTTCATTCTGCAGCCATGGGGGCTTGGAGTTTTTTGCTCTCGAGTGCTGGTGCTTTACGAAAATCCAAATCCCTCAGAAGCTCCAATGAAATGGTGAAATTGTGGAATAATTCAAGCTGACAGTGCACAACATTCCCAGCTAAATTCCCAGTTTTAAAGCCACTCCTCACTGTGTTTATGGAACACTTTGGCAACTTAGCACCAGGGGCTGCAAAGCTCATCCTGAGGCTCTTAAAGTGCCTGAATTCTGGGAGCAGCTGTGAGAGGATCCTCATTTTGGGCTGTGTTTTTACTGGATTTGGATCAATTTTGGACTGAGCTTTAAAAGAGTCGAGTTTTTTTTTTCTTTATATGGAGTTTGCTGCAGTTTCCTTCTTCAGCAGGAGGCAGTTTTGTCCAGTCAGACTTCTTGTGGGGTACTGTCAGTGAGGAATCATCCCTGCTCCAGCTTTGGCTCTGGAGTGCTGGATCCTGCTCTTGGTTTGGCACAGCTTGGGTGTAACAGTGCAGCTCCCACAGACCCCAGTGCAGGTGATAAAATTCCATGCACTGCTGGCATTTTTACACCCAGACCCGTGCAGGTGAACAGTTACTGACTTTTGGGAATAAGTTTTGTTGAAGTCCTGTCACTGCTCAGCTCTGGGGCTCTTTGCACAGGTGCAGAGCCTGGTGTGTGGGACTGCATGTGTCCTCTCTGTGTTTTCTGGAAAATACAGGTTTGTGTTGATTATTATTGTCAGATTAAGCCCTTTTCTGACCCAGAGATGGAGCAACTGAGAGGTGTTTTAAAAACTTTTATTCCATTTTCAGTCTCGTGAGAAGGGTGAGACAATAGAGATGTTATAATTCACACCATCACAATTAGAAGCCAATTATTTCCTAATTACAATACATTATGAGTGTTTCTTGGCCTATCAGCTTTTGTCACACCATGCTATAGATGCCTTAAAGACAATCATCTGAAATTACCCCTCGTGGGTCCTGCTACAATGCATCTTTCATAGTTTTATTTCTCCAAAGTATCCAGTCTTATTTCAAGGCCATCCTTTGAAACATTTCTCGTTCCATTTCTCTCTCAACAACGACTGTCCTATTCCATGGTTTTTCTAAGGTATATTTCTCAGGTATATTCTACTGTCTTTCTACAATTATCTCTTTTCTTCCATCATTCCAGGCCACCTGTTTTACAAATTTGGCATCACAGAGTCAGACTGGTACCGCATCAAGCAGAGCATCGACTCCAAGTGCAGGACAGCCTGGAGGAGGAAGCAGCGAGGGCAGAGCCTGGCTGTGAAAAGCTTCTCCAGGAGAACCCCCTCATCCTCCTCCTACAGTGGCTCAGGTACAAACCAAACCTTCCCCCCAATCACAAATCCCTCTTGTTTTCCCAGGTGCCTGAATTTTAATTTGCCTGGCTTTGCTGAGGTGCTGAGAATGTGGAATCCTGGAATGGTTTGGGTGGAAGGGACCTTAAAGATCATCTAATTCCACCCCTGGCATGGGCAGGGACACCTTCCACTGGCCCAGGTTATTCCAGCCTGGCCTTGGGCACTTCCAGGGATCCAGGGGCAGCCACAGCTGCTCTGGGAACCTCCCCACCCTCACAGGGAACAGTTCCCTCCCCAAACCCCACCTAACCCTGCTTTCTGTCCACCCCCATGGATTCAGCTCCTGCAGCTTTGTGCTGTATTTTTACTTTATTTTGTATTTTTACCACGCTCAGCTCTTTGAGGAGAAAGTCCAACTATCCTTGCAGTTGTTGTTCCTAAGAGGAATCCAGTGACTAAATCCTTCCCAGTGTGTTCACACCATTCAGTGGGACGTGCTAAATGCTGTTCCTGAAGTGTTTTCCTCTGCAGACATGAAATGTGCTGTAGGTGATTCCATATTTCCATCTAGGTATGGAGGCCTGGATAACAAATGAAAAATCCTGACCTCAGGAGTGTTCTCTGAGGACATTTCTGGCTCATGCTTTTAATATAAAGCAGTGTTCTGGGACTTTTGTACATTAGATATTAAAACCAGGGCTTTGGAAGGCAGCCCAAAGAAAAGGAAGTCAGTTTATTTGCCTGCATAAAATTTTTGGTTGCATGTTAACACTAACCACTGTATCTCATGCAAAGAATGACAAAATCTGCTTTCAATGGAAAATTTTATGTGCTGGAACAGGGAATCCCATCCAAAAATCTCAAATTAAAACAACTAATCAATGTAATGATAACCATAAGCCCTCTATGTTGATGGGATTTTTACTTTCAGTCTTTCAGCAATCAGTATTTCAGGGTAAAAAGGCAGCAGTAGGTGGATATTACAGCCTGTGCTCATTAGCCTGTGCTCCTTGAGTGGTGTTGAGATTTATTATTCAAATTATTCATCTTCAGTCTGTTTTGGAGGTTTGGAGACACCTGTAGAGATGCAGAACTCAGAGTCAGTGGATTCCTGAAGTCTCCTGAAGGCTGTAGGATCATGAGTTTGGGTTGGTTTCTTGTGGTTATCCCATGGAATCCCAGCCTGCTTTGGCTGGGGAGGGCCTTAAAGCTCATCCCATCCCAGGGTGCTCCAAGCCCTGTCCAACCTGGAACACTCCCTGAGGTATTCCCAAATCCTGGGCACTGCAGTGCTGGAAACCTTCCCTATGAATGGCAGGACTGGGATTTTCAGAGTTGTTTTTAGCAGCAATTAATTTGCCTAATTTAAAAAAATACATCAATGTGGCATCCTGAAACTCACTCAGCTGTGCCCTGACTTTGGTTCCTCTGGCTCTGAGGAATTTTGGGGATGACTGAGCACAGTAAGAGGTCGTCACCATCTCTGGAGACATCAAAATCCACCTGGGTGCAGCCCAAAGCCACCAGTTCCTGTTGCCCATATTTTGAGGAAGGACATTGGGTTAGATCATCTCCAGAGGCCACTTCCAACCTCATTTATTTGGGGTTTTAAATTTTTTTAATGAACTACTGCACACACAATTAATAATTCTGAACTATTTGCATCACAGCAGGATTGTTGTTCAAACTCACTCCTCTTGCACTTGTTGGAAATGCCAAAGCTTTGAGGCTTTTCCTGCTTGTTGGGATTAACAGTTCCTGGAGCACGTGGCTTTGATTGGAGCGTGGTGAAAAGTGACAACAGATTTCCTCTCTGCTCTGTTCATCACGTGGCAAAATTAACTCTGGAAATGACAGCAAAGCAGGAGGCTGAGCCCACAGACCCTCCAAGGCTTTGCAATTTGCTCTTCAAGAGGGATCAGCCTGCAGGGAAAATCATGTCTGGGGAGCCTGGTGGGAAAACACAAATGGATTTTCTTTGTCCTTCACCCCCAGAGATGTTAATTAAGATTTTCCTACACTTCACTGACTGTTAAATTCAGGCAGAAGTTGCTTTTCCTGATTTTCCCTGGCTATTTGCTTGAATCCATTGCTTTTTTTGGAAAGGAGGTGTTGATTGCTGTGGTTGGCTCTGCTCTTGGAGCCAACTTTTCAGTACCTAAGGTGTGTTTTCCCCATGGTTTTTCCCAAGCAGGGACATCCACATGGCTGCCATGATAATTTCACTGGATATTCCTTTGGAAAGGGCTGGAATCTGTGCAGGGAATGCTGTAGGAAATGAGGGGTTTGGGAGGAGGATTAATTGAAAAGTGCCTTCTTTCTTTCTTTTCATTTCTCTTCAGATTGTTCAAGCTGTTATCACAGTTTTCCATGTTGGAATTTTTAATTAGTTCCCTGACTTTGGGATTTCTGGGTAGATTTAGGCCTGTGCTGAGGTGTCACATTAAAAACTGGATGTGCAGCCAAATCTTCAAAGCTGTTCCACACAACTGGGGCTGAGGCAGGGGGAGGTGATGGTTTACAGCTTTATTTTCACTGTTCTGGAATGGTTTTTTCCTGCTTTTTTGGGGGGTTTGGGGATGGTTAATCCATCCACCCTTCCCTTGCTGGGACTAGAACGAGGGGATGCATCCCTGTCTGTGAGGAGAGGTGTGAGGGTGGAGCTGGGCACCAGGGAAACCATTTTTAATTCCAGAATTCCTAAGTATGAATCCCTCCTGCTGTGGAATCTGTGCCTTCTCCCAGGGAACAAGGGGCAGGATGAGAGGAGATATCCTTAAAGTTGCACCAGGAGAAGTTTAGGTTGGAATTAGGAAAAATTCCTTCATGGAAAGGGTTGTCCAGCATTGGAATAGTTTGTCAGGGCAGTGGTGGAGTCTCCATCCCTGGAAGTGTCCAAAAATCCCATGGATGTGGCACTTGGGGACGTGGTCGGTGGTGACCATGGTGGTGGTGTTGGACCTGATGATCTTAAAGGTCTTTTCCACCCTTAACAATTCCATGATTCCATGAAAATGAAAATCCTCAACAGATAAATAGGAACAGATGAGAAAACACCAAAGATTCTGCCTTAAAAAGTGATTTTAGCTGAGAATTAAACCCACATATCCTTGAAGGTTCTTTGGGAATGCGCTACAGGGTTCGTGTCCCACTTGCCCCTTGGGAACTCCTGGAAAATTCTGGAATTCAGCTGTGGCTCCTCCTTCCAGGGATTCTCCAAGAATCCCAACTGGAAATGTGAGGCTCAATGGTTTCCAGGGATTTCTCACTGCTGACAGCTCCTCTCCCCAAGCTGGGTGTGCTCCTCATGGTCGTGTTTGTTTGAAGTGGGGAATGTTTATAAAAGTGGATAAATATTCCCTTTGTCTGCCCTGAGATGAAGAGGGGAAAAACAGGACTCATAAAGGATGTTTTGTTTTCAGATGTGGCTGAATCCTCTCTTTTCTTTCTTCCTAGGAGAGAAAAACACCAAAAAATCCAACAAAATAGAGAAAAAAAACCCCAATTTTAGTTGTTGCAGTGAAGCCAAATTTAAATCTATTTATAGGTGACCATAGGAGAGGTCTATCCAGGCTGTGGATCCTCATGCACCTTCAAAAAGCACAATCATTTCTGTCCTCTGAAGCCAAAAATGACTTAAAAATCAAAACTTTTGGGCCTTTTAAATGCAGTTAAAAATGCATTTCAGTATGTGAATATCATAAATATATAAAAATGCATATTTCTCAGCTGCAGGTTTTATTTCTTTGATAATCTTTTATCACATAACTTAATCTGAAAATAAATATTATAAATGAAGGATTCTGTATTTGGACACTGTGGTTTGGCTGAAGTTGAGTCGTAATTAGCTCAGTTGAATTCCACAGGGAAAATCTGGGAAAAACAAAGGAAAGACAAAGCCCTGAGGGAAATTATCCCTCAGAATCCTGGGGAAACTTGTCCCACAAAATCCTGAGGAAATTTGTTCCTAAAATCCTGAGGGAATTTATTCCGCAAAATCCTGAGGGAATTTGTTCTCAAAATCCTGAGGAAATTTGTTCTCAAAATCCTGAGGGAATTTGTTCCTAAAATCATGAGGGAATTTGTTTCTAAAATCCTGAGGGAATTTGTCCCATAAAATCCTGAGGGAATTTGTTCCCCAAAATCCTGAGGGAATTTGTCCCATAAAATCCTGAGGGAATTTGTCCCATAAAATCCTGAGGGAATTTGTTCCCCAAAATCCTGAGCTGGGGGCCCTGAAGGAGCAGATGGTAGCAGTGCATTTTCTCAGTCATCCCAACAAAATGTTATTTGTAAATTAAAAAAAAAAAACTAGAGAAGTCAATTGCATCAAATATTAGGATAAATTAATGGAAAAAGGAGAAAAAGTGAAAGGCAGAGGCTCAGGTAAGGATTTTTCCAAGATATCCATTTAATCCAGTGGCCATGACAAAGCCAATGGTATCCCAGTTGGAAAAATCCCATTTCTATTTGATTAATAAATGCCATTTATAATTTATTTGGTTAAAAAATGCCATTTTTATTTGGTTGATGGAGCAGTTTTTCTACAAAGTTCAGCACTTTTCAGCCAGTTGGGATTCCTCAATCCCACCAGGAATTCCGTGCAGCAAATTCCACTCTACAGCAGCTTAGAAAAAGCTGGAATTGCACGGGGAGCACCAAGGCTGCATGTAAGGAATTATAAAAGCTCTGCAGTCTCTTGCTGAGATGTGAGGGATTAAAGGTGTGCCCAAGAGGTAGAAAAAATTGGGTTTGTTGTGTTTCCCTGGGTTCCTGTGGAAATTTGTGGCTGGAATTCTGTGTTCCAGCTCGTTAACAGAACCAGAGCTGCCTGAATTGTTAACCAACCCAACTTTTCAACAAATAAATAAATATTAACTTGGTGGTTTGGAGTTCCCAGTTCCCATGCTCAGACCTAAACCTCAAAATTATCTTCGTGCCCAAACATTTGCAGACAGGAGGAATAAAAAAAACCCTTAAAGGGCTGATTTTATGAAAGAACATTCCCATTAAAATATTTGAGTGGCTAAAGCTCATTCCTGCAGAACTAACAGTGTGTTTGCAGAATAAATCTTGGAGTATTTAGTGGAGATATTAAAAATTAATGGTTTCTGTCATTTTTACTTGCCTTTTGCCTCTTCTGTTTAGAAGAATCCTTTCCCTGCAGCTGGAAAACCTCAAAATGGATCTATGATGTGTCCATTACAAGTTTTTACCCTCTGGAAATCCCACTGAGGTTTTCCTGGTGGTTTTTGTCCCTCTTACATGAAGATAACTCCCATTTTTAATGTTTAACATTCCCTTTTCAGAGGCATTTCCACTCTGCAGTGTGAGTTGTGTTTAAATTTAATAAATCAAGAAATCCACCTGTGATTTTGAGGTTCAAAAATACAATTCCAGACCTCACGTGTGTCAGTATGAATTGTAGGGGATGGATCTTGGAAAACAATTGGGAGATCCCCTTTATTTATAATGATAAATTAGAAAGAATTTACCATTATTTATAATCATTATGATTATTAATTAGTATAAGAATTAAATATTCATTATTAAATAGAATACAGAATGAATAATATTAATTAGTAAATAGCATAATAACTAAATAACTATTAAAAATAATTAAATAGCTAAATAATAATAACTAAATAATTAAATAATTAAATAACCATTATAAACTATTATAAATTATTATAATCTATAATTAAAAATAATTATAAATTATAATTATAAATCATTATAAATTATTATAATTATAAATAATTATAATATTAAGTTCATTTCTCACAATAATTTCATTTATCACAATAGGCAGGACGGGTTTTTAAAGGTGTCCTTGGGGTGGTGGTGGCAGAAATTGTTCTCAGGTGAACAAAAACCATTGAATTCCTCAGGAGACCTCTGGGGTTTTGTTCTGATGGGACTTTTCCAGCTGCAGAATTGGGATTTAGATCCCAAAAGGTGCTTTTGTTTAAAGCAGGAGCTCTGCCAGCCCTTGGAGTTCTGTGGGCTTTGCAGCAAACACCCATGATTTATTAAAGAAATCTGGATATTGATCTAGCACCGATATCCAACTGTGATGGACAAAAACTCTCTGACAGTTTAAAGTTAGAACGTGTATGTTCATTGCGGCGCCGGGCAGCGTGCGGGACAGCTCCCAAATGCACACTGCACCTTTCCAATGATTACAGAGTCCTTTTATCCACACCAGAATTGAATACCCAAAATACAAACACATATTCATCATTTAGTACATCCCATTCCTCGTTTTGTATGCTAATCGTTCCCAAAGCTGTTAAGCATGCGCAGTTTGTTCCTTGAAATGGGACGGTGGTGCCTTCCATGGGGAGGGGTCCCAAAATGAGGAAGTCAATGAAGTCTTCCTCATTCTGACCTTTCTACCTTTTCAATGCAAATATGATAAATGAACCTTGGTAGAACTCCCATTCCCTGTCTTCAATTGGTTTCAGAGCAGAGGAGGCCCACAATTGTCTCATGTTCCTAAAAGCTGTTTGCTTCATTATAAACCCAGCTAACTAAACATTGTGCTGACAAGCAATCAATTATTAGTTAACTACTAACTCTTAACTTCATCAAGGCTTACTTACAAAATCCCTTTATTTTAATTAGCTCTAGTAAAGCTTATCTCTAACTAAAATCTTAGCTCCTCTAAAATCTCTAAATCTCTTAAAGTTTATGTTTCACCCACATGCCCAGGAATGCTGGATGATCTGTGCCCACGGACTGGATTTGGTTGCCGTGGGGTTTTAGGAGCACTTTGGGGGGATGCACACAAAATAAAGCTGGGATTTGGTCTCGTTTCTTGCAGAGGGATCCCAGAGCTCGGTGTCAGCCTCCAGTGAGATGCAGCAGAACCAGCCCCAGGCCCTGCACTACGCCCTGGCCAACGCTCAGCAGGTCCAGATCCACCAGATTGGAGAGGATGGACAAGTCCAAGTAGTATGTCCTCACCTTTTCCTAAACCTCCTCCCAAAGCAGCCAGAACCCTGCTCCAGCTGCACTGTCATGTTGGACTGTGAAATCATAACCTGCCAGCTTAAGGTGTCCAGAAAACAAACACTGGAGGCTTATGGAAAAAAAAAAAAAAATTAGAGTTATGTGACAAAAAAATTCCACGCAGGATTTCCTCACACAACCAATAGAGATCAATGCACTTTGGTTATTATACAGAGAATTATCAGCCTTTTCCTGGCTGTGGTTGCTTAGTGATTTATACTTCAGAGGTAGTTCTGGTGTGACTTCCACAACAAAATCACATTTATTCATTTGTTTTTCTCTAAAACTGCATTCTCAGGCACTTTTGAACATCTGGGAGCGGAGTCGTTCCCATGTGTGTTTGTGGAGCTCTGTGTCTATCAGTGAAAGTTCTAAATATTGACATTTTTTAAGCCTGACACTCCCACCACCACTCAGGCCTGATGGTTTTTATCTGTGGTTTTAGTGTACTCTGAAAAAAAAAAAACACCTTCACTTTAATTCTTGTGTCCCACTGGGCACTACAAGGATTGTTTGAAATTCAAATTCTTTTTAAGAAGTGTCCTGAGTGAAATAATTCTCTTTGTGCAGGAGCTGGGTGGAAATCTTCCTTTTCCACTTCACTTTTGCCATAACTTTTCAATATTATCCTGGGAATTTCTCTGTCTTTTGAATTCCATGTAGATTTTAAAAGTGGATTTTCCTATGGATCTGTGGGTGAGATTTGACTGGTGACTGAAAAGTACTTTTCAGGTCTTGAAAGACAAGATAGAAAGAAAAATCACCTGAAATATGTGACTTTAATAGAACAGATGGTTTGTTTATAGATGGAAGTGATAAAAACTTGCCTCATTAAAAGACCTGGACATATTAATTATCCCTCAAATTGTGGAATCCAGGGAAAAAACTGCTATAAATGGATCTTCTAAACATTCCATCTTTTTCCTGGGAGCACTGAGAGTTTGATGTGAAGGAGGGAAGGTGATTTTAATCTCCCCCTGGGCTGGGCAGTGCTATAATTTTCTCTCCAGCCCCTATTGTCAGAGGGACACTTTCAGTGTGGTTTTTCTCCCTATAAATAGGCAGTTTCCTTCCAAAGGAAATGAAACTGTTGGAAATAGAGGGATCTGTGTGTCTTTGAAAATCACAGGCAATTGTTCTTGTGTTATAAAATCAGAGGGGCCTTTGACAGAATTCCAAATGATTATCTTTCATCTCATGCAGGCATATTAAAATGAACACAAAGCTTTATAAAACCTCCAGGAGGTTATTTAGAATCCAATCTCCCCTCAGGTAAATCACAGTGGCTGGGCTGGGCAGGATGCACAAGGAATTCCAGCCACTCTTCTCCTTCCTACAGGACCAGGAGAGTGCTGGCAATGGGCAGCAATGCCAAATTTTATAGGATTAAAACCATCAGGGCAGATTGTCACCAATATAAATCAGGGGGATTGTTCAAATTAATGATTTCCTGCCAGATCCCAGCAGCTGAGAGTCCTTAGAGTGGTCTGTGCACCAGTGAATGAGCAAAAATAGGTGGAAAATGAGATACCTTTGGAAACCTCACTCTTGGAGATATTTACTGTTGGTTGTTACCTGTTCTAAAACTGTGTTGGTTGTTACCTGTTCTAAAACTGAGTTTTCCAGATATTTAAATGGAATTAAAGTTTCAGTCAACAAAGCAAGTCAACCCCAAGCTTTGTGTACCAGTCGAAAAGGCAATAGAAAAATGCATCTGTTAGATTATTATTATTATTATTATTATTATTATTATTATTATTATTATTATTGTTATTCCTCCTGTTTTCCTTCCCCTGTCGTGGAAATGAAGCAGTCTTTGGTCCAAGTCCCTCTGCTTTTATTCCCATCCAAAGCTGGGGCACTCCAGGTGCACTTGGCATTTTTAAAGCTCCTCAATGGTTTCATTGCACGTTTTGCTTCTCTCCATGAAACTCTGCTGCCTGCAAGGCAGGAGCTGCTTCCTGGAGCTGTGATTTTCCTCTGATGCTCCTTGGTGTTTTCTTTTGTTGTGGATCCCACAGGGCCATCTCCACATAGCCCAGGTGCCCCAGGGAGAGCAGGTGCAGATCACGCAGGACAGCGAGGTGAGCAAAGCCTGGGGCTCTCCTGAACCCTGAGAGCTGAGGGAAAAGGAGCAATGGAAAAGGAAAATGGGCTGCAAGCAGCAGAAAATCTGCTTTAGAACCTGCTACTTCTGTCTCTGGGGTCTTGGGGGTTTCTTTTTCAGTGTTATTATTATTTCTATTTATTTTATTATTTTGATTTATTTTTCCCTCCCTCACTAACCAAAATATGTGTTCATTCTTTCTTTTTCATTATTATTATTTCTATTTATTTATTTTATTTATTTTTCCCTCCCTCACCAGCCAAAACAGCTCCATGTGTGTTCACTGTTTTTTTTTTCATTATTGTTATTTAGATTTATTTTATTTTGATTATTTTGACTTATTTTTCCCTCCCTCACCAGCCAGAACAGCTCAGTGTGTGTGTTAAGTGTTGCATAAGGCTGATAAAGTTTGGAAATTTAGTACTGACAGAGTTTAATAGGAAACCAGGTGCTTGCACTGCTTAAAAATGAAATTATTCTGTTTAGGTTGATGAACTAAAGTGGTGAGAACACTCAGGGCCTTCAATGGTTGAAGAGGAGTTGGAGAAACCTTCAGCCACCATCTAATAAAGAAATATTCCAGAATGAATTTACCCTCCATTCCTGACCAGCTTATCTGGCACTGCAGCATTTGCACTTCTTAATTTTTTTCCAGAAAAATAATTCAGTGGAATGGGATGGATAAATTCAATCCTAAACCCTCCAATTTTGGCTCAGCTCCCAAATCCAAGTGGATTTCCCTGTGTATTTGCTGCAGTTATTGGTTATTTAAAAATCTCCTGACTGCTGAAACTGCTCTTGGATTTCTGGTGCACTTTGTTTAAATGCAGCAGGAATAGAAAAATCAGGTTGAACATTAATACAGGCAACAATTTGAATCTGTCCCATTTCCCTGTCAAGGTTTTTCCCTCGCTGGGAAGTGGATCTGCCTGGCTTGGTTTAATCCCTGTCCAAAGAACCCAAATCACAGCTCATAAAACCACTTTGTGAAGGAATATTGTTAACACAGGCAGCTACTGGAGAATAAATATTATCATAAAAATTCTATAAATATTATAGTTAGAGGCTTGTCCTTTGAAGGGCCTGTCAGGCCTTGAGAGAGAGAAGAAAGGATTAAAATATCCTGGCTCTGATGTGTGGTGCTGCCATAAAACTGAAGGAGTTTTTGGGTCAAGAACCACTAAAAAACTGATGATTCAGCAGAGATTGCTGGAATGGATCCTGAGGTTCCAGCACACCCTGGATCCTTTGGCTCTTCTTGTCTGTGGGACTTTCAAAGGCTGCATTTGTCCCTGACAGATGAAAACATCTGGTTTTAAATTGATGACAATGTACACAAGTGAGAGAGGAGCTGCCAGCAGGAGAAACTGCACAAAAATGGGGATTTTGTCCTCCAAAATGTGCTGTTTCACTGCAAGGCTCTTTTGGGAAGCTGCCTCTCCTTAATCCAAGTGTACTTTTGGAAAGACATCTGTGAGCATGTGAATAAAAACTTCATGTCATAAAGATTTCCTGATTGGACTTTAGAGCTTAAAATACTTTGATTTATTGAGAATTTTCTTTTTTTTTTTTTTTTTAATAGATGTAATCCCTATAATAGAACTGTGTTGGTTTTCAGTATGAAATGAGGATAAATAAAAAGCAAATAGTAAATAGCTCTGCAACCCTGTAAAAGTGTTAGATTGCCAGTTCTGGGATAGTGAGGGCTGGATTTCAATTTGCAGGTTTATATAAAGGAGGAAAACCAAAGTTTTACCTCCGAAAAAAAATGCATAAAACTAGATTATCTTTGAATTTATAATTCAAAAAGAATAAATTTTGGAAGTTACTGAACTTCCAAAGGCAAAACATGCTGGGTGGGAAAATTCCTTGTTTTTGAGGCTGAGTGGAGCTGGATTGCCTGAAGAACCTTCAGCAGAACTTCCTAAACTCAGGGATTTCCTTCCTATTGAAACAGATTTTTTTGCAGTTTTTGCAATGCCAAACTTGTGCTGATTGTCCCTTCTCTCTTTTTCCAGGGAAATCTGCAGATCCACCAAGTCCACGTGGGTCAGGACGGGCAGGTAGGAGCAGGACTGGGGTTAAGCAGCTTTTTCCTTGCTCTTTTGATGCAGATTGGCATAATCCCCATTTTTAGTGCCTGTTTTAAAGAGCCAAACCTGCTCTGGTGAAAGAAATAACTTGCAAAAGGATAAAACCTGATGGAAATATTTCATATTTGGCCCAGCTTGGTTCAGCATTCCTGCAGGGTGTTTTCTCCCTCCTTTGGCCTCTCCCCTGTCCAAGGGCTGAGTGCCCAGGGTGTTCTTGTCTGCTCTCCTCCAGTCCCCAGGAACCCAACATTGATCCAAGCAGTTACTCTTTTTTTTTTTTTTTTTCCATTTTATCCTTTTCCATGGCATGGCTGTCCTGAGGGAAGCAGATCTGCTCTTGTTCTTGTTGAGGAGCAGATTTTATGAGGTGCTTCTGCAAACAGCAGGTGAGGAAAAGCAGCTTTTCCTTGGCTGAGGAGTCAGTGACCATGGAACTGAGCTCAGGATTCTCAGGATTCCCAGAACTTCTCACATTTGATCTCAGACACACTTGGAATGTTAAATTCTGCTAAAACAGAGCACAAAAACCCTCCTGCAAGAAGCTTCCAGGCCACAGGAGTCAGAGTGTGATTGTTGTTATGTTTACTGTTGGTATATCTGTTTTAAAACCGAGTTTTCCAGATATTTGAATGGAATTAAAGTTTCACTCAACAAAGCAAGTCAGGTTCACCAGGAATTGTTTGGTTCCTGGTGATTCTGAATAAACTGGGAGACATTTGGGATCCTGCCTGGGCTGGAGGCTCTGCCATCAGCAGGGTTTCCATTGCTGGGAAATTTTTTTGGTGAATTTTTTAGTTATGGTTATTTTTTAGTGGATTTTTAGTTATGGTTATTTTTAGTGGATTACAAAAAAAAAAAGGAGCAAGCAAATATTTAAGGGATTTTTAGCTCTGTTCTGCAATATTTATTGAATCAGAATATGAGGGATTGTTTGGTTCCTGGTGATTCTGAATAAACTGGGAGACATTTGGGATCCTGCCTGGGCTGGAGGCTCTGCCACCAGCAGGGTTTGGGGCTCAGGGGAGCCCCCAGCACTCAGAACTTGGCAGTATTTGGATTTCAACAAGAAAATAAACCCCAGAAATGTTCTTTGCTCAGGGCTACATCAGAGGTGCTTTTGCAGAAGTGAATCTTGGAAAGGTGATGTTTTGGAGATGATATTTTGGTATTTATAGGGGTTTTTTTCCCTTCTCTGTGAAATATTGCTGTCCAAATTACACCTTAATACTGGGTGGTTTTCCACCTCTCTGAGTGTGGCACGTAGATTAAATTGAATTTATTTGTAATTAAAACCTCACAGCATTCTCTATTCCTGTGGAAATTTGTGTGTCCACATGTCTGTGCCTGCACTGGGCTGTGTCACAGATGTGAGCCAGGGAAGAAAACCATGATTAATTCTCTTTTTTTGGGATTTCAGTGGTGTTATCTATCTGTCTGTACTATCACTCAGATTTGGGATAATCTCTCTCCTGCCTCAGTGGTTGTTGGCTGTACACACCTGGATGGGAAATCAGTTTGACATCCAGTTTTTAGGGAATTTTATTTAACTCTCTGTGCTCTGAGCTCTGCTTCTAAACTTTGCTTCAAACAAAGGACAAAGTGCTGGGATTTTGCTTTTTCCTCACTCACTGAGCTGCGTTTTGGTGTGAAGGAACTTCAGTGCCTTGAGCATCACCAGGAACATTCCCAGGAAGCCTCAGCTCCTCCAGAAGCATTTGCTGGGAAATGGGTATTTTTGAGTGGATTAAAAACCAGGAGCAAGCAGATATTTAGGGGATTTTCAGCATTAATTACTGAAAGCTTCCACAGCAGCTGAAGCCCTGGAGGGGGGTGAGCAGAGGGGAGCTCTGGGGCTGCTGTGTGGGAGCTGTGAGCCCCCAAAACTGCCCAGGAGAAGGAGTTAAACCAGCTCAGCTAAACCCTGCTGGTGGTTTAAGGCTGGGAGCTGGAACTGATCCCTTTTCCTTGGCACCAGGAGTGGGATGAGAGCAGGGAATGTGCCCTGGGATGAGGGCAGGGAAACACAGCACAAAGCAGCAGCTTCCAGTCAGCTGCTCCAAGAAACTCCTGGAATTTTCCCACCTCTCCATTATTTTCCAGGCTTTTTCCTGGATCTTTTGAAGCCTAATATGGATAATCAGGAATATGGATAATCAGGAATATGGATAATCAGGAATATGAATAATCAGGAATATGGATAATCAGGAATATGGATAATCAGGAGTAACATGGGGCTTCTCTGACTGTTTCCAGCTGAATAATAAATTATCCTCACTAAAGGATGTATTTATTGAATATGGATTTATGAATCTGAGCCTGGCTGCTGAATGCTCCCTGTGAATATTTCCCAGAGAAAATTCCTGTTTTCCACGATTGTCTGGGCACAGAGCAGCTGCTGGGGGCTCCCCTGTGCAGGTGAGGTTTGGTGCTGCAGCTTCTCCATCCCAGTTCCAAGTGAAAGGTTCACAAAGCAGGAATTTGGGAAGTTCCTGGGAGCTGAGGCAGAAAACAGCACAAAGCTTGATGAGATGTTAGCAGGGAAATCTGCCAGGTGCCACAGGTGTTCAGGTACCAAACCTTGGCTTTTCTGCAGGATTTTCCTGGTTGTAACTTCTCCTCCCTCTTGCCTTCTGTGTCCTGGTGGTTGCTCTGAGCTCAGATTTTGTTTTTCTGGCATCCCTGTGCATGGAATGAATGAAATCATTCCAGAGGAGCTCTGTCTACCTCCACATGTGTTCTATTAGCTGGAAGTTTCAGATTTCAGTGCACGTTTAATAAAAACCCCAAACTGCAAAAATAATTAAAGCTCCACATTAGCTGAGCCTTGAAACCTCAGAAAAGTGGGAATTTCTTTTTTTGCTCCTTGCATTTTATCCTTAGGAATTACCAGAAATTTTCATTTATATCTCCTTTGATTACCTGCCCTGCTTCTTCCCCACCTCCATCCTTTATTTCCTTGGAGTTTTGATCACCCCAGGAAATGTTCAGTGTGTCCTGTGCCTCAGGGATACACCTGGGATATAAAAAACAGGACAATTCCAGGAGTTTCCCACTCCTTAATTCTGTTTTTGAGCCATTCCGTGTTCTACACCCTCACTGCCAGCGTTTCTCCAATTTAGGGATTAATTAAATGGCACCAGGGAAATGGTCTTTAATTATTGCCTGGTTCTTAAATGGAAAAGTTGATGTCCTTTAAAATCTAAAATAGGATTGTGTGTTTTCAAGGAGAGCCAATGATTTGTTCTGCTGCAGGAGTGAAAAATTGGGGACAATTGCAGCATTTAATTCACTCTAGGGGAGTGGGAAAAAAGCAGGAAAATCCAGGATGGGTCTGGCAGGAAAAAGCCAATGAGCTTTTGTAGGAGAGAAATCTGCAGGATTGCTTCTGCCACGTTGTTTTTCCAAAAAAATAATAAAAAAAAAAGTTGGGATTTTCTGAATTGTGGCCACAAGAGTGTCCCAGGGGAGCCTGGAATGAAAGGGATGCTCTGAGAGCCCCTGGAGAGAGGGGAGGGACCCCACCCCACACTTCTGTGTTTGATGAGCATTTTGGATGGAGCAGGAATTGCATTTTCTTCTCCTGAACTATTGACAACTTCAATAATACACTATTATCCAAAATGGAATATGTTCTCCTAAAACTCCATATGTAACCCCAAACTGAATATATTATCCCAAAAATCAATATTAGTGCCTTCTTTAATTCAAAGTTTTCCACTCCCAGACCTGTTTATTCCCATGCTTTTATTCCAGTCTGGAGCAGGGATCCATTGGCACGCCCTTGAAGTAATTGAAACCTCTCAAAATTGAACTTTATTTCATTCACCAGGATGGATAAATCTTCTCAGAGAATCCTTTTCCACATATTAAAATATTGCTATTAAATTATCCAAAAACAAGACAAAAACTTTCTAATGCAATTTTTAACTTGCACTGATTTAATTTGCACAAATCACATACAAATTTGATTTGGTATATAATTCATTCAGTTGGAATATTCTAGATTTAAATACCCTGCAATGCTTTATTTGAGTTGCTCAGTCACAAATTAATCCAAGGGAGGAATTTTTTCCCTGTCCCTAATCCAGGAGCAGCAGAGGGCAGTAGCATTAAGATGATGCTCAGTTGTTTTCTGAAGGAATGAGAGGGAATTTGGAGCGGGAGAAATGAGCTGCTGGGAGAATTTCTCTGGAATTCCAAAAGGTTTTCCCAATTCCAGCACAGCTCCTGAATAACACACACAGAGAAATGGTTGTTACAAGAAAAAAAAATTCAATTAAAAACTCAGGAGCTTAAAAACTCCTTGATTAGTCTGGAAAAAAAATAAATATTATTTTTAACTGGTAGTTCTTCAGGAATTGTAGTAAATTCTCCTAAATTTGCTCCTGGTTTTAGGAGCAAAAAGGAAAAGAATAATTTGGAAATAATTGTGCTTTGTGCAAACTCCCAGTGACATCCCAGAGTATTGATGGAAACTCTATTTATGGATAAATAAAAGTGTTTAAAGATGTAATTTTACTTAAATAGAAGCATTCTACAGGCGAGATTTTGGGGTTTGCTTTGAGGATTTTTGTGCTTTTTAATTTGGTGTTCATAGAGCTGTCCCTCAGAGTAATTAATCCAAAGCACAAAACTCACTGTATTTAGTTCTGAAAACTTAATTTTTAGGCAAAGTAGTATTTCAGCAAATGAAAATGGAGACATTTTCTTTTAAAGCAGTCCTAAAAATTGGGATTAAAAAAGGCTTGAGGGAAAATTCTCTGACTTGGTGATCAATATCACCCAAAATATCTCCAGGAAAATTAATGCTGTAAGGAAAACAGGAATATTTCTGTTAAATCTGGCTTAAAAATGAAGTGTAAAAAAAAGATTTATATATAAGAATGTGCATGCAACACAGATTTCACCTGATTAATTTGTTCTGTCACTGCAGAATTTAGGATGGGTTTGGAGAAAGTTTCTGCTTAATTTGGAAGCTTAAAACAGGAAAAAACAGTGCCCGGGAGGATAAAAACTGAGCTCCAAAACTGAAACAAATTTGGCCCATTTTAAAACCTATTATTTATTATTATTATTATTAGTAGTAGTATTAATTTTAATTTTTTAATTTTAATTTTTATTACTTCTATTTGTATATTTTATTATTATATATTATTACATTTATTTATATCTATATATAAATATTTATATTGAATTTCACAATTATTTATATATTTCAATAGATATTAAAATTTATTTCTACAGAAACATACAACTATATTTATAAATAAATATACTATATTAGTATATTTATTTATATTTATTTTTATTATTTATTATATTTATTTTATTATATGTTATTTTATTATTATTTTAGTAACTTTGGTAATATTATTTTTATTTATTAATAATAATAATAATAAATTATTTATTATAAATTATATTATTTATTATATATATTTATATATATTTATATATATCAATATATATATTTATTATAGATTATTATATATATTATTATTATTATTATTATTATTATTATTATTATTATTATTATTATTATTATTATTATTATTATTTTGCTATTCTACATTAAATTATTAATACTAATTTAATTATAAAGGCTAGAATTCCTCTCCCCCAGCACAAAGGACAGACCTGCAGTGACACCCACCCAAAGAAGGAAAAGCCTTCAGGAGTTTTGATGGGAAAGGCCATTTTCTCTCGTTCCAGAATTCAGGTTTTAAACCAAAAATGCCATTTTTGCTCCGTGACAGAATGGGTCCATGTGGGGCAGGGCTGGGCTGTGCCCAGGGCTTGCCCTTCGTGGCAGCAGCATTCCCACCCTGCGTCCCTCCCACCCCACACACCTCTCCTCTCCTGCTCCCCTTCTGATCAAAAGCAGCAAAATCCCCTCTCCTTTTCATTTGCTATCAAACAGGGATTTATTTCATCCCCCCAATGACTTTTTTTTTTTCCATTCGTGGAACGTTCTGGCTGCTGGGAAGAACGAGCAGAGGTGATTTGTTAATCTGTTACAGGCACTTCTTTGATAGTCCCTCAGTTCCCAGTGATCTCTGCTTGTAAAACAAGATTTTTTAATGAAGAAAAGGAGAATATTTTCTGCCTATTTTTTGATTTTTCTCCTCAGAGAAAGTGGGTTCGTTCCATTAAAATTCCATTCAAGCAGACAGGAGCATTTATAATGCTCCAAAGAATACGTTCTCTATTTTGGAGTATATTATGTTCTTTATTCACCCAAATCTTGTTTTAATATTGCTGTAAACTTAATAAGAAGAGATGAGATAGGAAGTGATAATCTTTTAAATATAAGGAAAAATCATTTTCTCCACCTTGATAGGAGGCAGAGGTCTAAGCTGCCTCTTATTAGAGCTGTTGCTAATAAAAATCTCTGCTTGTAGGCTGGCAGTGCTCACAAAGCTATCGGGGCTCATCTGGAGAAATCATTTCTTTTTTGTTTTGTTTATTTTTTTTTTCCTGCTCTTCATTTATGATTTTTCTCATCACGTGATGCCAGCCCTGTCCCGATGCTCCACGTTTCCCTCATCCCATCCCCTGTGCTCCACTCTCGTTTATTTGAAATGTTTGGGGTGTCTGGAGCATCCCCTGCTTGGGAATCACTGCCCCACATCCCAAATCCCAATCCGGGCGGGATTTGGGAATTTTTTACCTGGAGAAATGAAGCTCAGGGAAAATTCCCTCTCCCTTCCCACTCCAGGAAGCCCCACAGGGAATCTTGGGGAGTTCAGGGTTGCCACATTTTGTGTGGCAGGGTTAAAAGGGATTTTGGGGTGGTCACAGCTTTGGGAATCTGTGATGACTAAAAATGGGAAATGGCTCCTCTTTTCCATCTTTTCTCTGTTAAAACAGTGGATTTTTGCCAACTTCGGGCACCAAACCATCCCTTTTAAAAATTCAGCCCCAGCTGAAGGATCAGTTTCTCTTTCTCAAAGCAGACCTGTGTGATTTACAGAGATTTTTAACAAGGCAGTGTTAAATACAGTGAAATTGGACAGTAGATTGACTTTTGTTTGTGTTCAGAGATTTAATCCTTCACGTAGTTCAACTCCATTTCCAGGCCAACTTTACAGAATCCTTCAAATATTTCAAACTAGCTGAGCAATAAATAAATTTTATCTACAGAATTCTGATAAACTGAAGAAGGATGATCCAAGATCCTGAATTTGGGATTAAGTTTGCACATCTATTAAAATAAAACCCTACCAGATGAGCACTGTAAGATGCTTAGAGATGATCCTCAGTTGTTTTCTGAAAGAATGAGGAGGGAATTTGGAGTGGGAGAAATGAGCTGCTCCTTGATTTAGACATTAAAATCCCCCCTCAGCAGCCCAGTTTTAATTCCTGCCCTCAGCTGCTGTTTGAATTAGCTGGGATAGATTTCTTTTATTCAGGGAGGAACATTTGGAAAGTCTGCTTGGAAAACCATCCTCTGCAGCCATTTCTTTGGTGTCCTGTGAGCAGAATTCCTCTCGTGGAGTGAGGATTTGAAATGCTGAACTTGCTCTGTTTGATTCCCAGTCTGCTGGGATTAATTGGCTCCTGCTCCATCAATTATCCACTCAGAGCTATCAGTTCCTGCCCGGGCTGGAAGCAAAAGCAGATCTGCTTCAGCCACTTTGCCTTTGATACAAACTCTGCGCTCCCACCAGGCCTGGCTGAATGAATCTCTTTGAAAAATTGCCTTTTGATTTTATTTCTTTAATTTTTTTTTTCTCTTTAAATAACAACTGTTTTTATTCCTGAAATCTGTCACTCTGGAATGTTGCTAAATGTTTGTGTTCAACAGCACGAGTGAGTTCAGCAGGAGGAAGTGTTGGGATTATTGAATTTCCAGTTTATTGTTGTGGGAGAGGTGGCACTGCCCATGAGGGGCTCATCCCACAGCAGTGGCACAGGAGAGGTGCCAGGGGAACTTGGACAAGGGGCAGGGTGACAGGACACAGGGAATGGCTTCAAACTAAAAGAGGAACAGCTAAGATGGGATATTTGGGAGAAATCCTTCCCTGGGAGGGCGGGCAGGCCCTGGCACAGGTGCCCAGAGCAGCTGGGGCTGCCCCTGGATCCCTGGCAGTGCCAAGGCCAGGTTGGACACTGGGGTTTGGAGCAGCCTGGGATGGTGGAAGGTGTCCCTGCCATAGCAGGGGTGGGGACAACATGGATTTTAAGGTCCCTTCTAACCCAAACCATCCTGGGATTGTCTGAAATCCAGCCCAGCCTGCACTGAGTTTGTGTGGGGTTTGTGATGCACAGCAGGTGTAAGAGCTGGGAGGGGGAAAAATGCTGAGGTTGTAGGAAAAAATCCTAAAAATGAGTAGGAATTGGGAGATTTTTGGTGTGTGAGTTCAGGTCAAGGCCAGGAGATTGGTGAGGCTGGAAGTGTGAGCAGGGAGATGTTTGTGGGGAGAGAGGCTGAGCCTCTGGGGGGTGAACCACATCGCCCCAGGGCCTTTTGGGGTCAGCTTGCACGGGATCATGTTGTCCTTGCAGGTGAATGGGATTTGTCATGGATCAGTGCATAAAAACCCTTGTCAGACCTAAGAACAGGAACACAGAGAGCAGAGAATGAGTCTGGCTGTGGCCTCAGAGCCAGCCCACAAGTCAGGAGAGAGAAATTGAAAAAGAGAAGTTTGGTTTTCTCCTGGGATCCCTGCGGGGTGAAGTCACCCCAGGAATGGCCCCTGAGCCTCTGGGTCTGTCCCAGGAGCAGGATGTGAGCCCCAAACCCCTGGGGTGTGTTTGTCCCTGGCCTGGGGATGTGCCAAATCCCTCCTGAATTCCACAGTGCTGGTCCAGGACCATTTGTGGCAGGTTAGAAAAGCCCCAAACCCAGGGAACTTCTCTCCTTCTTCCATGGGAATCTTCCAAATTCAAATAAGTTGATCCCCCCTCATTTGGGTCCTTTTACTTTATTTGGAATAGAGAAAAAGTAGTAGAGGAAATCTGGGATTCTGGATGCAAGAAATCTGGGATTCTGGATGCAGGAAATCTGGGATTCTGGACGCAGGAAATCTGGGATTCTGGATGATTGACCTTGAAATGGGCAGATAAAACTGTCCAGGAGTGACTTTCTCCTGTTCTTTTTTGAAAATATTATTTGGAGTAAAGAAGTAGCAGCTGAGGAAATCCAGGATTCTGGGTGCTGGAAATCCAGAATTCTGAATGATGCTGATCTAAAAATGAGCAGATAAAACTTCTCAGGAGTGACTTTCTCCTGTTCTTTTTGAAAATATCATTATACAGAACATTTTTGAGGTACTTCAGTTGTAAAAGTCTTCATTAGAGATGCTCCATTGTGAAGATTTAATTTAGAGGCTTTTCTTTGAAGTCTTTTCAAAGGTTAAAGATGATTTTATTCAAGGTGGGGTTATTTTCTTGAAAAAATAAAATCCTTTCATTTTCCATGTGTTGAGTAATGCCTTGTTCATTTTAATGGGAAGCCAGTGGAATCCATTTGGAGTCTGCTGTCAAAGTTGATTTCTTTCAACCTCTGTCCCTGATCTTTAAAAGAGCAGAATTTGGTCTCACTGATGACAGTTGGATAATGAAAAAGGAATGACAGCCCTCCAGAGCCAGAGCTTTCCAGAGTGAACATTCCATGTTTTTAACAGTTTTAATCTTATTTCCTGTTCCATTAATCAGGCTCAGCCAGATTGTTTTGTAAGTATTTCTTGTTAGGTTGTTTTTTCCTTGCCTGAAATATCAAATAGGAAGGGTTTTCCTTTCAGCCTCATCTCTCAGATAAATATAAATTATCAAATTACAACAGTGGGATCCAACTTCCCAGACTTTGTCAATGCTCAGCTTTTGACATTCCTCGTTTTCACTCCTTAAATTATTGACATTTCCAGGGAAATCTGTGGTTTTATCTCTTCAGAATTTTCTATAATGGAAAACTCAAATCCTTTTAACTGTGGATTAGTGCATAAGTGTAAAAAGGGGAAGTCAATTCATAAAGAAAATCAATGATATTTAAATTATTCCCTGGGAGTGAATAAGATCTCTTTAAATCTGCTTTGCTTAGATGGGAAAACACAAATCAGAAGTTGATTTTCCCAATGATTCTGCATCCATGGCATCCATCAACCCTTAATCCAAACATTTCCAAGCAGTGATGCTGAAGAAAAGGATTTAAAAGTCACATTCTTGGGCCATTGGGCTGGGCTTTATTAGCCAGACCTTGCTGTCAGTACAAGAAGTGCCATTCCTTGTGATTTTTTTCTGAATTGATTCAAATGCCAGATGAATTCCAAATGTTGATTTTTGTGAGGGATGGTGTTTTCTGTGTCAAGGCAAACATTTTATTAAAATGATAAATGGCTTTGTCATCTGTTTGCATTTTGCCTGTAATTATGATTAAAGCAGAAGTTGGTGCAAAATGTTTGAATCAACTAAAAATCACTGGGTTCTTTTCAACCCAGCAGAGTGCAGAAATCAAAAGCTACAAAAATTCCCAGACTTTTTTTTTGGTTTTTTTTCCCTAATTTGGAAAGTTATTTGTTTCAGGGAGAAAAAACTACAATATCATGGAATGGTTTGGGATGAGGGGATTTAAGGGGATCAAATTCCACCCCTGCCATGGGCAGGGACACTTTTCCATTATCCCAGATTTTTCCAACCTGGTCTTGGACACTTCCAAGGATGGGACATCCACAACTTCTCTGAGAGGCAGTAAAAGTAGGGAAAGAAGGCAGCAAAACCACAAAAAGAATTGATTTTTCAATATCCAACCCCAAACAGATCAGAATTAAATATTCTGTGAGGGGAAAAATGAAAGTAAAAATTATTTTCGGCGTTAAAAAATAATTAAAAATCCAGTTGGCTTCAGAATCATCCTAAAAAAAGAGGAGGGATTTGGGAGCAGCTGCCTGGGATGTGTTTGGCTCCATGCTCCATTTAATTTTATGGCTGATCTGACATGGTCTGCTCCAGGTATCCTGGCAGGAATCAGCCATCCCAGGCTCGTGTCCAGGAGTCTGTGTTCAATTTTCTCCTTGGAGCTGGGATGCAGGTGGGCTCAGGTGTGTGCCCTTCTCAGCTGTGGGGAGCTGGAATGAAAATCCCAGGAAAACAGCAACACTTGTGGCATTTTGTGACCTATTCCTAGAGAAAATTGCTTGAAAATTCAACGTTTCTCCTCATCTCTGCAGTTCTGGGCAGTGCAAAGGTCTAAGTGTAACAAAGAGGAGAATTGTTGGGAGAATTGCTCCTTTGAAAGAAAAAAATTGGGAGCAACAATTCCCATTGTTTTTCTGACCAATAAACAGGTGCTGCATGGAATTTAGAGGAGAATATTTGGAGTCAGGACTGTGTGTGCTGCTCTAATTAAACAGAAATATTTTGTCTCATTGAGCAAAGTTTGACAATGAATTAAATGAGCTGGAGGTTATCACAGAGTGGGATCCTGGAGCATCCCGAGGAATTCACATTCCTCAGCAAGGGAGGTGATTCTGGCTGGGATAGTTTGGAATACAAACATTTTCTAAGCACTCAAACCATCAATAGCAGAGTTCAGCCCAGCCCTTGTCAGTGATCAATGAAAGTGATGCTCCCTCCATTAGGAAATCCTGGAAATATGTAACACTTAAATAGATATTTGTGGATATAAGAGAATTTGAATTCCAGAGAAAAAGCACAGGGTTTATTTTTGGGGTTGGTGCTGACAGGATTTGAGAGCTGACAGAGTTTTTTGGGTTGACAGAAGCCACTTCTCTGGTTTACCCACATTTTTTGGGACTCCACTATTTGATTCTGTGTGAGTTCCTTGTTCTGTATTCAAATTTTCAAGTTGGTTTAGAATGATTTTGATGCTGGAGTTGTTTTACCTGTGAAAAACCAGGTAAAAAAATTGATTTTCTGCTCTTAGGATTATCTAGAACTGCCTTGAGAATGAGCTTGAATAAACCCTTCAGTTTGATCCTGTTCTTTGACCTTTCTGAGCTGCTCTTTTTAGGTCAAACCTCAGACTTTTTCCACTCCTACATTTTATTTACAATATTCATCCATATGTTTAATCAGGGCTTGGTTTCTCCCTCAGGAGGGTCTTTGGCATCTTTTTTCTTGAGTTGCTCCAGGAAAAATTTGGCTCCTGAAGGATCTTCGTGTGTTGGTTTGGTTCCCCTGGTCTGTGTTCTTTACCCATCCAAGGCTGCCTGGCCCCTGCCTCCCTGCCATTCCTCCTGGAGTTCCTCCTGGAATTCCTGCTGCTTTTAGCTGGAAACTCCTGGCCCTGCTGGGTTTGGAATCTGCTCGTGCCACTTTTATGGGACACCTTCCAAAGACCTCACAGCTTTTTGTAAATTCACAAAAAAAAAATTGTAAGGGGGTTTGGGCAACTCCTGTCTGTGGTGGTTCCAGGGAAAACCTTTGATCCCAGAAAGGTTCTGGCACAGCAGCACAGATGTGATCTCACGTGATGACCTCATGTAAAAATCACCACGTTGGAAAGAGATCAGGAAACACCAGGATGCCACTGGGATTTTTCCTGCTCATTTTCCACGTGCTGGTTTGATATTCCCATGCTGGTTTGATATTCCCATGCTGGTGGCGTTTCCACTGAATTATTTGGGGTCATTTTCCTCATCAAGATCAGATTTTTCATCATAAATCAGCCCTGTCATGTTCTATAATCAATCCTTCTCCCACAGCTTCATTTGGGAGCAATGTGAGAGCTCTAAAATCTTTATTTCAGGAAAAATCTGCATTGTGCAAGCCATCCCCTCCACCAGCAAGGTGCAGTGTTTGGGGGACAGCACTTGTAAAAGCTGAATTTTTGGGACAAAATACGCAGAGTGAAGATTATTTTGGGTTTTTCTTGTGAAGCCAACTTGGAACAGGAAACACAATTTTAAAAAAGCCCAGCCCAAATGTGCACATGTGACTTTTCAAGGCTCTGATTGATGCCTGAATTCCATGTGGTCCAAGGCATACAAGGAAAATTGAGGGATATCCTCAGTGGGAGAGCAGAGGATGTGAAACTTGCATTGGAGTGAAAATTTGGTACAGGAAAAAGCTGAAACAAGAATGGACTGAGCCCAGCTCCAGGGAATAGGACTGGGCAGGACTTGATGCTTTGGACACACTTGAGCCACTTAATTTACTTTTAACTCTGAAAGGAGAAGGTAACTGGGAAATTGAGTCAAAGAAAGGGGAGCAGTGCTGCATTCCAGGAGCATCTGAAAGACCAGGAGATGCATTTTTACCCTCTAAGGCAGGAGGTGCTAAAAGTGGCTGAAATCACAGAAAGCCCTGGGACTGAGCAAAATTCCACAAGTGTTTTTTTCACTTCTGAAGGGTTTTTTTATTGTTTCTGTGGTAGGAGATGAGGTTGTGATAGCGAGCTCGTGGAAGAGCCTCAGGAGCAAAATGCTCTTTAAAACATGGGGATTTTCCATCAAAACAAGGCACTGGGATAGGGATAAAACTGTGGCTGCAGCTCCAGAATCAGGGAATGCTTTTGGGGCTGGAAGAGACCTTAAAATTCATCTCATTCCACCCCTGCCATGGCAGGGACACCTTCCACTGTCCCAGGCTGCTCCAAACCCTGGCCTTGGGCACTGCCAGGGATGCAGGGGCAGCCACAGCTGCTCTGGGAATTCCACCCTCACAGGGAGGAATTCCTTCCCAGTATCCCATCTATCCCTGCATTCTTTCAGTTTCAACCTGTTTTCCCTCATCCTGTCATTCCATGCCCTTGTCCAAGTCCCTCTCCAGCTCTCTGGGAGCCCTTTAGGTGCTGGAAGGCTGCTGGGCTCGAGGAGGAATTCCAAATACTCCAGGAAAAAAAGACCTGGAGCCACAAACCACGTGGATCAGAGAGCTGGAGCTGAGCAGAAATAGATTAGTGAAATATTTCATTTTGAATAATCCAGCAGCTCTTCCTCCCCACGAGGACAGAAGGGTCACAACAACATCCCCTGAGAGGCACAATTATATTTTTATTTGTCTTTTAATCGCTTTAGACCAGACAGTTTTGTCAGATTCTCATTGGAGCTCAGCTCAAGCCCTGTTGAGTTTTGCAGCCTGGTTTTGCTCACAGAGAGCAGCCATGGCCAAGGGACAGCCCAGGGGGACAGCTGGGGCTGCCAGAAGGATTTCTGGACTGGGTTCATGTTTGTTGGGATCTGTAGTGTTGGGTTAGAAAAATCTCTGTTGAGCCTGAGCAGCGCTGTCAGTATTTTGGAAGTGCTCTCAGATGGGAGGAGTGATAAAGAACGCTCTGGAATGATGGTCAGTGCTCTGGGAAGGGCCCCACGCACCAGGCAGGAGGTGCTGTGGGGTTTCAAGCCAGGATGTCCAGGCTGGGACACAGGGAGAGGTCTGGAAGCACAAGGAAAGGGGGATCCTGCAGTGGGGTGAGCCTGGGGCAGAGGAAAGAGTGAAAGCAGAGAGGAGGAAGGAAGGAGCACTGATTTTCCATGGATTCAGAAGAGGTGTGAAATCTCTTTGGAAAGAACCTGAGTTTAAAGTTTCAAAAAGGAAGAAATGTCCATGGAAGGCAGCAAATCCATGGGTTGGATCTGGAACCCTTTGGAGAAGCTCAGCAGAGGGTGCAGAAAGGTCACCCTGGAGGTGTAGCTGCCACTCCTGGGCTGGCCTAGACAGGGGAGAGATGCAGAAGAGATTCCTATGTCTGGATCAGCAGCCAAGGAATGTGAGGGATAAAGATAACTTGTGGGATAATTATAAATCCACTAATTCTTCACCCTGCTCCCCTCAAAGCAGTGAAACACAGGAAGCACCAGGACTGAGACAGGACCAGAATGGTTTAAAATTTCTGCCTTTTTTGTATTTTACCTCGGTGTAATCAGGAGCCAGAGCTCAGGAGCTGGGGTGTGCAGTTGGTATAAATTCAGGAGCTGGGGTGTGCAGTTGCTATAAAATAATTGTTCACCAGTGCAGTGAGAAGGAGGAGAAGGGTTTGGCTGTGCTGCAGCTCTGGGAAAAGTTTCTGTGCTGCACTGGGAGAGTCCAGCTGAGGCCTGGCCACAAGCTGGTACTGCCAAGGAGAGCAGATGGGTGATACCCCAGTGGAATATGGGGGTTGCTGTTTTGACTGCTGCTCCAGGATTCCCATGAAGCCCAGAACTGGGAGACACTGGATGTTTGCAGACATTGTTCCCGGAGCTTTTGCCAAGGGCTCAGCGGAACAAAGAGCAGAGTTAAATTTAGTCCATGACAACCTGATCAAAACCAACCCCACAAAGGCAAAGCCTGTCCAGCTCCAGGCCCAGCGTGGCCACCAGAGCTGCCAGAGCTACCACAGAGTTGGGATCTTGTGGAAAATCTTTCCAACTCTTGCAGCAGGAGGCTCGAGGCAGCTGCTCTGCTGCTCTCCAGTGTCAGTGTGAGCTCAGGAATGGGAATGCCTAAAGATTTTATTTAAGGTAGAAACGCGGGGGCTTTGTGGAATAGTTTGGTTGGAAGGAACCTTAAAATTCATCTCATTCCACCTCTGCCATTGCAGGGACACCTTCCACTATCCCAGGCTGCTCCAAGCCATGTCCAGCCTGGCCTTGGGTACTGCCAGGGATCCAGGGGTGGCCACAGCTGTTCTGGGCACCTGTGCCAGGGCCTTAGCACCCTCACAGGGAACAATTCCTTCCCAAAATCCCACCTAACTCTGCTCTCTGGCAGTTTAAAGCCACCCTTTCCATGCAGAAATTCCTCCTGGTGTGCAAGCTGAGCCTGCCCAGGCCCAGCCTGAGGTTGTTCCCTCTCCTCCTGTCCCTGTTCCTGGAGCAGAGCCCGACCCCCCAGCTATCCCTTCCTGTCAGGAATTTTTAGGGAGCAGAAAGCCCCTCCAGAGTCCCATTTTCCCTTCATGGCTCCAGCAGTGGCACAGAACATTTTCCTTCCCAAACAGGGATAATGTAACCGCAAAAGCCGCAGCGAATATTCCGCGCTGCGTTCGTGTCGGGGCTGAAATCTGCTGGAAGCGCCTTGGAGGGGGGACGTGATGTTCAGGGCCTGGAACAGCTGGGCTGGAGCCTGGGCAAGGTGCTGGGAAAGGCTTCCTTCAGCACAGAGCCAGCTGGAAAGGACAGCCCTCGCTCCAGCAGTGCTGTCAGCGCTGAGGGAACACAAAACCACCACGCGAGGCCCAGCTCCTTCCATTTTCCCCTGGAGCTGATCCTTTCATCCAGGAGAACCAGCCCTGCCAGCTGTGCACAGCCACCTGTGCTATGCTGCTGCTTTTGAGCGCTGCCTGCCTCTCCTCAGGAGGAGAAGATGACACTTCTGGAGCCCTTCAGCCTTCATTCCTCCCCTCTAACGAGATCAAGCTGCTGCTGAACATTTCCCCTTGTTTTGTGTCAATTAACACCGGGAGGCTGCTCTCCGAGACAGCCTTTATCTCCTGCATCTCCAGGGCCGTGTTTGTGCATCCATATTTGTCAGGAATTGTCTTCCCCACAGCCCGGGCATCATCTCTGGAGCAGATTTTCTTCATTAGGCCCAGAAGTGCTGGAAGATGCAGGATTTCACAAGAGAGTAAACAAAGGCGGGTTTGTGGTGAGCACTGGCCCCACGTTCCTGTCAATCCTGTGGTTCTCATTCCGCTGCCGCGGCCTCATTGCAGCGGGCAGGGTGAGGATGGGAGACACCACAAATGTCTCAGCATTTCAGGGGCAATCATTCCTTTCTTGGAATAGCTTTAATAGAAAACCAGCATCCGACCTGATGAGAAAAACGTGCGAAGAAACCTTTTCTTCCTTTTCTTGTTTGCCTCGTTGAAATGGTTTTTTTCCAGACTATTTTTAGCCGTGAGCACTTTGAGAAAGCTTTGAAACTTTGGAGTTGTAACGTTTGTGGAATTAGAGCACTTGAAGGAGTTTTTTTTCCTAAGGAGCAGTAAAGTTCCAGCCAATTAGAAAAGAAAATTATTTGTGTCTGGGATAGTTTGCTTTAGATTTTAAACAATTTTTGCAGCTTATGGAGGGTTAGGAAGTGGTTGGATTTCCTTCTGAAGAGGTAGAACATCCTTTTTAATATATTTCCCAGCAACATCAGATGTTAGAAACGTAAGAGGGTTTCTAGCTCAGCAGTGCAGTCAGTAATTCCCTGGTTTTGCCTGAAGCACTGGATTATGTTCCCTCACATCTTCCTCAGTTACTCTGTCGTTCCTTGGATGTTTGCTCTTGATGATTTCAAAACACTGAACAAGTGAAAACCACGAGTTTTTCACCAGTTCAGTGAAGATCAATTCAGTGACTCCCATTTGTAAGAGGAATATTGACACACTTTGTTGTTTTAGGACTTGGATTTATGGTTCTTGGGGATGGAACCCATTCCTTAATGCCATATAATCCATGGAGTGTTGGTCACAAAGCCAAAAATTGCTTCTGCTGCCACTGCAAAGTGTAACTTGAGAAAAGTCCCCTCACCGATGGTCTGAGGGAGAACAGCCACCAAAAGTGGCCACAAAAAAAAGGGGAAAAAAAAAAAAAAAAGAGGCTTTTACTGGATTGTGAAGCTTCTTAATATGTGATACTTTATCAGTTTAAAAGCTGAGTGTGTCCAAAAATGTACATATAAAACATGAACCCACACAATGTGCAGCCTATGGCAGGCAGTGAGGGTTTAGTTTGGATTTTAGGAAAATTTCCGTATGGAGAAGGTTGGAAAACAGTTTCTGTGGGCAGCCCTGGGCAGGGGAGGATCCCCATCCCTGGAAGTGTGGAAAAAGCATGGATGTGACACCTGGGACAGGGTTAGTGCTGCTGGGGGATGGTTGGTCTTTTCCAATCTGAACAATTCCATGATTCTCTGATTATTGTCCTTGAGTTCATTTTGCCAGGTGGGATTCATTCTGGCAATTGGAAGGGATTTGGGGGCAAAACTGGTATTTTATAGAAAAACTGAAATGCTAACACTTCTGACTCTGGAAAGCACCTTGATGCTGCCCTACCCCAAATATCTGGGCTTCCCTGGTGCTTCGAGTTTGGTGATGTGACCCTGGTGATAATCAGGAGATTGTTCATCTCAATTCCACTTTTGAGGGTTTTTTTTTTCTCTCTGAGTGTCCAGAACCAGTTTTTAACTCCATAGGATTATCCATGGATTTTATGCAGCAGTGAAAAGAGAGCAGGAGGTTGTCCTGTGCCAGCTGAGTTCCAGGGAAGCACAAATGGGATTTTGGCCCTTCAGGCATTTCTGGGGGGAATTTCCTGTGGCTCCCACATTTACTCCCAGTTTTTTTGGCCTCTCAGGTTGCCCAGTGCAAACCCCACTGCAGACAAACCTTGGAAGAGGCTTCCCTGCACCATCCCATTTTTAGGGCACCTCGAGCTATGTAGAAAAAAATCAGGAAATGCCCTATGTAGGAATTCATGAAGACCAAAGAAAACGGAGCAAAAATTCCCTTTGATTCACAGGTTTACAATGATTTTCCCCACACGATCTTTTACTCCTCTGTGTCAGGCACTCGAGACAAAATCCTGTCTTTGCTGATGAGACTTGGCCAAAAGTCAGCTGGAAAACTCTGCTATTTATCCACTGAGGAAGCAGCTTTTACAAACTTTCCTGAAGGAATTCAGCTAAGTGTTTTCTTTAAATGAATATATTTCCAGAGCCACGTTGTTACAACATCTCGGGCTTCTGGAGCTGCTCCTTCCAGCTCCTTGAAGATCTCCAGCAATTAGGCTGCACTGATAAAGCCAGGGGGGCTTATCTTGTCTCTTCTTTTAGCTCAGAGGAAATAATTTGTGCATTTTATCAAGGATAAGAAGTGGGAATTGTGAAATCTGATCCCACTCCTGCCACTTGGTGACCCGGAGGAAATTGGTTCCCCACAGCATTTCAGCCCTGCCTGTGTGATAGGTGCTGCTGGGCTCGTTTTCCAGGGAATTCTGCAGCTCCTCCAGGATTTCAAACCAATCCCAACCCTTTTTGTGTATCACTTTTATTGAAACAAACTAAAAATGAGGTTATCTGGAGCTTACAATAACTGTGAAATCTTTCTGCTGGAAATCTATGTGTCCCACTTGTTTGGAAAGATTTTCTCTTCCATTATTCATTACAGGGGCCTTAAAATTATACTCCAGTGACAAAGCCTCTATTTATTTTTAGACAATTGGCATCCACTTCTGGCTGACCTAGAATGTTTCTTTGATGACAATGCCTGTGATCCAGCTGGGTTTGCTGAATGGTTGCATAAACAAAGGCAGATAGTAAAATGTGGGAAAGAAAAGGCTATTTTTATTATATTAGAGACTGTCCAGCCAGCTCCAGGCCCAATTTTAAATGTCATGTCTATAGCACAGCACTTCAACTAAATGCCCTGATCATCTCCAGAATATCTCTGGAATTTTATCATTATTGGATTGCAGGGTTAGGAGGAGGCTAAGAGGAAAAAAGTTCAGAGTGGAGGTGATGCACAGAAAAAGACAATCAGTTTGGTATCCGGCCTCTTCCTTCCTGAAGAATGTAGGTTAAATGCATGGAACTGGGAGGGAAAGTCTGAGCTTGATGTTTTCTCCAGTCCCATTTATTAATTTGTTGGCCAATTCGTGTTTCATTGCAGCAGCTTCATTTGTAATGGATAATAACACTGCCTGTGGGCAAAGAATTCCAGGTAGGAGAAGAAACAGAAGTCTCATTTTACCTCAAATCAGGGAGTCACAGAACAGTTGGGGTTGGGAGGGGATTTAAAGCTCATCCCATTCCACCTTGCACCGTTCCAGGTGGCTCCAAGCCCTGTCCAAGCTGGCCTTGGACACTGCCAGGCTCTGGGTGCCAGGGCCTCTCCACACTCCAGTAAATCCAAAGGGAGTTTCAGTGCACAGCATCACCATCCACATTTCTCCCAGCAGTTCAAAAAGAAGAGCCTGAAACAGTTTCTGGGGCAAGAAGGTGTCAGAGGGCAGAATCTGGCCACAACTCAAATCCCAGTGTAAATTTAGGGGAAATTTCTGTGTTAAGGAGACTTGAGACCCAGTGGCAGAGAACTTCCTTCCATGGATTTAAATCCAGGTTCCACATTATAGATAATAGAACTGGGAAGAACATCCTGATATTCCAGTTCTGGCCTCTCAGTTGTCAGGGTTAACCTGTGCCAGGGGGGGATTGGGTGGATTTTAGGAACATGTTCTTCCCTCAGGGAAACTGGAACAGCTGCCCAGGGAATGGTCAGGTACAGAGCTCGAGGAGTGTTTGGAATTTTGGGATTGTCCAGGAGCTGGACTCGGTGATCCCTGTGATTCCCTTCCAGCTCAGGGTATTCCATGAGCAGCTCCAGGTTCTCCCTGGAGCTGCCAGCAGAGAAAGACACCCAGCAAATCCCGGCCTCCTCCGGGTTCTGGCCACACCTTGGGCCAAGGAAAACCATTGCTGCCACTGGAAAAACCAATGGCACAGCCCAGGACTTCCAGCAGGAGTTGCAAAAGCAGGAAAATCAGTTGGTTTCTCTGGTTTTTACATGTCTGGACAAGGATGGTTTTAGGATGTGTGGATTCCCCAGAAGTGCCCCAGCTTTAACCGCAACCCATCAGCAGAGATTTATTCCTACCCCATAAAACAATGAAAGCACCCAACAATGCTCTGCAGGAGCATCCTAAAATCAGAATGATCCTGTTTGTCTTGGATTGGGAACTTTGCAGGATTTATTTAGGAGCCTTTTTGTTTATCTGTTAAAAACAGCCTTTCAGTCAATGCTAAGCTCGATGGCTTCGGTGTAATTTTCCATGGTTCAGACTTGCTGAAGTAATAAATAAAATGTAATAAGAATAAATTATAAATATTTATAAGGCTATTTTCGGCTTTTATGAGGTTCTTAGGATTTTGAATTTAATATCCCAGCCAAAAGCTCCATTCAGAGCTCTTCTCTTCCACATCCAAATGCCTGCTCAGGGTTTTGCAGCCGGATGGAGTTTGGCTGCCAAAGCTTCACCTGTGGGGATGCCAAGGAAAGCATCCAGTGGGACAGAGCAAACACAGGCAGCAAACCTGGCACCCACACCAGGGCACGGAGTTCAGCTCCCCCCAGCACGCTCCTTGACTCCCCAGCACTCACTCCCACGGGCTTGGGCCCACCAGGTGTGTCAGAAAAGGTTTTCTGAAAAATAAAAGGGAAAGGGAAATAAAAAGGCAAAAAATAATTGTAAGGTTTCTAGAAAAGTTGTTTTTGTAAATGATTTTTTCAGTGCTTTTGTTTTAATCATGAATAACTCCCCACAATGTGCTTTAACCAATATTTTCTGTGTTTTTCATTTAAATTTGGTCTTGGTTTAAATGGAAAAAGTGTGGGGGTTGGTGCTAAAAAAGCAAAAAGCACAATCTTCATTTTGGCTTAATTGGAGGACCCAGTCCTTGCAGAAGGACTCTTGAAGAAGTTGATTACATTCACTGTCAATTAATAATAAGCAGAGGGTTTGGGACCAGTGGTTTAAGGTCAGGAGTGGCCAAGGCCTTGGTGAGACATGAGGCAGGTCCTGGTTGGAAGGGGCTGAGCTCTGAGGTCCCAAAGCCAAACCTTTCCCTGCTTCCATCAGATGTGGGGTGATGGATCCCAGCAGAGCTCCCCACCTCCCCCTCGAGCTGGGCAAACAAGATCCTGTCCCGTGAATGGAAAAACTGAGAATTCTCGTGTTCCAGAATTCTCCTGGAAAAAGAGATTGCTGGAGTTCAGTCCATCATTAAACCCCAAATCTAACAAACAGCTGATTTTTCATGTTAACCTTTATTTGGGGAAAATAATATCCCACAGCCTACGTGGAAAAAAAGGAACCCTTGGCAATACCCTTATTAAAGCTGATTTTTGCAAAGTTTCAACGAATTGCTGCCAAAGAAGAGAGCAGGTTGGATGCTTTTTATTGTTAAGAAATGGGAAAATAACAAATGTTTCCCTGATCCCTGAAGTAATTCATTCTCTGGGTAACATTCTTCATTGATAACTACATTTTTTATTTTGAAGAATGATCCCAAACCAAGCCAGAAGTTAATAGATGAAAGGAAATTTGCAGAAATACCCTACTGAATACATGGTCTCTGTTAGGATTTGCCTGTTTATTAATATTGTGCATAAAAGTTTTTAAACCCACGTGGGTGGAAATAGGATTTTAGTGTATTGGTAAAATCCATGGACTTATGTAAAAAAGCTCTCTAATTTACTACCAGGATTCTACTGCTGTGTCTAAGCTGAAGGATTTTGAAAGAGAAATTTTCTTTCCTTGATGTCAAACAGATGTGTTAAAAATATTTTTTAATATTGTTTTTTATGTGGATTTTACTGATAGAGGGGATTTTTTTCCATGGATTGAACTTTGGGATTTTATCTGATATTGATACTTGTCAAATATGGGGGTTATGGGCTTTGAAAAAGTGTTATTTGGATATTTCTGCAAAAAATCATAACACAGAGGAGGAATGAAATATTTTTATTCACCTTGATGTAATTTTTCTAATCTTTTTCCCTTTTAGAGAGTGATTAGAAAATTCGATTTCCCCCTGTAACCACTTTGCAAGGAGAGTCCTCTTGGTGCAACAGCTTTGAGCACTGAAAGTTTAAGTCTTTAATGTCTCAGTTGTGTGGGAGCTGCGTTTCCAGCTGCGTCTGCTTTATTTCAGTGACAATGTTCAGCTCTGCTCAGCAATGCAGGGAGAAATATGGATTTGGAAGGAGCAGCCTGAAAACTTGAGCAGCAGATAGAGAATTGCCGTGAAGAGGGTGCTCACATTTCAGGGGGAATGTTCAGGATGAGCCATTTTAGAGTGAGGAATCCTCCTTACACTTAGTTTAGCTCCTGCATCACACCCTGAGATAGTGGAGAGCATGAAAAGGGTAAGAATTTATTTTTTAATATTTAATACTTGTGGTTTAGTCTCAGTTCTCCCAGTTGTTTTTTGCTGTGGGGGCAATAAATTCATCTGGCAGGCTGTGAAATCCATATTAGCAGTTTTTAATAGCCTCAGCATTTACCAAAATGAATAATTTGGGGGTTCTTTTTGTTGATTAATTTGGGTTTTAATGGGTTATCATTAATATTCCTGTCAGTCCCTTCAGCTGTCAGCAGACATCGTGTGCTGAAGATCTCCGTGCCATCAGCATCAGGAGTTTGGTCACTTCTAAACAAAACTGAGGGGCAGTGCTTAGATGTGGGTTTCAATTCTACAATGAAACCTTTCACTTCCAAACTCATCTTCGTGCTGCTCGAATTCCTCTTGGAATTCTTCTTAATTTGCAACAGCAACGCAGAACAGTTGAGTGTTCCGGGAGCCTTTTGCAGTTGTTTCAATGCCTTCGTTTAAAGAATATTCCACTCTTTATCCGTGTTTTTTCCCCCTTGGCTCTCTCATCCCCTGCATCCTCAGCTGCCCCACCTTGCTCAGGTGGTTCCTGATGTGGATTTTGGAGCCAGGGGATTTCTGTAGCTCGGGACGAGCACGAGAGCCACGGTGGAAATTGGGATCTGGGAGCGGAGTGGTGCTGGGAGATACACGAACCAGCTGTGCTGCCAGAGCTGAGAAATGTCCCCTTGCATTTGGGAAAGACTTCACATGCTGCACAAAAAAAGCAGCAAGGCTGAAAAGCGTCTTGTGATGCTGAATTCAGTCAGGGAGGTGTGAGGAGATGTTTTTGTTTGGCACCGCCGTGCAGCAAATGCAGCCCCGCTGTGCCTGTTTGTCCCGGGAATCCTTCGAATTCCCAACCTCCCTTCCACAGGAAAGATCTTGCAGGTCTCTCATATATTTTACTGCTTTTCTCTGGGCCAATGTCTCTATTTTCTTTGGTTTGTTTCTAAGGTTGAGAAGCTGAAAGTTGGACACGCATTTATTTATCTGCATAGCACTAAATTCTGTTTTCCAAAATGGCATTTCCTTGTTTCCCAAGCCTTTCACATCGGTTTAGGCTGACATTACAAACCTGTTCGTGGTTTCTTTTCCACGAATTTACATAATTGGTTTGGAAATCATTGTGGCATTAACTTCTGCTCGTTGGGGATGGATTTCACCTGCCTTTGGGATGCTTTTTAATGTTCCTGCATAGGTTTGGGTTCAGTAGCTCCCAGGATGTGCTCCTTGCACTGGGATCTGCTTTTCTGAGGATTAAGGTTAAAAAAAACCTGACAATTTAAAAATCTTGAAGTGGTTCTCCTCATGTTTTTGATTCAGAGTTTTGGACTAAAGATTTGCTGTCTCACAGAAAAGCTAACTCCCGTTCTCAGCAGAACTTGTAGTTACACTGGTATTAAATTATATTTGAGAAGAAAAAGATTCTGCAAGCAGTATATTTTAAGTCAAAATATTGTGAATGACTTCACCATATTCTCTTTTTCACCAGTAAATATGATACAGCTGAAACAATGACTGTTTCCCCCCTTTAAGTTGTTAAACAGATACACTCTGTGCCTGCTAAATTGTGTGTAAATTCGGATTTCTGGCATTTCTTATTTTGGGGGAGGAAAAATCACTCAAAACACCCCACAGAAATGAATTTTGTGAAATCACTCGAGGGGAATTAGGTCCATCTGCTGAGAGAGTTCAGCCTTTCGAAATTCACTTACAGGGGAAAAGAAGAAGGAGTCATTGTTTGACGCGAGAGATGCTCGTGCTGTGAGCTGGGCTGTGTTTTTGTAGCACTGGCTGTGAGCTTTTGGAGGAAGAGGCTTGTTTTTGGAAGTGCCTTTTATTTCCTTGCAGATAAGAATGGGTAATTAATACATTTTAATGACGTGTTTAAAGTAATGAGTGCAGCTGTGGACAGATGATGTGCAAGCTCAGAGCTGCAGATAGAATTCCAAGTGAGGAGACATAGAATTCCAAGGAAAGAGACCTAAGTTCTACTCATGTCTGTAATTATTCCCATGCACTTACTGAAACAGGAATTTAAAAAGATAGAGATGATAATTTTTGCCTCAGTCAGTTCGTATAAAACATAGAGTTGAACTAAAATCTGATTTTTGGGCCCCAGCTGAACCTGGAGGGTTTTTGAGACAGCATTAAGACTGAATCCCTTCAAAATGTCTTGTATTGATGACTAAAAACAAGGAATATGCTAAAAAAAATGATGTCTATTACATAAATCAAACTCTAGCTTTGCCCCAGCACTTTCAGGCTGATTTTCAACCTGTGCTTGAACTCTGGTGAGAGAGAAGGATTTGGGGAGTTCGAAGTTTTGCCAGTGAGTTTTCCCTTTTAGAATCCTGCATTTCCAACTCCAAGGAAGTTTCCAATGAATTCCCCGTTTCCCTGAACCATCAGTGCAGAGACAAAATCCAAAATACTCCAAACCCGCCCTGGTTTCATGTCCAGATTTCAAGGCCTAATTAAGTAATGGCTGCAGGGGGTTTCAGATCCTTTGCTTGCAGCTGGATTTCCAAGGGCAGAATAACAGTAGCAGGGTGCTAAAGAACTGCTAAAGATTTATTTTTGTGGCTTTGTGTGGCTGCTCTGCTGAACTGACAGTTCCAAACTTGGCACCAAATGAAAAGATGAACTTTGGAGTTTATCCAGAGTCACCAAGGCCTTGTGTTCAGCCTTTGAACAAGGCTTTGCTAAAAGGGCCTACGTGGGACCTAAAGGAACTCCAATTTATCTGTGGGGATTTTTTTTTCCCCTTAAATCTTTTGTTTTCAAAATTGTTGAGTATTTTTTTTCAGAACAGTTGTTTCCCTTTTTTTCCCAAGGCGTTGTGTTCAGCCTTTGAACAGAGCCTTGCTAAAAGGGTCTATGTGGGACCTAAAGGAACTTCAATATATCTGTGCTGATATGTTTTTTTTCCTTAGTTTTCAAAATTGTTGTTCCTTTGTTTTCAAATTGTTGAGTCGTTTTTTTCTATGTAGTCTTTTTTTCTTTTTTTTTTCCCCTCACATATTTTTTTCCTTTTATTTCAAGGCCTTGGGTTCACCCTTTAAACAAGGCCTTGCTAAAAGGGCCCACATGGTACCTAAAGGAACATGAATTTATCTGTGGTGATTTTTCTTCCTTAATCTTTTGTTTTCAAAGTTGTTAAATAGGTTTTTTTCTGTGTATCTTTTTTGCTTTTTTTTCCCCCAAAATAGATTTTTTTTTTCTTTTATTTGAAGGTTTTGTGTTCAGTCTTTGAACAAAGCCTTGCTAAAAGGGCCCACATGGTACCTAAAGGAACATGAATTTATCTGTGATGATTTTTCTTCCTTAATCTTTTGTTTTCAAAGTTGTTAAATAGGTTTTTCTCTATGTAGCTTTTTTCTCCCCCCAAAATACTTTTTTTCCTTTTATTTGAAGGTCTTGGGTTCAGTCTTTGAACAAGGCCTTGCTAAAAGGACCTACTTGGGACCTCAAGAACTTGAATTATCTGTGGTGATTTTTCTTCCTTAATCGTTTGTTTTCAAAGTTGTTAGGTAGGTTTTTTCTATGTAGCTTTTTAGCTTTTCTTTTCCCCCAAAATACTTTTTTTCCTTTTTTTTCAAGGCCCTGGGTTCAGCCTTTGAACAAGACCTTGCTACAAAGGCATACGTGGTACCTAAAGGAACATGAATTTTTCTGTGGTGATTTTTCTTCCTTCAGTCTCTAATTTACAAAATTGTTGTACTTTTTCTATGCAGAGACTTCTATACTCTTATCTCTGATTTCATTTGGGTCTTTTTATGGAAAAAAAAAATCATATATGTGAAGCTTTTTTCCCTGTGAGAACACTTGCCAAGGAAATCTTTCTCGCAGTTATCCAAAGGAAAGGTCATTTTTACAGCGAGACTTCAGATCTGTGTTTTCAGACAACTCACAAACACCCAGCCAGCAATAGCAGGGGCATCTTTCAACTTTAACCTTGTGTTCTTTAAAATTTGTTTAACCAGAAAAAAAAAAAAAAGAGAGAAATTGGAAGAACTTTCATCTTTTCCACTGAGTGATTCTTTGGAAAACTCGGATAACAAAGAAGGGGAGAAATGGGAATGTTCAGCTTTTTATTTTGAATTTAGATAAAAACATTAAATTAAAATCCCCATGAAATATATAACTCGCTCCTGGTTTTTCAACCATGTGACTTTAATTGGTGTTTATTTCTGTAGATTAAGGCATTAAAAACTTCAGCAGGTTTTATTCCAATTTCTATTGAAACAAAACCCAAATGTTTCTTTATGAAAACCATAAAACCAATATTTCAGTGCAGCTTTTCCTGTAAATATTTTATTTCCCTGAGTTATTTCTTGCTGCCTTTAGCTACAAGTATTTAAAACAAGAAACAGAGCTCGGGAATCTCCTTGAAAATAATTCTTCATCGGGGACAGGCAGCAGCTTCCACAGAGAAAAGGAAACCTGAACCACTTAATGCCTCTGTTAATTAAATTTTCAGTGATTTCTCAGGCTGTTGAAAGTGTGGAGATGCCCATGATGGATATTTGGGGCTACTCACTCCGGGAAGCTTCCAGGTGAGGGAGAGGTGGCCCCCATTTGGCTTTGGCTGCCTTTGAGAAGGGATTTTAGGGGGATTAATGGAAAATCCAACACAAACTCCACGCAGAGGTTGTGCTCCTGCAGGAGCTGCAGGGGCTCGTGGCTGGCTTTGTTTTTAACACCTGAAAAGTTGTTTTGTGCTAAAGAAAAAATAGATTTGGTCTTCATGGGCTAATTTATTGCTGTATATTGTGCTTTTCTGTTAATGAAGATTTATGCAGCAGAGGGATGATATTTGTGGTGCATTACCACAGACATGGCCAAATTCTCTGGTTATTAAAGGGGAACATCACAAATTTAAATTATAATTATAATATTTCCAGAATCTCTCCTGCCTTTCCCTTCTCCTTTATTAAACCTGACATGTCAGAGGTGTGAGAGATGAGGGAGGGAGTCAGGCTGTCCCAGTGGGGTCTGGGGAACATTTTCCATTATTTCTCCCCAAGCAGAGGGTCCAGACCTGGACCTGCTTTTGGCATCAGTCCCCACATTCCAGGAACATTCCCCCAGAGCCAGGGGAATATCCAAGGAGTTTTGTTTGGATGTTGGGAATGTGCAGCATGAACGGAGTTGGAGCTGAGACTGAGAGTGATGTTTGGGTGTTCCCAAAGCTTGGGAGTCCTTTTCCATGGAAATTCCAGAGAAGGACAGAGCCAAAGTGAGGATTAGAGCCAAGGGACAGGGCATTGCTGTACCCAGTCAATAAAACTCCTAATTAAAAGGGGAATATAATTGAGTTAGAGAGGAAAATATCTGTAGAGGATATTGACTATAATAACCTTTAGGGTAATGCTCTGAAGCACAGATTTATTACAAAAAAAAAAAAGGGGTTTTTGTATAATTTTCAGGATGTTGGGACTGCTTTGGTGACGTGGGAGAGTGAAGGATAACAGGGGAAGAGTGAAATTGTGTGAAGAGCATTTGGGTGGGTGTTACATCCAAGAAACTGAATTGTCATTGCCAGCACTCAGCACAAACTGGAGCAAGTTAAAAATGCATTAAAATGTGAATACATTAAATTTATGTGATGCTTTAAAAGCATCATCCAAAAATTGCTAATAATAACAGGAATAACTTCCATAATTCTCCTAAACCCATCCTTCAGAGAGAACAGAGGTTCTTTTGGGCTGCTCTCTGCAAGAATATTCCCAAAAACTTCTCTAAATTAACAAAGTTCTGTGCATTATTTTAAACCAAATAAACCCCCGTGTGGGCAATATTTGACAGAATCTCAGAGGATTTAATTTATAGATCTTAATTCACTTTTGAGCCTAATTAGTTTGAATTTAATAAAATCACTTGAATTATGAGTGAGAGTGCTGAGGGTTTTGATGGAGTTTTTCCCTATATTTTGACAAATATCCTTGTGTTTTATAGGGAAAAATATATCTGTATTTTATCTCTATATTTATGTATATTTATCCCAGTATTTTTCCCTATTCCTGCTATGGATAGCCACCTTGAAATATTTACTTTTCCATGGAACAGGACAATCCCTGACAAGAACAGGATTTTTTGGATCTCTGACTATAATTCCAGCCGATCAGAAGCACCACACAATTCTTTAGTTTGCTCAGTCCATGTAAAATCAACTCAATATTCCATAGATGCTCACTCCTTGCAGGAGTGCAGCTGGAAAAGGAAATATCCAGGATTTTGTGGGGGTATTTTCTATCTTTATTCATCTGTGGCTGCAGCTTTCCCAGTAGTGTTCTCTGGAGCTGGGGATTCAGGATGCAGAGGAGGAATTGAGGAATTAAGGAGGAATTCTGAGGAATTCAGGAATATGGATTTACACATTTGCAGGAAAAGCTGCTCAGGGCTTGGACAGGACACAACTTTCCATTTTTACTTTAATTCCAGAGCTTCCACAGAACTTTTGGGAAGGGCACCTTGTGTTTCCCTGCCTTATCTCATGTGCCTGTTCCTCATTTTCTCAGCTGAATTATTTTTTGGGGGTGAACTTCAGCTCCTCACACTCTCCACACTTTTGTTCCATGTTGTTCCCTTTCAAACAATCGGGAATTTTGCCATTGGTTTGACAGGACCTGGATCAGACCATGAAGTTTTCAGCTCCAGCTCCAAAACCCATCCCTGCAGGGATTTAAAAGTGGATGCAGAGCTTGGGGACTTGGCAGTGCTGGGAATGTTGGACTCCATGGCTTTGGAGGGGCTTTTCCAACCTAAACCAATTCAGGATTTGGGGATTATTTGAGTTCCATGGTATTTTCTACTTTATGGGCTCCAGAGTCAGTGATAGTCAGATCCAGCGTTGTGTGATGTGGAGGGAGCAGAGCTGGGAAGGGTTTGGAGCACCAGGAGCAGCTGGGGGGGCTCAGCCTGGGGAAAAGGAGGCTCAGGAGGGACCTGAATTCCCTGGAGCTGGGTGGGAATCGGGCTCTGCTCCCAAGGAACAGCAACAGGGTGAGAGGAAACAACTTGAACTTGTAGGGGATGTTTAGTTGGGATATTGGGGGAAATTCCTTCCTGGAAAGGGCTGCCCAGCCCTGGCCCAGCTGCCCAGGGCAGTGCTGGAACCCCCAGTGCTGCAGGGATCTAAACCCATGTGGATGTGGCATTTGGGGCCCTGGATCCATTCCCTTGGCAGCGCTGGGAACAGTTGGATTTGATGATCTTGGAGGGCTTTTCCAGCCTGGATGGTTCCATGATTCCATGTCAGATCAGGGTTGCATTTTCCAAAGTCCGTATCCATGGATTGTATTTCACTGGAATTTTTGTCCTGCATTTGGAGCAGCACAACTCTTATTTCCATGGGATTTCCATGGGGTTTTGATGGGATCACCTTCCTGTGCTTCCCCCTGGAGCTGCCAGGATCCCTCAATCCCGCTCCAGGCCGAGCTCGTGCTGCCTTTTCACTTCAACCTGTAAGCATTCCCAAATATTCCCTGAAAAACCCTTCTGTCCTTCTCTCAGGAGCCAGAGGAACGAAATCCCTGGGAAATTCCCCGGGATTTGGGAGGAGGGAGAAAATCCTTCAAATAGGCAAAATGTGCTCATCTGACAACACCAGGGCTTCCAAATTTATTATTATTTTCCTTCAAAAGAGAAATTAAGGAGCATCTTGAACCACTTGTCCTAATTGGCCGAGCCAGTGAAATCCATATGGATGCACATTATCCATAGAAAAAGTGGAGGATTGGAAATATTTCCCCTTTCTGACAAATGGAACCATTTGTTGCTCATTTTTCCCTATCTAAACAGAGCTCCCGAGGCTGGGAGAGCCCCGGGGGGAGAGGAGGGGATTTCTTGGCATAAAAACATTGGCTCTGCCTGGAATTTTCCCCCCTTTTTTTGCTGTTCATACAAATCTCCTCGAAAAAAGGGGAAAAAAATCCACGGGATAAATCAAGCAAAAGAGAAACCCCTGTTATTCTTACAAGGGTTTTTGTTCCTCAAGCTGTGGAATACATGGAAAAATGCTGGATAAACCTTCCTGTGTTGGTTCCCGGAGAGATTTTGTGGAAAAAAAGTGGAGAAAACTGTGGAAAAACTGTAGAAAACGTTTTAAAAATACAGATAATAGCAATTCTTACAGAGCAGGTGCTGTGAGCAGAGCAAGGAGGGTGAAAAATGAACTTTTAACAACAATAATTTAAATTAAGCAAGGATTCCACAAGCAAAACTGATCTTTTGGCTTTAAAAACACGGATTTTTTTTTTTTTTCCTGTGGAATGAATTCCATGAAGGTAAAAGTTTTGTGCTTTTCAGGAACATTTTAAGATTGATTTTAAAAAAACTATTGCTTTGTGCATGTGCTGATTTGTCCCATAATATTCACAAATATATGGAATTTAAGAGCATCTGAAAGAAGAGAACAACTCATGGCTTGTGGTTATTTCCATGTGGGTCAAATTTTGGTGTCAAAGCCAGATTTTGGGTTGATGGTTTCTTATTCATTACAGGTACAAATTAAATAATCATAATTATCAGATCAAAATTGATTTGCTTTCAGCTGAATGGAGAATTTTCATTTTATGGAACTTTTTAATAAGAGCAAAGAACATTTGAGGTGCAGTGTAAGGAGTATAAAATTGCCAATTTTAAAGCACAACTATTTTTGCTCGGTGCTGCAGAATTTAAAATCCATAAATTTGCAGTTAGACACTAATTAAAGTGTATCCCATTAATTATATTTTTATTCAATTAATGATTTTTTCTCCCTGAATGTTTTTTACTCCATAAATTATTTTTACTCCATTAATGATTTTAACTCCACCTTTTGCATTTTAACAAACCTCAAGGAAAAAATCTCGAGGAATTATCACAGATACTCCTCCTTAATGTGAGATCCTAATATTATAATTCCAGGGGTGAATCAATTAATGAGGAATTGTTTAATTAAAGTTCCCTCCCAATGCAGTTCTGTGACTCTAAATCTGGATTTATAGTGGGAACAATGATTATTTTCCCAAAAAATGGCCAAATTTGGATGCACTCAGGTTCACAGGATCCTGCAAAAACGGAGGGGACAGGAAATGTTCCAGGACATAAAAACTCATCCTGGATAAAATTCCCCGTAGTGGGGGACTAAGATAAGAAATCAGAAATTCTGGATTTCTTTGTCCACGTTTTTGGGTGTTTTCTGTGGTTTTGAATGGATTTTCTCCCGCGTTTCCCAAGGAAGGAGCCCGGGAGGTTTCTGCTTTTGGGGGAAACTGCTGATCCCCTTTGGCTTTGCTGTGATCCCACTTGATCCCACATTCCCTGAGGAACGGGAGGGAGCTCTGAACCCTCTTCCCCCTTTTCCCCCTCTTTAATTAACAGGGAATGATCTTTTCTCGGGAGAAAACTTTGCTTTGCTTTGCAGGGAATGATCAGGAAAGAGAATTCCAAAATCCACAGTTCCCCGAGCTGTCAGTTGCAGGAAAATTTGGGATTTTCAGCTTTCCTGGGTTTGGAGCTCTCTGCTCCCAGGGGCAGCTCCTCTGCTCCAGGCTCTGCTCAAATACTTGGGACTCAAAAGGATCTTGATGTATTTGTGACATTTTTTCCCTCAAAATCTTTGGGATGGATTTGATTTCACTGTTCCATTTCAGCTGAACACATTCTCCTTTGTTCTGGTGAAAACGAACAGGAAACTTGTAATTGAATTTTAACTTCTCCATTTTAACTTTTTAATTTAATTGACACAACAAACAGATTTGGTTTTTGTGGTGGAAAATTTGGCATTTTACGATGTCTGTGTTTAATTTCCACGCTGAATAATATGATGTTTATGCCCCTTGTACCCTTTTAATGGATGAGGTTTTACTATTGATTTTTGATGTGCAAATTCCTGAAAGCTGCAGCGAGCTCGAACCTCCTCGAGAAAAACTCGTTCGTGATGAACCCAAGTCCAGAGATTTTGAAAAATATTTCATGGATTCTTGGCAGCTCTTCTGAAGTGGGAACCAAATGAGAGCAGGGATAGCCCCAGGTCAGCTCTGGATGTCTTTTAATGAGTTTTGGGTTTAATCTCAATATCTCAACTCGAAACATTTGCTTCTTGAAAGCAGAATATTTAATACACTGAGCAGTTGCTGACAGCTGTGTGGAAAAGAAAAAAAAAAAAAAAAAAAGGGAATTTGTTTCCAGCTAAAAAAGAAATGCTTCAAAATGTTTTTATTGAAAAAAACAAATCTCCACAACAGCTTTGGAATATCTTCATCCTCGGATTTTATTCGCTCTGTCACAGCCGGGATTTACAAGCTCATGAAAAGGTTACAATCCCAATAAAGCCACACGGAGCAGGGAATTAGGGAATTACAGTCTGTAAAACCTTGGCAGTGTTTAGTGAGGTGTGAGGTGAGGTAAAAAAAAAAAAACAGAGCAAGGACAGGGAAACCCTTGGAGTTTAAGGAGCAGGTGGCCAAAGGTCAGGGTTAAACTCTTTCGGGGTTAAGCAAACTCGGCTTTGTTAGGTCTGGGTTAAACGGAGCCAGATCCTTCCCGACAGGGAAGTGCAAGGAATGCACGGAATCACAATTATCCGACAAATACTGGCCAAACCTGCTCCTGGTGCTGCTGAAACAAGTGTTTAACACGGAATTTCAGTGGTGAAAATTTCCCTCTTGAAGTTTGCTCTTCATTTGTGCCCGTAAGGAATCCTGGGAGTGGGATTTTCAGTGTCTTTCCTTTGGAATATCTGCTCAAGGCTTTCAAATCTTCTCTCATTTTATTTGCTTTGTGATGTTTTCCCAGCTTTGCACAAAATTCTTTATTTCCCTGGGATCGCTCTGAAAAACAAAACCCCACCGCCCTCATTTAGATTCCTTTAAAATTCAGTGTTTTCCATAAAAAATCCAGGTGGATTCGTTACATAAGGGATCTTTCATAACCTTTGAGCATTCCTTGAGCTCAGCTTCTCCCAGAGGGATCCTTCCCCAAGTCCTTGCTCGGCCTCGTGTCTCCGCAAACACGCGGCTCATCCTGAGCCAGCTTCCCAAATCTTGGACATTTCCCGGGAACATTCCGTATCTGGGCAGTTCCTGTTATTTACCTGGGATTGCAGGGATGGGAGCCATGGAATTACTCAACAATTAAGTCACTCATTAGGCAGATATCTCAAAATCCCGTCAGTTTTCAACAGATTTTGGGGTCGTTTTGCCACCCCATAAATAAAAAAATAACGGCAGCGGTGTGAGATAAATTCCCTGAAATATTCCTTGTTGGAAATTCCTGGCTTTTGATAAAAACTGCCAATAGTGCTGGGAAGGGATCTGAAAGCAGGACTTTCACAGTCGGAAAAAAATCCCCTAAAATTGTTAATCTGATCTTTTTAGCACTTCAAGTCATAAGTGACCAACAGACACAATAATTTAGTAAAGACTTTCGGGAACCATTCCCTTTTGTTAGCACTGAGAGAGTAAAAACTTGGAAAAACCGAGGGAATTAACAGCTTATTACTCATTTTTCTTCCTGCTTTTGAGGTCTGCGAGAGATTTTTATCGAATTAAACTTGAAAACAAAATCACCCACCCTTCCCAAAGATCCTAAATCAGGATTTTAACCCTGCCTTGGCTCTCCAGGGTGCCTGGCATTGCTCCCTTTGACTCCTTGGTGGCCAAAATCCACTTGTGCTCCGGCTCGGAGCGGGATCGGGGCCAGAAATGCTGAAAGTGTGGGATAAGCGTGAGAAACGTTGGGCTGTAAAAGAAATAATTTCTTTATTTCCAGGGAATTTCACATGATTTGCACCCTCAGCATCACCCAGGCCCGAGGCTCCCTCACCCTTTGGCTTGGTAGGATTTTGTTTTCTTTGGATAAAATCCTTCCCCAGTTCCCAAGCAGCGAACAAACAGATTTAGACAGAAAACCCGCAATTGTTTGTTCTTTTCAGGCTCAAATCTCATTTCCAGCCGCAGGAAAAACAATAAAATGGATGTTTGCTTTCTTTTTTTTGCCCCTCTGGTGATAAATATGATTTATTTTGAGTTTTCTCGGGATATCTCAGCTATTCCAGTGGAAGCTTTGGAAGGAGAACGTTGCTTTCCCTGCACTATTGGCTGCTGCTCAAGTGCTTTAAGTCTGTGCAGGAATAAGGATTTGAATTTTTAAATTAATTATTCTTCTTAATAATTTCCTTTTAGAACTCAATGTAACCCTTCAAATTTTTAATTATTGCAATTCTTTTAATTGTTTCTCCCTACAGAACTTTTCCCCCGCTCTGTTTTAAGCCTTAATAACTCCGGCACACAAAAATAAATTGCAGTTCTCCCTCCTGCAGAATTATTTGACGCTAATATTTCCTTCACATCGCATCTGTGGATTTTCTCAGCTGTTTATCGGGACAGAAATCCCATCCCCTGGGTAGAAACCCTGGATTTACCTTGCCGTGGAAGAAGAGGGTTTTATGCTGGGTTTTGTGGAACGGCAGCGCTTGGCAGAGCGGTCTCCGAGGTTTTCTTTTTCCTGGAGTGCTCCGTATCCCGCCGGAATTTTTACCCTGAAGATTTCTCCCCTGAACTTCTCATTGTCTCCCTTAATCCCTTTGGTGGAGTGTCTGTCCCTGCTCTCGTCCTCACTCTTGGATTCCTCAGGGAAATTTCAACCCGTGTGAGCACCGGGATCCGCTCTTCCCACGTCTTGTGTGGAAGCATTCCCAGATTTCTCCCCGTGCCATTATTAGAATTATTAGGGATTTATCCACGTTAAGTATTTCCACGTGCACCTTCCTCCCCTTCAGTGCTGAGCCCTTCAAGCTTTTATTTGCAGCATCCAAATAATTCCAAACTTCCTTTGTTGGTAAAAAACATCCAGAAATTCCAGATGGGTTTTTCCAAGGTCAAACTGGATTTTTATAATTTAATCCTTGCACTTATTGGTCTGAAGAAGGAATGTTTATTAGTAACAATATGCTCATTAATTTAGAGTTTTGCTAATTATTGGTGCAAACCTCAGGTGGAATTTACTCCTGATTTACTCCTTCCCAAGGCAGGGCCAGGTAGAGAAGGAGCAAAGGGACACCTCTGTTTCTCTCTCCTCATTTCTTATTAATTAAAATCCCCATAAAATCCATATAACAAGTTTATATTGTATAATATAGATGGTATATTAAATTATATATTATAATTTCTTATATCATAGAAAAAAATTCATGTCCTCCTATATATAACATTGTTATCTATTATTTCTATATAAAAATATTTTTCTATCAGGTATATGATACAATAAATTATATTATGATTTTATATTTTATATTTAATAAATATTAAGGTACTATGTATTGTATTATGACATATATACTATATTAAAAATAAAATAGAAATATATTATATTAATTATATTATATTATATTATATTATATTATATTATATTATATTATATTATATATAATAAATAAATAAATAATAAAATAAAATAAATAAAATAAAATAAATAAAATAAAAATAAATAAATAAAAATAAAAAAAAAAATAAATAAATAAATAAAAAATTAAAAATAAAATAAAAATAAAATAAAAATACATTCTAGATCATATATACTAATAGAACAATAATATTATTGTATCACATAATAATATACCATATATTTTATACAGTAAGCATTTCCCTGTGGCCCAACACTTCAGAAATCCCTTCAGGAATGTCAGCAGGAGCAGCTTTTCCTTGGAGTGGGATGTGGAATGTTCGAAGCCGTGCCCTCGAAGGGGCTCTTTGTAACCCGAGTGGGAATGGCCGGGGGCACTCTGGGAATGTCCCCGGCTTTGGGAACAGCAGCACATTTTTCCCGGGGCACAAATGGGGAATGCCAGAAGTTGTCAGAGGTTCAGATGAAATCATTCCCCTTGTAAGTGCACTGAGCTCACCCCAGCAAAGCTGAGTTTTCCCTGGAATTACCCCCTGACATTTGGGATGTGTTAATGCAAGCTCAGCGGAATCTTGGGGGGGGGGTGGATCCAGCGGGATTTGCTGCTGCTCAGCAGGAATTCCAGCAGGGAAAAGCACAAGGGGGAAAGTGGGAATGGGATTGCTCAGGAGGGGCAAACCAAGCTCCATTCCCTGGGTTCAGATCAGCTCCTCACCGGCGTGGAGAAGGGAAAGGCTCAGTGATCCCTTAAATACAGGTTTGGGATTGCAGGTGGAGCAGGAGCAGCCCTGGCAGTGCAGGGCTTTGTTCCTATAAAATCAGTGGGAACGTGGATTTGGGGGATCTGCACGAGCTCCAGGATCCCAGCAGCTCCTGCTCCCTCTCTCTGGGCTCTCCAGCCGTGGAGTTAACCCCTGATCAGTCACATCCAGGGTGAAAATAGGCAGAAATTTTCATTTCCATGGATTTGGAATGTGAAATTTCTCACAATCTGAGATTCCCAAACCTTTTTAAAGTTCCCCTGTTCACTCTTTGTCTGCTATGTTCTGCCATTTAAACTTTAAAATCTCATTTGAAATCTAATTATTAACTCTTATTGCTCTTCTTATAACACTGCCCAACCATACTCTGGGATGTCCAGTGCTTTAATATTTATTTCCAGTTTTAGGATGCATTATTCCTAAATATTTTTAATCTGACTGCACATAAAAAGGAGAAAAAAAAAAAAAGAAATTGATAATTTTCAGTGCTGTTTCATGCCTTATCTCCTCTGTGGTTTATTTACTGTACAGTGGCTTTCTTTGTGCTTTGTGTGATCCAATTCCTGAGCGATATATTCAGGAAAAAGCTCCAAGTAGGTAAATAAAAGGATCAGAGGGAATTCTTGGTCAGCTGCAAATCTCCTTGGAGAGTCTTTTATCCCTTTCTTTCCTGTGCTTTTATCTCCTTGTTATGACAAAAGCTTAAATAGCACTTATTGCCTCCTTCTCCTTAAATCCCATTTCTCCTTTCTCCTTAAAAAGTGTGAAACTTGGATTTAAAGGGGGTTGGGGAGTGATTTTTGAGGGATAAAGTTTGGAGTTGTTGGGACTGTTCCATCCTGGCAGGATCCAGCTCCAGAGGAAAATGTTGGTACCAGGAGGAGAACAGGCTGCAGAAACACCTCGTGTTCAGCCAGAAATTGTGAATTAAGGGGGGGAAATAGTCCCAGAATTTCCATAGGAACTGGAAATTCAGGGGGGAAATAATCCCAGAATTTCCATTGGAACTGGGAATTCAGGGGGGAAATAATCCCAGAATTTCCTTAGAGAATTTAGTGGGGAAATATTCCCAGAACTCTCTTAGGAGCTGGAAATTCAGAGGAGAAATAGTCCCAGAATTTCCTTAGGGACTGGGAATTCAATGGGGAAATAGTCCCAGAATTTCCTTAGGAACTGGGAATTAAAGGGGGAAATAGTCATAGAATTTCCTTAGGGAATTTAGTGGGGAAATATTCCCAGTATTTCCTTAGGAACTGGGAATTAAAGGGGGAAATATTCCCAGTATTTCCTTAGGAACTGGGAATTAAAGGGGGATATATTCCCAGAATTTCCTTAGGGAATTTAGTGTGGAAATATTCCCAGAATTCCCTTAGGAGCTGGGAATTTGGGGCTGCCTGTGCTGCCAGCTGGAGGAATTCAGCATGAGGGGGCTCAGTGGCACCAGGGTCATTCTGGGTCTCTCCATGAGCTGCTTTTGCTGAACTTCCACACTTTTTACAGGATTTTTAAGGGAAAAAAACCCAACCCAGCATGTTCTGTGTTAGATATGAAAAACTGCTTTTTATGAGCACGGGCTCGATGGAATCTTACATTAACGGGATTTGGCATTTTGCACTCCCAGGGAGCGTCTGGATCCATGTGAGGGCTGGAAATTCTCTCGTTTGTATCAACCCCAGACTCGAGCAAGGCCAAATGTGGGTGGGTTTTGATTTTTCCTCCAATGCTGAACCCATTTTCAGCCCTTCCTCATCTCCACAAACAGCCAGACGCAGTCAGGCTCAGACTGGAGGGTGTGTGAAGAAAAATCTGCTCGTCTAAATCAAAATAATTCATCCCTTAATGGGCTGGGAGGAGGAAGAACTTTCCCTGACACTCTCAAAACTCCTTCCCCATCCCACAAATCCCCGTCAGCCGCAGCTTGTGCTCCTTCCCTCTGCACAGCTTTTGGGATAACCTTATCAGGTTATCACTTTTATTGCTGCCTGACTCCTGATGGATGTTTGAGCCACCAAAGCTGCCAAAAAATGATGATTTATATAGAATTAATCCATTGATGCAGCTCTCTTTGTCCAGCATTTTCCTCTCTGCTCCAATAGCTGGAGTGTCCTAAGAATTAAAAAATTTCCTACCAGACTTCTCACGGATTAGAGGAAAGTTTGGAGTTGTGGAGGGAGAAGATTCCCAGCAGCCCAGGGAACACTCTGTGTTTGCTGCTCGGAGAAAATCACATTTTTGCTTTCAGAACGGAGGGGTTGATTGTAAAAATAAGGCACTTTAACCTTCTAAAGGTGGATTTTCTACAGCTCTGGTGAGCTTTAGTTCCACTTCCACTCGTGTGGCCACACAAGGCTTGCTTTGGGGTGGGACTTTCACCCCTTTTCCCTCCATTGAGACAAAATTTCGGTGGGTAGAACACGAGTGAAGCTGAGCTGGCTGCACACAACTATTCCTGAGCACAAATATGTGCTCCCAGCCTTTATTTGAGGTTCTATCCTCGTTTTACATTATCCCAGCTGGGTATTAAAGTGAGCTCCAGAACTGGCAATGGCTTGGGGAAAAGCAGATGTGGACTCGGAGCAAACAACACTTCTGGGTCCAGAGCTCTCCTTGATGTCTGCTTCAAACTCACACTCCAGGAAAAAAAAAATAAAATAAAATGGAGAGGCCTTCCAAAATGCCTTTTCAAACATGCAAATGACGCTGGGAAAGTTTAACATGTATGCAAATGTGATCTGGAGAGGGGAATTAAAGACCTTTGGCTGGCCTGGAGGCTCAGCTGGTAGCAAAATAGAAATTTCTTGCTGGATGGGAGAGCGAGGTTCAAGCACAGGCCAGGGATGGCTGGGAGCTCCACGTAGGTGAAACTTGGAGCTCTACAGCAAAGCCAGGGGTTCAGAGATGTTCTGGCTCCTGTAATTCCATCCCCTGGATGTGGCTGGAGTGGAAAATGAACACAAAGGGTAAACAGAGGGGTGAGGAGAGCACAGAACCTCGGAGAGCCCCGGCAAGGGTAAAACTGCCCTGACAACTCACATATGGTTGGAGTTTAATCCACGGGGGAGAACAGGCACTCCACGCCTGTGCCAATTGTTTTCCACCCCCAAAGCAAAGAGATTTTAATGATTTATAGCAGAGCAGGGTGGATGTGTTACCTAATGGCTTTAGAATGACTCGATGCAGTTTTCGAAGCGATGCAGGAAGTGCAGTGGATAAACAAATCCCTTCTTATTCCTCTTTGTTCCCGTTTGAAACAGAGCTTTGGTTCTCTGCTAAAATCCAAATTTCTCTGGGAGTGCTTTCCATGCAAGCAGAAAAAAAAATGAAATTTTAAAAATCCCTCCCAGAAAAAGGATTTTATTTGTGGGCTCAACGTGGCATGCAATTGGCAAATCCCGTTTTTGAAGGATTTGTACAATTCTTACATGTCAGGCTACCAGCTTCAAATTGAGACAAATCCATAAAGGAGGAAATGAATTCAAAGAATCACAAATTCATTTGCAAAACTGGGAAAGCATCATGGGCGGCCCCAGAACTTGTAGTACATGACTTAGTCAAACAATCTGAAACTCTCCGAGGATTCATTTCTGTTTTATGGCTGGAAATTAGAAAAAGAACATTTGCATCATTGCAAATGCTTGGTGTGAAAGAAGCACCATTTCCCAAGCTTTCCTCCAGGGGATTGGAAACATTTGTCCACTTAGTGCCTTGGCAAAAGGGAAGCACCTGTGGAATTCCAGCAGAAATGTGGCCTCAGGTGGAGAAAACTGAGATCATTCATGGCTTATCTGTGAGCCCTGCTGGGAATCTGAGGGTGCTGATTTTTGCAGCTCTGAGCTTATTAAATCCATCAAAACCCAATATTTTAAAATGTACAGCGGCTGTGTGGAAGAACATCCACCTCCATGGAGGAAATCCATCAGCTTTCCTAATTGCTTTTCTTCAGGAAAAGGCTTTGGACATCCGAGATGATTTTCTGGGGTGGGAGATGATGGATGACTTTTAATATCCAGCCCATCTGCTCCGAGTTCTGGTCACTGCCAGAGCCACACTCACCTTGCCCAGTGCCAGTAATTGAAATAAAATAGATAAAACTTCTGTTCCTTTGGACTCCTTGGACATGAACTTTCCTAGGAGATAAAAGGCAGGATTAGAGCTGGAGGTGGGTGTTTTAATTCCTTTCCTACCAGTATCCTGTAGCTTTTGTAGGAGCGTTTGGAGAAGGGCAGGTGTTCTCTCATATGGTTTTCATTCCAAAGCCCATATGTTTATTTTTAGCCGAAATTCTGGGATTCATCCCCCTCCACATGGAAGTACCCCCTATAACACAGAGAACTCCTCGTGTTCAGTAGAGCTCTGTCACTCCTGTCAGGAGATTTGGGTGGGAAAGGAAAACCAAAGGCATCAGACAGCTCCAGGTTCTGGATTCCTTCCCTGTCCAGGAAATCAGGGAGCATCTTCCCAAAGGAGTGGGGCTGTTAAAGAGAACAAACCCCGAGGGACCGAGTCTGCTCTTTAACTTGGGTCAAGTTTCCACTTGTCCTTGTCCTTGGGAATCTTTTTCCGTGAATTCTATCCAGAGCAGGGTTTTTTTAGTGCGAGTTTCTGTTAGAAACTCATTATTGTAATTCAGGTAATTCTCCAGAGCACTGTTTGCTCCTCTAAGTGCTCTTTAATTGACAAGCACTGGCTTAGAACTTCCTCCAGCTCCTGATTTATAGCTCAGGCTCCTCACTCTGGTTTTTCCTGCCATCCTCCTCCTGCTTTTCCTTTGAAGCCACCACGAACTTCTGGTCCTGATGGATGGAACTCCAGCTGGTGACATCATTCCACAATTCAAGTGGAGGAGGGAGAAGATTCATTTTCTTAGGCCTTTTCCTGAGCTGTGCAATCCTAGAACTTCTCTGTGTCTCCGTGCTCGTTTTCCCCATCCATATTTCCCCTGGTTAATGGGATCCTGTCAGGGAGAGTAGGAGCAGTGTTTCGTTACTCTGGCAACAAGAGCCAAACTTTCAGATGTTATTTTGCTTCTATTAAAAAAAAAAAAAAAAAACAACCAAAAAAACCCACTGCCAGTTATGATGTAAACATTTGCAGCTCCCCCTAAATCTCTTTTCTTTCTGGAATTGAAGTGAAATGACCCTTCTGAGGGCAAAGTGAGGGATTGGAGCAGACATTTCCCAGCTGTGTGGGATTTGGGGAGACCCTCGGTGATCTGCTCAGACTCTTTTTAAATGGCATATTTACTGCCAGCCTCATTGGAGGGGATGGAGCTTCTCAGCAGCACTGAGAGGCCAAATCCTCCTCTGAATTTATGTAGGAAAAGATTGGATGCTCTTCCCGCTGCAACTGCCTGAAGCCTTCAGCAGAATTTCATGGGAAGTGCTGAAAATAGCCCAGCATTTCTCCTGACCTTTTGTTTAGAGCAGAACTAATCCCACCAGGCACTGGAGACCAGGGTGCCATTTCAAGCCAGGTTTATATTTTTTCAGACGAGCAGGGATTTGCCACATTGGGATGGAAAGGGAGCCATTCCTTCAGGAATGAGGGATCCTGTCCCTCTTGGCTGGGTCGTGGCACCCAGCAGATTTCCCAGCAGGCAGATGCTGCCTGAGTCACCTTCAGTTGTTCCTTGGAATGACCTCTCCCAGTGCTGGTCACTTGCAGGAGTCTGCATCACCCCTCTTTGACTCCTTCCTTGAGCTCTTGCACTCGGCAGCTCCAGTTTAGGAAGATTTCCCTGACTCTGGAGCATTTTTCTCTGCATTATCCAGCCATTACTCAGTTGTACATTGAATAAAACCCAACAATAACATTCTGCTGGGGAAAAAAAACCAAAAAACCAAAAAACAAAAAAACAAAAAAAAAACAAAAAAAAACCAAAAAAAACCCCATTTAAGCCCAAAGGCTTCTTTAGTATTGCTCAGAACAGTGAATTATTGCAGGGATCTGGAATTGCCCACTCCTGAAAACTCTTCCTTTGGGAGGCAGTTCCATGGATTTTGCTGTGCTCGCTGCTGGCACGGAACCATTTCTTCACAAACTCTTGCAATTGTGCAGATCTGGGGACTCCTGAGGGACCTTAAAGCTCACCCCCTGCCATGGGACACCTTCCACTATCCCAGGTTGCTCCAAGCCCCATCCAGGGGACACTTCAGGGATGGGGAAGCCAGAAATTCTCTCGGAATTCCATTCCAGCACCTCACCACCCTCCCAGGGAGGAATTCCTCCCCAGTATCCCATCCAGCCCTGCCCCGTGGCAGTGGGAAGCCATTCCCTGTGTCCTGTCCCTCCATCCCTTGTCCAAAGTCTCTCCCCATCTTTCTTGGAGCCCCTTCAGGCGCTGCAAATTCACAGTTGGGTCACCCTGAAGCTTCTCCAAGCTGAACAATCCCAGTTCTCCCAGGCTTTCCCTGTAGGAGAGGTGCTCCATCCCTCTGAAGGGCAGGTTGGTTTTGGGAAGAGCCATCCTGAGAAGTTTCCCTTGGAGCACAATTCCCTGGGAGGATCTTGGAGCAGGATGTGAGTCAGAGGAACCATCCAGATTTCCTTTCTTCCCAATATCCCCTTGAATTTGATACAGGGAACGAGATGAGGTAACTCCTCTTTCCATAACCAGTCATTTCTACTGAAATTCCATCTGCACTCAAACTGCCAATTAATTATAATCATAATTATAATTAACCTTTGCACGTGTGCTGGTTTCAAGTGGATTTTCAGTGGAAATCTGTGCTTGGATTTGATGCATTTGACATCGTTGTTCAGGGCCTGAACCCATCCCTGCCAGAAATCAAAGCAAAGCCACACTTTGCCATCACTCCTCTCACTCCACCTGAGCATGGCAGGCAGGAAAAGGGACATTTTGGGGACATTTCCCATGTTTTTCCAGGACAGGAAGGGAATCTCAGAGCTGGGATCACCGGGCAAGAGCTGGGATGGTTTATTCTTCTCATACAGTTAAATAATGCCCCTGCTAAAAACACACTCTGGGCTTCTCCTCTTGGTTTCTCCCCACTCCGTGGAGCTGAAATCAGTTTCCTTTTCCATGCCTGTGATTCTGGGGAATTTCCAGGAGGTGCTCCCTGTTCTATGGCCCTGCAGGGGGTTCCCTAATGAAGCTTTGACAGATTTAAGGTCACTTTTTGCAGGGTTCCACTCAGCACTCCCAGAAATGCACAGCAGGGACCGTTCCTCCACTCTGAACTGCTTTGATTTATGCTGAATTTATTTTCATGTCGGCACATTTCATGTCAGAAAGAAATAACAAATTTAGGTACAAGTTGTTGTTGGGGAAGGGAAGGTCTCCAAGGAAGCAGCTCATGAAATTCCCTCCCTTTAAGAGCAGTGGATGCTTTTTATTTTGTTTTACTTTAACCCAACACACTTTTATTTTCAGAGCAATTAATTGGGATATTAATGGGAATAAAGCACCTGAAAGCTCTTGCAGTGGGATTTTCCTTATCCCACAGCCCTGCATTTCCTTCACAGTGGAATATTTGAGGTTGTGAGCCACTAAATGAATGTTTTGCTGGCACTAAATGCAGGAGATGGTTTTAGTTAAAGGCTCCAAAAGTTTCAGACTGAAAAGAATCAGCGACAGGGAGTTATCTTTTTGAAGAGAACTCTTATCAGCAGAGCTCCTTATCATTTGGAGGAGCTGTGTTTGTCATTTGAATGCGTTTGGCCATCAGTGTCCCAGCATTTTCAGCTTCCAGAAACATCCACTCCTTCTGAGATTCCAAACCTCACTTTGGTTTAAAGGAACATCACCTTTTACTGCATTCCTGCTGTAGAAATGGGGAAAAAACGTGGGGAAAAGGCACCAAAATCCCAGTATATCTTATTTTTGAGATTTTTATAGGTAGGCAAACGCATGTGCTTGCTCAGATTAATAAAAGAGCTCACAAAAGTAGCAAGAATGGTTCAAAAATGGGGTTCAGAAGGCTCAAAATGTTTTTTAGAAGGTTCAAAAATGGGGTTTAGATGGTTCAAAATGTGTTTTAGAAGGTTCAAAAAGGGGGTTTAGAATGTTCAAAATGGGGTTTAGCAGGTTTGAAAGGTGTTCTAGGAACTGAACCATGTTTGAATAATTCTGGAAGAAAATTTCATATATTTTATTCTTTAAAAGAAAATCCCTTTTGTGCCTTGGCAGTTGAATGTTAAATGGGAATTATTTATGTTATGGGATAAAATGGACTTGACATGGAAAGAAAGAGAGCAGAGAAAGTAACAGTTTTCATAAGTAATATTCATTTTATTATGTTTTGTGTGGTAAATATCTCACTGAAGAAAGGTCAAAACAGAGAAATCTGGGAGATGAGTCTTTTTCATGTCCCAAATCACCAAGACTTTGAAGAGAGCATGATAGAGGGGAAAAAAAAAAAGGGGAGAGGAGAGGGAAAAACCTGAAGAGAAAGGCAGAGATGGAGGTCAGCGGGATGGCACAGGGGGAGAATCCCAGAATCCCGGAATGGTTGGGTTGGAAGGGACTTTGGGGTCACCCCATCGCACCCCACGGCACGGACAGGGACACCTGCACTCTCCCAGGTGCTCCAACCCAAACTGTTCCAGGACTCTGTGCTCCTGGGGTTGCTCAGTCACTCCCAGCCCTTCTGAATTTTCCAGCTGAGAAATAAATGAGAAAAAAAAAGTCATTTCAGACCTGCAAGGGGATCAGCGGGACAAAGGGTGGTTCCAAAACCAATACTGTGGGATGAGAGAATTCTGCTCATTCCTTAAAAGCAGACTGGGACATCCTTGAGCAGCTTGGTGCTGGTGCTGCCTCAGAACACCCAAGATCCCAATAAAATCCTGACAACACCCTGGAGGTCATTCCTGGAGGTCACCTCCTCTTCCTCCCACACTCCCCAGGGAAATTGGGGTCCAGCCCCTCGTCCATGGCCACCCACCCACAGATCAGCTGAGAAATCATTCTTTGGTCAGCAGAACCTTTGTGAACAATGTTATTTTTTGCTCTTTGTTCTCTTCTTTTGGTTTGAAAGATTCCTTTTGTTCGTTGTGTTCCAATGTTTAGAAAGCCCTCATTTGTGGCTCATAAAAATTAAACCTGAATGTGGGGCTGGGTTTGGGAAATGCAAGGGGGACTTGTTATTTTTTATATACATTTATTTTATTCTGATTTCTGTTTCAAGAAGGGGATTAAAATGAATTTATCCCAAGCCCATTTTTAAGTGCTTTGAGATGGATTCTGTGGGTTTGAAGCCTGTGAGGGACTTGTCTTCTCCAGCCAAATGCAGATGGGATAAACATAAGCATTAATTAGGAATTCCTAAATCTACACCTTCCTATTGACAGGAATATAAATATTGCTGTAATAAATGCCTTGGCTGTGGGAAGGAATATCTTGGATTTGGGTGTTCATGCAGGAAAACCTTGCTCAGTCATTTCTGACGGTATCACACTCACAGCAGGACCTGTCACCCTGTCCCAATTAACTTGTCATAATTAACATAATTATCAATCCCACAAGACCAAATGCATTGAGCATCCACTATGGGAATCCATGTGCTCCATGTTTTATGGGAGCAGCTGGGACTGAGGAACAGCTTCTCTTGTGGTTCCTTTAGTGGGTTCTGGTGTTGGATCTGGATTTGTCTGGGTGGTTCATGGGGTGTTCCTGGTTGGGTTTGTTTGGGTGGTTCATGGGGTTGTTTGGGTGGTTCTTGGGGTGTTCCTGGTTGGATTTGTTTGGGTGGTTCATGGGGTTGTTTGGGTGGTTCATGGGGTGTTCCTGGTTGGATTTGTTTGGGTGGTTCATGGGGTGTTCCTGGTTGGGTTTGTTTGGGTGGTTCATGGGGTTGTTTGGGTGGTTCATGGGGTTGTTTGGGTGGTTCTTGGGGTGTTCCTGGTTGGATTTGTTTGGGTGGTTCATGGGGTTGTTTGGGTGGTTCATGGGGTTGTTTGGGTGGTTCTTGGGGTTGTTTGGGTGGTTCTTGGGGTGTTCCTGGTTGGATTTGTTTGGGTGGTTCATGGGGTTGTTTGGGTGGTTCATGGGGTTGTTCGGGTGTTTTATGGGGTGTTCCTGGTTGGATTTGTTTGGGTGGTTCATGGGGTGTTGTTCCTGGTCTGGCAGATGGTCTGACCCAAATGTGCAGACAGTTAACTACACTTTATGTGGAGTTCAGAGCCATGCACTAATGCAGTGCAGGATTTGAAAAATACAAAAACTAAATTCTTAAGGCATCAGCCCTGCTGGGCAGGGAGCTGGGACCAGTTGCCCTCTGTGCTCCTCCTGATGCCTTGAGAGGCTACCTAGAACAGGAGTTGGGCTGAGTTAAAGGAATAAAGCAGGGATTTATTAAAAGGCCTCAACAAGAGCCTGGCCAAGGCTACACCCAAGATGGACAGCAGATCATGAGTTTTCATGCTTTTATAAGTTTTGGTCCATTTGTTGGGGTTCATTGTCCAATCACAGCTCCAGGTGATGCAGTCCCAGCCTCCCAGTTTGCTCTCCTCAATTCCCTGTTGTTTGGATTTTTTGGGCCTTTTTGTTGTTTGTACTTTTTGGGCCTTTTGGGCCTTTTTGTTGTTTGCACCTTTTGGGGCTGAAGCTGCAGCGGTGTCCTTGGTTCTGGGGCTGGAAAGGGAATGTTCTGTCTGAGCTGTGGGGAGAGCTGCTGACATTCATGTGGAGTTCAGAGTTATTTACCAACGCAGCGCAGAATCTGAAAATACAAAAGCTAAAACTTCAGCATCACTGCCAGCCTGCCTTGGGGGCATTCCCAGCTCTCACCTCTCTCTCCTGCCCTCCCACAGGTGCTGCAGGGGGCTCAGCTGATCGCCGTGGCCTCGGCCGAGCCCGCGGCCGGCGGCGTGGACGGCTCCCCGCTGCAGGGCAGCGACATCCAGGTGCAGTACGTGCAGCTGACCCCCGTGACAGACCACGCTGCCACCAGCCAAGTATGGAGCCAGCTTCTCTTCTCTTCTCTTCTCTTCTCTCCTCTTCTCTTCTCTCCTCTCCTCTCCTCTTCTCTTCTCTCCTCTCCTCTCCTCTTCTCTCCTCTCCTCTTCTCTTCTCTTCTCTTCTCTTCTCTTCTCTTCTCTTCTCTTCTCTTCTCTTCTCTTCTCTTCTCTTCTCTTCTCTTCTCTTCTCTCTCTTCTCTTCTCTTCTCTTCTCTTCTCTTCTCTTCTCTTCTCTTCTCTTCTCTTCTCTTCTCTTCTCTTCTCTTCTCTTCTCTCTTCTCTTCTCTTCTCTCTCTTCTCTTCTCTTCTCTTCTCTTCTCTTCTCTTCTCTTCTCTTCTCTTCTCTTCTCTTCTCTTCTCTTCTCTCTCTTCTCTTCTCTTCTCTTCTCTTCTCTTCTCTTCTCTTCTCTTCTCTTCTCTTCTCTTCTCTTCTCTTCTCTTCTCTTCTCTTCTCTTCTCTTCTCTTCTCTTCTCTCTTCTCTTCTCTTCTCTTCTCTTCTCTTCTCTTCTCTTCTCTTCTCTTCTCTTCTCTTCTCTTCTCTCTTCTCTTCTCTTCTCTTCTCTTCTCTTCTCTTCTCTCTCTTCTCTTCTCTTCTCTTCTCTTCTCCTCTCCTCTCCTCTCCTCTCCTCTCCTCTCCTCTCCTCTCCTCTCCTCTCCTCTCCTCTCCTCTCCTCTCCTCTCCTCTCCTCTCCTCTCCTCTCCTCTCCTCTCCTCTCCTCTCCTCTCCTCTCCTCTCCTCTCCTCTCCTCTCCTCTCCTCTCCTCTCCTCTCCTCTCCTCTCCTCTCCTCTCCTCTCCTCTCCTCTCCTCTCCTCTCCTCTCCTCTCCTCTCCTCTCCTCTCCTCTCCTCTCCTCTCCTCTCCTCTCCTCTCCTCTCCTCTCCTCTCCTCTCCTCTCCTCTCCTCTCCTCTCCTCTCCTCTCCTCTCCTCTCCTCTCCTCTCCTCATGCTTTGAACAGCTGTCAGATGTTTTATATCTACCCACAAATTCAAGCAGCTCATCATCCTCTTTCCAAACCATAAAAACTATCATTTATAATAAGAAACATACATTTTTTTTTTAAGTAGAAGTGATCCTTGACTCCTCCTGCTTTTCTGTCCTTGCTCAGTGCCTCTGGAGAAGTTATTTTGGTCACTGGTGTGTCCTTGAGGGCTGAGAGCCATCGCAAAGGACAGCACCAAAAAGGGGGCTGCAATCAGGCAAAAAGTATTTCAGACTGAGGTTTCCCTCAGAGAAGTTATTCCTGTCCTGACAGCCGTTTTCCAGTTGTTTTGATCAACAGAAAGTCCAGTTGGAAGTGAACACTTGATCCTCTCTGCTTGAGGAGGAATTGTTGGGGTTTTTTTGGTTGTTTCTAATCAGTTTGAACAGCCGTGAATCTGAGCCTAGGAAAAAAAATCTGTCATCAGCTTGGAGCTTTGGTGACAGCACCACAAAGTTTATTTAAAACACTTGGAACACGTTTTCTGAATTTGGTCACACATGGTTTTGAAAATCTTCTTCAAGTGGTTGTGGAATTCCTTTTGCCTCGGCACTGTCCTTGTCAATACTTTATTTTTAACAGTGCTCGGGACACCAAGGGTGTTCTGCAGAGATTGTGCCTTGTTTTTTATGGATCCTCCATCACTGCTGCTCCCGTGGATTTAATAAATCCAGGAACAACGGGGAGACCCTGACTTGGGAAGGACTCACAAGGATCATGACCCCAAATAAGAGTGAGGGGCGTTCCTCATGCTGCTGTCCCCTCTCCAAGCCTGGGCAATTCCCAGATTTCCCTCCCATGGGGTTTCTCCTCGTGCTCCCTCCTCATCCAGCACCTCCTCAGGAAGGAATTCTGGAGCAAAATCCCCAAGAGCAGCAGCCCCCCCAGGAGTTCCTCCCTCTTCAGGGACACTTTGCAGCGTGTTGGGTTTTGTGCTGTGGTTAACCACAGAGGTTTCCAGGGAGAGCAGGGAAGGAATGTGGCAGGAAAAGGAAAAGGAAAAGCAGACAAGCCCCAAATGTGGCAGGAAAAAGAACAGGAAAAGCAGACAAGCCCCAAATGTGGCAGGAAAAGGAAAAGGAAAAGGAAAAGGAAAAGGAAAAGGAAAAGGAAAAGGAAAAGCAGACAAGCCCCAAATGTGGCAGGAAAAGGAAAAGCAGACAAGCCCCAAATGTAGCAGGAAAAGGAAAAGGAAAGGAAAAGCAGGCAAGCCCCAAATGTGGCAGGAAAAGGAAAAGGAAAAGCAGACAAGCCCCAAATGTGGCAGGAAAAGGAAAAGGAAAAGGAAAAGGAAAAGGAAAAGCAGACAAGCCCCAGATGTGGCAGGAAAAGGAAAAGCAGACAAGCTCCAAATGTGGCAGGAAAAGGAAAAGGAAAGGAAAAGCAGACAAGCCCCAAATGTGGCAGGAAAAGGAAAAGGAAAGGAAAAGCAGACAAGCCCCAAATATGGCAGGAAAAGGAAAAGCAGACAAGCCCCAAATGTGGCAGGAAAAGGAAAAGGAAAAGGAAAAGCAGACAAGCCCCAAATGTGGCAGGGAAAGGAAAAGGAAAAGGAAAAGCAGACAAGCCCCAAAACAAGTTGGCCATAAATATTTCCTCCCTTTGCACCAAGTGAAAACTGAGGATCTGGAGAGGAGCTGGAGAAACCAACTTGGTGTTTGCACTGCTCTGAGTTTATCCATAGTTCAGGAGCTTTATTTGTGGGTAAAAATATGGAATTTTCCTGTGGAGAAGGATGTCTCATCTGAAGAGAAAAGTCTGATCTGCAGGAAGGGAAGATCCAAGTGCGGCTGCACTGACACTTCCACCTGGTTCTTTGTCAAGGTGCTGAGATGTTCCCAAGGATTTTGCAGCTCTTTATCAATCAAAGCTCATTAAAGTGGAATTTATTTTCCACCAGGGTTGGATTCTGTGCCAATTCCCTGTTAGAAACAGCACAGATGTGGATTTATTTCATGTCTCACAACAAGGTACCAGTATTCTGCCCTTTTTTTTTTCCTGAAATGAATCCTTGCTCAAAGTTCAGCTGGAACAAAGCAAAATCCACTTCAATTTTATATTTTCAGTCTATTCGTGAATGATTTTTGCTTGGCTTCTTTTCATGTTTTGACAGCAGTTTGCAGAGTCTAGAAATACAGAATATTTGGATCAAAATTCTGTGCTCAGATGCAATGCTGGTGGTAAATTTTGTTAGATTTGGAAAAAAAACCCACCATCATTCCAAAAATAAATTTTTGTAATCCCCTTCAGGTCTGAGGTTGGATCAATATTTGGTGTTGCTGTTGTGCTGATATTTGATAATTCTATTTACTCAATACACTTTTCCTCTAAACAGGAAAGAAAACTTTGAGGATTGTTCAAATTTTTTTTGTGCTATCCAATTTAGCAATCTCATAGATTTATTCAGCACCTTGGCATGAATTTATTGAACTCTTAAGCAAAACACAAAATACCCTTCAAATTAAACAGGGAAAAAAACCCTGCAGCCAAATGCAATTACTGGCAACAAGGCAGAGAGAAATAAATTCATTTAGGAGCAGCACTTCAGGATGTTGAACTTCTGGTGCTTTAATTTGAATAATAAACAAGCTGGGGCTGTGTAATAAAACCTAAAAGCTGGGAATTCTGGTGGATTTTCCCCCTTGTGGATCTTTTGGCAGGTTCAAGGCTGGGAGCACAAAGCAGGACCTCAAATGAGGCTTTTTAGTCACCAAAATCCTTTCAGAGAGAGAATTCTGTGGCCAGGGTGTTGCACAGAGCATCCTTTAGAGGTGTTTATGAGGGAAAATCCAGCAAGAGCAGATCTCTGGGAGTTTAGAAGGGAAAAAATCCTGAAATCCTTGCACTGTGCTTGGAATTTTATCCGTGCTGGGCAGGGGAAGCTTTTTTGGGTGTGAGGGGCTCTGTGCAGGCCAGTGCAGCTGCTCTGGATGCTGCTCCTCTCACAGCTCTGCTTTCCTGGCTCCCAGGAATTTAGATTTTCCCTCCCCAGTCGTTCCTGGTAGGCAGGGAGCTGGTTTGTAAAGAGATTTTTTTTTTCCTTTGGAGGTTTCAATCTGTTGTGCTCACTCGTGATTCCTCCTGGTTTTCCCTGGGAAGGGAGGAGAGTCAGGCCTGCAGGAGGAATTTCCCCTGAGGAAAAGCTGACTGCAGTCGTGCTGGTCCCACTTCACCCTAAACAGGGAAAGGCTGCAGAGGGGAAAATCAGCATTTTTAGACCCCATCCTGCTCCAACGGGGAAATTCCAAGGACAAAGCCAACAGGTGATTTCACTGCCCTTGCCCCCAGCAGCTCTGGCACTCCAGAATTCCCTCCTGTCTTTTCCATGCTCATCCCTGGTGCCCCTTCCAGCTCCCTATTCCCAAAGTCTCCCTGTTGGGATGAGCCTTCCACAGCTTCACTTTGGTGCCAGACTCTGTATTTATTTCCTTTATTTGGAGCTGCTTCTTTTCCTGGGAAGAGAGAGGGAATAATTGCCTTGGTGCCACTCATGATTTTGTAGATGTTTATCATAATTGCATTATTTCAGCTTCCTCATTAGGCTTCATGGAGACTCTTGATGTTATTTTTGGTGCCTTTGTGAGTGTGTTCCCATTCCCACTGTCACAGAGCCCACATCCATGCGGATTTTGCTCTGGAATTTTTTCCACTGGTATTCACAAGAACTTTATATTTGTATAATAAGCTCTCATTCTCTTGGTTCCACCAATAAAAAGCACTTTTGGATTGATTTCCTGCTGTCCCGTTCCCCTTTGCAGGGCACTGATTCCCTTCAATCAGCAATCCAGCCAGAAATGCAGATAGAACACGGAGCCATCCAAATCCAGTGAGAGGATTGAGGAATGTTGGGGAGCTGGCAGTGAACTCCAGCCAGCGGTGGAATGGCAAGGGCTGGAAAAACCTCCCAGACCTCAGAACCTCCAGCCCTGCCCAGCTCCTCCACACCTGGGATAATTCCAACTTCAATCAGAGCTGCATCATGACACCAATCCAAGTCCTGGCCTTCAAAAAAAAAAAAAAACAAAAAAACCCCGTGGGCTGCACTTAAATCCACTCAGAGAGGACAAAACAAATCCTTCATGGGGAGAGGAAGAACTCTCCTGCATCCAAACTGTGAGACTCCATCCCTGCCCATCCCGTTGGTCCCTCCTGTGAAAGTGGAATGTCTGCAGATGTTTGGGGTGTTGCTGCCCTGCACTACCTGCTTTGCCACGTAGAGAAAGTTCCAGAGCTCAGATATTTTTCACTGTTGGAACAGCCTTTTTTTTTTTTTTAATTTGCTATGGTGTTTATAAGAAAAAAAAAAAAAAAGGAAAATATTTAAAAAAAGGAAAAATCCCTTGACAGCAAGTCTTGGCCTTTTGCTGGTGTTTTCTGTTCAGTGTCATGAAAACTGTATTTGCAGAAGACTAACACTTTTGTTTGTACTGTTGCTTAACTACTTTTCTAGGGGAAAATGCTTTAAAAATGCTGTAATTATGCATTTCTAATGAAAAATAAATGTGTATTTATGAATAGTGCAGCTCTAAGTTGCTCTGCCTTGGGAATGAGTCCGGGTTGGCTGGGCAGGAACGTTGTCCTGGAGGAGCTGGGGATGGATCCACATTCAGCCTCTAAGGAAGAACTCAATCTCAGACCATTTTATTTTCTAAATTCCCAATCTCAGACCATTTTATTTTCTAAATCCCCAAACTCAGACCATTTTATTTTCTAAATTCCCAATCTCAGACCGTTTTATTTTCTAAATTCCCAAACTCAGACCATTTTATTTTCTAAATTCCCAATCTCAGACCGTTTTATTTTCTAAATCCCCAAACTCAGACCATTTTATTTTCTAAATTCCCAATCTCAGACCGTTTTATTTTCTAAATTCCCAGTTCCAGACCATTTTGTTATCTAAATTCCCAGTGCAAGAAAAATGGGATAGTTGAGTTTTTGAGTGGTTGAAATGCAATGAATTTATGGAATAATTTTATGTAATGTGAACAATTGTGAGCTCTCTCCCTTGCAGTTCCTCCTGCTTCCTTTGTCCAGCAATTCCCCAGATTCATCCATCTGAACCCAACATCCAAGATCCAGGTGAAATCCCCTTTCCTCTGAACATTCTGGGAAATTTCACACAGATTTTGACAAAGCACCATTGTCCTATTGCTAATCCTGTGTGCAAAGGAAACCTGTTTGTTGTCACCTGGTTATTTTAATGATGCATGTTTTGGGAAACAGAGTTTGGAAAATAAGAGTTTGATAAATAAGGTTTGGAAAACAGAGTTCGGAAAATGAGAGAGGGAGGTGCTGCTTTGTATTTGATTTCCAGCTGATTTCCCACAGGGTCATTCCCAATAAATGGCTCATAGTGCACTTAATGAATTGATAAATGAGGTATGGCCACAAATCCCACGTGTTGGAACCCAGGAGAACTTAAATTTTTTTTATTTTTTTTATTACCAAAGGAAGGGTTAAGCACCCCCAGCTTCTGGGAATGTTGTCCCTGGTAAGTGTTACACTTTCTATAAATTCCTCCTTCTCTTTAGGATATTTCTTGACACAGAAGCACAATGCAGACAACCACAGCTTGTGGGGCTCGGGGTCTGCAGCAGGCCAGGAATTTGGCTGCTCTTCAGCTCCTTTTTCAGTGGTGTTCCTCAGCCTGGGGGAACTTTGAAGAGCTTGGCACCCAAAGAGAGACCTAAAAATAAAGTCAGGCCTGGACATTTTAATAATCATGGAATCATGGAATGGTTTGGGTGGGAAGGGACGTTAAGGACCATCCAAATCCACCCCCTGCCATGGGCAGGGACACCTCCCACTATCCCAGGTTATTCCAAGCTGGCCTTGGACACTTCCAGGGATGGAGCAGCCACAGCTTCTCTGGGAAATCCATTCCAGGGCCTCCCCACCCTCCCAGGGAACAGTTCCTTCCCAATATCCATCCATCCCTGCCCTCAGTGGGAATCCATTCCCTGTGTGCTGTCAGGTACAGTTGGGAATTCCCCTCCATTCCTCTGGTTTGTGAACTCACAATTTTGTCCTCTTTGCATTTTCCAGCTGAAGTTCAGGACGAGGTTGAGCTCAGGAGACTTCAGCACTGAGCCAGGTATTCTGGTGAGTATTCCCTGTCCCTGCTCCCTCTCTGGGGGTTGGATCTCCCTGTCCAGGCAGGAAAAGTCTCCAGGAATGCTGGATTGATCTCCTTGTCCAGGCAGGAAATGTCTCCAGGAATGCTGGATAGATCTCCTTGTCCAGGCAGGAAATGTCTCCAGGAATGCTGGATTGATCTCCCTGTCCTGGTAGGAAATGTCTCCAGGAATGCTGGATTGATCTCCTTGTCCAGGCAGGAAATGTCTCCAGGAATGCTGGATTGATCTCCTTGTCCTGGTAGGAAAAGTCTCCAGGAATGCTGGATTGATCTCCTTGTCCAGGCAGGAAATGTCTCCAGGAATGCTGGATTGATCTCCTTGTCCTGGTAGGAAAAGTCTCCAGGAATGCTGGATTGATCTCCTTGTCCTGGTAGGAAAAGTCTCCAGGAATGCTGGATTGATCTCCTTGTCCAGGCAGGAAAAGTCTCCAGGAATGCTGGATTGATCTCCTTGTCCAGGCAGGAAATGTCTCCAGGAATGCTGGATTGATCTTCTTGTCCTGGTAGGAAAAGTCTCCAGGAATGCTGGATTGATCTCCTTGTCCAGGCAGGAAAAGTCTCCAGGAATGCTGGATTGATCTCCTTGTCCTGGTAGGAAAAGTCTCCAGGAATGCTGGATTGATCTTCTTGTCCTGGTAGGAAATGTCTCCAGGAATGCTGGATTGATCTCCTTGTCCTGGTAGGAAAAGTCTCCAGGAATGCTGGATGTGTTCTCCAGGCATCACAGCCTGTGCCACCAACAAATAAATCGTTCCCCAAATGAGTAATTCTGGGATGGATTCCCTCCTGGGAATGTCTGTGAGGTTCTGAGCAGGGTGAAGGCACCTTCACCTCGAGGTTGTTCCAAACACATGCACAATCCAGGAAGAAATCCTGAAAGTTTTGGAAGCTAAGGCAGCAGGAGCTCCTGGGGGCCCTGAGGGTCTGCCTGGCTCTGAGTTTGGGAAGGTTGGTGTTGGTCCACCACGGATGTGGATCCATCCTTGAAGACAATTCTCAGTAAATCCCCTAGAAACACTCAATTTACATCTCCCCTTACTGCCAGTCTCTGCTTTTCTACCAATAACATTCTTTTTTTCCTCAGCAAACCTTCCAACATCCTCATTTTCACTGTTCTTTTCCTCACGCTGCTTCTGTCCAGGAGAGATGGAGACCAGGATTGTTCAGAGGGCATTTCTTGTGGGGTTAGGCTTGGATCAGCTGCTTCTTTTATTGCAATTCACCTCATGCCCTGCAGAATCCACTTTTCCTGGGATGATTTTGGTGAGAGCAATATTTTGGTGTTCAGTTTTTTTGGTTTTTTTTTTTGAGGAGGGAAGAGCCTCTGGTTGCCCTACCTGGCCCTGCTGGTTATTTGTAATATTCAGTTCATTAAAGCCACGACCATTTATCCTGATTTTTACTAAAATTCTCTTAGTGGACCAGTATTAAGACCCTTCAGATCAATTAATCTTGAATCCTGCCTGAAAAGAAGAACCCTTAAGGGTTTCCTGATTAAAGCTAAAATATTCTGGTTTGATGGATTGTACAGCAAGGAATCAGTCTCAGAAAAGTGAGGGGTGTGGGGAATTTCTTTCCTGCCTTTTCTCCCCTGTTAGTTTAATGTATTTTGTCTTGCAAAACAAATCTATAAAAACCATCACCCTTCTCTGACCCAAATAAACAAGAATGTCCTCGTGAGCTGCATTTTCAGGCATTTCAGCATTGACACTTTGCCTGTAGAGCAAAGAATTCCATCCAAAAAATAAAAAAGTTGCTCTGGTGCTCATCTGCGTGGCGGAGCTCCTGCTGTGTGGAGATCCTGGATTTTATGATCCAATTCCATGGATATGGAGTTTCCTGTTAGAAAAGCACCGGGAGGAAACCAATCCCTACAAAAAAAACCCCAAACCCCGAATGGCTGTGGGATCTCCAAGTCCTGTTAGCAATCAGTTTTCCTGCCCAATTCCCAGTCGTGCCAGCGCTGCAGATTTGGAGCTGGAGCTGTGATTGGTTCCCATTATCAGGGACAAGGATGTTCCTTTCATTCCTGGGCATCCCAAAGCTCTGCCTGGTTCGGAGGAGCCCTGGCATGGAGCTGGGAAAAAGGGAATCACTGAGCTGGGAAAAGTGGGATCCCTGTTCCCTGTGCTGCTGCTGCTGCCTGGCACTCCTCAAGGATCCCAAAAAAAAAGGGAATTTCAGCAGGAGGAGCCGTGCAGAGCCCACAGTCCAAGGCAGGGCTCAACTCTCCTCTTGCTCAAGGTGATTTTTGATCAAATCTTGTTCCTTATCCTGATAAATTGGATGGAAATGGATGAAAGCCTGATTTTCCCCATTTGTGCCTCATACAAAGTTTAATCCAGCAGCAAATGTCTCCTTGATTAACTTTTTTTTTTTGCCTTTTTTTAAACTGAATTCTGCTTTTCTAAGTTTTCTCCTCTTTGTTTCCTGTTCAATTTTTCCTTTTTGTGCAGAGGAAAAAATATCCTCTAAATAATAAAGAATAAAATTTTATATTTTGGACAGAAAAGATATCTTTTATATATTTTACCTATTTTATTCACCATATGGATTTTTAAATTAACCAACAGGCAGGGAAATATTCTGTAGATCTGGTCCCTCTGTTTAATCTGTTATGGGTGTTTAATTAAACTGCCCAGCTGCAGCTCTCCATCAGGTTTATGATGAGCTTTTATTTTATATAATTATTATAGTTTCTTTAATTGATACCATTTTCCAGTAAATGGATTATTCCAGGTTTTTCCTGTGAGTTAAAGTGGTGCCGAAACACAACAAAAACCTGGATGGAAAACTGAGTTTAGGCTGAGCTTGTGCTCATTGTCCCTCAGTGTTCCATGACCTGAACTTTGATGGGATTTTAAAAAATGACCACGAGAATGAGAAATGTCCCTGATTCCTGCTTTTCTTCGGGAATCTTTGGGATTTCTGTTTTCCAGGTGCACTGGGCTTGGCTGGCTCTGAAGCACTGAAATCCAAGGCACTTTTGCTGTTTGGTTGTTGCCACAGAGACACAGCTCTGCTGCCCATGGGCTGAAATGATTCCAGTTGGGAATGGGGAATTCTCCATCCCATTTGCCATTGCCTTGCTGGGAAAAGCAGGGAAAAACTGGGAGGTGTCCAGCACTGCGTGAGTGGCTGAAAGGTATGCTTCAGATATATATTTATATATATATACACACTCATTTATTTATATTTATTTGTATAATTATATAGATATTCATCTGTTTATTTATATACATTCATGTTAAAAATATTTTTAATATATACATGACATATAAAATATAAGGTATATTTATTTTCATATGCACCATATATTAAAAAATCAAATTTTTAATATATATAAATATGTGGTATTTAATATATAATATATAGTAATATATAATACATAGTATATATAATATATAGTAGTGTATATTGATATATAATACATAGTATATATAATATATAATAGTATACATAATATATAAAATATAGTATATATAATATATACTATATAATTTATATATACACACCATATATATGATATCTATATTTATTTTTATAGATGCACCATGGATACTATCTATATTTCTTTTTATATTAATACACCTTATATACAACATATATTTCTATTTACACACACAATTTGTATTTGTGTTTATATTTATATTTATATTTATATCTATATTTATGTTTATATTATTATCTAGATTTATATTATTATCTATATTTATAGTTATATTTATAGTCATAGTTATAGTTATATTTATGTCTATATTTATATGGTTATCTATATTTATATTTATATCTATATTTATAGTTATAGTTATTTTATATTTATATGTTTATCTATATGTTTATTTATTTTATATACACTTTATTTTTATGATATTTTGGGGCTTGTTTTCATTTTTATGTTTCTTACAGTGTATTTCTATTTAATTTCTATTTCTATTTTATGTATCTATCCTTATTTCTGACTATATTTCTACATTTACAAACCCCATGCTCTGCTGCATTCTGAATTCCATTAATCAGGAAAAACTAAAGGAATCTGAGCCCTTCATTTCATGCACAGGGAAGATGATTTTTACCGGGCTGATTCCAAAATCGCCCAGTTGGAAATTCCAGCGTCTGATGCTAATTAGGAACATTTTCAGGCAATATCCAGATTTTTCCCACACGGCACTGAAAGCAAACCTCCCTTTGGGAGCGCTCAGGTGATGGCCCCGGGAATTCTGCTGGTTCCCACTTTGGGTGGAACAGCAAACTCCCAGTTTGGTGCCTTTTCTCCCCAAAATTCTGCTCCCAGCTCCTCTGGGGCGCCGTCAGTCAGCCCCATCCGATGGGATTTGTCCGGGGAACGCCTTGGGGCCATCTGCCTTGCACAATTCCCAGGATTTTACAGCCATGGCGTTACTCAATCCTCCCTCAGCTCTCTTAATCCCCCTGCTCTAATGGGCTCTCTGCTCTCCTCAGCAAAACCAGCAGAGAAATTAAAAAAAAAAAAAAAAAAAAAATCCAAATGTTCAGAAAAGAGGAGGAGGGAGGGATCCAGGGAAAAGCCAGACAAAAAAAAAAATAAAAAACCAAAAAAACGAGGAGCAGTTTGTTGGTTTGGTTGGATCCCTCCCTCCTTTTCCATGCTCAGGTTGCCTTTCCCTCCTCTCTGCAGCCCAGGGAGGGGGTTCCTGGGAAATTCCTCATTTTCTGGCATGAAGGAGTTCCCCAAATTTCCTCATTCACCCCAGGAGCAGCAGCGCTGGAGGTAGGCAGGGGCGAGGCGGAGGGGAGAGGCTTGGGGGGGATTTTCCATCTTTTTTTCCTTTCCCATTTTGTTTATCCCTTGCCGGGTTTTGAAGGAGTCCGTAAACATCTGGGGGGATTACATCTGGTTTGGGTTCTGCCTGAAATTCCTGGGAGTTTCGTTGAGTTGAGCGTTAGAACGAAACCAGCAGCTCCTCTGGCAGGTTCTGCTTCTGGATTTTCCAAAAATAAACTCTGCGTCCCCACACTTCCCCCTCTGACGCTTCCCTGAGTTTTCACGGAAGTTTTCTTGTGTGGCAAAGAGCTCAGTGAACCTGGAGTTCAGTGACAAGAATGATTCCCTTTTATTTTCCATATTGTAAAAAGTGGAATGTCTTACTTTGCCTGCCAGAAAATCGAGTGTTTGTAGGATTATTCCCTTAAAACCTTTGGAATGTCTTTGCATGGATTGACAGTTTTCCATGCTGATCCTTTGAGCAAACACAACACTCCTGGCACTGATAAAACTCACTGATAGGAAGTGGTTGAACGTTTGGAGGTGGGGTTTTTGTGTTTGGTTGTGGTTTTATTTTGGGATTCACCTGGGTCATTCCCTGCTCCAATCCCGCTGGAATCCCAGCTGTGTGCTGCACAGGTGTCCTTGGATTTGAGGTCCCTCAGGCTCTGGGCTCCAAGTGCAGATCTTGGCAGCTTTAATCCATGTGCAAATCCTCAAGTCGAGAGTCAATTGAAAAGCTCACGATTGGAGTTTTGCTGTTGGGAAGAAAAGTGGGGAAAAGCTTTTCAGTTTGGGCAGGGAAGGAACTGCAGGAACTGCAAGCCAGGAAATCCAGGTGGGAACTGAGGCTGAGGGATTGGCAGTGTGTGGAGGAGGAGCAATGCCCAAACAGCTCTGGAGAGGAGGATTTCAGGTGCCTTCTGCCACTGCCAAGTGTCACCAAATGCAGCCCCACGGGGCCATCAGGTGCCTAGGGATGGGAATGGGAATGGGAATAGGAATAGGAATGGAATAGGAATGGAATAGGAATAGGAATAGGAACAGGATTGGGAATAGGAATAGGAATAGGAATAGGAATAGGAATAGGAATAGGAATAGGAATAGGAATGGAATAGGAATAGGAATGGAATAGGAATAGGAATAGGAATAGGAATAGGAATAGGAATAGGAATAGGAATAGGAATAGGAATGGAATAGGAGTAGGAATAGGAATAGGAATAGGAATAGGAATAGGAATGGAATAGGAATAGGAATAGGAATAGGAATAGGAATAGGAATAGGAATAGGAATAGGAATAGGAATAGGAATGGAATAGGAGTAGGAATAGGAATAGGAATAGGAATAGGAATAGGAATAGGAATAGGAATGGAATAGGAATAGGAATAGGAATAGGAATAGGAATAGGAATAGGAATAGGAATAGGAATGGAATAGGAATGGAATAGGAATAGGAATAGGAATAGGAATAGGAATAGGAATAGGAATAGGAATAGTGTGTGGCAGCCTGGGATGGGTGTGTGAGGTTGATCCCAAGGGATGCCCCTGGATCCACACATTTCAGAGTTACTGGATCCAGTCCCAGGCTCTGTCCCTCTGTTCCCTCCCTGTCCCAAAAAGCATCACCCAATTATGTGGGAAATATCCTAAATTTAGAGAATCAGGAATCATTCAGGCTGGAAAAGACCTTCAGGGCCATCAAGTCCAACCATCCCCCAGCACTGCCAAGGCCAGGGCTGCACAACCCTTCTGGGGAAGAAATTGTTCCTAATATTGAGGAAATAAATGTCTTGCTCACGTGAAGTTCTCGAAGTGGGAGGGTTGAGTTGGGCTAAAAGTGCTTTTTATTGGGTTCTGACCAGAGGAACGATGGGTTCTTGTCCCCCTTGTTTGTGGGGGACAGCAAATTTCTATCTGGAAACCCACGGACTGATCAACAGTGTAATAAAAAAAAAAAAAAAATACATAAAAGCAATTTTAAAAAGCCTTGAAAGCTTTAATCCTTTGGGGCTGTTTTTTTTTTGAAAGTCCAGAATTAAAAATATAGTAGCTAAAAAGAGCTTTCTTACAACACAGAGTTAGTAAGCAGAGAACACCCCAGAAAACACTGATTTTTCTCTTAAAATGCCCCCTTCCCTCTTCCTTTTGTCCCTGAGATTTTGGTGGGTGCTGACCAGTCAGACCCTTCCAGCAAAAGGAGGGTTAACTCCTGGAGAAAGGGGGTGGAGAGGGAATCCCAGCTTGGAACTTGAGACTTTCCAGCTGAGAAAGAAAGATTGGGAGATGCAGACGTAATCCCAGAGCTCTGCAATCAGCTCCCTGTCAAAGGAAAAGCACATAAAAAACTGCCCAGGAGCAGCACTGCCACCACCTCCAGGGTGAGTAGGGAAAAACTTCCCATCTAAACTCTTGGAAAATGACTGAAATATTGGGAATGGCTGGGTGGGAAGGTCAGGAGCAGGGCTGAGTTCGGATTGTTTGGTACCAGATGCAATAGGTGATCTCTTAATTCGGGTTTTCCTGAGCTGGGGTGGGGGCTGGAGCAGAATCTCTGCTCTTTCCTGCTGTAAATCCAAAAGTCCCCATGAGCTGCCAAGGACTGCAAACAAACTCACGGAGTGGGAATGCAAATTTGTGTGGATTTCATCTCAAAATGGGAGCGGTTTGATTTGCGTGGCTGAACTCCTTCAGCTTGAGCTGCTCTCCTTATCTGCCTGCTCCAGCTGCAGGATTCCAGGTAGTCCCTGCCTTCAGGATGGGCTTTTTCCTGAACTTTGGAGCATCCTGGTGGAGCTCCACACTTTCTTTGCTGCCTGTGGGATGCTCCACAGCACTGAGTGTGGGGGGTTTGTGCTCCGGAGCATCCAAGGATTTTCTGATTGATCCTGACACCACCAAGGATAGGAAGAAGGAAGAGATGCTGCAGCTTTGGTTTCCAAGCCTGCCAGGTGCATGGGGATGGGATGCTGCAGCTGCTGTGTGATTGATTGCAGCATTGTTGTTGATATTATTATTAATAATAACGTTAATATTTATGGAGCAGTTCATGGTTAACTCCCCGAACCGTTTCACGCTGGGTTTTGTGGGGATGTGCTTGTGAAATGCCTGTTTTCCATTACAAAACTGGGAGATAAACGAAGATGACAGTCACATTTTCCTAACATAAATTTCTCCCTTTCCCCGTGCTCCTTGGAAGCCATAAATTCCAGCAGCCTGGCTGCCTGCTCCAGACATCAAAAGGCCCCGGGTTTACAAGCCCTGCTTGCCTGGGTCAGGTCCTGTGCAGGAGAGACACAGATGATCCAAATCATCCACATGACAGCAGAAAGCTGGGATGGGAAGCAGAGTGAAAGGAGGAAGCTGGACATCGTGGGAGGGGAAGGAAAACCTCCTGAGAGGACTTGTCTCAGCTGATGCAGTTCAGGTGGTGGGGAGAGATTTTCCTGCTTTTTCTGGCCAGTCGACATCTTCCTGTTTTCCTGCTCCTGCCCTAAATGTTTTCAGCCCCAAGAGCTCAACCTTTTGAGCTGAAACCCGTGGCCAAGTTGTTGTCTCATCACATCTCCATGAGTGCAACATCCTTTGCTCTTGGCCTCGCTGGCCGCTGCCTTCTGCCCAGATCACATCCATTCACAAACTTCCTCTCCTTGGCTTCTCCCTCCCTGGCACATCAAACCCTCAGCAGGACTTTTGCTGTCCTCATCCCACATTGTTTCAATCTGCTCCTTCCCCCCCTGCTGCCCCTTGCCCTTGGCAGGAGCAAAATTTCAATGCAAACGGTGAAAATGCAGAATTCCAATGCGATCCCAGTGCTTCCTTTAGGCCCAGTCCCTGTTTTCCTGGACCTTCTGTCCCTTTGAGCATGGATCATGTTCCTCATGCAGCACTACCAGCTTTTGGCAGGATATTAAGAGTATTTCATCCATGAATTTCAGCTGTCACCAGCTCAGAGCTCTGGATCACTGATATTTCCCTTTTTATTGTAATTATGCTAAGAATAAACATAATTACCTCGGAATTATGACACTGAATAAACCCAAGGCTCAAGTTACAGATGAGAAACCTTTTTCTGGTTTTTGCTCTGCTTTAAAAACTTCCCTGTGCCTTGAAGAGCAGCTCAAACCAGCTGAGCTGTTGAAATAAACCCTTTCTCACATCTTCAACCTGCTGAGTCCTCATCAACAGAGGGAAACCTTCAGTAACCAACACCCCAATGGGTGAGAACAGACAATCCTGGGGCACATTCTTTTAATCCATTATTTTAGGTCTTAATATATGACATAAATAAATTTGGTTTCTTAATAATAATAGTAATAATAATAATAATAATAATAATAAAGTAAGAAGAAAAATTATTTGCTTCCACACAGAACCAAGGTCTAAAATCCACTCTTTTTCCTCAGCCATCTCTCTTAAACCCGGACATAAAATTCACTTTTTCCTCAGCCCCCCCTCTCTTAAGCCAGGTCTAAAATCCACTCTTCTCCAATCCCTCATCCACCTCTTTTAACCCAGATATAAAATCCCTTTTTTCCCTCACCTGTGGATGTTCCCCTTCCCTCAGTGCTCAGCCCCAGGGTGAGGATTTGGCTGCTGTGCTGATCTCAGCCCATGGCTCAGCATTCCCAGATCCTGCTCTGCTGCTCCTCCCAAGCCTGGATTAGGACCTCTCCTAAGGAATTCTCTGGGTCCTGAGCTGGTTTAGGACCTGTCCTAAGGAATTCTCTGGGTCCTGAGCTGGTTTAGGACCTCTCCTAAGGAACTCTCTGGGTCCTGAGCTGGTTTAGGACCTCTCCTAAGGAATTCTCTGGGTCCTGAGCTGGTTTAGGACCTCTCCTAAGGAACTCTCTGGGCTCTGAGCCTGGTTTAGGACCTCTCCTAAGAAATTGTCTTGGTCCTGAGCTGGTTTAGGACCTCTCCTAAGGAATTGTCTGGGTCCTGAGCTGGTTTAGGACCTCTCCTAAGGAATTGTCTGGGTCCTGAGCTGGTTTAGGACCTCTCCTAAGGAATTGTCTGGGTCCTGAGCTGGTTTAGGACCTCTCCTAAGGAACTCTCTGGGTCTTAAGCCTGGTTTAGGACCTCTCCTAAGGAATTGTCTGAGTCCTGAGCCTGCCAAGAGCCGAGGCAGCTCCTGCCTGGGACACAGGGAGCGTGGCAGTGTCTGACCTTTGCAGTTCTCTCTTGGGAAAGGGGAGACAAAAAGGCAAGAAATAAAGCAAACAAAACAAGGAACAGCAAGTGCCAGAAGCAAAAGCCAGTACAGATAGCAAGCTGTTTTTTCTTCTTCCCTCTTCTATTTTTAATCTGCTCACTTTCATTTTTCTCTGGAACTCGTGGAAAGGAGGAGTTTCTGGATAAGGAAAAGTGACTGAACTTGTGCTGAGACAGAAATAATCTGGGTAATCAGTGCAGGGAAGGGGGACACAACACTACGTGACCACTGAGCTGAAGCCTGGGCAAATCTCTCTTTGTCTGGGACATTTTCCTGCTTTTGCAGAGAGCTCCAGCCCCAAATCCAATCTCAGGGCAGTGTTATTACAAGAATTCATCTCTGAAACCCCAGCAGAATTTGTTTGGATTGCTAATTTCCTCGAGGCCTCGGGATCTGCTGAAGTGGAGGAAATCCACGGGTTAGCACTCAGGGTATCCAGTTGCAGGGTCTCTGAGGGGTGGGAAATCACTTCCCAAACGTGCCTAATAGTCCTGGGGTGGAGAAATTATTAGTGCTGATTACACCCTGAACCAACAAACCTTCAAAGCAGATCCCAGCCAGGGATGTGGGTGCTGAAAGAGCAGGAAAATGGATGGGACAGTGGGGAGATAAAGGCTCCACGCTGCTCCTGCTGTGTTTTGTCCCTGGGTAGAGCCACATCAGTGGCTAAATTACATTTCTTTCAGCAAAGCTCTTAACGAGGAGCTTGTAATTGCCAGGAGTCATGCGTGGCTTTCATCCAGTTCTCTGCTTTTTGGGGACCCTTGGAAAGATGGAAACCAGCTCGTTTTTACCTCCACACTGACCTGGGATCTGCTGACTGTAGAATGAAAGGGACTCTGGGCAGGGCAGGTCCAGTCCTGGCTGTCCCCTCCGCAGGGATGAGGTGACACTGCTGCTCATCCCCCCTGAGGTCGTGGGGAGGGCTTCACCTGGCCTTGGGCACCTCCAGAGATCCAGGGGCAGCCACAGCCCCTCTGGGAAATCCATCCCAGGGCCTCCCTGCCCTCCCAGGGAGAAACTGATAGGAATTGATAATGGCTTTTTCCTCAGAGACCCCAAATCACCACCTATGGTCACTTAAATCTAAAATATCCCAGAGAAACAGGGAAACTCGGCAAGGCCTGAGCTCCCTGACTCAAACAGAGGGATTTTCCTGGAGAATTTGAACTGAATCCCTGCAGGACACCTGCCCTGAGTCCTGTCACTCCCCTGGGTGATGCAGGGGCTGCTCAGACCCCTCCAGGACAGCTCCAGTCCCTCGGGGTCTCGCAGGGAGCTGTGGCTCCTCTGCCAGCAGGGACATTCTGGGAGCTGTGTGTGGCAGGCACGTTCTTCTCTCTCTCAGGATTTTTCATGGAGGAGCACAGAGAGAAAGAAAGAGAAAACAATTTCTGTTTCTGCTCCTTGTTTTTCCCATGTGGAATGTGTTTGGAGAATTGTTTACCTGGGGTGATTGCTTGGTTGGATTCTGGTGAGGATTGTTTGAGCCTGATGGCCAATCCAATCCAATCCAATCCGATCTGACCCAATCCAATCCAACCCAATCCAATCCAATCCAATCCAATCCAACCCAATCCAACCCAATCCAATCCAATCCAACCCAACCCAATCCAATCCAATCCAATCCAATCCAATCCAATCCAATCCAACCCAATCCAATCCAACCCAATCCAACCCAACCCAATCCAACCCAATCCAACCCAATCCAATCCAATCCAATCCAACCCAACCCAATCCAATCCAATCTGACCCAATCCAATCCAATCCAACCCAATCCAATCCAATTTGACCCAATCCAACCCAATCCAATCCAATCCAACCAATCCAATCCAATCCAATCCAATCCAATCCAATTTGACCCAATCCAATTTGACCCAATCCAACCCAACCCAACCCAATCCAATCCAATCCAATTCAATCCAATCCAATCCAATCCAATCCAACCCACCTGTGGCTGCACTCTCAGTGAGGGTCACAAGTTGTGAGTTAGAAAAGCAGGTTTCTAGTTTTAGTGTCTCCTTTAAATAGTATATTAATGTATTCTAGCACAGTTATAATGAAGAAATCATTCAGCCTTCTGAGCTGGAGCCACACATCAGCATTTCTGCCCACCGGGTTCACTGCATTTACAATTCAGCAGCACTCCCCAGCTGGGACATTCCCAAAGGAATGGCATCTCCCTGGAAAACCCTGGTTTTCCAAGGGTGGAGATGAGGAACAGTCGTGAGGAGGTGGCACCTGTGGCTGACCCGAGGAGGTTTGGTGCTCACCTGTCTGGTCTCATGAATTCCATGTCTTAAAAACAACATCCAGGGAAAATCCTGGAGAATTTAACAGAAATCTCTTCCCCCTTTTTTCCAACCCTCCTGCCTTGATTTAATGTTTGAGGTGCAGCTTTGTCCCAGGCAAACCATGTTAACACACAGCCCAATTCTGATCCTTCTCACCAGGAATTTGTGCTGTTCCACCTGGAAAAACAGGATTGCCTTCAGGAGTGAGAGATCTGCAGAGCTCTCAGCCCCCAGGGCCTCAAGGTTAGTGGATTTTCTGTTGCATCCTTTTAAAACCATTGGAACTGGAGCAGGATGGGGAATTATTGTGTGGAGGATAAATATCCCCTGCAAGGAGTCTCACAAGGATATGAAAAAGGGGTTCCAAAAGCAAGGTAAGCAGAGGAATCTATATTTTCCCTAATTTATTCTCTTTCATTATCCATCCTGGGTGGAAGAGGAGCCTAGGTTTGTTTGCACCTTGCATGAGAAATAATTCTTTTTTTTTTTTTCCTCCTAATGATTGGTATTTGTGTAAATTGACAACATCACAAAGTGTGCAGAAAGAGCAACTGCAGAGCTGGCTGTTGATTATTCTCCTGTTAAAGTTTGCTGTTGAGCTCATGTTAATTGTGTTTAATCACAGGTTTAAGGACAGGTTTCAGCCCTCCCAGGAATGAGGGAATTCCCTGAGTCTCTTCCCAGTGCTGGGTTTTCCTTGCTCAGATCACCAGAGTTTGGATTTTCTCTTATTTTATCCAGGTTATTTTAGAAGATGCAGTGCAGAAAAGGGAGAATTCCATGGAAATTAAGGGTTGAGGAGGAGAAAATCCAAACTTTTGGCTCTGGGAATTCCCAGGGTTTCCCTGTGGAGACAGGGAAGTGAAAAGAAGCAGGAAAGGAAAATCCAAGGCAGGGAAGGCACTTGGAGGCCTTTCCCACCCATCCCTCCCCTCTTGTGCAGCACCTCCCACTCCAGGGTAGGACAAGCACAAAAAGTCAGGAGATGGTGAGGACAGAATTAGTTTTTAATTTGTTTTCCCTAAGTTTTAATAATCCCCAATGCTCTTCATAATACATTTCTATTCCTCTACAGAACAGAACTAATAAACTTCTTTTTTTTTTCTAAAGTAGTGCTTGTTCAGGGGGTTGAACCTTCTCCCAGGTGCTGTTCCAAAAAAAGAGCAGGGATTTAAACCCCAGGAATTTCAGTCTGCAGGACAAAAAAAAAAAAAAAAGAGACTTATTTGAAGCTTGGGTAGGTCTGGATTTTCAGTGTCTACGACCTCCCTCCCCCCTAAAATAACACTTCAGCCGTGGTGAGGGAAAGCTTGGGCCAAGTTTTACAACTTAACCACATGCAGAAGTGCTTATGCAAGTGCTGCCTTAAAAATGAACTCAGATTTCAGGCGAAAAAGGAGAGTTTTGGGACACTGGGGTGTCAGACTGGTCTGGAGGTGTGCTGGCACCTTTGGGGGCTTCACACCTTGGCTTCTGGGATTTGAGATGGTGCCAGGAGGCAGCTCAGAGGGTTTTCTGTGTCTCCCTGGATGCCATTTAAGTTGGGCAGGAGGGAACTTTAGGAGATGAGCAGCACCTCCTCGAGTTACTGTCTGCAGGTTAAAGCAACACCAGAAAAAAATTGAGAGATATAAAAAATTTAAAAAAAAAAATAGATATAAAAAAATCCAGGCCCCTTTTCTCCAGCTGGTTCCATCTGTGTGGTCTCCTCTGCTGGGGAATTGCTGCTCTGGGAGATCTCCACAGCTCCCAGAGGGCTGAGGGAGATGTGCTGGAGGGGTTCATCAGCTTCTTTCTTCTGGACACCTGAAAATTCGGTGCCTTCGAGGTCCTGGTGGCCCCGTGGCCTTTGGATGTGTCTTTGCCACAGAGTCCCCGAAAAGGAGCACAGGACCAGCACAAAGAGTGAAAGCAGAGGCCTGGAGCTGGAGTCTTGGCTGGTCCCCAGCCTAATGGATATTCAGGGCTGGCCTGGAGCCTCTGGGATTAGCAGGGAATTGTTTTCCTCAGGGATTTGGGGAAATCTCCAGCTTGGCTTCTCCAAGGCCCGTCTCGTGATGGGTTCGTCCCGTGAGCAAGAGCAGATGATAAATCCATCACCTCCTGAGATTCTCTTTGTTCCTTTTTCCCCCCACTTTTTTCCCTTTCACACAATGGCACCAGGGCCTTCCAGAGGGAGTTCACAGCTCTGGGCTTCCAAAGGAAAAGGATGGAGTTGATGGGAGCGCTCTCGGCCTCCCCTCAGCAGCAACGGGTCAAAAATCATTAATTACAACCAGTGGGAGGCTCCAGAGGCCTCCTTGGAGCTGGACTGGGATGGGCACAAGCTCCTCCTGATGGCCAGGATACTGGGAATGCCTCCAGTGCCACTTTGGGATCTTGTGGAAGAGCAGGGAGCGTGTAAGGACAGAGCTCCACACAGGGATGCCTTTGGACGTTGTTTTCCTGCAGAGAGAGAGCTGGATTTGAACAGCACAGCCCTCAGGGGCTGGATGAGCTGCTCCCTCTGAGTGCTCTGCACATCAGCCTCCCTCAGCTGGGCCCGAGCAGGACAAAACTGGGGGGATTCATTTGGTTTTTCCCCCTTGCATTGGCTGGAGTGGCTCTGTGACATTCCAGGAGGTGACACGAGGAAGCTGAGGGAAGGGGCAGCTCCATCACTGCATCCAAATAATGTCTTGGATTTGTGTTTCTCTGCCCGGGGCCTTCTGGAAAACCATTTGCTTCCAGCAAGTGGGAATGCAGGGAAGGATTTATGGGATAAAAGGGGGCAGATGGATCCTGTGGAACAGCCTCGTGTGTGCCACACGCTGCTTTTGGATGCCAGGGGCTGCATCCAGGCTTTCATGTAAAACCTCATTTCTTGGTGAAGCATTGAGGCCAATTCCTTCCAAGTGCCCCCTCTGCCCTCTCCCAGCAGCCATTCCCTGCCCTTTGGGATCATTCCTGGCACGTGCCAGCACAGGGAGCCTGGGCACAACACTGAGAGCCTGGTGGTGTGGAAAACCCATCCCATTTCCAGCCTGGGCTTCCCAGAGAGCCTCTGGGAATGCTGCAGGCAGGGAAGGGCTGTGAGCAGCCCCCGAGGTGGTGCTGACATCACCAATAAAGCTCAGGGAGCTCTCTCCAGCTCCTGAGCCTCGGAGCTGGGATTTAATCAGCTCCAGAGCTCCAGCACGACCCCGCTGCACTCCCAGAGCTCCCAGGTCGTGCAGAACCAAGGATTCTTTCAACACCCCAGGAAAAACCATGAAAAACAATCTCCAGCTCATCCAGAGCCCACCCTGGCTTCCACCCACCCTTCCTGCCTGGGAGTGTTTGCCAGGAACCTCCTGGAGGAGAAAAGCCCCGGGCTGCTGAGCAGGCTTTGCAGGAGCTGGGGATGGATGGATCTCGGATCCCCCTGGATCCTTTTGGGATCCAGCCCTTGGGGGCTCCAAACACACATTCCCTGGGAATTTCCCTTGGGCTCCAGGCCTTGCTCTCCTCCCCACTCTTGGGGCAAAGCTCTGCTTTGCTGCACTGCTCTGAGTTCTACTTTTCTCCTATTGATTCCTGGCAAAACAAAGCCCAACCAACTCCAAGCAGAGCTGGGTGACAGCATGTGCCACTGGCTGTTCCTGCTCCAGCCATCCATCTGGAGCAACACCTCCTCTTTACTTCCCCCTTTTTCTCACCTTTCCCCCCTTTTCTCCCCCTTCCCCCCCTTTTTTCCCCCCCTTTCCCCCCTTTTTTCTCCTTTTTTCCCCCTTTTCCCCCCCCCTTTTCCCCCTTTTTTCTCCCTTTTCCCCCCTTTTCCCCCCCTTTTTTCCTCCCCTTTATTTCTCCCCTTTATTATTTCTCCCTTTCCCCCTTCTCCCCTTTTTCCTCCCCCCTTTTCCCCACCTTTTCTCACCTTTCCCCCCATTTTCCCCCCATTTCCCCCTTCCCCCCCTTTCCCCCCCCTTTTTTCCCTGCTTTTTCCCCCCCTTTTTTTCTCCCCTTTTTCCCCCCTTTCCCCCCTTCCCCCCCTTTTCCCCCTCCTTTTTTCTCCCCTTTATTTCTCCCCTTTATTTCATTTCTCCCCTTTATTTCTACCTTCCCCCCCTTCTCCCCTTTTTCCTCCCTCCTTTTCCCCACTTTTTCTCACCTTTCCCCCCATTTCCTTCCCCTTTCTCCCCCTTTTTTCCTCCCCTTTTTTCTCTCCTTTTTCCCCCCCTTTTTTTCCCCCCTTTTTTTCTCCCCTTTTTTCTCCCTTTTTTTCTCCCTTTTTTTCCTCCCCTTTATTTCTCCCCTTTATTTCTCCCCTTTTTTCCTCCCCTTTATTTCTCCCCTTTTTCCCCCTTTTTTTCCTCCCCTTTATTTCTCCCCCCCCTTTTTTCCTTCCCTTTATTTCTCCCTTTTTTTTCCCCCCTTTTTTTCCTCCCCTTTATTTCCCTGCTTCCTTCCAGGTCTCAGCCTGTCCAGTTCGTGTCCTCCTTCCCCTCCTGCTCTGCAGTGCTCACAGAAATGTTCCTGCAGAAATGCTGCTGGGCTGCAGCCAGGCTGATGTTCCCACCCCACCAGTGCATTTCTGAGTTTTCAGCATTTGTTCTTCCAGCTGTGTCAGCCAGGAACGGGGGAGGTGAGCATGGGGATGTCCCTGCACTCGGGGATCTCCATCCTCATCCTCTCACTGGAGATGAGACAGGAGAGCCTCAGAGCCTCGAGCATCCGCCCAGCAGGGAAAAACTCCCAGGGGTTTGCTCCCAGAGGAGTCCATTGCAGTGCTGCAAAACAGCCATCCTGCAGATTTTATTTATATTTATATTTATATTTATATTTATATTTATATTTATATTTATATTTGATATATTTTATATAAATATATAAAATATATATTATTTATATATAAAATATATATAAAATATTTATTATTTTTATTTTTATTTATATATATGTTTACAATATATATATTATATATAATATATTTATATTTATATTTATATTTATATTTATATTTATATTTATAATTATATTTATATTTATAACTATATTTATATTTATAACTATATTTATATTTATATAATATATAGTATATAGTATATAGTATATAGTATATACTATATACTATATACTATATAATATATACTATATACACTATATACTATATACTATATAATATATACTATATAATACATAATATATAATAGATTATAATAGATAATTAATATATAATATATAATATATAATATATATATATAATATATAATATTGTTGATTTAAGAACATTAATATTGCTTAAAATATGATTTATTATTCATAACAATATTTATAAACATATATTTATAAATAGCCATCATTAAAACAATAATATTGCCGATTTAAAAGCAATAATATAGTTTTAAATAAGATATTACTGTTTATAGCGATATTTATAAATATGTTTATAACTAATGATATTTAAAGCAATACCATTGCCAATTGTACAACAACGGCGCAGCCCAGGCTTGCTCCAGCACAGAACAAGAGGACACAGCCTCAAGCTATGTCAGGGGAGGTTCAGGTTGGATATTAGGAAAAAATTTTCCACCGAAAGAATAATAAAGTTCTGGAATTGTCTTCCCAGGGAGGTGGTGGAATCACCATCTCTGGGTGTGTTTAAAAAAAGACTGGACACGGCACTTGGTGCTACAGTCGAGTTGAGGTGTTGGGGCATGGGTTGGACTCGATGGTCTTAGAGGTCTCTTCCAACCTCATTATTCTGTGATTCCGTGATTCCGTGATTCCGTGATTCTGTGATTCCATGATTCCGTGGTTCTGTGATTCCGTGATTCTGTGATTCTGTGATTCCGTGATTCCGTGGTTCTGTGATTCCGTGATTCCGTGATTCTGTGCTTCTGTGATTCTGTGATTCCGTGATTCCGTGGTTCTGTGATTCCGTGATTCCGTGATTCTGTGATTCTGTGGTTCTGTGATTCTGTGATTCCGTGATTCCGTGATTCCGTGATTCTGTGATTCCGTGATTCCGTGATTCCATGGTTCTGTGATTCCGTGATTCTGTGATTCCGTGATTCTGGGATTCTGTGATTCCGTGATTCCGTGATTCCGCGATTCCGTGATTCCGTGATTCCATGGTTCTGTGATTCCGTGATTCTGTGATTCCGTGATTCTGTGATTCTGTGATTCCGTGATTCCGTGATTCTGTGATTCCGTGGTTCTGTGATTCTCTGATTCTCTGATTCCATGGTTCTGTGGTTCTGTGATTCCGTGATTCCGTGATTCTGTGATTCCGTGATTCCATGATTCCGTGATTCCGTGATTCTGTGATAGAAACGGGCCAGGACCCAGCTCCTTTTCAACACCTTTATTCAGTGGCCAGCTGTGGGTGGGGGCCCGAGGGGTCACGCACGCCGCCGCTGCTCCCCTTGGTGACACAGAGCAGAAGCTGCTCAGTTTTGCTTCACAGCAGAGCTGGGAATTCCATCCTCACGGCCGTGCCTAGGAAAACATCTTCTGCCTCGGCTAGGGCCTCATTCTAGTTCAGTTACTGTTGGTGGTGACCTCCAAACCCCTGCTGATGGAATAGAGGGGCTTTCCCCAGCAAGTCCAGTCAGTTTTCCAAATTTTAGGTTGGCTCGTTGTTTCTAGGGTCTTTGATTGGGTTTCCTTCTGCTTTGCTTAATTTGCATATCACCAGGACTGTTTTTGGGAGCAGCAGAGGCAATACCCGAGGGACTCGATAAGGGCACAGGTAAAGGGGGTACAAGCAGGGGTGTGTGAGGGTTTAACAGTGGGGAGAGCACAAGGGGGTACAACCAGGGTGTGTGAGAACAAAGAGGAACAGTGAGGGGTACAACAAGGGTGTCTGATAACAAAAAATACATGTGAGGGGATTAACAGTGAGGGGTACAACAAGGGTGTCTGATAACAAAAAATACATGTAAGGGGATTAACAGTGAGGGGTACAACAAGGGTGTCTATTAACAAAATATATATGTAAGGGGATTAACAGTGAGGGGTACAACAAGGGTGCTAATAACAAAATATATATGTAAGGGGATTAACAGTGAGGGGTACAACAAGGGTGTCTGATAACAAAAAATACATGTGAGGGGATTAACAGTGAGGGGTACAACAAGGGTGTCTGATAACAAAAAATACATGTAAGGGGATTAACAGTGAGGGGTACAACAAGGGTGTATGTGGGGGTACAACAAGAGTTTTAACATTTATCAGCTTATCACAACTGTGTTTCAACAACTTTAACTGTACTGAACTTGTTCATAACACCTGGGCCTTTTCCCCTTCCCCTGAAGCCTCAGGGGATGAATGATGTGTTTGTCACCAAATGAAGGCCCAAGCTGGGCCTTGGGCTTTGCTGGCTCCTTGAGCAGAGTTTTGCTTTGAGTCTGGCCAAAATGTGACCGAGAGGGGCACAGAGCCTCCTGCAGCCAGGCAGGGCCTGGAATTCATCCCTCAGCAAATCCAGGGAGAGAGCTCGCTTAGGAAGCAGAGGAAAACAGGCAGGGAGGTTGGGAGCAGGAGCTGCAGAGGGTTAGGAAAGGACAGGCTGTGCTGATCCAACAGCCAGGATAAGGATCCCTGCAGAGCTCCCGGAGAGTTTTGCAGCTGGGTGGGATCCAGAGGGAGCAGCCGGGCCGTGCGGGGGGTGCTGAGGATGTGATTCCATTCCTCGTCCTCCATCCCAGCGAGAGTTTTTATCTCGCAATGAACTGAAGGAATTCTGTGCTCTCCCAGTAGCACTGGGCTCCTGCTGGGGGTTTCGGGAGGCACTTTGGGGGCTGGGAATGTGGGGTGGGAAGGGAACCCCATCCAGGTGGTCCTGGGGAAGAGCTGGGCAGTGTGGGAGGGATGGATGCTGCACTTCTAGGGAGAGCAGGATCCCACTGGGAGTCAGTTTCACTTCTGCAGCAGTGGATGGCAACTGCTGCCTTTTGTGTGGAATTGTCTTGTCCAGCTTTTTTTCCAGGGCAGCAGCTCTTTCCCTCCCCCGTGGAAGTCCCTCCAGAAGTCCAGCCCCTGGCTGGCTGGAGGGAATTTGCACGGGGTGGGATGGAAGGGCTGGGCTGTCAGCCTTTGCTGGGAAAGCTGGAATTCCTGACCACGTGGGAATGCACAGGGAGCTGAGCTGGCTTCTCCTGGGGAAGGGACCAAACACAGGGACAGGACTGTGGGGTCAGGGAGCAGGAACCAGCAGAGCTGAAACCAAGCCTTGCCTCTGTCATGGGCTCAGTGCATTGCACTGAGGGGGTCATTTAAGGTCACCCTGAGAAAAACCAGCTCCTAACCTGGGGAGTTAAGTCAGGCTTTAAGAGTGTGGGGAGCTCCCAGGGCTTGAAGTTGTCCACTATGGAACCATTCCAAGGGGCAGTTCCTCAGGCTGGGACTTCAGCTGCTCCTCCACTGGAAGATGTCCATGGACAATTCCAGTATCCTGGATTCAAGGGCTTGGTGATGGTTGACTTGGAAGGATGGGGGAGAAGGAACCTTTGTCCTGATTGCTGGAATTACAAAGGCTGGACTCTGGGTTGTTACTTGCCTTGACCTCAGGGAGAGGTGCTGGTGCTCCCAGCAGGGAGGGGAACATCCCTTGCTGGGATTTTCCATGGAGCTTGAGCTGTTCTTGCACATAATTCTGCAATTTATGAGCCTTGGGTGCCTGCTCCTTTGCAGATCCTGGGAAAACTACTGCCAAAACCCAAATGTTCTGCCACCCAAAATCCTGCCAGGGGTGAGGAGCGGCTGAGGAAAATCCCCGTGGAGTGAATGATCCCAGAGCTCTTGGATCAGCCGTGCACCCGTTCATTTAATCCCAAGGAAAGCCTCTCCAGGGGCAGGGAGCAGCTCCTGCCTGGGAGGCCCCTGGATGACTGCACTGGGAGGGAGCTGAGCTCAGCCAGAGCTTCAGCTCTGCTCAATTCCACGTGCCAAATCTCCAGGTGGCTCTGCAAGCTGGGATCTGGCTGGTGGGGAGGGTGATCCATGTGTGCACCTGCCCTTGGGATAATCCCAGCCTTGGGCAGCTCCACTGGCTCCACTCGAGGGGGAAAAACGGGCTTGGAAACTTCTCCTTTAAAAGCAGGGCAGCCTTGCTGGTTGTTTCCGTGGGATTTGGTTCCACCAGCTCCCAGGACCTGCTTTCCACGGGGCTGGCAAGCTCTGTCTGGAATCTTGATCTCAGAATGATGGGAGCAGAGCCTGTGCTGAGCCTGGGACCATAAAAAAGGAACTGAGAGTTCAAGCAAACAAAACCTGGAAGCCTGGAGAGGAGGAGGTCATGCAGACACCCTCTCCGTGGCAGGACACTGTGTTTTTTGGGGCTGGGCTGCTCTGCCTGGCTGCAGATCTCTGGCACATCCCAGATGGACTCTGTGGAGCTGCAGGAAGCAGCTCAAACCCGGGATAAAGCAGGAAGATGCTTTTGAAACAAAACCAGGTGTTAATCAAGGCTCAGGGAATGTTTCAGGTGCCTCCTCCCTCCCTGTCCAGAATCCATCTCCAGCAGGATGGAGGGCTCCTGAGGAGATTCCAGGCTGCAAGCCCAGGATCTCCATCCCAGGCTGGGAATTTGCTTTGATTCCCTTCTGTCCTGGAGCAGCTGCCACACTCACCCCACAGAGGGGGAGATTCCAGCTCTGCCCGAATCCTGATTTGTGCTGCACTCTCCCGGCTGCTGGATGTGTCTGGAGCCTGTGGTGCCCAGCATGGGATTGGTTTCCTTCCTGCAAACCAGTTTGGGACTGGGGCTGGCAGCCGAGGAGCTGCCAGAAACCTGGTGGAAACAATTCCCAAAACTTTCCCTCGCAGGGCACAGCAGGCCTGGGGCTTTAGGGAGCTGCTCCAGCATTCCTGTGGCACTTCCCCACCTCGCCCAGGGAAACCACAAACCCCATCCACGGCAGTGGCCAAGGCCAGGCTGGACAGGGCTCGGAGCACCCTGGGAGAGTGGAAGGTGTCAGGGCTGGAACAAGATGAGCTTTGAGGTCCCTTCCATCCCAAAGCTTTGGGCAGAGGGTTCTGTCCAGGTTTACCAGGTGGGAATGGGCTGGGAATGATTTCTCCAGCCTGGAATGGGGCAAAGGCTCTTTCATCTCCTTCCAAAGCCTTCCCACGGAGCCAATCCAAAGATTATTTCATCCCTATCCTGTGGCCCAGCCAGCCCTGGAGCCAACAGGAACGTGGCTTCAGGAGCTGGAAAGGGCCCCCAGGATCCCAAATATCCCAAAAATCCATCAGGATCTGTGCTCTGTGTGCACAGCCGGGATCTGCTCCAGCTCCTGCCAGCCCCAGCGTGCTGGAACCATCCCGGAGCTCCACGTGCAGACAAACTGGGGACAAACCCTCCTCTCCAGGATTTCACCCCTCAGCTGCAGCAGCTGGAACAATCCAGGCCCTCCTGAGGCTCGTGGCCTTTTCCTTTGTCTCCGTGGTGGGGAATCAAGCTGACTGCTGTCAGGAAGATGAATGTTGTCTCCGAAGCTGCGATAAGAAACTTTGAAATCTTTTTGAAATCTGCCCTTTGCCGAGGGCTCTGCAGAGGATGGGGGGGGAATGCAGCTGGAAAATCAGCATTAGGCTCGCCAAGAGCATGGAGGCTGATCCAGGGGGTGGATTTTTGGGAGGGAAGTGGATGTGGACCCTTTATTTGGAGGTCATTTCCCCATTCTCATCCCGTTTCCATCCTGGTGGAGCAGTGTTTCTGGGGCATCACTTATACTCAGGGATATTCTGGTGAGGAGGGTCTTGGAAGCAGAAGGGCAGATCCCAAAAGGTCTGGTTTTCCCTGGATATGGGGAAGCTGAGCGTGCTGGCCTCCATCCCATTCCCACAGCTGGTGTCCACCTGAGGAAACACCGTCAGCATCTGGGGGTGTCAAGTGGGGTGGAGGTTGTGGCACCTCTGCTCCCCAGTCTGGCAGAATCCAGCCTGGATTCACCCCCTCTGCCATTTAAGCAAAGAAATTTCCTTAAAACTCCTGGTGAGCCCTTTTTAGTGAGTGCAGGTGGTGAGAAACACAAAATTTCCCAAATAAAATCAGCAAAATGCTGGGTGGCAGCCCTGGTTCCCTTGGCTTCCTTAAAAACCCAGCTCTTAATGGATCTGCTGGAAAGTTTTTGAGATGCTGTTTGAAGTCTGGGCCGGTTTTATGTTTTATGCAGGAATTTGGCTACAGGAAGTCTCGGTTCTTTCACGTATTTTGTATCAAAATCCCTTTATAGACCAAATAATCCCTTTTCCATGGCAGAGTCTGTGCCCAGATTGCTCCAACCTGCTCATGCTGCTGAGATGATTTCTGTGTAAAAGACAAATCTGTAGCTTTTTTAAAAAATTATTTTGTTACATTTCCAGGCTTTTGCCGTTTTCCAGGGCCATTTTCACGGGGTGTTTTCATGGGAAAATCCCCAGGAGTTTCGAGGGCTGGTACTGCCGGGGAAGTTGGGGTTCATGAGAAGCTGGGAATGCACTGAACACAAGTGAGCTGAGCTGGTCGGGGCTGCCGGAGCTTTGGCTCCTCTTCCAGTGGTGTGTAAGGAACTAAATACAGGGGAAAAAAAATTCCGTGGGATCAGGGAAGAGGAGAGGAGGAAGAGGAAACGCTCACAGAGCTGGAGCATCCCTGAGTTCAGCGCTCGGAGCACGGAGCCGCTGACCTGGCGTCACCTCCGCTGGCACCGACGGGAAAACCTCGCCAGAAATTCCTGTGGTTTCCCAGCTCCTGCGCTGCCGGGGCTTCGCAGCATTCCCAAAGGCAGGCGAGCCTTCAGGAATCCCCCCTCTGGAGCAGCTGCGGCTGCTCCATCCCGCCCCGCACACGCTGATAACGAGCTGGGCGAGGCTCTTATCAGCATCCCGCTGACATCCCCGGCGCGGCGATGAAGGCTCGGGCTGCCGGAGGCACCGGGAGCCTCCCGCCTCCTCCCGGGACACACGGGATGGATTAGGGATGGTGCAGCGGGAATGTGACGGACAGGGAGCGCTGCCCTCCCGGCAGGAGCCAGGGAAACGGGGATGAGCTGAGCGAGATGGGATTGACAGCGCCGGCGAGATAAGGACGTGGTTTTCATTTCAGCATCCCATTAAACGGGACGGGAATGTTCCTGAGCCGGCAGGGCCCCAGATGTGGCCGGGAATGAGATCCCAGGCATTGCAAATCCCGGCTGGATTTGTCTCCTGAGCCTTGCACGGGAGTTTGTGCTGCTTGGAAAGAGGGGAAGGTCCCAATGTGGCTTTGCAGGGCTGAAAAATCGGGAGAAGGCAAATTCCTGACTGATTTTCAGTGAGAATTTGGCTCTTCCCGTGCTGGAATCCAGGCTCTGGTGTAAGAGCAGGAATTTGCTGCTTCAGTGGGAGCAGGCAGAAATCAAACTCTCTGTGATGACATTTAGAGAAGTGGCAGGGAAGGCACCAGGGACATCCCCGGCATCAGCCTGGATTTCCCGTGGGGGAGGATGTTGGGAAAATCCCCTGGACTCCCAGTTTGAGGGGTGGGATCAGTATTCCCAGTATATCCCAGTACAGTGCCAGGCTGGGCTGGTCATCCCTGGATCTTGTAGCCTCTGCCCAGCCACTGCAAGGCTCTCCAGGAGGAAACTGCATCCCCTTCATTCCCAACTGGGTGGTTCAACCTCGGATTCCAACCAGGAAAATGCCTCCAAGGCCGGCCCAGGGTGTGCAGAGTGGAGCATCCCTGTCCCTGCTCCAGCTTTCCCAGCCTGCCAGGACACAGAAACTGCTGGACAGGCTCATCCCCATTTCACAGAATGATGGGATCAGGATCACTGAGGGGGGAAAGGAGCTCTGGGACCACCCAGCTGTGCCCAGTGCCCACCTTGTCCCCAGCCCAGAGCTCTGAGTGCCACCCCAGGAATTCCCGGGACACCTCCAGGGATGGGCACTGCAACCCTCCCTGGGCAGTGCCAATCCCTGACCCCCTTCCCATGGGGAAATTCCTGCTGCTGCCCACCCTGAGCCTGCCCTGGGCCAGCCTGAGGCCGTTCCCTCTCCTCCTGTCCCTGTTCCCTGGAGCAGAGCCCGACCCCCCGGCTGTCCCCTCCTGGCAGGAGCTGTGCAGAGCCAGGAGGGCCCCCTGAGCCTCCTTTGCTCCAGGCTGAGCCCCCTCAGCTCCCTCAGGATCCTCCAGAATTCCAAAAGAAGCCAAACTGAGCTTCCATCAGGCACAAACCTCTTCAACCTCAATTTTATTTCACAAACAGCACAACGCTGCTCCCCTTGACCAATGCTTTGTCCCAAGGCCGGGTTGAGGAGCCAGGTTCAGCTTTGCTTGAGCTCTTGGAAAGGCAGCACTTGGAGCCAGGGCCTCTCCCGACCTTCCTGGAGCGCTCACATGTGCGGAGCAGAGCCGGAGCCTCGCCCGCTCCGAGTGCATCATGACCTCAGTTAAGCAAACACTTGCTGTAATCGCCTCCAGATCTGCCCTGGCTTTGATCAGCTGCAGGATCACTTTATCTTATGATATAAATATGTAAAACATCCATTTGTTTTCGGGCAGGATGCAAATAAATCATTGCGTAAGTTCAGGCCCGAGCGAGGAGCGCGGCCGTGGCTCCGGAGCTCCTCAGGCTCCTCCTCCTGGAAGGTCATTCCTGCAGGGACACGGCGCTTCTCTTCCCCCCTTTGCTTTATCCCCGTGGCTCCTGCCACTCACGGCTGTCACTCAGTGGTTCCTGGCAGCTCTGGGTGCTCCCAGCGGAGCGGTGACGCCGGCGTGGACGTGGTGCCACTGCTGTCCCATGGAGCAGTGATCCCAATCCCAGCCAGTGATCCCCAGTGCTCCAAAACCAGCTTCAAACTCCTGCTGGGATCACTCAGAAGGTCTGCTGGCCATCGTTTTGGTGGTCATCACCTCCCAGCCCTGCCACCCATTCCACGTTCAGCTCATCCCCGACACCCCTGTGCTGTTTCCACAGGAATCATTTATCAGGCAAAGAGAGTTTCTTTTTAACCCTCTGGCTCTTCTCCAGCCCTCCCCCGCAGCCTGTGCCCATCCCAGCCCCTGATCCCACAGCTCCTGGTGGGATTCCACCCCTGGATCCCGCTGGCTGCTCGTGGCTGTGACCCCCAGCCCGGAGCCCTTCCCCAGGGTGGTGCTGCTCCCAGCTGGAGCTAAGCCTCCTCCACAATTCCCGGTGGGAAGCTGCTGGGAGTGCTGTCAGGGTGGCTTTACAGAGGTTAAGCTGAGCCCAGAGCTCAGCAGCTCCTCCGTGGTGTCAGCCAGGCTTAAGTGCTTGGTTGGTTGATGGGAAATCGGGATTTGGGCTTTCCCCAGCTGAGATTCCTCAAAATCGGCTTCCCCTGCCTGTTCCCAACCCAGGCACGAGCACAGCCCCTGTTGAGGATGTCAGGGAAGGGAATCTCTTGCCAAGAGATTCAGGAAAAATTATAAAAAACAACAGCTGATGGCTGGGGAATCTCATCTGCTGAGCCAGGAGAGGCAGATGAATATTCCCATTTTTCCAGAGCTAAGGAAAGATCAGGGTCTCCACCAGCTGTGTTCTCCAAAGGTCTGGCAGCACCTTCCCAAGAGAGAAGGGATTTGGGGCAGTTCTGGCTTCATTCCTACTTGTGGCCTTGTATCCCACCTTCCTGCAGGCCCTGCAGGATCGGAACAGAAAAGCTGTGGATTCCTCATCCCTGGAATGTTCCAGGCCAGGCTGGAGGGGCTTGGAGCACCCTGGCACAGTGGAAGGTGTCCCATGGCAGGGGTGGGACTGGATGAGCTTTAAGGTCCCTTCCCACCCGTCCCATGATGGTGTGATTTTTCCTCATGACTAAAAGGATTTTCCAGTCCTTATCCCAAATGCTCGGCTGCATTTTGGGGCAGAGCCACGCCCGTGCTCCCACTTCCCTGAAGAACACAGCAGTTCCAGAGAGGAACACGGACACAAGAACAGGAATCAATATTCCAGTGCTGCTCCAGGGTGTCCTGGAAGGGGAGCACGGGGAGCTCTGGGAAGATAAGACTGGGTGCATAAAGCAGTGCCAGATGATTAATGAACCTTTGTCCTGGCGAGGGAGATAAAACCCCTGCAGTCGCTGCCCCCTGCTAACAGCTTTTCCATCACACTGGAAATATTTTTCCTCCTTCCAGAGGTATTTCATTATCTGCCTTTATCCAAGGGCAGATGGAATTGGAAATCTCCCCCAGCCCCGTTCTGCTCTCACACCAGAGCTCCTCCCTTTGCTCTTTGTTCTGTTTTCTCACCTCTGCAGCTCCAGAGCTGGGAGAAACCCACACCAGTTACTGCTGTCCCACTTCTCCTCCTTCCCAAACTTCCAGCAGGGCATTTTATCTCCTGGCTGCCACTGCTGATGGATCCCTGGCTGTCCCCAAGGCTGGAGGGAAAGGTGGATCCACAGCAGAGCTGTCTCATTCCACAGAGTGATTTTCACCTGGAAAGGAGCAGGGGAATGAGGTCCCAGGGCACTTCCAGGGGGTTCAGCTGGGATGGAGTGGGAGAAGACACCGGGATTTGGATGGGCAGAGCTCTGGAGCCTTTGGAGCTTGGAAAATCCCTGGTGCCTGAAAAAGCCTTTTCTCCTCCTCTTCCTCCTCCTCTTCCAGCTGAACTTTCTCCTCTCTTCCTTTCAGTTTTGCCACAGCTGATCCAAGGAAAACCCTCATGACAGGGACAGGCTGGGAATTCTCCAGGGAGGCAGCAGAGATGGAAGGCTGAGAAGTTGGGAGTGGGATGGGTTGGATGCTGGAAATCTCCATTTTCCCATGGAATTCCATTGGAATTCTTGTCACACGATCAGCACAGTCCGTGGCACTGTCCCTGTGAGGTGAAGCTGTTCACACATTAAAAAAAAAAAAAAAAAAAGTATTTTCTCAGTTTGGAACTTCTTCTCCAAACTTTGGGTTGCAGAGCAGGTTGTGTTTTGTAACTTTATCCAAAAACATTCCAGACAAACATGTGGATGCTGCAAATGCCATTCCCCTCAGTTTGGGCAGATTTTACAGAGTCCAATCCCTCCCAGCACAGAAATGTGGAGCTCAGGTTCCCTGGAAGGACTTCAGCTGGGACAATCCACAGGAATATTCTCTGCTGGAATGAGTGGTGTTACTTTTATCCCCATGAAATTCCTGCATTTCAGCGAGTTTACTCCAGATTTATTTCCAGGACAGTGCCTGGAGCAACCTGGGATGGTGGAAGGTGGCCCTGCCCATGGAATGGGATGAGTTTTAAGGTCTTTTCCAGCCCAAACCAGCCTGGAATTCTCCAATTCCACACCGTGTGAGGCACAGCCAGACTGCTAAATAAATATCTTTAAATGTTTGCTGCCTGCTTGGATGAAAGCAATGACAGGGCTAGAAATAAATTCCAAGTGGGAAAAAAAAAAAAAAAAAAGACTATTTTGGGAGAGATTGAAAGGACACAACAAATCCAGGGACAAAGGTGTGGCAGCAAAGGGGGGCACGTACAGGGACTGGGGGAGCTGTGGGGAGAAAAACAGGGATTTGGCAGCTGGAATGGCTCCCACTGCCAGAGGGCAGGGATAGGTGGGATTTTGGGAAGGAATCCTTCCCTGGGAGGGTGAGGAGGCCCTGGAATGGATTTCCCAGAGCAGCTGGAGCTGCCCCTGCATCCCTGGCAGTGCCCAAGGCCAGGTTGGATGGGACTTGGAGCAGCCTGGGATGGAGGGAGGTGTCCCTGCCACGACAGGGGTGGGATGGGATGATCCTTTCCCCCTTCTTTTGGAGAAAACCCCTGGAAAATGGGATAATTCCAGCGAGCACCTGGCTCTGGGGGATTCTCTGAGCAAGGCTGGGAGGAGCAGAGTATTGTAAATGCAGTGAACCCGGTGGGAAGAAATGCTGATGTGTGGCTCCAGTTCAGAAGGATGAATGATTTCTTTATTATAACTGTACTAGAATACATTAATATACTATTTAAAGGAGACACTAAAACTGCAAACCTGCTTTTCTAACTCACAACTTGTGACCCTCTCTGGGAGTCCAGCCACAGGTGGGTTGGATTGGATTGGATTGGATTGGATTGGATTGGATTGGATTGGATTGGATTGGATTGGGTTGGGTTGGATTGGGTTGGATTGGGTTGGATTGAATTGGGTTGGGTTGGATTGGGTTGGGTTGGATTGGATTGGATTGGGTTGGGTTGGGTTGGATTGGGTTGGGTTGGATTGGGTTGGATTGGGTTGGATTGGGTTGGATTGGATTGGATTGGGTTGGGTTGGATTGGGTTGGATTGGGTTGGGTTGGATTGGATTGGGCTGGATGGGATTGGATTGGATTGGATTGGGTTGGATTGGATTGGATTGGGTTGGGTTGGATTGGGTTGGATTGGGTTGGATTGGGTTGGATTGGGTTGGATTGGATTGGATTGGGTTGGGTTGGATTGGGTTGGATTGGATTGGATTGGATTGGATTGGATTGGATTGGGTTGGATTGGATTGGCCACCAGGCTCAAACAATCCTCACCAGAATCCAACCAAGCAATCACCCCAGGTAAACAATTCTCCAAACACATTCCACATGGGGAAAACAAGGAGCAGCAATAGAAATTGTTTTCCTTTCCTCTGTGCTCCTCCATGAAAAAATCCTGAGAGAGAGGAGAATGTGCTTTACCACAGCATCCCTCGAGCTGCTCAGCTCCCCGAGGAACCCATCCATGGAGAGAGCAGCTCCGGGAAGGGCTCTCCCTCGGGACAGGGATCCCCAGGGATGGGAGCTGCCAGTGCCCTTCCCTGGCTGCCCTCCAGGCGCCCAGCGCTGCCAGGTGGGGCCAGCAGCGCCCAGGAGCAGCTGGAGATGATTGGGATGGGAGAGCCCCGCCCGGCCCATTTCCCACCTGGCTGCGGCACTGAAGCCGCCCAGAGATTCTGGTTCCACTCCCAGGGGAGCTTTTGGTGGAGGTGCTGCAGGGAGCCGGCGTTTATTCCTCATTTTTGAGTTTTTAGGGATAGAAAGCGAATTAGGGGAGGATTTTTCCCCTTTCTGAGGGGCTTCAAAGGTCTTGGCGACCGCCTGGATTTTGGGGATGAGGCACCATGGAAATTTTGTCGCCTCTTTTGGAACTCGGGGCATCTTCCAGCGCCGGAGCTCAGCACTGAGGTGTGTGTGTCCCTTGTGTGTCCCCAGCAGGTCAGTGAGGTCTCTGTCCCCTCTGTGTCCCCAAGCCGCCCCTGTTGGAGTTGAACGCATCGGGATTTCCCGGCATGTGCGGGAGGGAGGCTGAGCTGCGCCTTGGGCTCCTGCTCGGAGTTAGGCGAGCCTGGAGCTGTGTGGGACGCAAAGCTCGGAGTTAGGCGAGCCTGGAGCTGTGCGGGACGCAAAGCTCGGAGTTAGGCGAGCCCGGAGCTGTGCGGGACGCAAAGCTCGGAGTTAGGCGAGCCTGGAGCTGTGTGGGACGCAAAGCTCGGAGTTAGGCGAGCCTGGAACTGTGTGGGATGCAAAGCTGGGAGTTAGGCGAGCCTGGAGCTGTGCGGGACGCAGAGCTGGGAGTTAGGCGAGCCTGGAGCTGTGCGGGACGCAGAGCTGGGAGTTAGGCGAGCCTGGAGCTGTGCGGGACGCAAAGCTCGGAGTTAGGCGAGCCTGGAGCTGTGCGGGACGCAGAGCTGGGAGTTAGGCGAGCCTGGAGCTGTGCGGGACGCAGAGCTGGGAGTTAGGCGAGCCTGGAGCTGTGCGGGACGCAGAGCTGGGAGTTAGGCGAGCCTGGAGCTGTGCGGGACGCAGAGCTCGGAGTTAGGCGAGCCTGGAGCTGTGCGGGACGCAGAGCTCGGAGTTAGGCGAGCCTGGAGCTGTGCGGGACGCAGAGCTCGGAGTTAGGCGAGCCTGGAGCTGTGCGGGACGCAGAGCTGGGAGTTAGGCGAGCCTGGAGCTGTGCGGGACGCAGAGCTGGGAGTTAGGCGAGCCTGGAGCTGTGCGGGACGCAGAGCTGGGAGTTAGGCGAGCCTGGAGCTGTGCGGGATGCAGAGCTCGGAGTTAGGCGAGCCTGGAGCTGTGCGGGACGCAGAGCTGGGAGTTAGGCGAGCCTGGAGCTGTGCGGGACGCAGAGCTGGGAGTTAGGCGAGCCTGGAGCTGTGCGGGACGCAGAGCTGGGAGTTAGGCGAGCCTGGAGCTGTGCGGGACGCAGAGCTGGGAGTTAGGCGAGCCTGGAGCTGTGCGGGACGCAGAGCTGGGAGTTAGGCGAGCCTGGAGCTGTGCGGGACGCAAAGCTCGTCCCGCTCCTTCCCCTCTGCTCGGAGCAGGGTTTGGTGCCAGCCCCTCAGCCCTGGGGCTGGGGAGGCTCAGGATATGGAAACCATTCCTGCTTCGCGGGATGTTCCCTGCTCCGCTCTGTTTTCCTCTCCATTTGTCCCAAACCTCATCCCTGGTGCTCCTGTGCTCCGCTGGCACCCCAAGGTACGGCTGTTATTTCTCCTAATCCCCCCCTTTTTTACCATTTTTCGCTGTAATGAATTATTTGGCTTTTGTTGGGCTGGGTTTTGCTGTTTTCCTCTTTTATTCCTCTCCTTGTGCCCCGTGAGTTCCGCCTGAGCAGAAATCCGAATTTTGGGGCGTCTCTGCTATCCCTCTGCTCCCCTTTGGAATGACACAACATTCTGCCGCTAGAAAAATCCTTTTTTTTTTTATTATTGTTGTTGCAATAAACCCCCAAATTCAAACCCTTGCTGCTCTCTGGACACGGCTGCGCTCGGTTGGATGCTTCCCCTGCACGCTGGGATTTTTGGGGGGAGCAGGAGCGGCCCCATCCCAGGCTGTGCCGCCCTGCCCTGCCCTGCTCCAGCTCTCCGCGCTCCTCACATCTGGAAAAGGGGGGGGAACAGAAGGGCTTTGTGCTCCCTCTGGAGCCAAATCCTTGTGAATTGTGCAGGAGAAGCAGCGGCCGGGGCTCAGCCAAAACCTCGGGAAGCCGCCTGCGAGATTTCCACGGATTTATCGCGCTTTGGGGGCGATGCTGGGATGGTTTTCCTCCCTTTTGTTCGAAAGTCGCTTTTGCTTTCCTTCCCCAGCTGAGTGTCCTCCGCTCCCAGCTGGAATCACTTGCGCTCATCAGCGGCCGGCCCCGCCCAGCTAATTAAATAATTAACCCCCCGGGCTGCGCAGGTGCCGCCGCTTTGGGCTAATTAAGGGGAGAACGGCCACGTGCCTTGCCAGGGATCCTCTTCAGGCTGCTCCGGGTCCGGGCTTCCCGCTCCGGAGGGAATTGTCGGAACCGGGAGGAGGGGAGCGGTGTGGAACAGCAGATCCAGGAGTTTCTCTGTCGGGAATTTGGCCTTGGCTGGAGAGCGCGGGATCTGCTCCTCCTGTGATCTGATTAAATCTGGAAACAGGGCTTGAGCTGCAGCTTTCTCCCAAATAAATAAATCCATCCTGCCTGACTGGAAGTGGAATATTGGATACCTGGAGAGCTTTAAAGCTCCTTTACGTGTCCACAGGGTCCGAATATTTCTAGGATTAAAGAGCAGCTGAGCTGGGCTTTTTAAATTTATTTTCAATTTTTTTTTGAGAGCCTCTGATTCAGCTGTGGGCTTGCCCTCACCTGTCAGGTGTTTGAAGAGCTCCATAAACCTGATTTAGAGGTCCTGGAATTTTTGGCTGCACTCTTGAACCTCTGCAGCAAGTGCTTGTATCCCTTTTCCTAGGGAAAAAAGGGAGGGGGTTCCTGGGGGAAAAAAAACCACATCTTTTCTCTCAGGGACTCCTTGCCTGTTCCTCCAGGGGCTGCTGGTGGGAAGAGGGCACCGATTTGGGAATTAGCACTGGAGGAAACTGGGATGGGGTTTCTGTGGGAGCCCTGGAAAGGGGAAGCAGGAGCTGGTGCCTCGATGGTTGTCATCTGCTTTAGGAAGTGGGAATGGTTTTTCTTAACTGGACAATTCTGCCGCTTTGTCCCAAGGCACCCATTTCCTTCCTAAGTGAAAATTAAAAAAAAAAAAAAAAAAAGGGGGGGGCGGGGAATGAAAGTCCCATGTGTGGTGAAGGACTTTGCTGCTGGAGGCAGGGATTTGGGAATGCTGTCCCTGAGGGAGGGGCGATGGCCCTGCCCAGGTGGCACTGCTGGGTTGGGTGAAATGAGTGAAGCGAGGCCAGGATTTCACCCCATCCTCGGCTGGCAGGGTGCAGTGCCAGCCCTGGGAGCTGAGAGGTGAATTCACTGCCACGTGGAATCTCAGGGAGGGAAGAGGAGGATGGAGAGCTGGGGAGGGGCAGGACCTGGCTCATCCTGCTGCATCCCAGCCCTGGCTCATCCTGCTGCATCCCAGGCCTGGCTCATCCTGCTGCATCCCAGGCCTGGCTCATCCTGCTGCATCCCAGGCCTGGCTCATCCTGCTGCATCCCAGGCCTGGCTCATCCTGCTGCATCCCAGCCCTGGCTCATCCTGCTGCATCCCAGCCCTGGCTCATCCTGCTGCATCCCAGCCCTGGCAGCTTCTCCAAACGCCTGCTGAGCTCCACTGCTCCCTGCTGAGACCACATTTCCCCTGGGATGTGCAGGAAGAGTCCCCAGAAGCCCAGGGTGGCAGCAGGGGCAGCGTGGGCGCTGCCAGGGGTGCAGGAGCAGCACATCTGCAGCACAGCTGGCTCAGCATCCTGGGCTCAGCTGGAGCAAACGTGGAAGTAAATGGATTTTATTTAGGATCAAGTTGCAGCACAGCCCTGATAAATGAGCATCCCATTTTCCCCGAATGGAGGAAGCCAATCCTGGAGGTATCAGTCCATCTTTTAATGGCCTTGCTCTGAGAAACACAAGGATTCTGTTGAAATGGGGTTTTAATGGTTCCTCCTTTTTTCCTGCTTCTCCCTTCAAAGCCTTTTGAGCTGGGAAGGAGGCAGGGGATGGTTGGAATGCTGGTTCTTTGTGGGCAGCCCAGTTAAAATCTAATTATCCTGGTTATCAGTCAGTAAAAGGCTCTCCCAGAGAAAAGAGGGTTTTATCTCTATTTGTTTGACAGCAAACCTGAAATGCATCACTTGATACTGTAACTGAGCTCTGTTCACCCATTTCTGCCATTCAACAAAAAAAAGGGAAGTTTGATGCTCCCTTTAATGCCAAGAACTACAAAAAAGGTCAATTTAAGTTTTACTGGCTCGTTAATTTAAGCTGCTCACTCAAAGTGCATCTTTCCCATGCAACAGCCCGGCCTAAAAATGTGCTTTATTTGGGTTTGGAGATAAATGGCTCATCCAGGGAGACTGCAGGCTCTGGAGGAGATCCTGCATCAGGGAGATGGGGAATAAACCCAGCAAAGTGGGCATGGAATGAGGCAAATGGGAAAAGTTTGCTAAATCCAGGGTGGGAATGTGGATGCAGCCACTTGATGCCTGGTTTTGGTGGGCTGAGGGGGGAGGTTCCCCTTCAGGATTTGTTTTCTTGCTCACATGAGGTGAAACTTGCCCTCAGTCAGGCTCTGCTCCCAGGAAACAAGGGACAGGCCGAGGGGAACCTGCCCCAGGTTGTGCCAGGGGAGGTTTGGGTTGGATTTTTGGGATAAATTCTTGCCCAGGAGGGTCGGCCAGGCTGGCACAGCTGCCCAGGGCAGTGGTGGAGTTCCCATTCCTGGAGGGATTTAAGAGCCACGCTTTTGAAATAGCAGAATTTACCAATTTACACTCCCAGCTGCCATAAAATGTCTAAAATCAGGGAATATTGCCCTTCTCTTCCCTCCCCATCCCCATTTTCCTTCCCCTGCCCCAGGTCCCACAGCTGCTGTGGCATGGGCAGGACCTCCAAACCTGCATCTTCCCAAATCCACCCCAAAACCTCTGGCCCTGGGAGAGGGAGGAGAGTGGGAAGCTCTGATGGAATGGAGCTGCATCCCAGTTTTGCCAGGTGAAGCTGCAGGAAGAGAGGACAGGGTTCTCCTGGAATTCTTTTGTCTTTATGGGGGCTAAAATTCAGGAATTGCCTTTAGAACCAGAGGGTTTTATATCCCTGTGGAAAACTGGTAACTCATCCCTGGGGCTGGAGGGCTCCAGACCCTTCCTGCCTCTGCAATCCTCCTGCTGGGAGCTCCACCTGTGCCTTGGAATGGGAGTGCTGGTGGAGGGAAAGTTAAAAATGCCCAGAAAACAAAATCTGGGCTTTGCACAGCCCCGGAGTGGTTGAGTTTCACACAGGAATGAAAACAAGACCTTGGAGGCTGTGGGTTTGTTCCTTTGGTGTTGGAGTTTGGTGTTTTTTTTTTTTTTTTTTCCCTTTTTGGAATGGAATGGAGTCAAAACATGAGGTTTTTTGGATAGGAAAAGCTCCCCCTCCCACCACTCTGCCTCCCTCCATCCCTCTGGAGGCAGCTGAGGGATCATGATGGACCTGGGATTCTGTTCCACCAAATATTGTCAGAATTAATCCCAGTCCCTGCGGATTGTTTGGGCAGAAAACATCAAGTTCCTTCCATGCAGCCAAGAGGAACCATGTCCTGAGCCCTAATCCCAAAAATGCTGGGATGAAAAGCTTCGCTCCCAGCCAGCCAAGATGGTCCTGCTTAAATCGAGTGCCACAGAAAACTTCCCGTGCCTGATTCCCTGCTTGGAATAGGGATGGTGGAAGCACAGCTGGTGGCTCCTGGCTCTGCAGGACCTGGAGGGGCTGGAATGTCCCCACGTGCCAGGAGAGGACCCCCGGGGTGCCGGGAGAGCCCTGGGGAGGTGCTGAGGATAATCCTGTGTTCTGCCTTCCCTCTGCATGAGGGCACAGCCTTCTTTTCCCAAGGGGCTCGAAGCCTTTTCCAACTCCTGGCTCGTGGAGGCTTTGGGAAAGGATGGAGCTGCGGGAGGGGGTGGCTGCCAGCTGCTCTCTGACAACACTGCCGTGATCCCGAATCCCTTGGGAAGCGCCCCCGGCTCATCCCGGCGTTCCCGCGGGATCGCACTGACCCAGATTCTGCCGGAGTGGCTGAGGTGGAGCCTCCACCGAGTGCCACTAAATGTGGCTTTGATCTGTTCCCAGAGTGCATCCAGAGCGAGCGGAATGTGCAGGGAGCTTTGATTTCCCTTGGAAAGCCATCGTGGCCAGACCTGCTGCCGCATGGTTGGCTTGTTTTTTTTTTGTGATCTCACTCCCTGATCCTCTTTTTGGAGGAGTTCAGGAGGAGCTTTTCATCCAGCTGGGAATGGCTGGGAGAAGCCATGAATTTATCAGACACCTGGGAGGCTCTGGAGGCAGGAGCTGGAGCCAGTATTTGCTGGGATGAGCAGCTTTTCCTCTTTGAAGTTCCCACGGGTTCGAGGCAGACGTTTCTTACCCAGGTTGTTTTCGGAGGGGGATGTAATGCCACGGGAAAAGGCGTTCCCGTGGAATTCCTGGGGTAACTCTGGACAGGCTGGGAAGAGCAGGATGTCTGCAAGAGGTCCCTGTGTGAGTCTGCAGCTCGCTGGGAAGGAGCTGAGGGCTGGTGCTGCTCACAGCTGGAATTCCTGCACTCAGGAGCCTCCAGTGCTTCCAGAGCCCTGGGGGGGTTTGGCTTCCTGGAGGTGCCACCTCCCCATCCTGGAACTGGGGTGAACAATCGGGTGTGGGAATTATTGTGGGCTCCAGCAGGGGATCCCCAATGGCTCAGTCATGGAATGGCTTGGGTGGGAAGGGATCCCTGAGGGTCCTCAAGTCCAGCTCCTGCCATGAGGATTCCCAACATTCCACTACCCCAGGATGCTCCAAGCCCTGTCCAGCCTGGCCTTGGACACTTCAGGGATCCAGGGGCAGCCCCAGCTGCTCTGGGCACCCTGTGCCAGGGGTTCCTCACCCTCACAGCCAGGAATTCCTTCCCAAAATCCCATCCAGCCCTGCCCTCTGGCAGTGGGAGCCATTCCCTGTGTCCTGTCCCTCCATGCCTTGTCCCCAGTCCCTCTCCAGCTCTCCTGGAGCCCATTTAGGTCCTGCAAGGGGCTCTGGGCTCTCCCTGGGTCAGCTGAACACCCCCAGCCCTCCCAGCCTGGCTCCAACCCTCAGAGCATCTCCTTGGCCTCCTCTGGACTCGCTCCAGCAGCTCCATGTCCTGATGTTGGAGTTCCCAGAGCTGGAGCTGCTGTGGGGTCTCACCTGAGCAGGGCAGAAGGGAAGAATCCCCTCCTTCCCCTGCTGACTGCAGGAGGATTCCCTGTGCTCACCTCCTGGGTGCCACCCCCCGCTTCCCAGAAGGGTTTTCCTCCCTGTCTGTGCCTTGGGCAAGGTTCAAACCAAGGGAAATGGGGTTGGAATCCCAGCTGTGCTCGGGATCAGCCCAGTCCAGGTGTTCTGGTGACATCTGCACACCTGGGCACTGCTGGGCCAGGCTTGGCCGAGTTCCCTCTGCAGCTCCGGGAGAAGATTCCCTGCTGTTGGTGTGCTGGCCCTGCCGTGGAGCAGGAATTGTTTCACGGAGCAGGAATATTTACACTCCAATCCTCCTCCTTTTGGGCAGAGGACAGTGCAGGCCCGTTCCTCCAGCCTTGCTTTCATTAGTGCAGGGCTGCAGCTCATCAAGCCCCATAAATATTTATATCCTGAGCATTCCTTGGAGCATTCCAAACCCCGGCCCTGATTTCACGGGATGCTTGATGTCGTTTCTCGTGCAGCAGCTTTGCCATGGATGCTCTGACAGGGAATTCCCTGGTGGGCAGCAGGGCCAGGGGGGCACGTTCCCCTCTGGATGTGTTTGTCAGCCTGTGGGAGCTGCCCTTCCCTCAGTGTTCCCTGAGTGGGTGTGGAGCGAAGGTCGGCTGGGGATTCCCCCATGGATGCTCTGAGTCCAAAGGATTTGCGGCTCTGCCAGCCCTGAGCGCTCAGAAATCAGGAGCTGTTTCCAAAAAAATCATGGATTCGTAATAAATGAAGGAATGGAGGGGGGTTTTTGGCTCGTTTCCCAAGAGCTGTGGTTCTGGGTGAGATCATGGAATGGGCTGGGTGGGAAGGGACCTTAAAACTCCTCCAGTCCCACCCCTGCCGTGGCAGGGACACCTTCCACCATCCCAGGCTGCTCCCAGCCCCGTCCAGCCTGGCCTGGAACACTTCCAGGGATGTGTCCCCTCACTCCAGGGGCAGGAAACGCCAGGTTGGCTCTAATGGATGAGGATTTATTGGGATTTTAGTGGCATTTTGGATTTTGGACCTTGTTCTTGCTGCTCTAATGAACCTGGTTGGTTGTTAAGCCATCAGTGCCAACGGAGATCACTGGGAATGACAAGAATGGAATTACAGAATCATTTAGGTTGGGAAACACCTTTAGGATCATTGAGGCCAAGAACATCCTGAAGCTTTAGGTGTTTAACTGTTTATTTAATTTTTTTAACTGTGAAAATTAAAATAAAATGGTCTTTCCTGAAGATTTTCCCAGAGTTCTGTGGAGTAAATGGGATGTGTGGCCATTCCTAATATTTATACTCCCAAAAAATTCCCTGATTTGGTGCCTGAAGGAATCAGCTGCTGAGAGAACCTGTCCGTGTAACTTCCATATGAAAGGATTCCTTTGGGACTGTTCCAGATTTTTCTTACAATTTATTTGTTAGAACGAACTATTTTTGGAGAATAAAAGGGGGCAGAATCATTAATAATTATTAACAATCATTAACTATTATTAATAATTCAAAATTATTATCAGAAGTTCCTGATGTAAAGAAAAATACAACCCCAAAGTCTCTACTACTTAATCAATAAATCTAAGTGTTGACAGCTTTAATGAATTAATTATCTTTATTTTGTTCAATTAGAAAAAAGCCTTTATTTTAAATTTCAACAGAATATTAATTTTCCTTCTCTCTTTTTCCAGGCAGGATTATTGACTCCACACTGTGGGAATTCTCCTTCTGCACCAGGTACTGCATTTCTTTCATTGCATTTCTGTGCTGTTTTCCCACTGAATGCCACTTCCAGAGGTTCTAATGCTGGAATATTTGTGCTGTGCTTGCATTTGAATTTTACTTCTGGTAAAACTTCCATATTTTGCTCCCTGGCATCTCAGATTTTAATTGCAGGAAGAGGTGATGGAACCTTGGAAACAGGGATATTGTGCAGAGTGAATTGAGATTCTGGAAGGCCTTGGAAAACCCAAGGTCTTTATTCCCTGTTGCTCCTGGATAATGTGGTGAGGGCCCTTGAAAACAGAGATATTGTTGTGCAGGGTGAATCAAGGTTCGTGGAGGCCTTGGAAAACCTGGGAATTTTATTCCCGTTGTTCCCAAAGCTCACGGTGAGGGTCCTTGGAAACAGGGATATTGTACAGAGTGAATGGAGGGGTTCATGCAGGCATTGGAAAATCCAGGATCTTTACTCCAGCTGTTCCCAAAGCTCACGGTGAGGGCACTTGGAAACAGGGATTTTGTTGTGCAGAGGGACTCGAGGTTCATGGAGGCCTTGGAAAAACCTGGGATCTGTCCTGGAGCACGGCGTGAGGCCGGATGAGCACCTGGGCGTCGCCGCCGCCGCTGCTCCGCTTGTGCTCTCCCCGTGCCTGTGTAACTCAATCCTCTTCCCAGCTGCTCCCGATCCCAGATGGAGCCTGTCAGGAGGAGCAGCCCCACGTGTGACCCGAGCCATCCCCGTGGCTGGAGTGTCTGAAATCCTTCCATGCTCCTGCCAGCCCGAGCCCCCCGCCCGTTTCATCACCCGGCGGTTCCGGCGTGTGCCGGCACCGCAGCGCCCGAGGCGAGCTGGGAAGGGCTCGATCAATTTCTGGGATGGTTTTCAGATGGGGTTTTATTGGTTCATGAATTGTTACCTCTGTTTCCCCTGCAGAAGTAGAGAGGGAATCGAGGCCAACTCTCCCTCTTTCCCAACACGGGGAAGCCGATCCCGTGCATCGGCCCCGCTCCCGTCACGTGCTCGTCCTCCGCGGATGTTTTCCAATCCCAGACCCAGTGCTGGTGTTTTTTGCTCCTTTGTTTATTCCCCAGCCGCTCGGGACGAGCGCCGAATCCCGCTGGCCAGGAACATTTGTGGGAAATCGCGTCACGTTGCACGCTTGCGCGAGGCCAAATCCACCAGAGAGCCCCCGGCGAGCGCTCGCGCGGCCACGGAGCAGATTCTGTTCCCATTACTCACCAGAGAGGCTCGCTGGGTGTTTATAGCTGTTGGGTGGGCAAGAAAGTTGGGGAGAGTCGGGATTTGTCGGAGCCTTTGATGGTTGAGGCTGGGTGGGAACGAAAGCAGCTGGCCTGGGTTGAGTGATGGGGTGGCACTGGTAGCCCTGAGTCGCGGTAACTCATTTCTGTCGGTGGTGACTCGGATTTGCCTGCTCAGCGTGCTCCTCAGAGCTGCTGGAAGGCTCCGAGTCAGTTCCATGGATTGTTATGACTCGGCCTAAGAGCCGGATTTGCCCGATAAAGGAGCCGAGGGTTCTTTGTTAGGGAAACGTGAGGGCTTTATTTAGCAATTCCCGCTTAGTGCCTGTGCGCCCGAGGAGCTGCTCCCGAGTGATGGCTGCTCCCAAATTCTCTGCTCCCAGTGCCCTGCACTAATGGATAATTTTGCGTTTTCCTGCTTCTCTCCTTGGAAAACACTGGGAAGAGCAGCTGCGGCTTCAGTGCTCGGATTGGACTTCACAGCCATCCCTTGATGGCTCTGTTTTCCTGCAGGGGAGGAGAAAGCCCCAATAAACTGTTCCAGTTGTGGTTCTGGAGACAAATGTGGGCTCTGGTGGACACTTCTTAAATGGGAGGTCAAGCAGAAGTTGCCTCATCCTTGAAGGATTTGCTTGACAAAGGTAGCTGGAATAAAGCCAGATGTTTTTCCAGAGGGCTGGCCGTGCATCTGAGGAGAACAATTAGCGTTTTACGGGCTGAAGCCACGCCAAAGGGATCCAAAACTGGCTGAGACATCTGAAATAAAAATATTCCTCATCAGGGAGGTTGGTGCTTGGGCTCATTGAGCTTGGCCCGCTCTTGTTCCATCCCCTCATCGGCGACCCCGAGTCCTGATAAAATCCCTGCTGCTGGAGCTCGGCACGGCTCAGCCTTGGCTGGGAAGAAATGAAACGGGCTTGGATGCAGCTGGGCTTGAGGCAGGCGGGTGCTCCGGGTGGCACTGCCAAGGGAATAAATAAAGCCTTTGGGAAGGGCAGGATGAGCTTCAAAGGTCAGTGAGGTGCTGGGATGGGTGTGAAGGGAAGCCTCGTGTCCTGCACCAGCCCATGGAGGGATTGGTCCTATTTTTCTTTTCCAAAGGATGTCAAAAAGTAGAAGTTAGTATTTAAAAAAAAAAAAAAAAAAAAAGGGCTAAAAAAAAAAAAAAAGAGAGAGAGAGATTGAAAAGCTCTTAATCTACTGCATTTCTGAAGAAAAAACTGAAATAAATGGAGTGACTTGTTATTTATGCACTGGGATGGTTTTGAAAGAGAAAACTTTGGAAACAAGAGGATAAGATAGAGTGAGAATCCGAGCTGGAAGCTAAACCCCAGCGCTCTCTGCCTTGGCTGCAGCCCAGCGTTTGTGATGGAAGTGCCACAGAGGATTTGCTGTCCCCTGCTGCTCCTCAAACCAGCCCTGCACGGGAGGCTGCTCAGCCAGGACCCTCATTTTAGGATTTTATGTAGTTTCGGGGTTTTATGGAGTTGGGTGAGTGGGGAAATGGGATTGTTGGGGTGGTGCAGGAGGTCAGCACAGATGAGTTCATGGTCCCTTCAGGACTCACAGCTTTGTGAAGAAATGCACTGGAAAATCCTCTTGTACTGCAGAGGGAGGGGTTGTTGTTCCTGGAGATTTACAGGAGATTGAGACTTGGAGCCACAGGATGGTCCTTGTTGGCTCCGTGTCCCACCAGGTGCTGGCTCCTGTGTCCCTGGTGTGGTCCTCAAGGGAGTGAAGTTCTTGGAGCTGATGATGCTCGTTACTCTTAACGAGTTTCCTCTCATCAGGCATCACAAAATAATATTCAGAGGACAGACTGGTCAAGGAAAGCAGTTGGTTGTTGGATGTTTTTAGGTGTCTGTATATTACGAATTTTTGGAGTTGAGGGCAGTTTGGTGCCTTGCTCTGGGAACTCTGAAATGAGCAATAGATTTTAGGGAAAAGGAAACTCCGTGTCTCGTTTTCCTTCTTTTCCTTTCAACCTGATTTATCTCCAGACATCTCCATAGGTGCCATTCCATTTGTCACGTTCAGAGTCCATCAGGACAGACATCTGAGACAGAGGGTGGTGATAAATCCCCCCCATTAATTCACTTCCTGAGATAAATCATTTGGGGAAAACAAATATTTGACTTTGTGTAGCAAAACCAGGGGGAATAAATACTTCCAGGTCAGCTGTGTGACTGGTTCAGTTCTGTTCTCATCCTGTGCTGGTGCTGGGGGATGGATCCCAGTGATCCTGTGCTCCCTGAAATCCCATTTTTCCTCCAGGCTGCGCCATGCCTGTCCTGCCTTTCAATCCAATTCCATTTTGCTGCTTTAATCATAAACCTGAGCGAGTTTAATGAGCTGTGTTGTGCTGAATTGCTTCCAGACTGGAGGTGAGGTGCCTCCAAGGGTAGGTAAAAATGTTCTCCGTGTGATCCTGTAGGGATGGGACTGAAGGATGCTGAGGAGTTGTTGCCTCTCCTGTGTGTGGAGTGACTCCAGATGAGGAGTTTGGGGGTGTTCCACCTGGTTTTGTTGTTGTTTGAGCTGGGAAAGAAACACCTCTGGACGTCCCCTGGAATGTAAATGATGTCCATCAGGGATTGGGCTCGTTGGGATTCATCTGCTCTGGCCTTTCTTAGCCACGGGAGGAGCAGAGCAGAGAAAAATCAGGTTCAGAGCCCTTAGAGCTGAGCAGACGTTCCAAGATCCCTGTGAAGCACAGCTGAGGGTGGGACTGGGAGAATGAACATCCCCCAGTGGGATGGGGACGAGCTCCTGAGTCCTGTGAGGAGCTCAGGAAGTTCTCAGGCTGCCCGAGGACAAAGGATTGGTGTCCCAGGGGTGGCCTTGGGGACACAGCTCTGCCAGCCTGGCAGCATCTCCAGGTCGTGGAAGCTGGGACAAGCCTCCCCAGGACCATCAGCTCAGAACTTGCAGGAGGGATTTAATCACAAGATTTATCTGGCTGTGAAGCCTCTTTGGGACAAAGCAGTTCCTGGGGATGTTGTGGAAAAGCAAAACTGGCAGAAGGGTTCCTGGAGTCGTTCTGTGAAACAAAAAATGGCAAAGTCATTCCTGGGGGTGCCCTGAAAAAACCAAGAAGTGGCTGAGTGGTTCTTGAGGATGTTCTGGAAAACCAAAATGGGGCTGAGTGGTTCCTGGGTTTGCCCTGAGCTGGCTGTGGCCACAGGGATGGCAGAGGGTGGTGGCCACGGGGGTGGCAGTGCCAGGCTGCCACAGTGGGCTGGTGATGCCTAATTCCAAATAACATCCAGCCCAGAAAGAGGAAAAAGCTCCCCAAAAAGCAGCCAGGATGACTGGACTGATCAATTTTTTTGGCCGCTTAGCTCCAAGATTTGAAAAGCTTTCACGGGAATGGGAGGGAAATCAGCTGCTCTGGGGGGGCAGGAAATCCAATCTGGAGGCCCAGCTCCCTGTGCCTCAGTGGGAACATCGCTGTCCTCGGAGGAGCCGTGCAGACGTTTCTTTTTATCCCAAACAGAGCAATTTCCTGCCTTCCTCCTGTTCCCGTCTGCCTGTGCTGCCCCAGGAACCCTGCAGCAGCAGGAATGTGGCATCTGTCAACACGTGCTGCAGGAGAAACACAGGAGCTGAGAGTGGGGCTGGGCAGGAGGGGCTGAGTGGGTCTGAAATCATTTCATCATTTACGTGCCGCTCCCTGAGCAGGGAGGATGTGGGGGACACCAGGAGTTTGGGCTCAGAGGGCAGAGGAGGTGGCACAAATGCAGGTGACAAGTGTGGCAGCCCGTGGTGGCACAAAGTGGATCTGGAATTACTGCAAGGAGCAGATTTCAGCAGGGCTTAGTCTGGGGCAGCTTCAGCTCTGTGGGACTTGGGAGCTCTCTGACACCTGTTTGTTAATTTGCTTTTTTGGCCAAAACCCTTCTCCTGTCCCATCTGTTCCTGAAGTGTTGGCACCTCTTGGAATCACAGATTGGAGGCCCTGGAGTGTCACTTGAACTTCCAGCTGGTTACTTTCCAGTGGATTTAATCCAATTTTTTTTTGGGTTTGTTTGTTTAAACATTAAATACTGGGCTGAATCTGAACAAATTCTCCCTCCTGGGTTGGATGTGGGGATCTCCTGAAGGCTTTTGTGCCACGTGGAATCTCCATCACACCTGATTTATCCAATGCAGGTGCCACCAGCAAAAAAAAAACCCTTGTCCTGAATGGAGTCCTCTCTTGTAATGCTGAGTTTATTGATCAGTTTGTTTAAACCTTAAATACTGGGCTAAATTTGAATAACTTTCCCCTCCTGGACTGGACCTGGGAGTCTCCTGAAGGTTTTTAGAACCTGTGGAATCTCCATCACACCTGATTTATCCAATGCAGGTGGCACCAGCAAAAAAAAAACTTGTCCTGAATGGAGTCCTCTCTTGTAAAGCTGAGTTTGTTTGTTTAAACCTTAAATATTGGGCTAAATTTGAATAACTTTCCCCTCCTGGACTGGACCTGGGAGTCTCCTGAATGTTGTTAGACCCTGTGGAATCTCCATCACATCTGATTGATGCTCCCAGCAAAAAAACAAAACAAAACAAAAACAAAACAAAAAAAAAAAAAAAAAAAAAAACCACAAAAAAAAAAAAAAAAAAAAAAAAAAAAAAAAAAAAAAAAAACCCAACCCAACCAAACCAAAACCTTGCCTGTCTCGAAACGCCTGAAAAATGAGACCTTTGGTAACTGGGGACAAGAAAAGTGCCTTGAAATGAAGAAATCCTCATTCCCTGTGATGCTGGGCAGGGAAGGAGCTGAGGACGCCGATTGCACTCGCTTCTGGCTCCACGTGGGATCGTGCAGAGCAGGCTGGGCTGAGCCCAGGGGTTCCCTGCAGGAGCACGGGGTGCTTTGAGCTGAGCCTACAGAGCACAGTGCCCTCTCGTGTGCTGACAGGGCTGGAGGCTGCAGTCCCTCCCCAGCCTCACGGATTTTGGAGCGTGGATACGGAGCTCAGCCTGGCCTGCGTGCACAGGTTGATGTTTGTATTTTTTCCCCTCTCTGTGGCACGACGGCTCGGAAGGTTTTTGTGACTGAGATTTTTAAATTATGTAAATGAACGAGCTTTTCTTTTTTAATGTACTTTTTAGTTCAATGCACTGGATTTTTTTATTCTAATAGGGGAAAAGATAACAGTTCTATTTTATTTTATTTTGATGTTGAAGCTGGCAGAGGTTGCTCTGTCTTGGCAGCAGCTGAGCTCAGGTTTAAGGTGTAGATCCCAATTTCAGAATGATCCCAAAGGAGAAAGCCCAACATTAATATTTGCATTTCTGGGTGGTTTTGGTTTGGTTTTTCCCATCATTGTTTGTCTCTGCAGTGGGACTGTTTGAAGTGCTCGGTGAGGTTCAAATCCTTGTTTTTGCCAGAGATTTTGCAGATTCCAAACCTGTGTCTTCTCTCCTGTGCAGCTCTTTGGGCACAGCCTCCCAGTCCAGCCCAGTTGCTCCATCATTTCACTGCCTGGGGATAATAAATCACATTCCTGATCTCCTGGAATCACTGAGCTCCAAGATCACCCGTTCCAACCCTGCAGCCTGTGGCAGTGCTGGTCCTTGTGGTGCTCTCTCTCCATTTATCCTCACGTTCTTGGCTACTCCTTGCATGATCTAAGTTTGGGATTTATCTGGGTGAAGTTATCCAGCCTGGAGCTTTATCTGTTTTTATTTTATATCTGGGTAAATATGGAGAAATCAGCTTAATTCCAGCCCCATATGTGAAATAAAAATGCTGCAGTGCTTTTAGGCTGGTCCTATGATAAACGGACCTACAAATTCATATTCTTTGGGATTGTAGCAGAACCTGTGCTGGGAATTAACCTGATTTCGGGGTGTGTTTTCTGAGCAGATATAAAAAGAATTGCCCTGGTAAAACTTAGACTTTTGATGAGCCTCCTGCTGCTTCAGGAGAGTGATTTTTGCCTGCTTTTCCCTGTGATGTGGGATGGATGGAGTCTGTCCCGAGGTGGAGGAATGAGTGTTAAATAAACAGCCCTGCTCGCCCTGGGTGTGTTTGCCTGATTTTTAGGAAGGGGGATGTGTTTGGATGCAGGATTTCTGTCTTGCACTCGGGTTCCCTTTGCGCTCGCTCCAAGGGCTGAGATCCCGTGTTTGGATCCAGCCAAGGGAAGTCAGGAGGGGACTGGAATTGCATAAACCAGAGATGGCATCCACGTGGATGAGCTTGGAGCCAGGGCCTGTCCGATATCTTTAGGATCTTGCTGTCAGGAGTTGGCCTAGATGACCTTTAATGTCCCTTCCAACCCAAATTATCCCAAATTTCTGTGGGATCTGGGTGGCCATTGGTGGCGTTTCTCTGTGGTCGGTCCTGTTTTGCTTCCAGCACTATTCCTGAGCAGTTCCTGGCTGTGAGGATGGAGATTCCAGAGTGAACCTCATGGAGGCTCCTCTGCTCACAGCCCTGGCGTGGTGGGGGAAACAGCCAAACCTTTTTTGGTTTTTTTGGCCGAGATTAGTGGGACAATGGGAATTCCCATTCCAAGGGCTGGGTCCCTCTGACCCAAACCAACCTGTGGAAGCTCTGGCCCTGCAGAGGAGCTGAATCCAAACCAGCTCTGGGGAATCTGCAGGGTTTTCCCAGAGAGTGGCTGTGAGTGGGGTTGGAACCCCAGCTGGCTTGGGGAATCTGGGTCAGAAGGGGCAAATGGGCCAGGAAAAATCCCCTGGGAATGCTGGTGCTGCGCCCCCAAGATGATGCTAAGAGAACAAGAGGCTGCTCAGGCAGAGGGTTGGATTTAACCTGGGAGGGAATTTTCCTTCTGTTCCTGCTCAAGTCAGGGAAGATGACTTGCTGTGCACATTTTTCAGTTCGAGTCAAGTAGCTTCCCATTTTTCTCTTGGAAGGCAGGCAGGAAGATCCTGGGCATTGGCAAACCTGGGTGGGAAGGGCTGGTGCTGCACCCCTGCTTCTCTTGTTAGCTGATTACAAAAGTCTCTGCTCTGAGCTTGGTGCTGACTCCAGAGTGGAAAGGCAGCACTAATCCCACTGTCCCGACCAAGGGAGCTGCCAAAGTTTGGGATGTTCTGTTCAGGGAAGCCCAGCTGATGCCACAGGGTGCAGGGCTGGGCTGGGCTGGTCCAGCAGCTGCTGAGGCCTCAGAGCTCTGAATTTCTCGTCTGAATTTCTTGTGACACCAGAATTATCTCCCTGACATTGTGCCTGCATGCACGCAAAGGCTGCACCAGCAATTCCATGTTCTTATAATCCCCCTGCTCGGATAAAAATCAGATGGGAACAAATGTGCAGCACACGAGGACTAAAGACTTTTATTACAGTATCTTTTTAATTATCAAGGTGGGGAATCACGTTTTACAAAGTCCAGTAAATTGAATTTTATTATGGTTTGTGTGAGGACTTATTTAATAGCAGACTACACGAGACGCTGACACAATTCCTCTTTCTTTCTGGAGGTTTATTTGTTGCTTGTTGAACTCTGGGAAAACGAGCTGGGACTGGAAGCAGAGGGTTGCAGATCTAATCCAAGGGATGGTTCATGTTCATGGTTTAGATTAGCTCAGTTTAATTCCAGATTGTGTGCACTTGGAGCAGCTGGGAAAGCCAGAGCAGGCAGTTGGGCTTTATTAGGAAAGAGCTCCTGCTCTTTTCAATCGGTGCTTTGGGAAGTCTCAAATCCGGAATTATGGCTGTTTGCTTTGGAAGGAGCTCCAGTTCTGCTCTCTGCTCCTTGGTGTTGGAATCTGGGGCTTCTGTGGAGCCTCCTGCCCGGGGCAGCTGTGGAGAGGGGATGGATTTGGTTTCCTAAGCTGGGAACTGCTGGGTTATCCATGGAATCATGGAAAGGTTTGGGTTGGAAGGGACCTTGAAGCTCATCCAGTTCCACCTTCTGCTCTCCAAGCCCTGCCCAGCCTGGCCTGGGACACTGCCAGGGATGGGGCAGCCTCAGCTTCTCTGGGAATTCCATCCCGGCTTCTCCCCACCCTCCCAGGGAAGTTTTCCTTCCCAGTATCCCAGCTCCCCCTGCTCTGGTGAAACCCCAGCGTCCTGTGGGTTTGTGCTCTGTTGGGAATTTTTTTTCATTGACGCCGAGGTCTGTTCACCGTGCATTCAGCTCTGGGTGGTGAGAAGTTCCCCCTCTTGGATTTCAGATTTCTTATTTGGATTTCTTTGGTTGCCTTCCCTGTTTGTGACACTTCACAGTCTCCGGGAGGGTCAGTCCATACAAAAACCCCTTTCAGTTCTGGACGCTGCTGCAAACAAAAGCCATGAGCAGTATTTTGGGTATCAGGTTCTGTGTGCTGAGGAAACGCCAGCTTGAGGGAATTGCACGTGGATCCCCTTTCCCAAATTTGTGTTTGGAAACGCAACAGACAAAACTGATCCCTGAGCTAAGTAAATGGGTTTGCAACTTGCACATTGAGGTTCCAGCATGATCAGCTTTATATTCCCATTTGAACTCCTAAGAAAGCTTTTGGAAATGAAAATCCATCCTATAAACCCACGGAAGACCTTTCTGGCCCCATGGCTACAGCGAGCACAGACATTTAAGAGATGATTTTCATATGCATGGAGTCATCTTAGAATTCTGGAAGGGAACAGTTTGTCTGGGATTCATAATAAATTATTCATCCTTTTATTACCATAATAATCGCTTTTTATGGTTACCCAAGTGAATGTTATTATGAAAGCACAGAAAAATCTATTAATTATTTTCCAGGTTTTTGTAGTATTTCGTTTTTTTTCTCTATTTTTTCCCATTCTGGGAGTTTTTTTGATGTTATCAGAAAGCAAAGTTGTTTTTTTTTTTTCCAGAGATAAAAGTCTCTCTGCACACTTCTTTTGTGTATGAGAGCTGGAAGAACACGAGATCAACTTATCCAGAGAAAATGCCAGTCTGGAGGCTTCTTCCCTGCTTTTTGGACCCTGTGAATCCTGGGGTGTTGCCTTTAACCTTGTGTAGGTCCATAATTTACTTATAAAAAAAAATCACAAACATGGGGTGGGGTCTTAAAAATAAGAAATGCTGCCTTGTGCCAGGAACAACTGGAAACAGGCTGGAATGGAGGATTTCCCCCCTTTAATAGGAGGGGGGTTTAGTGCTGATTAATAGGAGCCTCCAGGGCCTAAATTTGTCCAAAATTTAACAGGGATTTGCGATAAATTTATAAATTCTTGTCCACAACCTGGTTGTTGGAGGGCTGGACGTTTGTTGGTTGGTTTTTCCCCCAAATAAATGATTCCTGTGTGGATCAGCAGCTCCCAATGACATTTATTTCCATGGTTTTGTCCAGCCTGGTCTATGGAAGCTCAGCCTCAGCAGGGGTTGGAATGAGGGGAGGTTTAAGGTCCTTTCCAACCCAAAGCACCCCAGGATCTTCTGGAAGTTTCCCTGAGAGCATGGACTGGGTTGTTGCTGTGGGGTTTGTAAAAATTCTGGCTTTGGAGGGAAAAGCTTCGTGGAATGTCGTTGATCCAGGATATTTGGTGGTGTTAGAGGCTGAGGGAGTGTGAAAAGGACAGATAAACCTTGATTTTTGTCTCTCTTTTGATGGGCTGAGTCTCACGTAATGCAAAGTTCAAGGTTGCCTGTGATGCTCTTTGGGTCTGTAAGTGATGTTCAGCACTGAACACTAGGGAATCTTGGAATAATCAAGGGATAAGCTTGGAATTCTTCAGTGAGATCAGCTCTGTTGGTCAGTGTGTGGTTCTGAAAACGCCGAGGTCGTGGTTCAGCGCCTGGATGGGCCTCGCTTAAGAGCTGGACTTGATCCCTTCCCACTCAGAATATCCTGTGACCTGGAAATAAAGTGGGAATGAATAACAGCTTCCAAAGTGCTTTAAGAAAATCAGTTTTGCATGTTGGAGCTCCTGAGGGAATCCCGCTGGATGTGTCCACGTGGTTCTTGCGTGACCCCACGCGTGAGGGAGCTTGCTGGGGGGGGGGGGATGATGATGAAAGCCCAGCACAGCTGGGAGCCTGATCCTGGCTCATCCCATATCCCTGATTTTCCTGCTTGTGACCCAAGGTGGCTCCGAGAGGAGCGGGCTCAGCAGCAGAGCTCAGCACATCCCTAAGCTCAGGCACGGGCCTAACCCTGTGGCACAACATCCTGGACACCTCGGGAGAAATATTCTCCAGGAAAGCTTGTCTTTGGAGCTGGTTTTGTTCTGAGCATCCATTTGGCCTCTGGGTGCTGGAAGGGTTGGAAAAGTGTCCCCTTTTTGGGCCTGGGGTCCCCTTTTTGGGGCTTGTGCGGGGCCCAGCCCAGGGCACACCCTTCCCATGGTGTTTAAACCCTTCCCACACCCAGAAAATCCTGGATAAATACACTCCAGGCTATTTTATGGTGCTTCCCTCGTGGTCCACGGACCAGCAGATCCAGTGGCCCTTTGGCCACCTGGTTTTGGTGTTGGCTTCTTGTCAACTGGGACGTGGCACTGGGAGCCGGGAGAAGCTGCTGGGAGCTGAGTTCTTCCCTGCCAAATGCCAAGGAGCTGCTTCTCCAATTTTTTCCTGTTCTGAGTTTATTATATTAATGGAGAAGAAGTGCTTAAAGCCCTCAGTGGTTGCTCAATGTAGCCTTTGGCACCACACACAGCAGTGGTGGAAAAAAAGCAAACAGAAGTGTGAAGAGCCCGACAAAACACATGGAAAATATCTTGTATTATATAAATAGGCTCAATGCCTGTGCCTCAAGTGCTGCCTCTCATTCGAGTAAATTCCTCCCACCAAGGAGGCAGAAAAATCAGAAATTCAGAGGCAGGAGCGATGAAAAGGGGGGTGGGGGGGAGCAGTTGAATGTTTTGGAGGTGTTTTGCCCACAGTGGATTTTTTAGAGTGGTTGGAAGGAGTGTACAGGAAGATGCAATGGTTTGAGGGTTCTGTCTGAGAACACACAACAAAAGAGGTGCTTGAATAGGAAAGTCACCTCACTGGGTTGTCAGATGTTGGGGGTGTTGCAGAGTCAGGCTGGGACCATGAGTTCCACAGCTTGACACTGAGATGAGAGCTAAATGAGGTTACAAACCCCTTCAAAACACAAAAACCCCAAAAATAAAACGCCAAGCAACAGCCAAGAAAACCCCAACAAAAATCCCGGCTAAACAACATCCAGGAGTAGAAATCCCAGGGTAATTGGAATGTTTTAGTGGTGAACATAGTGCTGCTGGGTTAACGGTTGGATCTGATGTTCTGAGAGGTCTTTTCCAGTTTTTCTGGAACTGAGGATTCCAATGACACAAGGTGGACACGGGGATTTATAACTGAGCAGAAATTATTTGGGGTTTTTTGTTTGCTGTCATAAGTTGGGGGAGTTCCTTCCTCTCCATGTGCTGGCTGAGGTGCTGGTGGTGCACAGGTGAGGATCCTGTCCAAGAGATCTGGTGGTACCTCTGGTATAGCCAGGTAATTTCAGCAAAATTACCTTTGTAATTCCTTCTGTGATCCAGGGTTTTGGGGCTTTTGGGGGATGAAGAACCCTGTGGGCTCTCAATGCAACCTCCCCTCTCCATCCTCCAAGGAACATCCTGCCTCTTATCCACCCCCTCTTATCCATTCTCTGCTTCCATCATCTTTCATCTGCCCCTAATTAACTTTTCCAATTCTGCTGAGCGTACAACGTCCCCAGATTAACCTAAGAGAGAGTGCAAGGTTCCCAGAGAATTGAAAATCAATTTCTCTGTCTTCGTGTACCTGTCAAGGATTGAGTGCCAAGGCTGGAATTCATCCTCTGGTAGCTGATGGTATCATGTCCACCTAAATCACCTTTTCAGCAGTGCTTGAGATGTGTTAGGCTGGATTCCCTGGCTGCCATCCCGTTCTTGGTGGGATGGGGAAGCAGAGGGGTTGGAGTCAGCGCTGACTGCTCCATGTCTGGCAAAAATCTGGTTGTGGAGCAAGAGGGAAATGCTGGCTGGTCAAAATTCCTGGGTGTCCTCATCCCTGACAACAGCTGAGCTCTGCTGTTTATAAAAAGGATTGAGGGCCTTAAGTTGGGCTTAGTCAGCTGCTGGTCCCTGGGAACGAGGAAGGGGGGGGGTGTTGTTTCTCCATCTAATCACTTGCAGGCTTGTGATTACAACATTTAATGATGATGGCCGAGGTCAGTTTTTAATTAGCTGAGCCACATGATGGGCTCTCGCAGTGCCAGCAAAGCCTTTCCTCATTGATGTCTGGCGTGATGTTCCAGAAGAGCAGCTGTGCCAGTGAAATCCTGGATTTATGGGTTAAATCACGCTGTGCATTTCCCAATCCCGAGCTGTTTTGCTCTGATCTGGATGGGACACGGTGGGTCCAGATTGCAGCGTGCAGCGAGTCCCTGTCTTTGTTCAACATGTTGAGGAGTGAGCAACAAATAGGAAAAATAAAACTCCAAAAGTCTTGGGAAGTTGGCAGATGTGGCTGTTACCAGGACTCACATGATGCCGTGGCCCGGTGGAACCGAGCTGTTGCCGATTGAATCACATGTTTTTGTCCTGGTAACAACCAACAACACCCCGCTCCTTCCCAAAAATCCTAAATATAGTCCTGAGAAGCTCCAAGCAGGGAGGATTGGCTCCGGGCTGTGCCTTTTCCACGAGCCCCGCGTGATGGCCGGGATCCAGCGGGCCCGTGCCAGGAGCAGATGGCAGAGCAGGCTGCACATTCCTGAGTCACTCAGCCTCTCCTCTCCCCTTCCCTGCGAGGAGGGATGGATGGATTCACGCATGGCTTCGCCTCCAGCACGGCTGGAAAGGTGTTGGAAAGGGCAAACGCATGACTTGGGTTTTCCTGGCCCACACGTGGATGATAACAATCCCCCCAAGTCCCTCCCTGCCGTGGGATGGGGTGGAGGAGAGGATTCCCCCAGGGATGAGCCAGCCCCATCCCAGCTGAATGCACACATTTGTTTTCCTGAACGTACATCTCGACAGGCTCCGTGCACGCTCTGCCCTTGACCCTGCTTGCATGTGAGCTATAAAATTTTCCATTGATTTCCTGGAGGTCTGGAGCTTTCAGGCGAGGCTGGGTCCCTTTGAGCCATCCAGGTCTGGAGTGTGTTTAGGGGATGAGCTTTAGCCAAGTCTGAGGTCGCTCAGAGCTCCGCACGTGAGCGCAGCTTTCCTTATCGTGCTGCTCTGCCGAGCCAGGGACACATCCCTGGGGTGCTGCTCCTCAACCTGAGGCAAATTCTGGGGGGGTTTCACCTCCCCTCAAAGTCTGGGGCTGGTCCCTGGTGAAGGCAGAGCTTCCAACCTGTTGCATTGTTCATGAATTCATCAAATTTGGCTCTCAGACATCACTACTGGGATTATTTTTTTATGTTTCCCTGTAACGTCACTGTCAAATTATGGTTCCTCGGTTGTTTTATATTTACCTCACTTTTGTAATCAGGTTTAGCCCAGTTTGTATTTTTCCCTCACTTTTGTCAGCAGGTTTAGCCCACTTTGTGCTTTTTCCCCCCTCACTTTTGTAATCAGTTGTAGCCCAGTTTGTGATTTTTCCCTCACTTTTGTCACCAGGTTTAGCCCAGTTTGTATTTTTCCCTCATTTTTGTCAGCAGGTTTAGCCCAGTTTGTGATTTTTCCCCTCACTTTTGTCACCAGGTTTAGCCCAGTTTGTATTTTTCCCTCACTTTTGTAACCAGGTTTAGCCCAGTTTGTGATTTTTCCCCTCACTTTTGTCACCAGGTTTAGCCCAGTTTGTGATTTTTTTTCCCTCACTTTTGTAATCAGGTTTAGCCCAGTTTGTGATTTTTCCCTCACTTTTGTCAGCAGGTTTAGCCCAGTTTGTGATTTTTTTCCCTCACTTTTGTAATCAGGTTTAGCCCAGTTTGTGATTTTTCCCCCTCAGTTTTGTCCCCAGGTTTTGCCCAGTTTGTTTCTCCCTTCCCTGATTCCAACAAGAGCCAAGGCCCCACCAGGAATCCTCCAGCCCTGACCTCGGGCACTTTCCTGCTCTGAAGAGAAAAGAAGGAATCTCCTGCAAACCTTTTTTGCTCCCCACTCTGGCCGGTTCCTGACACCCACAGGTCCCATTCCAAAGGAGCTGTGCTGAGCGAACTCTCTCCAGTTCCCTCACATTTAACTTTGAGCCTTTCACAGCACCCAAGATTCCCAGTAAGAAAAAAATTGGAATGTGTGGAAGTTGGTCCCACGTCTCTGTTAATTCAATAGTTGAGGATTTTTCCGCTGGGGTTTTGGTTTATGCAGAGCTGAGTTAAGCTAAGGCTGGGTTTTGCCTCGAGGATTAACGCTGTGTTTTAGGAGGTTGAGCAATGTTTTGTCCTCTGAGCCTGACCTGGAATTGCAGTTCTGGGGGAGGTTGGAGGGAAGAGCTGTTTGAATTACAGGAGCAGCAGTGGGCTGAGGGGAGGGCTCTGCTTGGAATGTCCCCCATACTCGGAATGGGATCCGTTCCTCCTTTCTTCTTGGTACCCAGGAAATGAGAACGGCTGGAAAATCCTCTGGAAAACTCAGAAGTGAACTTGGATAATCCGAGATTTGCTCTGTCACTTTGGAGCTGTCTGTTTGACAGGGTTGGCGCAATTTTGGCTCTTAAAATTCCTCAGGATCCCTGCGAAGACCAGGATGAATCCATTTCCTTGCATTTTTGTCTGGAAAGATGTTTGCTCAATCCAAGTCTATCCAGTTCTGCCCTTGGGGGAGAATGAAGAGCAGAATTTGGTGATGTTTGGGTTTTTTCCAGGCCATTTTGGGTTAAGCTTTGGCGTTAATGGTGGTGCTGCTGGAAAACTCAGGGCTTGAGCAGGGAGATTCCAGGGAAGTGTTAAATCCAGCTGGGTCTGGAACAGGATGTGGCTCCCACCAGGAGGTTTTCTTGTGTCTGGACAGTGCCAGTGGCTTTCATGAGGATCTCATCTTTTCACCATGCTGATTTCCTTCTCTTATCACTACTGGCTTTACACACGAGTTCCCATCACCAGGCGGGGGTTTGGAAGCTCTGATCCCAGCCAGGATCAATTCCAGGGCTTTCTGAACGTGCCAGTCAGGAAGGCACTGTAGCGTAGCCTGATATGAAATATTTTGAGTGTCCTGCTGTAGGTCTTGCCTTTATAAACAAGAGCCAGTCCAGAAGTTTAGCGAGGATTGATAGGATCAGGATGTATTTGCAGGGAGGGCTGGCTCAGATGGAGCAGCTGTAGCTCGCCCTCAGTGGGAAGTGGAATCTGCTGCTCTCCCTGTGTGGCTGTGAGGGGGGAAAAAGGCCCAAAAATGAGGAGAAACTTCTTGAGTTGAGATGCATTTTCAGAATGAAGCGTTACAGGAGGGATTTGGGACGTTCCAGGGGTGCGCTAAGTTAATTCCAGTCTTAATTAAAAGGATGTCCTCAACTCTTAATGAGTGGAAGCACACAGCTGGGGTATGAAGTGAAATGGAACATTTGGGATTTTGGGGTGAAATCCTTTCCTGTGAGAATGGGGAGGCTCTGGTAGAGGTTCCCAAAGAAAGTATGGCTGCCCCATCCCTGGGAGTGTCCAAGGCCGGGCTGGACAGGGTGTGAAGCACCCCGAGATAGTGGAAGGTGTCCCTGCCCATGGCACGGGTGGAGTGGGATGAACTTTAATGTCCATCCCATGACTCCTCCAGTGCTGGGTGTGCTCTGTGTGGTCCCAGCATGCAGGACCTTGGGATCCAGCTGCCGTAGGAGCCTTTGGGGAAGCTGGAGAAAGCACTGGAAGACGTGGTGTGGGCAGACCCACCTGGATTGGGAGCGTTGGAATGGCAACAATATTGGAGGAGCTCCATCCCAGGCCATCCTTTCCCTGGCCCCCGCTGGGCTCAGCGCGGCTCTCCCGCGCTTCACCGAGTCCCGGTTGCACGGCGCGACGCCGCCACACCCTTCTGGAACAATCTGGATCCCTGGGGGGAGGAGAAGCGTGGATGGGGTGGGGAGCCCTTGGTGGAGCTCCACACCCACCCTTCAGCTGGTCTGCTGGCCATCCCCGCGCTGGGGAGCACCGGACCGTGCCTGGCTCCGCGGCCCCGCAGCTGGGTCGGAGTTACGACACAAACGCCCTCAGTTATCCCAGTTGGACGCGAAAGCAGCCGCGCGTTCCATGGGAAGCGGCGATGCCAGAACGGGGAGGTCAAGGCCGTGCAGTGTTTTCCTGGCAAAGGAAAAAGCCGTCGGATGGAAGGCGGTGCCTGGGGAATCTCCGGAGCGGTGGGATGAGCTCCGAGCACGACTGGAGATAATGGGGCTTGGGGAGGGGATTGAGCCAGGGAATATTGGAGAGAATCCAGTCCCCCAAGCCCAATGGCCACCCTTCTTCAGGATGAAGTCATTGGAAGCAGCACAACCGCTTATCCAGAGGGCCAACCTGCTTCCAGGAGTTTTGGGATCGTGGTTTAAACAGGTTTTTGTGTTCCCAGCCCTCCGTGCCCACAAGTGCTGCTGGTGCTGCCTCATTTCCCCCTTGGAGCAGCTCCAGCTCATGAGATTCCCTGTCTGTTTTTTTTATCCAGGGGAAGGCTTTTAGCTCGTCTTTCCTGCAGAATGAGGTGCTCAGAACTGTCAGCACCATATGATCCATCTCTCCAGGAATATCCAGGGGGATGGAGGCAATGTGTCAGAACATGTGGAAAAATCCCCCAGAGCTTCCAATTGATGCCGGAATTATTAAAAACAAAAAAGCAGAGAAAGCATTCGTGGAGCTCTGGAAAATGCCACTGATAAGGATCTTTACAGGGCTACTCCAACTTCTCCCTTGAAAAGATGAGCTCAAAGTACCAAGGTTTGGGTCTGGATTTGCAGTTTTCCAGACTCTGGGGACTTGGAGCTTGGAATAACCTTTTGGCTTCTTGCACAGTGTAAGAGAGACCAAAGCTCCAGCAGCAGGAGGCACCTGGAAGCTGCTGGAGATGAGCATGGAGCTGGTCCTCTTTTCCTGGACAAGGATGAAACCAATGTCCCAGTGATGGTCACAGCCCCTGGAATGGGCTCTGATGAGCTTTGGATGAGTTTTGGTTTTGCTCTGCAGAAACCCGCAGCTTTTCCTCGTTGCTCCCCAGAACTGGATCCATTCTGAAGAGCAGCAATACATGGAAAATGGAATATTTTGCTTATTAAAGTCACTTGGAGAATCGCAGTTCCGAGGTTGGCAACCAGAGCTCGGAGAGGCTGAAGGAGCTGGAGAGTTCATTGTTCCCCTTTTCCAAGAGAAACTTCCACATGTGCCAGCACTTTTATTTATAATGCTCAAATAAATGGAGTCCATTTAAAGGTATTATTGAGGGAGCAGCACTTCAAATATATCATTTTTATGTTATTAGACTGCTTGGAGTGAGGTGTCCTACTGCAGGCAGATAATCCATCCCCCTGCCTGGATTCCAGGCTGGAACTTACTGGAAGCTTTGCACCACAAGAATCTGAGCGAAGGGATTATTTTCAAGGAAAGAAAAAGGAGCTTGAGGAGAATTAGGCTGGAAGGCAGAACCTCAAACCACGGTGGAGAAATTTCCTGACAGCAGCTCCACGTCTCGTGACCACCTGATGGCTCCTGAGCTTTTTGGGGATTTTAGCAGATGCCCAAAGGGGAGCTCAGCTGGCTGGGAAGGGTTTGGGGTAGGCTGCACCTGGAGTTGCTGCATTCCACCATTCCATCCATTCTTTTTTTTTGTTGGAACAAGGGAAATCCTGAAGGAATCCAGACGTTCTGAGAACATCAAATGATGGCGCTGACCTTTGCAGGCTGTTCCTGGTGTCCTGTGCTGGGGTCTGTGGCGTGAGGGAACGCTGCTGCTGGCACAGGACTGGGGCAGGGAGAGCCACAACAAGCAGGCAGATATTCCAAGGAACAGGAGAGAGGGAACGTGGACTTGCTTGGGAGCGCCGAGCTCGCAGAGCATCTCGTGTCAGAGCAAGGGCCCTGTGTCCAGCTGAATTCCCTGCAGCCAGGAATTCCCAGGAGCTGATTCTGCGCTGTGAAATCCATGAAATTCAGGAACGCCGGGGTTGTGCACGTGCCCTGTGAATTCCTGATGGAAAATGCTGTGGCACGTGAGCAGGTGCAGGATAAAGAGGGATAATTCCCCGTGCATTCCCCCCTTCTCACAGGTGCAGAAATCAGGATTCAGCCATGGTCAGAACTACCCCAGTTGGAATCTGGCAGGAAAAGCTTTAAAAAAGTGGGAAGAGAACTGATGTTGTACCTGATTTTGTCAGAGAGGAGCTGAACTGAGGCCCAAGGGAGCCCGCAGAATTTAAGAGAGGAGCAAAACAAGATGCAAATGTGTGGAGTGCAGGGGGATTGGGAAATCCATTTAATTCCCAAGTCTTTGGGAGCAGGAGGGATCTGAGGAGCTGGTTGGGGTTTTCATCTGCTCCTGGTGCAGCCTTGTCCAACTTCCTCCAGCTTTCCCACATATCTCAGTCCCTCAGGAGCCAGGACCAAGCCCAAAGGTTTTTTAGTTAAAAAGGGATTTTCATGTGAACATTGGAAGCTTAGGAAAGAATCTCTTTTATCAGGAGCTGTGCATCTTGGTATGAGGCTCCCAGGGAACTCCAGTTGGATCCTGGAGGGGAAAGGGCTTGGGAGATGGAGGAGAAAAACTGCTCAGGAGACAGAGGGGGGAAAACTTCCTCTGGAGGCTCTTGGATGAGCTCTGTGTTGTTAAAAGAGTCATTTAGTGCTATCAAGGAAGTGCCTGGAGGCTGGGCTGGGATCTGTCATTCCCAGTGTGGTGCCCAGGCAGAACAAGAACCAGAGGAAAGAGCAAATGAGGTGAAGGGGAGAGGAGGAGGCAGAATCCCAGATTCAGGATCGGGGTATCCAACCCCACGGTTTTCCAGGACTTTTTTTCCCCTGCAGCTGCAGGAAGGACCCGTCCTTGTGGTGAGGCTCAGCTCCTGCCTGATGTTTGTAAATTCCAGTCTCAGTGTTCCTGACAGCAAATGTTTGGTTCCTGGGGAATATCAGGCCGTGTTTGGAGTGAGGTGGGAATTGGGGGTTTGCAGCTGGGAATAAATGGATTGGGGGATTGCAGGTCGAGGGAAGTCATGAGCGTGGCTGAGAAGCCAAAGGGAACCTATCCATGGAAATCTGTCTGCAAGGGTTTCTGCAGAGATGATTCTTGGAGCTTTTGGCTGAATTCCCCCTTTCCCACAGCAGCTTCCTCAGCAAACCCCAGGCTGTGAGCTCGGGGCGAGGACCAGGCTCCCTGGGAGAGCCCTGGAGCTCTCTTGCTTTGGTGGAACTCTTTTCCCTGGACCTGAGGCTGTTTCCAGCTCATTCCCAGAGCAGCTGCTGCCCCAGTGGAAGTTGTTTGGAGCTGCCTGGCCGTGCTGTGGGCTTGGAGCAGTGTGTGTGTGTGTGAAACGGGGCTTTGCAGAAGGCATTCCCTGGATTCAGCTCTCCTGGGGGGGAAAACTGGAGCTTTCCATAGGTCTGGGGCCTCTTCCCAGTGCTGCATCCCAGCACAGGAGCGGGGATGGGGAATGCTGACAAACCCCAAACCTCGAGGCTGTTTGGGATCCAAACCCAAGGACCAGCCTTGGCTTTGGCTGCCTCCACCTCTTGTGCCCAGGGAATCTGTCCCAAAAAGCTGCAGGTTTGAGCAGCTGATTCCTGGGGGGGGAGAATTGGAAAAATCTGCCTGTCCCTTCTCCCTGGTGTCCTCCAGGTGAGTCCTCCCAAGGATTTCAGCTGGAGATGTGGCACTTCTTCCCTCATTCCGTTCTCCAGCATCTCTGGGACCTTCTGGGAGTTCAGTTTCCCTCTCTGGTGCTGCAGCTCCAGCGGATTCTCCTCAGCCATGCAAAGAATAATTAATGAATGAGTTTTCCATCAATCCTGGAAGGGCCATGGCTTTTATCCTGAGGCTCAGGGTGGCTTTTTCTTTCCATGGAGGATAAAAATAACTCATTTTCCTGAAGTGTTGTGGATTTCTGGTATATCTTAGTGCCTATTCTCTCCTTCCTGTGATAACAGCAGGGCACTCCATTGGATTTTCCTTTTTTCCTCGAGAGTTTGCTGGAATTTCAAGGTTTTATGGCACCTCTGCTGTCCTTGCCGTCTCATTCTCACTTTTTCTTCCTTGTTTTTGGCCTCAGCAGCTGTAGATCCCCAAAATCCTTGTGAAAGCTTCACCTGAGCCAAGTGGGAGCATTCACTGAGGGCCACATTCTTTAGGGACTGATATAATTGATATAAACTTCAAATTTGGTGCATTTTGGGTGGATACTCCCGAGCAAATGGTTAAAGCAAGGAAAAGGTGAAGGAGCAGAAGTTTGCTTTCCTTGTTACTATTTTTATTTTCCTTTTACTGTGTGGTCGCAGTAAAAATTCTCCTTCTGGAATCCCAGAGTTTTCTTTCCCTCTCAATCTGATTTAGGGCAAACATTTGAGCTCCCCCCTCCTCCTGGCTCCTTTGAATGTGGGAAATGAGGAGGTTTCTTAGGAATATTCTGTTCCCTCCCTGTTTTCTGCCAGTTGGCATCTCTGCAGCCCCTCCACTGCTGCATATTTGGGGATGCAGGAGATTTCTCCTGTTCTTTGAGGTTTGCTGGAATTTCTCTCAGCTCCTCTGGGCAAAACCACCCGGATTTAATTGGGAAAAGCCAACATGGAGCTGAACTGTCTCTCTGGTTGTGTTGGCTTGGGAAGGAGCAGCCCCTGCCTTGGGTTTGTCGGGATCAGCCGTGTTTTGTCTGGGAATTGCAGCAAACAGAATGATTCTGGGGTTTTATTTGCATTCTGCACATCCAGCCCCGTGGAGTGCTCCAGGGTGGCATTTCTATCCCCATCCAGCTGTTTGCAGCTGTTTTCCTGCTGCCCGGGCTCCCAGATGTGCTCAGCAGCTGCACCCAGCCCCAGCTGTGGTTCCATGGAGCTCGCACGGGGCGTGGCAGGGGGGGAGAGGAGGTGGCAGATGCCTGAGGGACCTTCTGGATTCCTGGAGAAATTCCCTCGGGTGATCTTGCAGCTCCTGGCATCCCTCAGGAATGGCAGGGGAGGGATGCCAGCGTTGGTGGCCCTTTCCTGGGCTGGGCACCTGCCAAACATCCGTGGATTTACTGATGTGGGTTGGGGTTGGACCGTTAGCTCCAAATGCCGTTCCCAGCTCCCAAAACCTGGAAAAACCCCAAATTCCTGCTCTGCTGAGTCGCCTTCCACAGGGATCCTGCCCTGAGGTGCTTCCTGCCTTAGGAGAGGGCATTTGAGTGCTCCTGACTCCTCAGATTAATTGGAGGATGAATATTCCTGACCCAGGCTCCAGGGAATCAAACAACCAACAAATTCCACGTGGTGGATTCCCACAAGGATTTCAGCACCTGATTCCAGCCTCCAAACCATCCAGAGCAGCTGTGGGCAGGGAAAAGGGGAGGAACAAACATTTCCTTAAGGAAGTGTCAGATCCAGAGCATGGATCCAGCTCCAGAAGGAGTCCTGCTGTGGGCTGAGCCCTCGGGCAGCCTGGAGGATTCGTTTGGATGTTGCCTTTGGATCTGAGCTCTTTCTTTGGCTCAGTTCCTTCCCTGGAAAAGATGGATCTGCTGATTCATCCCCACAAGGGCTGGCTACCTGAAAGCATAAAGATCGTGGAATGGTTTGGGTGGGAAGGGACCTCAAAGCCCACCCAGTTCCAATCCCAACACCTTCCACTGTGCCAGGCTGCTCCGAGCCCCAGTGTCCAGCCAGGGATCAAAGGCAGCCTCAGCTTCTCTGGGAAATCCATGCCAGGGCCTCTCCACCCTCACAGGGAAGATCAAAGGGACGCTTTGGAATTGGAAATTGGCTTTTTTTCCTGTTCTTTAACCCATCTGGGGGTGCTCTGGGTTTTCCCCTGGCACTGCTGATCCACGCTCCACGTGTCCAGCTGATGGAAAGCAGGAGGTGGAATGACTTCATCCCACCCTGCAGGAGTTTAATCCCACTTGACAGGAGCAAACCTTTCCCTTTTCCTTTTGTTTTTTCCTTCTTTTTCTCTTTACACAGAATCCCTGTCCTTTTCCAGAATGGACAGAGGATGAAACAAGCTTGGAAAGTCCTAAAAGAGCCTCACTGTCACTTCTCCAGCTTTTATTTCCCTCTGGCTTCAGCTCCATCCTTTTCCAATTGCATCTTCTCTATTCCCTATCTTTGATTAGAAACAGGACCTTTTCCAAATCCTATTTAGGGTTTTAATAACCCTGAATGCATCCTCTGAGGACAAAACAGATCCTTGTGGGAAGATCCCAGGTGAATCCTGGGTTCTTGGGAGCCGGATATTCCGTGCTGCTGGCTGGGCACGGGATGAGGGGTGCAAAAAGATGGAAAGAGGAATTATCTTCCTTGGAAACTGCCTGTCTTAGGGAAAGAAAAAATAAAAAAAAAGGTGGAATGGCTCCTCAGTGACAGAGCAGCTGTGGCTGCCCCAATCCTGGAAGTGCCCAAGGCCAGGTTGGATGGGGCTTGGAGCAGCCTGGGACAGTGGGAGGTGTCCCAGGGGTAGGATGGGATGATCCTGAAGGTCCCTTCCAAGCCAAAGCACTCCATGAGTCTCTCTGGAGAGAACAACAGTGCCCTTGAGGAAACTGATGTGGTGTCTATGCAAAGGATTTCTGGGAAAGGGGCAATTTCTGGTTTTGTGCCAGAAATGTAAATGATTAAATTTTGAAATTTAAATGTAAATTAATTAAATTCTTACAGAAATGTAAGTTGTTAAATTATTTTATATATAATTATGCGAAGAATGGGAGCAGTGAAATTCCTCCCATCAACTTTTAATTAATTTTGACAAGAAAAACCGATTTTTTCAATGGAATATTCTCAATTTAAAACTGTTTGCTCCTCCTGAGGGCATCCACAAACCTTCCTGGTCAAATGTTATCAATTCTGGGAAAACTTCCCATTGCTCTTTCAGTCTTCCCTTCACTTGGAGCTGGGTGTTGTTTGTTGGGAATTTGAGTGTGTTTTCTCCCTTTCACCACTGAATGAATAACCCAAGTTTTTGCCTGAGCTGCCTAAATTTGGAGCAGGCTCAGGTTTTGTCTTATGGAGCAAATTCCCACCAGGAGTGGTTGGATCCTGGATTGGATCTGATTTTTTTCCTCAGGGCCCTGAAACCATGCCAGCCCCAGCACCTCCTGCTTTGGGGCTATTTATGCTATTTATGAGCTGCAGCAGAATCTCTCTTTCTTCCAGACTTTCCTGAGCTCTCTTCCCACCTGGAATTCTGAGCCACAGGAAGGCCATAAAACGTCTGCTCCTGTAACTCCTGTCAGACCTCCGTGGGTTGTAACGGGACTTTTTCCCCAATAATTCAGATTTCCACCACTTGGTGGTCACGGTGGGATTTGCCCACAGGACCCACGAGCTGTTGTTTTTTTTTTTTTCCTGGGTAAATTGTGCTGCACTTCTCTTTTCCCAAATCCTTGGCACGGCCGCAGCCCCGTCTTTTCTCTGGGAAATCTTTGTGCTGCTCAGCCCTGTGGGGTTGGGAGCACGTGGATATCAGGACTGACAGGTTCAGAGGGAGCTGGGTCATCCTCCAGGAAAACCAGAGCTCACCCCCAAAACCTTTGGGTACCCCTGAGGTGTCAGCACAGCCCCCAGGCCCTGCCTGTGCTCCCACAAAACCGGGAATGCCCCGGGCTGGGTCGCTGTTGATATTCCACACACCTCCATCCCAAACCTGTGCAGCCTCTTTTTCCTGGTGCTCCCCAGGAAACCTCTTATTCTGGATTCCTAGAGAGGGGGAGACATTTCCAAGCTCCCAGGGTTTTCTCACCTCCAAAAAATGCCTGGAGCTGAAATGCTGGCGATAAAAGATTTTTCAGGGCGTGGGTCCCTCTCCTGAACTCCCTGCTCATCCCTAGGAGCTGTGTCCAAAGAAAAATGTGGAGTTTTGAGCAGGGAAAAAAAAAAAAAAAAGGCATTTTGCAAGGAACCAAGCAGGGAGAGGAGCTGCTGCTCTCTTCTTCCAGCTGATCCATTTGTGCCGAGTTCCCAAATATTTCTGAAGGCTAAGAACCCAGCAAAGGTGGGAAGAGCCCAGCACGTGAACAAATGGCTCTTTGATCTGTGTGGTTTTAATCAAACTGGCTTCATGGCATCTCCAAAACTTATTTCTGGGCACAGGAATGGGATTTCCCCCACAAATTCTGTGGAGAAAAGCCAGGGCAGTGCCCAGGTTGGTGGTGGGCTGCAGGGCTGGGCCTGGTGGGGCTCAAAGCCTGGCAGGAATTGGCCACTCTGAGTTTTCAGCTCTTTTTTTGCCATAATCTAAATCGGGATCCAGTGCAGAATTCCATCTGTGCCTGCTGCTTGGAGCAGGGAGGGAGCACATCTGGCCAGATGTGCTGGAAAAGGGTTTGCAGTGCAAGCCCAGCTGCGATGCTCTCGTCGCCTTCGCGGTGGTGATACCCAAAATATCCCAAAATTCTGCTTAAAAATAGCCCAGGATCTCTCCCCTTCCTCCTGTTATGGCCAGAATCCCTACAAGTGGATTTTCAGGGAAGGGTTTTTGGTGTGGAACAGGGAGAATTAGGGAGAAAAGTTACTCTGTGCTTTGTGTTCTGCTTTGGTTTAATCGTGTGGTGAATGAATCCAAGTGTCTCTTTTGGGATCTGGAGGGAATGTTTGCAAGGAAAATGGGAATTTCTGAACTCGAGGATTATTAGGAATCCTGGATGATGGAAATGTGCTGGGTACCAAATAATTTAATGCATCAATCACTGAGTAACTTCAGTCAGTGTTCTGTGTAAATCTGTATTCTGTCACTTTCACAGATCCTTTCAGACTGGCTTTGAATTTGACTTTTTTCCTCTGGATCCACTTGGAAAACCCATTTTCCCAGGTGCCAGACATCTTAGTGCATGAGGAGATTTTTTTTTTTTTCTTTAAAGGATAACTCAATGTTTTTTTGAGTAGGTTGTGGTGCTTTAAGTGAAGAAGTGAATGGTGGAAGGTGTCCCTGCTGCTGGCAGGGGGTTGGAATGAGCTGAGCTTTGTTCCCTTCCAAACCAAACCATTCCACTGTTCTGTGGAGGTGAGGTCATAAAAAGAGCCTGGACTTTGATCTCTTTACATTTGGCTGGAATCTGCAAATCATGTGGAGGTTCAACTTTTCCAGAGCGATCCCGAGCCTCTGGAGCAAAGGCTGGTGGTGACACTGGGGGGAGCAGAGATGGACCTGCCAGGAGTGGCCTTCCTTAAATATCGTGGCAGAGGATTTTAGGATCACCAGGGTTGTGTGGCACCAAATTGCTGCCCAGAACGGGGGGGTTGGAGGCGACTTTTTGCCCTCATCCCGCTCTCCTCCAGCACATCCATACGGTGTCCACGGCACTCAGATGTTCCCCTCCCCTCCTGCCAAATTTCCAGCTGCTGCAAATGAATGTTGGAGCTGCTCTGAGCTCATTGTCGAGGCAAACAGCTGGCGCTGCTGGAATATAGGTTTGGATGGGCTTCCTCGGGATGGGAATGTCATTAATGCCTCTGTGTGAAGTGAAATTGAAATTCCTCCCGTGCGCCCCGCAGGATCGCAGCGCTCCGAGCTCAAGGGAAACGGGGAAAAATCCCTTTAGTGGAGCTCTCAAAGGTTAGCTCCCACCAGGGGCGAGTCAGTTTGTGACCTGGGCATTCCGAGTGTCTGAAAATCCTCCTGAAATTCCAATTTCCTGCTCTTTATTGCTCGGGGAGCATTCAGCCTAATTGGAGTCGGTAGGGAAAAGGCAGAGTTAAGGTGCTGCTGATGATGGAGCTGCTGGGATTGCAGCTTTTCTGGGAATTTCCCTCACACGTGTGAAAATGAGGCATTTCCTGCTGTCTCCTGGGCTGTCAGCGGGCTCTGAGAGCTGCAGTGAGTCGGGATAAACCTCGGGATCCCTCCTCTTTGCTGGCCGGGCTTTCCTCACCTTCCTGCGGGGAGCAGTGGAAGGGGAAATTGCACCAGGAGGAAAAATCCTCTCCTGGTTACAGCCAGAAGGTGGAATCTGGATCTCCAATCTCTGTGCAACTCTGGCCATGCTGTTCACCACTCCCAAAATGCTTTCCCTAAAACGCAGGTGCCAGCTCCTGGATGCATCCCCACAACTTCCCCCTGAGCAGCAGGGAGAGTCCCAGGTGGGAATTCTGCTGGCAGGATGGGCTGTGGGATGTGCTGGGCCCTGGAACAAATATTGGGGTGCAAAAAAAAAAAAAAAAAAAAAAGGGTGGGGGAAGGAAGGAAAAGCCCACCTGCCTTGTTTTCAGCAGCTCTGATTCCATTGTCTCTCCTCAGAACATCCTGCTTGGCAGCTGAGCCCTCTCCCCAGAGCTTTTCCACACCCCCTCTCCTTCCTGCAGGAGAACGTGGCTCTGCAGATGGAGGTTGTTTGCTTTGTGGTTACGGATCCGTGGAGAAATTAAAAAGGGAGGGGAAAAAAAATCCCCAAGTTTTCCTTTTTTTTAGGTTTAGGGGGTGGAGTTGCTCGGTCTGTTCATCTTGGGTTTCACCAAACTCCAGGGCTGGGATGGGAGGTGAGCTCCCAGTATGGAATCCCAGACTGGATTGGGTGGGAAGGGCCCTTGGAGCTCCCAGTATGGAATCCCAGACTGGATTGGGTGGGAAGGGCCCTTGGAGCTCCCAGTATGGAATCCCAGACTGGATTGGGTGGGAAGGGCCCTTGGAGCTCCCAGTATGGAATCCCAGACTGGATTGGGTGGGAAGGGCCCTTGGAGCTCCCAGTATGGAATCCCAGACTGGATTGGGTGGGAAGGGGCCTTGGAGCTCCTCCAGTTCCAGCCCCTGCCATGGGTTGTTCCAGGTTGCTCCAAGCCCCGTCCCTTGAGCTCTTCCAGGGATGGGGAATTCCCAGCTGTGAACATCCAGGTGTGGGGAAGGAATGTGGGCAGGCAGGGAGGAACTGGGAGATGATTCCAAGGGAGGAATTGCCCTCCGTGACCTTCCCCGTGCAGCTCCCGGGGCTGGCAGTGCTCCTGTGCCTGCTGCCTCCGAGGATAATGAGGATTTTTAGGATGGGAAAGAGCAGGATAAGCAGGATGGTGGTGTGGAGGCTTCCAGACTACACCCAGAGCATCCTGACACACGAGTGGCGTCCCAGCTCCCCTTGGAGTGCGTTGTTGATCCGTGTTGGGATTTGGCGTTCAGGGATTGCAGCACTGAGCATCCAGAGGCTCGGGAAGGAGCAGCCAACTGTGCCAGCCTTGTCTTTCCTTCTCCTCACCCCTCCTGGCCCAGCAGTGGGAGGGGGGACGTGGAATTGCAGCTCTCCACGCTGGAAGAGTTCCTTTGGGAACGGGACGGACGGGAGAGCTCGGAGCAGCCCGGGGACGTTTGCAGGTCAACGCTGCCCCGCCGATTTGATGGACGTGCTGAAAGTTCAGGGTGTCCACTGGAAGTGGGCGAGTGGGGCCTTTGTCAGGGGCGTGGGGCTCCCTCCAGGACCACCCAGGAACGCTCCGGCTTCCGGCAGATGCGGCTGGAGATCCCCGCTGCTGCCAGCGGCCACAGCTCTGCGCGAGGATGAGTGGGAGCGGTCCCAGGGGCCGGAGCTCACGTCACAGGGATGCTGGCCGGGGAAGCTGGAGCGGGGATGCCGGGATAAATAGGGATGGAGCCGTGGGAGCTGCGGCTGGGAGCGGAGCTGCCGCTGCCCGAGAGGTCTCCAGGAGGTTCCCATGGGATCCCGTTGCTGCGAGGGAGTGTGGAGGCACTGAGCTTCCAGGTGAGGGCTTTTCCCAGTTTGCTGCTTGTTTCCAAGCCCTGCCACGCACGTGGAGCTGGAATTCCTCAGGAGGGACCTTGGGCTGAGCCCTGGGCTCTTGGGATGGTTCACTGTGGGGTTTTCCCCATCCCACCCATTCCTCCTGAAAGGAGGGCTCATCCTCCTTCCTCCCATCCCGGGGCCATTCCTGAAGGGAGCAGGCGGCGAGGGGGAGTTGGGGTGGGATTGGCACTTTGCTGGCTTGGTTGGTTTGTTTGTTTGTTTGCTCCGAATGGTTTTCCTCTGGTTCCAGCTGGAGCCTTGCCCCGAGCTCCAGGGGGTGTTTTTGGGGAATCAAAGGACCTTTATGCTGTGAAATGCAAATGTGAGGGTGCTGCGCAAGGCAGGCTGAGGGCTTTGTAAATTTATATATTTGTATTTATAAAAGCCCTTTTATTTCCTTGGAATTCTGTGGCTTCTGCTGCTCTAACAAAGTGAGCTCTGATTCAATTTGTGGTTCTTATCCAACCTGAAAACAAGGCTGACTTCTGGAAGTGCTTTAAAACCCATCAATTCCGGCAGGCTTTTCCTCTCAGAACTCATTACAGCATTTTCCTCCTTCGTTTCTTCCTGAGTCCCACACTGTAACTCAAGTATCCTGCCCTGGGATGCATCTCAGAGGTGAAATCCCTGGAATCCTGCATGGCTTTCACCACGGGATTCCTGTTTTGTTGCACTAAATGAACCAAACCCTTGGTTCTTTGGGGATTTTTATTTCATTTGTTGTAACTAATTTTACGTTTTTCACATCCCTTTTGTCGCCTGGCTTTCCATCTTCTATCTTTGCAGAGGTAAAGTCATGGGCAGTATCATTATTGCTGGAATGACCTTGAAGGTTCATTATGGCACAAGGAAAACGAGCTGGGTTTTGTCCTCTGATTTATTATTGCGCCTGTCTCGGCTTTAAAACAAATTAATAGGGGAAATGTTAATAAAGCTGGAAATCTGGGGCACTATTTTGGTCTGGGGTGCTGTGGAGCCCGGAGTGGCTGTGAGGCAGGGCAGGAGCTGTAATTCCAGGCATGAGTTGGAGAAATCCTTCCCTGTGAGGGTGGGGAGACCCTGGAATGGATTTCCCAGAGCAGCTGTGGCTGCCCCTGGATCCCTGGAAGTGTCCAAGACCAGGCTGGAGGGGGCTTGGAGCAGCCTGGGATAGTGGGAGGTGTCCCTGCCATGGCAGGGGTGGGATGAGAGGAGTTTTGGGATCCTTCCAGCCCAAACCATTCTGTGTGAGGCCTCTGAACTGGAGACAACTGGTCTGCACTCAGAGCTGCTGGCTGGGAGTGGGGAATTGGGAGTTTGAGGCTTGCAAACCAAAGCAGGCTGACAAGAAGGGATGGATGGCTGCGCTGGGAGCCCTGGGAAGCTCCTGTTGGGAGCAGTGGGGTGCTGGGGAGCAGATGCAGCCAAGATGCTCCTCAGGCCCTCAGACACATTTTTCCCAATCCCATTCCCCTCCCCTCTGGCAGGAAGGGGCCGTTGCCTGGAAGGGAGAAATGCCAGGGATCTTCCTGAGGGATGTTGTGTCTGCAGGCAGAGGTTTTCCACCAAGCTTTGTTTTCCCACAGTGAGTTTTGTTTTGGTCTCCCTGTTCCTGGTAGCTGCTGTTTGCTGGACTAGCAGCAAGTCTGATAAAATCTGGATGGGGTTGGAGAAATCTGAGGGATTCTCCTCCTTGGGAAAAGGCCTGGCTCAGATTCTGGTGCTGTTTTTATCCCTAATGCAAAGGTACTCGTGCTCCAACTCAAACTGTGGCAGCTCCTCACATTCTCTGCACCCCAGGGAAAGGGCTTTGTACAAAATGCTGCTCTCGCGGGGTTTTCCTTTAAGGGCAAATCTTCCACCAGAAAATTCCTCAAAAACTTCTCGGGGCTGGGATGAAATGTGCCAGCCTTGCAGTTCCAAACTCTGCTGGGAAAGGGGGAGGTGGAGCTGGTGAGCTCCCGATTCACCTGGATGGGAGGGAAGGGGAAGGAGCTCCAGAGATGATCCCAGAGTGTGGAATGAGCCCTTTTGAGGCAGGATCCCTCCAAGCACCTGAAGTTGCTCAGAGTTGGATTTATCATCTTTGAACTTTGCTTTTTAATGAGAACCCCCCCAGCCCTGACTTCTACCCTGACAGGCTGAGAAAGCAGCTCCTTTTTTGCTCTGTCCAGTGTTTAAATCCCTTTTTTTCTGTGTGTGGAGAGGAGGATTTTGTCTGGGTTTGGGAGGAAATTTGGAGACCCTGTGCCTGAGGAGATGCTGCGATCCTGAGTCATCCGGAGCATCCCAAGGACTCCATGTGCTTGCCTGGAGCTCCAGCCTAGCTCTGAGTTATGGTTTGGAGTTACAGCTTGAAGTTTTAGCAGATGGATTCATCCTGCTCGGATCCCAGGGCCATAAACACAACAAATAATTCACGGATGCGCAAAGTCCCCAGGGTCCTCCTAAAGCCCTTAATCACTGCCTGGGGCTTTTCTCCCTCCATGCTAATGAGCCTTTCTGTTTTCCATGGATATTTCTCCTCTGCAAGGGTGCTTTAACTCAAAAATCCCGGATTTAAAGTGAGTCAGAGTGAGGCTTTGAGGCCGCAGAGCAAGTGCTGCTCCCATCCCAAAAAATTTCTTGGGAAATCTGAAAGGGATTTTTCTCAGCAGCTGTTTGTGTCTCTGGGGGTGAAATTAGGTGACCTATATTCCATGGAAGGGCTGCAGGACAGGGCTCATCCCGAGGCAGGAATTTCACTCCTGATAAATAATAATCAAATCAAAAAGGAGGAAACCACATCTGACTCCTGATCCTGCCCGTTCCCAGGAGCCAGCGTGACTAATGGGATTGCTCCAGGGCAAGCTGGATGTTTCACTGGAGTAAAAATAAAATCCAGAAGCCCAGACTGGTGTGTGTGACGTGAGTCATCCTCAGGCTTCTGCAGCTCCATCCCTTCTCCGTGGGATCAGACAGCAGATCCCTGCTGAGCTCCGTGCCAGGGGCAGGAAGGGCACGGAAAGTCCTGAAAAAATAACTGGGAGGTGGCTCTGCCATGCTTGGAATTGCTCTGACTCCGTGGCTGGAGTATTGGGGTGTTACCCAAATTTTGGCATAGACTGCAGAGGACTGCTCGGCCTCTCTGTGATCCCAGTTTTGGGGTTTTCCAGCTGGGATTGCTCCTTGCACGGCCACGGGCAACGCGTGGCGTTCCCGCTTTTCCAGGAGCTGCTGGAGCAAGCTGGGAGAGGGAAGGTGTCCCTGCCCGTGGAACAGGATGAGCTTTGAGGTCTTTTCCAACCCAAACCATTCCATGGTGGCCGCTGGAATGGCCAAAGGGAACTGGGCTGACCAAGGTGTGATGGCTTTGCAGGGAATTGTGGAATTGGCCAGTGGGGCTTGCACTGGGAATGGGAAGGGCAGGGAAGGACTTTTCCCTCTCTCCATGAGCAGCAATGGCTGATGGAAACACAGAGGCACCTCCAAGACCTTGGCTCGCTCTCCAGAGGTGCCCTGGTTCTGCTCCAGGAAGGATTTCACCCAAAATCGACCCGATCTGCTCCAAACGGAGCGGGAGCCCTCCCGGGCTGGGGCTTTGAAGGCGCTCAGGTCATTTCACACGTGGGGGTGAGAGCTGCGCCAAGGAAGGGAAAATATCCCAGGTTTGCACCCAAAAGCAGGCAGGAGTTGATATCTTGGACCGTGCTGGGATTGAGTCATTGAGTTTGGCTCCAGGAGAAATTAGCTGGAATCGCAATCGGTGCAAACCAAACTGGATGAAGGCACGGGGACGATGCCAAAAGTGGGAAAAGGAGCCAAGGTTGGGAAGGGGTCGGGCTGAATTCCTGCTGGGATGGAGCTCCCCTCCACGAGGGACAGGGGACAGTGACCTTGAGGGGCTGCTCTGGGGTGCCACAATAAAAATATCCTTAGGGAACACCATATCCTCCTCTTCTGTACACAAAACCAGAATAAAATCCTCCCAATAACTCTGCTTGGGAAATGTGTCTCAGGCTAGATAAAAAATGAAGTTTAAAAAAAAAAAAAAATCTTCCAGTAGTTTTTGGTTGTATAACACTGAAGGCATCACTTATTTCTTGCCAAACCCCCCTGATAAGACCCCTCTGTGTTTTTCCTTTTAATTAAAGCAAGGCATTTTATGTACGAATAAAACACTGGTGCCATATTTTTCTTTTATGGAATATTATGTCATGGCAGGATTTGTGGCTGCTGCAGACACTGAATTCCCAGCGGGAGGGAAGTAAATCTCAAGTGCATTCTCCAGTCCTTCCCTCCACCACTCCTTGCTGATAGAGAGAGGCCCGATGCCTGCTCATAAATATTCCCAGCTTCCCAGAGGATCCTGGATGCCTCTGCTGCTTTAATGCTTTGGATTAAGAGTTGCAAGAGGGACATAAATTTCATCTCTGGACCCACAGAAAGGAAAGGGCTCTCTAAGTTTAAAAATGTTTTTCTTTGCAATAAAACCAGCAGAATTATTGATTGGAGTTCTTGGGACTTGCAGAGGTTTGGTTTTTTTTTTTTTTTCCCCCCATTTTTATTTAACTTTATTTTAGTTATAAATGCCCAGGAGCAGGGGCTGTTTATTATGTGCCAGCATAAGCCCAGCCAGGGCTGCTCCAAGATTTTTGGTGGCATTTGGATTTGTTGTCCCAGAAATGAGGAGAACAGGAAGAAATATGGGAATGTGGGGGTGACACTTAGGGCTGGATCTGCAGCAGAAGGCCTGGAATGATCCAGCTCTTCTTGGTGGCCTTCCCCAGGGAAGGAAAAGAGAAAACCACTGGACAGGAGTGAGAAATCTGTGGGATTTTGGGAATTACAAGGACATGGAGTCAGCAGCCATGGAAGTGTTTATTAGATTAAAGGGAGTCGTGACTCAGTTTTGGGGACATTTGGGAATTTCCTGTCTGGTTCAAGATGTTCATCCCCTTGTGGGGAATCCCCCACCCTGCCAGGGAGGGAGAGCAGAAATCCTGGGGGTTTGTGGATGTGATTCCCACAGGTTTGTAAGGAAAACTTCACACTGGAGAGGGGCTGGTGCCAGTTCCTGCTGGGACCTGGACTTTGGGATCTCGGGGAGTTCCCTCCCAGCCCATGGAATTTATTTGATGGGGGTTCCTGCTGTGCCTTGTGGAGGGGGAGTGGGGTCAGCTGCTGGAATCATCCCATCCATCCAGAGGGGAGAGCACACTCCTAAATACTCTAGTGCCTGATCCGGGCATTCCTGGGCTGGAATTCCAGCCAGTTTGCTGCAATGATGTCATTTGGGGAGCTGGCACGAGGAGAGCTCTCCTGACTTGCAATCCTAAACCACTTTCCACCTGCCTTTCCATCTTGGCTGCGCATGGAAGGAAGGAAAATCCACTGTTTCCCATCCCCCTCGATGTTTTGGGGCTGGAATATGAAGGGTCCTGGTTTTTCCCCCCCAGGAAAAGTGAACTTGGAGAGTTTCTTGTGTGGTTTTTGGGGTGTCTTTGAGCATGGTCCCCCCTCTGCTGCTGGCAGGGTCTGACTCCTGTCCCGAGGAGCTGCTCTGGCCCCCTCTGCCCTTTCTCCACGAGCTTTTTCCAAGGGAAAACTCATCAAACACAAACTCTTTCTTCCCTGCTCCCCTCATCTCCTGGCTCCCCCTGGCTCTCTCCCCAGAACGCGTTCTTGGATTTTGGTGGAAATGCTCTGGGAGCCCCCCGGAGTTTCCAAGGGGTCTCTCACCCTCTCAGCTCCCTGATGCTGCCTGGGCTTCCTCTCCTTGGATTCTTTTTCTGGACTCTGCCCTTATCCCTCATCTCTTTACTTTTCCTCTCTCAGCCTCTTCTTCCATCAGTATTTCTGTCAGCAGCCTCTCCTTGGCTTCCTTTAACCCTGAAGTCCTCTGTTGTCTCCTTATTTAATTATCAAACTTCCCATGATACAGAATCCCAGAATTATTTGGGTTGGGAAGGACCTTAAAGCCCACCCAGTCCCACATCCTGCCATGGGCAGGGACACCTTCTGTTATCCCAGGTTATTCCAGCCTGGCCTTGGACACTTCCTGGGGTCCAGGGGCAGCCAGAGCTTCTCTGGGCAACCTGTGCCCATCCCTCCCACCCTCCCAGCCAAGAATTCCTCCCCAGTATCCCATCTATCCCTGCCCTGCTTCTTGAACTGCTTTGTGTTGGCCAAGCTCTGGCCTCCTGGAGCCCTCTCAAAGTGAAAAATCTCCTTCTCCTTATGAAAAATCCACATTATTGAGGAGCTAAGGTCAGGGAGAAGCTGGGGGCAAGAGAGAGTCTACGAGTTCTGGGATTAACATCAGGAAAGGGAAAGGGGAAAAGAGAAAAGGAGAACAGTTCCACGCTGAACATGTGGTTGCTCTTTTGCCTCATTGTGCATTATCAGCCCAGTGATTTACAGAGGCTGAAATCCATTCCAGAGCATGAGAGCAGATGAATAAATATGGGATTTTGGACCTGCTTGAGCAGATATTTGTCTCTAGGATGGCTCCCTGAAGGTGTGGCCCGTGTTTTGTGGATCAGCCCCTTTCCACAAAAGCAATGTGCTCCATCCCTGACGTGGATTTGTGGCATCAGCAATTCCTAAAGCAGCTTCAGAGCAGGGAAAATGTTTGGAGGGTTTTTTTTTTTTCTGGCTCAATCCTTTTCAATGTCTATTTTTTAACCTAAAGTACATTCTTGGCTCGGCCAGGAAGGCCAACCAACTTTTCTTTTTATGATCTTTTATTTGCCAAAGATATTAAAATGTATATATTTATATATATATATATATTTCTATGTTCCTAGAGGAAGTTGCCAAAGCAAACTGTCCTCACTGCGTGTCTGCTCCCGGGTAGCTCTGCCAAGGAGCAGGTCTGGATTTTCCTCCCAGTCTAGCCTCCATCTGGGACAGAAGCAAAGGAAAGGGAGCAAAATCCAGGTGTTCCCAAATTGCTGAGCTGGTACCTTCCCATCTCATCCTGGGGCAGGAAAAAGTGGGAGTGTGGGATTGGTGTTCACCTTGGTGTTCTACCAGCGTAGAATCGGAAATATTCACAGTCGTCTTGGGAATAGCCGAAGTTGAGCGTTCCCGGTGAATTCGTGCCAAACTTTGGAACATCTCAGTGGTCAACATCTCAAAACAAACCCGTGGGGATGAGGGGATGGAGCAGCTCCCAGGGATGAGGGGATGGAGCTGCTCTGAGGGATGGAGGGGATGGAGCTGCTCCCAGGGATGAGGGGATGGAGCTGCTCTGAGGGATGGAGGGGATGGAGCTGCTCCCAGGGATGAGGGGATGGAGCTGCTCCCAGGGATGAGGGGATGGAGCTCCAGGGATGAGGGGATGGAGCTGCTCCCAGGGATGAGGGGATGGAGCTGCTCTGAGGGATGGAGGGGATGGAGCTGCTCTGAGGGATGGAGGGGATGGAGCTGCTCCCAGGGATGAGGGGATGGAGCTGCTCCCAGGGATGAGGGGATGGAGCTCCAGGGATGAGGGGATGGAGCTGCTCCCAGGGATGAGGGGATGGAGCTGCTCCCAGGGATGGAGGGGATGGAGCTGCTCCCAGGGATGAGGGGATGGAGCTGCTCCCAGGGATGAGGGGATGGAGCTGCTCTGAGGGATGGAGGGGATGGAGCTGCTCCCAGGGATGAGGGGATGGAGCTGCTCCCAGGGATGAGGGGATGGAGCTGCTCTGAGGGATGGAGGGGATGGAGCTGCTCTGAGGGATGGAGGGGATGGAGCTGCTCCCAGGGATGAGGGGATGGAGCTGCTCCCAGGGATGAGGGGATGGAGCTGCTCCCAGGGATGAGGGGATGGAGCTGCTCCCAGGGATGAGGGGATGGAGCTCCAGGGATGAGGGGATGGAGCTGCTCCCAGGGATGAGGGGATGGAGCTGCTCCCAGGGATGGAGGGGATGGAGCTGCTCCCAGGGATGAGGGGATGGAGCTGCTCCCAGGGATGAGGGGATGGAGCTGCTCTGAGGGATGGAGGGGATGGAGCTGCTCCCAGGGATGAGGGGATGGAGCTGCTCCCAGGGATGAGGGGATGGAGCTGCTCTGAGGGATGGAGGGGATGGAGCTGCTCTGAGGGATGGAGGGGATGGAGCTGCTCCCAGGGATGAGGGGATGGAGCTGCTCCCAGGGATGAGGGGATGGAGCTCCAGGGATGGAGGGGATGGAGCTCCAGGGATGAGGGGATGGAGCTGCTCCCAGGGATGGGGAGATGGAGCTCCAGGGATGAGGGGATGGAGCTGCTCCCAGGGATGGGGAGATGGAGCTCCAGGGATGAGGGGATGGAGCTGCTCCCAGGGATGTGGGGATGGAGCTCCAGGGATGGAGGGGATGGAGCTCCAGGGATGAGGAGATGGAGCTCCAGGGATGGAGGGGATGGAGCTCCAGGGATGTGGGGATGGAGCTCCAGGGATGGAGGGGATGGAGCTCCAGGGATGAGGAGATGGAGCTCCAGGGATGGAGGGGATGGAGCTCCAGGGATGTGGGGATGGAGCTCCAGGGATGTGGGGATGGAGCTCCAGGGATGAGGAGATGGAGCTCCAGGGATGGAGGGGATGGAGCTCCAGGGATGTGGGGATGGAGCTCCAGGGATGTGGGGATGGAGCTCCAGGGATGAGGAGATGGAGCTCCAGGGATGGAGGGGATGGAGCTCCAGGGATGTGGGGATGGAGCTCCAGGGATGTGGGGATGGAGCTGCTCCCAGGGATGTGGGGATGGAGCTCCAGGGATGTGGGGATGGAGCTCCAGGGATGTGGGGATGGAGCTCCAGGGATGAGGAGATGGAGCTCCAGGGATGGAGGGGATGGAGCTCCAGGGATGTGGGGATGGAGCTCCAGGGATGAGGGGATGGAGCTGCTCCCAGGGATGTGGGGATGGAGCTCCAGGGATGTGGGGATGGAGCTCCAGGGATGAGGGGATGGAGCTCCAGGGATGGAGGGGATGGAGCTCCAGGGATGAGGGGATGGAGCTCCAGGGATGGAGGGGATGGAGCTCCAGGGATGAGGGGATGGAGCTCCAGGGATGAGGGGATGGAGCTCCAGGGATGGAGGGGATGGAGCTCCAGGGATGAGGGGATGGAGCTGTGCCAGCGCTCAGGCGGGTGAGTCACGGCCCCTCTGAGTCACATCCCAGATCCATGATTTCATCGCTGGAGGTTCAGGCTGAAAGTGCCCCAAGGAGGGAGATTGATGACCCTGGAAGTCCAGAGGAGTGGGAGTGGGATGTTGGAGGGGAGTGGAGTGCAGCTCCGAGCTGGATGAGGCCAGCACGTATCGGGATGCGCTGATGTCATCGTGTTGACAGTGTGTGTTGGAAAGAAAAGCTCCAGGCCTCAATCTCCAGGTTCCTGGAAACTCTGAGGAGGATTTATTGTTCTGTGCTGCTGAACGGGGCTCTGCATCCGCCTCTCCCTGCCTCATCCCAAGGTTTGGGTGGGCGGTTTCAGTGCTGGAAGAGCGCGTGGCTGCTCCGTGCAGCTCCAGTCCCTGTGGAAGGAGGGAAGGCTGAGAACTCCCAGGAACAAAATCCCCACCTCAGCAGCCTCCTGAACTCCCCGAGCCCTTCCTGGCCCTCCCAGCTTCCCCGTGCCTGCAGCCAATTAGCGAGCCTTTGGAAGCTCATCCCTTTAATTGTTTTGCGGGATCGGCTTCCGCCGCTCGCCGCTGCTCCCGGCGTTTTCCTTGGCTCTTCCTGCTGGGAACACCTCGAGGCAGGAGCAGCACCACGCTCCAGCCCGATGCCTTTTGCAGCGAGGATTTCCAAAGAAATCCAGACTGTGAAATCCCATCACTGTGCACCTGCTGTCCAGCCTGGGAAAGAGCTGTACAGCTTGGAATATTCACAGGGCGGTGGTAACCAAACAGTAAAAACAAGGATTGGGACAAAGACCAGAAGGTTCTGTGTGGTTTTTTTCCTGGGATCTGAGGGTTTCTCCACGTTGTGAGGGAATTTGAGCTGCCCCATCATTAACCTTGCTCAAAAATCAGGGATGAGCTCGAAATGAGATACCTGTGGTTTTCCCGAACCTTCCTGAGGGTGGGAATCTGGGATTGCCTCTGTTTCTGCTCCGTGGACAATTCCAAGAGTTCAGTCCCTCTGCCCCGAGGCCCTGTTCTGGCCTCTAAAGCAGAAAAGCAATTACACAAAAGTAACGGAGCTTTGGGGAGCTGTTGTGGGGAGATCTCTCTGGTTTGTGTCAGAGACTCAGAGCTGGGCCTGGGGCTCTGCTTTCAACCTGATACAATCAGAAACAGCCCCAGAAAAAGGCTGCTTAATTAAAGAACTCCTTTGTGCAACTCCAATAAAACCCAGCAGCTCAAAGCCAGGGGATCCTGGGAGGAGATAAAGGCACGGGGAGAGGTGGATGCTCCGTGGCCTCGGGCATGAACAAAGGCCAGAGCAAAGCCAGATGTGGGCTGGGCTCCAGATGTGTGCTCTGAGCTCTGCCTACCTGGGATGCAGCTGGGAGGGCTGCTGGGATCTGAGCGTGGCCAGGAGGGGCAGATCTCCAGGGGGATTGGGGATCAGAGTGGGCAGTGCCGGCTTCACCAGCTGCTGTTCCTGGGAGAGGGATGAGAGGATGGAATTTGGCCCTGCTCTTTTCCCTTGGGTGATGCTTCTCCCTCTATTCCTGTGACTAATTTCTCCTCCAGGACCTGGGGGCTGTGAGGATCTGGCACCTGCAGATCCCAAATCCTGCCCACTCTGTGTCCTGGGGATCCCTGTGGCCTTGGCTCTGGGTAGTTTCGCTTCACAAAAAAAAACTCTGGAGCAAGAGGGGGCTGCACAGCCCTTCCAAACTCCAGGGTTTTTCTTTTTTCCCCTCAATATTTCACTAAAGAACTCCCAACATTCCTACTTTACATGTTCCTATACAATCCTTTAGAATCCCACTGCCTCGGGCTTTTTCCTTCAGTAACTCCCTGTCCTTTGAATCCAAAGGTTCACAGTGGCTCTCAATCTCTCTGGGAGCTGGGTGAAAACTCCTGTGGTCCTTCCCACCTTTCCTGGCCTTTGGATACTCCTGTGGCCTTAAGCTGCCCCCAGCTCTTCTGCCCTTTGCTCTGGGCAAGGTGGGCTCCGTTCCGTTCATCCTGAGCTTGCATTTCCTTCCTCACTCTCCATCCCTGACCCTGAAGCTTTTGGAACTCCCTCCTGGGAAGGAGAATCCTTTGTGGAGCGTGAAGTGATGGGAATCCTGAGGAGCTGTGGATAAACCAGAGCTCAGCAGGTACCAGGCCCCCACCTGCCATTCCCAGCTCCCACTCCTGGCACAGATGGAGCAGGAGCAGCTGCCAGGGAAAAAAGGGAGGAGGAGGAGGAGGATGGAAAAGCCCATTTGGATGTGAAAGCTGAGGAGTTGTGCAGCTCTTCCCCCAAAACAAAAATAGTAGCTCCAAGTGCATGCAGAGGAGTTCTGGCAGCGCTCATCCATGGATGGGAAGCACATTAGGAATGGTGCCTGCTCTGGAGCCAGCAGCTGGTGCTGTGTCCACTGGAACCGTGGCAGGGAGCACAGAGCAGCTCCCCTGCTGCCCTGGCATGGATTTGGATCTCTCTGGAGTAAATCAGACTCCAGGGAGGGCAGTGCTGTCGCTCTGTTTATGCCAGGCCTGGCCTGGCTTTTCCAAGTCCTGTGGGTGGGTTTTGACATCCAGAGAACGAATCCTTGACATGGATCTGACCCAACCCCCTGGATGTGAACTCTTTGCAAGCTGAGATCCGGATGCAAACTTCCCAGCTGCACCCTCTTGTCCCTGAACCACCCACAGGCTTCAGGAGAAGGGGATTGAGCTCAGCTCAGCAGGTCAGGACCCGCTGAGCCAGCACTCAGAGCAGCCCTGGCCCCTCTTCCCCGCTCTCCGTGGTGAGAACTCAGCAGTTCATGGAAATCTGCTGGATTTCCCCAGCGTGGGCTCAGCTGGAAGCGTCAGCAGGATCAGACCTGACAGAGTTTTGGGTTTGGTTGCTTTGAGGAGGGAGTGAACTCCCATCCCGTGCTGGCCGGGTTTAGGAGGTCACCACTGCCAGGAGGAGCTGGGCCAGGAGCTGGCCTGGATCAGCCCTGCTCACCCAGGACATTGCTGGGAATGTGCTGTCAAATCAGGGCTATTTTTGTCCCTCAGCCCTCTCGGCTCCTTGGGAAAGCTGATGAAGAGTCAAGGAAGTCCTCAGGGAGAGAAGAGAGGGAGAAGGAAGGATGGAGCAGAGCAGTGGTGGGGGGATTTTATAAAGGAAACAGCAGCATAAAACTCCTGAGGCAAATTTTCCCTTCAGGTCCTGCTGAAGTGGGAATCTTCTGCCATCTCTCAGTCCAGGGATGTGCAAGGTGCTCAGACTGACCCGGGTTCAGTGGAATATTTCTGTGGTGGCTCCAGCTGAGAGTGGTTCTTGCTGCCTCAGCCCTGAGCTGGGCGGGTGTGATTTAAGTTTCCCTGGGCAGGTTTTCCCACCCAGAACAGGAATATTTCCTTTTCTTGACATTCAGAAGATCCAATCCTCAGCTCTAACCTTTTTCTGTTCCTGTTTAATCATTAGTTTTTCAAATTTTAGGGGTTTGGGGCAAGCATTTTATTTGACATGTTTCTTCTGGGCAATATTTTCATGATAAAAACTTGATGTGTGCAGATCAAGCCCATCCTTGGGTGGTAGGAATTGTGCTGGATTTAATTTTTTAATATTATTCCTCATGGAATGTGCAACCTCCTGAGATCTCCCTTCCCACGGAAGCAGATCTTTGCCAGGTGTGGTGTCTGTGTTTATTTTGCTGTTTAATAGGGGAAGTTTGGGCGCTGCTTCACCTCTTCTGCCACTCTCCTGGAGCAGCAGCAGTTCTGGGAACAGAGGAGAAGCCTTGGCTTGCAGAATTTGGAGCACTTTAATTCCCAGGGTCACGGCTTTGCTGTTTTATGAGGAGCCCATGTGCCGCTTTCCCAGCAGATGAAAGGATTTTGCTGTCAGCACTTTGAAAAAAAACCAAACCCAAGTGGGACTCTGGGTCTGCCTTTGGCATCTCTTGGGGCTTTTTGGGTCAAGCCACCACTGGGAAAAATCCCCCAATTCTTTCCACTGGGAAAACCCACCAAATGTGCTGGCAAAGGGAGGACAATGTAGGCAGATTAACAGCCAGGTGGTGGGGCCATGCATTTTTAGGGATGCTTCCATGGATCATTTAATCAGTTTAAGCACCCGGTGGGGCAAAATTCCCATCTCCTACACCTTTTTTTTTTTTCCTGAATAAAGGAAAAAAATCACATTATTTCTCTATTTTCCCCTTAAGAACAAAGCTGAACACCATTAAATCACTTTTGTCAAAGTCCTTCTTAAATATTTCCACACCATGGCTCGGGAGCTTTCGGAGAGGATCCAAACCTGGATGTGGTGATGGAGATTTGAGCTGGCCTCAAATCCTGGAGCTTTGTTTTCGGAATCTGGGGAGATTTTGGCAACTATTTCCAGGATGAGGAGTTTATTTGCCGAGAAATGCAATTTTGGGGTTGACTGCAGCTCTTTTCTGAGTTGGCACTGGGAGCTCATCTTTTTGTAAAGGGCAGCTCAGTTTTGTTCCTACATTTTCAGAGCTCGACGTTCCAGTTCTTCCATTTCCCAGTAATATTTTATAGCCTCCAAACCTCCCTGCAAAGGGCAAGAACGATCAGGAGCACCAAACCAAAACGAAGGGATTGGTCATGCTTTGGGCTTGACCTGAACTTAGAGGATTATTTGGGGTTTTCTTTTGCTGAGCGGAAAAATAAATCCGGAGCTTTTCACTCCAAGTGCAAACATAACCTTCCCTCACCCTTGGAACGAGGCAGGGAATCTCATTGTGGGATTGGCCTGGTTGGGGAGTGCAGAGCCACTCTCCACATCCCGGGTGCTTTTGCAGCTTTCTCATCAGGAGGATGGATTAGGATTTAATTAATGCTTTGATCTCGGGCGCTTCCCAGATCCTCACTCCCAGACAAGTCCCTGTCCTTGTCCGTGGGCACTTTGTCCTTGAGTGCAACCAGGTTCGGTTCTTGTGAAGGCCAGGAGGGCAGATTCAGACCTCAATTAACTTGGGTAATTAATTAAATTGAGTTAAAAGGTCAGGGTGTTGCACATCAGGGCAGCACTTTGAGCTCTGGGAACGCGTCCATAAAATTCACCTCTTTTCCAGCCAGGTGTTCCTGAGGGTTGAGGAGGATCCCTGCCAGGGTTTGGGCAGAGGGGTTGGGAGTTCCTGCTCTGTGCTGTTGATCTGGAATTGATCCGTGCTGCTCTGGAACTGGAAGAGTTGTGGAATAGGATCACAGGGTGGGCTGGATTGAGAGGAATCTCAAACCCCATCTTGTTCCCTGGGCAGGGACACCTTCCATAGGGCAGGCTGCTCCACGAGAGCATTCCATGGGCTGATGTGGTCTGGAAGAGGCTGGAGCACAGAGCTGGCTCCATCCCAGAGCTGACGAAGCCTGGGACGTGCAGTGCAGGGTGCAGTGGGACACTGAGGCACTCAGCTGTGCCATGGCCAGCAGCAATCCCAGCTGATGGCCCCCGAGAAGCCCCCGAGGGTCCCTGCAGTCGCTGTCACCCCGTGTTCCAGGGGGGGGATCGGTGCTCTGAGGAGCCAGAGCGATGGAAGGAAGGATTGCTTCGTTCCTGTCAGCACCTCCCCATGCAGGCAGCGCTGCCTCCTGGAACGGGAATCTCATCCCTGGCTGGGCGGGAGCTGGAGCTGAGCTCGTGGTGTCACAGCCTGGGAGCTCCAGCAGGGCTGTGCTGACGAGTGATGCCTCTCTTGGAGGTGCTGACAGATTCCGGGGGAGATCCCGGGGCCAGGTTCTCTTCCTGGATGTATGGAAAACCAGGACACTCCCATCTCCTCCATCTTCCAGCTCCTTCCCTGCTGCTCTTCATTTTATTGCCCATCTCTCTTCATTTAGAGACTCCCTTTTGGGAGATGTCTCTCTTCCATCTCCCTCCTGCTCATCCCTCATGTTGCCTCTTCCTCGATTCTCCAGCTTTGCTGTGGGAAGCGGTTTGTCCAGGATTGTCCACGTTTATTAATGACACATCTGTTATCCTCGGGGCTGACATTTCTGTGGATCTCCCAAATTCCTGCTCCCAACTTTCCCCGTTGTTTCATGGAGCTGGGGAGCCGAGGGAAGCTGGGGAATGTGGCTGAGGGGGGTTCCTGTGTGACAACCTTGGAGCTTCCCGGCCTCCTGCCTCTTCTCAAATCCATGCAAAGCAAGATAAATATTCCCTGTCCTGCCATCAGATGGATTGGGAACGTGCAAACCTCACTTAAACTGAAAGACAAAACCACTCCTGGGTTTGCTCAAGTCTCCCTCCACATGTAGAAAGTAAATGTTCCAATTATTCCTGAGGGCAACTCCCTCGTGTCAGCAAAGAGTTTTAGGTGGCTTTAAGGGCAGGAAGCTGCATCAGGGGAGGGTTAGGTTGGATTTTGGGGAAAGGTTCTTCCCCAGAGGGTGGAACAGGCTCCCCAGGGAATGGTCACAGCTCCAGTTTGGACGCTGCTCCCAGGGATGCACAGGGTGGGCTTGTTTGGGTGTCTGTGCAGGGCCAGGAGCTGGATTTGGATGATCTGTGTGGCTCCAACTCATTTCATTGCATTTATTTCTGTATTTTTGCAAAAATGCTCCTAAAAGCAGCTGTGGGTGATCCCCCTGTTCCTGTGGAGCTCGAGATCCCTCTGGGAATTAGGGACACACACACTGCAGCCCTGCAGTGGGGAATGCTCCTCTGTGGATGCTCCTTTCCACTCCAAGGCCCCAAATTCCAGATGTCTGTGCCAGGGAGGCTCAGCAGACATCAAACCCTTTTTGATATTCCCCTTTCAGGTCAGCTTTGCCTTTCCTTGGATGGAGTGAAAACAAACAGATGTTCCCAGAGAGCTGGGCTGACCTGGAAACCATTAATTAGGGAGTGAGGGAAGGAGCAGAGTGCAGGGTTTGGATTTCCTTTGAGGAGAACTATTTTTAGGCTCAGGACAAGTTAACAGCAACCTGCTGCTGGGGCCAGTGGGGAAAACGAGGAATAATGGTTTCCTTTCAGAGAGGGATGGTTCCTGGAGTGCTGTGATTCCTGGGATTAGTTCAGGTGAAGTTTAGATGTATTAATTTGGGGGGGAAAAAAGTGTGGATGTGTGTCCCTCGTCTTGGTCTGGAAGAATCGTGGGATCATGGAACGGTTTGGGTGGGAAGGAAACTCAAAGCTCCTCTCATTCCAGCCCCTGCCATGGGCAGGGACACCTTCCACTCTCCCAGCTTACTCCAAGCCCCATCCAGCCTGGAACACTTCCAGGGATCCAGGGGCAGCCCCATCTCCTCTGTGCCAGGGCCTCCCCACCCTCCTTGTAAACCTTCCCCTGCCTCAGATCCCAGTCCTTTAGTGGGATTATGTCTGTGGGATTATTCCTGTGGGATTGTCTCTTCCCGCCAGCTAAACCAAGCTTATTTCTGGGCTCTGGGCTGGTTGCAGGTTTTGGGGCCAGCCTGGCAGGTTTGCAGAGCCCCTCTGCAGGGCAGGGAAGGGGCGTTGATCCCAGCCTCGCTCCCCACAGCTGCGTTCCCCAGGCTCAGCTGGAGTGGGAAGTGTAAGTGGGAAGTATGTTTAGCTAATCTGTCGAGTTTAGACACCATATGTCTGTGGAACACAACCCCAGACAGACCATTTTCACTTATCCAGTTGGTGTACCACTAGATACTTGGCCGATTCCAAAAGAAATTAACGAAGCCGTGCGGAGTCCGTTCGCAAGATCGTCCACGTGGGATCTTCTCCTGGGCTTGTGTGAAATGGGCCCAGCTCGGTTTGTCCTGTGCTGCTCAGCCCTGGCAGGCCAAAGGCCACTCGAGCTGCTTTAGCTGCGTCCTGAGCTCCCAAGCACCTGGTCCCAGTTCCTGGAAACCTGAGAGCCGTGGAAGCAGCGCATGGAAGGGCAGGGCTGGAGCGGCCCTGGGGAACGTGTGGGAGTCCTGGTGTCGTGTTCAGCTCTGGAACCTCCCCAGCTCCATCCTCGGGGAGGGATCTGTGCTGTCCTGGAGAGCTGGCCAAGGAGCAGTGAGCTGAGAGCAGCACAAAGGCAGCAATGCAGAGCAGGCTGGGAGCACTGGGAGTACTGGGAATGGCAATCCCTGGGCATCCAGGGCTTGGGCACGGCTTGGCACTGCCCTCTTGATGTCATGGGTGCTGCCCAGGGAGCTTTGCCAGCCTGAGGATGCAGGGAATTGTGTGGCAGCACTGAGGATGTCCAGGCAGGTGTTAAAGCCTGGCTCTGCGTGCTCACAGATGTTTTCCAGCACAAGCACAAAGCCAGGGCCTGGGGTAGGTTCCCATCCTCTGGGAGGTTTTTTTTGTGTGAGTTTTTCCTCCTCTCTCCACTTTTTGGGCGTGTAATTGCCACAGTTCCTGTGCCACGCTGTGGGGGGAGCAGTGCAGGTGAGGATTTGCTGTCCCCTTGTCCCTGCCAGCCCTTGAGTAGCTCACTGTGCCCGGCGAGGCCGAGCCCCGAGTGCTCAGTTCCCTGCTGAGGGGGAGAACTCTAAATGGACCTGACTTCTCTTAAGCATCACATTCCTGCCTCGTCTGGGAATCAATCACCCCTCTGTCAGAACCTCCCCTCTCCCCCAGCCCAGGCCTGCAAGGCTGCAGCTCCGTGGAATCCAAGAGCATTTCTGGGAGCAGGACTTGACTTGCTGCTCAGGGAAGGAGGCGGCGGACGGGGCTTGTTTTTGTGCTGTTGTGGAAGCACTGTGGGTTCACCCAGATTTCATCCTTGCAGGGACAAAGAATTCCCTTCTGTGGCTTGATCCATGTCAGGCCTGGCTGGGGGAGAGGGGCTGTCCCCTCTGTTGTGGGCAGGGAGTTGGAAGATGTTTTCCCTTGGAAAGGCTCCTGCCCTGTGTGTGTGTACTGCACTAAAAGGTGTTTAATCCTATAAAGCTCCTGCTTGTAACACTGCCATAATCCCATCCCTGGGTCATCACAATCCCTGGATCATCACAATCCCTGGATCACCATCCCTGCAGTGCTGGTTTGGGATGGGGAAGCTGAGCCTGTGGCAGTGGGACAAAGTGCTCTCAGGCGCTTCTTCTTCCTGTGCAGCCAAAAAAAACATCAGGGAGGATGGGATTGCAGAGCCCAGGGGGAGAGCAGAGCTGTGCCTTCCTGCACATCCTTAAAATTGTAGGATTGTGGAATGGCTTGGGTTGGAAGGAGCCTTAAAGATCATCTCATTCCTGCCCTGCCATGGGGACACCTTCCACTAGCCCAGGCTGCTCTAACCCGGCCTGGAAACCTTGCAGGGATGGGGCAGCTTCTCTGGGCACCCTGTGCCAGTGCTTTTACCTCCCTCAGAACAAATCTCCACCTGCTTCAGATCCCACTCCAGTTGTGGGATTGTTTTTGCAGCATTGAATTTTCTCCCAGCTAAGACAAACTTATTTTGGGGCTTGGGGTTGCTTATATTTCCTGGGAATGACCTGGCAGATGTCCAGACACCCTCTGCAGGTGAAATACCTGCAGCAGGGCTTAGATCTTGTGTCCAAGTCGTTTCTGCAGCATGGATTTGTTGGGAGAGGCTTGGAATTTTTGGTGTCATCTCTTGTGAGTGAGGAAAATTCACGGCTGCTGAGAGTGAATTGTGTTATTCTGCCTGTTCTCTCTTTTTTAATAAAAAATGGGTTGGCTGAATAATGTGAACAATTTGAGCATTTTCTATAGGACTAAATCACAGGGATGTTTGTTTAACCTACAGCAACAGCCCCCAAATCTATGGGGTTTAATTTGAACGCATATTTTACATAGGTGAGATGACAAGGTTATTAAAAATGAAGCCATTGTGGATGTAAAGCATAAAGAGACATCAGCAGTGAATTTTCCTTCCCCTCAGCAGAGCCCTCCACCCCTGGAGCCAAAAGCTGAGATGCCAGAGTCATGGAATGGTGTGGGTGGGAAGGGATCTTCAAGATCATCCAGTTCCACCAGCCCAGGCTGCTCCAAGCCCTGTCCAGCCTGGCCTTGGACACGTCCAGGGATGGGGCAGCCACAGCTGCTCTGGGAATCTGTGCCAGGGCCTGCTCACCTTTATCCTGAGGGATAAAGGCCCGGGTGTATCTGTGACTCTGTCTTGGTGTTCTGGTTGCTTTGGGGGGGACGAGTCAGACTGAATCCCCTACAGATATGGGGTTGTCCGTGTGGGAATGGATTTGGGGCTGGGCCCCAGCAGCAGCTCCAGGCCAGCTCTGGAAGCCTTTGGGACGAAGGACAGAGGGAGGATCCCGGGGGTGGGGGGATTGATTTATGTTCACCTTTAATCAAACTGCCCAGAGCTCTCAGTGCTGTGATTTTGAGTCGTGTCCATCGTCCTGTAAATCAATCAAACCCCAGCAGCTTTCCCTCAGAGCAAGACCCAGCTGCAGCTGAGCAGGAACACGAGCAGGGCGGTGCTGCAGCTCCCCTGTCCTCACCTTGGGGGGGAAAACAAGGAATCACTCAGCAAAGGGACACGGGATGTGTCCCTGAGCCTGTGTGGCTCCAGGGGGTGACCCTGCTCTCTGCCAGTCAGGTTTTGTCCTTTCCCTGCATTTCCCAGCACTCTCTGTCCTGTTAATTCTGAGGATAATCCGTGCTCACGCTGCAGGAATGCTCTTGGAGCAAGTCTGGTGTGGGTTTTTGGGCTATGATGCACTTGTGGTTCCTCGTGCTACTGTAAATGCAGTGAACCCGGTGGGAAGAAATGCTGATGTGTGACTCCAGCTCAGAAGGCTGAATGATTTCTTCATTATAACTGTGCTAGAATACATTAATATACTATTTAAAGGAGACACTAAAACTACAAACCTGCTTTTTCTAACTCACAACTCATGACCTTCTCTGAGAGTGCAGCCACAGGTGGGTTGGATTGGATTGGATTGGATTGGATTGGATTGGATTGGATTGGATTGGGTTGGATTGGGTTGGATTGGATTGGATTGGATTGGATTGGATTGGATTGGGTTGGGTTGGATTGGATTGGATTGGATTGGATTGGATTGGATTGGGTTGGATTGGATTGGATTGGATTGGGTTGGATTGGGTTGGATTGGGTTGGGTTGGATTGGATTGGGTTGGATTGGTTGGATTGGGTTGGATTGGGTTGGGTTGGGTTGGGTTGGATTGGATTGGGTTGGATTGGATTGGGTTGGATTGGACTGGATTGGATTGGATTGGGTTGGATTGGATTGGATTGGATTGGATTGGGTTGGATTGGATTGGATTGGATTGGGTTGGATTGGATTGGATTGGATTGGATTGGATTGGGTTGGGTTGGATTGGATTGGGTTGGATTGGGTTGGATTGGGTTGGATTGGGTTGGGTTGGGTTGGGTTGGATTGGATTGGGTTGGATTGGATTGGGTTGGATTGGACTGGATTGGATTGGATTGGGTTGGATTGGATTGGATTGGATTGGATTGGATTGGATTGGGTTGGATTGGATTGGATTGGATTGGGTTGGATTGGATTGGATTGGATTGGATTGGATTGGGTTGGGTTGGATTGGATTGGGTTGGATTGGGTTGGATTGGGTTGGATTGGGTTGGATTGGATTGGATTGGATTGGATTGGGTTGGATTGGGTTGGATTGGATTGGGTTGGGTTGGATTGGGTTGGATTGGATTGGGTTGGATTGGATTGGATTGGATTGGATTGGATTGGGTTGGATTGGGTTGGATTGGATTGGGTTGGGTTGGATTGGATTGGATTGGATTGGATTGGATTGGGTTGGATTGGGTTGGATTGGATTGGGTTGGATTGGATTGGATTGGGTTGGATTGGGTTGGATTGGATTGGATTGGGTTGGATTGGATTGGATTGGGTTGGATTGGATTGGGTTGGATTGGATTGGATTGGATTGGGTTGGATTGGCCACCAGGCTCAAACAATCCTCACCTGAATCCATCCAAGCAATCACCCCAGGTAAACAATTCTCCAAACACATTCCACATGGGAAAAACAAGGAGCAGAAATAGAAATTGTTTTCTCTTTCTTCTCTCTGTGCTCCTCTGTGAAAAAATTCTAAGAGAGAAAAGAATGTGCCTGCCACGGGACACGGGATGTGTCCGAGTGTGGCTCCAGGGGGTGACCCTGCTCTCTGCCAGTCAGGTTTTGTCCTTTCCCTGCGTTTCCCAGCACTCTCTGTCCTGTTAAATCTGAGGATAACCCGTGCTCACGCTGCAGGAATGCTCTTGGAGCAAGTCTGGTGTGGGTTTTTGGGCTATGATGCACTTGTGGTTCCTCGTGCTACTGTAAATGCAGTGAACCCGGTGGGAAGAAATGCTGATGTGTGACTCCAGCTCAGAAGGCTGAATGATTTCTTTATTATAACTGTGCTAGAATACATTAATATACTATTTAAAGGAGACACTAAAACTACAAACCTGCTTTTCTAACTCACAACTCATGACCTTCTCTGAGAGTGCAGCCACAGGTGGATTGGATTGGATTGGATTGGATTGGATTGGATTGAATTGGATTGGATTGGATTGGGTTGGATTGGGTTGGATTGGATTGGATTGGATTGGGTTGGATTGGATTGGGTTGGATTGGATTGGATTGGATTGGATTGGATTGGATTGGATTGGGTTGGATCGGATTGGGTTGGATTGGGTTGGATTGGATTGGATTGGATTGGATTGGGTTGGATTTGATTGGGTTGGATTGGGTTGGATTGGATTGGATTGGATTGGGTTGGATTGGATTGGGTTGGATTGGATTGGGTTGGGTTGGATTGGATTGGGTTGGTTGGATTGGGTTGGATTGGATTGGATTGGATTGGATTGGATTGGGTTGGGTTGGATTGGATTGGGTTGGATTGGGTTGGATTTGATTGGGTTGGATTGGGTTGGATTGGATTGGGTTGGATTGGGTTGGATTGGATTGGGTTGGATTGGGTTGGATTGGATTGGATTGGATTGGATTGGATTGGGTTGGATTGGATTGGGTTGGATTGGATTGGATTGGATTGGATTGGGTTGGATTGGGTTGGATTGGATTGGATTGGATTGGATTGGATTGGGTTGGATTGGATTGGATTGGATTGGATTGGATTGGATTGGATTGGATTGGGTTGGATTGGGTTGGATTGGATTGGGTTGGATTGGGTTGGATTGGATTGGATTGGGTTGGATTGGATTGGATTGGATTGGATTGGGTTGGGTTGGATTGGATTGGGTTGGATTGGGTTGGATTTGATTGGGTTGGATTGGGTTGGATTGGATTGGGTTGGATTGGGTTGGATTGGATTGGGTTGGATTGGGTTGGATTGGATTGGATTGGATTGGATTGGGTTGGATTGGATTGGGTTGGATTGGATTGGATTGGATTGGGTTGGATTGGGTTGGATTGGATTGGATTGGATTGGATTGGATTGGATTGGGTTGGATTGGATTGGATTGGATTGGATTGGATTGGATTGGGTTGGATTGGGTTGGATTGGATTGGGTTGGATTGGGTTGGATTGGATTGGATTGGATTGGATTGGATTGGATTGGATTGGATTGGGTTGGCCATCAACTCAAACAATCCTCACCTGAATCCATCCAAGCAATCACCCCAGGTAAACAATTCTCCAAACACATTCCACATGGGAAAAACAAGGAGCAGAAATAGAAATTGTTTTCTCTTTCTTCTCTCTGTGCTCCTCTGTGAAAAAATTCTAAGAGAGAAAAGAATGTGCCTGCCACAGGACACGGGATGTGTCCGAGTGTGGCTCCAGGGGGTGACCCTGCTCTCTGCCAGTCAGGTTTTGTCCTTTCCCTGCGTTTCCCAGCACTCTCTGTCCTGTTAAATCTGAGGATAATCCGTGCTCACGCTGCAGGAATGCTCTTGGAGCAAGTCTGGTGTGGGTTTTTGGGCTATGATGCACTTGTGGTTCCTCGTGCCTTGGTGCTGATGGAGATTCCCAGCATCTCGGGAAACTGGCTCCGTGGTTAAAGACCTTTAAAGGAATTTGAAAGACGTGGGATGAGGCAGTGAGGGCTGAGAGAGGGAGCTGCTGCTGGAGAGCCCCAGCCAGCAGCACTGAGGATGGGCTGGAGGACACAGGGAGCGTGCCAGGAACACATCCAGGTGCACATCCCAAAATTCAGCTGCTTCTGGCCCTCGGAAGAAAGTGGGAGCACCAGGGCTTGTCCTTTCCAAGGTGTGTTATTTGTGCTTCCAAAGAACAAAGGAAAGGGAAGTAAATCAATTGCTGGATTTCAGTTTGACTGGAATAAAAGCATCTATTAATTAATAATTAATATTCTCCTTTAATTAATAATTACTATTCTCCCTCTACCTTCTTTGGAGGCAAAGGTTTGGTTTGAGGCATCTCTGTTGCGTGTGTGAGAGAAATCTTAGGAGCAGTCCGAGCATTCCTGCAAATCCAGGGGGATTCCTGATTGCTTCCCATCCCAACAGCAGAACCACTTGGAAAAGCGCCCTGTGGCCCCCTGCCCTCTCCAGAGCACTGTGTGATGACATGTTCTGAGTCTCATCCCAAAATCCCAAATAATGCTGCTTTATGGCACTTGGAAGCCATTCCCTCTGTCTGTCACTACCTGCCTGTGCAAAAAGTCACTTTCCCTCTCTTTTCCAATTCTCTTTAAGCACTGGAAGGGGCTCCAGGCTCTCCCTGGAGCTTTCCCTTCTCCATGCTGAGCATCTTTGTGCTCTCCTCTGGACCTGCCCCAACAGGTCCTTGTGCTTCTCCTGCTCAGGACCCCAGACCTGGACTCAGGATTGGGTTTTTGAGCTCATTTTTCCAACAAGACATTTCCACAGCACAGATCCACTGGGGAAAAAAAAAAAAAAAAAAAAAACCTGTGGAAAATGTAAGGCACCTCCTGTTGGAATTGTCACTGAGCTGATGAGTCTGTGCCACCAAACTGTGACCGTGGCACCACGGCTGGTGGGGCCAGCTCTGCCCCAGGGCTCCTCAGCTGCCCTGGCACTCATTCCAGAGCACCCTTGGAGCAGGAGGATGAGTGGATCCTCCTTCAGACGCAGTGGGGGACATCCTCCTTCCATTCCTGGAGGAAAAATCCGGGAGATGGGAAACCAGCAGCTCCCACCCTCCCTGGCTGTCCCTTTTGAGGTTTTTTTTGTCCATAACTCGGGAACTCTTTGGTACTCCTGGGATATCTGAGAGCTCGTGGAGCTCCTGGGTGTTACCAACTGGCCGCTCGTTCCGAGTTCTCCCGGGATTTTTGCCCTGAGTTACGAGGAGGGGAATCCTGCTGGCCCGGCAGCTTTGCGTGCGGAGCAGCTTGTCCGGAGGCCTCGGCTGCTGCCAGGGAATCCAGAGGCTTCCCTGGGGCCCTGGGATTAGCACAGCTCCCTCCTCCCCCGCCACGGCTGGCTTGGGAAGAGGAGGAGGGAAGAGAAATCCGTGCGGGGAAGGGGTTGTCCCACCCTGTGTCCCTAATCCTGGGTGGTGTTGGGGGCAGGATGTGCTGCATCCCGGCCAGTCCACGTAGCACCTCCAGACATCCCCGGAATGCTCATCCCTGCAAGCAGCTGGACGAGGCTCTGAGTGAAGATATCCCTGCTTACTTCAGGGCCTGGAAGTTTCCTTTCCAGCCCAGATTATTCCGTGATCCACACCTGATGTGGATCCTGTGGTTTGTACCCAAAGCGCTGCTGGGAGGGGAACTCGGAGCCCGAAATCCTGATGGATTTGGGAGCACAGCTGGGCTGAGCGGTGCTCAGGGAGCCACGGATCCCGTAAAGCAGCTGGTGCTGAGCTCTGCCAGGGCTGGACTCACATCTGGACACCTGATCCAGGCTTTTGCTGCTCATCCCATCGTCCGGCTGCGGGTGGGTTCAGCGGGGTGGGAGGAGCGGGAAGTTCTCCCAGGGAACTGAGACAACACGAGCCTTGCTCTGGAGCTAACGCCTTGTCCTGAAGTTAATTTGTGGGAATGCTCAGGGAAAAGAGGTGCTTTAAACAAAATTCCAGCTTGGTGCTACTGCTTCCGTGCCCTTTGTCAGGATCCCTTGAATTCCCGGAGCAGTTTGGTGATGGCACAAGCAGGGGACTGGAGCTACGGGATAAGGGAGTTTGCCCAAGGGAAAACTTGGATTTTTTTTTCCTGGAGAGAACAAAATGGAACAGAGCAATCTGTTCCCAAATTGCTGATATCTTCTGGGAAAGGGGATCATTTAAAAGAATTAATTAAATCTTCATGAGTCATCCAAGCACAGCCCTGACATCTGTCAGGGCTTTGATCAGCTCCCACACCTGACTCGCGTGCAGCAGCTCCATTTCCAAACATCCACAGCTGTTTGCTGGAGCTTGGAAGCAGTGCCAAGAGATTGGAAGGTGCTGCCAGGAAAAACTCAAGTTGACGAATGGGAATTACCCTTCCTGGGATGGCTGGGAGTGTTTTTAGGAAATCCAAATCTCTCTTGCTGGTCTCTGGCAAGTCATTTGTATTCCAGGCAGGATCAGGCAGTCACCTCCCATTTTAGTTTATTTGATTTTAGTTTATTTGATTTTAGTGGAGCACCCTCAGCTCCGTGTTTTCCTTGAGCAGGTGAGTGGGAATTGTGTCCATACCCTGACGTGGGAGCTGGAGCTGGAGCTGAGGGGAGGTGGGAAGGAGGAAATTGCTGTTCCTTCATTTATCCCGCCCTCCCAGCCTGAAATCCCTCCCTTCCCATCTCCCTGTAAGCGTGGCGGGTCCTTGGAAGTGCTCTGAGCTTTTGTTTGGAATGTCACCTTTCAGTGTCACCTCCGTGGCTCCTCATGGGGAGCAAAGCCCCTCGTGGTTTTTTCAGGGAATGTGGAGAGATGAGGAGATGGATTTTCCATCCCCATCCTCAAATCAGTCACCCAGGCCGTGACTTCTCCCTTCTTTCCCTTTTGGCCCTCATTCCCTTGGGATGAGCTGCCTGGAACTGCCTCTCCACATCTGCTGCTGCCAGGAGGAGCTGCCCTGGAGCTGGGTCTGGAATGGCCCAGACCCCTTTGAGTGGGGTTTGGAATGGCCCCAGATCTCCGGAGCTGGGTCTGGAATGGCCCAGACCCCTTTGAGTGGGGTTTGGAATGCCCCAGATCTCCGGAGCTGGGTCTGGAATGCTGACGTGCTCCTCCTGCAAGTGCAAGATCCTGATTTTTGATATCTTTTTGTGCACACACATTTAAAAAAAAAAAAAAAAATAAAAAAAAAAGGCTTTTTTCACTCCACTGAGCCCAAGAGCCAAGGAAAGGAAAAGTGCAAGGAAAAGAGCAGTCCAGGCAGTTGTCAGCCCTGCCCCCTGCCAGAAGGATTTGGAGATCTCTGCAGAAAAAAAAATGATCTTTTAATCTGCCCTCGATATCTGCAGAGAGCGGGACATGGAATTCCGATTCCAGGTCTGGATGGCGTTACTGAAATAACAGAAATGTGGGAAGAGGATCCTGAACCTCCCACAGAGCCTCAGAGAGGGCTGGGTTAGCAGAGCAGCAGTAGCTGCAGGGAGGGTGGAATTTTTCTCTGTGGCATTCCCTGCTCCTGGAGCTGGGGATGGAGAGGCCCGCACAGCCAAGGGCGAGCGTGCTCCTCTCTCTGTGAATTTTAAAGGATATGCTACTGGAAGTGTGGAAAACGGCTTTGACTGGAGCTGGAATTCTTCACAGAGCTGCTCAGGGCCCTGTCTGGAATTAGGAAACTCGTGGGTTTTTTCTTTTGTTGAAGAATTAACTCCAAGTCTGAGGGTTTTTCCCTTTCCCTCGGCCCTGTTGTAGGTGGAGTCTTCAACGCTTTCCCTGGTGATATTCCCTGACTTCTGCCTCATTCCTGGTGCTCCAGGTCTCTGCCCCGGTTCTGTGCATGTCTCAGAACCATAAACATGATGGATCCCTGTTTTTTAGTGAGCTGTTGAATTATTTATGGATCTGCTGGGATGCGGGAGCTGCCAGCTACCGGCACGCAGCCAGCAGGGAACGGAGCCAAGCTGGGAAAGGGAAAAGCCTTCCACACTGCGAGCTGAACCCGGGGAACGTTGGGGTGGGATCCTCGGGTGAGCATCCTCCAGAAGGTCTGGAGCATCCCTGAGGAGCAGCATCCTGCTCCGAAGCCGTGGAAATGCCCGCGGTGGGAAGGGCTGGCCTCGCAGCGCGGCGGGATTCCATGCGCCCTGCAATAGGATGGATTTAGTTCCTGACCTTTTAAAATCCCGGGAAAAGGCTCGCTGTCTGGGCTGAAGCGTTTTCCAGCTGTTCCCTGTCTGGGGGTGCCACAAGCCAAGGCTGAGGTTTCCAAGGAGGAGCTGAGATTTCCAATGTCAGGGTGACACGCGGGGAGCACGCCCGGGGCTCCAGGACAGCTGGGATGTGGGATTTGGGATTTGGGATTTGGGGCCGGGCGAGGAGCAGGCGGGCTGGGAAAGCCACATGTGGATGTGGGAGGTCTGTGCTGAGGACTGGGCAGCGTGGATGGGATCCAGGCTGGAGGAGCAGGAGGATGGGGGATCTGGAGCACGATCCTCTGGCAAGGGCGCTGTGGGACGCCCGGCAGAGCAGCTGCTCCTCCTCATCCTCCCTCTCCCCACGGGATCAGCCCTTTGGGATCACTGTCCCCACAGGATCAGCCCTTTGGGATCACTGTCCCCACGGGATCAGCCCTTTGGGATCACTGCCCCCACAGGATCAGCCCTTTGGGATCACTGCCCCCACAGGATCAGCCCTTTGGGATCACTGATCCCACAGGATCAGCCCTTTGGGATCACTGCCCCCACAGGATCAGCCCTTTGGGATCACTGATCCCACAGGATCAGCCCTTTGGGATCACTGATCCCACAGGATCAGCCCTTTGGGATCACTGCCCCCACAGGATCAGCCCTTTGGGATCACTGATCCCACAGGATCAGCCCTTTGGGATCACTGCCCCCACAGGATCAGCCCTTTGGGATCACTGTCCCCACGGGATCAGCCCTTTGGGATCACTGTCCCCACAGGATCAGCCCTTTGGGATCACTGCCCCCACAGGATCAGCCCTTTGGGATCACTGTCCCCACGGGATCAGCCCTTTGGGATCCCTCTTTCACAGGATCAGCCTTTTGGGATCCCTCTCCCCACAGACTCAGCTCTTTGGGATCAGCTTTTTGGGATCCCTCTCTCCCCACAGGATCAGCCCTTTGGGATCCCTCTTTCACAGGATCAGCCTTTTGGGATCCCTCTCCCCACAGACTCAGCTCTTTGGGATCAGCTCTTTGAGATCTCTCTCTCCCCAGAGGATCAGCTCTTTGGGATCCCTCTTTCACAGGATCAGCCCTTTGGGATCCCTCTCTCCCCACAGGATCAGCTCTTTGGGATCAGCCTTTTGGGATCCCTCTCTCCCCACAGGATCAGCTTTTTGGGATCACTGCCCCCACAGGATCAGCCCTTTGGGATCAGCCCTTTAGGATCCCTCTCCCCACAGGATCAGCTCTTTGGGATCTCTCTCTCCCCACAGGATCAGCTCTTTGGGATCTCTCTCTCCCCACAGGATCAGCCCTTTGGGATCACTCACAGCAGGAATTCCCCTCACTGTTGGTTGGTTTTCTTGGAGATCTCCTTGAGAACCTTTTGGGAGAGCAGCTTTGTTCAGCCCCCAGGTGGAGGTGGGAAGATATTTGGGAATGTCTAAGGGATGGTGTCAAACGGGGGTGGGGAGGGTTGTAAACTCCTGCCTGCTCCAGGCTTTGCAGTGAATCCAGGACCATCCAGGGATTTTGGGGCTGGAGCAAACCTGGGCGAAGCAAGAACACGCCGAGACAAACTTGGGGTGCAATCCCAAAGCCACGAAAGGTGGGCAGGGGTGGGGTTGGCAGAGGTGATTTCCCAGCCCAGCCTGGAGCCAGGAGCCAATGGATGCAGGGAACAGCCTTGGAAAGGAGTCTGGGAATGGGAGCTGTAGGTAGGGCTGCATTCCGGGTGCATTGCAGGGATAAAAGTGCATTTTTGAGCTGAGCTCAGCCCCTGCCAAGGGACACGGGGCCAGCTCCAGATGCCTGCCCTGAGCCTCCAAACAGTCCCACATTGTTGGGCCCGTGAGTCACCCTTGTGTCAACACCAGGACAAGCCAAGCACATTATTCCTTCGGAGGGAAACGGCTGGAGAAGACAATTCCTGCCTTTTTAAATTCCCCTTTCACCTCCAGGTTTGGCATCCAGGAGCCAGCGGTGCCTCTGCTCAGCTGTGGGGTTGTGTGAGGGAAAGGGAACCACACCAGACCTGGGCTGGGGACAAAGCTGCCCTCCTAAAATATCCTCTGATGTCACAGCTCCTGGGTGTGGATCTTTGGAAGAGGGAGAGAACAGACTGGGACTTCTGCTGGGAAAAAAAATAAACAGAGAGGAGAAGTCTCCCACTGATTGGGTCTCCCGAGGAATTAGGCAGGAATTTGCTTCACATCCCTGCATATTTTTCTCCTTACCTCTCCTGAGGTTGAGGGAGGAATTTTAGGCTTCTCAAAAACTCAGGCCTGTTGTTTTTGAGGAGCACAAGGAAGAACCAGGCTGAGGGTGGGAATCCCAGTGGGCAGAGGCTTATTGGAAACTCTGGGCAGCTTTAAGGGCTGGGGAGAAGTTTCAAAATTAAAATAAATAAAAGCCAGTGCTGGCTGGGGGCCGGGAGTGGTGGCAGGGCAGGCAAACCTTGGGCATGATCACCTGGAAAACAAGGCTTGATCCACCCCTGCAACAGGACTGGGGGCAAAAATCATGGAATGGTTTGGGTTGGAAGGGACCTTAAGGATCATCCAGTTCTGTCCACGGGCAGGGACAGCTTCCACTATCCCGGGTTGCTCCAGCCTGGCCTTGGACACTGCCAGGGATGGGACAGCCGTTTCTTCTCCTCTTCCCTCCCAGGGAACAATTCCTTCCCAATATCCCGTCTCACCCTGCCCTCTGGCACTGGGAAGCCACCCCCCCTTGTCCTGGCACTCCATGTTCTTGTCACCCTCTCCAGCTCTCTTGGAGAGAGGCACTGGAAGGGGCTCCAAGGTCTCCCTGGAGTCTCCAGGCTGCACCAGCAGCTTCATCCCTGCTCCGTGCACAAACCTCATCCTGCCCGAATGTTTGCTTGGGAGAAGTGGGTGTTCCTCACTTCCTGGAAGTGAGTTCCTCCTGGCATGAGGCAGGATCCCCCTGAGCAGGCAGGAATCCTTCCAGTGAGGAGCTCTGAGCTCCTTCCCCCTGGACTCACCTTGGGAAAATGCTCCTGACTCCAGCTTCCCACCCATGTCCCTGCTGTGGAGCAAGAGCAGTGCTTGGCCCATGGAACACCTGGAGGAACCCTTCCCATGGGGCTGGAGCTGCTGTGGGGGCTCAGGGTTCAGGGATGTGCTGGCTTGGAGCTTCCTCCTGCTCCTTCTGGAAGCAAAGTTCTCCAGGTGTGTCCAAGGAAGGGGTTCAGAGGATGCTGGGATGAGATGGAATCAGGATGGGCCGTTCCAGGATGTGCATTGTGCCCTGCTGGGGGTTGGGAAGCAGATCTAGTGTGACTCCTCCAGCATTCCAAACCTCATGGAGCACATCCCTGCTCCAGGTCCAGCATTGCCCCTGCCCTGGGAGTCTCCCAAGGTGCTGCTGCGCTCCATGGGAGCATCCATGGAGCAAACCCCACTGTTCCTGCTGGGAAGTGTCAGGAGATGGTGCTGGAAGAGCTGACAGCTCCTTCCTCATCCAAGGGTGGCCCCACAAATGCGGGGTGAGCACGGCGCCAGTTCCTTTGACAGCATCCAAGGGAATGGGGAATGTCCTCCTGAGGGAGCTGAGCTCAGGGCTCCAGCACTGGAGACAGGGAGGGTGTTTCAGGGAAGCTGGAATGGCTCTGGGATTCAGGCTGGTGGCGTCTGGATGGGAAGGAGCCCACGCCAAGGGCGGGCAGGGAGGGTAAAGCCTTGGTGGCATTAGGAAATTCCATTAAAAATCCATATTTTCTCCTGACCTTTGAGTTTCTGGAAATGCAGACACAATAAACAAATGTGAAAGGGAGGAGCTGGTGCTGGAATATGGGGCTGGAGCAGAGTGGAAAGTGGAAAGCAAACAAGGAAGCAATTAAGGGCACAATGAAGGGAATTAAGCACCGTGCACTTCATTCTGGAGTTATTTATACTCCGAGGCAGAACTAAAAATAAACATAGGATTTCCACAAGGAAAACAAGCTCAGTTCCCTCTTTTAAACAACTCCGTGGAGCTGTGATGGTTATAGATGGAGAAATTCCTTGGATCTCCTTCTCCATGTCCTGGTTTTTGCCTGCAGCAGGGATTTTATAGCTGGGACTCTGGGATTGCAGAGCTCTGGGAAGGCTCTGCCGAGGCTCCTGCAGCATTCCAGAGCAGGGCAATCGCTGCTTTCCAAGTGGAAGCTCCACTCTGGATCTTCTGGGTACCACCAGGCTCTAAAGATTAAAGAATCATCCTTGTGATCTTTGGCTTGGAGCCAGGACAGTGGTGGGGTCGACCTCAAACCCCCTGGAGGAGATTCCAGGGTGGCAAAGAGCAGCTCCCAGTGGGGTTTGGACCCTCTGGGTCGGTGGAGGGAATCTGGGAAGAGCAGAGTTTTCTCTGGGATACCTGCAGGTGTGGAGCCTGAGCCACCTCAGGGATCTCCTCCAGGGCTTCAGTGCTCGTCGTGGGTTTGCTGAATTGGGATTTTGAGGGGGGGGGGAAGGTGGGATTTGGAGGTTGTGAATCCCCACAAAAGTTTGGGCTTTTGAGGTGCATGGAGTTGTGTGAGGAGATCCAGGTGGATTTAGCTCCTTGTGGGATTATCCCGGATGGGATAACGTTGATCCTTCCACGGTGAGTCCTTCTCGTGGGTGCTCCTGGCATGAGGCAGGATCCCTGTGAGCAGGCAGGAATCCTGGAATGGTCCGGGTTGGAAGGGACCTTCAGAGGTCCCTTTGGTGAGCAGGGACACCTTCCTGAGGATCCAGCAGCATTCCCACCTCCCTGTAAACACTGGGGTGTGTTCCTGTTGGAAACCTTTCCAAATCCTGCTTTTCCAACCTCTGGGGTCACAGAAAGGTGGTCCAAGGAGCTTTTCCCATTCCTTGTTCCCACTTTTTCTGTGGGCACTGCCTGTACCCGTGCTGGGATGGGGACTGTCGCCATAACCTTGGGTCATTTCTGGATCCACTTTCAGCTGCTAAACCCCTCTTTTGGAAGCAGAATTCCCTCCTGGCATGAAGGCTTGGCACTGGTCTGTCCTTTTGGATCATGCCACGAACACGGAGAGCTTGGAATCGCCTCCCTGCTGAGCTGCCACGTTCTCCAGGGGAAAGTGGGGGTGCCAATGCTTTGCAAATTCATTCCTTCTTCTCCGGGGTTGCCCAGGATCCTTTCGGATCATCCGAAATTCGAGTGACTTGCGGGAACTGTTGATTTGCATAAAGCTTGGGAGATGTTACGCATGGGCTCGTTAGTGGTAGACGTTGTTATTAATTCCCTCAAATTTGGGTTGCTGCTGTTTTGTCTGAGGGCAGGATTGTGATTCCCAGTGATCCCGGGAGGAGCACAGTTAATGGAGCTGTGCTCAGGAACATGTGGGGGAAGTGGACGGGAGGGGGATTTGCCTCATTTGCCAATTAGCAAAACGTCTCTGTGGATATTTCTGGAATGTTTATGCTTTTGCTCTTCCGAGTTTAGATGAAGGATGGGAAACATCCCGGGCCAGTTGCTTTGGAGCCATTAGAAAGGAGTGGGAATGAGGGGGGATAAAAAGATCAAGTGTGTCGAGTGCTACTTGTTCTAAGCCCTTCACTCCTCGAGTATCCAGACCCTGGATACTTGATCCAGGCACTTCAGCCTCTTATTAATTAATTAATTAATTCATTCATTCATTCATTTATTACCTTCCTGCTGCTTTTCTCAGGCTGCTGCTTTAAGGACAGAGATGTCCCAAAGAAAGAAAAAAAAAAAAAAAATCTCTTGCTTAGCAAATTAAGGGAGGTGGGATTCCAAATCCCAGGTCAACTTCCCTCAGGATCCCTCAGCTGATTCCCTCAATTGATCCCTCAGGATCAATTCAGCTCCTGCTGGGATTCCCCTGGTTCTGTGGTACCCAAAATGTGTCTCAGGCCTCTCTCCTACTTGAAGAGTTTGGTGTGGGGTTCATCGAGCTTGAGGTCCCCTTGTTCCAGGAAGGTGGGATCCTTCCTAGGGATGACCAGGAGCTGTCCCTTGATCCACAGCCTCCTTTGGGTGATTCCCAGTGTCCCTGTCCCGTGGCAGCTCCCTGGAACCAGCACGGACCCCCCTGGACTCACTCAGTTCTCCCTGCTTGAAACCCCCCTGAATTTCCACCCAAGTGTATTTTGGTTTTTCTCCTTTTCTGTTGGATTGTGTCTTTTGGGCTGTGAAAAACTCCAGATTATCTCCAGGATGGAATTGTTCCCTGTGAGGGTGGGGAGGCCCAGGGTGCCCAGAGAAGCTGTGGGTCCCTGGCAGTGCCCAAGGCCAGGCTGGATGGGGCTTGGAGCACCCTGGGATGGGGGAAGGTGTTGGGGTTGGAAGTGGATGATCTTTAAGGCCCTTCCAACCCAAACCATTCCATGATTCCAGAAATCCAATCATGGCTAAAAAGCCCCTGAGGTGCTGAGGAGCGCTGGGAGCTGTGCTGGCCCTGGACAATGGGAAAATGAGCCCATTTTCCTTGGATTTCCTTTGTTGTTGTCCCAAACACGCATTCCCTGAGACTTTTGAGGAATGTGACAGTGCCATGGAGCTGATTCCTTGCTTAGACTGTGGTGGTGATGCACAGGGATGTGGAACAGATTTATTCCTTCCCTCTGGAGTTTGCTGTTGCATCTTTCCTCAGCTGTGATCTTTTCCTTCTGGTCTTTCCCTCAGTCCTTCCCTCGCCAGCCACATCCTTGCCCTCTGCTCTGCATTTTTTAAGGCTAGAAAAGCCCAAAGAGGTGATTTATTGTCCTGCACAGACAGGATTGCATCTCATTACCTCCCACTTGGAAGTAATTTTTCCACTTGATGTCCTTGAGCTGTTGCACAACCCCCCTGGCAAAGGCGCGGTGCTGGGCAGGGATGAGGGATGTGCTGGGAATTCCTGCTGGGAGCAGCCTTTGGAGCCTCCTGAGGACCAGAATGCATTTTGTGGGAAAAGGGGGCTGGGTTAGGGTCGGTTATTTCTGTACCATGAGGATTTTGGGGGTTTCTGACACCGTGTCCCCCCGTAAAATGTGTCCTTTGGGGACAGAGGAGGGAAAATCCATAGGGAACGAGGCACCACTTGTGGGGGAATGCCATCCCAACCAAGCTAAGGCTGAGCCTGAGACCATTTTCCACAATTCCCTGCATGGGCTGGCGTCACAGTCACCAGTTGGGCCTGTCAGGAATGATTTAAACCCAACCCAAACACTGGCAGGATCCAAAAGTGCGACGGGAACCACGGGAAAAGGCAGGGAAGGGATGCTCTGCCTCTGGCAAGCCCTGCTCCTTGCTGGCTCCTGCTTTGCATTAAGCCGGGACTTACAAAACCAAACAAACAAGTCTCCCTGCTGAGGGGAGCAGGGAGGAGGGCGTTGGAAGCGGGGCTGTGTCTCGGAGTCGGCGTTTTCAGGGATCACAGTCCGTGGAAGAGCCGAGCTGCTCCAACGTGCTTTGTGTTAAATGTTCTTTTCATCCCGTGCAGGGAGCTCATCGTGCACCCTGCGTTTGTTCCTTTCTTTTTTTTCGTTTATATCTCATTAAGGTTTTCAGGGTTCGGAAGGGAAGAATTATTACAATGGTTAGAACTGCTTCTTCCTTGGAAATTCTCCTAAATCCCGCTCAGAAATGCATGTGGAAGAATCCGAATGGCTGAAAGCAAAGCAAACCATTCGTAGCAATCCAAGATGAATTTGTAACATTTTTTTTTACGAGCTGAAAATTTGGAGGGCGATGATTTCCAGTCACTCAACATTTTTGAGAGGATGATTTCAAGTGGTTGTCAACAAATAGTAGCTCTTGTCTTGGTCCTGCATTCCCTATGGGAATTTCCAGTCCCAAAAGTTTGAGATGTGACTCAGCCCAAGCTTTAATTTTCTGGTGCTTTTTGTGTTTAATGCGAGGCGTTTCTGGAGTCCCACCACAATTGTTCTCCCATTAGCAGTGGAACCCAACTCCTTCTCCGAGACAGACAGACGTGGGGATGTGGGATTGGGAATGGCTGTGGGATTGGGAATGGCTGTGGGATTGGGATTGGGATTGGGATTGGGTGTGGGACTGGGAATGGATTTGGGACTGGGAATGGGTGTGGGATTGGGAATGGCTGTGGGACTGGGAATGGCTGTGAGATTGGGAATGGATTTGGGACTGGGAATGGGTGTGGGACTGGGAATGGGTTTTGGATTGGGAATGGCTGTGGGATTGGGAATGGCTATGGGACTGGGAATGGGTGTGGGATTGGGATTGGGATTGGGTGTGGGACTGGGAATGGCTGTGGGATTTGGAATGGATTTGGGACTGGGAATGGGTGTGGGATTGGGAATGGGTGTGGGATTGCAATTGGGTGTGGGACTAGGAATGGCTGTGGGATTGGGAATTGATTTGGGACTGGGAATGGGTGTGGGACTGGGAATGGGTTTTGGATTGGGAATGGCTGTGGGATTGGGAATGGGTATGGGATTGGGATTGGATGTGGGACTGGGAATGGCTGTGGGACTGGGAATGGAGTTGGGATTGGGAATGGTGTGGGACTGGGAATGGGTGTGGGACTGGGAATGGATTTGGGACTGGGAATGGGTTTTGGATTGGGAATGGCTGTGGGATTGGGATTGGATGTGGGACTGGGAATGGGTGTGGGACTGGGAATGGATTTGGGATTGGGAATGGCGTGGGACTGGGAATAGGTGTGGGATTGGGAATAAGCATGGGATTGGGAATGGATTTGGGATCGGGAATAGATGTGGGATCAGGAATGAATGTGGGATCAGGAATGGATGTGGGATTAGGAATGGATTTGGGACTGGGAATGGATTTGGGACCGGGAATGGATGTGGGATCAGGAGTGGGTGTGGGATTGGGAATGGATGTGGGATTGGGAATAGATGTGGGATCAGGAATGAATGTGGGATCAGGAATGAATGTGGGATCAGGAATGGATGTGGGATTGGGAATGGATTTGGGACTGGGATTGGAGGTGGGATTGGGAATGGCTGTGCTGGTGGTGGGGGTGGTGTGAGCTCAGGTCTGATTGAGCTTGGTCCCACCTCAAGTGACACCAAAGGGACATCAGGCAGAGCCATGGGGCAGAACTGGAGCAAAGCCAGTTTGTAGATGACCCAGATCTGGGGGTGTGGGGAGAGGATGAAGACCTGGCGGTGTTGTCTCCATCTCCACCCGCAGGGTTTTGGTGCCTGCCCAGTGGGATGAGCTGAGCGTGGCCAGCCCAGGTTTGCAGCTCTCCAGGATCAACTCCAGCTCATAAATCTCAGGCTCAGCGGGGAGCACTCGTGCCATGAACTAATCAGGGACAGGTTCAATCCCCACAAACACCCTCCCCCTCATTAGGGACCCCTCGGGATCCCGAGGAGGTGCCGAAATTCCTCATTAACAGGGAGCAGGGCCCGGGGACTGTGCTGCAGCCCAAGGGGGCAGGAATTCCTGCCACTCCTTTGTGCCCTGCTAATGATTTAAATGGCAATTAGCGGGGCCAGTGCTGTGTCCATGGGCAGGATCACAAAGCCAAGGCGTGGAGATGAATTGGTATTTGCCAGGGAAATGAGGAATTTGGAAGGTTTCTGTAGGAAGAGCTTCTTTCCCTTCTCTTCACCTGCCCTGCTGCTGTGTTGATTTAGTGCTGCTCTCCTCCTTTTTTCCAAGATCCCCTTCCCTCCTCCCTTTTGGATACATTCTCTTCCACTCACTCCGTGTTGTCCTCAAGGGCCTCGGTGCTGCAGCCCTGGGTTTTGTTGGGTTTGGGTGGAAACTGAGTCAGGTCCCATTTAACAGCAGAAAATGGGGTTTGTGCCCAGTGGTGTCACTGTGGGATGTGGAGGTGCCAGGCAGAAATCCCTGGTTCAGGAATTAGGCTGAGGCAGCTCCTCCAGGCCCAGCCTTCTGCCCAGGCTTGTCCTGCTGAGCACACTCAGGGCTTCTCCAGGGAGCAGAAAGCTCCAGCAGCATTCCTGGGATGCCATCCAGGAGGGATGTGCGGAAGGGCAGAGCCTCTGTGTTTGCCCAGCTTGTGGCAGTGGGAACAACGCGACAAATTCCTTTAAAAAAATGGGATTGTGGAGGTGTAAAACGTGCAGCTGGAGCCCCTTCCAGATGTGTGAGGAGGAGAGGCATGCAAATGCCTTAAAATACCATTTAAATAGCATTTAAATAGCATTTAAACACCATTAAATACCATTTAAATTCCATTTATTCCCCGGTGCTGGGGTTCACCCCAAAAGACCCTTTAACACTTCCACCCAGATGTGTTTGGGTGCTGATGGGTCCCCACTCATTTGCTTTAAAAGCCAAAAACTCGCTCACAGCTGCTTGAAAAATCAAGAAGGACATTTTGTAGCAGGAATAATAACCTTGAAGGGAGGAATCCCTGGTGGGTTTTCCCAACCTTTCCTGCTTAATGAACCAACTGATTGAGCCTGTGGGGTTGAAATAATCCTTCCAAGGACCTTGGAGCCGTCCCATTAAGTCAGGGGAAAGATTTTACAGCACAATTTTTGTTAATGAACCCAGACTTTGTTGTCAGAGGGAGAATTGGGGCTTTCTCCGAACCGACTTGAGGTGCAGGTGAAGAAATTTAATTTCTTGCCCTGCATTTTCAGCTGACACCTCATCATCTGTAGAAGTTGTAATGTTTCTTTCTCTTCTTTCCTTATGAACTGAGGGACAATGGAGAGGTTTGTAGGAGGAAAATCCCCCGAGCCCTGTTTAATGCAAAGATAACTCCTCCTCCAGCTCAGGAAATCCCTCAGCTGCTGGCTGTTTTAGGCTGGGGGAGAAAAAAAAAAAAAAAAAAAACCACTGTGTTTATGGTATTCTTAAACCTTTCCTCAAAATGTGCCTTTGGCCACTTCCAGGGACAAAAAATCTGAGCTGGATGGACCTTGGAAAGTCATTATCACCCTTGGTGTCGTCAGGGTGCTGCTGGGTGTAATTAATGCTGTGGAAGTGTTGAGGGATGGCTGCACAGAGGGGGCTTTGTTGTCATCATCCTCACCCTGCTTTTCTTCCCACCTTCCCTCGGCTGCTCCCTGGCTTTTCCTCCGGCTGTGGTTCCCCCAGCCTTTCTCAAGAGGTCAGTCTTGGCTGGCTTTTGTGGGTTTGCTCTCCCACCTTGCGCTCCTGAGGGTGGAATTTCTTTCCCCCAGGATACCAGAGCAGGGTCAGCTCCACTGTGGAGCCCAGCACGTCTCCCCCACGTTTCCAGAGGAAGGGTTTCCTATCTGTGTGCCCTTCTACGTTGCCAATCCTCTCCCAAATCCAAGGAAAGGGAATTCAGTGAATAATTTTTGTGTGGAAGGAACTGATTCATATCAGGGATCCCGCAGATCTGAGTGGGGCAAAGCGCTGGTGGGATTTGAGTTCCCCGAAAATTCAACAGCTCTGGATCCACTTAATCCCTTGGATTATCTGCAGATCTACTTCACTCCTCACCAGACATCCCTCTCAAAATACAAATTAGGGTCTGAGCTTAAAAATCCTTCCCTGTTGTGAAAGCCAAGGACAAAACTCCCCTTTCCTTCGGTGGGACCAGGATTCCCAGCCCTGCCAGAGCCTGTTTGACCTTGGAGCAGCCAGGCAATGAGGAAAGCTGCTCCACGGTGACCCAGACAGGCTGTGGGTGAAGCCTGTGAGGAAAAAGCCCCTCGGGAGGAGGCAGCATCATCCTCATTCCCACCAAAGCCATTTGGCTCCCAGTTGCCAAAGCAGCGCCAAAGCCCCAGTGACCTTTCAGCCTCCTCGCTGTGCTCCGAAGATTTACAGTGGAAAAAAAAGCTCCTTCTTGTGAGGGAATCTTGCTCCTTCCTCCCAGGGGAGCCTCCAGCCGCGGTGACTCAGCCCTTCAGCATCCCGGCTTCCCGGATCCCTCCGGCAGCAGCGGCTCCGGGAGAATCCTGTGCTCGCCCCGGAGCCCGCCTGATGTCACCCCCTGCTCTGGCTTCCCTCAGCTTTCCCAGCTGCCCAGAGTTCACAGCTTTGATCTCAGCTCTCCGTCACCACCCCTGGCTCAAGCCTTCTCCTGGAATGATGGCATTTTAAAAAGGCTTTGGAATGACAGAGGTCCCGAAGTCCCGGAGGAGGCGGAGGTGAAGCTTGCTGGAAGTCGGGGCCTGGCTTTCCAGAAGATCCAAGTCACTGCCTGCCTGTGTCAGGCAGAGCTGCAAACCACAGCCAGCATTTGGAATGGGAGTTTTCATTTCCAAAAATTCTCGACAAAGTACCCTGCAGGGCAAACGCTTGGAGGAGGAATTCTGGGATAAGTGGAAAAATAAGTACACTGAAGTTGGGAAGGAGACGACTGCTCCTCAGTAAAAGAGGAGCTGGAAAACAAACTGGAAGATGGGTCTGAGTCCTGCAGGGGAATTTGGGACAGATTTCCAGCACCTCAGTCAGGTGCTGATTTTACTTGGGATGAGTGGATTGCCGGGTGGCTGCCACAGACTGGGTGGATCCCGGTGGGGAGCGGTGCACTGGGAATCGGGGAGGTGTTGATTATCTCTGGGATTATCTGGGTTGATTATCTCCATGCCAGCAGAATTGCTGGGACCTTTAGGGTGGAAAGCTGCACCAGCAGAGCATGTGGGAGCAGAGCTGGGCTTTTCCTTCCCACCAGATCTCTCCTTGGTTTGTGCTGTGCCTGTTCAGCCTGGAGGAATTCCAGCACTGGAGGATGGAGTTCTCTGGGCCGTGCTGTTAATGAGGCCACCGTGCTGATCAAACCTCAGCCTGGAGCATTATCCCAGACAAATCCCTCTCTCCTTCTGCCCTGCCTGAGTGGACAGACCAGAGAAAGTCCTCCAGGCTCATTTTTTTGGGATTCAAGTAGAGGTGGAGCAGGGCTGGTGCCAGAGATTTCACAACTCTGCCCGATTCAAACCAGCTCCAGACAGAGCAGTGGATGCCTGCTGAGGGCTCGTTAGGGATAATGAATAATTAGGTGTGAAATTTTCAGGAATGGCAACTCCAGGGCTGCAGAGGAGTGTGGGAATGAAGGGAGGAGTGGAGAGGAATCCCATTTAACACTGGTTCAATCTGCAGGCTGGGTTTGCCATAGGAAACTGGCAGCGCTGGCATAAGGAAAACAGGGAAATGCTTGGATTTCCTTCCCTTCCCCTCCAGTTTTTCCCCAGCGGTGCTGATCTGCCAGCTCAGCTCCGAGGAGAAGAGTCACATCCAGCACTTCCAGCCAGGAGCTCTAGCCCAAATCCCTGGGCTTTGCAAACGGCTCAATGTTGTGTCATACTCCGGGCCACCCGCGAACCTTGGAGAAATCCGAAATGCCAGGAAACCTCCGCGTCCAGCTCTTCCAGAGGGATCCAGAGCTGGTCACAAGCTGCAGCTTGCAAGCTCTTGGGTTTGTGGTGGAGCCTCGCTCTCCAGAGATATTCCAGAACCATCTGGACACAGCCCGGTGTTCTGGGGTGACCCAGCTGGAGCAGAGAGGTTGGACCAGATGACCCAGCGTGGTCCTTTCCAAACCAGCCCATCCTGGGATTCTGTGACGTAGCTCGTGGTGGTGGAGGTGTTTTTTGGGAAGGATGGAGACAGGCTGATCCAGGATCATTTTCCCATGGCTTTTAGCTGCTCTCAGGGCTGGAAGGAGGGTGTGCTGTGTTGGAATCTCAGCAGATACCTGAAAATTATCCCAACAATTCCCTCTACTCCAGATGTGATGAGAAATTTCAGACTGCTGCTTCCTGAACCAGCATCCAGGAAGGGAGGCTGCTGCTCCATGGGGCTTCTTCCATGGCTTCTGTCAGCCATGAGTTTGAAGGGAAAACCCAAAAATTCCTCTTCATTGCAAATCTCCCCAGTCCCCAAACTATTTTTGTTGCCTGCACTCATCAGACAACTGCAGGGGTCAAAGAGGTTTCACATTTTGTTGTTGTTTTTCAGTTTTGGGAACTTTTCCCCCTGCAATTTCTAAAGTCCCTAAAGCCAGTGCATTTGAAATTGCTGAGCGAGGGAATTGTTTAGAGCAGCTCCTTGGAGGGGCTCTTGCTTTACGTAGAAAATGTGTTGATTTGGGCAGGTGCCAACCAGGAAATTCCAAAAAGCTGGAGATGGCCCCGTTACAAACAGTTTAACCAACCTCAGATGTCCCTTGGCTATCAGAGTGGGGAGCACATGGTCCTGGAAATAATGAGATAATTAACGAACACACAGAAATTAAACCCTCTGGCTGCCCCTGGGGAACACCGAATCCAGTGGTTCCAGCTGGAATCTCCCAGTTGCCCCCATTTGCCCTGGAATGGGCGTTCTCCCTGTCAAGATCCGAGGCTGGGTTTTGCGTCTCGTGCGCGTCACACTTGAATCCTGCACTTCCCTCCTGAGGAAAGGCTGGATGAGAGGCTGAGGCAAAACAGGGACGGTCTGAGGCACAGGGAGGTGGCAGGAGGAGGGATGTGGTTGGAAAAAGTGGGAGAGACAAGTGCCCATCCAAGGAGAGCTGCACTGCCCTCTTCTCTTGCCTGTCCTGCTGCTTCATTCCTGGGGCCTAAAATATGAGGGAAGAAGGAATTAAGGCAGGAAAGTCTCACAGCCCTCAAAGCAGGGAGCCTGGAGCTGGGTTTTCCATCTCTCCTTTGCTATTCCAGTAGTCGTGACCCCACTGAAGGAGCAGACTGCTGGGAGCTCTCGTGGCTTGTGAAGAAATCAGGTCACTTGTTCCCGTGCCTAAAGAGGGATCCAGGAGTCCCACTCTGGCCATCCAGCTACGGGAACGTTGTCCCGGTTTTTCATTCTCGTGTCTGGGCTTCCATTCCTGGGGCTGGGATCAACACATGGGTGCTGGACATGTGAGTTTTCCCATTAGAGGGAGGAGGAGGGAGAGCAGTGTCCAAAGGTGGTGCCTTCGGTGTCCAAAGGAGGTGCCTTCAAGGTCTTGAGGATTGGGAAAGGTCTTCTGCCACCTTCCGTGGGGGTGGGAAGGATTGGAGATGTCAGGGGTGAGGGATGTCCCGTGTCCACAGCTTGATGCCGAGGTCTTGGGGTGGAATTATCTGGGGTCTGGAGGGGATTCCTACAGCGTTCTGCACTTCAGGATCTCCACCCTTGGAGCATCCATCAGCCTTGGAGCGTGGACTGGGAGCACTGAATTCCCTGAGCCTGGGAGGGAGCAGTGAGCCGTGCACTTGGACATCTTCAGCTCTTTCCTCGTGGAGCTCCAGCATCACTGTTCAACCTCCAGCATTTTGGGGAGTTTGAAGCCATTTTTAGCTGCCAGAGAGAGAGAAATTCCAGGAGGTTGGAGTGGCATCCCCGACACAATGGGAACTTTTCTTAGCAATTTTCCACTGTGCTGCAAATGGCAAAGATCACGGATATATTTGCGCGTCTCAGACTGTCCTGGGGAGTTTACTTTCCCTGTGTTGGGATAAAGATTTTCACATCACAATAATTTCAGTGTTGGGAGTGGATCAAAAAAATCTCCAGCTGAGGAGAGATCTTTGTTCTTACCTGGTGATCAACCTCAAAAAAAAAAAAAAAAAAAAAAAAAAAAAAAAAAAAAAAAAAAAAAAAAAACCACTTTAAGACACTTGATCTGTGTGGGATCAGAGGAGGTGGCAGGCGGGCAGTGCCCGTGCTCCGAGGTTGATTGCACTGCCCAGCCCAGTGGAACCACGTGCATTCCTGGCTGGAGTGACAATCAGGACGGTTTTTTTTGCTCTGGGATAAGTCAGGATTGGACCAGACTTAGGCTTGGCTCTGCAGAGGACGTGCAGCTCGTGACAATCAGCCCAAGAAGACAAAGCTGAGCCACTGGGAGCTGTTGCAGCTTCCAGGACCGTTGGACCAGGCTCTCCTTGACTCTGGGCCATGGCCCTGCTGGGGTTTTCCCCCCATAATTTGAGATTTTGCCCAGTGCTTGCTGCTGGGGGAGTTGTGTGGTCTGTGTGGAGCTGCCACGGGCGACTTCCCCGCCGTGGGACCTGGAGCAGTCCCCAAAATACTGGCTGAGGGCAGGATGGAGGTTCAGAGGGTTCTGCCTCTCCTTGTCTTCACAGGAGGTGGGGTTTGGCCCTTCAAGGGATTTGTGAAGGTGCTCAAGCTCTAGGATGAGCTTCCTCCAGCTTGTAAACTGAATGAAAGTAGTTTAAGATGGGATATTGGGAAGGAATCCTTCCCTGTGAGGGTGGGCAGGCCCTGGCACAGGTGCCCAGAGCAGCTGTGGCTGCCCCTGGATCCCTGGCAGTGCCCAAGGTCAGGGCAGGGCTTGGAGCAGCCTGGGACAGTGGAGGGAGTCCCTGCCCACAGGTCAGAGTTGGAACAAGATGATCTTTTAGATCTTTTTCCAACCCAAACCATTCCACGATTCCACGATTCAGTAGAGACGAGGTGCTGTAGGAATAAGACACCTCCCTGCACTCTGCTCTGCTGGTCCCAAAGCCCATCCCTGATGCACAAGCCCAAGGGAAAAGACACATTCCCAACAGCGGGGAGGTGGGAATGGCGCTGGGGCTGCAGAGCATCTGTTTGTCCATTCCCAGAAACGTCCTTCACGTTCGTCACATCTGGACAACAAATGGGCCCTCCTGGGGGAAGCCAGGTTTGGCCTTTGCTCCTTTTGCCGAAGAACAAATCGAAGACAAACGTGGAGCATTTGCTCTGGGAACCTCCTGTCAGCGCCACGGAGAGGTCGGGAGCTGGCCTGGCTGTCCTGCTCCTGTCACAGAATCACAGAATCACAGAATCACGGAATCACGGAATCACGGAATCACGGAATCACGGAATCACAGAATCACGGAATCACAGAATCACAGAACCACAGAATCACAGAATCACAGAATCACAGAATCACGGAATCACAGAATCACGGAATCACAGAATCACGGAATCACAAATCACGGAATCACGGAATCACAGAACCACGGAATCACGGAATCACGGAATCACGGAATCACAGAATAATGAGGTTGGAAGAGACCTCTAAGATCATCCAGTCCAACCCATGCCCCAACACCTCAACTTGACTGTAGCACCAAGTGCCAAGTCCAGTCTTTTTTAAACACACCCAGAGATGGTGATTCCACCACCTCCCTGGGAAGACAATTCCAGAACTTTATTATTCTTTTGGTGAATTTTTTTCCTAATATCCAACCTGTACCTCCCCTGACATAGCTTGAGGCTGTGTCCCCTTGTTCTGTCAGAGCTGCCCGGTGGAAGAGACCGACCCCACCTGTCTGCACCTCCCTTCAGGGAGCTGTGGAGAGCAACGAGGTCACCTCTCAACCTCCTCTTCTCCAGGCTGAACAACCCCAGCTCCTCCAAACGTTCCTCACAGGGTTTGTGTTCCAAGCCCTTCACCACCTTGTTCCCCTCCTCTGGACGTGCTCAAGCGTCTCAACGTCCTTCCCAAACTGAGGGGCCCAGAACTGAACACAATCACGGATTTATGGAGGCGTGGATGGAAATTCACAGCCTGGAGTCCCTTCCCTGTGTTTGGCCGAGGCTGGGGAAGGCAGAGCCTCTCTTTGAAGCAGGGGGATTGTGGATGTTGTCGTTTTAGATCCCTGATTTTGGGTGTTAATGGAACAGCGAGTCCCACCCCGTGCCAGGACAGTGTGCTCCTTCATGGCATGGTCACCACTGGGACCTGCCAGGGGTCCTTGGGTTGCTGAGATGATGGGCATTGATCAAATTGCACCATTAATGGTATTTATTAAGCAATTGGATGCTTTATCCTCCTTTTGCCTCACACCCACGGGGCTGATGCTGAGCTCTGCACAGACTCTTGCACAGGCAAGGCCTGGATCCAGCATTTTCTTTGGATTATGGATTTGGACCAGCCAGTTTCACTTTTTTTGGGTTGATCCATGGTTTTCTTCCAGTTCCCATCAGATAGGCCTGGGGGCCTTTCCTTTTGTGCCAAAAAATGGAGCTTTAACAGCCAACCAAAACAACCCCATCCCTCCATGCCATGTCACTCCTGGAAAATCAAGGAATGCCTCTTTTTTTGTTATTATTTGTGACATGACTTTGGTTTAGAGCACAAAGCCTGGTCTGCATCCTGCTGCTCCAACGCTGTCCCAGACTTTGGCAGCGGATCTGGTGGCAGATGGTCCCGAGCAGATGGGTTTAGTTAGGCCAGACTCATGGCAGATCCCTGGGATGCCCAGCCCCTGCCTCCTTCCCTCCTTTCTTCGGTCATCAATGAAGCCATTGAGAGAGCCTCAAATAAACAAACAACAAAAAAGCATTTTTGGACAGGCAGTGGGATGGAAAATGACTCACAGGAAAACAGGGATAAAGTCCACTCTAGGATTAGGCATTCCATGTGTCGAGTTTCTGCTGGGGCTCCAGGAATGCTGTGGTTTTTCTCTCGGGATGATGCCAGTGTGGAATGATGTCACTGTGGAGTATTTGGTCAGGAGGAGCTGATGGAGTCTGGTGGTTACTCACAAATATAGGTCTTTCAGCATTTGGAAAATCCGTGGCCAGCGCTTTTTGGGAGGCTCCAGGCAATTATTGCCATCAGTGTTTCCAGCCTGGCTGAATTCCATGAAAACTTCTGGAGTCATGCTTGCTATCCTCTTTCATTTTTGTAGGACACACTTTTTCTCCCCTTGGGATTGGGTGCAAACAAATTGAGCAGGATCCTTTGTGTTGGTTTCGTCCTACCAAAGGGTGGATCCAGTCCTGGAGGATCCAGTCCTGGGAGGAACCTGCAGGATGTTGATGGGAACAAAGAGGAAAATCCTTAAGGGATGGAGGAAAAGCAGGAGAAATATCCTGCACAGTTACAGCTGGGGACCCAGTGGGTGGTGATCAACAAAAAGGCTTTGAGAGGAGAAACCTGAACCCGTTAACCCTTGATCCCCTTCTGTGAATTTTAATGGGAAAAAGGACAATTCCAGGGACACCTGCACTTGTTCCAGAGACTCTTCTGCAGAGCTAAGGAGATTCCAGAGGGGGATGGTGCCCAGTTTCCCTTTCCTTGTTTCCCTGTGATCCTTGTTTTCAGCACAGTAATCCCTAAACCCACTGCTGTATCCATTTTTTAGGAGGTGCTTCCTTCCCATAATTTATATGAACTGATCATAGAAAGGGGGGGATTTAAAAACCCTCTTGCAGTTCTGTTTCCAGCCTCTGTGTGCAAAAAATTTCTCCACTGTGATGATCCTAACTCTAGGAATTACAATTCCGTGGTCCACTGGGTGGTTTCATCACTTCTCCCTCCCTGGCTGATGCCTCATGTAAAACACAGATATGAACCCACAGAATGTATTTATAAAATTTATAAATAAATTATTGGAGAACCCTGGAATGGTTTGGGCTGGAAGGGACCTTAAATCTCATCCCATCCCAAACCCCCGCCATGGGAAGGGACAATTTCCACTATCCCAGGTTGAACAGTTTCCACTATCCCAGGCTGCTGGTAGCACAGAAATGTGGATTCCTTGGGAAAAGGAGGGGAGAGCCACCAGCTGGGTTCATTTCCAGAGGCTCCCAGTGCTGGGACGAGCTGCTGCATTCCCGGGATGGGGCGGCGCCCAGGTGGTGCAGGAATAACGTGGCCCAAGGACAGCATCAGCTGGGAAAAGCCCTTCTGGCCACATCCCATCATGGGAATGGCATGTGCCATTCCTTCCATCCACTTGCTCTTCATGGGCTCGTTGACCTGGAACTAAACTCCTGGAGAAGCCAGAATTCCATGCTGTCCATTCCTGTCCGGCTCCGAGCAGGGAGCGATGAGGCTCCAGGGCAAGGGCCAGACGTGCCGGGGGAGCCAGCTTGCCATTCCCATGGATGTTTTTAGGGGATTAAGGAGGGAATGATCGCTCTCCAGGCCTGTCTCAAGGTTGAGGAATTACCTGGAGGCCCTGCTGGAATCCACTTTTGGATGACTGGAGATTTTTTTCCGATCTGCAGCGACAGGAGGCGAGTCCAGCGGGCTGGAAACGGCCCCGGAGCTGTCAGAGGATCGGTGGCAGCTCCCTGTGGCCCCATGGGAAGCTGATCCATGGCTGGCTGCACTGGTGGGAGCCCCTCGCCAGGGACAGACCTGCCATGGGGAGCCTGGGGACGGGGGACACCCAGCCCGTGCCTCAAACTTGGCCTCCACCACTTGGGTTTGGAGAGGAGCGGAGGGAGAGGAGGAATTAGTGAAAATTCCTGCCTTTCCTGAGGTTCAGTGTTGCCTGATCTCTGGGAAATGCCCACACGTGGCACAGGGAAGATGGTTTGGAGTGGGACCATTTGGCTCTCCACCCCTTAGGTCATCCCCGTGAGTCTGGAGGAACCTCTCCTCCCACGGGCCTGGCTGGGAACTGGAATGGTGGGAAGTGCTTGGGGAAAGAACTGGAATCTGGGGGGCTCTGAGGAGCCCTGATTCCATCCACAGCATCGTCCCAGACATGTAACTTCCTGGGAAACCCTTCCCAGCCCCATTCCTGGAGGACAGGCATCAGTTCCACTGTCACAAGGGATTTTTGCTCTGCCTTGCAGCTTTTTCTCCTCACGTTCCTCACGTGCTTTGCCTTGTTGCTGTCGCATTGCTGATATCCCTGGATAAAGAGAAAAGTGGGAAAACAGAGGAGCAGCAGCACAGATCTTCCCGTTTGCTAAAAAAATAAATGGCTTAATGTTTTTTTTTTTTTTATTTCTCCCAAAGGTGTCCAGGAGCAGATGAGGGGCTGGGACTGGAACAGGACTGGATTAACACTGAGGCCATCCTAGACAGCTCTGATCCCCACCAGAGCCAAGGGAGGTAAGGAAACAGCTCCTTATTTTTTCCTGGATTGGTAAATCAAATAACACAGCGGAGAAAGTTTTCCATGTCATGGATTTTGCTTGTGAGGTTTTGGTTGCTGCCAGCCCCCCTGGCTGCTCCCTGGTTCCTGCATCCGTAAGGATTGAGCCGTCCTTTCCCAATGGCTCTGTTGGGTTGTGTGTTCTTAGGGTGTGATGCCTTTTATAGGGTGAGCCCAAATGATCCTGCGCCTTCCCAAACAATTCCTCTGTAGGAACCTGTGAAATCCAACGCTCCAGTCCCGCATTTGGGGAGCAGGGAATATCTCAGGTGGAATCTTGGCCCTTGAGGGTGGATGTGTGACTCTGTTTCCATGTTTTCCTGGGTGCTCCGGGAGAGAGCCGAGCTCAAGGTCCCGTGCGTGGGACACTCTCTGTGGTTTTGGGTGGAAGGATGTGTTTGCAGCCCAAAATCTGACCTAATTTTTCCTCGTATCATTCCCAATCCACATCCCAGACTGTCTGGTTTCCAAATCCAGGATTTTATGGCAGTTCTTTCCTGCGGGAAAAAGAAACTTGGTGGGAGGGAAACAAAATCATTTTAGAAGCTGAGCAACGCAGAGCAGCCTCCAAGTAAAGGGGTGCTCCTCCTCAAGGTGTGCCAGGGGAGGTTTAGGTTGGATTTTGGGGAAAATCTCTTGCCTGGAAAGGGTTGTCCGACCCTGGCAGTGGTAGAATCCCCATCCCTGAAGGGATTTGAGAACCGTGTGGATGTGGCACTTGGGGACACGTGTGGATGTGGCACTTGGGGACACGGTCAGTGGTGGCCTTGGCAGCGCTGAGGGAATGATGGGTTGGACTCAGTCTTAGAGGGCTATTCCAATTTAAATTATTCCATGATTTTAAGAAAATACGGGAGAGAGATGGCCACTAATGGAGGATTCTGTGCTGTGCAGAGGTTTTGGACCTGGGCAACCCTAAAAACAGTCCCAAACCCGGGGTGTGCTTGGGAACAGGCAACAAAAGCCATGAGAAAGAACCATTTCCCTTTCCAGCTCCTCGGGAGTTGGAACTCGTGTGGAAAAAGATGTTGTGAGTTACTGGTGATGAATGAGCCTCTAACAGCCCCATTAATCAACGCTAATCATCGGGGTTGTTTGGGGAGCGGGAATTTGTCCATGCCGGGGTTGATTCCTGTATGGAGCAAACGCCTCTATGGGATCTGCTCCGGAGTTGGACAGGAATCCTGTGCCTGATGTTTGCTTGACCGTCTGGTGACTCAGGAAAATCAGGAGGGCCCAGCAGAGCTTTTGCTGGCATGGGGAGCTCCGGGGAATCCTTCCAAAAGCAGCTCCAGAGGCGGATTCGCATCCCTGTTGGTTCTTGGGGGGATTTTTCCCGGGATTTTTAGCTCTGGTTTTGATTTCTTTACTTCTGCTGAGAGTTTGCATTGGCATCTGGGCATCTCTGTGGTGTAGAGCTGTGATTCCAAGAGGGTGATTTATTCCAAGTGGTTGTTCCATGAAAATCCTCTCTCCAGAGGCTCCACAGCAATTCTGCGTCGTTCCCGCTCCTAAATCCCTGTAAAGGATCTTTGCTTGTTCAGGAAAATCCCTCTCCTGCTTTGCGGAATGTAGGTGTGACAGAAAAGATAATTCCAAAGGTTTTACCCAGCTTTATTCCTATAAAACCAGTGAAATTCCCCATCCAGGAGACTGGGGAGGGATTCAAGGTCGAAAGCACTGGGTGAATTCCCATTTTATGGTCCCACAAGTTTCAGGGACAATTTCCATGCGCAGAACTCCCAGCAAGCCCCGGTGTAAGGATCCCACCATGCCAATTCGAGACTTCCAGGATACTGGATTTATGGAAAAGCTGAACTTTTTGTGCCCTTTTTGCACAGATTTCCTTGTGCCAGCAAAAGGAACGGGAAACTCCTTAGTGAGCCCTGATCCCTGGATCATCTGTTCTGAAAACAGAGCTGGATAGGAAGGAAAACAGGAGGAGGAGGATAAAAAGTGATATCCCGGGTTTTACCACAGGGAAAAGGTTGAGGAGGTCACTGGAGTGGCCGAGCCACCGGGAATCACAGTTTTAGGGAAGCAGCAGCCCAGGAGCTGCTCTTGGCCAGGGATGGTTCCACCAACCACAATCCACATCAACATTTTTTTTTTACGGTGGAATTGGGACTATGGTGCAGAAAAATAAGGAATCAGGGAAGAAAAATGCCCATAAAGTGCCGTTGGAAATCCCCATTCCCTTCCCAGCCCTGCCTCCATCCCTGTGAAAGAGCCTTTATGGACCTCGTGTGCCAGCAAAGGCTCGGGTTTGGGTTTTTCCCTTTGTCTCAGCGCTCCAGGGACCTTTGTGCCGCGCCATTCCCGAGGTTTATTTGCTCTCCCGAAGAGCTGATAGCTGGATATATCCCCAAAATCAACACGTTGGATTGTGCTGTTTATTTAATGACCTTCCCTCACTTCGGAGTGATTAAGTCCGTCTGCGGCCGGGTGTTTTGCTTAGTGTTAAATTCCCGTTATTTTGGGAAGTTCATTTCCACACTGCGTCCTCCCAGTTGCCTTCCTGTAAGTGAGGAGGGTGGCTTTGGATCCAGGTTTTCCTCCCCTCCTCCCTGGATCGCGATTTTCCCTTCCTGGCTTGCGAGCAGCTTCCAAATTCTGCCTCTCGGAGCGTGAAAATCCACCCTGGAACGAGAGCCTTGCTCCTGGAAAGCCCCAAATCTTCCTCCTGCCACGAGAAAAATGCTCCAAACCTGCATCCCCTCATGGCATTGGGATATCCCAAAGTCCAGTCCCTTGCAGAACCTCCCAGGATGGCGGTGGGCACCAAGGTTCAAGGACCTCCCGTCCTCTGTCCGTCTGTCCCACCAACCGATGGCTCCAGCGGTGACATTTGGGATCCAGGGCAGGGATTTTCCCGCTGTGGGATCCAGTGGAGGCTGAATTCAGGGAGGGACAGCAGGACTGAGCCCTGCCACAGCAGCCCTGCTCCACCTGGAGGTGAAAGCAAATTCCAGCAGAGCTCGGGGCCAGCTGGGATTTGTAGGGCAGCAGCTCATCCCAAAAATCCCAAAGGGGAGAGATTTCCCTGGTGGGCTTTTATTGAGGGAAAGAATCCATGGTGGAAAAGCAGAGGGATGTGGAAGTGTGGAAGTGTGAGGAGCTGCTCTGCTGCTCTCCAGGGTCCATCCCAATCCCTGCCCCTTCTGCAGGAGACTGCTGAGCTCCTTGGGTCCAGCTGTGGGGGTTGGAATTTGGGATCTTCCCTGGTTGGAATTAGGGATCTCCCTGATTGGAATTGGGGATCTCTCCTGGTTGGAATTGGGGATCAATCTTGATTGGAATTAGGGACTCCCTTGATTGGAATTGGGGATCTACCCTGATTGGAATTGGGGATCTCTCTTGATTGGAATTAGGGATCTCCCCTGATTGGAATTAGGGATCAATCTTGAATGGAATTAGGGATCTCCCCTGATTGGAATTGGGGATCTCTCCTGGCTGGAATTAAGGATGTTTCCTGACTGGAATTAGGGATCTCCCCTGGCTGGAATTGGGGATCTATCCTGGTTGGAATTGGGGATCTCCCCTGGTTGGAATTGGGGATCAATCTTGATTGGAATTAAGAATCTTTCCTGACTGGAATTAGGGATCTCCCCTGATTGGAATTGGGCATCTCCCCTGGCTGGAATTGGGGATCTCCCCTGGCTGGAATTGGGGATCTCCCCTGGTTGGAACTGGGGATCTCCCCTGATTGGAATTGGGCATCTCTCCTGGCTGGAATTGGGGATCTCTCCTGGTTGGAATTAGGGATCTCCCCTGGCTGGAATTAGGGATCTCTCCTGGTTGGAATTAGGGATCTCCCCTGGCTGGAATTAGGGATCTCCCCTGGCAGGAATTGGGGATCTCCCCTGATTGGAATTGGGGATCTCTCCTGGCTGGAATTAGGGATCTCTCCTGGTTGGAACTGGGGATCTCTCCTGGCTGGAATTAGGGATCTCCCCTGGTTGGAATTGGGGATCTCCCCTGGTTGGAACTGGGGATCTCCCCTGATTGGAATTGGGGATCTCTCCTGGTTGGAATTAGGGATCTCCCTTCCCAGGGCACACATTCCCTTTGGCTCTGGGGGCTGAATTTTCCTGCTCCTGCTCTGCAGCTCTGTCTGAGCTGTTCCTTCCCTGGGCCCTCCAGAGCTGCCTCCTCCTCAGATTTTCCCCTTTTGGAGCATTTATCCTAAATATCCCAAAAAAACACAAAAATCACCCCATCTCTGGAGACATTTTACACTTAAATATTTCTCAGAGAAATTAATCCTGAATTTCTGTGGAAAAACACCCAAAAATGGAGTCGTATCCTGCAAGACTTCCAGGAAATTAGCACAAGTGAATTACCCCAAACAAAATTACCCTGCCCAGAGCACGTGTGTTCCAGGGGAGGGTTTGGAAATCAGAGCAGAGAAGGCTTGGAGGCTTTTTTTCCCCCTTGGAAATTGAATGGATCTCATCATTTTGCAGAGCCCCACTGGAAATAGGAAAGAGCCTGCCTTGTCCAATTAGGAATTAGAAGGAGAGCAGCAACAGGGAGAAAGATTTCTATTTATATTTTAAAAAATAATACAAAGAAAGAAAAGTGAACTTGTTCTTGAGCTCCATGAAATCCTGCTGGATTGGGAATTCTCTCCTGCTGAATTGGGATTTCTCTCCAATGCCACAGTATTTGCTGATACCAAGAAAAATGCTGGGAATTTGTTGCCAAAAATGAATTAAAAATGCACCCGGGTGAGGATGGAGGGAAAACCAGGAGGGATGAGATGGCAATGGGGGCAGCTCTTCCAGAATGCAGGCACACATTCCCCAAATGTGGGATATTTGGGATATTTAAGTCCTCACTGCTGCCCGAGGGAGCAGGAAATCCCTCCTGCCATGGGGGAAGCACAAAGTTCAGCGGGACAAACAGGGAGGATGGAAGAGGTTTGGGAAATGCTCTTGATCCTGGGGGGGTGGAGCAGCCTCTGGGTGATGACTGATCATCCCGAGGTTCTGCAGCAGGGATATCCCATGGCTCAGGGAAAACTGCTCCAGCTGGGGCGGGGGTTGGAGGTGCCAGTGGCAGCTCCAAAGCCCAGCCCCAGAGCTTTTCCCAAACGATGCTTTGGATTATGGTGAAAATGGTGGAGCTGGCTCCGGGTGGGCTCAGCCTTTGGAGTTCCTGAGCTGTGGTTTTCCAGCCGGGCTCCAGTTCCTCCTGCTGGAATTGCCTGTGCTGTCCCTGCCGTGCCCTGCTGGCTCTGAGGAGGGGAGGGAAGCAAAGGGCAAACTCCTCCTGCATCAGGTGCGTGGAAAACAGATCCCTGTTCTCCTGGCAGCCACAGCACAGCCCTGGAATGGCAATCCTGGAATAACAACCCTGGAATGGCAATTCTGGAATGGTAATCCTGGAATAGAAATCCTGGAATAAGGACCCTGGAATGGCAATCCTGGAATGGCAGTCCTGGAATAACAACCCTGGAATGGCAATTCTGGAATGGCAATCCTGGAATGGCAGTCCTGGAATGGCAATCCTGAAATAACAACCCTGGAATGGCAGTCCTGGAATGGCAATCCTGGAATAGAAATCCTGGAATGGCAATTCTGGAATGGCAACCCTGGAATAGAAATCCTGGAATAACAACCCTGGAATGGCAATTCTGGAATGGTAATCCTGGAATAGAAATCCTGGAATAAGGAGCCTGGAATGGCAATTCTGGAATAGAAATCCTGGAATAAGGAGCCTGGAATGGCAATTCTGGAATGGAAATCCTGGAATAAGGAGCCTGGAATGGCAATTCTGGAATGGCAATCCTGGAATAAGGAGCCTGGAATGGCAATTCTGGAATGGCAATTCTGGAATGGCAATCCTGGAATGGCAATCCTGGAATAAGGAGCCTGGAATGGCAGTCCTGGAATGGCAATCCTGGAATAGAAATCCTGGAATAACAACCCTGGAATGGCAATCCTGGAATGGCAGTCCTGGAATGGCAATTCTGGAATAGAAATCCTGGAATAACAACCCTGGAATGGCAATTCTGGAATAGAAATCCTGGAATAAAGACCCTGGAATGGCAATTCTGGAATAGAAATCCTGGAATAAAGACCCTGGAATGGCAATTCTGGAATAGAAATCCTGGAATGGTAATCCTTGACTGGCAATCCTGGAATTACAGTCCTGGAATAGAAATCCTGGAATGGCAATCCTGGAATAACATTCCTGGAATGGCAATTCTGGAATAGAAATCCTGGAATAACGACCCTGGAATGGCAGCCCTGGAATGGCAATATTGGAATAACAAGCCTGGAATGGCAGCCCTGGAATGGCAATCCTGGAATGGCAGCCCTGGAATGGCAGCAGGGGAGGTGCAGGGAGGGAGGGTGGCTGTGCTGATGGGGAGGGGGTGTTGGAGCTGCCTTTTCCAGGGGGTTCAGCTCCTCCAGCTGCTTGGATCCTGCTCTCCAGTGCAGGGAAATTTTCAGGGAGAGATCTGGAGTGTCAGGATAAAAGGGAATGGCTTCCACTGGTGATGGGATTTTGGGCAGGAATTCCTCCATACGAGGGTGGGCAGGCCCTGGCACAGGTGCCCAGAGCAGCTGTGGCTGCCCCTGCACCCCTGGCAGTGCCCAAGGCCGGGTTGGACAGGGCTTGGAGCACCCTGGGATGGTGGAAGGTGTCCCTGCCCGTGGCCTCTCCATGAATTCTGTGAGGCAGCACAATCTGCTGGGATACAGCGTGCCTGTGCACCCCCAACACCATTTGTGGCTGTTCCCTGTGGAATTCCTGCTGCTTTCTGGCTGTGCCCTCCCATCCCAGGGCTGCTCCCTCCAAAGCCATCCTGGCTGGGGCCAGGGCAGGGTTTGGTCACTGTGCCAGGGCAGGGTTTGGTTCCTGTGCCACAGCAGGGTTTGGTTCCTGTGCCACAGCAGGGTTTGGTCCCTGGGCCAGGGCAGGGTTTGGTCCCTGTGCCACAGCAGGGTTTGGTTCCTGTGCCACAGCAGGGTTTGGTCCCTGTGCCAGGGCAGGGTTTGGTCCCTGTGCCAGGGCAGGGTTTGGTCCCTGTGCCAGGGCAGGGTTTGGTTCCTGTGCCAGGGCAGGGTTTGGTCCCTGTGCCACAGCAGGGTTGGGTCCCTGTGCCACAGCAGGGTTTGGTCCCTGTGCCAGGGCAGGGTTTGGTTCCTGTGCCACAGCAGGGTTTGGTTCCTGTGCCAGGGCAGGGTTTGGTCCCTGTGCCAGGGCAGGGTTTGGTTCCTGTGCCACAGCAGGGTTTGGTTCCTGTGCCAGGGCAGGGTTTGGTCCCTGTGCCAGGGCAGGGTTTGGTCCCTGTGCCAGGGCAGGGTTTGGTTCCTGTGCCAGGGCAGGGTTTGGTCCCTGTGCCACAGCAGGGTTTGGTCCCTGTGCCACAGCAGAGTTTGGTCCCTGTGCCAGGGCAGGGTTTGGTCCCTGGGCCAGGGCAGGGTTTGGTTCCTGTGCCAGGGCAGGGTTTGGTCCCTGTGCCACAGCAGGGTTTGGTCCCTGTGCCAGGGCAGGGTTTGGTCCCTGTGCCAGGGCAGGGTTTGGTCCCTGTGCCAGGGCAGGGTTTGGTCCCTGTGCCAGGGCAGGGTTTGGTCCCTGTGCCACAGCAGGGTTTGGTCCCTGGGCCAGGGCAGGGTTTGGTTCCTGTGCCAGGGCAGGATTTGGTTCCTGTGCCACAGCAGGGTTTGGTCCCTGTGCCACAGCAGGGTTTGGTTCCTGTGCCACAGCAGGGTTTGGTTCCTGTGCCACAGCAGGGTTTGGTTCCTGTGCCAGGGCAGGGTTTGGTCCCTGTGCCACAGCAGGGTTTGGTTCCTGTGCCAGGGCAGGGTTTGGTCCCTGTGCCAGGGCAGGGTTTGGTCCCTGTGCCAGGGCAGGGTTTGGTCCCTGTGCCAGGGCAGGGTTTGGTTCCTGTGCCAGGGCAGGGTTTGGTCCCTGGGCCAGGGCAGGGTTTGGTCCCTGTGCCACAGCAGGGTTTGGTTCCTGTGCCACAGCAGGGTTTGGTCCCTGTGCCAGGGCAGGGTTTGGTCCCTGTGCCAGGGCAGGGTTTGGTCCCTGTGCCAGGGCAGGGTTTGGTTCCTGTGCCAGGGCAGGGTTTGGTCCCTGTGCCACAGCAGGGTTGGGTCCCTGTGCCACAGCAGGGTTTGGTCCCTGTGCCAGGGCAGGGTTTGGTTCCTGTGCCACAGCAGGGTTTGGTTCCTGTGCCAGGGCAGGGTTTGGTCCCTGTGCCAGGGCAGGGTTTGGTTCCTGTGCCACAGCAGGGTTTGGTTCCTGTGCCAGGGCAGGGTTTGGTCCCTGTGCCAGGGCAGGGTTTGGTCCCTGTGCCAGGGCAGGGTTTGGTTCCTGTGCCAGGGCAGGGTTTGGTCCCTGTGCCACAGCAGGGTTTGGTCCCTGTGCCACAGCAGAGTTTGGTCCCTGTGCCAGGGCAGGGTTTGGTCCCTGGGCCAGGGCAGGGTTTGGTTCCTGTGCCAGGGCAGGGTTTGGTCCCTGTGCCACAGCAGGGTTTGGTCCCTGTGCCAGGGCAGGGTTTGGTCCCTGTGCCAGGGCAGGGTTTGGTCCCTGTGCCAGGGCAGGGTTTGGTCCCTGTGCCAGGGCAGGGTTTGGTCCCTGTGCCACAGCAGGGTTTGGTCCCTGGGCCAGGGCAGGGTTTGGTTCCTGTGCCAGGGCAGGATTTGGTTCCTGTGCCACAGCAGGGTTTGGTCCCTGTGCCACAGCAGGGTTTGGTTCCTGTGCCACAGCAGGGTTTGGTTCCTGTGCCACAGCAGGGTTTGGTTCCTGTGCCAGGGCAGGGTTTGGTCCCTGTGCCACAGCAGGGTTTGGTTCCTGTGCCAGGGCAGGGTTTGGTCCCTGTGCCAGGGCAGGGTTTGGTTCCTGTGCCACAGCAGGGTTTGGTCCCTGTGCCAGGGCAGGGTTTGGTCCCTGTGCCACAGCAGGGTTTGGTTCCTGTGCCAGGGCAGGGTTTGGTCCCTGTGCCACGGCAGGGTTTGGTCCCTGTGCCAGGGCAGGGTTTGGTTCCTGTGCCAGGGCAGGGTTTGGTCCCTGTGCCAGGGCAGGGTTTGGTCCCTGTGCCAGGGCAGGGTTTGGTTCCTGTGCCAGGGCAGGGTTTGGTCCCTGTGCCAGGGCAGGGTTTGGTTCCTGTGGCAGGGCAGGGTTTGGTCCCTGGGCCAGGCTGTGGCTGTGCCAGGTGAGATCTGTCAGCTCCACCACGCAGGTACCACCAGTGACAGCTGAGGGAACAGCAGCTCCCAACTCCTGGAATGTTTTTTCTCCCTGTAAAGTTCACAGTGAGGTCAGCGCACTCCAGAGGGGTTTTTTTGTTGCTGTCACAGTGGGGAATTCTCTGGGTCAGCCTCTCTTTGTTGCCAGTGGAAACTCCTTGGCAGGTGAAGCGTGGATTCACCTGCCTCACCTCAGGCAGCTGAGGCAGATGCCAAACCTGAGCTGATCATCCCAGAATAACCATGGAAAGGCACCTGGAATGTCCTAAAACAGGTGGCTGTGGGATCTGTGTGAGCATCAGGAGTCCCCAGGACATGGGGCAGGAGAGGATGCAAATTCCAGGCTCACCTGGATGTGTCTGAGCAGCCTCTGGGTGCCCAGGGGAGGGACAGGACTCAGTGCAGGGGTCCCTGCAGGGACCCAGGGCTTCACTGGGACCTCCTTAAGTTTCCCAAGGGAAATCCCTCTGGATGAGGCAGGAAGGTTTCCCTGTCTCAGGACATTTTGCTGCTCCAGCACCATCCCAGTGAAGCTCCCAGCACTTGGAATCAGCTGCTCCAGGACTTTGTCCGGACGGGCTGTTTTCTGCACCAAAATGTGGTCGTTGGATACGAAAAATTTTTGGCTTCCACTGAATTATTGGAGTGCTGGATTGGATGTGGGATGGAGTAAAATTCCCCCCACGCCCTGTCCAGCCTTCTCCCCTCTTCCCTAAAGAAATCCCACTCCCAAACAAAGCTTTGTTATGTCTCATTGTCTTCTCTGGCACTTGGAATTGTGAGTTTTTCCCATCTCTCTCTTTGGCGCCTTTCCACGCTCTCCAAGGCTTTGTTGGCTTTGCAGTGATTCCCACTCTGGGACTTGACTCCAGGACCATGGGAAAGGCTCCGTGGCTGGGATGGGGCAGGGATGGGGCTGAGGAGAGGCACCTCTGAGCCTGCAGGGGCTGGGCTGGGTGAGGAACACCCAGGAGGAGCTGCTGGACTGCACCCACCAGGATCTGCTGGCAGCCTGGAAGGAACCTAAATTTTATTCCTCTTTTTATTCTTCAGCCGCATCAATCCCCGCTTTGGCACAGCTCAGATGTGGCCACCAGGCACGCGTGTCCTTCCCTTGGGGACAAAACCGTCTGGGGCTGCGCTGGGCACTGGCTGTGTCCAGTAATTCCAGAGAATTATCCGAATTTCCAGCATTATCACGGAATCGTGGAAAGTTTGGGGTGGTCTCGGGGTCTGCTCTGTCGGGATGACCCCGAGAGTGTAAAAGTCCTTTTGTTTCCCAGCCCGTGCAGCCAAAGAAGGAGTCAGAAATGCATAGGGTTGGCTTCTCAAGGTTGTTTATTTTCCCTTATCTAGAACATTCTTTCTCTGACCTGCTGAGCTCTGTCCAGCAGCTCGGCCATGGCATTCTGTGTGCTGCCTCGGGTGGTGTTTACATTTTATATCAAAAATTACGTGTATTATATTTACAATATTGTGCCAATACCCATCATCTATGTTAGACACTGTGTCTGTACCTCAAACCAATAGAAAAGTGTCACCAGCACAGCAAGACATGGAGGGCAAGGAGAAGGAGAAGAAGGTCAGGACACGCCCAAATCCCTCCGTCTTGTCCCCTGAACCACATTTTAAAAACCCCAAAATTCCACTTTTTCACCCTGTGTTAACTCAACTACCACACCACTCAAACCCTTGTGGTTTGTAATTCCTCACACAAAGTTGGCAGCTTTTCCCACGGGCTAAAATCAAACCCACAGGTGTTTTTGACTTCGTGCCAAGGTCTCCGAGCCCCCTGCCAGGGTCCGGAGCCAGCCAGGGCAGCCACAGGGATGTGCTGGACTCTGACAGGATGGGAGGGAACTTTAAAGCTCACCTGGTCCTGCAAGGAGCAGGACCCCTTCACCTGGAGCAGGATGCTGGGGTTGAACATTCCCAGGGAAACACGAAACATTCCAGCCTGGGAACTGCAGTGGATGGAAAAGGTCCCAGGGCAGAGCCAGGAGCTGTGGGGTGACATTTCCCATGGGGCCAGGAGACACCAGGGCAGCTCCCTCAGGAGAGGGGGGTTGGGAAAACACCCCGCACCTTTGCAGCCTTTTGTCCAGCTGGAAATCTTCCCCCGGAGCTGGAATAAAGAGAGATTTCCCCCAAAGAGAGCAAAATCCACGGATATCCCGGCGTGATGCTGGTCCTGCCGTGCCTCCGTCCCTCTGGAATCTGCAGGGCTACAAACCTGCACACAACGAGGGCTTCTCCTTGGCTCTGCCACTCCCTCTGGAGGTTCTTCCCAACCCGGTGCAATTTTTTTGCAGCAAACGAGGTTTCCCAATCCCTGGATAAGATCTGCCTTGCCCTCAGAGGAGTCATTAATTCAATCTGCTGCAATAGCACTTTAATTGGGTTAAATTAGTGCACACCAGTCCCTGGAGCAGTGGAATAAAGCTCTTTATTGTGTGAGGATGCCGAGTGCTGGGCGGGATCCTGGTCCTTATCTCTTATCTCTTATCTGTCTCCCAGTGCAGCCTGTCTCCCAGTCATTCCAGCAATCCCCAGTTAAATGCTGGGGAAAAAAACCTCGTGGCTGTGGCTGGGCTGCCAGAAAAAAAGCAGAGTTAAAATTAATCAGAGTTTAATCAGATTCAAATCAGAGTTTGATTGCTTGTGTTGTGCCAGGTGTGGCGATGATCCCGAATTCTGTGTCATGTCCCTTATCCTTCATCCCCATGTCCCATATTCTTGTCCCCCCTGAGCTCTGCTCTTTGTAGGACCAAGCTGAGCTTTGTCTGATCCATGGGAAAGCTGCTCTGTGCGTGGGAATGGATGAAGGGATTCACCCAGGTGCTCTGCAGTGAGCAGGGAATCCAGACAGGATGATCCCAGCATGGATTGTCCCAGAGCCAGCTCTGCCTTGGAGAGCACCAGCAATCCCAAAGAAACCCCGGGGCTTTATTCCAGCTAAGCCAAGGCGCAGATTTAGACGAAATAATAAATGTCCAAATCCGTTCTCCTGCTTCTTTTCCTTTAATGCATCGTGAAAGGTCTTTGAACACAATTCCAAGCCCTCTGAACAATCCCATATCCCCCATCCTCCCGCTCCGATGCACCTGAGCTCCTCTCCAGGAGCCGTTCCCAAAAACAACGGCTGGGAAATCTTCCCTTTCATAACCTCCCCGTCCTCTTCCAGAGGATCCTCGCTCAGGCCCAGCACGGGATCCAGGCACCCCCCCAGCCCTGCTCCTTCCTTCTTTCAGCGCCGGAATTCAGCTTTAAAAAACCACTTTGTCTGAGTGATCCGGCTGTTTCTGGCTGCGCAGCTTCCAGAGGCTCATCCACGGAAAAAAAAGCAATGGGAAAAACAGATCCAGGAGGTTTTCAGTCATGAAACACAGACACAAAATGCCCTCGGTGAGCAGAGTTCACAGGCAGGACGTAGGCTCCCAAAACCATCCGGGTTTTCCTGGTTTTTGTAGGATAATAATGTTTTCCATGGATCACTGGGATATGATTGAGAAACAAAGCCAAAAAAAAGAAAAAAATCTCCAGTCCTTTAAGATTCTGGCATCCCATCTTCCCAACACCCCAGCTCCCAGGAGAGCTGGAGCTCGGGCTTGGAGATGCCCAAAGCAAGGAAAAGGGGCAACCCCGAACGAGTTCTGGCTGTTCCCACACAAGGGATTTAAGGAATTGTGAGAGTGCCGGGAGGGAAGGAGGGAATTCCCGGCTGTGCTGGGATCCAATCACCCCAGAGCAGCGCTAATTGCAGCTGCACTAACGAGCTTTTCCCAAGCACCACATCCCGGCTCTCACTCTCCTTCCCCCCCCCATCCCATTCCTGCTTCCAGCACTGTTGTGTTTTCCTTGATTATCCGATGACAATCCCTAATTAAGGAACGAGGTGCCGGAGCTCCTGGAGCATCCCTGGCTGCGGAAGACTCCCAGGAATATTCGCCTTTGCCATCATTTGTTTATTTGTGGGAAGCAACAGCTTCTCATTCCACGCTTCCCATTCGTCTCAATCAGGGAGCTTTTCCACACCTCGGCATTCCTGGCAACCGGGGAGTTCCCTCTGGAGCTTTCCTGCCGTTTTCCTGCCTCTCCACATCTTTTGAAGGAGGTTTCTGCCTCTTCTCCCACGCTGTCACCTCTGGGCAGGGTCACGGGGGTGGCTCCAAGCCTCTGGATCCATGCTGTGCTCCAGCAGCAATTCCTGTCCCACTGTTCCATGCCCAGCTCCAGGAAAAAGCAGGAAAGCAGGACAACATCTCCCTGTGGATATTTTAATTGATAAGAGAGTTCAAACCCATTAATTGATTGATTTTGGGGGGGCAGATTTGGTTTAAATCTCAATTGTTGTTCATTTTGGCTGCTGCTGAAGGGTAAATTATGGGTTCCAGGACTTTTCCCCATTTTTTGGAGCCTTAAAATGGGATTTGACATCCCCAGGCAGCTTTGGGAACAGCTTTGGTGGCTTTGGGCTGCCGTGACAGGGAATAGAATGAAAATCAGGATTAGAATCCATCAGCGCTGGGAAAAGGGGGACAAAAGCCTTTTTCCAGTTTGGAGTGTTTTATTTACGGGGATGGGAAAGGGTTTTCCAGCTGTTTGCTGGGATTTGGTTGGTTTTGAGGGCTAGGATGTGGATTCAAGGATTCATTCCCAAAGCCTGGAACCCACAGGAACCCGCCCTGCCCCTGCCTCAGCCTGGGGGATCTCGACTCCTCACATCCATGGGGCAGAGCCGCGATTCCCGGGATGGATGGAGGCTTTTAAGGACAGGAGGGAGCTCCAGGATCCGCTTAACCCCAGCCGAGCTCGGCTTGAACTCCAGGAATCCTGAGCTTGGCATTCCCGAGCTCTGCTCCCCCATTCCTGGGGAGCTTTGGATGGGAAAGCAAACGGGAGCTGCCCCCGGAGCATCGCTCCCGGCCGGGAGCGCTCCTGGGCTCCTTCCTGCTGGGAGCGGCGGGAGGAGGGAAATGGGAATTGCAGATCCGGGGTGCGGGGGGGGCGGTCCCCGCAGATTCCCGTTTTTCCATGGAAAAGGAGCGGCTGCCCCGGGCCGTCCCTGCCAGCCCCTCGCGCTCCATGGTTTTCCATAGGAATCCTCGCTCCGGCGCCCGGCTTTGTGGCATTGCGCAATCCAGGGGCTGCTCCAGCGCTTTTGGAAAGGGGGAATTTTCTTTTCTTTCATTTCATTTCATTTCATTATTATTTTTTTTTCTGTTTTATCTACTTTTTTTTTTATTTTTATTTTGCTTTAATTAATTTTCATTTTAGTTGTATTTTTATCTTTTTATTTTACTTATTTCCTTTATGCTTTTATTTCTATTTTATTTTACCTTTTGATTTTTTCTTACTCTTGATTTTAATTCTATTTTACTTTTGTTTCATTTTTTTATTCTTTTTCACTTTACTTTTATTTTTGTCTTTTTATTTTCTTCTTTAATTTAATTTTTTTTTATTCTTTTTTATTTTATTTTTGTTTTTTTTTTTATTTTATTTTTTAGCTTTTATTTCTATTTCATTCTTCTTTTGATGCCATTTCTCTTTTAAATGTATTTTATGTACTTATTTTTAATTTTATTTCAAATTTTATTTTATTTACTTCCTTATTTATTTGTTTTCTTATCTTATATTATTCCATTCCTCAACCAAGTGGCAAAAATTACCTCTTAGCCTGAATATTAGGGAAGGATCTCTGGATTTTCCTCCCAAAGCCTCACGCTCAGGACTTGCCTCGAAGTCCTTCCAAACCCCAGCAGAGGGAATTTGGGATATTCCCTCCACAGGTTTGGGGGTTTGTGCTAAGAGGGCCTTGGGAAAGCGAATGGGAAATGGAAATATTCCCATGAAAACGGGGTTTGGAAGTCCCTGGGAAGCTTCAGGGCCAGCACAGGGTGCCTTTGGAACGCTGTGCCAGAAAACAGAGGGAAAATTCTCCACATGGATCTGGGGAAAAGGGTCAGGAAAGCTCTTTAGCACTTTGGCTTTGCAGGACATCAAATGCTTTTCCTTCTGTCGGCTGGAATTTGCTTCCAGGGGGGGAATTTTGACATTCCCTCCCCCTCTGCTGCCCTTTTTCTGCCGGAGCATCCAAGGAAGCTCCTGGCTTCCGCAAGGTTTCCAGATTTTCTTTTTCCACGATGTAACCTTTTAAAAATTCTTCTCCCCTTAGGAATCTTGGGATGTTTCAGGTTTCCTTGGCCAATCCGGAGCCTTGTGGAGCTCAAGCTGTTCCTTTGAAGCCACAAAAGGCTCAAATGCAACCTAAGGAATTTGCTACCAGAAAGGGTGGAAAATTCCCCCTCCTCCGGGATGTTCCCTGCCGGATTCGGTGGCAAGAAAAGGGGAGGGAAATAAAAAGGGCAGGAAAATAAAAATGAGGGATAACTCGGCGTTTGGGGCCCAATAAAAACAGGGAATCTTAAAGCAAAATGAGAAAAATTGAGAAGGTTTGCGGGTGTTTGAGGAAAGGTCAGATTTTACTGGATTTCCTCCCAAGAAGGTCGGAATTTCAAAAGGCTGATCAAGAAATGGTCCCTGCCTGGTTCTGCTGAGCAAAAAGTGGAAGTTGTGGGGTGGAAATGGTGACAAATCCCATGAATTTTGAATTTCCTGCAGTTCGTTAATTTCTCTTTCGTTGGCTGGAGGTAAAGCTTTGCTCAGATCCACGGTGGGGATGTTGGGATGGGGTTCAAGCTCGGGGCCATCTCAAGACACCCATAAATAATTGGAATTAGGAATCGATTTTCCAGTGCCGGCTCCTTGGGTTCAACGGGGATGTGATGGAAAAGTGGAAACACCAGTTTGGGGACAGGACCTGCAACGCTTCCTCATCCCAAACATTCCTGAGGGGGATTGTCCCTGCTGTTGTCTGGATTCTCCATTTGGAGATTCTTCAACAGAAAAACAATTTCAGTCCGGTCCAGCTTGTTCTGGATCCCTCCAAACCAAATTCAGAAATCCCACCTCACATGGAATGATTTGGGTTGGAAGGGACCCCAAAGCTCATCTCATTCCACCCCCTGCCACGTCAGGGACGCCTCCCACTATCCCAGGTTGCTCCAAGCCCTGTCCAGCCTGGCCTTGGAATCCTTGGATCCTTCCAGGGATCCAGGGGCAGCCCCAGCTGCTCTGGGAATTCCAGCACGGGAATCCTCTCCCTTCTGGCAAAGCCCTGGTGAGCTCAAACACCTGGCCCGACACATCCCAGCAGCTCCAGGAGCTCCTCCGGGCAAACCTGGGCACAAGGAGAGGCAGGAGAGGGAATTCTGGGCTGCTAAAAATATTCCTGGGGGGAAAATCCCACCTCAGCTCCTTTTGGTGACACGATCCCAACTCTGCACTTGGCCGTGGCGGCGGCTCCTGCCAAAGGCTGAGCTGGAGCTCCCGCTTTGTGCTCGGGCTCTGGCTTTTGCTGGTTTTCCTTGGGAGCAATCGGGATTTGCACGTTCAGACAACCTCCTGATGCTCGTCTGGCAGCAGGCAGGCCTGGATGCGGCGTAGGAAAGTTCCTTTGTCTCCTGTTTCCATTTTTCTTGGAAGGGAGGGCAGCGCGAGAGGCGGCGGCCGAGGAACGACGGGCTGGGATCCGCCGGGCAGATTCCTGCATCCAGCAGCCGAGAGCAGGGAAAGGGAATTGTCCCTGATTGGAGCTCTGGCTTGCAGGCCGCAGCTGTGATGGGTGCTGGGCTGGAAAACTCCAGGGAGGATTCCCCTCCAGGGGCTGGATCCAGACCAGGATGGAGGAGAGGGATGGAGCAGTGGGATGAGCATGGGAAGCAGCCCCCCAGAGGGAATTCAGGTGCCCAGGTGGGACAGCGGCACCCAAATCCTGGAAGAGTGGCACCCCAAATCCTGGAGCAGTGGCACCCCAAATCCTGGAAGAGTGGCACCCAAATCCTGGGACAGTGGCACCCCAAATCCTGGAAGAGTGGCACCCAAATCCTGGGACAGTGGCACCCCAAATCCTGGGACAGTGGCACCCCAAATCCTGGAGCAGTGGCACCCCAAATCCTGGAAGAGTGGCACCCAAATCCTGGGACAGTGGCACCCCAAATCCTGGGACAGTGGCACCCCAAATCCTGGGACAGTGGCACCCCAAATCCTGGAGCAGTGGCACCCAAATCCTGGAGCAGTGGCACCCAAATCCTGGGACAGTGGCACCCCAGATCCTGGGACAGTGGCACCCAAATCCTGGAGCAGTGGCATCCCGAATCCTGGAAGAGTGGCACCCAAATCCTGGGACAGTGGCACCCCAAATCCTGGGACAGTGGCACCCCAAATCCTGAGACAGTGGCACCCAAATCCTGGGACAGTGGCACCCAAATCCTGGGACAGTGGCACCCAAATCCTGGAGCAGTGGCACCCCAAATCCCATGGTGCTCACTGACTCCCTCAAATCCCCAGGTGCCAGAGATTCCTGGAGATTCCCAGGTTCATTTGGACTAAGAATGGTGGAACTGGAAGCCCAAAGAAATGTTGTCAGAGTGATGAGAGAATAGAAAATCCACCCTTTTCCCCCCAGTGGAATTACTTTGAAGGCAGCATCACTTTGCCTGGCGAAACCTGACTCAGGAATTTTGCCTCCTTGAGGCTGGCAGGGCTGGCAGCAGGACAGAAACCTTTGCTCCAAGAAAACTTGGCAGAAAGCGGGACTTGCATTAAAAAAAACCCAACCCAAACAAGAAACCGAGTTAATCCCTTCATTTTCTCTGTAGCTTTTCCCTCCCGAGCTGCCTTTGCACGGCCTGCCTGGGTGTGTTTCGGGTCCCAGGTGCCTCCCAGCAATTAAGTGGAGTTAAAATTCCTTCCTGACCTTGGGTTTATCAAGCGCTGCGCTCAGGTTTGGCATCTGTCAGGCTGCTAAAAACAACATCCCGCGTGCCGGGGCTCGTCCCCGAAGCCTGGGGGCACAGGGGGATCGGGAGCAGGTGGGGCCGGGAACAATGGTGGGGGCGGGAGATGCTCCCGTGGAAACGCGGAGCCGCGGGCTGCTGGAAAATCCAGCGGGAGCAGGAGGAGGGGTTGGCAGGCAGCCACAGCGACAGACACTCCCGGGAGGTACCTGTCCTCCTGGCTCTGCCTTTGGAATTCTTCATCCATGTGTGGATGAAGAGTTTGGCTCTTCCTCTCCGCTCCTCCCGAGGGAGCGTGGAGAAGTCCATAGGTGGGGCAGCCATGGAGTCATGGAATGGTTTGGGATTGGGATTGGGATTGGGATTGGGATTGGGATTGGGATTGGGTTTGGGATCTTAAAGCTCATCCCATTCCACCTTCCAGGGGACACCTTCCACTAGCCCAGGGTGCTCCAAGCCATGTCCATCCTGGCCTTGGACACTTCCAGGGACCCAGGGACAGCCACAGCTTCTCTGGAAAACTTCTGCCAGGGCGTCCCCACCCTCACAGGGAAGAAAGTATCCATTGGTCCTGGGAGACAAATCTTCATCCCAAATATTCCCCTGCTGGTATTTCTGATGGTGACTGGGACCGGTTTGCCCGTGTGGGGAAGTGGAAAATGGGATTTTCCAGCTGCCTGTGGTCAATGTCCATGTCAGTCCCAGTGGGATGGCGTCGAGAGGCTGGGGTGGGATGAACATCTCAGCTTTGTATGGCTCAAATCGTCTTTAGATCTGGAAAAAGTAAAAGAGTCTGGGACAGTGCCCTGGGATTTGGGTGTAAAATCAAGGATTTGCTTTGGGTCCCAGCTGATCCTCATGGCAGGTGGCTTCTTCTAAGGGAAGAGGGAGATATTTATCAGAATAAAATAACCAGGCAGCAGAGGATGCAAAATTGGCCCAGATTCCTGGAATCCATTTAAACATGGCATTTTTTAAACTGTGTGTGTGGGAAAAGTCCTCTGCTCACGTGAGGGAATGGACCCTCTTCTCCCACTCCACAAAACCCAGGTTCGGTGGGATTTGTAAGAGAAAACCTCCTCTGACCAAACTTTACGTTTTCATTTCCTCTGTAAATCTGGGAAATCACCACATTTTTATTGGGAATCAACTGTTCTGCCCCAGCTCGGAGCGGCGAGTTCTCCCTCGGCAGAGCTGCTGCTCCATCTGTCCAAAGGGAGCAAAAATTCCAACCCAAACCTTTCAAAAATATCCCAGAAATGGCTTGTTTTGGCTGGATTGCTCCGGTGAACTTGCTCCAAGCTGGCAGGGAAGTGGGGAAGATCTGCTGGAGCAGGCTGGATGTGGGCGAGCGCTGGAGCAAGGAGAAGCCCTGGAAAGTTTGGGTGGATTTGGAGGAGAGCGGCTTTTTGGGGTGGTGTGTGGAGAGAAAAGTGACTTTTCCACGGATCCAGCTGAATCTGAAGGCTCCTAAAGCCAGCAGGCCAAGATGCCACTTCAGGAATTCTCAAATTCCTCCTGCTTTAGTGGATAATAATCCCATAAATAAACCCCTTTCCCTCCATGGGAAGCAAAGCAAATATCTTGAAAAAACACATTTTGTGCTGAAAGATTCCAGTTTTCCAGCTTGGGCCGGCCCCAGAAAATCCTTTTTTTTTCCCCCTTTTTCCTTGATTTCTGTTCTTCCACAACGCTTTGAGATGAAACGATACCAGCAGCGGGAGAGGAGCCGAGCGGATCGTGCCAAGCCCTGTCCAAACAACCCCGCAGCCTCGAGCTGCTCCCGGCTGGATCCTGGAATTCTCTCCTGTCCAAACAACCCCGCAGCCTCGAGCTGCTCCCGGCTGGATCCTGGAATTCTCTCCTGTCCAAACAACCCCGCAGCCTCGAGCTGCTCCCGGCTGGATCCTGGAATTCTCCCCTGTCCAAACAACCCCGCAGCCTCGAGCTGCTCCCGGCTGGATCCTGGAATTCTCCCCTGTCCAAACAACCCCGCAGCCTCGAGCTGCTCCCGGCTGGATCCTGGAATTCTCTCCTGTCCAAACAACCCCGCAGCCTCGAGCTGCTCCCGGCTGGATCCTGGAATTCTCCCCTGTCCAAACAACCCCGCAGCCTCGAGCTGCTCCCGGCTGGATCCTGGAATTCTGTCCCGCTGGCTGATAACGTGAGCGTGATTCACGCCCTGGCAGATCGCGGTGTCAGCTCCACTCGCGCCCTCACAGCTCCTTTGTCATGCAATTCCCTTGGGTTTTCACGGGAGGCCTTGGGAAAGCTGCCGGGAAAAGAGGAACGGGAGGGCAAGAGAGGCTCGTGGGGGTTGGAAATGCTCCGGGGTCGCTTTTTGGGGTCACGTTTTGCCATCCAGGGTCTCTGGGAAAGCGCTGGGGTGCAGGAATGATGCCTGGGATGGAGCTGCCCTGCAGCACTTCCCTGCACAGTGGCGTTTCCCACCTGGAGAGGACAGATTTTCCTTGGATATAGTGGATAGGAAAAGCTGTTAAAGCCGTGCAGGGATGGAGGAGCCACAAAAACTGGCTTTTCCCAAAGTGTTGCTGCTGTGCTCTGATCCCGTCTCCAGCAGGAATTCTGCACCCGTTCAGTGCCGTGGCTTTGCAAAGCTGGGGCTGGCTGGCACCTTCTGCTTCCAAGGAAATGGATTTTGGAATGCAGAGTTGGGAATGGAGGTGCTCCCTGTGTTGTTTCATGAAGGTCACACGGCTCCGGCCGCCTGCAGGAAATTATTGTGCCCCAACTCCAGGAGTTAAGACAGGGGAAGGAGAAATCCCTGGGAAACAAAACAAAGGGAAAGATGAGAGTCCTGAGAAATCCAGGCTGTCCCTTAGCGAGGCAGCGTGGATGGAAGGGAAATTCTGGTCGGAACAGTTTTGTTGAAGGGAAAAAGAAGGACACGGAGCCTGTGCTGCTTCCCTCGGGCACTGAAGGGAAAAACATCCTAAAATACCTGGAACATCACAGAATTCCACTGGGGAAGGGGAACACACCCTCGGTTTCCTTTGAAAAGGTCAAAATGCCGCAATGATTGAGATGGATTTGGTCTAGGTGATGCTCCGTGTCCCCCAAAACAGGTTTTTCCCATGGCTTTTCAGCTCATCCAGTCTCCAGGTTTTTTTGGAGCTCCCCTTGGAGCATTCCCCCCTCCAAGTGCACTGGAATTTGCAAATTTGAACCAAAAAAAAATCACTTTTTCCAGCCCCCCCACCTGAGACTGGGATGATTTACTGGGAGTTTGGATTTGCAAAGTGCTGAGTGACTATTCTTGTTCTGGAAAAGTCCCCTTTTTCCATGGGAATTGGGCTTCTAAGCAGGAATCGTTGGGAACAGCAAATTTTCCGAGGTTTATTGGTCTTTGCTGGGTTTGGCCAGGGATTGGCATCTCCATGGCTGCTCCTGGGGGTTGTGCTGGGTCCCAGAGCTTGGAGATGATGTTTTCTTGATTAAGGCATAAATAAAGTAAAATTTTAAAAAATAAAATAGAATTAGATAGCCGAAGCAAATCTAGAACTGTACTGTGCAAAACAAAACCTACAGCTTTTCCAAGCTTTTCCCCACTCCAGACTGATGAAATCCCAGCCAAACTTCAGCAGCATCCCTACATCTTAGGGGACGGGAGAAAGCAAATGCTGGCATGGAGAAAGGAGCGGGGGGGAAAGGCATTTCCAGCTTCCAAAGGGTGATGGATATCCAAAGAAAATTGGGCTGTGGCTGCTGAAATCGTGCTGGGAAAAGTGACATGACCTGGCTGGGTCGTGGTTGAATCCTGTCCTTTCTCAGCCCGCAGTGAAGGAATTGGAGATGCTTGGACAACATCCTGGGAAGGGCTGGATCTGTCCCTCCGTAGGGTTTGTTTACTTCAGTCTGGGGCGAAGCTTCTGGAGCGCTTTGGAAGCGTTTCCCAGCGCGCCCGCCGGCTGCTCCTCACGGAATCTGCATTTTTCCCGGTGACCCTCTGTACTGTCCGTGGCCTCTCCTCGTTCCCTCCTCGCCCTCCCCTTGGCAGCGATGGTGTCAACAAAACTCTGCTCCCAAAAATGCAGCCTGATCCTTTTCTGCCCAGTTTTGGGGGCGGTTTTTCCCCCACTGCTGTCCCAGGTCAGTGGATGGATGATGGATGGATGATGGATGGATGGATGGATGGATGGATGGATGGATGGATGGATGGATGGATGGATGATGGATGGATGGATGGATGGATGGATGGATGGACAGATGGATGGATGGATGGATGATGGATGGATGGATGGATGGATGGATGATGGATGGATGGATGGATGGATGGATGGATGGATGATGGATGGATGATGGATGGATGATGGATGGATGAATGGGTGAAGGATGGATGGATGGATGGATGATGGATGGATGGATGATGGATGGATGGATGGATGGATGATGGATCGATGGATGATGGATGGATGATGGATGGATGAATGGGTGAAGGATGGATGGATGGATGGATGGATGGATGGATGGATGGATGGATGGATGGATGGATGATGGATGGATGATGGATGGATGGATGATGGGTGATGGATGATGGATGGATGGATGGATGGATGGATGGATGGATGGATGGATGGATGATGGATGATGGATGGATGATGGATGGATGGATGGGGGATGGATGGATGGATGGATGGATGGATGGATGGATGGATGGATGGATGATGGATGATGGATGGATGATGGATGGATGGATGGGGGATGGATGGATGGATGGATGATGGATGGATGGATGGATGGATGGATGATGGATGGATGGATGGATGGATGGATGGATGGATGGATGGATGGATGATGGATGGATGGATGATGGATGGATGATGGATGGATGGATGGATGGATGATGGATGATGGATGGATGATGGATGGATGGATGGATGGATGGATGATGATGGATGGATGGATGATGGATGGATGGATGGATGGATGGGTGAAGGATGGATGGATGGATGGATGGATGGATGATGGATGGATGGATGATGGATGGATGATAGATGGATGATGGATGGATGATGGATGGATGATGGATGGATGAATGGGTGAAGGATGGATGGATGGATGGATGATGGATGGATGATGGATGGATGGATGGATGGATGGATGGATGGATGGATGGATGATGGATGGATGGATGATGGATGGATGATAGATGGATGATGGATGGATGATGGATGGATGATGGATGGATGAATGGGTGAAGGATGGATGGATGGATGGATGGATGGATGATGGATGGATGGATGATGGATGGATGGATGGATGGATGGATGGATGGATGGATGGATGGATGATGGATGGATGATGGGTGGATGATGGATGGATGGATGGATGGATGGATGGATGGATGGATGGATGGATGGATGGATGGATGGATGGACGGATGGATGGACCTTGGCTTTGATGTTGAGTTTTCCTGGCTGGTGCCAGCCTTGGAGCTGGGGATGGAGGGAGGTTTGTTCTGGGAGCACAGCAGGGTTTCCTGGGAGCCTGGTGGATCCCACTGGAGAAAGCTGGGGTCAACAACTGCGTCTACTCCCCATCAGCAGGGCTGTGCCACATGTAGGGAGCTGCTGCTGGAAAAATTCCACAAGGAATTCTCTCTGAGATGCAGCGAACGAGGTTGGGAGGAGTGCGCTTTGAGGTGGATCCCTGGCTTTTGGGGTGGATTACGTGGGAATGCTCCTGGGTTATGTGGGAATGCTCCATGTGATGCTCCAACCTGTTCTTCTCTGCGTGCTTGGATGATGTTGGAGCATTCCTGCAGGGATTTCCTTGGAGAAGCAAAGCTCAGCCTCTCAGTGATGGGCTCCCTGTCCATGTCCAAGGGTCCATGGGCTCCTTTTGGCCGCTCTGGGAGGAAGCTCCACCACGGCATTTCCAGGAGGATCCTTCCATCGATCCAAGGATAAGGAGAACGGACGAGGGGCAGAGGCAGCGGATCCGGGCTCTCTCCTCTCTGGAATGACGGCATCAGTTGTGGGATTGAGAGGATGAGAACTGGGATGAGCTCTCTCCAAGAGGGCGGAGGGAGCACCCAGGGGATGGTGGCAGAGATTTGGCTTTCCCCAAACAGCTGGGAGCAGCCAGCTCCACACACTCCGAATTATCCTGCTGGGCGACTTCCAGCGCTCGGTTCCCATTGAATTCCTGGCCCGGAGCGTTATTGTCAGGATGCTTTTGTCTGACTCAGGCCACTCCAGTCCCACCCCAAAGTGTCTCCCAGTCTCCTCCCAGCCGGGAGCACAGTGGCTGCTGGGTTTTGAGGAAGCCTCCTGCTTCCCTGTCCCTTCTCAATCAGCTTTTCCTCACTCTCCTGCTTTTGGGGCAGGCTGGAGCCCGTCCATAGGGTCTTGGAGCCCATCCCTGGGATCTTGGAGCCCATCCATAGGATCTGCTGGTCTATTGTTTGACTGCTTCCTAACCAGCTTTCGTCTGGTTGTTTTTTGGAGGTGGCTCAGTGAGAGCTGTTCTCAAGGAGGCACTCGGAGAATCCCAGAAAATCAGGAAAATGTGGCTGCTGGAAGTGTCAGAGCCCATTAACAGTGCCAGACATGCCCTTTCGCTCCCTCTCCTTTGCCATTCTACTCGCTCTGGGTTGGTTTTTCCAGGAATTCTCAAGGCTTTAAATAGCAATTCCAGAATGGCAGCAGCTGGTGAGGAGCTGAGTCCACCCCCCGTCGCCCAGCCCGGCCACGCTCCATGGGAATCCCTGCAACTCGGCCACCAGAGGCACTTCAGGAAGGGCAGAGCTGCTGGAGAGCCACCAAGGAGCCACCCAAAGCCACCCCAGCCTTCCCCACCCACCAAGTGTTTCCCAGCTTTAAAACTGGGAACGGGCTTGGGATGGGAGGGTTGGTGGTCCCAAACATCCCCACGTGACCTTGGCAGAGGCTGTAGATCCATAGGATCACAGGCTCACCAACGTTAGAAAAGCTCCAAGATCATTGGATCCAGCTTGGGACTGATCCCTCACCAGGAGAGGCCACAGAAGGAATTTCTGTGGGAATGACTGGACCATAAAGTCCTCACAAGTGGCAGCAGAGAAATTTGCTCCTGGCCTCTCCTGCCTGCCCCTCTCCATCTTCTCCCCTTGCAGGTGGGACACTGGTCTTGCTGGGACAGCGGCTGAGTCCAGGAGGGACCCAGGATCCGTCATTTCCCAGCTTTGGGAACGAGCAGAGGGCTCATAGCTCCTCTGCAGGCAACCCTTTGGAACCCAGGATTGAAAGGAGTCACGAGGAAAAGTGGCTGTGTGGTGTCTCCTGCAGCCAGGCAGGATTCGTTCCATAAATTTCCACCTGGAAGGAGCCCTTTTTGAAGTGCTGGCACCACTGCAGAGCTCTGGGGGAGCCAACAAGGCCAAGACCCCTCTGCAAGGTGTGTTCACCTCATTGAGACACCCTGGAAGTTGTCCCAAAAACATCCCCGAGGATGGATTGTAGGGAAAAGGGTGGATGTGCTCCAAGACCTTGCTAGTGCCCGCAGGGATTTCAGCCCCTGCTGCCCCGAGCTGGCACATCTGGAGGGAGCAACCCCAACCTGCAGAAGCCCTTCACCCTCCCAGGTGCCACCTTGCCCTTTTTCGGGCTTATCCACCCCAAATTCCAAAGCTGGGAATTCAGAGGGACGAAGCTCCAAACTTTCCCCACGGTTTTCCAGCGCCACTGGGAGGCTCAAAAGGAGCGGCCGGTATCGAACATCTGGGTCTGATATCTGTGTTTACCACAGGCTCATTGGGAGCCACATTCGTGGCACGTGAAGTCATCTGGCGTCCTCCGGAGATGCTTCCCTGCAGCACAAAGTGGCTCCCTCGGATCCGCAGCGCTCCCGCCCCTCATCCCGCTCTCCATCCCTTTGGCTGCGAGGAGACGGAGGGGAAGGAAAAGAAAAAAAAAAAAAAAAAAAAAGCTGTGTTGATTCGAGCGTTGTGTGAAAGTATTTTCCCATCGTTTTCCATGAAAAGCATGATTTAATTAACATTTTTAGATGTTTATTATTGAAGAAAGCCTGTGCTGCTGCCACTGCCTGGGTTGGGTTGTTGTTGGTTTTTTTTTTCTTTTCTCTTGGTTTTCCCCAACTTGTGTTTGTTATGAAAGAGTTGAGGCACATTCCGTGGGATAGCTGGGAGGGAGGGGTGGATGGATGGATGGATGGATGGATGGATGGATGGATGGATGGATGGATGGATGGATGGAGAGCACCCACCCATCCCAACCTGCTCCACCTGGGATTTTGTGGGGTGTCAGCTTGCTGTGGTTGGTGTCCATGCATGGAATAAGTCAGGAATAACTTCAAATTCCCAGACTGGCGTTTTTTCAGTGGTTACACTATCAGTGTGAGAAGCTCCATCGACCTTCTTCCCATGGTTATCATGGAATCTGAGAACAGTCTGGGCTGGAAGAGACTTTCTGATCTGACACCTCTGGTTTAAGCTGCATTTTTTTGGGGATTTATGGCTTTTAAATCACTGCTTCTTGACTTTAGGAAAAGGAATTGTTGGGATACACGTTTCCAAAGGGAGATCACCCAAACCCAGGAGAGGAATCGAGGTCATGGTGAGGATCTGATGTCCTGACCTCAGCAGAGCTGCTGGGAAAAGGAGATTTTTAAGAGATTTGGGACTGTAATGGGGAGTGCCAGCCTGGTTCCTGGTGGGACGTGAAAATCCCAGTGGACAAACTCCCTCCATCCATCCCAGCAGGGTGGACTGAGGTGTCACCAGTGGCTTGAGTGCCAGTGGATCTCAGGATGCCAAGAGATCTGTCCTAGCTCCTAGGAGTTATTTTCCAGTCTTACAAAGGAAATGAAAGCGTAAACTTTGGTCAGAGGAGGCGTTCTCACCTAAAAATCCCTCCTAACCCGGCTTCCTGGGAAAGCCCCTGTGGGTTTCATGGAGTGGGAGAAGGGGGGGCATTCCTAATCTCCTCTAAGCATGACTTGACCTGATTTTTGAGGGTCCACAAAACCCTGTTCAGGTTCCTTTTGAGGGTCCACAAAACCCCGTTCAGGTTCCTGTTGAGGATCCAGCAATCCCTGTCCAGGTTCCTGACTCAGCTCTCCTGGAGACCCCTTGGTCTCTGAGGAGGTTGGTGACAGATTTGTGCCAGTGTCCGGCCTAAAAGGCACAAACTTGGGTGCTGGCTCTTGAAACCAAGCAACATCTTCAGGTGAAAGGTTTCAGGTCTGGATCAGGGCTGTTTAGGGCCAAAAAAAATCCCAAATTGAGGTCCAAAGTCCATTTTTGTCTCCAGGGCTCTGCCCAAGGAAGGGGTGGTGGTGGTTGCAGGTCTCATGTACCAGTCCCAAGGATGGGTTTTTTACTGCTTTGTGGTTTTGCTTAAAAAAAAAAAAAAAAAAAAAAAAAAAAAAAAAAAAAAAACAGGAGAAAAAGAAAGAAAATCCATTTTTAGCCCTTTAAGCACATCCTTAACCTCACACCAGCTCCGGGGGCTCCCCCGCACCAGCGCCGGGGCTTTACTCATCAGGAAAGTAAACATGGGCTTTAGGGCTCTGAAACAGCTCAAATCCCAAAAAACCCGCCCTGGAGGACAGGGATAAACAGTGCTCCAATGTTATCGTTTGTGCAGGGGGTGCTGGACGCGGCCACGACCGCCGGAGTTCCTCCCCAGCCGGGGAAAGTGCCTGCGAGTTTGGCCAGGAGCAGCTGGAGCAGGGAGAGGATTTGTTTGGCATCGTCTGCCCTTAAAAACGGCCCCCCCATCCTTCTGGGGGGGCCCCATCTCAGGGGTGACTGCAGGGTGTGGGTGCGTCAGCAAGATAAGTTTGGAAAAGTCCCTCTCCCAATGCCCTGATCCTCCGCAGCCGGCGCCGTTTCCAGAGGGTCCCAAAACGGGTCGCAGTCAGCTCTGGCTGGGTGGGAGATGATCCCGAGGAGGTCCTGGGACCCCACGTGGGATTTTGGGCTGGTTAATGGTAGGGCTGGATGATCTTGGAGGTCTTGATTCTGGGATTCTCCTCCGTGCATCGAACCTTGCGCCGCTCTGCTCCGGGAGGCGCCGTAGGAAGCAGGGAAGGTGTGCACACATATTTATATCCCGGAAAAATCCCAGCCCTTGGAGGCTGGAATTGCAGAGGGGCCCTCTCCTCGTCTCTCTCTGGGGCTAAAGATAGCCCTGAGTGCAGCTGAGCCGTGAATCAGGAGGAAAAAATGTGGGTCAGCTCCTGAACGGAGCAGGGAACGCTCCGGGACTCGGCTGCTCCCGACCTCACTGTGCCGGGGACAAATCCGGGCTCAGCCCGGCAGACCCCACAGCTGCTCCCAGTCCTGCTCCAGAGGCTTCAGGAAAGACCCCCAAACCCCCGGGACTGATGGATTGTGGGGCTGGGGGCTGTTCCCTGGGGATGGAGTTGGGGCTGGGAGCAGGGATCCAAGTGGTTAAACCCGGAATTCCCAACCCGTGGATGTGCACACGTGTGTGCTTGGTGTGACATCTGCATGTGCTGGGACAGGGTGACCACAGGCACGTGTCTGTGGTCACACTGATGGTCACTCATGTCCATGGACACACTGATGGTCACACTGATGGTCACACTGATGGTCACTCATGTCCATGGACACACTGATGGTCACACTGATGGTCACTCATGTCCATGGACACACTGATGGTCACACTGATGGTCACTCATGTCCATGGACACACTGATGGTCACACTGATGGTCACTCATGTCCATGGACACACTGATGGTCACACTGATGGTCACTCATGTCCATGGACACACTGATGGACACATTGATGGTCACTCATGTCCATGGACACACTGATGGACACACTGATGGTCACTCATGTCCATGGACACACTGATGGTCACACTGATGGTCACTCATGTCCATGGACACACTGATGGACACATTGATGGTCACTCATGTCCATGGACACACTGATGGACACATTGATGGTCACTCATGTCCATGGACACACTGATGGTCACTCATGTCCATGGACACACTGATGGACACTCGTGTCCACGGATACACTGATGGACACAGTGATGGTCACCCTGATGGTCACACTGATGGTCGCTCATGTCCATGGACACACTGATGGTCGCTCATGTCCATGGACACACTGATGGTCACTCATGTCCATGGACACACTGATGGTCACATTGATGGTCACTCATGTCCATGGACACACTGATGGTCACACTGACGGTCACTCGTGTCCCTGCACACACTGATGGTCACTCGTGCCTGTGGACACACTGATGGACACACTGACAGTCACACGTGTCCATGGACACACTGATGGTCACTCATGTCCATGGACACACTGATGGTCACACTGATGGTCACACTGATGGTCACTCATGTCCGTGGACACACTGATGGACACACTGATGGACACACTGACGGTCACTCGTGTCCCTGCACACACTGATGGACACGCGTGTCCAGTGCACATGGATGGACACACGTGTCCGTGTGTGCCCTCTGGCCAGGGGAGTGAGTCCCTCTTTTTTAAATAAATATTTTTCCTGTCCCACTGTTGTAAATCCACTCCCGTTTTTCCTTATCAGAGAAAAACCTGACCTGGACTCGGAACCAGGCAGAATCCCAAAGGACAGGCAGGAGGCTGGAGCTGGGAGCCCTGGGAATTGTCCCTGTCCCACCCTCCAGGTGTGCTCACGGAGCAGTTGCTCTATTTTTCCATGCTTTGCTTCCCCCTTTTCTGTCCCAGGAGTGGGTTTCCCTCTTGAAGGCAACTCTGCTTCCGAAATACATGAGGAAGAGGATGAAGGCAGCGGTGGCTTTTCTGGAGGGTGGCATCACCCGGGACCCGGCTGGGACACAAAATCATGGAATGGGTTGGGTTGGAAGGGACCTGAAGCTCATCCCATTCCCTGAGCCATGGGCAGGGACACGTCCCACCATCCCAGGTTGCTCCAAGCCCCTGGAATCACATCTCTCCTTGTGGAAGGGACATTTGGTGCCGTGGCACAGGTTAGTCAGCGCCTGAACCGCTTCACCCTCTCCCAAAACACAGCAATGACGGGCTGGGAATCCCATCCCCGCTCTCCCTCTCCCTCTGTCGCTGCTGGAAGGTCCCGGCAGAGCTCGGAGGTTGAGGAGACAAAACTGGGACGTGCTCGGAGCCATGACCTGCCAATCCTGGGAGCAGGAATTGCCGTGGGCGAGCCGGTGCCTCTCTCTTCTGCTCCAGCCCGGCCACCGCTGTCCCGAGGATTTCCATCTTCCCGAAGCCCCGGCGCCAGGAAATAGTTAACCACTCCAGGATTTTGATTAGCAGAGCCTTAAAGTCAGTAAAAAAGACAGTCGGGGAGAACTCTCAGGAGCATGCTAATGAAGTGAAGTCATCCGCACACAGCAGAGGAGAATCCATGCCTGCTGCACGCCGGAGGATTCCCGCAGCCCGGCGCAGGTGGAGCGGGGCAGGCGGGGACCCGCGGCTCGGCCGTCCCGACACCTTCGCTCCCCTCCCTTTGGATATTGCCACGCTTTCCCTGGGATTTTTTTTTTTTTTTTTTTTTTTTTCTTCGCCTCACTGGAGCTTAATGATATTTCCAGCTCGGCGGGAGCTGCAGGAAGACTGGAGATAGTGCAGAGAGAGGCTTGGAAAGGCAGCAAAGGCAGCTCCCGGCTCCGCGGGAAAGGTGAGGGCATTCTCTTGGAAAATCCCTTCTTTTCTTGGAAAATCCCTTGGGTTTCTCTCTATCGCTGGCGCTTGGGCTGTGGCACTGCTGGGGGTGGGGAAAGGGGGAAGCTGTGCAGCTGGAAAGTTTGGGAAGCGGGGGTCTGGGGGATGGAGATGTCCCGGCGAGTCCGGCCGTGTCCAGGTACGGAGCTGGAGCAGCCGCCTGGGTCCCGCTTGGAAAAATCCGTGGGCACTTTTTAGAGCGTTAAAAAACATCCTTCTCCTCTCGTGGGACTTTGCAAAGAAGCTGTGCAAAGGTTGGATCCTTTCCCTTGGGATCGGCGCCTCACAGGTCCCTACCTTTGCTGTAAAAGTTGGATTTTTGGGAGTAATTCAGAAACTTAGGACAGAGCAAAGCTTTAGTTAAGCCCGAGGGTTAAACCCAGTAACTCCAGCGTGGCCAAATCCACGGTGGAGCTGATGAGTCGCCGGGGCTGTTTAATTTATATGAAGTCCCCCCAGGAAAACATTGCAGTTTTGTTTATGGGAAATGCAAGAAAAATATGCAGACGAGGTTTTGCTCCTAAACAGCCGAGGTTAACCCGTTCAGGATGATGATTCCAGGGTTACTCCTGGGATAAGCTGAGCACAGATCACTTTCCAGCGGTTAGAAACGAGCTGGTGACTCAGTGGCTGCCTCGGGTTTAGCCCTGTGCAGATCCTCAGTCTGGCTGTTCCCAAATTTTGTGTTTTCTGCCTCATGGAATTTTAATTTTCCTTTTGGAGAAGTGTCCAAGCTTGTGGCACTGCGAGGATTTCGAGGCAGGCAGAGAGGCAGCTCCTGGGTTTCGGAGATCTCCTGGAATACCCCGCTCCTCGCTGCAAAAATGCCTCTGTGAAAAACAAAATCTCCTGAGTTTATCCATATGGGGTTAGCAGGATATCGACAGTTACTGGATTTTTGGGCCTAGGGACTCCCAGCAGGGCTGGTGACAGGATTACATTTTTAATCCTCTGTGGAAGCATCGTTTCCTCAGATCCCAAAAAGTGAGAGTTACTCTAAAAGCAACATCTCTGTCCCAAAGCAGAGCCCTGCAAACCCCATCCCTGGAAAACAGCTCAGTGTTCCCTCGCCGGCTTGTGGGATCGCCTTCCTGGGAAGTTTGTCCCTTTCCAGGATCCCAGGAAAGGCACTTTACGGTGACATCTCTGCAGCCCTGTGGTGGCAAGCCCTGGTGACCGGATTTGGGGAAGAGATTCTTCCCTGTGAGGGTGGGCAGGCCCTGGCACCGGTGCCCAGAGCAGCTGGGGCTGCCCCTGGATCCCTGGCAGTGCCCAAGGCCAGGCTGGACGGGGTTTGGAGCAGCCTGGGAAGGTGTCCAGGGTGGGACTGGATAATCTTCAGTGTCCCTTGCAATCCCATTCTGGGATTCTGGAATTCCCTGACCCTTGCTGATGTGTGCCATCTCCGTGCCACCTTCCCAGCCCAGCTTTCCTCTCCCAGCTCTTGGAGTGATCCTGGCATTCCCCAAATCTGAGATTCCCCTGGTGAGTCCTGCCTGATCCGGGCTTGTGGCTGCACCGAGCTGCCCAAGGAATGAGCGAAAATTCCCAATTCCTCCTTTTTTTCCTGTGGGTAGGGTCTGGTCTCCACACTCAGCAGCGGGGCCAGATGTGGCCAGCTGTGGGTGGCAAAGCCTGACCCCTGGGTCAGCTCTGGCTGCCTTTGGAGGGAGACGGGAGCACGTTTCAGAACCTGGAATGCTGGAATGCTCCTCTTCCCAACCAGCACATGGATTTTGTCCATCTCCCAAGCCCCGTTTCAGCTGGAGCTGCTCCACAGCCCTCTGGTTGTGCATCCCATGCAGACATCCCGGTCGCTCCTTGTGCCGTTGGGATTTCTCCTGCAGATTTCAGGCGGTTGCAGGACTCTGAGACCCAAAGAACCAGCCAGGGGCAGCTTCCCGTGGGCTTCAAGCCCTCTTGGAATGTCCCCCATCCCTTTTGGCCGGCGGTGCTTGGAGCAGAAAGGTGTGAAAGGGCCCGTGGCCACTACTAAGCAACAGTTACCAACAACCTTAGGCAAATAAAATGCAGGGGATGATGGAAACAGGGAACGGCGGCCGCTTCCCTGGGTGAGTCAGGAGCGGGTGGCTGCTGCTCCCTGCTCCTTCCTCGATGACAGCATCCCCCCTTCCAGCCCTTGGAGACTGCAGATCCTGGGATATTTATGATGCTTTCACATAACGAGCGTTTCTCTGGCTGCCGGCAGAGCGGGACTGAGGAGCTGGGATTTGCACGTTCCCGTCCTTTGGGCTGGGTTTTTAGGGCTGTTACGGGATGTTCCCGACGCCGTGTGCTCTTTTCCTGGGAATTTTGGGCTCCTTGGAGGTCATCAAGGCACCAGCTGAGAGGGAAATGCAGGTGTGGAAGGAAGGGCTTTATCCCACTGGTGTTTGACACAGATTCTCAAGGAATGGATCGCTCCGGGACAATTTTGGGGAGGTCCTGGCACATTTTTTCCCAGAGAAGCTGTGGCTGCCCCATCCCTGAAAGTGTCCTAGGCCAGATTGGAGCAACCTGGGCTAGTGGGAGGTGTCCCTGCCCATGGCAGGGGTGGGACGGGATGAGCTTTGAGGTCCCCTCCCACCCAAACCACTCCATGATTCTGTTCCATAGAATTCCCCTCCAAGGGCTGAGTATTCCCAGGGAAATGCCTGGGCTGCATCCAAAGGTGAGGAAACCACTTTTGGAGGTGCCCATCCCGCTGCTGATTCCCAGTCCAGGGAATACCAAGAGAACACAAAACTGATGTTTACTCAAAACCTCTAAAAATCAGTGATTTTATCCCAAGGCAGCTTTCCCAGGATGGCCCTGCTGCTGCTGCTGCTGCTGGAAGGGCTGGAAGCCACTGGAAGGGCATTTTCCATGGGCAGGTGGATTTATTTCAGCTCTGAGCTGCCATTCCCTGGCTCCATATGGATAACATCCGTGGACATTTGTCCGTCTGTCCGAGCCCATTTGCAGAGGCGTTCCCTGGCTCTCCTGGCACGTTGTGCTCCCAGAATCTCCCAGGATTTGGGGACAGCAAAGAAAAGTTGCTGCAGGAAAAGTGTCCGTGCCAGGGCTGCTTCACCATCCCACGGGCTGTGCTGCAGGCTCTGACTGCCCAGTGATCCTGGCTGTGGAAAAAGGATGGGATTTGGGTTGGTGGAGGGGACCTGGCTCCTGCAGTGGTGTGGTTGTGGCCTTGCATGACTCCCGTGCCCTTTCCAAGATGGAAATTTTGGGCTGTGCAGCGTGGGTGAGGCAGCAGAGCCCAGCTCTTGCGGGAGAGGCACGGAACAGCAGCAGGAAGTCAGGAAATCCCTGTGGCAGGGAAGCACAGCTGCTTTTCCCAACACCCTTAAACACACCCCAGCGCAGAGCCCGTTCCTCCTCACCCTGGGAATTGCTTTCACCGCTGCTGCATTCCCATCCTGCCACTCCTCACCATTCCTGGGGGTGCTCCCTCTCCTTCCCAGCCTCTGTCATCCCAAGAGCTGCCAAGGAACCCCTGGAATTTGTGGCTGCCACCTCCAGCTCTTCCCGGGCAGGTGGCACTGGTGAAAAAATGTGGAGATCTTTATCCAGGTGCCTCCGGAGCCGTTGTCCCTTTGCCCTCCATCCCTCTGGCATCACCCACGAGCCCGGCTGGCTGCAGTGACAGTCACGAGGGCTTGGCTGGGAGGTGACATCGCTGCAGGACGTGGCACTGCCCAGTGTGGGTGTGGGCAAGGCTTGGAGGAGCCTCTCCCGGAGCTTCCACCTTTCCCTGGGAAGGACGGGGAGTGGGAGACAGATCCAACACAGGGGCTGGGTCCAGAGAGTGACCCCAGCGCCTCCAGATGTGCTGCCCTGGGAAATCAGGATGAGGGGATGCAAAGCCCTTGGAAGCTTCTGGTTTTGTGGGAATTTGGGCTGGCATCGCTCCGGGGGGAATGTGGGGGCAGAGGTGGCCACCAGCACGGCCCTGTCCCCCCCTGTGCTGCATCCCTTGGGATCACACGTGGAGCAATCCCTGGGGACATCCAGCACACCACAGGAGCTTCCTTCCCTCGGAGATGAGGAATTTCTCTGATGCCACAGGGAGATCCTCCCATCCCGGTCACATTCCTGCTGCTCCAGTGCCCACAGATCCTGCAGAATTCCAGCCTGGGATTGCAGGTCCATGCTGTGGATGGCATCATCTCACAGGATGGATCTCTGCTTCCCTGTGGGAGTTCTTCCCTCTGCTCGACGCCCTCGTGTGTCCCATCCTTGCACCCTAAACACAATTCCCGTGTCTGCATCCATGGCATGGTGCACCTTTCCCAAAGCATCCCGACTTTCCTCTTCGCTTCCAGGCTCTAGGGGGAAATGCACTCGCAAGAGATGGAGTTCAGTCCCATGCCTTGGTTAAAAGGGAGTGGAAGGAGAGACTTTAGCTTGAGTTTATCCTAATTAAGGTGCAGGATAAAGCTTGGGATCGCCGCGGCACCGCTCTCCTTGGATCCCAAAGGATTCCTGGGGGGAACATGGGCCAGGGAGGCTCCCGAGCAGGTTTTGGACAGCAGCCGGCGTTTTGGGGCGGGAAGCTGAAATCCCGGAGTACAACATCGCCACCTGTTTGCCACACGCGAACGTACAGCGGGAAAAATCCCGGCTGGATGGATCCCACCGGGACGCACAGCGGGCGGGGTGATCCCAGCGAGGCGCGGCTCCACGGGGATGGATCCCATCAGGATGAACTCCAGCGGGAAGCACCCATCAGGACACAGCCCACCGGGATAAATCCCTTCGGACAGCCCCAAATCAGGATGAGTCTTACCAGGATGCAAAAATCGGGATACATATTCCATTGGGATGCAACTCCATCTGATGCACCCCACTGAGCAGCCCTCCCTCCACCAGGCTGCATCCCATCAGGATATATCCCACCAGGATGCAACCCATCACGATATATCCCACCAGGATTCAGCTTCATCAGGATATATCCACCAGGATGCAACCCATCACGATATATCCCACCAGGATTCAGCTTCATCAGGATATATCCACCAGGATGCAACCCCATCAGGATATATCCCACCAGGATTCAGCTTCATCACGATATATCCCACCAGGATTCAACCCCATCAGGATATATCCACCAGGATGCAACCCCATCAGGATATATCCCACCAGGATGCATCCCATCAGGATATATCCCACCAGGATTCAGCCTCATCACGATATATCCCACCAGGATTCAACCCCATCACGGTATATCCCACCAGGATTCAACCCCATCACGATATATCCCACCAGGATGCAACCCCAGCAGGATATATCCACCAGGATTCAACTCCATCACGATATATCCCACCAGGATTCAGCTTCATCACGATATATCCCACCAGGATGCAACCCCAGCAGGATATATCCCACCAGGATTCAACCCCATCAGGATATATCCACCAGGATGCAACCCCATCAAGGAGCCCCACATCAGGATGCAGCCCGTTGGAAAGTCCCAAATCAGATGAATCCCACCAGGATACAAGCCCATTGGGATAAATCCCACCAGGGTGCGTTCCATGGGACAGCTGTCCATCAGGAGGGCATCAGGATGAAAACCCGGAGTTCAGGGTCACCCTCGTGTCATGGGGAGTCACTGAAAGCTCTTAGAGCCTCCAGATAAAATCCCAGAATTATTTGGGTTGGAAGGAGCTCAAAGCCCATCCAGTGCCACCCCTGCCATGGCAGGGACACCTCCCACTGTCCCAGGCTGCTCCAAGCCCTGTCCAGCCTGGCCTTGGAAAATTCCAGGGATCCAGGGGCAGCCACAGCTCCTCTGGCACCTGTGCCAGTGCCTGCCCACCCTCACAGGGAACAATTCCTTCCCAAAATCCCATCCATCCCTGCCTTCAGGCAGTGGGAAGCCATTCCCTGTGTCCTATTGCAGCAGGCCCTGCTAAAAAGTTGGGATATTTTGGATATGTGGCAATAAGAGAGGATTCCCCCCATGCTGGCTTTGTCCTCCTTCCCCTCAGAGCTCAAAGCTGCTCGGTGCCGACGCAGCACGTGCGGGATATTCCAACCCTTGGGATAAACCCCCCGTGCTCCCCCCGTTTCCATGGATAACGTGCTCATGGATTAAGTGTCAGGCTTTTGTTTGAAAGAAGCCTTCAGGAAAATGACTCCACGAGACCTCTGTGTGTTTAAATTTGTCAGGATTTGAAATATTTGGATTCCGTGGATGAGCCCGGACATTCAAGGGAGCTGTGTGCCCACTCCCACAGACCTCTCCCCCTCTGGAAAACGGGAATGAGCCAATGGAGGTTGTTCATGAACGGGGATTCATGGCACAAATCCGCTACTGTTTGGTCGGGACAAACAGCCCTAAGTGGGATTTTAGTGCTGGGAAAGCAGCCCTGGGGCTGGGGCTGCTTCCCAGCTGCTCACAGAGGCCTGAATTCCCCTTCAGGGGAGCACAGGGAATAACTGGAGCCGAGAAGCACCAGGATTTGGTGTAGGAAGCAGAAATAAGGTCAGGTTCGTGGAGTGGGGTCCTTCACCTGCGCTGCGTTTTCTCCCGGGAGGTTTTGGTTGGGGAACTCGCTCCCGGTGTTCCCTTTGCTGGTTTTGTGTCAGCGTTTATCCACATACAAATAACTCCATGTCTGGGCTGGTCCTGGATCCAGCTGCTGAGGGATGGAGTCCCCTGCTCCCCCGGGAATGGGGGATGTGCTGGATTCTCCTGGTGCTCTGCAGAAACATCTCAGGAGGGTCTGGCATGTGGGGCTGGGTGGCCCAGGCTGGTGGCACCGTGGGGGAGGACAGGGCAGGCTGGGGCCATGCAGGGCCATGGCCGTGGAGAGACTTTTTGGGGCAGTAGAGCCCAAAAGTGGCTCAGTCTCCACCTCCAGATTCCCAAGTGGGTTTTGGGTGGCTGGAACCACCTCGTCTCCATCCATTTGGGCGGATCCATAGATTTGTTCTCTCTTGGTTTGGAACTCCAGGAATGTTGGCCAGAGCCATGTTCCGAATGGTTTTCCCTACATTTCTGCTGGGATTGGGTCTGTGCCAGTGGAAATGGGGCATTTCTGGGCAGAGCAGCACCAAATCCCTTCCTCTTCCCACTACCCAGGTGAGAGGGCTTTCCTCTCACCCCTGAGGGTGTCCTCATTCTTTTCCCAGTCCCCATCCCATATTAAGACCATGGAATGGGTTGGGTTAGAAGAGGCCTTGAAGCTCATCCACTTCCAACCCTGGCACCTTCCCCTGTCCCAGGTTGCTCCAAGTCCATCCAGCCTGGCCTGGGACACCTCAGGGATGGGAACCCCAAACCTCCCCGGGCAGTTCCAAGGCCTGAGCACCCTTTCCATGCAGAAATTCCTCCTGATGTCCGACCTGACGCTCCCCTGGCACGGCTTGAGGCCACATCCTTTTGTCCTGTCAGAGCTTTGTCACCTTCTGCCTCCCACAGGAGATGGGTGGCCCTGGCACCGTGTGCTGGCACTGCAGGTGGCAACAGGGGACAGGCAGTGCCTGGGCTGTGGTGGGGCTGGAGCTGGTGGGAGGTTGCTGGGAGCTGTTTGTGTGGAGCTGGAATTGTTCTCCCCACGCTGGTTGTTGTTATGCAAAGCCAAGTCCTGAAAAAATATTGAATTTCCTCTGCCATAATTTGGAGGAAAAGCACTTCTCTGGAATTCTGCAGCAACTGGGGGCTGTCCCTCCATCCCGAGCACCTCAGGGTGGGAATGAAGTCTGTGTAGAGCAAACACCCAGACCAGGGCAGCAACCTCTTCCTCTTCCTCCTCTTTTTATGATTTTTTAACCCTCCAGCAGCCCAAAACCCTCTGAAAAGCTGCTTTTGATTCACATACTCCAAAAAAATTCAGGCTGAGCCACTGTGGCTCCAATAAAACTTTAAAGAGGGTCTGGACTTGGTGGTGGGAAGGAGCCGGGATGGAAATGGGAATGAAGGAAAGCCTGGTTGGTGTTAGGAGAAATTTGGGAAAGCTCCTGGCTGTGGTGACATTGGGGGATGCAGCAGGACTGGATGGAGTGTCCCAGGTCCCCAGAGCGTCCTTGTTCCAGCTCTGGATCAGCCATGACCCATCCAGAGTGGCTCTGGGATGATCCCTGCAGGACTGGGGCACGGCCAGGTCCAGGACAGGAGGAAGAGGAAGGTGCTGTTGCCTCCTCATTGCTCCCGTTCAACTCCAAATGCCAAAAAAAGAAAGGAGAAGGATGGAATTGCAGCCAGCTCCGGGGGGCTGGAGGCAGGAATGGGCTGGGGGCTGCAGGTGACACCCAGGAGGTTTGTTTGGAAGTGATGGAGCTGGAAAATCCAGGATTAGCTGGGTTGATTGGAAATGGGGAAGGACAATCAGCCCTGTTGCTGTGCCAAGCACGATCCTGGAATCAAGAACTGGAAGCTGTGGTGGCACCTCCGGGCAGGTGACCCCCGTGGGTGCCAGGCTCCAGGGCACCCTGCCCTGGGGGAGGTGCTGCCTCACTCCTGGAAGATTCCCAGCTTTTCTCTTCGGAGATCTCCCTCAGGGATCCCAGAGCACAGACGGGAATCCCGGAGCAGGGACAGCTCTGCCGTGGAATCGATGCCGAGCCCTTGGCAAAGGTGGCTCCTGCTCCTGCCGGTGCCAGCAGTCGCCCTGGAGCCACCCGTGGCACAGGATCCGCACCCCAGCAGCCCTGGGGACACGGGGAGGGAGCAGGAGCCGGGTCTGGCTGAGCCCCATCCTGGCTGGATGCTCCAGAGCATCCCTTCATGCCAAGGGCACGGGAAAGGGATTGGCACCGCGCGGCCGCCTCCACGGGGCCTATTTTGGCACAATCCCGACCTTTCCTGCGCCTAAACGGCCGGGAAATGGAACCCTGGGGTTCCACATCTGCGAGGTCAGACCCGTACCGAGCCCTGGATGCCTGGGGAATTCCTGGAGGGAGGGGACGGCAGCCTGGGAGCTGGGAATGGGGACACAGCCAGGCCACCGCGCTGGCATTCGCCCCCCCCCCGATGGCATCGGGGCACCAGCAGGATCCCACATCCCTCCAAACCAAACAGGAGCCTCGGGAATGGGGCAGAGCTCTGGAGCCACCCCCCAGTGACCCCTGCAGTGCCCCCAAATCCCCGGAGCCGCATTTCCCTCCTGCCCATTCCCAGCTTGGCTCTGTTTCCCGCTCCCGGGCACGGGGTTGGAGTTTTTTTGGCTCAGCAGGAGCAGAGGCTGGGCGAGCTTTGGTTGTTTTGGCTCTGGTTCAAAAGGAAGCTCGAAAGCAGCCGTGGCTCCGCGTCCCGATCCCAAATCCGCACGTCCCAGCCGGGCCGGCACAGCCAACAGCAAAATCCTCACGTCGGAGGAGCAGCTCCAGCTGGGGAGAGCCCGGGGACAGCAGCCAGATCCCAAACCAGTCACACCCAGCAGCCAGATCCCAATCCCAGTCACACCCAGATCCCAAACCAGTCACACCCAGCAGCCAGATCCCAATCCCAGTCACACCCAGATCCCAAACCAGTCACACCCAGATCCCAAACCAGTCACACCCAGCAGCCAGATCCCAATCCCAGTCACACCCAGATCCCAAACCAGTCACACCCAGCAGCCAGATCCCAATCCCAGTCACACCCAGATCCCAAACCAGTCACACCCAGATCCCAAACCAGTCACACCCAGCAGCCAGATCCCAATCCCTGTCACACCCAGATCCCAATCCCAGTCACACCCAGATCCCAATCCCTGTCACACCCAGATCCCAATCCCAGTCACACCCAGATCCCAATCCCAGTCACACCCAGATCCCAAACCAGTCACACCCAGCAGCCAGATCCCAATCCCAGTCACACCCAGATCCCAAACCAGTCACACCCAGCAGCAGATCCCAATCCCAGTCACACCCAGATCCCAATCCCAGTCACACCCAGATCCCAATCCCAGTCACACCCAGATCCCAAACCAGTCACACCCAGCAGCCAGATCCCAATCCCAGTCACACCCAGATCCCAAACCAGTCACACCCAGGAGCAGATCCCAATCCCTGTCACACCCAGATCCCAATCCCTGTCACACCCAGATCCCAATCCCTGTCACACCCAGCAGCCAGATCCCAAACCAGCCAGATCCCAATCCCAGTCCCAGGTATCCAGCAGCTAGGTCCCAATCCCAGTCACATCCAGATCCCAGTCCCAGAGCATCCAGCAGCCAGATCCCAATACTGGGGAATCCAGGAGCAGATCCCAGTCCCATGTTATCTAGCAGCTGGATCCCAGTTTGGATCCCAATTCCATGGTATCCAGGAGCAGATCCCAGTCTCATCCAGCAGCCAGATCCCAATCCCAGTCACATCCAGCAACCAGATCCCAATCCCAGTCATATCCAGCAGCAGATCCCAATCCTGTGAAATCCAGGAGCAGATCCCAATCCCAGTCTCCTCCAGCAGCAGATCCCAGTCCCAGATACATCCAGCAGCAGATCCCAATCCCAGTCTCCTCCAGCAGCAGATCCCAATCCCAGTCACACCCAGCAGCAGATCCCAATCCTGTTTTCCAGCAGCAGATCCCAATCCCAGACACATCCAGCAGCAGATCCCAATCCCAGTCTCCTCCAGCAGCAGATCCCAAACCAGTCACACCCAGCAGCAGATCCCAATCCTGTTTTCCAGCAGCAGATCCCAATCCCAGACACATCCAGCAGCAGATCCCAATCCCAGTCTCCTCCAGCAGCAGATCCCAAACCAGTCACACCCAGCAGCAGATCCCAATCCTGTTTTCCAGCAGCAGATCCCAATCCTGTTTTCCAGCAGCAGATCCCAATCCCAGTCACACCCAGCAGCAGATCCCAATCCTGTTTTCCAGCAGCAGATCCCAGTCCTGTGCCGAGGCCGGGGGGAATTTGGGAGCAGCCCCAGCCCGGGGGGATCTCACCCTGGAGCTCCCCTTTTGCCTTCTCAGCTCCCTGGGATGGGAAGCTGTGCAGGGATTGTCCTGGATCAGTGCCTTGGGACACGGTGAGCTGATCCCAATGTCTGGAAGGAGCAGCAGGGACGTGCCCCTGTCCGATCCCACATCCCAGCCCAGGCAGGGAGATCCCAGCCAGCTCCAGGAGGGATTTGGTGGCTCTTGGTTGACAGAGGTTTTGTGGATCCATCTTTCACCAATCCAGCCCTTTTTCCATGGAAATGTGCCCGTTCCCAGGGGGATGTGGGGATGGGAAGCCATGGGCCTGTCCACATCTGGCCCCAGAAAACATCTTGCACACAGGAGCTGCAGATGTTGAGCAGGGAGAAACATCTGGGCTGCTTTGAGAGGGGGAGCCAGAAATTCATGGAATGGGAGACAGTGCCCAGCAGGGCCTGGGAGCTTCCATGGGGAAAATCCCAACCCAAAGCCAGCCTCAGTGGCACATCCATGGCCTTGTGCCTCAGTTTCCCCATCAAAAAAAGTGAGAATGCTGGGTCTGGCACATCTGTGGTCTCGTGCCTCAGTTTCCCCATCCATGAAGTGGGAATGCTGGGTCCAAAGGCAGCCAGGCTGATACATCCTTTACCTCGTGCCTCAGTTTCCCCATCCACAAAGTGGGAATGCTGGCTCTGGCACATCTGTGGCCTCATGCCTCAGTTTCCCCATCCATGAAGTGGGAATGCTGGCGCTGGCACATCTGTGGCCTCGTGCCTCAGTTTCCCCATCCATGAAGTGGGAATGCTGGCGCTGGCACATCCCTGGCCTCGTGCCTCAGTTTCCCCTTCCAAAAAGTGGGAATGCTGGGTCTGGCACATCCCTGGCCTCGTGCCTCAGTTTCCCCATCCATGGAGTGGGAATGCTGGGCTCATACCCAGCCAGGCTGGCACATCCCTGGCCTCGTGCCTCAGTTTCCCCATCCATGAAGTGGGAATGCTGGCGCCGGCACATCCGTGGCCTCGTGCCTCAGTTTCCCCATCCATGGAGTGGGAATGCTGGGCTCATACCCAGCCAGGCTGGCACATTCCCGGCCCTGCTGCTCCATCCAGGACTGACCTACTTCCCTCCAGCAGAACTTTCTGCTCCACTTACTTGACCCAGCACCTTTCTGTTTGCCTAAAGCCGGGAATGTTTCCCCCGGGCCAGGCGGGGCGCACGCGGGGCGCGTTTGCTGGAGACACAAACCGCTGCTCTGTGCCTCCCTTGCGGGAGCCCCGACCCCTTTCCCCAGCCCAAAATCCACCCTGGGAAGCCGCCACGTTTGGCTTTGCCCCCTTTTCCCCCATCCCTCTGGTCGTGCCGGGGACAGGGAGGAGAAAGGTGACATTGTTCCCTCCTGGAAGCAGCAGCAGCATCCCAGCTCCCGGGCTCTGTGGCTGCCTCAGTCGTGGATGTTTGCATATGTTAAAAATATTTAGTCCAGCGCTAAAAAAAATATTATCCCCGAGCTTTTGGGGCCAGCTGAGCATAATGGCACCTATGTGTCCGTGGGGCGGCGTTCCGGAGGCACACAGGGCTCCTCTTTGCCTCTGGAGCCATCCCGGGCTGCAGCAGGGCTGCTGGGAGTGGGAATGCCGGGGCTGGGAATGCTGTCCTCCCCCTTGGAGAGGGGTTTGGGGCTGGGGGAGCTCTGTGGGGGCGTGCGGGGCAGGAGGGATGAGCGCTCAAACACAGGTGTTGGCTCTAGGGAGAGGTCATAAGAGCTGGGCTCAGCCATAAAAGCTGGGATGAGCAGGGATGAGCAGGGAACGTCCCCGCGCCCCAAATCCACGGATCAAGCCGTGGAGGGGAGGGCTGAGACCCCCCCCCAGCTCCTTCCACCTCCTGCCAGCCTCACCCAGGCTCTGCCCTGGAGGTACCCAGAACTTCTGGGAACGGGGAGAAGCTTCCAGCTGAGTGTCACAGAAAGAATTCCAAGGCAGCTGGGAGTGTGGGAGGGAAAACATTTCCCCGTAGTAATCTCCCCGTGAGGAGCAGGAGAAAGGAGTGTGGAGTTTGTTCTGGCTGCAGGAGGAAGACAACAGCGAGCGAGGCCACGGGATTTCTGCGCAGCAGCACTAAGGAATCATTTCCTCGGCTTTTTTTTTTTCCCTTATATATTTATTTTTCAAGCGGGAAAAGGAGCTGGAGGAGGGCGTGGAGGTGAAATAATCCTGTCTGGAGAGCGTGAAGGGATCATTATACCCCCGTCCTTTGGCTTTTTTGGAGCTTTTTCCCCCCTTTTCCGAGGGTTCTGGGAGCAGCCTGCGGACACTGCGGCCATTCATGGCTCGGCTGGGGGTGTGAGGGGCGCGTGGCCGGGCGGGAGACGGGAATAATTCCTGCACAATGTGGAGCAGGGAAAAATGGGCTGGTTGTCTGAGGTGGATGGAGCTGGATGTATGGAAGTGTGAGAGCATCAATGCAGCCATTTATGAGCAGAGCTTTTCCCCCTGAATAAACTCCACAGCTCCGAGGAAAATGTAAATGTTCGGGAGCCCTCGGAGGCAGAATTTCAGGAAAAAATAAGGACAGCTTTCAGGGCTGGGAGAACAGCCCCCTGAAGCCCCCCACTGCTGCTCCAGGGGTTATTTTCCCCTCCTTCCTGCAGCTCCTCCGTGGCTCTCCCTGTCCCCACTTTAAGGGATTTGTGTCCCGGTGTCCCAGGGAAGGTTCCCCGCCCGCTTTGGAGCTCGGGAATTCCTCCGTGAAAGGTTCCATTCATCCCTGCCCTGCTTCCCTCTGCAGTCACCACACCCTGGGCCTCTGCTCTCCTTTCCACGGCAGCATTCCCAGCTGGAAGGCAGGGAAGGGCTGGGAAGGGATGCTCCAACACTGTCCTGGCATGGGGATAATCCCCCCAGCCTTGGTCCTGCCAGGGTCCTGATTTCCAGCCTGGAGCCACTTGGACTGGGGGTTTGAGGAGCCTGAGAGAGCAAGAAAATGGGGGAGATGAGTGGTGCTGCTCCAAAATTCCCATCCGTGACTGGATGGGCTTGGAGCAACCCGGGATAGTGGAAGGTGTCCCTGCCCATGGAATGGAATAAGCTTCCAGGTCCCTGCCAGCCCAAACCATCCTGGAATTCCACAAATCAACCCCTGGCTGGTCTCTGGGATTGGATCCTCAGCCCCTTCCTTGGAGCCATCTCGCTCCAGTGGTGGGAGCATCCTGGAGGAGCAGAGAAACCAGGAGGCCAAATGCTGATCTCGTGGCAGTGATGCTGCAAGGTCCCTGCCCTGCAGCAGGAGCCTCTGGATGCTGGGAGCCTCTGGATAAACGGGATCAAATCAGGGGGAAAATGTTCCACGTGAACCAGCACTGCAGGGCCTTCACGGTGCATAATTAATATATAATCATAATTCATTTAAAATTGCACATCCACCTGTACTTGGCTGGCACTTGGAAATATTTGGAAACAAAAACCAAGCACTGGTACTTGGAAAACATTTTCAAGGATAAGATGAAGGTGCTTTCGAGCCCACCTGATTCCTAGGAAATTCCCATGTGAGTTAGGTGAGCGTGGAAGAAATTCCATGTGCCAAAGGCCAGGGCACTTCCATCCTCCTGCAGCCACAGCTGATGGGATCGTCACCCCTTTGGGGGGAAAACCACAATTCCTTGGGAAACGGGGAATTCTGAGGCCTCCAGAGGATGGTGTGGGGGCTCTTTGAGTGCAATTTTTAAGGAATACTTTGTGGTGAGGTGATCCCTGCAGGAAAAGGCTCCTGGGTTGGATTTCTGATCCGTGAGGAAGGTCCTGGCTGAGGCAGAGGGAGGGAAGGGGGGACCCAGCCCAGGGGTTTGGTTGTGCACAAGGAGAAGCTGCTCTGGGGCAATTCCACGAGGGATCAACCCAAATCCATGGATCCAGCATGAACTTTAAACTGCATCGTTTTGCCCTTGGAATGAGGCTCCCAGAAATAATCCAGAAGCCGGAGCCAAGACCCAGGGCAGCCCCAAAGTTCCTCTGGATTTGCCTCAGGAACGTTCTTCCCTCCTCCATCCCTGCTCCTGGATGGGAGTGCTCCATTCCCAGGGATATTTGCCACGTGGAAGCTAAAATCCAGCCCAGGGTACCCTTTTCCCTGGAATATCTGTGATGGATGTATGGATTTGCTGTTCAGGGGATGGATTGGGGTGTTTCCCTCAAGGAAAAAGCAGGGAAAGAGCCCTGCATGTGTTGATCTTGGAGAAGAAGCAGCTAAACCAGTGCAGCACTGGAGGGCACTGGGAGAACTGGGATGCCACCAGCAGCATCCAGGAGTGTTCCCCCATGGAGAGCTCGGGATTGTTGGGATGTGCTGGAATAAAAATATTGGGTTTTTTTAAAAAATAAATTTAAAATAACCAATAAAAATATTGAGGGTTTCCCCCACTTTTTCCCAAAGTGGGAAAAAACCCAATATTTTAGTTTTGGGTTTCATCCAAAATAGGCCTTGGATGGAATTGCAGAGGCTTTGGCTCTGAAAGACTGGCTCTTATTTGATAGATTTATTTTTTAAATGTATTTTTTCCTATATATACCCCATGTATTATATAGACCATCTATATAAACCCCATATATTCTATATATATTATACTTTCATATATTTCCATACACATCATCGATTATATTCACCACATTTTTCTGTGTGCCCACACATCATCTGTTATCTAGATGTTATATTTTTAATATATTTATTTACACACACACCATATTTCTAGAGGGGACTGGAGAGCAAACCCAGGGATCGGAGCTTTTCCATGTCCCAGCCATATCCCAGGAAATGTTTGCTCTCTTCTGGGGCTGGAAAAAACGCCAGAAAAGAGTTGGGGGGGTAAAGTTGTTAAACTCACAATAATTAGATGTGAGCAATTCAAAGCCAGGCAGGAGTTGGTGCATCTCAGTTATGGGCCATCAAAAAGGGCCTTTTCCAAGGATTTCCAAGGATTTCCAAGGATTTCTGCAGCCGCTGCTGTAAATAGGGATCTGCTCTTCCAGGGGCTTGGATGGACTCCAGGCCAGGGGTTTGATTGCAATTCCACTCGATTGCCGGGATTAAAGGAGCGCTCTCTGCGCTCGGGGCGTGCTGGGAATACTCCGGGCAGCTCCGGGAATACCCCTGGAATACCCCGGGAATACTCCGGGCAGCTCCGGGAATACCCCGGGAATACCCTGGGAATACTCCGGGAATACTCCGGGCAGCTCCAGGAATACCCCGGGAATACCCCAGGAATACTCCGAGCAGCTCCGGGAATACTCCGGGAATACCCCGGGAATACTCTGGGCAGCTCCGGGAATACCCCTGGAATACCCCGGGAATACTCCGGGCAGCTCCGGGAATACCCCTGGAATACCCCGGGAATACTCCGGGCAGCTCTGGGAATACTCTGGGAATACCCTGGGAATACTCTGGGAATACTCTGGGCAGCTCCGGGAATACTCCGGGAATACCCCGGGAATACTCCGGGAATACTCCAGGAATACCCCGGGAATACTCTGGGCAGCTCCGGGAATACCCCGGGAATACCCCGGGAATACTCCAGGAATACTCCAGGAATACTCCCGGAATACTCCGGGCAGATGGCACTGGGGGAGCTGCACTGAGCCCGGAGTCAGATATTCCATTATTTCAGAATTATCCCATCAATTTACCCTGAGATAGGGGGGGGAAACCTCCCAGATCCTCCTGCCCGGACAGGGAGCGTTTCCCAGAGCGTTCCCAAGGCGGGATCTGCTCCCAGAGGTGGCTCTGGAGTGACTCCGGAGCTGCGGGAGCGCGGGATGAGCTCCTTTGATATCGGAGCCCGGCGCTGGCAGCGCTCCCCCGCTCTGGCAGCGCTTTGGAAGCGTTGCCAGCAGAGCCGCGCTTCCAGAGGGGCCTGGAAATGCAATCCATGATCTGATAGTTGGGAGCAGCTTTTTTAATTAAGGCTCTGGCCAGGGGCTGGTTGAGGAGGTGGGGAGGGGGGGTTGTCCCCGGGGGTTTGGCACATCCCGGCCTCTGGCACCCTGGGCAGCTCCAGGGCTCACTTTTCCTTCGGTGTCACATTTGGAATGAAGCCTTTCTGCCCCCTTCTATCCACTTTCCCCCCCGCCTTTCTGTCCCTGTTTTCACCCTTTCCTATCTTCCTCCCCCGCTTCTTCCTATGCCCTTTTTATCCCACTTCCATTTTCCCCTTTCTGTACCATTTCCCCCCATTTCTATTCCTTTTTCCCCCTTTCTTTCATTTCCCTTTCCCCCTTGTATCCCACTTCCTTCCCTTTCTGTCACCTTTATTTCCCTTTCCATTCTTTTCCCTGGCTATCCCCATTTCCTCTTCCCCCTTTTCCTCCTTTCCTTTCCCCCCTTTCTATCCCTCTTTATTCCTTTTCCCCTTATATCCCTTTTTTCCTCCTTTTCCTCCCTCTCTATCCCTTTTTTCACCCCTTTCCATCCTTCCCACCCTTTTCCACTCTTTTTTCCTCTTTCCCTTTCTATCCTTTTCCTCCTTTCCTTTTTTTCTCCCTCCCTACCACCTTTTTCACCCCTATCCATTTTTCTTTCCATTTTCCCCCTTTCCTACTCTTGGTCCCCTTTCCCTTTTCCCCTTTCCTACCCTGTTTTTCTTTCCCTTTCCCTTCTCCCTTTCTACCCTTTCCCCTTTTTCTTTTTCCCATTTCCCCCTTTTTCCTTTTTCTTCTTTTCTAGCCTTTTTTTCTTTCCCTTCCCCTTTTCCTCTTTCACTTTTTTTGTCCCAGTTCTTCTTCCCCTTTCCCTTCCCCCTCCTTATTCCACCCCTTTCCCCCTTTCCCCCATTCCCTTTTCTCCCCGTTTTTTCTCTCCCTTTCCCTTCTCTCCCCTTTCTACCCTTTCCTTTTTTCCCCCTTTTTTTCCCTTTTCTACCCATTTTCCCTTTCCCTTTCCATTTTCCTCTTTCCTTCTTTTACCCGGTTCTTCTTTCCCTTCCCCCTCCTTATTCTACCCCTTTCCCTCTTTCCCCCTTTCCCTTTTCTCCCTGTTTTTCTTTCCCCCTTTCCCTTTTCTCCCCGTTTTTTCTCTCCCTTTTCCATTTCCCCCCGTTTTTTCTTTCTCTCTTTCCCCCTTTCAATTTTCTCCCCGTTTTTTCTTTCCCTCTTTCCCCCTTTCCATTTTCTCCCCGTTTTTTCTTTCCCTCTTTCCCCCTTTCCATTTTCACCCCGTTTTTTCTCTCCCCTTTCCCTTTTCTCCCCGTTTTTTCTTTCCCCCTATCCCTTTTCTCCCCGTTTTTTCCTCTCCCTTTCCCTTCTCCCCCTCTCCCCCCTCTCCGGTGCCGGCGGAGCGGAGCATTCCCGGTCTCCTGCGCTCCTCTCCTTCTCCCGTATCCCAACTTCTGTGCGCTACTGGCTGGTGCCGCGCGAGGGGCGTGAGCAGCTCCGTGCCTGTGGTCAGTGATGAAGACTTTCTGCTCTTTTCATCCCCGCAGCACGGAGCCACCGCTCAGGGCCAGCCGGCAGCTCCTAATTCCCGACTTTCGCCTTTTCCAGCCCCTTTCCAGGAGAATGCAGCCTTCCCCTCCGGCCGGCTTATGATGAGGTGAGTGAATTCCCTTTTCCAGCGCCGCTTTGCTGCCTGATGTCATAAAAGTGGGATTTTTTTCCTCGGGGGAAGCCTGGGGGGAAGGGGAATGTGCTGTTTGCCACACGTCGCTGCTGGGGGTTCACTCCAGCGCTTTCCCAGGGTTTGTTCCCCTCGGCATTCCCGGCTGGAAGCTCCTGCATTTCCCTCTGCAGACACAACTTTCCCCCCGCTTTTCCCCCCTCCTCCCTGCCTCATTCAGTGACTCAACGAGGTTTGTCAGAGTTAAAAAATGATGCTCTTTGCTCAAACTATTCGGGATATTTGTGTCATCCCAGAACTTTCAGAGGAAAATCGTTGCCGTTCCCATTCCTCCCTGCCGAGGCCGAAGCTGCCCCCGGGCCCCCGCTCGGGGCTGCTCCTGCTCCCGGGCCCCCCCGGCTGCTCTTGGCTGCTGTCACCGCCCGCGGCGGTGCCACCCCTGCCGGGAAAGTGTCGCCCGTGCCCCGGCGGAGCCACCCCTGGCAGAGCAGGAGTTAATCCAGCCCCCCCTTTCCCCCCTCCCTCGACTTCAGCTGCAAAAAATATGAAGTGAGGATGGATCCGCTCATCTGCGGAGCAGAGAAGTTGCTTTGATGTCGCTCCTGCTGTCGGTCCTTCCTTTCCTCCTTCCCCTCCTTCCCCCCTTAACCCTTCTGCCGGTGCCTGCCTGGAATTGCGGCCCGCCCCCCCCCCCCCCCCCCCCCGGGAATTCCGTGTGCGTGGCAGGGGGGACACGCGGGGACACGCGGGGGGCTGGAATTTCCTTTTTATTTGCCACCCCATTCCCGGGATGCTCATCCCCCCGGCAGCGCTGCAGGGCTGGGGGGACAGCGGGGAGGGGGTGGCGAGCGCCTTGTCACCTGTGGTGGCCCGGGAGGGCTGAGCTTGGAGGTGTTGGGTGTTGTTGGGGTGGGATTTTTCCTTGGAGGGGGGATTTAAGGGGGTTTTAACCCCATTTTTCCGCCGCTGGAGAAAAGCGCCGCTGCCGCTTTAAGGCAGAAGTGTCCCTTTAAGTGACTTTCCATTTGCTGTTTTGGAGAGCCGAGAATTCGGTTTCCCAGATTTCCTCTGAATTGTGTGCAGGAGGCAGAGGGAGTTAAAAATGACTCGGGGAACCTTCAGCAACTGCAAGGCAGAGGGGAAAAAAAAGGGGGGGAATTGATGTGTAGGTCATAAAGTGAGATTTGGGAGGGGGGAAGATTTAGGGAAGAAAAAAAAAAAAAGATATTTAGGGAAGAAAATAAAGGAGATCTAGGGAAGAAAAAAGGTATCTGCTACTGTTTCCATTTGGCTTCCTGATGTTGCTCCCAAATCCCTGCCTGGGCAGCAGAGAAGTGGGATCGTGGGGGATACAGGGAGCTGGGAGGATGCAGCACCCCGGGTAGCCAGGGGTTAACAGCCCTCACCAGCTGGGCAGCATCATAAATTGCAGCCGTTCCCCACCAAATTAATTCGCACTTTCTTTTCCTGATGTTTGCCCTCGGAAGAGTGAAAAAAAAATAAAAATTAAAATTAAGAAAGGAGGAAAAAGAAGAGGAAGGGGAAAAAAAAAAAGCCCCTAAATAAATAATGGGTCTGGAAGGGGCTGGGAAAGGCTCTGGTTCCTCAATTAGCTGGGAATTGCCTTCTCCCGACCAACGGAAGGCAGCAGCGTGTTTGAGCCTCTGGATTTGTGGAGCTCTCTCCAAGTGCCAAGTCTGGTTGTGCGGGACTTTGGAGAGGTAGGTGGAGGAATCCGAGCGGCTCGGCTCCCTTAACTCCTTCGGAGCCGAGGGGATTTGGGAACGCGGCTTGGGCAGCGCCAAACCCGGCGGTGGCTCCGCAAGGAGGGAGGGTTTGGGCAGCGGAGAGCTCGGGGGGGAGGCGATTCCAGCTGCTGGGAATTCACCTGCGCGGCTGGAGGAGTGCCGGGAGCGATGAGCTGGGCTGGTTTGTCACCGGCATCAACCGGGGACACGCGGCACTGAGGGCACAGAGGGACTTCGGGGATGTGCAGGGAGTCAGGGGCCATCCATGATCCTCGTGTCTGGAGAAGCTCAGGGGTATCCATAATCCTCACTGGAGGAGAAGCTCAGGGATTTGGGAAGATGCAGAAGGTCAGGGGGTATCCATGGTCCTCATTCCTGGAGGAGAAGCTCAGGGATTTTGGGGATGAGAAGAAGGTCAGGGGGTATCCATGATCCTCATGTCTGAAGGAGAAGCTCAGGGATTTTGGGGATGAGCAGAAGGTCAGGGAGTTTCCATGATCCTTGTACATGGAGGAGAAGCTCAGGGATTTGGGAAGATGCAGAAGGTCAGGGGTATCCATGATCCTCATTCCTGGAGGAGAAGCTCAGGGATTTGGGGGATGAGCAGAAGGTCAGGGGATATCCATGATCCTTGTACATGGAGGAGAAGCTCAGGGATTTGGGAAGATGCAGAAGGTCAGGGGGTATCCATGGTCCTCATTCCTGGAGGAGAAGCTCAGGGATTTGGGGGATGAGCAGAAGGTCAGGGAGTTTCCATGATCCTTGTGCATGGAGGAGAAGCTCAGGGATTTGGGGGATGAGCAGAAAGTCAGGGGATATCCATGATCCTTGTACATGGAGGAGAAACTCAGGGATTTGGGAAGATGCAGAAGGTCAGGGGTATCCATGATCCTTGTGCAAGGGAGGAGAAACTCAGGGATTTGGGAAGATGCAGAAGGTCAGGGGATATCCATGATCCTCATGTCTGAAGGAGAAGCTCAGGGATTTTGGGGATGAGCAGAAGGTCAGGGGTATCCATGATCCTTGTGCATGGAGAAGAAGCTCAGGGATTTGGGGGATGAGTGGAAGGTCAGGAGTATCCATGATCTCCATGCCTGGGAGGAGAAGCTCAGGGATTTGGGAAGATGCAGAAGGTCAGGGGTATCCATGATCCTTGTGCATGGAGGAGAAGCTCAGGGATTTGGGAAGATGCAGAAGGTCAGGGGATATCCATGATCCTCATGTCTGAAGGAGAAGCTCAGGGATTTTGGGGATGAGTGGAAGGTCAGGGGTATCCATGATCCCCATGCCTGGGAGGAGAAGCTCAGGGATTTGGGAAGATGCAGAAGCTCAGGGGTATCCATGATCCTCATGCAAGGGAGGAGAAGCTCAGAGATTTGGGAAGATGCAGAAGGTCAGGGAGTTTCCATGATCCTTGTACATGGAGGAGAAGCTCAGGGATTTGGGGGATGAGCAGAAGGTCAGGGGTATCCATGATCCTCATGCCTGGGAGGAGAAGCTCAGGGATTTGGGGGATGAGCAGAAGGTCAGGGGTATCCATGATCCTCATGTCTGAAGGAGAAGCTCAGGGATTTGGGAAGATGCAGAAGGTCAGGGGTATCCATGATCCTTGTGCAAGGGAGGAGAAACTCAGGGATTTGGGAAGATGCAGAAGGTCAGGGGATATCCATGATCCTCATGTCTGAAGGAGAAGCTCAGGGATTTTGGGGATGAGCAGAAGGTCAGGGGTATCCATGATCCCCATGCCTGGGAGGAGAAGCTCAGGGATTTGGGAAGATGCAGAAGGTCAGGGGGTATCCATGATCCTTGTACATGGAGGAGAAGCTCAAGGATTTGGGGGATGAGCAGAAGGTCAGGAGTATCCATGATCCTTGTGCAAGGGAGGAGAAACTCAGGGATTTGGGAAGATGCAGAAGGTCAGGGAGTTTCCATGATCCTCATTCGTGGAGGAGAAGCTCAGGGATTTTGGAGATGAGTGGGAGGACAGGGGTATCCATGGTCCTCATGCCTGGGAGGAGAAGCTCAGGGATTTGGGAAGATGCAGAAGGTCAGGGAGTTTCCATGATCCTCATGTGTGAAGGAGAAGCTCAGGGATTTGGGGATGAGCAGAAGGTCAGGAGTTTCCATGATCCCCATGCCTGGGAGGGGGAGCTGGGGTTTGTGCTGTCACATCCCAACCGTTGGCAAATGTGGGATAATCAGGCAGGAATTGCTTTGGGCACCCAATTTAAATTCCCTCTCAGGCACGGGCAGGGAGTTTCCTGTCTCTCCCGAGGAAGGGCAGATGGAAAGGAGAGCTGGATGAGTCCCACAGGGAATGGCCAACGCTGTTCCTTGTCACTCAACACCCACTCGTGAGGATGTGGCTTCCCGGGAAGCCTGAGCCTCTCTGTTACCCAAACACAGCAGGGATTGGTGCCTGTGGAGAGGGAACAGCCTGGCCACGAGACCCCACGGGGTTGTTTGGGGTTTCCCTCTGAATCCCGGCTCCTGGAATGTGGGAATTCCTACAACAATCACTGCCAGGGGCTGCAACACGCACAGCTCAGCCAAGGGTGCACCAGTCCCTGAGCAGAATTCCCTGTGACACCAGGGATCTGTGTCCCCCCTCTCCACATCCCAGAGGAGCTGCAAAAGCAACATCCAGGCCAGGTGGTGATCCAGAGGCAGGATTCTGGGAAACACGGACAGCAGAATGGCCGGGACACGGTTTGGATGGCGTGGGCTTTCCCAGGATTGTAGGCACACAGTTTGTGGGGATTGGGATGGGTGCAGCTGTGAGCAGCAGGTGAGCAATGAGCCACGGAGGGCCCAGGTGTGCTGGGCAAGCAGCAGGGAGCAGAGGGCACACAGCCTGAGCCATGAGGGTACAAAAGGCTGGGCTGAAGAACAAGCAGGGCAGTGCTTGCAGCTCTCTGGGGTGACCTGATGCTGCTCTGCGTGGGCAGGCACCTGAAGCCTTCTGGAATTGTGTGGTGACGCCCTGTGTGTCACGGCCATCTCGGCTGGGACACACGACAGCAGCCACCAGGGATGGGTTTTTCCCCTTTGGAGCATCTCCTGAGGGTACCAGGATCCGGTGCCTCAGACTTTGGAACAGAGAATCCACGGGCCAAGCCGCTGTGGAAGAGGCTGAAGTATCCCAGAAGAACCTGAAGCATCCCAGAAGAGGATGGGTCATTCATATCCAAGCAAGCCATCCAGATTGATCCCAACTCCAGCTGCGAAGGGAATTTCCAGCCCAGAGCTTTGGGATGCAGTTAGGGATGAGCATTCCCAGGAGCAGGGGAATGCCTGGGGCTGTTCCCACACCATTCCCTGTGGGAAACACCGGGACAGACAAACCTGATGTGGGATGAGCTCTGCTCTGTGAGGACGCTCATCCCCCTTCTCCGGGATCCTGCTCCATAGGGATGGAATCCAGCAGGGCCTGGCCCTGTCCCCTGTGATTTCCTTTGGGTTTGAATCTGTTTTCTTTGGGTTGGAGCGTTGCTTCCTGGTCAGCTGTCGGGAAGTGGGGTCGGGAATGCGGCACGGGAGCGCCGGGGCTGGCAGGGCCATGGGCAGGTGTTTGCTCTGGCCTCCTCCAGCTGCTCCCATGCCAGCCCTCCCTGCATTCCCACCTGCATTCCAGGCTGGCATGGGCCTGGCACCGGCTCCTTCCCTTCTCCTGGTGCTTTCCAGCCCTGTGTCCCCAGCCAAGAGCAGCTCCTCGAGGGAGATCTTCTCCAGAGGCTCCTGGAATCTCCAATGTCCCCTTCAAAACCCAGCCTCTTTTTGGGTTGAATCTGCTGCTTTTTAATTATGGGGAGCTGACTGTCCCTCCTGCTTGGGAGGCAGGGATGGATCGGCTGGGAAGTTCTAACTGGAGTAGCCATGGCAGGGAAAAGGCTGCAGGGGAAACTGAGGCAGCACTGGTTCAGGTCCAGATGTTCTCCCATCCCTTTTCCATCTTTCCTGGGATCCTTCAACTCAACCTTGGCCAAGTGTCCCAGATTGGTGGCTGGGCCTGCTGTGCTTTTGGGTGTTTTTTCCTCTAAACCAGGGAATTTGGCTTCCTTGAGCTTTGCCAGAGTCTGTTCCTCCCTCACCCGTTAGTGATGGATCAAATGATAAACCCAGAGTGGGATTTCCACTGAGATCCCAATTCCCGCGGCGATTATCTGGGATAAACACAAATCCCTGCTGTGCCCGGGCCTGGAGCACCCCCAGCACTTCCTGACCTCCCTCAGAGCCAGGGATGCATCCCTGGAGCTTGGAGGGAAGGGGTGGAAGGAGCTGGAGCATCCCTGAGCCTGCCCGGGGATCCCTGTGACCCGGGGATGGGCTGCTGCATGGGGCAGGCAATTCCCACATCCGCGGCATTGCTCCTTGGGAAGGAGGATGATTTCCCCTCTTCCCGTTTCCCTGCCGTGTTTCCCATTTCCTCCGCATCCCGAGGAAGGCTCGGAGCTGCTCCCGGGCTGTCCCAGTGCCCGAGGGACACAAAGAGCTGCTGTTCTGGCTCCCGGCACAAGGGGGTTTTCCTTGGCCGGAGTCCCGAGGGAGATGGGCAGGGAGGATTCCCACATTTTCCCAGGAAAGTGCCCAAGGCGGTGACGCTGCTGCCGAGCCCGTCCTGGGTGCTTTGCAGGAACTCCTGGGAAGGGGTTGGGATATGGGAAGTGGGCTCTGTGTGTGCTGGGTCTCTGCCTCATCCGTCCCATTGCCACCCTCTTGGGAATTACAAAAATCCTGGATTTAGGGGTGGAGCGCTGACATGGAAAAATTGGGGTTTTTTGTCTGTCTCCATTGTCATTAATCCTTTCATTCTTCCAGCATTTGGGAGGAATAAACCCCTTTTCCCATAATATTGTCCCCTCAGCTGTAGCAGAGCAGCAAGTGCTGCTTCCCAACTGCATTCCCAGGAGCACCAGGAGTTTATTCCATGGATAAAATCCTTCTGAGCAGGTGGTGGTGGCTTTTTCTCCCTCTGAGATAGGGAAGTGTTTCCTGGACATTTATTGTGCCACACTGGAGGGACCAGCCAGGAACTGGGAGCAAGGAATTCTGAACGGGGAATTCTGAGCAAAGAATTGCAGGCGAGGAATTTCCAGCAAGGATTTGTGAGTAAGGAATTCTGAGAGAGGAATTGTGAGTAGGGAATTGCCAGCAAGAAATTCTGAACAAAGAATTTCCAGCAAGGAATTGTGAGTGATCCGGTTGGAAGCATGGAATTACAAGCAAGGAATTACAAGCAAGGAATAGAAAGTGAGGTGGGTGTTCCCTGGAGAATCCTGGAGGGATCCCTTCCTCCAGCTCGCTGCTTTTCCCTCTGCAGTGTATTTTTGGGAGCAGCACAAGCAGTGCTGGGGATGCCTGCAGGTGCTCTGCATCCCGGGAGTATCCATGGAAAATATCCAAGGAGAAAGCATCTGAGCCAGAGCACTGAGCCTGGGGTTTGTCATTCCCAGGAGAGCTGGGAGAGACCCTGCTGGGAGCTTAAATCCAGTTTTAATGCAAAAACTGAGAGCCTCAGCTCAGGATCCCTGCTGGAGGGAGGATTCCTGGAGGAAGCGTCGTTCCCATCGCTCCAGCTCCAAGCAGAACGTGCAGGGAAGGCTTGGGGAGCAGGGATGAGGAATTTAGGAAGAGTTTATGAAATCCATGGTGAAATCCCTGTCCCGTGGAGAGCCCAGAGCAGCCTCTGGCCACCAGTGTCAAATCCCTGCTTCCATCATCCGCAGGCTCCTGGGATGAGGCCGGGATCCCCCTGCCTGGCCGCTGGCAGGGAAGAGCAGGAATCTTAATTTATCCCAAAGCACTCCCCTGGTCCGGGCCATCCCTGCTGCCAGCTGCAATCCCTCCCCTCCCTGGGATGATTCCTGGGCTGTGACAGCAGCGGGAGGCAGGGGCAGGTTCCTTGGGAAAAATCTCCTTTTCCAGCAGGGAGGAATCTTTGCTGGGGGATGCAGCCAGAGCTCCCCGGATGGGTTGGGAACGTGAGCCAGGAAAAGTTTCCCAACTCGGAGTTCACCCCGAGGTCTTTGGGAGGGTTACAGGGCTCCAATCCAGGCTGCATCCCGAGGGATTTTTCAATGGAATATCCCTCCCCTGGCTCTCAGGGTGTCACCGCCGGCAGCACTGGAGCCATCCAGGGAATTTTGGAGCATCCGAAGGCAGCAGGAGCTTCCCTGAGCATCAGACAGTGGCAGCAGCCATGGGAGGGCTTGGCTTGTGGGGATTATCTCCATGGAGTCCTGCATCCCGGTGGGATGGCCTTGGGAAGGGCTGGATAAACCCTGGAGGCAGGAACGGCTGGATGCACATCCCAGGGGGAGCTGGATGTGGGGGATGAAATCCCGATGGAAACTGGATGTTGGGGATGAAATCCCGATGGGAGCTGGGTGTGAGGGATGAAATCCCGATGAGTGCTGGGTGTGAGGGATGAAATCCCAATGGGAGCTGGGTGTGAGGGATGAAATCCCAATAGAAACTGGATGTTGGGGATGAAATCCCAATGGGAGCTGGGTGTGAGGGATGAAATCCCAATGGGAGCTGGATGTGAGGAATAAAATCCCGATGGGAGCTGGGTGTGAGGGATAAAATCCCAATAGAAACTGGATGTTGGGGATGAAATCCCCATGGGAGCTGGTTATGAGGGATGAAATCCCGATGGGAGCTGGGTGTGGGATTGCACATCCCAGTGGGAGCTGGGTGTGAGGGATGAAATCCTGATGAGTGCTGGATATTGGGGGATGCACATCCCAATAAAAACTGGATGTGAGGGAGGAAATCCCAATGAGTGCTGCATATGAGGGATGAAATCCCAATGGGAGCTGGATGTGGGGATGAAATCCCAATCCAACCAAATCCAGCAGAGGTGCCCAGCTGAGCATCCCCTCTGGTGCTACCGCAGTGGCTGAGTTCTCCTGAAGCAGGAGCTGATTCCAGCAGCCAGGAATGCTCTGGAGGAAGCGATTTTATTTCCCTCCCCTCGCTGGGTTTCCGAGGACGCCGCCTTTGATCCCCGCTCCGATGTTACCACGGAGGAATCCGCAGCTCTTGGAAGTGGTCCCAGAACCTCGAGGTGGGCTCAGCCTTTGGCATCAGGGTTGGATCACCCCAACCCCGTATCCAGGGATTGTGGCCACCCAGGGGTGTCCAGGCCACTGCTCACACCCCATTTCGGGAGGAAAGCAGAGGATTTGATGCCTGGAGGAGCCCAGATATGGCTGGGTGGGATTTGGGTCCTGCTGCTGTTGGGAACATCTGGCCTTGCCACTGTGTCCCGGGGCGCTGGAAATGGTCACGTCCTGATTCCGGAGGAGCTGCCCAGATTTAGGATGAGGTTTTCAGGGCTGGGCCTGTCTGGGTCATTGTAAAACTCCTTTGTGCTTTGGAGCTGTGGCTGCCTGCCCTAAAATTCACCCCAAAAAGGCACCTTCTTCTTTTGGAGCTGCGTGGATCCAGCTGGAAGCTGCAGAAATGACTCGGTGATGGGATCATCCCTGAGTAATCATCACTGGGATCCCTGGAGGAGTGGCAATGTGGATGGGTCTGGCTCAGTTCCCAAACGAGTCCCACACCGTGGAATGTGGGGCAAGGCAGTGGCAGGGACAGAAGAGCCCCCATGGGTCTGTTTGGAGCCTTTTTGTTCATTATTCCATTCAAAAATCAGGATGCTGTTGTAGCAGCCCCACAGAGCTCCGGGGGGAGCCCCCCACAGCATCCCCCTGCCCGCCAGGCCTGGGAACTTTCCCAAAATCCCTGACTCCTGCAACACCTTCCCATCAGAGCTCCGTGCTCTGGCCTGGATGGCCCCAGGAGCAGCTTGGAGCCGTCTCCAGCATCCCTGGGAGGTCGCTCCCATCTGAGCCAGGTGCTCCCTTCTCCCACGGATCCACTCCCTGGAAGCCACCTCGGAGTGGCACGGAGCAGGACAACCAGGAATGGCCTCTCCAGCCTCTGGGATTTGCTGTGCTGGGGAATTCTGCACGTGCAGAGCCCCCGAGGAGCCCTCAGGGGACGCAGAAGAGGTGCCCAGAGCGTGCCCCCGGCTCAGGGCTGGCTCCAGGGGTGCTGCAGGATGCTCCCAGCCTCGGGAATCCTCATCCAGCACCATCCGTGGGTCCTGCTCCGTGGGGATGGAGACTGCCAAGGCTGCAGGAGCTCTGGAGGAGAGCACTGATCCAGATGCAGGCCCTGGAATGCTGGAGCCACAGCTGAGGGAGTGCTGAGTGCCCAGAATTCCAGCGTCTCCGTGCCTCCTGCCACTCCACAAACCTTTCCCTGGGCTCCACCCAGGGATGCTCCAGGAGGAGCTCCCAGGAATGCTGGCCCAGCAGGGATTGGTGTCCTGGGGGAAGGCAGGATCTGCCCCAGAGGATCACCCAAACACCTGCCAAGGTTGGTTCCCGTGCCAAGGCTTGGTGGTCCCATCACCTCTGCCTCGCTCCCTGGGAAAATTCCCTGTGGTGGTGGGAGGGTGCTGGACATGTCCATGAGCCCACACTGCTTCTTCTGGATTCCAGTCCCGGATTTAGAGCTCCAGGTGGTTTTTCAGCCCAGAAAATCCCAACTTTTCCTTCACTCCCGGCACCCTCAGCTCTGTCTGGGGCTGAACTTTTGCCCTGCAGACAGAGCTGGATTTAATTGTGCCCCATAAAGCAGCTCCAGCTCTTCCCTCCAGGAAGGTTCATGAGGAGGATGGAAATCAGGCCCTTAATGCCCTAAGAATCCACCTCTCTTCCCCCATCCTCCCTTCCATGAACTTTTAAGCTCATCCAAAAAGCTCCATACATTGATGGCAGGGCTGGGATGCTGCAGCTTTGCCAGGAGGGCAGGATTTCCATGGAGTTCTAAGTGGAAGCAAATGGTTTTAAAGGAAATTAAATTTACAGCTCTGTAAAAAAAGGCATTTTATTGCTTTGCTTTGCCTGTCAGTCGGGAGAGGCAGGAGGTAAAGGAATGCTCAGAGGCTGGAGGCAAAGAGGAGCAAACCCATGGATCACCAGGTGGATGGATTTGGGCCCTGGAAAATCCTGGATGCTTGGAAGTGATGCTTAGGATGCTTCATGCTCTTAAATGTTGGCCGGGGATGCAGACACAGCAACGCCTCCGGGTTTATTTATGGGGGAAAAACAGCAAATCCCTGGGATTTATTAATGAGTCCCCTCCCATGGCATTGATTGGAGGGCTTGGATAAAGAGGAATCAAATGGTGGCACTGGATACCCGTGGAAGCCAGCAGGAGTGGAAGGGAGAGGAGGGATTGGTGCCTTCCAGGCAAGGAAGGGATCCAGCTGGATCCGTCTGTGCCGCGTCCAAAGGAGCTGGGAAGACCCCGTGGGACAGGGGAGGGTGACAGCAAGTGGCCCGTGCACCCAGGGAGCTGAGCGTGGCACGGCCCCAGCGCAAAGCCCAGGGGTTCCAGGGGGCATCCCGGGATGCGGCTGGAGCGGGAGGAGCTGAGGGCTCAGCTGGGCTCCTCCGGGGCTGCGCATCCCCTCACTGCCAGCTCCCGGGGCGCCCGGCAGGAGCAGAGGGTGACATCTCCCCGCTGTCCCCCGGCTCAGGGCGTGCAGCAGGGGCTGCACCGGCCGTGCCCGGCCGCGGTGGCCGAGGGGGCTTCGCCCCTTGCCGAGCTCCGGAGGCTCCGGAGCAGGAAGCTCCAGCGCTCCCAGCTGTGTCAATAGAGGAGCCGGGAACAAAGGGGCTCTTTCTTCGCCTCTGTTTGTGCAGCGGGGGGACAGTGGCAGTGGCACTGGGACGGTGGCTGTGGGGACAGGCGTGTGCGGGGCTCAGCCGCGGCTTTCCGGGGAGGAGCCGGCAGGGGGGTGGGACGAGGGAAATCCTGTTTGTGTCATTATAGCCATTGTTATTATTAATTATATCCATTTAATTGTAGTATACATTATATTCTATATATATTTAATTATATCATTATTTCGATATATAATATATTTATAAATATATATACTATATGATATGATATGATATGATATAATATAATAATATATGTAATATATCATAATATATATTATTATTATGTATAATATAGCTATATATAATATATATAATTTTATAATTAATTATATTATATATTTTTTATTATTATTATTATTATTATTATTATTATTATTATTATTATTATTAGCAGGTTACTGGAGGTGTATATATAATTTTTATATTTATATATTTATAGATATATAATATATATATTTATATATATAAAATATATATATAGGAGAGTTAAGTCACAGCATTCTGGACGTGTCCTAGGCCAGGTTAGACAGGGCTTGGAGCAGCCTGGGACAGTGGAAGGTGTCCCTGCCCATGGAATGAGATGAGCTTTAAGGTCCCTTCCCTGATTTTTATCAATATGTATAAATGTGGGTTTCCTTTTGGGGCTTTGTTGAGAGCAGATCGCTGGAGCAAGGGAGGAGCTGTCTCTGGAGCCAGGATTTTTCCCAACTATTCTCCTTGCTGCCGCCAGGATTTGGGGTGGCTGCACATCCCTCCCTCCGTGCCTCGCCCGCGTTCTCTCCATCCCCACCTCCAGGGAGCCTCCCTGACAGGAGATTGTGGCACATCCCAGGGCAGGGGGCTGAGGGACACCGCGGGGACAATGCCAGGCTCTGGCTGCTCCTCTCCCACCAAGTGATCCTGCAGGAACTTGTGGGGAGCTCTGCAGGGCTCGAGCAGCTCTCCCTGTGGATACCTTGCCAGAGCATCTCCCAGGGATGCTCCGCAGGGCTCTGGAGCAGCAGCTGATCCCTGCAAACCTCCTGTGCCCTCCCTGTGCCCCCGGGAGCAGGGCTGGCCCCAGCCCAGGTGCAGCAGCCTTGGGGGTTCCTGTGCTGCGCTTCCTCCTCCTCGGAGCTGCCGGAATCCTCTCCAGCCCCGGTGTCAGCTGTGAAAACAAGAGGAGCCCCTTCCTGCACGGCCCCTCCGGCGCTGGGCTGAGCAGCTGAGGGCTCCCAGCACTGGGAGCACTGGGAAGCTCAGCTTTGGCCGCTGGAGGATGCCCAGACTCGTTGCCAGCTCCCAGATATCAGATTCTGGGATTGGAGTGATGGAATGGGAGAGTTGAGTCACTGGATCCATGCATTTTAAAGGGAGGGGCTTGGAGGACGCCCAAGTCGTGGTGGGAACACGAAGCTCCTCCCGTTTTTTCTCCCCAAATCTGTTCCCACATTTTAAACCACAAATTTCAGGATCTCATCCCTGCTCTTGGCACTGCTGTCGTCCAGGAGCCATCCTGCTGGAGATGCCAGATTCTGCCTGTGTTTGTCACCAGCCAGGCTCCCGACACGGGGAACGTGCTCCAGCTCTGCTCCTCCCTTCTGCCCGTGGATAAATCCACAGAAGCTTCTTGCAGAGCTGCTGGGAATCTCGGGAAGCTTTGCTCCACCTTGAACCCAGGGGTGTGGCAGGGGGCTCTGCCCAAGCCAGCGTGCACCTGCCTGTGTCAGACTGGGAACAACTGGGATTCTTCCCCGTGGATCCCCATTTTCTCCATAGCTGCATTTGGTGGTGGCACCGTTCTGACTGTCCCTGCTGTGACACCAGCCTGCTGGCTGTGACATCCACCCCTGTGCCACAGGGCACCCAAGCTCTGAGGATGAGTCAGGCAGTGAGGGGATGAAGCAGAGCCGAGCAGAGCCGTTCCCATTCCCACCTGGCCTTGGGAAGCAGTGGATTTATGGGAGCATCCATGGGGATATAAATCAGCAGCTCTCCACGCCTGCTGCTGATTCCCACACACAGATCCGTGGAAATCTCGGGGCTGACGGGGACAATCATTCCTGGCTGCTCCAGAGGCCTCTCCAGCAGGAGAAGGGGAGTCCCAGGGAGAGGAGAACATTTGTTCCTCCAAAAAACCTCCTTGCATGGAGCAGAGATGGATTTTGGCGGCTCCTTCCCCAGCTGGATGCTCTGGGTGCTCTGCCCTTGACCCGAGGGTCACCTCTGGGGACAAACCCGCTGTCCCCCGAGCTCCGAGGATGCCGTGGAGCTGCAACTCCCGGGATTTCGCCGCGGCTCCCGGGGCTCAGCCGCTCGTTGGCAGCCGGAGCCGGGCAGAGGAAAACAAAGCCCTGCAATTAAAGAGCCTCTTAATTGCAGCGCTACACGCGGCTCTTCCGCTGCTTTCTAAGTTTGGGGCCGTAATTACAGCAGCAGGGAAAGGCAGCAGCTGCGGCCCCGCCGCGCCAAGCCCTGCCTTCCAGGGATTCTTGGATTTGACCGTCTAAGTCCTGGGCTGAAGCCTGGCATGGGATGAAAGGGAAAAGCAACCCCCAGGCTCTGCCTGGGCAGAGCCCTCGCAGCCCCTGCAGCCCCCGCCGGGCTCCCGGGGCAGCGTTTGTTCCTCTTTTGCCTCTTTTTCCTCTTTTTAATGGTTTTGTTTTGTTTTTTTGCAAAGCAGCTTTAAAAAAAAAAAAAAAAACAAAAAAAAAAAAAACCAAACCAACCCGGGGAGGTCCTGTCCTGGTCAAATCCTTGCAAGTCTCAGTTTGGAAGCAGTGGCCAGGAAGATTAAAGGGTGCCTGGAGAGCCGGGCTGGGTGTCAGGATGCTGCATGTGCTGGGGGTGGACACGGCCAGGAGGGAGTTGTCCTCCTGCTGTCCATCCCTGTCCCCAGCTCAGCTGCTTTTGGGGACAACCCACGCTGGCGAATCCATTTCCCCCTGGCTTGTAGGGCTGGTTGATTTGGGATCATCCCCAGGCAGCTCTGGTTGCTCCAGGGGCACTTTTGTGCCCGGAGGAGATGGGAAGTGTGGGCACAGCCGTGGCAGGCAGACACCCACACCCAGACTGAATGTTCTCCCTGTTTGTTCACCCCGTGGCTTTGAGGAATCCCGGGATGAAGGCCACTTTCTGTGGCACAAGGAGGATGTCTTGGGAGCAGGGGAGGGAAGCTGAATCCAGGCTGTGTTTTGGGCTGGAGCCGTGTCCCAGATCCCGAATGTTTTCCATCACACAGGCAGGTTTGTGTGGGATCACCTGGGCAGGAAGCAGAGGGGGAAAAGCGATACCCCATGGGGAGGCCCTTCTCCAACACCCCCTTCCCCAAAATCCAGCAGCAGCCCGGGTTTTAATGGAAGAAGCAGCCACTTTACAGCAGCTCCTGCTCCATGTGGGAAAATTATTACTTACAACGTTTGGCTGGAAAAGGAGCAGCACAGATGAGAGATGCACAAACTCATTCATTATCCCCATGCTGGGATGAAGATCCCACATGACTTTTCCCCGAAAAAGTCTCTTTTGGAGACTTTAAATCTCCAGAGCTTTAAATCTCCAGGTGAAGGAAAAAATGCTCTTGGTCTGTGAATTCACTGGGAAAATATGCGGGGTTTGGTGGCATTGCTGAAGGGCTGAGGGAAAGGAATCCTTTCCGGTGTCCATGGGATTAGGTATTGTCTGGGATTCTTTCTGTGGGCAGGAAAAATGTTCCTGGGATGAGTGTGGCCCTTCAGACAGGGAGTGATGTCCTCACCCCCTTTCCTCTCCTGCCTGCCTTGGGGGGGCTGGAGAGAAACCATTAATGAGTGGTTTTCACCTTTTTTTGATGTTTTTAATTGTCACTGTTGGGAAGAATTCCGTTTTCCAGCCAGGATATAAAAATATCCCTTTTTCTCCAGACTCCCAGAGGGTTGGGTTGTTTCATTCCTCCTTCAGTGGCTGAAGATGAGGAAAGGGATGAGTCACATGGATCCCACTCCCTTGGTGGTGCTGCCCACCCCAGGCTGGGGGAAATTCCCAGATTCCCTCGTTTCTGTGCCTCCCAGCACCTTTTCCCACTCAGCATCCCTCAGCACTGGGATTCAGCTCTGTGGGAAGAGCAGCAGCATCCTTTCCTCATAGCTTTGAGGCAACGCTTTAAAACCTCCCCGTTCTGCCTGAAAACCACATCCCGAAGCAGGAGGGACATTCCCAATCCTTGCTTTGCATCCCTAAAGAGGGATGTTGTCCTGGAGCAGTACCTGGACCAACACAGCAGCAACGGGCTTGGACTCCAAGAGCTTCTCCAGCTCATTCAGCACCAGCAAAAGGAAAATATTGACAGGATGCCATTCTTCAACCCACGGCTCATTTTTATTTTTGCCTGATGAAAGAAAAATCCAGCAGCGTGAGGAAGGGGATTTTGTCGCCTGGAGTGTCTCTGGAGAAAACATTGCTGGGAGCAAACAGAGCCTGGATTTGTCTGGGCCATGAATATTGGCATTATTCGGCCTCGCTCGTGCAGGGATGGGGCCTGGGGAAGCAGAAAAGCAGGAAAAGCAGCAGGAGAAGCAGCACAGAGGGGTTTCTCCAGGATGGCTCGTGCCGTGGCTGGAGCACAGGGAGGCGTCCGTGTCCCACATCTGCCACCCAGCAGCTGGAGCAGCAGGAAGGGCTGGAAATCCCTGGCGGAATGGTTTTCGTTCCTGGCCCTTTGAAGTTCCAGGCATGTGCCGGGCTCGTGCTCGGCACCTGCGAGCAAACCTGACCCGGCCTGGGGGCTGGAGGGAGCCGGGAACACCGATGGGAAAGAAAGCGATGGGAAAAAAAACGATGGGAAAGAAAGCAATGGGAAAGAAAGCGATGGGAAGGAAAGCGATGGGAAAGAAAGCGATGGGAAGGAAAGCGATGGGAAGGAAAGCGATGGGAAGGAAAGCGATGGGAAGGAAAGCGATGGGAAAGAAAGCGATGGGAAGGAAAGCGATGGGAAGGAAAGCGATGGGAAACGCGCCGGGATTGAGCGCAGCTCCTCCCACCCCAAACCCAGCGGGGTGTGCGAACCCATCCCGCTTTTCCAGGGCTTTGGCACGGCTGGGTGAGGCTGGCACTGCCCGGGGCCGGGCTGGCACTGCCCGGGGCTGTCCCGCTGCTCCCGCCTGGGGCTGCTCCCTGGATCCCGCCCGGCTGCAGCGGCATCCTTGAAGTTGTCCATGAATGTGTCTCTGTTCGCCGGACTTTTTATAGCTCCGGGCGTTTTTCTTGGCCCCGGGCGCTGCTGCTCCCGTGGAGAACAGAGAGCATCGCTCAGCGCCGGCCAGCGGGGCTGCGGCAGGACAGGTTTTTTGGGATTCTGCTTCCCAAAATTCAGTTTCCCCCCCTCTCTGTGGCTCTGCCCTGGCACTGGTTTGGTTTGTAGCTCAGATGTGGGAGTGTCCTGGTGTGATTATCCGTCCCTTTCCTAAACTTTTCCCTGCGTGGCACATCCCTCCTGCCTTCCAAGAGCTGTGGATTCCAGAGTGCAAAGTGATGGCAAACTTGGCCTCAAGCAGCAGCTCCAGCTGGAGGAAGCCAAACCAGGTCATTCTCCATCAAAATCCCGACAGCTCCTCTCCCTTCTCCATCGCTGAACCCCCCCCCCCCCGGGATGTGGTACCCACCGGAGCACCCCATCCCCACGGCTGGGAGAGGGAGCCTAAAGGAAAGGAAACCCCAACATTCCAAAGCTGCCTTCCCTAAGAACCCTCTGCACCCCTTTTGGTGTGGGGCCAGCGCTGGGAATAGGCTCAGGAGAGGTGGCAGCTGAAGCACGAGCACCCTGTCACCCCCAGAGGGACACAGGCAGCACCCAGGGGCCACCCCAGCCACGTCCCACCAGGGATCCCCCGAATCTGCCCCTTCCCGCGGCCAGCACGGGGCATCTTCCAAAGCTGGGTTTGGCTCAACTCCTCCTTTGCTTCCCTTCCCAGAGCCAAGGGGAGCAGCGGGGCTTTGCAGGGACAGGCCGGGGTTAAACCTGGGGTTAAAGCCTGGGGTTAAAGCCTGGGTTTAAAGCCAGCCCGGCAGGGGACAGGCCGGGGGCGTTTCCCAGCTCCCCCTCACCCCGTGCTCCGGTGAAATCGGATCCGGCCCCCACCAAGCGAGCGTTTGTCCTGCAGCATTTTCGGGATGTTTCGCATTCGGGAGACACCCGAGGAATGTCTGCTGGGGAGGGCAAACAGCCTGCGAGGCAGCGAGAGGGGACAGAGCCCCTTCTCCAGGGCTGGCCCTGCTCGGATCCCGCTGCAGAAGAGCAGCTGTGGCTTCTTCCAGCGCCTTCCCAGAGGGATTGACATCCCCAGAGCGCCTCCCGGCCTCCGAGCCTGCAGCCCAGCGTTATTTGGGAGAAGCAGCGGCATCCCCGGCTCTCCCCATCCTCCTCCTCCTCCTCCTCCTCCCTGAACCCCTCGCCCAAAGCTGGCACCGCGCGGGCGGCTCCTTTCAGACACCTTTGCTTCCCTCTGCAGGAAAACTCCATAAATTACAAGTTGGCCTCTCTGAATCCCGTTATCCCAAAAAACTGGACCCCAGCAGGGGTGGAAGTGCTGCCGGGGGGGCCCCAAGTTCATGTCTGCACAACGTGGCCTGCCAGAGCCACCGGCTACTTTTATCTCCATCACTTGTCTATTATACTTAATCAGGAAAGAGGGGATATTATATTTTTATTTGAAATCCACTTTTCTTTTATGGAGAGCAAATTATAATCACTTTTAATTGAAAAAAAAAAAGGAAAAGCTGATAATATTCTGCACCAAATTTCTGGCAGAGAATAATTAACAGTGCAATAAATCCCCAAAGGAAATGCTCATTAATCTTGTCTTTCCGAAGCAAATTTCAGAGGAGAACTGATTGAAAACATTGCTAATAATTATAAGAAAGTTGACAGCTTAAAAGCCCCCAAATCTGGCAGCAGTCTCCTCCTATCAGATCCTGTGGGAACTGGTTCAGGCTGGACGGGAGCATCCTGACTTTCTGGGGCAGCGTTGGGATGGACGGGAGGGATCTGAGTCTGCAGGGATGGGCTCTGGCTGTGCCTCATCCCGGGATCCTGGGGTGACAGGGTCATCCAAACCAGTTGGGTGGCTGGGCTCAGAGCATCCATGCTGGGGCTGCTGGTCCGTGCTGTGGTGGTCCTTGTGCCATCCATGGTCCTTGTGCCATCCATGATCCTTGTGCCATCTGTGGATCGTGTTCTTCCCATTGTTCTTGTGCTATCCGTGGTCTTTGGATCTTGTGTTTCCTGTGGTCCCTGTGCCATCCATGATCCTTGTGCCATCTGTGGTCCCCGTGCCATCCATGGTCCTTGGATCTTGTTCTTCCTGTGGTCCCTGTGCCATCCATGGTCCTTGTGCCACCTGTGGATCGTGTTCTTCCCATTGTTCTTGTGCTATCCGTGGTCTTTGGATCTTGTGTTTCCTGTGGTCCCTGTGCCATCCATGATCCTTGTGCCATCTGTGGTCCCTGTGCCATCCATGGTCCTTGGATCTTGTGTTTCCTGTGGTCCTTGTGCCATCCATGGTCCTTGTGCCATCCGTGGTCCTTGTGCCACCTGTGGATCCTGTTCTTCCCATGGTCCTTGTGCCATCTGTGGTCTTTGGATCTTGTGTTTCCTGTGGTCCTTGTGCCATCCATGGTCCTTGTGCCATCCATGATCCTTGTGCCACCTGTGGATCGTGTTCTTCCCATTGTTCTTGTGCCATCCATGGTCTTTGGATCTTGTGCTTCCCATGGTCTTTGTGCCATCCATGATCCTTGTGCCACCTGTGGATCGTGTTCTTCCCATTGTTCTTGTTCTTCCCATGGTCCTTGTGCCATCTGTGGTCTTTGGATCTTGTGCTTCCCATGATCCTTGTGCCATCCATGGTCCTTGTTCTTCCCATGGTCCTTGTGCCACCTATGGATCGTGTTCTTCCCATTGTTCTTGTTCTTCCTGTGGTCCCTGTGCCATCCATGGTCCTTGTGCTGTCCATGATCCTTGTGCCACCTGTGGATCGTGTTCTTCCCATTGTTCTTGTGCTTCCTGTGGTCCTTGTGCCATCCGTGGTCCTTGGATCTTGTGTTTTCCGTGGTCCTTGTGCCATCCATGATCCTTGTGCCACCTGTGGATTGTGTTCTTCCCATTGTTCTTGTGCTTCCCATGGTCCTTGTGCCACTCACGGTCCTTGTGACACCCAAGATCCTGGTGCCACCAAGAATCCTTGTGCTTCCCATGGCCCTTGTGTCATCCTTGGTGTCCTTGTTCTTCCCGTGGTCCTTGTGGCACTTATGGATCTTGGGCTTTCCGTGGTTCTTGTGCCAGCCGTGGTCCTTGTGCTTCCCATGGTCCATCCAAGCCCCAGGTGAGATCCTGCCCCTCCATCAGCCCAATCCCAGCTGTGTCCAGGCCTCTGGGCCTTCTGGATCCCTTCAGCCAGAGCAGTTTTGGGGGGAGCACCGGGATTTCCCTGCCCTGGCTCTGCTGATCCCTCTGTGCCCGCCAGGGCTCAGCCGGGATCGTGTCCCTGGGAACAGGCAGGACCTGCAGGGAAGTGACTCCCTCTGCCCCTCTCCCACTCCAGGGGCTCACAGCATCCAAAGGAATGTCTGGATTTGTGATCCCATCCATGCCCCCACCCCAGCTGAAGCCTGGGATGTTTAATTGCAGGCAGCCAATTAATTTCTGTCAGTGATCTGTGTGTGCCCAAAGGCAGAACCCCCCCCATCCCTGAGGAGCGGGATGCCAAAAGGACCCGGAGCTAAATGGGGCTGGGGTGAAAATCCCGGGATGTGCTCGTGGCTCTCGGGTTTCCTGTCCCCGTTTGACCAGGGCTGGGGAGCTTGGAGCAGACCCAGGCTCTGCTGGGAGGAAGGAAATGTGAGACTGGCCTGGGAATGCTGTCATTGCCTGGGATTTTTGGCCTTTTTCTGCCTTTTTTGGGGGTCACGGGAGGGAAATGCGGAGCAGGGCCTGATCCTGGGATAGTGGGTGAGGGAATGTGGGATCACAGGACATTGGTCATGCCCTGGTGATGCCCAGGAGTCAGCTGGGGATGTGGGTGGTCCTGGTGTGGCCTCTGAGCTCCCCTTCTCCCAAATCCATCCTTTATCCCCATCTCCAGCGGCACGGAATAATTTCTCCCCTCCTGCCAGCAGCTCCCCTGCACAGGGGTGTCCAGGGACAAATTTTCCTCACATTTAAAACAAAAGTGAACCAGAGAGAGGAAAACCCTCCCTTTTGGCTTCAGCAAATTCCCTCTTGGATAAGGAGTGTGCCCAGGTCAGGCAGCCCTGGGGACGGGGGCATTTCCCATCAGGAATGTTTCATACCTGTGCAAGGCCCAGGGAAAGGGAGCACTTCAAACCCTGCTTCATTTCAGTTCTGGGCCCTCAAACACTGAGGGATGTGCTCATCTCAGAGCCAGGGCCCGCTCAGGCACGGTGCCCTTGTCCAAATAAGCAGGAAAATTTGGGAAAACCTTGGACAGAGGACGTGGTGCCTCCTGCTCTGGCTGTGCCCAGCAGGACAAGGGCTGATCACCAGGGGATGAGCTGCTCCCAGAGCCCTGCACTGCCCCAGCGCCCCGAGGGACACCAAAGCCTCCAGGTTTATCAGGGAATTCTGGAATGGTCTGGGTTGGAACGGATCTTAAAGCCCATCTCATTCCACCCCTTGTTTTCCACCATCCCTGGCTGCTCCAAGCCCTGTCCAGCCTGGCCTTGGGCACTGCCAGGGATCCAGGGGCAGCCAGAGCTGCTCTGGGAATTCCATCCCTGTCCCTCCCCGCCCTCCCAGCCAAGCATTCCTTCTCAATATCCCATCTAAACCTCCTCTTTCCCAGTTTAAAGCCGTTCCCCATCCTGCCCCTCCATGCTCTGTAAAGCTCTTTCATCACCCAGCCTGGTGTCTGAGGAGTTCGTTTGCATTTTTGGGACATTTTTGCCGGGGTTCCACCTGCTCCAGGCAGGTTCTGCCATCTCAGGGACCCCAGGGTCCCCTCCCAGCTGCTCTTTGTCACCCGGAGCCATCGTTTCCACGAGGCAGCTGCTCTGCCCCTGGCTGCCCCTTTTATCTGAGCTCTGTTAAATGATCTCAAATATGTGGTATGATAAAGACAAACAAACACCCGCTCAATTTAGTCCACCCTAATGCCAGACTCTACTTTTACCCAAGTAATTAAGATTAATGCAGTTGATAATTTAGGAAGTATTCTTAAATGTACCCTTCTGGCAGCATCTAACATGTAATTTTACCTTCGAAGATTTATCGGAGCACTTAGGTAACAGATAGGTCCTTAGCAAACAGGAGCATTTAGAAGGAAAATGAAAGATTAATATTCCTTAAATAAATGGCAGAAGAAGTCAGGCTTTATTCCAGCCCCACAAAGATGCTGCTGTCAGCCCCAGCCCCGCTGCTGATCCCCAGGGAGATTAAACCCAGCGCAGCCTCGGGCTCGGGAGGTCTCAGGTGTCCCAGGCCTCTGGGTTTTTAGGGATGCAGATGCTCTGAAGAGCCCCAAAACACAGCAGCCCTTATTTGGGGGGTCTGGGAGCTGCCTCTCGCTGGGAAGCAGCACAGGAGGATGCAGCTCCTGGCTCTGCCCTTGCTCCCGCGGGAGGATGCGTGGATCCAACCCGGATTTCCCTGGAGTGCTCCCGGCCCCGCCTGGCGCATCCCAGCTGATTTTCCTGCCCCGTGATGGGTGAGGAGAAGCAGAGCTGACCCCCGGGAGAGCCTCCCCTCTCCCTGTCTGCAGCCATCCCTTTTCCTTTGGGGCCAAGCGATGGGAGGGGGCTGGAGCCAGCGTTCGTAGCTGACAGCCAGCTCCGGGAGCAGGGGACTGCCAGCCCACCCTGAGCCAGCCATGCCGGGGGTGGGGATGGCCTCCAGCTGGGGCTGGGCCCCGTCTGGTGTCACCTCCTCTCCCCCAGCCCAGCCACCTCCTCCTGCCGCATCCCAGACCTGCAACCTCCTCTGGAAGCGCCTCGGGGCTGGGAAGGGACTCTGGGCTCGGAGCCGAGACAGTGGCTGGTGACACCAGCTGGTGACACCCCTACATCCCATGGGGCGTCCCGAGAGCTGCCAGGCTCATCCTCTCCTCCTCCTCCTCCTCCTCCTCCTCCTCCTCCTCCTCTTCCTCCTGCTCTGTGATTGTGCATGACAAGCGAGGAAGGGTTAGGACTCTTTGCAAAATCTGTATCCCCAGTGAAAGTCTGGAAATTCAGAGCTGCTCAGACCCAGCAAATCAATTCTGCAGCATCGTGAGCAGGAAGGAAAATTTCTGAACAACCTTCCAACTTCCCTGGGCCAGAAAAACCCGCTGGAAATCGCTTCTTGCACCAACACAGCCAGAGCAGAACATCCAGGACCATGTCCATGTGTCCCTTTGTACCTGTGTGTGTCCCTCTGTGTGTCTGCATCCCCAAAATCTTCCCCAGCCTCTCTTCCAAGGTCCTTTTCAAGCTCTCAGCGCCAAGACTTGGCTCCTCCCCTCTGTGGTTTCTCCCCAGGGGATCCCCCAGTTTTTCTGTCCCTTTGGAGCAGCTGCAGTCCCCACTCCCAGCTCCCCTCCCTGGGGACGAGCAGGGCCCGGGGCTGGCATGGAAGGTGTCCCATCCCCCTGGATGTGATGCTCCCGCTGCTGCCTCGTGTCCTGGCAGGAGGCAGAGCCCTGATCCTGCTTTTCTCCGTCTGCCTGGGACACGGCTTAACAGAGGAGGCCGTGATGTGTCGGGATGTGATCCATGTTTCCTTCTTCGAGCAGGAGTCAACTCCAGGCCGGAGCTGGGGCTGGCAGGGAGGGAACAGCGAGCCCTTAAAATCCCCACGTTTCCCCAAACCCGGGGAAAAGCTCCCTCTGGGGGGGCAGGGAGGGCTGGGAATGGCAGGGCCAGGATCAGGCACAGCTGGGAGAGGTTGGCAGCTCCCGGTGCCCAGAGCGTGCCCAGGGCTGGGCTTTGGGCTTTGGCCACCCTCAGTTCCCCTTCCCTCCTGCTCCTCCTCCTGCTCCATCATTTCCTGCCTCTCAGGCTCATGGATAGGATGCACCCCAAAGGCATCAGCTCTGCAGGGATGCAGCAGAGGGGGAGATGGGATCCATCTCCTCCATTCCCTCATTCCCACGGCACCCAGTCAAAGCCACCCGCCTGGGGGACCCACCTGGGCGTGACCAGGATGGGAATTTTGGGGTGGAATCCCCCCCTTTTGGCGCTGAATGCCACAGCACCACAGCCAAGCCAAGCACAGATGCCTGACATATTTTTCTCTTTCCTTTGCAGCCAAGAAATTCATTTTTCATGGGAGGTGAAAGTGAGACCCGGCAGTAGCTGAGCACGGAGGGTGCCAAGGTAGGGGCCAGCTGACAGCACGGGCTCAGAGGCTATTTTTGGGAGCCAGACTCTCCTCCCCAGCCCAGATGGGCTCTGGGAATGCCTCTGGCTGCAGGGATACTCGGGGACCTTCTCTGGCCCTGCAGCTGCTCAATGGCAAGAGGGAGGGAGCTTAAAGGGTCTGGAGAAGGGGCCAGTTCAGAAGGGAAGGGATTTTTCCCAGCTCCAGACAAAGCCATGCTGGGTGGGATCGATCCATCTGGGTGGGATTTCAATCCTTTAGGCAGGGATTAAAAAGCCTCTTTTTGGGGACAAAGTGTGTTCAGAGTCACCCTCGTGCCACATGAAGCCACTGAAAGCCCACAGAGCCAGGGGGTTCCGTGTGGGATCCCCTCGTGGAATCCCAGGATTGTTTGGGTTGGGAGGGACCTTAAAACTCTTCCACCCCTGCCATGGCAGGGACACCTTCCCCTATCCCAGGCTGCTCCAAGCCCCGTCCAGCCTGGCCTTGGGCACTGCCAGGGATCCAGGGGCAGCCCCAGCTGCTCTGGGCGCCTGTGCCAGGGCCTCAGCACCCTGGCAGGGAACAATTCCCAATTCCCAATATCCCAACCAGCCCTGCCCTCTGGCAGTGGGAGCCATTCCCTGTGTCCTGTCCCTCCATCCCTTGTCCCCAGTCCCTCTCCAGCTCTCCTTGAGGCCCTGGAATGCTGCCCCCACCCATCTCCCTCCCACCAGCACAGCGAAGGGCAGTGCCCGGGCAGTTGCCACCCAGCTGGCATCCTGAGATTTTCCAGCCACCCACTCCCACGCCTGTCCCTGATCCCTGAGCTGCACTGCCACAACTCCTGGCTGAGACAGCAGCAGCTCCATGGAACCAGGGAATGTCCTGAGCTGGGAGGGACCCACAAGGATCATCAATCCAACCCCAGCCCTGCACAGACACCCCAACAGCCCCACCCTGGGTATCCCTGAGAGTATCCCTGAGACTCTCCTGGAGCTCTGGCAGCCTCGGGGCTGTGCCCATTCCCTGGGGAGCCTGGGCAGTGCCAGCACCCTCTGGGGGAAGAGCCTTTCCCTGAGATCCAACCTAAACCTGCCCTGGCACAGCTCCAGCCACTCCCTGGGTGCTGTCCCTGTCACAGGGACCCATCCCGGCCTGGTTTGTTCCCCTTGGAGCCTCTGAGCTCACCTGGACCAAACCTCAAGCGGAGCCCCCGAGCAGAGCCCCTCTCCCCGACCCCCTGCACGTGTGCCAGCCCCAGCAGGGCTGCCCTGGGCACCGTCCAGAGGCAGAGCAGGAACAGTCCCTGCCCGCCTAATCAGCTCGGGCGATACAGGAGCGATAGATAAGCGGGGGGGGAGCGTTATCGGGCTGATTTCCAGATGGAGCTGAGTCACCGCGAGTAACCGACTCGCCAAGGTCAGGCAGGGGAGAGGCCGAGCCCAGCGCTGAGCCCGGCTCTGCCAGACCCCGCCGAGGCCGTGCCCACTGGGCCTGCCATGGGAAGGAGCAATTCCCGCTGCCGGAGCCGCGGCTGCCGTTTCCTTGTGGGATGTTTGGCTTTTTTTTTCCCTGCTCACACAGCCGTTCTGTCCACCAGAGTGGGGGTTTGCCCTGGGGACATCCTTCCCCTGTCCCGTGGTGGGCACCTGGCGGTCCCCTCCCCACGGCGTGGTCCCTGCAGGGTGTCCCACATGAGCCGCTGGTGGGATCTCAGCTTTTCTCCCGTGGGAAGGATCCTTTCTCCGTGCTGGGGGTGCTGCGGTTCCCCCCCGGGGTTTGCAGCCTGCGGGGAGGGATTGGGAAGCTCTGGGGTGCTCGGGGACCCTCAGCTCAGCCCTGCCCCGCGGGCACGGCGAGCTCCGGAGGCACCGGGCGGTGAATCACAACCCGTCTGGCACGCTGGGCTCCCGGCAGGACGGGACCTGCCCGGCCAAGAGAGCGCCAGGCACGGCTCTCCGTGCCAGCCAGGCTGCTGCCACCGCCGCTGGCCGTGTCCCCTGTCCCCCAGGGGCTGCAGGAGGCTGTGGGGGGCCCCAGCACAGGGAGGATGCTCCAAGCCCCCCGCAGGTGGGGGATGGCTCTGCCTGCAGCCAGCCAGCCTGGCAGTAATCACAGTGGGTTTTTAAAAAAGCCAAACTCCCTTTGCCTCCGTTCCGTCCCTTTCCACCTCCTCTTCCAGGAGCTGAAATGTCAAAATCCAAGGAGTGATGCCAGTGGTAACCCATGGAGGAGCCTGGTGCTGAGGGCAGGCTGGGGCTGTAAAATCCAGATGGAATAGTCCCAGTTTTCCTTTTTTTTTTCCTGGATTTCCCATCCCACGGGGGGTGAGCTGTGCCTGTGGCAGATCCGTGACCCTTCGGGGGATGGATGCAGGAGCTGCCTGGGCAATATCGCTTTAAATCAACACGCCCAGCCCTCCTTATCGATTGCCCCATCGGAGCCGCATGAGGCCCCGGATTTCCCTGCTCCCGGGGCTGCCGGGCCACCTCGGAGCGATGCCCCGTGGCCACAGCCAGCAGGAGGGACCCCCAGGCAGGGACAGGGGACTCCCAAGCCCTGGCAGGGAGATTTTGGCGAGCAAATCCCTAATTTACACCTTGCCCTTATACCTGTGCACCATCCGTGATTTGCATGGAGTAAATCCACAGCCATTTCCTGCCCAGGCTCTGCCACCTCCAGCAGGACGTGGGTGCCATCGGCAGTGGGACAGCCCTGCGTGCCACCAGCCCTGCTGTCCCCATCCCCATCCCTCTGCCAGCGCAGGGAGCAGGATGTTTGTGTCTCCTGGCGCTCAGCGCGGCCCCCCTCAGCCCTTGCCGTGCAAATCCTGCAGCTTTCCAGCCACACCGACCAGCTTTTCCCTCGCAAAAAAAAAAAAAAAAAAAAAAAACCAAAAAAAAAAAAAAAAAAAAAAAAAAAGGCTCCTTTATGTGGCTGAAAAGCCCGACTGTGATAATGTAGCGAGCGCTGGCCTTGGGTATTTTATCTTGGCAAGGAGCCTTTGCAAATTTAAACAGCAGCGAGCGGGCTCTGGAGTTGTGGCTGGCTGAGGCATAAGTGGGGCATTGTTTTCCCAGCAGAGCCCTTTGTGCCAAAGGGCCGCGTGTGAGCTTTGGCCGCGGAGCCGGCACGCTCGGCTCCGACCCTATCGGCCCCGGATCCGTTTCACTCGGCGGGGTGTGAAACTGGGGAGGAATTCAGGCCTGGCAGCTCGAACCGGAGAGGGGAGCAGTGCTGCATCCCTGCAGCAGCGATGGGGGGGATGCAGCCGCCCCTCTCTACCCCGAGTATTGTTATTAATGCAGCGCTGGGGGTGCTGGGTGCTCATCACCACAGGTTCCAGGTGGGAATGGAGAGGTGAGGTCCTGGAGAGATGCAGGGTGCTCCCGTTCTCCTTGGAAAATCTTCCGTGCTCAGGTCACTCCAGGGCAGGATGGGCGAACCCGGTGGGGTTGGGATTTGTGGGAATTACACCCAGAAGGAGAGGAATAAACTGAATTTCCTGCTCCTCACCCCCTCCCAGCAGTGCCGTGCCTTGACCCACTGCAGCAGACGGTAAAGAAACATTTCCAGCGAGGGAGGAGAAAAAAACCCTCACTGTTTCCAGCAGACTTCTCTTCAAAAAAAAAAAAAAAAAGACTCTTTAAAGCAAAACTTTACCCTTCTTTTTATTAAAACCTTCTTCATATAAAATCCTGGTGGCGCCTTTTAAAACGCCCCGAGGTCTGGGTTGTAAAATCAGCTGGGAAATTCGGGACTCAGCTTTTCTGGTTTTGCCTCCTTAATAACATCTAACATTTCCAGGGCAATTCGCAGGGAGGGTGGTGAAGTCCTTTCTCCGAGGATTTCAGAGCGATGAAGGGCAGCTCCAGGGGGAAAGCGACGGAGCAAAAACCTTTCCCTTCATCTTCCCTCCAGCAGCGGGGACCTGGGGACACGGGAGCATGAGGACACAGGCACACGGGGACACGGGCACTCGGGGACATGGGGACAGAGAGCCCTTCCCAGGATGCCTCTCCCAGCCCATCCCGACAGCCCTTCCCACTAATCCGTAGGTGGAGCTCTTCTGTCATCTTTTTCTGCTTATGTTGCTAAGAAGTAACCCAGAAATAGCTTTCCCGGGAGGAAAAAAAAAAAAAAAAAGTGCTTCCTCAGCAGCTTTTGCCAGAGGTGAACTGCTCTGAGCATCCTTTGAAGAGCCCGAAGCTGCAGGGCTTCACCCCGGGGGGGGGTTGCGATGCCCCCTCCTCCAACCGCAGTCCAAGAAAAGGGGCCAAAATCTCCCCCGTGCCTCCTCTGGCCCCTTCCCTGACTGACCCCCAGCCTTCCCCTCTTCTCTCCTGTTCGCTGCAGGTCTGAAGGATGCGGCAGAGCCCCGCCGGCCCTCGGGACCCGCCCGCAGCCCGGCCCCGGGGAGCTGCTGCCCCTCTGCCCGCGCCGGTGCCCATCGGCGGAGGACCATGCCCGTGACGGGGGCACGGCAGCTCGCAGCGGGACGGGACAGCGGGGCTCTGTAGCCTTGTCCCCTCCTCGGTATCATGACTGGAGAGACCCAGCATGTTTACACCATCGGCGATACTGAGGCCGGCCCCAAAGAGCCCGACAAGGACTTCGGCTGCGAAGGCTGCGGGGACAAGGATGGGAGGGCGCTGGGCGGGGAGGGGACATCCCCCTTCCCCGGCCCCAAGGACAAGGAGCCCCACAGCCAGCGGGAAGCCGTGATCCGGCCGCAGCAAGCGGGGAAGATCGACTTCAAATCCCTCCAGTGCAAGCCCAAGTTCGGCAATGACAGCGCCTGGGGAGAGGTCAAGGGCAGCCCGCTGTCCCCGCCGGGGAAGGGGCGAGCCCGGGAGCGCAGCCGGCGCTCGGGGAAGGGCGAGCGGGGCCACCAGCAGCTCTACCGGCTCAGCATCGCCGGCACCCGGCCCAGCCCCACCATCGGCATCGCCTACCCGCAGCAGAAGGTGACGCCCCCGAAGAAGCCGGAGGTGACCCCCGCGGCCGGCAGCTACCGCTTCCACGTGCCCAGCATCCCCCAGCGCGACGCCGAGCTCCGGCCGGAAGAAATCGGCTTCGGCCGCTGCTTCCCCGACGCCGCCGGCGGCCGGACCCCCACCAGTTATACCTCACAGCCCGGCCCCTCCCTCGGCCCCAAGGGGCAGCCCCCCGCCGCCGGCATCCCCCTCAAGAGCCCCGGCACCCATGGGCAGCTACATTATTTAGAGTTCCAGGCAAACCGGGCCGAGTCGTGGCCTTCCCCGGAGAAGAGCTTTGCCGGTGCTACCTACGGGATCTCGGTGCAGAAGCCCAGCTCTTTCTCCGAGGGTGGCAAAGCCGCTGTGCACGGCCTGGGGGCTTTGCCGTGCCAGTTCCCCTTCCAGCTGCTGCACGAGGCGGGGAAGGAGCCGTTCCGCAGCAGCGCGGGCAGCCAGGAGTACCTGGACGTGGGAATCGCCGCCACCGCCCAGCTGGCTCCCGGTGCCTTCGCCTTCCACTCGTCGCCCAGAGAGTGGCCAGAGGAGCCGCTGGGCGGGGGCTCCTACGAGAGCGTGTCCCCCGAGGGGCGGCTGTACGGGCTGCCCGTGCCCCCTCCTCCGCCGCCGCCGCCCTTCCTGCACCCGCCGCCGCCGCCGGCCCTGCACCACGGCCCCTTGCCCTGCTGCAAGGGCAGGGCCGAGCATCCCGCCGACCCCACTGGTGCTCTCCCGTCGTCTGGTGCTATCGACCAAAACCCAAGCACTTTCCAAGAAAACCAAGCTGTTTTTCCGTCTAGTTTACACTCGCCTACCATGCCAAAGCCGGTGGGGAAGAGGCAAGCCTCGGCCAAGGACGGCGTCCCCAGCCCGCGGCTGCTGGTGCAGAGCAGCCCCCTGAGAAGGACCGTGCCACCAAACTCCCTGTCCCAAGTGCACTTTCAGAGCAAGGCCTATTGCAGCTCCCCCGCGGGCAGCAGCGGCGCGGGAGCCGTGCCTTTCGAGACGAGCGTTCCCACTGCGGCACCCACCCACCCCAGGCTTGTGCAAGCTTGGGAAGGTGCCACGAAGGCGTTTTCTCCCATGGACCAGAATTCAGCACCTTATTCAAACCCTGTTGGAAACCAGTTCTCATTCGAGTGCCAGTCTGGCCCCGAGCAGAGGCAGCACAGGCAGAAAAATGCCAGGCTGCCTTGGCAGCAGATGCACCTCCCTTCTGCAGTGCCCGGTGCCAACAGGCTGGAGCTGTCGAGACACATCAGCAGCCAGAAGCTCCCCTTCCCCCTGGGCACGTCGGACTGGCAGGGCAGCGGGAAAGCCCAGAAAGGGCCCCCCATAAGCAATTCTCCGGGGTACCACAGCAAAAAGCTGCTATCGGGAGAGAGCCTGCAGAGGGGAGATCCCAGCGTGACGGGAGCTTTTTCCTTTGAGAGTGGGAAGGAACCAGGGTCTCCTGCCTGCGACTCGAGAAGCAAAGCCCTGTTCTACAGTATTGCTCAAGCAGCTCCTCCTCCTCCTCCCTCAAGGAGCTCGTCAGGCTCAGGGCTGGTCCTGCCACCGTCAGCCTTGGCAGCTGCCTCCCCTTGCGAGTCCCCGCTGCCGTCCCCTGTCCCCAACCCCACGTGTGGCAGCACCTGCTCGTCGCTGTCCCCCGTGTCCAGCAGCCCACTCAACCCCGGCTTCGAGGACAGCCAGATGTCCGGAGCGCTGACCCCCTCGCCCTTCTTCCAGCACCTCTGCCATGCCAAGGATGCCAACAAAGCCTTCCACCCCTCCGAGGTTCTGAGTCCCAGCTCGCTTCATTACCACCCCCCGGACTCTGTCAAGTCCTTCGGCTTCCCTGCGGATGCTCTGAAAGACGACAGCCTCCTGAAATGTGCCCCGGGCAGCCCGTTCCACAAACCCGGCGGGGAGGCGGCCAAAGGCTGCTCGGAAGGGCTGGATGGGGAGCAGCCTCCGCCGCCCTACTCCTCCCATCACCTGCTGGCCACCTCCCTGAGCAGTGCCAGCCTGGACCAGCTGGACGTGCTGCTGACCTGCAGACAGTGTGACCAGAACTACAGCAACCTGTCCTCGTTCCTGCAGCACCGCCAGTTCTGCGCCTCGCAGCCCGCTGCCCAGGCAGAGCCCAAGGACGCTCCCCGGGCAGCCGAGGGGCGGAAAGCGCTCCCGCCGGAGCCTCCCAAACCCCTGGCGCTCTCTCCAGACCCCCAGGGACATCTGCTGGCATTAAACAAGAGCGACGACTTCTTGCTGGACGGGGAAGGCAAAAGCGAGGGCAAGGAGGATGCTCTGAAGGGCGGCCTCTTCCACGGCCTGGCCGCCAGCTCCCTCCCGCTCAGCGCCTCCGACCTGGACATCGACGATGCCAAGCTGGACAGCCTGATCACCGAGGCGCTCAACGGCCTGGGATACCAGTCGGATAACCCGGAGATCGACAGCAGCTTCATCGACGTGTTCGCTGATGAGGAGCTGCCGGGCGTGAAGGCGGCTGCCGGGGGGATGGCCCACAAGGCCAAGGAAGGCCTGGCCTCGGAGAGCAAATCCAAGCAGGCAGCGGAGGAGAAGGCAGCAGGAGAGGCCAAGGCTGGCTGTTTTTGTGAAGATGACCAGCCAGGTGGGGAGCAGGTGAAGAGAGGGCCAGGAAAGCGGCACCTTCACAAAGGGAGGGTGGCACGGAGGGTGGCACCGCTGGAGCCGGATCCCGCGGCAGAGGGAGCAGAGAGGACAGCCAGGCTGAGGGCGGGCAGGAAGAACAGCATCCCACCAGCCAGCACCTCCAGCCAGAAGCATCCCAGGAAACTCGGCCAAGACCCTCCGATGAAGAGCGAGGTGGGGCCAGGCGTCGCCACCAAGAGCTCCAAGCCACCGCGGTTCTCCATGAAGGACGTGAAGAAGCGGAAGCCCCGAAGCGGGACGTGGAGCAAGGAGCTCATCCACAAGATCGTGCAGCAGAAGAACAAGCTCCACAAGCTGCAGGTGAAGAGCAGCAAGCAGGCCCAGTTGCCCCAGGCCACCGAGAGGCCGCTGGCAGCCACCAAGGAGGGCAGGCTGCGGGAATACGACTACGTGTCCGACTCGGATGAGGAGGGGGCAGAGTGCAGCAAGCCCCGGGGCAGGAAGAAGCGTGGCATGGGATTCGTGGGGAGGAGCAAGTACAGCTTCAGCAAGAAACGCCTGGGCAGAAGCGAGAGAGCCAGAGAGAAAGACCCAGCCTGGAGCTACAGCCGGAAAAGGGACAGTCAGAAAAGGGAGGCACAGGAGGACGGGGATGTCCCGAGTCAGGAGGATGCTGAGAAAGAGGATTGTGCTGCCAGAGCCCGAAGGAGAAGCAGCCACTCCTCTGCTGGCAGCAACCACAGCGTGCCCAGAGAGATGGGCACGAGCCCACCCCACCCTGGTGGGGCTGGTGACAAGGGTGGCACCCAGAGGAGGAGGCGCTCGGGCAGCCCAGCCCGTGTGCCAAGGACTCCCCTCAGCCCTCCCCAGCACAGCAGCCCAAAGACGAGCCAGGAGAGCAAAGAGGACATTCCCAGGGGGAGCAGGAGGTTTGGCTCAGCCAAACCTTTGCTGGCAGGCTCCAGGACACGGCCGAGTGCTGAACCAGATGTTGCTGCCATGGACTGTGCAAAGGAGGAGCCGTCACCGCAGCCCCAGGAGAGGCAAATGCTCGGCACGGCCACCCCAGGCCAGAGCCCTGCCAGCTTCTCCTCTAAGGAGGGGGTGGAAGAGCCCAGAGGAGCAGCAAAGCTCCCAGGTGAGGCAGGAGAGCCCACCCTCCAGGCTCAGGGCTCTCCTGAGCTCACCGTGGACCACCAGAGGCACCAGTTTGCTCCTTTCCCAAGTGAAGGGCTGAAATACCACACAGAGGAGGTGATTGCTCCACCCCACGGCGGTAACAAATCGAGTCCTGGCCGTGGGAGTGCCACCTGCTCGGAAGCAGGAATGAAATTCACAAAGGGCCAGGGGCTCTGTGACGGTCGGAAGGATTATCCCACACCAGCTCCCACCTACGGGGGGGATGCAGTGGGAATGATGCTCGCTGCCAAGACGCCCGATCCGTATGTCAGCGGTGACAACGCGTTTTTTGACCCCAAAGGCCTTCCCGGTCACTACGAGGACAGCCTCTTCCCAAAGCCCCCAGCCCTGGGCTCCTCCCACATGGATGACGTGTACCTGTGCCGGGATGACATCAGCGCCAGCTCCTTCGAGCAGAAACACTCCGGCATCTCCCCTTTTGCCACGGAGATGCCGCAGGGCAAAGTGTCCTCCCCTCTCAGCTTTGACTCCTCGTCGATATTCGGCGAGCTGCCCGTCTCCGAGTTCGATCCGTACGAGGGCAAGGATGGATACGTGACAGCGTTCCCCTGTCCCGGGAGCGGCCCCCGCAAGCCGCTGCCCTTCGAGCAAGCGTACCCACCCTTCCTGCCGGAGAAAGACTGGTCCCTCATGGAGGAGGTGGCTCCCATGCTGCCAGAAGACATGTCTCAGTTCCACAGCCTCTCCGTGGAGAAGCCGCCAGCCAAGAAATTCCCCGAGGAAGGAGCTGTCCCCGGCAGCCAGCTCTCCCTGCCGCTGCCAGACAGGATCGCGGATTACAACGTGACCTTCATGGGCAACATTTCAGACGACGAGCTGGAGATCAAGCGCTTGGTCACGGAGCTGGAAAGCCAACTGCAAACCAGCAAGTTGGACTCGGAGGTGTCCGTCACCCTCCAGAAATCCGAGCCATCCGTGGCTGTCCACCTGCGAGCACAGGGGGCCGAGCGGTTCCCGGTGCTGTCCCAGGGAGAGCCAGAGGCAGGCCAGGAGAAAGGGCTGTTTTTGGCAGGTGAGCTGGGCAGATCGAGCCTCTGCGTTGAGGAGAGGCTGGCAGGGGAGAAGCCAGACGTGGTGACTGCCCGTGAGGGCTACGAGAGACCCAGGGAGCCCTGGCCGTGCCCGCTGGAGCTGGGCTCGCTGGAAACCGGGATGTGCGACCCAGCCCCGCTGGCCACAAACCATTTCTGCTCCAAAGACAGCAGGGAGCAGCTCCAGGGAGCTGCGGCCACTGAGGAAAGAGACCTCGGGAAGATGGAAAATGGGTCTTCTTCCAGCAGTCTACCTGGCTCAAGCACAGCTGACCAAACAGAGGCTCCCATCTACACCGGCCCTGTGACAAAAAGCCCTCCTGTTATCACTGACGCCGTGTTCCCCGAGACCGTGGGTGCAGCAGAAGGAACCAAAGACCCCCTGCCATCCCTGCCATGCCACTGCGGTGCCGAGGGCTTCCCTGTGCCAGGGAAAGCAGACACTGATCCTGCGGAGCTGGAGAAGTTGGATGCCCATCTTCCAAACCCTAAACCCCGATTTGGGTTTCAGCAGGGTCCCACCCCAGCCTTGGATCTCGCCTTTTCACCTCACGTCAAAGAGGTCCCAGATACAGAAGAAAAGACCTTAAGCAGGACTGAGCCCCCCAAAACAGTGAAAAACGCTGTGGATCTCAAAGGGGGTGGTGATGGGCCTGCGCTGGTGGAGGAGACGGAGGAGAGGAGGAGTCCCAACACCTATCAAAGCCCTGGAGCCAGTGACAAAGCCAGCAAGCCCAAAGTGCTGCTGTTTGAGATGCTGAGTGTGCCCAAGGAGAGCAACCGCCCTTCCCAGGAGATGATGGGGGCATCCCAGGAGACCTCTGCCAACCCCCTGCAGCAGCTGCAGCTCTTCGTCGCCCGGACGGTGAAGAACAACGAGGAGGAGCTGTTGATGCCGTGCTTCCCCGGGCTGCTGGCTCCCAGCCACCCCTCTGCCACCACCCACGTCCAGACGGAGCACCAGGAGCAGAGCAGTGGTGCCTTGGAAGGAGAAGATGAGACCCAAGGGGAAGGGGATCTCCCCACTGGACATATCAGTGCTCCAGGGAAAGAGGTGCTTTCTCCCAGTGGATGTGAGCAGCTGGAGGCGTTGGACGCAGAGGGCTCTTACCACGCAAAACAATCCACGTCGGCAAAGCCGGAGCTGCAAAATAATGTAACAGAGCTGCAGCACTTAGCAAATGAAGCCCCGGAGCCGAGGGACATTAATATCCCTGCAGATGGTGTTTCCCAGGAGCGTAATGACCTCTCACCACCCAACAGCACCGCGGTGACCTCGCTGCCAGGGCAGGGAAGGAAAGCTGATCAGCTCAGGGAAGAGCAGGAGGGAGATAACAACACAACGACCTTGGCATTTAGGAAACATGAGCAATCCCACCCCAGCCGTGGTTTGCTCGAGGAAGAAATGCTGGGCAGAGGAGAGGGAGAGAGGCTGGAAAGGAGTTGGGTGGGGAAGGGGGCGCAGCACCCAGGCAGTGCTCCCACGAGTCCCGTCGGCCCCTTTGGTCCCTCTGAGGGGGAGCTCCACCAGGATCACAGCCTGGGGACGGAGATAAAAGCCAGCACGGTCAGTGCAGATGTTCCCAGAGAAGGGAACGGCAAGTTGTCCCTCAATGGCTGTGATGACACAGGTGAATCTCCAGCCAGCCTGCTCTCACCAGCCAAATATTCCAACCTCAAATGCTTGCAGAGCAGCGGGGCCGAGGGGGGAGAGGTCCCCAGTTTAGGCACTCAGCTCTCGGATGAGAAGAAATACGGCTCCTCCCTGCCTGCCACACCAAGTTCATTCGTCACAAAGAGTTGTTTTCCCGAGGCCAGCAGCCATCACATCCATCACACCGTGAGCCCAGCAGAGCAAGGGACATGGGAAAGGGCACCCGCCTTCCCTCCCTCGCTGCGTCACTGCGGGGCTGTGCCGATGGAAGCGGCTGAGGAACATCCTCATCACCTCCCTGATGGTGCTTTGGGTAGCTATGAATCACCTGGAAGAGAGGGGACAGTGAGACCCTGCACTCTGCTGCATGGTGATGCTCTGGTGGGCTCTGCCTTGGAGATGGGTGGTCCCCGGGAACCTCCTGGGAAAGACTGTTCTCTTCCCTGCTCGCCACCTTTCCACCAAAAGGGTGTCGGGAAGGAGGTCCCCGAAAACACCGGTGCTGTGCTGCCAGATTTTAAAGAAAACCAAGGGTGTGCCATCACAGACACAGTCGTTAACTCCACCCCTCCAGAAACCCAGGACTATCCAACCCAGCCCAGAGCGGATCTTCTGCCCATGGAAGGAAGGGAGGTCAACCTGAACCAAGAGAACAAACTTGAAAACTGCTCCCATGTCAGGAACAAGCATCAAAGTGAACCAGAGGCTTTGTGCAATGGTTTTGCTGTTCAGGACATGTCAGCTGCCATCAGCAGAGGTCTTACAAGGGTTGGAGATCTTGGTCCTGCTGAATTAAATGGCCATGAGTTTTCAGGGGCAGCAGAGGTGAGACTTGTTCTTTCCAAAACCACAGAGAGTGAAGGAAAGAGTTTAAAGGGGGAGAAATCCAAAAGCCATGGGGCTGCAGAAGCTGGGGGTTGTGTGTTAAACAGCGTGGGCCAAGGAGAGGACTACACACCCAGCAGTACTCCAGACCCATCCCAAAATGAACTCCACAAAGGAAGAAAGCCCAATGGACTCCCGGTGACCTGTGACATTTGCTCAGCCACGTTCCGGTCCAAGCCCGGCCTGACCAGGCACAAAGCTGTCAAGCACCAGGTGAAGAACGGCGGTTTGCCACAGCCCAGCAAGACTCCCAGGTCCCCTCTGATTCCTGCACACAAGACATCAAAAGCAGCCCAAAAGGTGCCCAGGAGGAGCCTGAAGGCGTCGGTGAAAGACAAAACCTGCAGCTCACAGGCGCTGACCTCCACCGTTGAACGCGTTCCCAAGAAAATACTCGCAGGCCTGGAGAAAGAGCCCAGCACGCAGATGCAGGAGGTGGTCAGCAGAGTGCTCAGCGACCTCAGCGTGATCTCCTTGGAGATGTCCCAGGAGCTGCACCGCACACGCGTCCTGCAGAGGGAGGTGAAGGCAAAGGGACCGCGCCCGGAGATGAGGGGGTCGGGAGAGGCAGCGTCTGGGAAGCTGGATTTGGGATGGCAGGTCAGGAAAGGAGAAAAGGGCAGAAGGAGCCAAAGCAAAGATCCTGGTGAGGGGAAGAGCAGTTCTGAGAAGCAGCTCAACAGGAAAGTGAGGCGAAGGAAAACGAAGGTGTTTCCCAGCAGGAATGAGCCCGATGGTCCCTGTGAGCTGGAGAAGAGCACAGGTCCTGCTGCCCTCAGCTCCAGCCTGCCCGGGACCATGGAGGGCTTGCACGAGCCAGATGGTTGCATCTCCACAGAGGAGCAAAACAGGACCAGCGCAGCCCAGCACTCCCAAAAAGCCAAAGAGTCCTCTTGTGCAGCCGAGCTGGAGGAAGACCTGGGCAGCAGGATGGGGTCTCTAAAGGAGATGGTCAGCAAGGAGACAGCCACGGGCACCTGTCCTGGGGAGGTGGAAGATCCAGATGCAGTGGAAGACACGCAGGCTTGCAGAAAATGGATCAGTGGGTTTGTGGAGCAAGTGGCGAAGGGATGGGGCGAGGTGGGCACAGAGCAGCATCGTGGTGCTGATGGCACAGAGGACATGAATGCTGGGACAGGGGACAGTCCTGTGGCAGGCAGTGACACCAGGAACTGGAGTGGTGCCCTGCAGGGTCCCACAGCTCCTGGCAAAGGGGCTTTGCTGCTGGAGAACCACGATTTGGGAACCACCCAAAATGCTTCTGGGCATGGTGCTCTGCAGACCGCGCCGGGGACCAGCCCCTCTCCTGCAGATCCAAAGCGGTGGGTGAAGGCAGATGTGCCACCAGGCAGGGAGCACTGCGGGGACAGCACGGCCACCTCAGACCTCCAGAGCTTTTTCGACGATGATTCCACCTTCTCCCAGCTGTTCCCCAGGGACGACCAGTTTGCCCGGAGGAAGTGCACGCGGGTGTATGGGAAGCGCAGCAAGAAACCCAAACCTGTCCCCGAGGTCAGCCTGCAGCCAGCGGGGGCCATCGACCTCTTCACCATCCGCCTGGCTTCTGACCTCAGCGACACCAGCTCCTTCTGTGTCACCAGGGAGGACCCTCATGAGTATGAGACCATCTCCGTTGACGATGCCCTGATGCTGAACATGTGTCACGGCAGCAAGGCAAAGAGCGGAGATGCTGCTGCAGATGGATCTAAAAGCATCGAGCTGAGGTTGGACCAGGAGGAGACCGACCAAGGGAAGGAGGACATTGACCTGGAGGACAACATGCTGACCTTCTTGTGCCAGAACAGCCACGGGGACAGCGTTCCCAGCTTGAACATCTGGGGCAGTCTGGAGAAGGAGGGGGAAAGCCTCTCTGCCGAGGACATGTTTGAGCCTCTGATGGACCTTGAGGATGAGCACTCGCTCCAAGAAGCGAGCTCCGAGCCCCCCGACCTGGCAGAGGAGTCCTACAATGGCAAAGATAATGGGGATTCAGACTCCCCCGAATTTCACACCATCGACATTGAGATGCTTAATGCAAAGCTGAAAATGAGAGACATGTGCTTCTTCAGCCCTTGCGAGGATCTTCCTGGCCATGGCGAGGACAACGCCGTGAGTTTGAAGCCAAGGTCGGGCAAGCACAGGAGCAAGGTAGAAGATGGGAAATTGGGGAAAAACCGCGGGGACATAACCATCAAAACCAAAGACAAGCAGTACAAATGCAAAGTCTGTTTCCAGTGGTTCCTGACCCTGGGGGAGCTGGACTTCCACAAGCTCTCCCACAACCCTTCCCCTCCTCCTACCTGCTACATGTGTGTCCAGCGCAAATTCAGCTCCCGGGAGCAGCTCCGCGACCACCTGAAGGAGAAGCACACCAGGAACAAAGCTGGGCTGTGGGCGTGCGGGATGTGCCTGAAGGAGATCTCCGACGTCTGGATGTACAACGAGCACCTGCGGGAGCACGCCACGCAGTTCGCGCGCAAGGGGCAGGCGCAGAAGTCGGTGATGGGCCTGCCGGGCTGCTTCGGTGAGGACAATGCCGCCGTCACCCACTTCCTCAACACCATCATGTGTCGGAAGCCCAGCAGGTCCTCCCGGCACAGCGACCCCAGCGGCCGGCATGGGGTCAGCAGAGAGAGCAAGAGCCCCAAGGAGTTGCCCCTTGAGCAGGAGAAGGTGATGAAAGACCCCTTGGAAAGCGGTGTCAAAGTGAAGCCACCTGCGCCCAGCTCCTCCAAAGCGTCCTCCAGCCCATCTCCAGAGCACACGGCAAAAAGTGAGAACACCCCAAAATCTGTCCCCATGCACCCAGACTGCAAGGATCCTTCCCGGGACTGCCATCACTGTGGCAAACAGTTCCCCAAACCCTTCAAGCTCCAGCGGCACTTGGTCGTGCACAGCTTGCAGAAGATTTACTTGTGCCACAAGTGCCCCATGTTCTACCAGGAGACCAAAGAGCTCCGGAGCCACCTGAGCCAGGAGCATGGCGTGGTGGAGGAGCAGGAGATCAAGCACACCACCCTGTACGCCTGCGAGCTCTGCGCCGACGTCATGCACGTCATCAAGAAGTCCTTCATCTGCAGCATGTGCAACTACACCTTCTCCAAGAAGGAGCAGTACGACCGGCACATGGAGAAGCACCTGGCGGGCAGCAGCAAGACCTTCAAATTCCGAGGGGTCATGAGGCCTGGCGCTGCCTGCAGGGAGGGCAGGGAGAAGGTGAAGGAGGACGGATCTCTCCGGGAGGGAATGCCACCGAGCAAGAAGCGGAAGGTGGCTCACCATGGCAGCTCAATCCCACGCAGGTCACCAGCCCACCTAGGCCCCACGAGTGACCTTCAGCTGGTAGAAGCTGGAAGCCCCAGCCTGCAGGTTCCCACTGACTCCTTCCCAACAGCACCTGGTGACCTGGGAGCACCCCAGCCCTCCGTGAAAGCAGAAGTCCTGGTGGGTGACTTCTCTGAGCTCCTGGCAGACATGGAGAAGTCCCCGTTTGACCCCTTGCCACCACCGCCCTGCCTGTCCCCATCTCTGCCGCCAGCTGCTGCAGGCAGCCCCGAGCTCGGCCACATCGCTGGCCTGTCCATCGAGGAGCTGGAGAAAGGAGCCTTTGATGGGAAGCCACTTCCTTTCTTGGACTCGCCTGAGTTTCCCATGGACCTTGCTGGCTTGGCTTGTCACCAGGCCACCAACCAAAAACTGTCGCCTCCCCTCCTGACGCAGAAACATGGCTGTGCCGATGCCCATAAAACAACAAGCACAGGCAACAAAGATGAATACGGGGCGTGTATCCTGGAAAATCCCAGCGCAGACACCAACGCCGTGGAAGGGATCCCCTATCTCCAGCTTGCCAAGAAGGTCTCAGAGCTTTCTTCCCCTAAGGCAGAGTCTCCACAAGCCACGGACACCCCCAAATGGGGCAGCCCCAGTGCCAGTGACGCCTCTGCCTGGGAAGGCGCGGCTAAGCCGGTGTCTCCAGAAGGTGCCCACCAGCCCCTGGCCCCAAAGGACAGGACAGCATCGCCCACACTCGACAGAGCTTCCAAAGATTCAGCGCCAAAGAAGACCGTGGGTAGCGAGGCTGCTCCCAGTGTGGGCAGCCCCGAGGAGGGTCAGCAGCCCATCTCGGGGAAGGAGAAATCCGTGCCCGAGGCTAAGGACAGTAGCGCTAACGCCAAGGACCAAGGCGGCAACCCGGGCAAATCCAGCGGCCACCAGCCCAGAGATGAGGCGGCCAGCAACACCACGAGACACGGCCACGCGGAGCCAGGCAGAGCTGCCGGCAAGCTTCACCCCAAGAGGAGGAAAGAACACAAGTCCTTGAGCCACCGGAGCAGCTCCGGCTCGCGGGAGAACATGGAAGGAGACGGGAAGAAGAAGAAAGCCCGGCCACCGTGCCCGGCCAGGAGCGAGAGCACCGCTGAGCTCAAACGTGGCAGCTGGAGCAACGCCGAGGCGCCCGCCCTGTCCCCCGGCAGGAGGGACACGCACTGCACCAAGCTGGGACCCAAGCCCAGAACGGGCCCCCAGCTGAAGAAGATGGTCCTGGACCCTTACAACCAGAAGAAAGGGGAGCTCCGCCACGCCAACGGGGACGTGAAGCGCAGGAAGGCCATTCTGGGCAAGAGCCTCCACCAGGTGTTGGCCAAGGGGCCAGCGCCGTCCCCGCGTGGCTCCTGGCACGGCCCCCGCGCCGCCCGTGGGGCCAAGGCGGCCGGCCCGGCCAGCTACCGCAGCGCCGAGTCCCAGAACAACCTGCTCAGCCAACTCTTTGGGCAAAAATTAACCAGCTTTAAAATTCCTTTAAGAAGAGATACTTCAGAATAATTTATGGAAGTGACTTATGGTGATCCTCAGCTGCTTTCATGGGGTTTGCAAGGGAAAAATTATCAAAGCATTAAATTCGTTTGTGTAGCATGATTTCTCTGTCTAGCTTAAATGAACTTGCACTGCAGCCTCTGTGAAATAGTTTGCTTTGTGTCTACTAATCTACTTTAATTCACCTGATTTATCATGCAAATGCTAGAACTTTGATGTTGCTGATGATTTTCATGAACTGAAATTGTAATCGCTTTGGGCAGACTGAATCGTCGAGAGCAATTGCTTTATTGCAGAAGTGCTGAGGTTATAAGGATACTTGCAAATCTCAGACCCTTTTGAGTCTGTGTCTGTGTTATCTTTGTACAAAGTACTTGAAGAGATGAACTTCATTCCGTAGACGTCTTATTCATAAGGTGCAGTACACTGTAGAAAGCAAATTTTTTTTTTTTTTTTTGAAGATTTTGCACAAATAATCCCGTACAATTCATTTAATTGGGAGCTGGCCTAAGCGATGATACAATTAAAAAATTAAATTAAGACCCGAGTGTCCTATATTTTGACAGCCATCCCTAAGAATTTTGTTTCTACATCGTCAAGAGAAGAACGACCCAGCTCTGGGGTTCTGGGGCTGTCGGAGCCCTCCAGAGGATGCTGCCACTCTTTGACCACTGTAGACGATGGGACTGGAGGAGAAGCGTCCCCGCGAGCAAACTGCACCTTGACACTTGTGACAAACTCTGATTTTTTAGGGTTTTTTGGATTTTTTTGGGTTTTTTTTTTTTTTTTTTTGTGTGTGCGTGTGCGCGTGTGTGTTTTTTCTTTTTGTTTGTGTTTTGGTTTTTTTTGTTTTTTTTTTTTTTTTTGTGCAACGAGAAAACTGTGCCAATTTACCGCAGCGAAAACCGGTACTGTCCGAGTGCCCTCAACGGTATCACTTCTAAATTCTCTTACTGTATTGACGTAGTGGCTCTATAGGTATCCGCTTGTACTATGCAGTTACTGGTGCTATTCTTCATTTGTAATGTGAATACAGACTTCCTTGATTGAAAAAAAAAAAAAAAAAAAAGAAGGGAATTGGTAGGGAGAAGCGATTATCTGTCAAAAAAAGGGAGCAGGAGAAGAGAATTTGAAAAAAAAAAAGACAACTCGAGGGGAAAAACTTTCAGCTTTAGGGAGAAAAATTAACTTTAGGGGAAAAATGCAACTTAGGGAAAAATGCAACTTAGGGAAAAATACAACTTTAGGGAAAGAGCTCCTCTATGCTGGTACTCCATAGTGTCGAAAAGGTTACGTCACATTAAACGAGCACGTTCTACAACCGAACTTTTGGATCCAGAAAGAAATCTCAGGTGCAAATGAGGACATGGAAAGATTTTATTGAAATACTCCCAAGTCAAGGAGGTGAAGTAATGCACTGATGTGATATGAACAGTCAGAGTACTTTGCGTCTGTCCTGCAATGATTTTTTTGTTTTGTTTTAGAGTTAAAAGGAAAAAAAAAAAAAAGAGGCTTTATTCTGTTAATATGTATCTTTACAATTCTTTGTATTGTATAAAAAACTATTGTAGGTAATTTACCTTGGGTGCAATGTGTTCTGTCAAAAGTTTTTATTTTGATATTTTGTCCAGAGAAGCAGAGAGAGAGCAGGAAACGCCGTTTTATGATGTTGTCCGTGTGCTTTTAAAGTGCCTCTTTAATATTGTTAAATAAAGTATGAGATAAAAATATGGGGTGGTACTGTAAAGTCATCCATGATTAATCTTTTCAAATATATTCCAATATTTTCACAGAAATTCCCTGTCTGCGTGACTTTTGTGGGATGTTTGAGGTGTCCTCTGTAAAGGGGCTGAGGAGCACCTTGGTGCCACTGCTGCCACCTCAATGGTTTGCAAAGTGTTGGAGCTTCTCAACAGCGAAGATGCTCCTGCAGCTCCTCTTCCTCACAGATCTCATCCGAGTGCTGCTCCTGGCAGGAGAGTCTCGTCCCTGAGGGGAAAAACCCGAGGTGACGGTGGCGGTGGTGGCCTGGTTTGGTGGTCATCATCTGGTGGTGGGGATGGCACAGTTAGGTCATCATGAACTGGCGACTGTCACAGCCCAGTTTGGTCATCACCAGCTGGCAGTGGCAACAGCCTGATCCGATCATCGTCAGTTGGTGATGGTGGTGGTCCAGTTTGGTCATCATCAATTGGTGATGGTGATGGGGTTACCTAGTTGGGTCATCACCAAGTGTTGATGGCCCAGTTTGGTCATCAATTTGTGGTGAAGGTGGTCACGGTGATGGTGATGGAGACGATGATGGTGATGATAACGGCCCAGTTTAACCATTCCCCGTTTTTGATGGTGATGGTGATGGTGATGGTGGTAGCAGCCCAGTTTGCTCATCCCAGATTTATGATGGTGTGGTGGTGGTGATGATGATGGTGATGGCCCAATTTGCTCATCCCAAATTTCTGATGATGGCGATGATGATGATGGTGACAGTGCTGGTGACAGCCCGGTTTGCTCATCCCAAATTTCTGATGATGGCGATGATGATGACGGTGACAGTGCTGGTGACAGCCCGGTTTGCTCATCCCAAATTCATGATGGTGATGGTGGTGATGATGATGATAGTGCTGATGACGTCCCAATTTGCTCATCCCCAGTTGTGATGGTGATAATGACAAAGATGACAGTTTTGGCCATGATGATGATGATGATGATAGTGGCAGCCCAGTTTGCTCATCCCCAATTGATGATGATGATGAGGATGATGATGAAGATGGTGACGGCTCATTTGTTCATCCCCATTTGATGGTGATGGTGATGATGATGATGATGGTGATTGATGATGGTGTTGGCGATGGTGATGATGATGATGCTGCCGCTGCTGATGATGATGAAGATGATGCTGGTGAGGGCTCATTTTGCTCATCCCCATTTTATGATGATGGTGATAATGATGGTGTTGGTGATGGGAATGATGATGATGATACTGCTGCTGCTGGTGATGATGATGATGATGACAAAGATGATGCTGGTGAGGGCCCATTTTGCTGATCCCCATTTGATGATGATGGTGATGATGGCGGTGTTGGTGATGGCGATGCTGCTGGTGATGGTGATGATGATGGTGATTGATGATGATGCTGGTGATGGTGATGGCAGTTGATGATGATGATGATGATGATGATGCTGGTAAGGGCCCATTTTGCACATCCTGATGACAGTGTTGGTGATGGCGATGCTGCTGGTGATGATGATGGTGATTGATGATGATGCTGCTGGTGATGGTGATGGCGATGGCGATTGATGGTGATGATGATGATGATGCTGGTGATAGTGATGGCAGTTGATGATGATGATGATGATGATGATGATGATGCTGGTGATGGCAGTTGATGATGATGATGATGCAGCTGCTGCTGGTGGTGGTGATGGCAGTTGATGATGATGATGCAGCTGCTGCTGGTGATGACGATGGTGATTGATGGTGATGATGATGATGATGCTGGTGATGGTGATGGCAGTTGATGATGATGATGATGATGATGATGGTAAGGGCCCATCTTGCACATCCCCATTTGATGATGACGGTGTTGGTGATGGCGATGCTGCTGGTGATGATGATGGTGATTGATGATGATGATGCTGGTGATGGTGATGGCAGTTGACGATGATGCTGATGCTGATGCTGATGATGATGATGATGATGATGCTGGTGATGGTGATGGCAGTTGACGATGATGATGATGATGATGCTGGTGATGGTAATGGCAGTTGATGATGATGCTGATGATGATTATGATGCTGCTGGTGATGGTGATGACAGTTGACGATGATGATGATGCTGATGCTGATGCTGATGATGATGATGATGCTGCTGGTGATGGTGATGGCAGTTGACGATGATGCTGATGCTGATGCTGATGATGATGATGATGATGATGATGATGCTGGTGATGGTGATGGCAGTTGACGATGATGATGATGATGATGCTGGTGATGGTAATGGCAGTTGATGATGATGCTGATGATGATTATGATGCTGCTGGTGATGGTGATGACAGTTGACGATGATGATGATGCTGATGCTGATGCTGATGATGATGATGATGATGATGCTGGTGATGGTGATGGCAGTTGACGATGATGATGATGCTGGTGAAGGCCCAGTTCTCTCGTCCCCGCTTTGTCCTCGAGCTGACCTCTGCGGCCCCGCTGGGCTGGGGTGGGAGCCGCCACAAAGGCGGTGTATTCCATCCTTTAATTACTGCCGCAATCACAACACGGAGCCGCTGTCAGTGAGAGATAGCTCGGCACCGCCGGCTGGGATCCTCGCCACTCGGGGCTTGTAACTAAAACTGCAGGATTAATTTGATTAATTGATAGAATTATTTTCCAAACCACTCTTTTGTTTATGGAGGCTTAAAATGCTCGCCGCCTGCACCCTCCTGGTGTGTTGCAGAGTGGAGATAAAGTGGCTGAAAATAATTAGTATGGCTTAATTTAGGGAAAAAAATAACCTCAAAAGAATTTTGCAGAAAATTTAAGGCGGCACATTTTACTTTGTTTTGGCAGGAAATATTATGGAGCTGGAAATGGGACTTTTATGTTTTCCCTCTGCTATATTTCACCAGGGCAGCGAACCTGTGGGGAGGAGGAGGAGAATTTCATGCCTGGTTATTACCAGAGCTCTCCCACACCCCCAGATTCATCACCTGGGCACCTGGAAATGAATCTCCTGGGAGCCAGGGGAATGCTGCAGGGATGGGACCCATCCCCAGGGCCCTGGGATGGCTGCAGGGACCCCTTCCCAAAGCTGCACCCATTTCATGGAAGCCCAAGACACAGGTCTCAGGCTCTGCTCCCTCTGGAATGCCACTCCCCAGGGAGATGTTGGCATCATCCCCACATCTTTAGGGGCTGAATTATTTAATTAATCCTTTCCCCTCTGAATGTGAGTCGTTTTTCCCCCCCCCCCGCTCTATCCCACATCCCACTCCCTCAGTCCCCCCCGCCCATCAGCTCCCCTGAGCTCCCTAAAGCCCCCCGGGTTTGCTGAGTCCTGCATTATCCAGCAGCGTTTGTCACTTGGAAGATTGCAGGCCCCTGTCACCGTAATTCCAGTGAGGATGCAAAGCCGGGCAGCTTCTCCTGGCTGGGGATTAACTCCCTGCTCAGCAGGGGCCAGCAGCACGGGGAGGCTCCTGTGGGGGTCCCAGCCCTGCACCCCCCCGGGATATGGGGCCAGTCTGCAGCCACATCCTTGGGGTGGGACAGCTCCAGGCCCCAGGGGTTACAGGGTGGGTCTGATGGGAGGTGTCTGGCATTGATGGAGCCCCTCAGTGGGGATTTCTTGGCTTCTTGCCACCCCCCAAAATTTTCCTCAAGCTGTTTGCTCTTCAAGCTTCCCCCCCCCTCCCCACCCAAATCCAGCCAGCCTTTCTTTTCTCAGCCCCACATCCAAGTTTCTGAGCCAGAGGTGCTTTAAGCCTCTCCATAAAGCCTGGAGGATAACGGGATCCACCATGGTTGTCAGGCTGCAAGCAGGGGCTGAAGATTTAGAAATTTCTTTTCCTTGCTTTTGAGTCAAATCTGGCCGTGCCTTGCACAGCAGGAATTCAAAGCCCAGCTCCCACCTTCCTCCCCAGGGTGCCTGACAGGGACCACACGTACCAGCGGGATCCTGCACCCCTGGGTGCTGAATTCATGCAGGAAAACCTGGAGCCCTGGGGGCTGTGAACTGGAGCACGGGAGCCCTGCAGCCCCCAGGGATGCCATCCTGCCAGCAGTGATGCTTCTGAAGCCCAGGAATTGGTGGGATTGCTCCTTTTGGGAGTTAGAACATCATTCCTACAGAAGATCAATAAGAGGGAGGGGGAAATATGCACTGAGACATCCCAGCCTTGGATTTGGGATGTGGGGGCTGCTCACCCACACATTCCCACCTGGTTTCAGGAGCATCCAGCATCATTTGTGCCAGGGGAGGTTTAGGTGGAGACTGGGAAAATTTCTTCATGGAAAGGTGAGTCCAGCCCTGGGCTCAGCTGCTCAAGGCAGTGGTGGAGCCCCCACCCCTGGAGGGATTTAAAAGCCACGTGGATGTGGCACTTGGGGACACGGTTCAGTGGTGGCCTTGGCAGTGCTGGGGCTCGATGATCTTGGAGGCTTTTCAAACCTAAATAATTCCACGGTTGGGATTTGGTTTAATCCCAAACCCTTCCACGCTGCCACCACGGCTCCCGGGAGCCCGGAATTCCACGGCAGCGTCTCTGCACAGGACGTGCCCAAGCCGTGCCCAAGTCAGGGAGGAACATGCCCAAGCCGTGCCCAAACCGTGCCCAAGCCGTGCCCAAACCATGCCCAAGCCATGCCCAAGCCGTGCCCAGGCTTTGCTCCTGCCATGTCCAAGCCGTGTCCCACCCGTGTCACATCCGTGCCCAGGCTGTGCCCAAGCCTCGGAGGACCCCGGGCTCTTGGCAGCCCCCCGAGGCCGAGCCACAGGCAGGTGACAAGTGGCACCCCGGGCCAGCAGGTGGCAGGGCCCTTCTGCAGGTGGGGCACCGCGATGCCAGTCCTCCCTCTTGGGACAAAAAAAACCACCCTAAAATAGGTTTTTTTGAGCTGGAAAAAAGCTTGGTTTGGAGCCTTGGCAGACCGTGCCAGCGGGCAGTGCCACCGGCTGGCACCGGGGGCTCAGCACAGCCCCCCAAAATGCCCCCCCAGCCGTCCCTGAGCCCTGAAATCCGGCAGAGGCAGCGCCTCGGCTCTTCCCATTGACATTCCTGCGCCGCCGCCTCCTCTCGCCGCGTCTCTAATAATATCAGGCCAGATTAATTGGCACTAATACAAATGTACACAGCTCCATAAAAAGATGTCACCTCGCTCACAATGGGGGGAACGGCTGCTCCCGCATTATCTCTGCTCTGCAGGCGTGTAATTCACTCCTCGGGAAAACACGCTATTTATTCGGCTCCCCTATAACAATCTCTCTGCAAACACCACGGCATCGGGAAGGGGAGCAGGGAGACACCCAGCCCTGCCGCTGTCACCGCCACCGCGACGCTTGTCCCCGTGCAGGGCCACCCATGGGTCCCCCCCAGGGGATGGGGCAGCGGGATGCGGGATTTGGGGACGTCCCCGCGCCGGGATGCAGCGCTTGGGTGGTGGCTGAGAGCGAGAATTGTCAGCCCTGGGGGGGGGTCTAAGTGGCTCCGGGATGGTGCCAAAAAGGGAATTAAAGGGACATCGGCAAGGAATGTGCCAGGGGAAGGACTGCAACCTGTTTCCTTCGCTCCCCAGGGCAGGGCGGCAGCACCCACCGGCTCCAGCGAGGCTTTTGGGGCATTTTTTTTGGGGGGGGGGGCGGGATGCAGCCCCCCGTGGGTGTGGCAATGTCCCCTCGCCCCCTCGAGTTGCTGCCACTGCTTCTTCCAGCACAAAGCGCCGGGGACAGCCCCCATCCCCGTGCTGCCTGCCGGGGAGAGGAAATTTGGGCGCCTCATCGGTGTTCGCCCACCCCCAGCCCCTCAAACCCCTGCAATTAACGATGCTGTGTTTAATTAAACGCTCGTCTAATTATCTTGGCGTAGGCAAACACGCCAGGTGAACAGCACGGGGAGCTGCGGGGGACATCCATGGATGTGCCAGAGGATCTGCCGTGCCCCCAGCCCCAAAACCCCTGCAGCCGAGCCGGGGGGAGGCTGGAGACCCCCGAAAGAACCGCGGCGGATTTGGGGCTCCCCATCAGCAGCCCCTGGTGGGGTCAGACCCCTCGGGACTGGCACAGAGCAGAGGCCACTGCGGGCTCCTCGGGCCGGGAGGGGAAAGGCTCTGGAAGCAGAGCTGCTCCCCCAGGGGGGGTTGGTCTCCGGGAAGGCGGCGATTCGAGGCCACTCGAGGTGAAAGGCGCCGCCAGGATCGTTTTGGGGGGTGGTCAGCCGAGGGGGGGGGGGCAGCAGAGCCTTGTCCTCAGCAGCATCTCCCTCCTTCCATAGGGTTTTTTTTTTTCTCCCCTGGATCTCTTCTTAATTCCTAACTTAATTTCTTTTGACATCCTCATTGCCGGTTTGACCTCTTTACTGGAATCATGCGCTGCTTAAAACTCATTATCCCACCATTGAAACAGGAAGTTAATTAAAAACCCTTTAAAAAAAAAAAAGAAAAAGAAAAAGGGGGGAAAAAAAGCACATCCCATGTCCGGGGATAGATGGAGAAGGGATATGACAGAGCTGTGCCGTGTCCCCACAGCCCACCAGCCCCCTCCACTGATCCAAAACCCCCATTGTTATTTGGGGACCACCAGCTGTCACCACCGGCAAATCCCCCTGATCCCAGGTCAGCCATGGGCAAGGTCCAGTTTGGGAGAAATTGTTTTTCACAGGACAATATTCCCATTGTGGAACAAGTGGCTCCTGTTTAACCCCAAAATTTCCTCATGCTCACAGCTCACCTGGCTGGGATGATGCCAAGGGGGGACCCCAGGACACCCTGGGGTGGTGTAGGTGTCCCCCCACCCTGAGCCAGGGTCACGGTGGCCGTGGAAGTGACAAGGGGGAGGTTTTGGACCCTTCACCTGGAAATGAGAGGGGCTCCAAGGGATCCACAAGAGCCTCTGGGGACCCCACAGGAAGGTTTGGGGGACCCCGTAAGGGGCTTTGAGGATCTGAGAAAGATGGATTGGGACCCAGCGAGGGCACTGAGCTTCCAGCAGGGGGATTGCTGTGAGTGTAGGAGCTTCCAGAAATGTCACAAGGGACCCCAGAGGGGAATTCGGGCACCCCAAAGAAGGATTGAAAACCCCAGAGGGGAATTCGGGCACCCCAAAGAAGGATTGAAGACCCCAGAGGGGAATTCGGGCACCCCAGAGAAGGATTGAAGACCCCAGAGGGGAATTCGGGCACCCCAAGGAAGGACTGAAGACCCCAGAGGGGAATTCGGGCACCCCAAAGAAGGATTGAAGACCCCAGAGGGGAATTCGGGCACCCCAAGGAAGGATTGAAGACCCCAGAGGGGAATCCGGGCACCCCAAGGAAGGATTGAAGATGCCAGAGGGGAATTCGGGCACCCCAGAGAAGGATTGAAGACCCCAGAGGGGAATTCGGGCACCCCAAGGAAGGACTGAAGACCCCAGAGGGGAATTCGGGCACCCCAAGGAAGGACTGAAGACCCCACAGGGGAAGTTCGCGACGCTGGAGATGCGTTGTGGAACCCAAAAGCGGGGTCCGACCTAAGGGGGTGGTGCCAGAGACCCAAAGCAGAGGGTGGAGCCTCACGTGGCTCCCCGGGCGGGGCTGGGGACACTTTTGGGAGCCTTTGGGGACCGCGGCGGGGGCGAGCGGGGCACGGAGCCCCCCAGGCCGGGACCGAGCCGCGAGGCCACGCCCCCTCCGCCGTTAGCCCCGCCCCGCGGCGCGCGCGCCATCCGGTGGGCGTGGCCGGCGGCGGGGCGGGGGCCTATGGGCGGCCGCGGCGGCGGCGGAGGCCCCGCCCCCCCCGGAGCGCTCCCGCGGGTTTGATCCGGCGCGGCGCCCATTGAGAAAATCCCGCGGCGGCGGCGGCGGCGGCGGCGGCTTCGCTCCGCCGAGCACGGCCCCGGCCCCGGCCCCGGCCCCGCGGGCGGGCGGGCGGGCATGCGAGCAGCCGGGGGCCCGCCCGCCGCCACCCACCTGCCGCCCGCCCAGCCGCCAGCCGGGGCGCCGGGCTCGCCCCTCGCCGAGCGATGTCCAGGAGGAAACAGAGCAACCCCCGGCAGATCAAACGTGAGTCGCCGCTACCGGCACCCCTCCCGCCGTTCCCTGCTGACCGCACCGCTCCCCTCCCGCCCCCACCCCCCCCCCCCGCCTTTTTTTTTTTTTTTTTTTTTTTTTTTGCACCACGTCTTCGGCGGCAGCGCTCCCGCACCCCCTCCCCCGGTCCCCGCGGGACACACCCGGGACCCACTCGCCGTGGGTGCCCGTTCCCGCTACCGACCCATCGCCTGCCTTGGTCTCTGTCCCCGCCGCTCCCCCCTCCCGCGCCGCCTTCCCCCCCCCCGCCAGCGCGGTGGCTCCGGTACCGGCTCCCGATGGGGGCCCCGATAAGGCTTTAAAATATTCCGTTCTGCAAGTCCCGTCCTGATAACATCGCTCTGTCGGGACGGCCTGAAATTGTGATCTTATCTCCCTCGCCTGCCTCCCAAAACCCCCCCCCCCCGGGGCTCCCAAACGCCGCCGGGCCACCCCAGCCCTGCCAAGGGCTCCTCACCCGGGCTACGGGCCGCTCACCCTGCCGGGGGCTCCCCATCCCTCCTGGGGTACCCCAGCCCTGCCAGGGGCTCCTCACCGCGGGGACAGCGCCCTGACCCTGCCAGGGCTCCCCTTCCCCGCACGGGGACCCCCATTTGCCTGGGCGCTGCTGGACCCGCCGTGCCACCGTCCCCATCGTCCCCATGTGCCACCCTCCCCACCGGCCGCGCTGTCCTTGGCGCTCCACCCTGCCCCGTGCCCGCCGGGTCCCGCTCGGCATCCCAGCCCCGGTGGGACGTGGCCATGAGGAGCCGCCGCGGGATCCCCCGGGACTTTGGGCGCATCCCAAAGTCCCTCCGTGTGGAATGGTGACAGCAGAGGGTCGCGCTGCCCCTGCTCCAGCCCACCGGCCGGGCTCCAGCGAGGATGTACCGGCAAGGCAGAGAAATCCTGCAAAGTGCTGGAAGTTTTTTTGGTGCCGGGCTCAGCTTGGCTTGTCTCCTTCCTCTCCGGTGTGTGTGTGTGTTTTTTTTTTTTTCTTTCCCCCCTCGAGTCGATGGAAGCTGGTGATAAGAGGGAGATGGGAGGATAGGAAAGGCTGGCCACCATGTGATAATCTACCTTTATCTTTCTCCTGAAATAATTGCAAGGCTGAGTTGCACCTACCTGTTTCCCTGCCTGGGGTGATTGCTGTGGTGATAACGCTCAGCTAGACTTTTACCCGGGGAGAGTTAAAAATAGTCCCAGCTGCCTCCTCTTTTTTTTTTTTTTTTTTTTTTTTTTTTTTTTCGGGATACTTTTCTCCTTTGGCTTTCTCCAACTTCCGCGGCTTTATTTCGGCAAAAAGCCCTGCGAGCCCTGCCCGGGTAACTCCAGCTCGTTCAGCCGGGAGCGTTCAGACCGGAGCGAGCGGTAGCGCTGGAATGACACCGCTCCCTGCGGGAGCTTTGCCGCTGCTGGGATGCCCGATCCCAGCACCCACCAGCGTGGACTTTACGGGGCAAACTGGGGCAGGACGGGGCCGTGGCAGCTCGGCCGGGCGGCGGCAGCTCCTCGTATCTCCTTCCTCTGCTGCTTTTCTGCAGAGATGTGAAGAAATGATAAAGTGGGAGGCTGATCTCAGGCCGCCGGCGATGGCCAAAACTGATTAAAAGCTGAGAGCTTGGAAGCCTTCCTGTATGTGTCAACATGAAAACAGTCATTAGAGGCGGCGAGCGCGGCGAGAGCGCCCTGCCGCTGCTCCATCAGGGAAGGTATGCATGAATCAGGGCTCCGGTAACCAGACTCCTCTCATGTACAGACCGGACCTGTTTCCACAAAGTCTATCCTCCTTATCATCTCGGCTGGAGCATTAAAAACCTCCTCCAGATTGCTATCTGCTGATTTTATTTTCCTGGGTGACGCGATGTTCTCGCTCTGGCTTCGCCTTCTCTTGTGGGGTTGGGGTTTTGTTGTTTTTTTTGGATTTTTTTTTTTTTTTTTTTGAAGCCCGATGCGAGGCGCAGATTAAGGCTCGCGGGGAGATCGCCGGGAGAGCGGGCGATCGCCAGCAGAGATAAGACAAAGATCAGACACCGGACTATATTTAACCAGCTGCTTTAACCTTCCTCTCCTCGGTGCCTTTCCGGGCTGGAGCCGTGCGGGGATGGAGGGGCCGGGGGTGCCGCTCCCTCCCTGCGAGCCCCCCCGGCAGCGGCGGTGGCACGCGGTGGGGAGGCTTTGAAAGCCGATTGCATCGCGATGGTGGCTTTCGATAGCGGAGAAAACACCCCGAGCCATCTCTCCCTTTCATTTTTGGGGGTTCCTGCCCGCAGAGGACAGTTTCTTTCCATCCCTGCCTGTACCACCAACCTCCCTGCAGCTGCTTCTGCCTTATGGGGTGGTTTGTTTTTTTTTTTTTTTTTCTTTCTCTTTTTTTTTTTTATGTGTGTGTCTGTCTTTTGTTCTGCTGGTAGATAGATGTGAGGGGCTGATAGGGAGCAGGAGCTGATCTCCAAACCAGATAGCCTGTTATATTTATTAACTTCAAACATGGGAGCGCGGGCGCCCAGCTGATGAGCGAGGCTCTGGCAGCTGCCGGTGCTTTCACAGCGCCGGGTCCTGCGATGGGGGAGCCTGATAAGCGGGAGATTGATCTCATCGCGCTGATGTGCCTCCCCCTCCCTTGTTCTTTTAATACAGATTTTTTTATTATTTTTTTGCTCCTAAGCGAGCTGGAAGCGAATGTTTTGTCAGAGTTGCAGGGGCCTGTTTGCGGTTATTATTTTTTTTTTTTTTTTGTGGTTTTTTTTTTTTTTTCCTTTTCCCTTTTTATTCTGCGCTCAGCTACAGTAGATCTGAGCTCCTGATAAGCGCCAAGCCCCGATCTCCATCCTGATAGAGATTGCCAGGGCTGATAAGGACCACTTATCTCTCCCCACCAGACCGGAGCAGGATTCGCTACAACAACAAACACAGCAAAGAGGGGCAAAAGGGCTCCAACAATTTGTTCCACTGCAAATGTGATTAACGCAGGCACTTTAATTATCTGATGGGGGGCAGCTGCATGTGTGTTTTTATTTCTCAAGGTGCTGGGGTGGTTTCCCCCCCTCCACGTGCTCTGTGAAGCGAGCTGGGTTGAGAAGCCGAGCTCTCCCAGCTCCTGTTATCGGCTGCAGATGTTGCATTAGTTTGATGAGAGCTTTGACTTTTTTTGATGATTATCTCCCATTCTGCTCCGCCGAGCGAACGCACGGGCTGGGGGGGGGGGGGGGGGGGGGGGGAGGTGAAAACACCGTCATATTTTTGCATGTGTATTTTCTTTAATTGCTATTAGATGGTGTCAGATAACGAGTGCGATCTGCGCTGTTAAAGCCGCCGTCTCTTGATGGGGTTGTGTTGTTGGGCCGGGTGGTTTTATATTTTTTTTTCCTTTCCTCCTGCACGCTCGGCTGCTCCCCGGTCCCGCGTGGGCTCGGCGGCGATGCCGGGAAGGGGATGGTGGAGCCGGGCAGGGGGTGGCCGTGCCGGTCGGGCCGTGGGAGAGCCGTCCTTCCCGGGAGCCTGGAAAATTGCGTTTCTTTTAAAGATGACAGTGGCCAAACCCAGCGTCTATTTTTAGCGGCGGCGTGGTGAGCCGGTGGCGTGGGATGCTCCCGGCACGCCTCCTGCCCGCTCCTTCCCGCTGCCTTCCCTCCCTGAGTCCTTCCCTTTCAGGTGACTCTGTTTCAACCTCCTCTGCTTGCTGCTTTTTTTTTTTTTTTTTTTTTTTTTTTTTTTGCCTGTTTTTCCCTCTGCGCTCCGATGCGGCTGCGCTTTTCCATCTCCGCCACCTCCGTGCCTCAGTTTCCCCATCCGCGCCTCCGGGGTGGGGGTGTTTGGGGAGGGAGGTGCTACCCCGGGGTGCTCCCGTGGGGTGGGGAGGGTTGGGTCCCGGCAGGGCCTCCCAGCTCCGCTCCCAAAACCGGAATTTTCTGCACATCCCGGGGCTCCCTCGGCCTCCCGGCCCCCCCCGCCCCGTACCCCACTCGTGGCATCCCCAGGGTGGCATCCCCGTGTCCCACGTGTCTGCTACACCCACGGGCGCTGCCTGCCTGCCAACCCCTCCCCTCTCTTGTGCAAACACCCCGAGGCTTTTGCCAGCCCTGGCGCGGTGGTGGTGGCACCGGAGCACGGCTCCTCGGAGCTGGCAGGGGTGCGGGTGGCAGAGCCCTGTGGCACAGCTTGCCCCCGCAGTGGCTCTGCCCATCCCGGGTGCCACCGGCCCCCTGGGACGTGCCGTGGGTGACGCTGGGGGCCCCCAGGGCTGGGGGAGCGTCGTGGTCCCCACGGGTGGGATGGGATTGGGGGAGTGATCCGTGGGATGCACCCAGTTCTCCCGGCCATCCCCAGGTGATTCCCACGAGCCACCTTCCTGCCCAGTGGAGGGCCTGCCCCAGCCTCAGGTGATGCTGGAAGAAGTTTCCCTCCTCTCCCACAGCCAGTGCTCCAGGTGCGAGCATCCCTGCAGGCCCCAGCTCCAGGAGAACGGTTGGCAGCTGGCGGCCAAGGGGACAGCTCAGAGCAGGAAATCCATTCGCCACGGATAAGGGAGAAATGGCACTGCTGGCCAGTGCCACCATCCCGTGCCCTGCCAGCCGTGGGACGCTGCGTCCCTCCGTGCCAGGGAGCCCTCCAAGCCCTTTTGGGGCCGTGCTGGGGGTATATCCCAGGATGGCTCTTCCTGGCCATCCCCATCTCCGCAGCGGGCGGGAGAGGAGGATGAGGGGGATGCTGGGGGAGCCGGGCTGGCCACGGCCAAACCAGTTCTGCCGAGGGGCCGTGGGGCGGCCGGCGAGGGAGGCTTTGCCTTGCCAGCAGCTCCTTCCAGGGCCCGTGGGCGCCGGGGTTGGGTTGGTTTTGTGTCTGCTGCTGCTCTTCCACCTCCTGAGCCCCCGGGGGGATGGACTGTCCCCGGCATCCCGGGGAAGCCACCTCCAGCCGGGATTCACACCTCGGCATCCGGCGTGGCGAGGTTGGGCAAGGTCTTATTTTCCACGGTGAATCACGAGGCCACCGAGCAAGCTGCAGCCTCCCCTTTGGCCAAGTTGTGATGCGGCCAGCTCGGCGAGCAGGCCTTGGGAAGAAAGCAGTGCTTTCCCCACGGGTGTTGCAGGAGTTGTGCAAGGAGGCAGTGCCACGGCGGGGGTGATCCGAGGTTCCTGGAGAGGGGCAGCCCCTGGGATGCCAGCGGGGCCACCTGGCATCACCGTGTCCACATCCATCCCGGCGCAGGAATCTCCGTGCTGTGGGACATTCCCAGCCCTGAGGGGACACCCACATCCCTGGGAAAGGAAAGGACAGTGCTGCCCAAAGTGGGAGCAGCAGGGCTGGGGATGGAGCTGCTGGGCCCTGCGTGGTGCTGGTGGATTTGGGGCCAAACGCAGCTGTGCTGGCCGAAGGAAGAGGATGTTTTGAGGATGTTTTCCATCCGTCCTGCTGCAAAAAAAAAAAAAAAAAAAAAAAAAAAGCCATGATCTGCCTTGGAAAACACTGGATGGGGCGTTGCTGTGGAGGGAAAACCAGCCCAGAGCTTCCACAGAGGCACAGGCAGGGCTGAGAGCTGATGCTGCCCGGAGAGAGGGATGTGAGCAACCAGGGCACGGCAGGAGCGAGGAACCTGGAGCTTCTCGGAATTCAACGCTGCAGAAGAGAAGTTGGAAAAGGCCTCTGTGCCAGCCCTGCACCACACTCCACCTCTGCTCCATGCCGAGGACATGGATTTTTCTTCCCGTGGGGCCAAGGAATCAGCTGCCCCGGCTTTGGAGAAGAGCAGGAATGGGAGCAGGAGGCCAATATCTCCTTTTTTTTTTCTGCGCCACGTCCCATGACTGCTTTTGCTGCCTGACTCAGGGCTTTTGGCCGGGCTGTGTCCTGCTGCTCCTTTTATCAGGAAAGTTCAAGTGTTTCGGGGTAATACAGTTCCCTCTTCCGATGGCTGCCCGGTAAAGGCTCCACATTGTTCCTGCAGCAACATGTTTTTTTGGAAGGGCTGAAATGCCGAAAGGAATGCAACTGCTGACCTTGGGCTGCAGTGGGGTTAAGGAGTGTGTGCCTATGAGTCACTCCAGATAAGAGCCTTCCACGGCTTTTTTTTCCTCCAAAATAATTCTTTATCTCCTCTTTCTCACATCAACATATTTTCTTGACATCTCCCATTCGATAGCCCGTGGAGGAAATGTGCTCCTCTGATTTGTCCATCTGATGAAATGTAGATCCATTGTTTTCCCTCGGCCTTGGCCGGCCGGGAGCGTGACCCCAGGATTTGGGGATGTGCCTCCGAGTCAGTGCCAGGGCTTGGGGATGCTCAGCAGGGTCAGGGTCCTGGAGCTTTGGGAATGCTCAGTAAGGTCATGGCCTGGAGATTTTGGGGTCAGTGCCTGGGGTTTTGGGATGCTCGATGGGGTCGGGGCTTGGAGCTTTGGCAGTATTTAGGATTGGTGCCTGCGTTTTTGGGGATGCTTGGTGGGGTCAGTGCCTGGAGATTTTTGGGATGTTCAATGGGGTCAGTGCCTGGAGCTTTGGGAATATTTAGGAATGGTGCTTGCAGTTTTGGGAATGCAAACCCAGGGTTTGGGGATGTTTGATGGGGTCGGTACCCCTTGCTGTAGGGATGGGCTTTGGAGTCGGTGCCCAGGATTTTGGCAATGTTTGGCACCCTGGACTTTGGGGATTCCCTACAGGTTCAGTGCCTGGGGCTTTAAGGATGCGCCTTGGGGTCAGTGCCCAGGAATTTATGGCTGCTTGAAGGCGTTTGGGGATGCACCTGAAGGCTGTGCCCGAGCCTTTGGGGATGCTCAGCAGGGTCAGTCCCTGTAGCTTCGGGAATGTGCCTTGGGATGGTACCCAGGGTTTTGGGAAGCTTGCTGCGATTGGTGCCTGGCGTTTTGGGCATCCTTCTCTGGGTCAGTGCCTGAGGTTTGGGAATGTGCCTTAGGGTTGATACGCGGAGCTTTTGTGATGCTCGGTGGGATCAGTCCCCGGGGCTTTGGAGATGTTCCTCCAGGACGGCGCCCGGGGCTTTTGGAAGGTGAGGCTGGGAGCAGCAGGCAGAGCATCCCCAGCTCGGGAGGGCACGGCGGGGAGGAAAAGCCGCTCTTCCCTCCCCTCCGCGCTCCGCCGAGAAGTTTGGCCGCTCTCTCTCTTCTCCGTCTCCCAGCCGAGGCCTCTCATGCTACTCGCAGCTCCTATGATAATGCGGAAAGTTGAACTGGCCCCATTACTGCGCTGCGATGGTTGCCGCGATAAGGGCCCGATAATGGCAGCGATAGCGGCAGCTCGGTAGCCAATGGCTCCGCCGCTCCTCCCATTAACATTCCCCACCACGGCCGGGCTCGGAGCTGCCTATCTGCTCTCCATTTCCACTCCTCCGCTAGATAAGAATGGAAATACTGACTTCATAGCTCACTGATTAAAGTGTCTGGATTTCTTGATAATACACAGATAAATTATGTTTTTCAAAAAGAAGGTAGGGAAGGGAGTGCGAGGGGAGGGGAAAAACCTCCAGTCCATTTTTATTATTTTTTTTTTTTTCCCCCTTCCTTCCCTCTTTCTGGCCGTGCCCTGGGAGTTGGGTTCTTGCTGCTCCAAAATGCCCTTCCCAGCAGGAAGGCAGAGCCCTGTGAGGCTGCCCTGAGGAATGGGGGGGGACAGAGGATTTTTGGGAGCCGCGCGTGGGGGGGGGTGTAGGGCACGTCCAGCCACGGCCCTGTGCTGGGATGGAGATGCTGTCCCTGCATCCAGGGACCTGCTCCCACCACGGGCAGCCAGGGCTTTGCCAGCTGTGCCACGGGGTGATCCTGGTGGTGGCTGGGCCATCTCGGGTGGGATCTGTCCCCAAGCTGGCAGCGCCCAGGGATGCTCGGGGAGCGTCTCCATGTCTGTAGCCACCTCCAGCCTGAGCCTCCCTGCTTCTGCTGCAGGATGCTGCCCTGGATACTTCAGAGCAGCCTCATCCCTCTGCCCTATTCATACTCAACTCCTTGGCTTTCCTCTCTCATCCCCGCTGGAGCAAACAGAGCTTCCAGACTTCTTAGTTTGGAAAAGGTATCGACCACGAGCCTCTGAGTCTGTTTCATCTAAATATAAAACTAAAGAGCAAACAGTATAAAGTTCATTTTTTAATGTGCTGCCCCATTCCAGTTGGGTTGCTCTCTTTATTTTTTTTAGGGGAACTGTGATAAAAAGCAGAGATAAAGCCAGGACTGTTTTGTGTAGGAGTCGGTATCTGCGTTATCTATCTCCCTTTTTCACTCTCCGGGCAGCTCTGTTGTTTTTCGCTCTTATCTCGCTCCACCAAAATGCCAAGAACAGGAAAAAAAAAAAAAAATTAGAGAAAAGAAAGAGAGAGAGAGAGGCAGCACAGGCACGTTTGCACGGAGCAAACTCGGTGTCCACGGAGCCGGGTGGGAGAAGGGCCTGGAGTTGGAGGAAGAGGAGGGTTGGGGTGCTGGGAAGGATTTTGGGAGCAGCGCTGTCCCAGGGATCTCCATGTGCCAGGCTCGGTGCCAGCTGCTCTCAGATGGGCCACCCAACCTGGCTGTGCCCTCTGAGGGTCCTTCCCTGCCCCTGGAGCCCCCACAGTTCCTGCTCGTTGCCCTGGGGTGCTCCAGGATGGCTCTGGGAGCTGGGATCGGGCATCCTGTGGGACTGGGAGCATCTTTCCCGATGCCCCCTGGTCCCCATCCTTGTCCCCATCCCTCAGGCCTTGTCAGCCAGGGCTGTCACAGCCCGAAAGGCTTGGGGTGGGCACTGAAAACCATCCCTGTTCCCTTTCCATCGCTTTTGGGAGCGGGATGGACCTGGCAGGACCTGGAGCCGCTTCCCACAGGAAGGGGGATGGCTCCAGCTCGGCATCTCCGGGGTAATTTGTCGCTGGATTAGCCCAGAGCTTGACCTCTGTCCTCGCTGTCACCCGGTATTGATGTCCTCGAGTGGTGCCTGAGCACCCCCACCCCCAGCCGTTCCTGCCTGGAATGTCTTTATTCCAGGTGGGAGAAGAAGTATGGGAATCGAGGGGTTTTCCCCCCAGTTCCACCCTTTTGGCAGGGAGCAGGGCTGGCCTGATCTTCCTGGATGGAATTTCTTTCCCGTCTTGTTGCGTATCCAGCTGCTCCCGAAGTGCCCACATCCTGGATCACCGTGGGGATGAACTCTTCAAGCTGCTCCTGGATGGGGCTTGGATGGAGACACCTCCAGTCCCCCCAGGAAGGACTGGTCCTTCTCGCCCAGTCTCGCCAGCTGCCTCAGTTTCCCTGCCGTGCTCCGAGCAGCCTCTCGTGGCTCCGTGTGCTCAGCGCATCCCTTCTCCCGGAGCATCCCCATCCATCTGCCGCGCCAGGCACGGCTCCGTTCCGCTCTCTCCAAATCTATCAGGGCCTTATCGACCCCATCTGAAACCTAAAGTCACTCCATTGTCATTGTCCCCGGATTTCTCTCCCCTCGCTCCTTCCCCTCCCTCGCGCGCGGCGGATCCGCCGGCCGTCCCTGTAGGGAATGGCGGCCCCCGGAGCGCCCCAATCTCCCGGGATCTCTGGGTGGTTTATCGGCCCATCGGAGCCGGGGCTGGCGGGGCCGGCGCTGGCGCCGCTCGCTGCTGATAAAGTTACAGAGTTCAGGCAGTGATGAATGTTCAGTAACTGCACCCGCCGAGATCCCGCCTGGGCTTGGCAGCGCGAGCAGCTCCGGCTGAAACCAATCCCTCCCCTATCAGCAGCGCTGCTTTTTCTCAGGCTCAGCCTCTCCCCGCTTCTGCTCTTCCCTGGGGGGCTCCCCCCGGGGCAGCGCAGCACCCAGGGGTGCTCCGGGGGTCTCCGGCCCAGGGGTGGTTTCTGGATTTCGCCCTGGAATGGTTTGGGTTGGGAAGGAGCGTGGAGCTCATCCGGTTCTAGAGCAGGGACCTTCCACCAGACCAGGCTGTGGTGGCTGGGGCAGAGCAGCTCCCCAGCACTGGCTGGAGCATCCCAAGGAATCCCATCCCATCCCAAGGAATCCCATCCCAAGGAATCCCATCCCAAGAAATCCCAGCCTTCCCAACACCTCCATTCCCTCTCTGTCCTTCGTTGCTCTCCTGGAAAAATTAGGCCTAAGTGTATTGTAAATGTAATCATTATTGTAAATGTAATCATTATTGTAAATGTAATCATTATTGTAAATGTAATCATTATCTTAAATGTAATCATTATTATAAATTTAACAATTATTATAAATTTAACAAATATTATAAATTTAACAATTATTGTAAATACCATCCCACGAGCAACGGCGGCATCACCCACCCCCTCCATGCCCCCACCATCTCTATTCCCCCACCACCCTTTATTCCCCTTCCTGGTATAAATCAGGCCTAATTGGTTCTAACTGTAATAATATTAATCATTATAAGACCCCTCATGAGCAGTTGGAGCATCTCCCCGTCAAGAACTGCAGCATCACCCAACATCACTCTGTTCATGGATAAATTAGGCCTAAATACAGAAATGTAATAGGTCTATAAAATTGATTTGTAAATGATTATAAATATCCCCCATCAGCAGTCCCAGCATCCCTGCCACCTCCTGGATAAACCAGTAATAATTTAATACCAAATCGTGATCAATACATTATAAATCCCCCCCTGCACCTTCCCATTCTCCAACCATACTTCTTTTTTTTTTTCCCCTTGCCCTTTTCCCCCAGGGCACCACGGGCAGGGTCAGGGTGAATTTTATCTGGAGGTGATGGAGAAGGGCCCCAAATTTGAGATAAAGCCCCCTGGGGCCGGGCCCAGCCGCTATCGGCTCCGTGCACGGGGCTGATCTTTCATGGGGAGATATCCATGGGAAGAGCCCGGCCTGGGATGCTGCAGCCAGGCTGATAGGGGAGAGGGCTGATTTGTGCTCCAAAATCCCCTTTTTTCCTCCCAGAGGGACCCCAGACCATTGGAACTTGGTGCAGCACCACCGAGGGGAGATGTCCCGAGGGGTCGGTAACGCTCCCAGAGCTCGTTTGTCCCGGCTCGGCATTCCCGGCTCGGCATTCCCGATGCAATCCGCAGGGAACGGGCTGGGGAGCAGCCGAGGTCGTTGGTAAAACAAACATGGGGAGGGCCCAGGCAGGAATTGGGTGAGAAGAGCGGGCGGGTGGCCCATCAGATAGCGGGATTTGCAGCCCGGGTTGTTCTCCGGGTGTTTCTGGCAGCGGGGCGGGCACGGCACAGCCCCGGCCAGACCCCGGGGAATCCCGGGGTGCTCCAGATCCCACCGAACCACCAGGGCTGCCTTTGCTGAAGGAGCAGCTGGGACTGCCTCCAGGAGCATCTTTCCCTGAGGAATACCGGCCTCTTCCTGCAGCTCTTGGCTCCATAATTTGGGGGCAAAAGCGGTGATTTAGGGCAGCGAGGAAGCGATGCCTGAGTGGAATTTCCACACTTCCAGCATGAGGTGATGGATGAGTATCCTGGTGATGCTTTGTGCATCCCAAAACCTGGTTTTTGGAGCCTTGCCCACCTGCTTTTGGGTTGGTTATCTTTTTTTTTAATTATTATTGTTATTATTATTGTTATTATTGTGGTTTTCTAGAAGAGGATGATGCCACGCAGGGATGAGGAGGAGCTGGAAGGATGGAGAGGGGATCCCCCATTATGCTGCCTGCCTGGTGGAGCTGGAATATCCCTCAGGATGCCCTGGCACAGCTGAGATGTCCCTGCTGTCCCCCCCCAGTGACACCCAGAGCCAAGGCTGAGCTTTGAGGTGCCTGGAGAGAAGGTTTGGGATGTGAGCTCACCTGACTCCAGGCTCTGTCCCTCATTCCCTGACTCCTGGAGCCCTCCTTGGACTCATCCCCTGCCCAATGGGACTTGGAGGAATTTTTATTTTTAGAAATAAGGATCATGGATTCCCAGAACAGTTTGGGTTGGAAGGTCCTTAAAGCTCATCTCCTTCCTCCCCCTCCACGGGCGGGGACACATTCCATTTAGCCCAGGTTGCTCCAAGCCCCATCCACCCTGGCCTTGAACGCTTCCAGAGGTGGGAATTGGAAGGAGTCGGATGGGGAATTTTATTTAAATTCGTATTTAAAAATAAACACTTGGACCTGATGGCAGCACCGAGCGCCAGCCGGCGAAGGCAGGTTGCCACCAGCCTGCACGTGTTCCCAATCCAGGACCAGCTTTCCACCACGGGAACTCCTCCTCCTCTTCCTCCTCCTCCTCCTCCTCCTCCTCCCTGCTCCAGAGCCGGTGGGAAAGTCTGTGGCTGTTGCTATTTTCTATCTGTTATCAAGGCCTCTTATCACTTTGCTCTTGTCTCCGTGCCGGCTCTCCGAGCGCCCAGGGTCTCGCTCTTGGCAGCCTGGAAAAATCCCCCCCTCCTCCTCCTTGATTCCCTATATTCTTTCGCCTTTTATTTAATTTACCAGCTAAGCACAAAGAATCAAGAAAAGCTTTATTGTTCCTGCGCTGGGAGAGCCTTAATTGGAGTGCAGTGATCAAATCTTTACCTGGATAACGCCGGGTTTCCCTGGGAATGCCGACCCTCGGCCCAGCCCTGCTGCCACGGGCACAGCGCCTCAGCTTCCTGCAAGTTTGTAGAGTCACTGTCTTTTTATTTTTTTTTATTATTATTATTTTTTGAGGGGAAAAAAGAAGAAAAGGGCGAAAAAAAAAAAAATCCTTTCTCGTTATCAATAAAAAAAAAAAGGAGGGAGAAGGAGGGAGGGAGAAGAGTTAATCGTCGAAGCGGAGTATCTTGGAAGGGAGCGTTTTTTGGCTCTTCCCCTCTCTGTAAAACCAGCCTCAGTAATTCAGTTTTAAAGCATGAAAAAAGGGAGTTGATGAAATTCCACTATCAGCACTGAACCAATATGCAAAATATCTCGCCGAGAATCAAATAGCTATTATGTTTTCATTTCCATTTCAGCGTATTTGCTTAATGAAGAATAGACAGATCAGGCCAGCCGAGGGAGGCTGTGTGCGGTGATAACTGTGCAGGGCTCCCAGCAATCCCGGGCAAGTGACGCTCCCTCCGCTCCTGCTCCACGCTCCCTCTCCCTCACTCGCTTTTTTTTTTTTTTCCCTTTTTTCCCCTTTTTTTGATTTTTTTTTTTTTTTTTTTCCCCCAGTGGTTCGTTTAACCCGCGCAGCTGGGAGCGCTGGTGGTGCATCCCTGGGGAGTGGGATGCTGCAGTGGGGCTGGGATGCACCCAAGGACACAGCTCTGGGATGCTGTTGGCCACCCAGCCTCCCCATGGGCACTGGCTGACACCGTGGTCCCCAAACCCCTGGTTTTTCAGGGTTGGATTTATCTTATTTTTATTATATTTTTACTTATTTTTATCTGTTTTATTCGTCCCCACCTCCCCTGTGCTTGGGAGTGCTTTGGGGTGGGATGTGGGGCGCATCCAGGGACTGTGTGAGATGATTCCAGGATGCTGTTGGCCACCACTCGTCCCCACACCAGGTTTGGCACGGCTGGATTTGTATGGAGCATCCTCATCTTCCTCATGGCCGGGCCTCGGTGTTTTGGGGGGGGATGTGGGTGGTCCCAGGGTGCATCCAGGGGTCACAGTGACAAGATTCTGGGATTGTTGATTCCCCATCATCCCTGTAGGCGCTGGGTGACACCACAGTGCCCAAAGCCCAGCTGGATTTAGGTGGAGCATCCCCATCTCCTGCCTGGGTGGGGATGGAGATTTCGGGGCGGGATGTGGGTCACCCCAGGGTGCATCCAGCGACCCCAGTGAGGTGGCACTGGGACGCTGTTGGCCACCCATCATCCCTGCAGGGACTTGGTGACACCACAGGACTCAAAGCTGGATTTTTTATGGAGCATCCCGTTGGATTCATACGGGGCATCCCCATTTCCCTCCTGGCTGGGGATGGATATTTCAGGGTGGGATATGGGGTGCATCCAGGGACCATGGATGGGATGCTGTTGGCTGCCCATCATCCTGTAGGATGCTGTGGTACCCAACACCATCCCCATCCTCCTCCTCACGTTTCCCTGGCAGGATGTGGGTGGTCTCAGCACCCTTGGGGGGGTGCCAGGTGCCCTCCTGGCCCCACCCCATCCCTTCCCTGCCCCATCCACCCCTCCCTGGGCAGGCTGGGGGTGCCAAACCCCTGCGCAGGCGAGCGTTGGGTTAACTTTATCAGAAGCCCAAGAGCCGTGAAGGCGTGAAGGAAGAAATTAGCCTAACAATGTTTCATTTACAGCGGGAGAAACGATTTGTTAGCTGGCGATTGTTTCTGAATATTATCACAGCCTTTTTAATTGTGCTGGAACTGAAATTAGCAGAATTAGAATAAATTGCCTTCCCTTCTCCGGCAGCCTCTTTATTCACGCTCATTGTTGTGTGCTTTGTATAGATTATGGGCTCTTTGTTCTGCTGCTGTAAATATACATGCCTGGAGTCACGGCGAGCAGCTGAGGTCTGCAGACGGGCCGGCCCCGCTCGGATCCCCCCCCCGTGATCCCCCCGTGATCCCCCCGTGATCCCCGGTGCCGTGCCTGGCTGGGGCCCGGCAGCCCCCGGCGCCGCGGCGTCGTGCGGCGCCAGCCACGTGTGCCACCGGGGCTGGGCCGTGTGCCACCGGGGCTGGGGACATGGCTGCGTTGCCATGGGAACGGCCGGGAGGGATGGCAGGGATGAGGGGTGTCCCCGTCACCCCCCTTGCGTGTCCCCCCCTGCAGTGGGTCCGTGTCACCGGTCAGATGAAGGGTGGTGGGGACCATTTCTGGGGTCCCTTTTTGGGGACAGGTGACGCCGCAGCTGTGTGCACAGGACCCCTCTTGCTGCCAGGGTGATTCCCCGCAGGGAGGGGAAGATGTGGCCACCTCGGAGCAAGACGTGGCCACCTCTGCAAGGGGACAGCGTACCCCAGGGGGATGCCGCGCCGCAGGGGTGGCTGGGCAGGGCATTTCCTCCCAGCATCCGGATTTCCCAAGTGGGAGAACCCCCTGGCGTCTTTTCCCTCTGGCTGTGCCCTCCTCACCGCCCTGTCCGTGTTCCCGCAGGTTCCCTGGCAGCGATGGAGGAAGGCGAGGACGCCCCGGTGGGGGACAAGAGCCCCTCGGAGAGGGACGGGGCCACCTCGGACTGCGAGGGCTCCGCCGAGCGCGACACCTCCAGCCCCCCCGGCAGTGAAGGTGAGCCCTGGGCTGTCCCTGCTGTCCCCTCCCCAGAGCAACCTGCCGGGCATTAGCTCAGCAAGCAGCCTGGCCACCCCTCGGGGCTGGTGGGCCAGTGGTAGCCCCGTGTCCCTGGGGGGTTCCATCCCCCTGGGGACAGCGCAGGTTGCAAAGCCGTGTCCCTTGGGGTGTGGAGTCGCATAAGTAGGGGTTTAAAGTGACCCTTCACAGGGATGTAAAGTGACCTTTGGGATGTAAAGTGACCCCTTAGGTGCAGAATGACCCTTCCCCCTACCTTGGGGTGCAAAGTCACCTTCCCTTAGGGTGCAAAGTGTCCCATCCCGGGGGTGCAGAGTGACCTCTTGGGGTGCAAAGTCACATCCTTTGCAATACGAAGTTCCTCTCCCCGCCCATGATGAAAGTCACGTCCCTTGGGGTGCAAAGTTCCCCCACCCAGGGGGACAAAGTCCCATCCCTTGGCGTACCCAGCGACTCCCCCGGCGTGCCAAGCAGCCCCAGAGGGCGCAGGTGGTGGCCCTGGCCGTGCCACGGGTGGGCTGGGGGCACGGGGCCGTCGGTGGCACCACAGTGCCCACGCAGCCGCCAGGCTGCCGCCGAGCCGAGCCGTGCCACACCCCAAAGGTGGCTGCAACTCAGGGCCGGGCTGAAACAGTCCCAGATATCCTTTAAGTTCCTTCCTGTGGAGGTGGGGGCAAATCCCAATCAGTTAATGTTTGCAGTGCCCTTTGAGATAACCGCGCCGGGGCAAGGCTGCGCCGGCTCACCGCAGCCGCGGCTCCTGGCAAACCCCGCTGCCCCCAGCTGCTGCATCTGGGGGAGAAGTGCCCCCCAAAACAGGGCAGCCAGGTGCACCAGGGATCCACAGCAGCTGGGGAAGGGCAGGACCCCGACAGCTGGGACAGGGAAGGATCCTGGTCGTGGAGTGGGGAAGGGCAGGACCCCGATAGCTGGGACAGGGAAGGGCAGGACCCCGATAGCTGGAACAGGAAAGGGATCCTGGTCGTGGAGTGGGGAAGGGCAGGACCCCAATAGCTGGGACAGGGAAGGGCAGGACCCCGATAGCTGGGACAGGGAAGGGATCCTGGTCGTGGAGTGGGGAAGGGACACGAATAGCTGGGACAGTCAGGGACCCCAACATTTGGGGCAGGGAAGGGACCCTGATAGCCCCAACAGGACGAGGTAGGGAGAGATCAGGAGGCAGGGAAGGGACCCCAATAATGAGGGGCAAGGAAGGGGCCTCAGTAGCTGGGGCATGGAGGGGACCCCAGTATTTGGGGCAGGCCAGGGACCCTAAAGCTGGGGCAGGGAGCAGACCCTAGTTGGAGCAAGGAGGGACCCCAATTTTAGCAAAAAGACCCCAACAGCCAGGGCAGGGAAGGGATCCTACAGGAACAGGCGGGGAGCCTGATAATTGGAACAGGGAGGGGACCTGATAACTGGAGCAGGGAAGGGACCCCAGTATCTGAGTCAGGGAGGTCTCCCAGGCAAACTTTGCTCAGTGGTGGAGGGAACTGAGGGCTCTTATCTGATGGGGGAGCCGGGCTGGGGGCGAGGAGCTGGAGCCGGGGCGCGGAGCTGCACCTGGCACTGGCCTGCCTCGATAAAGAGGTGATAGCAGAGATAAGGCCGAGCAGCAATAACGGCCACTAAAGCTTTCAGCGCGATGGATAAAAATCGATATGCCAGGCACTTTGATTTATAGCCAAAAATAATAGGACTTTTATACCCGGTGATTGATTTATTTGATGTTAATCATTGCGCTTATCACCTGTATTAATAATCTCCAATGGCGGTGACGTCACCCCTGGGCGGCCGCGGTGGCGCCGATCGATTGGGCTCCGCGCTGCTCGATCCGCCCGGGACGCCAAGGCAAACATGTACTTTGGGCACTAATCTGCCACACTGTCATATGCAGATTGGCTTTATCAGCCCATCTCCAGCAGCAGTTAATGGAGAAAATAATTGTTATCAAGTTGCTATGAATACGCCACAAATAGAGCCGTGAGGGGAGCGGGGCTGGGCCCGCTGGCGTGGCGTGGCATGGGCGGGCCGGGGCTCTGCGGTGGAGGGGCTTGGCTGGGCCCACGGGGCGTCCCCCCAGGGGGATGTGAATCCCCTCCTTGTGCCCATCCCAGCCCCTGTGGAATGCTGCCTCTGGAATTCCCTGCTCCTGACCCGCTGCCTTCCCCCTCCTGCTGCAGAGTCCAGAGACGCTCCGGAGAGTCCGAAGGAGCCGGAGAAGCCGGATCCTGGAGAGAACCCCCAGGAGCCAGACGCCTGGAATGGGCCAGGTGAGTCTCTGGTGTGGGACTGGTCATCCCACTCCATCTGCTGGATCTGCTGGAGCAGCCCTCCAGCATTCACCTCCTCCTGCAAACACCAGAATGAGGAGGACTGGGAGCACTGGGCAGGCTGCAAACCCCAGAACTCCTGCTGGAGGGGAGGTGTGAGGTGATGGGTGTCATCCCCGACGTCTCCAGGGTGCTTTTGGGATGGTAAAACCATGGATTTGGGAGCAGCAGGGATGCCATCCCCACAGCTGGCATCACGCTCCCTGGCACTGGCAGGGTTTGGGCCCGTCCTGCGTCGCGCCAGGGCACTTCACCAACATCCTGGCAACCACAAGAGCGACGCCGGGGTGGTTTGGTGATGGTTATCAAAACCCCAAGGAGCTAATTCAGCCTCTATCTCCCCCTGGTATCTCCACGCCGGGGCTGTGGGCACCAGGGCACCAGTGAGGCCCTGTGGGCACCCCCAGCCCTATCACCCACTATCTCCAAAGCCACGGGGTTACAGACGTGTGCCACACGGATTCACAGAATCACGGAATGTCTGGGGTTGGAAGGGAGCTCTGGAGCTCATCCAGCCCAAGGCAGGGGCACCTGGAGCAGGTGACCACGTCCAGGTGGGTTTGGGATGTGCCAGCGCTCTGGCCAGTGCCAGTGGCTGTGCCAGTGCTCTGCCACCCTCCAAGGGAAGCTGTCCCTCGTGTTGAGGTGGAACTTCCCGTGGTTTCGTTCGTGGCCATCACTCCTTGGCTGGGGTTGTGGGTTGTTCCGCTGGGAACGGCTCCTGGCAGGTGGATGGGGATGTGACCAGGGGGACCCGACACCACATCTCAGGCTGCTGCTCCTCCCAGGGGAGTGTGGGGCAGCGCTGACCCCGCTCCAGGGCGGCGATGGCCCTTTGGGGATGGACGCACCGGGCAGGTCCCGCTGCAAGGCCAGCGGGCTGCGGGTGCTGCAGGAGCCCTGGGAAGCGGCGCCTGCCAGCGCACGCGCTCCTGCAGCTGCCCAAATCCCCACGGCCCGGCGGGAACCCCGCTCCCCTTCCCGTCGGGGCCGAGGGGAAGCTCCTGCCGACCCCGCTGATATCCCGGCCCTTCCTGCGTGCCGGGCAGGAAGGAGCTGCGAGGCCACCCCCGGCTCCTCCTTATCTGCTCCCAGCCCTTTGCCCCCAGCGCTCCCGGGACCCTGGGGCAGGCTGGGAGGGGGCTGCAGCTCCAACCCCACAGATCCCCCCCCCCCCATTCCCCATTCCCTGCGGGGTCACCACACCCCACTCATCCCGAGCTCCTGAGAGGAGCCGGGCAGCCTGGCTGAGCCCGTGCCTCCCCTTCCCCCTCCCCTCTTGGGGTTTATTTGCATTCTTTATGTAAAAGAGATTTTATTATCGGGCCCCGGCAGCCCCATCTCTATTCTGGTAATTGGAGTGGTATTAATTTCGGCGTGGCTGGGAGTTGCTGGCGCTCCGGCGATGCCGCGCCGATAGGGTGTTCCTCTCGCACCAACCGCCGCGATAGCCCCGGCTATCAGGAGCTCTGCAGGCTCGGCACTTATCGGGGATGGAGCTGGCGAAAAGGGAAGCTCGGAGCAGCCTGAATTTTTCTGCTTTATCTGGCAGGATCCGCCGGGTGTCAGCCGCGAGGATGCGCCGCGCCCGGGGTGGGGGGGGGGGGCTGGCTTTGTTCGCACCCCGCGGGGCCTCCCCGTCCCACGGGGAGTTTTAGGGGGTCACCGGGTCGCCCCCCGCTGTGGGTTGGTGCTCCCAAAGGTCATCCCGCTGCTCCAGAGGGGATGTGGCCCGCCAGGACCTCGCCCTGGGGCTGCCCGGCCCCACGTGGCGGGAGGGAGAAGGAGGATTTTGGTTTAGCTTTGAAATGACCTTGTTCCCTGGAAGGGGGCTGAGGATGATGGGCAAGTTCCCAGGAGCTGGAGGCTGAAATCCCAAACTTGGGAGTCTTTACGGATGTGCCACCCCTTCATCCAGGGTGCTGGGACACCCTGGCTCTGTTCTGCTTGCCAGTGGGATCACGGGATGGAGCATGGCCATGCTTTGTGCTCACTCCATCCTCTGGAGGGGCTGGACACAGGATGTCCATCCTTCCCAAATTCCCCCAAACCTTTCCCCGCAGCCCCCCCATCCGTGCCTCAGGTTTTCAGCTTTCCCACTCCTTTTGCTTTGCCCTGCAGAAGGGTGGGTAGCAGAGAATTTCGGGAGCACCCACAGCCTCCAACTCCCAGGGCTGCCCCATCCCTGCCCAGCCAGCCTCAGCAATTCCAGCCAGCTTTCCCAGAAGGATAAGAGGAAAAACTCTGGCAAATTTCGCATGGGGCAGGGATGCAGCAGAGGAGAGCCCTGCTGAGGAGCAGGCTGCTCAACCTCACGATGAGCCACCAGAGAATTCCCACTGGGAGCTGCCCCTGGGAATCCTGGATTCCTCCCTCTCCACCAGGTGGGATGGAGCTTTTTGCTTTTGTCCTTGTGGGAACACCACAGGCAGGGACAGGATTGGAGGAGCTGTGACCAAACCCAGGGTGGCTTTTTTGTTATCCCACCCATCCGTGTCCCACCTGGGAATCCCCAGGGAATTCCTCACCCCCTTCCCTACATCAGCATCACTGTTTGCAGCTCCACCTTGCTGAGCCCCAAGCCCTGCTGCTTGTCTTGCCTGTTTGGGCTTTATTAAATAATTAATTACTCATTATTAAATATTTAATATTAATATTAATATTTCCTCTGGGTGGTAATGATGGCTCCGGGTTGATCACAGGCCTCAGGCTCCTTTCCTGATCCCCCAAACCCCTCAACCCCCATCCTCCATATCAGGATGGCACAGAGCAACTCCTCTTTTTTTTTTTTTTTTTTTTTTTTTTGGTGCATCTAATTAAAACTCCCAACTCCTTTTTTTTTTTTTTTTTCCCCCCCTTTTCCTCCCAGCTCCCCCTTCCCTTCAGTTGTGTTTATCTCCAGCTTCAATAATCTCCAGCTGCCCAGGGTTTGTCTGGAAACCTCAAGGTTCATTATCGGGGTGAGCAGGGCACAATGGGGGGGACGGCTCGTCCCGGGGGGGGGGGCACGGCCCCCGCCACATCTGCCCCATCCCTCCCCCTCCGCCCTGGTATGTGTGGGTGGGAAAAATTATCCCAGCTATTCCCTTTTATCACTGGGAGCGGAGCAGCAGGGAGTTGTGTCTGTGGGAGATTGCTGGGGGATGGATGGACGTGGGATTCAGGGAATTGGCACCCCCAGAGTCCCAAATCAGGGGGTGCCCAGCACCCTGAAATCCTCCCACCCCCCCCGACGTGCATCCAGCAAATCCTCCTGCCAAGGGCAGCCAAAGGGGTGGGCACCATGCCAGCAGTGATGGTGGCACCTGTCCCTGCTGGGGGATGTCCTCCTGTGCCTGGGGTCACTGCAGGGTGGGGGGGACAGTTTGGGGACACTGATATGGTGAAGGGATGCTCCGACTGCTCTGGGGACGTTGCTGGGTGGAAGGATGACCAGACCGGTTTGGGGACAGTGACAGGGTGGAGGGATGCTCAGGGATTTTGGGGACAGGGTGGAGGGATGCTCAGGGATTTTGGGGACAGGGTGGAGGGATGCTCAGGGATTTTGGGATAGTGTGGAGGGATGCTCAGGGATTTTGGGGATAGTGTGGAGGGATGCTCAGGGATTTTGGGGACAGGGTGGAGGGATGCTCAGGGATTTTGGGATAGTGTGGAGGGATGCTCAGGGTGTTGGGGACAGTGACAGGGTGGAGGGATGCTCAGGGATTTTGGGGACAGGGTGGAGGGATGCTCAGGGATTTTGGGGACAGGGTGGAGGGATGCTCAGAGATTTTTGGGACAGTGACAGGGTGGAGGGATGCTCAGGGTGTTTGGGACAGTGCGGAGGGATGCTCAGGGATTTTGGGGACAGTGACAGTGTGGAGGGATGCTCAGGGATTTTGGGAGCAGTGGCAGGGTGGAGGGATGCTCAGGGATTTTAGGAACAGTGACAGGGTGGAGGGATGCTCAGGGATTTTGGGGACAGGGTGGAGGGATGCTCAGGAATTTTGGGGATAGTGTGGAGGGATGCTCAGGGATTTTGGGGACAGTGACAGGGTGGAGGAATGCTCAGGGATTTTGGGGACAGTGACAGTGTGGAGGGATGCTCAGGGATTTTGGGGATAGTGTGGAGGGATGCTCAGGGATTTTGGGGACAGTGACAGTGTGGAGGGATGCTCAGGGATTTTGGGGACAGGGTGGAGGGATGCTCAGGAATTTTGGGGACAGTGACAGTGTGGAGGGATGCTCAGGGATTTTGGGAACAGTGACAGGGTGGAGGGATGCTCAGGGTGTTGGGGACAGTGACAGGGCAGAGGGAGGGATGCTCAGGCATCTGTTCCCATTTTCCCTGGCATTTTCCAATGTGCACTCTTGTGGTGAGAGCCCTGAGGCTGACACCTCCAGGCTGCTGCTGATTGACAGCTGTCAATCACTCACCTGGCTGCTCTGCCCTGGCTGGATCTGAGGACCGGTGAGGATTTGGGGCTTGGACCCCCCCCTCCTCCATCTGGGTACCCCCTCCCAGGGGTTCTCCCACCCCCCACAGGCACTTGGGGCTGTGGCAGGGACCCCCCCCCCTGCGGTCCCCTCCCCTTTTCCGGACGGGATATCTTCCCTCTGCATCGGCTCCGGGGCCCCTGCATTCCCCTTCCTCCCCTCTCCGCTTCCTGCCCCCCCCAGTGCCCTCTTCCCACTGCCTGGGCACAGCCAGGGGTCCCAGCAGCCCCGGGAGAGGGGACAGGGCAGGGACAGGGTGTCCCTGGCACTGGGGTCCCACCACCCTGGCAGCCCCGGCGCAGCCAGGAAGTTTTCCTCCTTCCCATCCTTCCTGAGTGCTTTCTGGTGTTTTTCCCAGTGTTTATTCCTGTCCCCAGCCCTGTGGTCACAGGTCCCGTGTGTTTCCTGGATGTCCCTTGTGAGGAGGCCCCCTGGGAACAGGGACTGCCTTGGGATGGGGCATGGGAACCCCTTGGGATGAGGTCCCTGAGTGGGGACAGAGCAGGGACGGGGCACCCCTGGCACAGAGGTCCTGGCAGCCCCAGGGAAGCCAGGAAGTTTTCCTGCTTCCCGTCCTCCCTGAACCTTTCCTGATCTTATTCCCGGTGTTCCCATCCACACCCCTGCAGGCACAGTCCCAGTTCTTTCCTGGGATGGGAACCCCTTGCCATGAGGGATGACACCCCTGGGGATGGCAGCACCTCAGGGATGGGGGACCCCCTCCCAGCCCCATCCCAGCAAGGCACAGCAACACCCCAAAGGCAAATGTCCCGGGAATGCTTATCAGCCCATCCTGCAGGGGCAGGGCACCCCAGCTTCCGTGGGGTGATCCCGGGGAACACACGGCACGGCCGCTGCCACCCCGGCGCCAGCGCCGGCCAGCTGTGCCCCGCAGCTGGCGAGCAGGAGCGAGCCCTTTTGGGGTGCAGCCCCCCTGTCCAGCCCCCCCGGGTGCCGGGTGGTGCCCACGGGGCAGGGCCTGGCTGCTCCATTATCCGGGGGCAGGGTTCAGCCCGATAAGGAGTCGCTTTTGGACTCGGGCAGCAAACAATCAATAAGTGGCAAGCGATGGGCAGCAGAGATAAGGGCAGAAATCCCCCCCCCCCACCCCCGGCTCCCGCCCCACTGGGGCGTCCCCAGCACCCCAAACCGGGGGGCAGAGCCCAGCTCTGCCACAGCCATCCCCTCTCCATCCGCAGAGCACGCCCAGGCTGAGCCCAGGCAGGCGCAGCCCAGCAAGGCTCGATTTAAACCCTCCTCACTCCTTTGTCGTCCCCGAGGCTGCCCTGATTACTCGAGCACCCGGGACGGCAAAGCCGGGATAATCTCCTTAGCCCCTTTGGAGAGATTTCCCTTTGTGAGCGGAGGTGAAGAGTGGAGATGCTGCGTGTTCACAGCTTAAGACTCTTCCCAATCGGCTCCCTCCATCTTATCGGAGCGGTGCCATCACATCATTGCAGTAGTTGAGTTGTCAGGATTTATTCCTTCCGCCGCGCTCTCACCGCTTCTAAAAACAGCAGCTGGGGCCGGGACGGGGGGAAATGGGGAGGAATGGGGCTTCTCCAGCTCGGATTCCCCCAGGCAGGAGCAGGAGAGCCATGGGAGGTTGGGTACCCATTGATGGATCCATCCCTCCATCCATCCATCCTTCCATCCCACTGCCAGGCCAGCTCCTGCAGCCGCCCACGTTTGCTCCTGGATTGTTCCAGAGGTGCAGCCACATCCAGGCTCTCCTTGTATGGGGAAGGGCAGAGGGGCCCCAGGCAAACCCACCCATCCCACCCCATCCCATTCCGAGCTGCTCCCGCATCCCTTTGCCTCAGCTGCATCCACAGGACTGGAATCACATCCAAACAAACTGTTCAGCCCCTTAGCAGGAATCTGGAGGTCCACCCACCCACCCATCCATCCCCATTTCCCAGTCTCTCCATCACCAGGGCTGGGTCTGGCGTGCCCCCCAGGCTGGCACAGGGCGCTGAATTTAATCGGAGCAAGGCGGCTGATCCCGGGATGTGATCCCATGACACACTGGTGGCAGTATTTATCCCGATAGTATCCAGGCAGCTGCAAACACTGCAGGGACCTCCGAGCCCAGCTGCCCACTGAGGGGCAGAGCAGTTGGTTTGGATGAGGTTCAAGTCCTCTGGATGCAGCTGAGGCAAAGGGATGCGGGAAGAGCTTGGAATGGGATGGGGATGAGGGATGAGTGGGTTTGTCTGGAGGCCCTCTGCCCTTCCCTCCTGCTCGCTCCCACAGGGAAAGCAAATGGAGGTGCCTGGCTGTGGCTGCATCTCCAGAGCTTCCAGCGCTGCTCCTGGCAGTGCCACTCCTCTCCCTGGCCCTGGGAATGCTGTGGTCACCGTGCCCGTGGGCTCTGGCCGTTCATCTCCATCACACCCTGTGCTGGAGGAAGGCTCAGTGATGCTTCCCTGGAATTGTGCATCCCCACGGGCTTCCTCCCTCCCCTGTGCCCACCCTGGACCCGGGAATGTGGGTGCCAGCCATGCCTGCTTGGCCACGGGGTGGTGACAGGATTAATCTTTGCTCCTGGCACAGCTCAGCCGATTCCCTTGGAATCTCTCGATGGGAAGGCAAGCCGGGAGCAGCCCCGTGTTCCCTCATCCGTGTCACACCAGGCAGGTGCACCTGGCTCTCCGGGGGCTTTTCCTTCCTCCTTCCCTTCCCTTCCTTCCTCCCTGCTGCTTTTCTCTGTGCCCCAGAGCAAACAGGCCGGTCCCTGCCCAATTTGGTTAATGAGCTGGGAGATAAGCCCTGCTCCCTGATAACGAGGGACTGATGGCCAGGTGAGATACCTGGGGGGTGTTCACCTGCCAGGGGATCCCACAGGGAGCTGCAGCTCGAGGACTTTGCTCCAGGACACCCCAGGGGCTGGCAGCAGCTCTTCCCAACCTTGCAGGCAGCGGGATGTGCCTGGATCCACGGTGGGATCGCTCCCTGCGGCCTGGTGGTCCCCACGTGGGGACACAGCTTGCTGCCTTTGGGCTTTGTTCCCAGCGTGGAGCACGCAGCATCTCCCAGGCCTCCCCATCACCTTCCCTGCTCCCACTCAGCAGTGCTGTGTGTTTAGCTGGGGAAAAAAAAAAATCATCTTTTCCCTCCTTTTTTCCCCTCGCTGCGTTAACGTGGGCGCAGCGCTCTGGCAGCATCCCTGGCTGGCCCAGGGACAGCCATCCCGCTGGAGGAGCTCTCAGCACCACAGAGGGGTTCAGCCCCGTCGGTGGGGTTCCAGCACCCCACTTTTGGGTGGGTGGAGGCCGCGGGGCGCTGGCGGGAACGGGGCCAGCTCTGGCAGCACTATTTTTGTCCCCCTGTCTGGAACGGTTTTCTCTTTATCAGCGCCTGCGTGTTTTCTCTGCTGGGGATTGATACACACAAGATGAAGTGCTCTGACATGGGAAGTGTCAGGCGAATGCTCTTATCTCGGAGACATGGTCTCCTGACCCAAACGCCGCTGATTACCAGTGAGACGGGGAAAAGGGGGGGGGGGGCACCGCGGGGGGGGCACCCGCAGGGGGACGCGGCCGTTGGGCTCCGGTCCCCCAAAAGCAGCCGGGATATTTGGGGTGGCAAAGGCAGAGGGGAGCCAGCACTGCTGGGGCTCTGCTGGGGGTTTAGGGGTGCAGGGGAAGGCGGGCAGCTCGGGGATGCTGAGGATGCTGCACCCCAGCAGCACTTTGGGAATCAGATGGGAGGCGCTGGAAATGTGGAATCGTGTGAGGGTCCGACTGCCCCGCTCAGCCCCGAGGCCACTCTGCTCCCTGCCTGCCCCCAGTCCTTCACGGACCCTTCCTCAGGCTCAGTTTGTGCCAGGGAATAAATCCCAACAGCTCCTCAGAGTCCTCATCCCTCCTCCTCCTCCCTGTGCTGAGGTGGGGCTGATGAGGAAACGGGCAGGGGGATGCAGGGCAGGAGGATGCCAGGAATGGGGTGTGCCAGGAATGTGGGGCTGATGAGGAAACAGGCAGGGGGATGTGGGGTGGGAGGATGCCAGGGATGCAGGGCAGGCACTGCCCGTGCCATGCTCATTCCCAAAACCCCTTTGCAGGGATGAGATCCCAGCTAGAAACAGAGCTGGGATCTCCATGGCCAGGGTGGCTCTGGGAGCACGCCGGCTCCAGGGGCTCCCAGGCTGCGGGAGTGGGAAGGGGAGCTGAGGCAGAGCCCGGCACCAGCAGTGCTGGGGCCTGTGGCACAGGGCTGGAGGGTGACAGGGACCAGCCTGGTGACCCCAAACACCTCGGGGAGCCTGGACACCTCCCGGTGGGCGGCGGGTCCTGCCGAGGTGGCAGCGGCTGCTCCCCTGGGACGTGCTCCGAGCAGTGCCCAGTGGCCTGGGGTGGACAGAGGGGACCCGTGGGTGCCGGTGGCACCTGGGCGATGGCAGGTGACACCACCCAGGCGCTCACCTCAGCTCACCCCAGCGCCGGGAGGATCCAGATGTCAGCCCTGCTAATAAACACATCAGATTTCAATCTCCGCAGCCATGGGATCGCTTTATCCTCCCCGCGCTCCCGGCTCCAAAGGCAATTTTGCCTTCAGCCAGCGCAGCCTCCTCCCTGCCCACGGCACCGGCTGCGGCCCCTCGGGGCCGGAGGGGGCTCTTTGTCCTGCAGTGCCGGGCCGGGGGTGACCCCGCGGTGCTCGGAGCGTTCCCGGCCGCAGCACGGGCAGGGCTGGGCTCGCTGTCCCCGGGGAGCAGCTCGGATTTGGGGGGCGGCAGCCGGCGGCGAGGGGCAAGGCAGCACATCCATCTGGGTATTGGTTACCTGCCATCTTATCTGCGCTCCCAAAGACAAAGGCACAGTTAAAACATTTTCGAGCAGCCTTCATAGCGTATTCACATGTTATCTAACCCATTAAACCGGAGCCTTATCAGATAATCAAAGCCATTAAGCCCTGAAGCTGCTGCGACTTCGGGTGCGGGGATGGGAAGCGCTCCTTCCGCTCCCCGGGCCGTGCCGGGACCCCCGGGGCAGGGGCTGGATCCCCCCCTCGGGACACCCAGCAGCAGCTCCCGGCTCCAGCCGGGTGCCCACCCCCCCCAGGATTTGGGGTGCCGCAGGCCGGGGGGGGGTTTGGGGGCGCACCCCGCTGACGCTGTGCGTGTCTCCCCGCAGATGAGCTGGAACTGGAGGTGCAGGATGGGCAGAGACGGGTCCGGAGCCGCCGGAGCCTCCCCGAGGGCTTCTCCTGGGGCCCCTTCCCGGGCAGCATCCACAGCGAGCCGGCGTCGCCGGGGCACGGCGACACGGTAAGGAGCCACCCGCGGGGCAAGTCCTGAGGAAACAAATGCTTTGGGAAGGGATGTCCCTGCCCGAGCTCCTCAGCCCTGGGAATCTCCTGGTCTGAGTGCCCAGGAGGTTTCCCTGCCAGCCCAGGGCGTTCCCACGGGCAGGGGACAGGAGGTTGCCATCCCCTCTGCACTGGCTGCTTGGTGGCACCTGTCTGCTCACAGAGGCGATGGGATCTGGCTTTCCCAGCCCAGATTTGCTCCCTGGGGACGCTGGTGGTGCCTGGAAAGCACCAGCAGCCTTGGGGAAGGGGCAGGAGAGGAGCACTGAGGGGACACTGGGGGCTGGTGGCTGTTGGTGGCCATTAGTGCCATCACCCGGGGGAGCAGCAGAGGAGGGAGGTGTCCACGAGTGTGACTCTGGGTGTTTTCAGGCTCTGGATCCTCCATCCCAGCCACGTCCTTCCCTCCACATCCCCCCCAAGCCACACACAGGCAGCTCCAGCCCAGGATCCTCAAGCCCTGGCTCCATCCCCACCTCTTCCTCCTCCTCTCTCCTTTGCTCTTTTTTTTTTTTCTTTTCTTTTTTTTTTTAAGCTCAGGCCCGTTTATCTTTGCTGAATTAAATCCTTGATTAACCCTTATCTGCCCAGTTTGGCTCCCTATCTCCCGGTTGGCGCCGTGTGTCCAGACACCCGGTACAGGATGATTGATTTCCCGAAGATATGCGCAGCTTTTTTCTGATACTTCATTTATTGTCTAAATATTTTTGCTCCCATTTCAGCAGCTCCCTTATCGAGCCCGGCTGATGATTCCCAGCCCTGCTCTCCTCTGCCACTCTCCTCCCTCCCTATCTCTGCTCGGGGAAGGGAGGAAGGAATTGCAGCCCCATCCCTGATAGGGGCTGTCACCCTCAGGTCCCTTCCTCTTTGTTGCTGGCGGGTGTGGGGGGGGGTGCAGGGGGTCTCCCCCAAATCCTGCCCGGCTCTGCTCTTCATCTCCGTGTGGGAGATGATCCCAGCCTGGGGTTTCGGTGGGAGCTGGGAGCACTGGGTGGCTTTAATACTCCGTGGTGTGGAGCACCATGTGGCCCCATGGCCTGCTGAGGGAGGAGGAGAAAGAACAGGAGGGAAAAGAGCAGCAGGAGGAGGAGGAGGAGAAGGAGGAGGAAGATGCCTACCCGCCCCCACCTGATCCCACAGGGCTCCCCCAAAAGATCCTTGCTCGGGAGGGTGTGGGAGCCCTCTGGCAAGACAGCTCAGGGCTGCCAAGGGAACGTGGAGCCCCTCTGGGACTGTCCCCCGAGTCCATCCGCGGCCGTGTCCCCCCCCAGGCCGGGCTGCAGCGAGGGCAGGGGCCGTGCGGATGCGCCGTCCCGGCGGATGCGGAGCAGATAGGGTTTCCGATGGTTATCAGCCGGTGTGGAGCGACACAGCGACCTCTTTGTTCCAGGGAGAACAAGGAAGGGCTTCACGCCGGGCTGGGGCCGCCGCGGGGAGCCGGGCCGGGCACCCCGGGGTGCTGGGAGCACCTCGGGGCGCTGCAGGGTCCGGGGCAGCGCAGGCAGCCCCTCCATCCAGGGGTACCCGCAGGCGGGAGCAGAATTCCCAAGGGATCCTCCTCTCCCTCCGCCCATGTGGCACCAGCAGTGCCCGTCCCTGGGGGGATGCAGGGGGTCCCAAAGCCCCCAGCCCCATTTCCCGTGTCCACAGGGGCGGGGGGTCCCCCGCCACCATGAGAGGTGTCAGTGTGTCACATCACACCTGTGTGCCAGGGTCACACACGTGTGTCAGTGTGTCACACCTGTGTGCCAGCATCACACACGTGTGCCAATGTTACACACATGTGCCAGTGTGTCACACCCGTGTGCCAGTGTCGCACCCATGTGCCAGTGTCACACCCATGTGCAATTGTGTCACACCCGTGTGCCAGTGTGCCACACCCGTGTGCCAGTGTGTCACATCCATGTGCCAGTGTCACATCCATGTGCCAGTCTGTCACTTGTGTGCCACACCCGTGTGCCAGTGTGTCACACCCGTGTGCCAGTGTGTCACTCGTGTGTCACACCCGTGTGCCAGTGTGTCACACCCGTGTGCCAGTGTGTCACTCGTGTGCCACACCCGTGTGCCAGTGTGTCACACCCGTGTGCCAGTGTGTCACTCGTGTGTCACACCCATGTGCCAGTGTGTCACTCGTGTGTCACACCCATGTGCCAGTGTGTCACACCCGTGTGCCAGTGTGTCACACCCGTGTGCCAGTGTGTCACTCGTGTGTCACACCCGTGTGCCAGTGTCACACACATGCGCTGGGGGCTTTATCACGCTGCCAGCACTCTGCTCCTGGCAGTGATAAGGCCCCAACTGGCTGCGACTGTCAGGCTGACTTGGAGGGTTGGAAATATTGGGATGGATAATTAGATTTCATATCGTTACTGCAGCAGCCATCGGAGGATCAGGGAGATTAATTTCCCCCCCCTTGTGCTCATTAATATTCATTAGAATGCGGGGAGGCTGAGCTGGGCATGGGCTGAGCAGGGAGTGCTGTGACCCCCCCTGGCAGCCCCTCAGTGTGACCCCAGCCCGTTTTGGGGAGCATGTGACCCCCCTGGCAGCCCCTCAGTGTGACCCCGGTGCTGACCCCTGTCCCTGCCCCACAGACCCCCCCCCTGACGCTGGTGCTGGGGGACGAGAGCTGCTGGCTGTCCCTCCTGCCCCTCGTGCCCGGAGAGCCCGATGCCAACGCCGTCATCTACAGGAAGGGTTGGTACTGGGGGCACTGGGGGTGGGAAGGGTCCCCATCCGTGTCCCCTGTGCCAGGGTCTGCTCCCCCTGTGCCACTGCTGGCCGTCCCTGGGCTTGTCCCTGTCCCAGCTTCCCTGGGTGGCTGCAGCCAGCGGGGCTGGGGAGGGTCCCAGCAGGGATGGGCACAGGGATGGGAACAAGGATGGTGTAAAGGATGGGCACAGGGATGGGCACAGGGATGGTGTAAGGATGGGCACAGGGATGGGAGCAAGGATGGTGTAAGGATGGGCACAGATATGGGCACAGGGATGGTGTAAGGATGGGCACAGGGATGGGAGCAAGGATGGATGCAGAGATGGGCACAGGAATGGATGCAGGGATGGTTGTAAAGATGGGCACAAGGATTGGCAGAGGGGTGAGTGCAGAGCTGGGTGTAAGGAAGGATGGGTGCAGGGATGGGCACAGGGATGTCGCAGGGATGGGCACAGGGATGTCGCAGGGATGGGCACAGGGATGGGAGCAAGGATGGTGTAAGGATGGGCACAGGGATGGGCACAGGGATGGGAGCAAGGATGGTGTAAGGATGGGCACAGGGATGGTGTAAGGATGGGCACAGGGATGGTGTAAGGATGGGCACAGGGATGGTGTAAGGATGGGCACAGGGATGGGAGCAAGGATGGTGTAAGGATGGGCACAGGTATGGATGCAGGGATGGTTGTAAAGATGGGCACAAGGATTGGCAGAGGGGTGAGTGCAGAGCTGGGTGTAAGGAAGGATGGGTGCAGGGATGGGCACAGGGATGTCGCAGGGATGGATGCAGGAATGGGTGCAGGGATGGATGCAGGAATGGGTGCAGGGATGGACGCAGGGATGGACGCAGAGATCGCACAGGGATGGGCACTGGGATCTGTGCAGAGATGGGCAGAAGCCGGAGCGGCGGCTCCGGGCGGGCTCTGCGGGGCTCACACGGGCAGACACCGCCATCTCCAGGCCACGGCCGGGAGGAAGCAGCGGCCGCTGCCGGCACGGCGGGGACAGGCCGGGCCGGGCGGGCGGCAGGACGGGATCCAGCGATCCCCGCTCACCGCCGTCCCCTTTCCAGACGAAGCCCTGTGGTGCCGCACGACGCGCACGCTGCGGGAGGACGAGCCCCTGAGCGCCTTCGTGGTGGCAGAGCCGCCGGCTGTCCCCAACCACGGGGTGAAAGCGGAGCCCGGCGAGTCCCCGTACCCGGCGGCGCTGCACTCGGACATCCAGCTGCTGCCACAGCAGGCTGGCATGGCTGCCATCCTGGCCACCGCCGTGGTCAACAGTGAGTTCGGGGACACGCGGGGAGGGACACACGGGAAGGGACATGCAGGGAGGGACATGCAGGGAGGGACAGGAGGGGAGGGACATGCAGAGAGGGTCACGAGGAGAGGGACATGCAGGGAGGGACACACGGGAAGGGACATGCAGGGAGGGACACACAGAGAGGGACACGAGGGGAGAGACATGCATGGAGGGATACACAGGGAGGGACACGCAGAGAGGGTCATGCAGGAAGGGACACGTAGGGAGGGACACGCAGAGAGGGTCATGCAGGAAGGGACACGTAGGGAGGGACACGCAGAGAGGGACACAAGGAGAGGGACACACAGAGAGGGACGTGCAGGGAGGGACACACGGCAAGGGACACGCAGGGAGGGACACACAGAGAGGGACATGCAGGGAGGGACATGCAGGGAGGGACACGCGGCAAGGGACACGCAGGGAGGGACATGCAGGGAGGGACACGTAGGGAGGGACATGCAGGGAGGGACACGCAGGAAGGGACACACAGAGAGGGACATGCAGGGAGGGACACACAGGAAGGGACACACAGAGAGGGACATGCAGGGAGGGACACACAGAGAGGGACACACAGAGAGGGACACGTAGGGAGGGACATGCAGGGAGGGACACACAGAGAGGGACATGCAGGGAGGGACACACGGCAAGGGACACGCAGGGAGGGACACACAGAGAGGGACATGCAGGGAGGGACATGCAGGGAGGGACATGCAGGGAGGGACACACGGCAAGGGACACGCAGGGAGGGACACACAGAGAGGGACATGCAGGGAGGGATACACGGCAAGGGACACGCAGGGAGGGACACACGGCAAGGGACACGCAGGGAGGGACACGCAGCACCGCGGCCCTGCCGGGGCTCCCCAGCCTGTGACACAGCAATGTCCCTGTCCCTTGCTCTCCACAGAGGACGTGTTCCCCTGCAAGGACTGCGGGATCTGGTACCGCAGCGAGCGCAACCTCCAGGCCCACCTGATGTACTACTGTGCCAGCCGGCAGAGCGCCGGCGCCGGCTCCCCCGCCCTGGACGAGAAGCCCAAGGAGACGTATCCCAACGAGAGGGTCTGCCCCTTCCCACAGTGCAAGAAGAGCTGTCCCAGTGCCAGCTCCCTGGAGATCCACATGCGGAGCCATAGCGGTATGGCACGGCATGGCACGGCACGGCATGGAGGCTTTGGGGTGGCAGCATGGTGACCGGTTAGAGGAGGCTGAGCCCAGCCGAGCTGCTGGAGGGGCAGGGAGGATGCAGGGCTGGAGCACACTGAGCAGTGGGATGAGGCTCTCCCCAGCTGGGTCACTGGTTTGGCACAGCTCACTTGTAGGTCTTCCCCCATCTCAGACCTGTAGAGGCAGAGGGAGCTGGCGCTGTGGGTGTCCCCACAGTCCCTGTCCCCCTCCCCTGAGCGCTGAGTGTCCGTCTGTCCGGCAGGGGAGCGGCCGTTCGTCTGCCTGATCTGCCTGTCCGCCTTCACCACCAAGGCCAACTGTGAGCGGCACCTGAAGGTGCACACGGACACCCTGAACGGTGAGTGTCCCACGGGGACAGCCCTGTCCCATTCCAGGGATCCTTCCTGCCCTGCCCGCTCAGCCCGCTGCTCTGTCCCCTCAGGTGTCTGCCACAGCTGTGGCTTCATCTCCACCACGAGGGACATCCTGTACAGCCACCTGGTCACCAACCACATGATCTGCCAGCCGGGCTCCAAGGGTGAGGTGTTCTCACCTGGATCAGCCCTTCCTGCTGCCAAACCCCTCGCTCCTGGTGAGTCCTGGGGCAGTGGCCATGGGGGACACAGGATGGCATCGTCACCGAGGGCTTGTCCCCAGCTGGGTCTGGTGGTGGGAAGGGAGGTGGGGATGGGTCAGTGTCCCTGTGCCAGGACGTTGGGAATGGGGAACAGAGCAGGATCCCTGTGTCAGGGGTGTTGGGAACAGGACATGGCAAGCATCTCTCTGCCAGGATGTGTGCAACAGGGAACGGGGTGAGGATCCTGCCCTGGGGGTGTCAGTAACGGAGGGGCAGGGCACCATCCCCGTGCCGGTGTTCTCGGTGATGCCGGTGCTGATCATCCCTGTGCCGGGGCTGCCGGTGACGCCGTCACCCTCTGTCCCCCTGCAGGGCTGAGCCAGCCGAACAACGCGTCCCTGCGGAAGTGCAGCCTGGGCGCGTTCCTGCCCGAGGCGCTGCCGGCCCTGCCGCAGCACGTGGTGCTGCCCGGCCCCGACACCGCACCGGCACCGCCACCGGCACCGCCCGCCTCGCCCCCCGACCCCAGGGCCGGCAAACTCTCGCCCCCAGCCCAGCCGCAGAACGGGGAAGGGCCTTCATCAGCATCCTCCTCCTCTTCCTCCTCCTCCACGTCCGGCGAGCCCGTGCGCATCAAGGAGGAGCCGGCCGGCAGCCCGGCCAGCGAGGCGGAGGCGCCGAGGAGCGGGGAGGGGGCCGGCAGCCCCGAGGCCGGCTCCCGGACCTCGTCCCCCCGCAGCCTGTCCTCGGCCAAGGTCAAGTCGGAGCTCGCCAGCCCCACGCCGGGCTCCAGCCCCGTGCCCAGCGAGCCGGGGACGGGCACGGCCGGCGGCACCGTCTTCCTCCCGCAGTACGTGTTCGGCCACGAGGCCACGGTGGTGCCGCAGGCGTCGGAGATCCTGGCGAAGATGTCGGAGCTGGTGCACAGCCGGCTGAAGCAGGGCCACGGGGGCGCGGTGCCGCCCGCCATCTACGCGGGCACGCCGGTGCCCAAGGGGGCCACCTGCTTCGAGTGCGAGATCACCTTCAACAACATCAACAACTACTACGTGCACAAGCGCCTGTACTGCTCCAGCCGGCACCTGGCCGAGGACAGCCCCGCCGGGGCACGCAAGCTCAAAGCCCCCCCCGGGGCGCCCAAGGCTCCCCTCGCCCCCGGCACGCTGCTGTCCCCTCCGGCGGGCAACGGGCAGGGCCCGGCAGCGGGGGACGGGGACGCCGGCCGCGACGCCACCCCGCCGGGCACCGCGCCGGAGGGCAAGGCCGAGGAGGGGGGCGCCAAAGCGGGGTCCCCCGAGGCGGAGGGGGGGTCGGGGCGGTGCAGCGAGGACAGCCAGAGCCCGGGCAGCTCGGCGGGGGACGAGGGGGACGAGGACCCCAGCAAGACGCTGTGCGAGGCGTGCAACATCCGCTTCAGCCGCCACGAGACCTACGTGGTGCACAAGCGCTTCTACTGCGCCTCTCGGCACGACCCCCCCCTGCGCCGCCCCGCCGCCCCCAAAGTGCCCTTCCTGCCGCAGCCGCTGCGCACCCGCAAGCGCCGCAAGCTCTACGAGATCCACGGCGCCGCTCGCCGCCCCGCCGAGCCCCCGCCGGCCCCGGAGCCCCCGCCCGCTGAGCCGCCCGCCGCCGCCCCCGAGCCCCGCGCCAGCCCCGACGCCGAGGGTCCCATCGACCTGAGCAAGAAGCCGCGGTGGCAGAGCGAGCCGGCACCGGCACCGGCACCGGCGCTGCTGCCCCTGGCCGACTACCACGAGTGCACCGCGTGCCGCATCAGCTTCAACAGCCTGGACGCGTACCTGGCGCACAAGAAGTACCAGTGCCCGGCCACGCCGCTGCAGCCCCGCACCCTGGAGCACCTGCAGAAGATGAAGGGGGCCATGGCCGCCCCCCTCAAGGGCCGGCGCAGCCCCGGCAGCCCCGGCGAGGGGGACCCCGAAGGAGGGGTGCGGCTGAGGGCGGCCCCGGCGGGGAGCCCCGGCATCCCCTACCCCGGGGCGGACTCGCTGCAGCGTCACCCCAAGGGCTCCCTGCCACCGCCGGGGGCCAAGGGTCCCCTCGCCGCCTGTCCCTACTGTCCCCTCAACGGGGCCATCAAGGGCGACCTCCTCGAGCACTTCCGAAACGCCCACGGGCTCTTCGTGGCCAAGCCGCCGGCGGGGCCCGGGCCGGGGCTCCCGGACGCGCTGGCCCCCGGGGCCAGCAGGACGCCCGAGCCCCCGCTGCCCGCGGCGTCCCCTCCTCGCCCGCCCGCCCCCCGCCTCCGCCGGGACAGCCTGACCGCCAAGGAGGGACGGGACAGCCCCCGGCCCCCCGGCTCCCCCCGGGCCCCCGCCTCGCCCGGAGCCCCCGAGGCGCTGCGGGAAGCCGCCCGCAAGCCCCCCACGCCCCCCGCCTACACGGACAGGGGGGTGCAGACCCCCCCGGCCAAGGCCGTGCCCGGCCCGGTGCCCAACGGCAACCACAGGTACTGTCGCCTCTGCAACATCAAGTTCAGCAGCCTGTCCACCTTCATCGCCCACAAGAAGTATTACTGCTCCTCCCACGCCGCCGAGCACGTCAAGTAACCCCCGCCCTCCCCACCAGAGCCCCCCACCACCGCTCGGGGGGCTGCAGGGGCTGGGGGATGGAACCGGTGCCTGACACCCGCCCTGGGCAGGGGGCGGGGTGATGGAGGACCCCCCACCCAGGAGGGTCCACCGGGGCAGCTTTGGCATCTGGAGCCCCAGAGTTCACCCGGGTTGGGGGGTGAGGACACTGGAGGTGGGGGATCGGCCCCCGCGTGTGCCCCGGGGGGAAACTGAGGCAGCAGGACTGTGCATGGCCCTGCCCTGGGGGCTGTAGTGGGGGCTGTTCCCCGTAGACACTACGGGGCTGGGGTGGGGGCGTGGGGGGCACGGGCTTGGCCCCGGCACCTCAGGAAATCTGGGGGTGCCCCCGCCGCAGAGCGGACCCTGCACGGAGGCAGCCCCGGCAGTGAGGATGGAGCTGCCCCGGGAGCTGTGTGTATAAGTGTGTACAGAAATAAATATGTCTGCTAAACACCTGCGTCGGGTGGGGGACACTGCGGGGGCTGGCACGGCCGCCGGCAGCCCGAGGGGCCGGGCCGGGGGGACACGGGGTGTGCACAGCCACGGGTGACAGCAGGGGCAGGGCATGACGTCCCCACGCTGTCCCCGGGTGGCACCTGGAGCAGCCCGGGGAGGTCACACGTCTGTGCCACGGGGCAAAGTCGCTGCTCGCAGATGGGGCTCAGCTGGTGCTGATGGCTCCTAATTATCTAGCTAATTAAGCTTGGGGTGGGGCTCAGCTCTCTGCCGCAGGAGCAGCTCCAGACCGTGCCGTGGGTGCCCAGGTGAGTGTGGCTCAGGTCAGGTGTCCCCCACGGCGTGACAGGGGAGGGTGGCCCTGAGGACCCCCGGAGCATGGCTTCTCACCTCCCCACAGCTCATCCCAGTGTTCCCAGTCCAGCACAGGCGGGCAGTTCCCCTCTCTGGCAGGGCTGGTGCTTCAGGATCTTCCTGGGGACGCTCGAGGACAGTCCCCAAGGGCCAGGCCACTGGAGCCCAGTGCCCCCAGCTCTGTTGGTCTCCCAGCTGGTATCCCTGGAGCTGCCAGGCACTCGGGATGCCCCTGGACCTGGCCAGGGCAGCACCAGCAGTTGTGCAAGGCTGGGGTGGGCACAGTGCCCCTGCCCAGGGCTGCCAACAGGGCTGGGGACCCCAGGGACCAAAACAACCCCCCCCCCCCCGTGTCCCTCTGTGCCAGTCAGGGGCACAAGGAGCAGGGGGATCTTTCATCCCTTTAAAGGGAGCAAGGACAGGCGTGGTGCCAGCTGCCACAGGCCAGGGGCTTTGGGGTTTGCCCCAGCACTGCTTTGTGGGTGGCTGCAGTGCCAGGGGAGCCTCACTCTGTGCCAGGGGGTGGGAGCCAGGCTCTGGTGCCAGGGAGGAGGAGGATGAAGGCAGCAGCTCCCCTGGGGAAGCGCTTGCGACAGGGCCCCTCCTCGCCCCTCTTACACCACCAGCTCGGGGTGCCAAGCAGTGCAAGGGCCGCGTGTCCTGGCTGTCCCCCCAGCAAAGATGACACAAGACGCAGCTGACTTCAGGAGAACTTTACTTAAATAAATATATTTACAGAGCAGCAGCTATTCCAGAGCAGATCCGTCCACACTCAGCCAGCAGAGTGCAGGGAGAGGCTGTGCCAGGCAGCGTTGGCAGCCTCTGCCCAGGCATTGACCTAGCGGGGTGCTGGGACCCCCGAGGGTTGGGGGCACAGCGGAGGGGACAGGCCAGGCCAGCCAGCCTCACTGCGACATCTTCTTGTAGGGCAGGGCGGGGATGCCACAGGGCAGGAGGTTCTGAAGGGGCAGCGGGCCCTTCTCCTCTTCCTTCTGCTCCTCCTCGGTGGCATCCAGGAGCTGCTGCATGTAGCACGAGGTGCCCAGCAGGACGTGGCCCGTGGCCTGCATGGTGAGCAGTGCCCAGCGCAGGGCTTCCCTGGGCAGGGAGGAAGGGGTCAGCGTGCCCTGGGGGGGGGGAGGGCTGGACAAATTCCTCCCAAACCCCTAAATTCCCCAAAATCCCCCTAAATTCCCCCAAACCCCTCAAATTCCCCCCTAAATTACCCAAATTCCCCCTCAAATTCCCCCTCAAATCCCCCCAAATCCCCTCTAAATTCCCCAAAATCCCCCACAAATCCCCCCAAACCCCCTCAAATTCCCCCCTAAATTCCCCAAAATCCCCCTCAAATCCCCCCAAACCTCCACAAATCCCCCCAAACCCCCTCAAATCCTCCCCTAAATTCCCCAAAATCCCCCTCAAATCCCCCCAAACCTCCACAAATCCCCCCAAACCCCCTCAAATCCTCCCCTAAATTCCCCAAAATCACCCTCAAATCCCCCCAAACCTCCACAAATCCCCCCAAACCCCCTCAAATTCCCCAAAATCCCCCTCAAATCCCCCCAAACCCCCTCAAATTCCCCAAAATCCCCCACAAATCCCCCCAAACCCCCTCAAATTCCCCCCTAAATTCCCCAAAATCCCCCTCAAATCCCCCCAAACCCCCTCAAATTCCCCCCTAAATTCCCCAAAATCCCCCTCAAATCCCCCCAAACCTCCACAAATCCCCCCAAACCCCCTCAAATCCCCCCAAACCCCCTCAAATTCCCCAAAATCCCCCACAAATCCCCCCAAACCCCCTCAAATCCTCCCCTAAATTCCCCAAAATCACCCTCAAATCCCCCCAAACCTCCACAAATCCCCCCAAACCTCCACAAATCCCCCCAAACCCCCTCAAATTCCCCAAAATCCCCCTCAAATCCCCCCAAACCCCCTCAAATTCCCAAAAATCCCCCACAAATCCCCCCAAACCCCCTCAAATTCCCCCCTAAATTCCCCAAAATCCCCCTCAAATCCCCCCAAACCCCCTCAAATTCCCCCCTAAATTCCCCAAAATCCCCCTCAAATCCCCCCAAACCTCCACAAATCCCCCCAAACCCCCTCAAATCCCCCCAAACCCCCTCAAATTCCCCAAAATCCCCCTCAAATCCCCCCAAACCCCCTCAAATTCCCCCCTAAATTCCCCAAAATCCCCCTCAAATCCCCCCAAACCTCCACAAATCCCCCCAAACCCCCTCAAATCCCCCCAAACCCCCTCAAATTCCCCAAAATCCCCCTCAAATCCCCCCAAACCCCCTCAAATTCCCCCCTAAATTCCCAAAAATCCCCCTCAAATCCCCCCAAACCCCCTCAAATTCCCCCCTAAATTCCCCAAAATCCCCCTCAAATCCCCCCAAACCCCCCCCTAAATTCCCTAAAATCCCCCCAAGCCCCCCCCAAGACTCCCTGTCCCCCGGAGTGTCCCCAGCCCCCTCGCTCACTTCAGCAGGCGCCGGGCGCCGTGGCAGCGCAGGTCGTAGGACATGCTGTAGGTGCCATACAGGGTGGCTTTGACGTTGAGGCAGCCCAGGTCCTTCGGGTGGGTCTTGTACAGGTCGAAGGTGACGCAGGCGACGTCGATCCTGCGCGGGGGCTTGCGGGACAGGCTCACCTGGTAGCCACGTGTCTAGGGAAGAGCGGCGCGGTGGGCACCGGCTGCGCCCCCAGCCCCCCGAGCCCACCCCCAGCGGGGGACACAGGGGACAAAGCAGCCTCTCAGGGGGTCAGTTCTGAATGGGTTTGTCACCCGTGGGGTCAGTTCTGGGGTGAGTTTGGGGTTTGTCACCCGTGGGGTCAGTTCTGGGGTGAATTTGGGGTTTGTCACCCGTGGGGTCAGTTCTGAATGGGCTTGGGGTTTGTCACCCACGGGGTCAGTCCTGAGGTGAATTTGGGGTTTGTCACCCGTGGGGTCAGTTCTGGGGTGAATTTGGGGTTTGTCACCCGTGGGGTCAGTTCTGAATGGGCTTGGGGTTTGTCACCCCATGGGGTCAGTCCTGAGGTGAGTTTGGGGTTTGTCACCCGTGGGGTCAGTTCTGGGGTGAGTTTGGGGTTTGTCACCCGTGGGGTCAGTTCTGGGGTGAGTTTGTCACCCGCGGGGTCAGTTCTGAATGGGCTTGGGGTTTGTCACTCACTCATGGGGTCAGTCCTGAGATGAGTTTGGGGTTTGTCACTCATGGGGTCAGTTCTGAATGGGCTTGGGGTTTGTCACCCATGGGGTCAGTCCTGAGGTGGGTTTGGGGTTTGTCACCCGTGGGGTCAGTCCTGAGGTGAGTTTGGGGTTTGTCACCCATGGGATCAGTCCTGAGGTGAGTTTGGGGTTTGTCACCCACGGGGTCAGTTGTGGGGTGAGTTTGGGGTTTGTCATTCATGGGGTCAGTTCTGAATGGGTTTGTCACCCATGGGGTCAGCCCTGAGGTGAGTTTGGGGTTTGTCACCCCTGGGGTCAGTTCTGAATGCACTTGGGGTTTGTCACCCCATGGGGTCAGTCCTGAGGTGAGTTTGGGGTTTGTCACCCGTGGGGTCAGTTCTGGGGTGAGTTTGGGGTTTGTCACCTGTGGGGTCAGTTCTGGGGTGAGTTTGTCACCCGCGGGGTCAGTTCTGAATGGGCTTGGGGTTTGTCACTCACTCATGGGGTCAGCCCTGAGATGAGTTTGGGGTTTGTCACTCATGGGGTCAGTTCTGAGGTGAATTTGGGGTTTGTCACCCATGGGGTCAGTTCTGGGGTGAGTTTGGGGTTTGTCACCCATGGGGTCAGTTCTGAATGGGCTTGGGGTTTGTCACTCACTCATGGGGTCAGCCCTGAGGTGAGTTTGGGGTTTGTCATCTGTGGGGTCAGTCCTGAGGTGAGTTTGGGGTTTGTCACCTGTGGGGTCAATTCTGAGGTGAATTTGGGGTTTGTCACTCATGGGGTCAGTCCTGAGGTGAGTTTGGGGTTTGTCATTCATGGGGTCAGTCCTGAGGTGAGTTTGGGGTTTGTCACCCATGGGGTCAGTCCTGAGGTGAGTTTGGGGTTTGTCACCCATGGGGTCAGTCCTGAGGTGATTTTGTGATTTGTCACCCATGAGGTCAGTCCTGAGGTGGGTTTGGGGTTTGTCACCCACGGGGTCAGTCGTGGGGTGAGTTTGGGGTTTGTCATTCATCGGGTCAGTTCTGAGGTGGGTTTGTCACCCATGGGGTCAGTTCTGAGGTGGGTTTGGGGCCCATCAGCTGGACCCCCGCAGGGGTCCCCTCACCTTGGGGGCAGTCCAGCTCTGCCCCTTGCTCAGGGCCATCAGGGCCGTGCCCTCCTCCAGGCTGCGGAAGAAGGCCTCGGTCTCCACCGCCGTGCCGTCCTCGTCCAGCACCAGCGCGATGGGCGCGGGCAGGGCCAGGGCGCTCTGAGCCTGCGGAGGGGCCGGGGGTCAGCAGGGCCCACACAGACAGACAGACAGACAGACAGACGGACGGACAGGCGGGCGGGCACACAGACCTGGCGCAGCAGCTCGGCGAGGCTCGGGGCCGTGACTCCCTTGCGCAGGCTGCGGTCCCAGTTGCACACGCGGTAGGGCCGGGGCCGCGGGGCCGGGCCCGCCAGCAGCTGCTGGGTCATGGAGGCGCTGGCCGAGACACATCTGGGGAGGGGGGCGCGGGGATCGGGGTGTTCGGGGAGCCCGGCACAACCCCCCTGGCAGTGCCAGCGCCCAGGGAGGGCTCTGTGGGGGGATGTCCCCCGTGCTGGGGACAGGGCACTTACCTGGACACGGGGGCAGCCAGGCGCTGGCTCAGGGATTTGGCGTAATCCATCACGCGAGGAGCTCGGGGCAGCCTGCGGGGAGGAAGGACAGCGTCCCCGTCAGCTCAAGAGCTGCTCCCACCCGCGTCCAAATCTGCTCCAGGGGATCTGCTCCAGGCTCCCGTCTGCTGCAGATCTCCGCCAGCGACACAAGTGAGCCTGAGCTCTGCCACCGCTGCCTTTACAGGGGCTGGTCCTGCCCTTTGGCCAGGGCCAGGCCAGCGCTGGCCGCCCGGCCAGAGTCCCCTGCCAGCGCGGCTCTTGCGCAAAGGGACACGCGGGAAACTGAGTCAGCGCTGGGGCAAAGGTGAGACACCAGCCCCGGAGAGGGCAACCGGGCACCCACGGGAGCACCCCCAGCCCTGCTGATCCAAGCCAGGAGCCCCATGGTGGGGAGGGGGGGTCCAGTGGAGCTTCCCCATCGCCTCACCCGCAGGGAACACCGGCTCTCCTCCGTGTGCCTCACCTGCCCTTATGTACCTGTCACGGAGGCTCCTCCCCCGCCCCTCCTGCCCGGCCCGCCCCAATGGGGTCTGCAGCGCTGTCCTGGCTGAGGAGGGGCTGGGCCGGCTGACGGGGGGATCCCATCGCTCCGCAGACATCCCAAACCCACCTGGGGGGCGCGTTCCTGCCCCGGGTGTCCCTGCCAGAGCTCCCTTCCACCCTGAAACACTCCCCGATCCCCGCGCTCGGCCGCGGCCTGGGCACACCTGGGCACACCTGGGCGCACCTTGCACCTGCCCGCCCCTCGGCGCGCCCCCGTGTCCGCCCGTGCGCGCACACCTGCGCGCTCCGTCCGCGCCGTGCGCGGCCCCTTTAAGAGGGGGGGGGGGAAGCGGAGCGCGCGCTCCCCCGCCCCGCCGCCGCCGGCGGGGGCCCGTCGCGCGCGGATGACGTCACGCCATGGCCGCCCTGCGCCGCCGCGAGTAGAGGCCGCTCCGCCGCCCCGTCCCGCGCTGCCGCCGCCGCCCCCGCCGGCCCCCGCCGGCCCCCGCCGCCCGCCGGCCCGCCCCCGCCGCGCCCCGCACCGCGCCGGGCCCCCGCCGCCCCTCCCGACGCCGGTGAGCCGCCGCCCGCGCCGCCGCGGCCTAGCGCCGGGGAGGGGGGGGCGGGCCCGGGCCCGGCGGGAGTGGGGGGGGGAAAGCGCGGGGCGGGGGCGGCACCGGAGAGGGGGGGACAGCGGCACCGCCGGGGAGCGGCCCGGGAAGGGCGGCGGGGAGAGGAGGGGAGCGGCCGGCGGTGCTCCGAAGGGGTCGGGGGGGACGCGGGAGGCCGGAGGGCGCTCGGGGCCGGGAGAGCGCGGAAATGAATGAATTCTCCCGTTTGTTCGGGGCGGGGAACGGGGAGGGGGCGGCCCCGGCTTCGGGGGGAGCCGGAGGCCTTGGGGGGGGGGTCGGGGACAGAGCGCAGGGGTGCGGGTGGCTCTGACCGTCCCCCCTCGGCAGGCAGTGGGAACAGGGAGAGCGGCAGCAGCCGCGGGCACGGCAGGAGAGGCTCGGAGGTGAGGGGGCACAAACTGCGGGGCCCGGCAGCGGCGGCACCGCGGGACAGCCCGGGCTGGCCTTCGGGTCTGGCACCTGCGGGGGCGGCTCGGAGTGGGATTGGGGTGCATCACCTGCGGGGTCAGTTCTGAATGGGATTGGGGTGCATCACCTGTGGGGTCAGCTCTGAATGGGATTGGGGTGCATCACCTGTGGGGTCAGCTCTGAATGGGATTGGGGTGCATCACCTGCGGGGTCAGTTCTGAATGGGATTGGGGTGCATCACCTGCAGGGTCAGCTCTGGAGTGGTTTTGGGGTCCATCACCTGCAGGGTCAGCTCTGATTGGGATTGGGGTGCATCACCTGCAGGGTCAGTTCTGAATGGGATTGGGGTGCATCACCTGCAGGGTCAGCTCTGATTGGGATTGGGGTGCATCACCTGCAGGGTCAGCTCTGATTGGGATTGGGGTGCATCACCTGCAGGGTCAGCTCTAGGCTGGGTTTGGGGTCCATCACCTGTGGGGTCAGTTCTGGGGTGGGTTTGGGGTCCATCAGCTGCGGGGTCAGCTCTCAGGTGGGTTTGGGGTCCATCACCTGCAGGGTCAGCTCTGGGCTGGGTTTGGGGTCCATCACCTGTGGGGTCAGCTCTGAATGGGATTGGGGTGCATCATCTGCAGGGTCAGTTCTAGGGTGGGTTTGGGGTGCATCCCCTGTGGGGTCAGTTCTGGGGTGCGTTTGGGGTTTGTCACTCACGGGGTCAGTCCTGGGGTAGTTTTGGGGTCTGTCACCTGCAGGGTCAGCTCTAGGCTGGATTTGGGGTCTATCACCTGTGGGGTCAGTTCTGGGGTGAGTTTGGGGTCCATCAGCTGTGGGGTCAGCTCTGGGGTGGGTTTGGGGTCTGTCACCTGCAGGGTCAGCTCTGGGCTGGGTTTGGGGTCCATCAGCTGCAGGGTCAGCTCTCAGGTGGGTTTGGGGTCTGTCACCTGCAGGGTCAGCTCTCAGGTGGGTTTGGGGTCTGTCACCTGCAGGGTCAGCTCTCAGGTGGGTTTGGGGTCTGTCACCTGCAGGGTCAGCTCTCAGGTGGGTTTGGGGTCTGTCACCTGCAGGGTCAGCTCTCAGGTGGGTTTGGGGTCTGTCACCTGCAGGGTCAGCTCTGGGCTGGGTTTGGGGTCTGTCACCTGCAGGGTCAGCTCTGGGCTGGGTTTGGGGTCTGTCACCTGCAGGGTCAGCTCTCAGGTGGGTTTGGGGTCCATCACCTGCAGGGTCAGCTCTGGGGTGAGTCTCCTCAGAGCTGCAGCAAGGACAGCACCTCCAGGGTGTGAATTCTTTCTTCCCAAGGTTTGCCTGGATTCAGGGAAAGGCTCCCAGTTTACCAGGACAGCTCTTTGCCAAACTGCTGATCCAAAATCAGTCTTTTGAGTGGGATTATCCCAAATCCTGCTGGAGCCAGGTATGACCCTGCTGCTTGTCTCTTCCTGAGGCCCTGAGAACTCACACCCAGCATTTGCTGGGGGAGAGCTGCAGGAAAAATCAGCTGTGCTGGGAAAACAGACTGCAGCTGCTTTTCCCTTCAGGTCCCCACCACAAATCCATGGGGAACATTCCCCATTGGAGCTCTCTGAGCTCTGCTCAGCTCCTGGAAATGCCTCTCAGCACCAGACTGACCCCACGGGGCAGCTGGGTTTGGGGCATTAAAGGATGCCCTGAGAGCTGCTGAGTTCCCTGGGCATCCTGCACCTCAGAGCTCCCTAAGGATGGCAGAGGAATGAGGATTTGGGTTAATTAACCCTGTTAGCAGCTGGAATTGCAGTCAGGCCAGGGCTGCACACGGGTTCATCCTCTCAGTGTTCTGTGCTTCCCCTCTCCTGGATCCTGAGGAATTGATTTCCTGCTGTCACTGCTCTTCCATGCTTTCCCCTGTGTTGCTTCCTGCCCTTGGTTTTGCTTTGCCTCTGCTTTTGCAGTTCTTTGTTCCCTGAATCTTTGTGTGCTGCCCTCCTCTCCTCACCTGTCCTGTCAGCACTGTTCCCTCTCCTCAGCTCCCTCGTGGTTCCTGCCTGCTCTTGCACCCTGCTCCAGAACTTTGCTGCTCTGCTTTCACCCCTGCATTTCATGGCTCTGATTCACAGCAGCTCTTTGGCTTTTAGGAAGTGGATTTTATCCTTTCATCCCAAAGATTTCAGCCCAAAGGGAAAAGCTCCCTCTCTTTTTTTTTTCCCTTCCCATGTGTCCTGTGACCTCCCCCAGGGCTGCCAGGGGGACAGAAATGGGGAATGCACTTGGTTCTTCATATCCATGAAAATTTGTAGGATTTTAAGGCTCTGCCCAGCTCCAGGTTTTTGTAGGAACTCAGTTCCTGCCTGGAATCTCTTCCCTTTTAATTGTGCACCTTTTGGTGCTGTTCAGTTAATAACAGAGAATAAATTGGGCCTGATTTTACAAAAGGAGCTGCTGGGTTAAAATTCCTGCTCTGACTCCTCTGGCCTTGTGAAAATCAAGTGACAAAGGTGTGAGGTTCAGGGTATTATTTAAAAGTATCCTGGCCAGGTGGAAGAGGGGTTTTAAAAGCAACTTAAGTAGCAAAGGGCTTTTCTCTCCCTGCCCTTAGTGCTGTGCCAAGGCTGCTTAATCCCAGTGCTTTAAGTTAAAAAATCTTGGATGTCATTAAGCTTTGATAAAAATATCTTCTACAGGAAGTGAAGAAGGTGAATTTAAATTTCTGTAGCATCTCCACAAATTTCTCCTCCCCTTTTTAGGGGGGGAAATGTGTCATTTTGAATGTTTCTAAGGAGGCTGGGAGGCTTTAGGAGGAGCAAATTGGCTCCTTCCTGGTGCATCCAGGCACGGTGAGGATGGCCAGGCAGGAGGAGCACCTCTGTCCCACCTTGTGCAAGCCATGGGACTCTGATCAATTCAGGAGCAGTCCATCATTCATTCCCTAATTTGAGATATTGCAGAGCCCAGGCTGTGAAACTTCCAGGTCACTGATGTGCTGTGGGACTAAAAGCTCCTCATTCCTGGGAAGTTCTGCTGCCACATCCTCAATTTCTTCCCTCAGAAGCTGTGATCTGCTTTGAAGAGGCTCTCAGCTCACTGAGGCATGCCCAAGTCATTCCAAAAGCAAGGAAAGACCCTTTTTTTTTTTTTTTTTGCCTGAAAATGCCCCTTATTTATTTCATTTACTCTCCATGGCAAGGCTGGCCCAGCTCATTTAGCCTGGAGAGGTTTGGGAGCCTGGCTGGAATTCCCAGTGCCCTGTGCTGCCCCAAGCTGCCTCAGACACTCAGGAAAGGAATATTTGACACACTTTGAGCAAAAGGAGCTGCTTTTGGAACAGAAATAGTTGTGCAGCTGGGACCAAAGGCAGCTTTGCCTGAATTTTCAAGATTTTTAAAGATAAAAGGCTGCTCAGTGAGAGGCATTAATACATCCCTGCCTCTTGCCTGAGCTGCAAGTCAAACAAGCTTATCTGGGGCTTAGGAGAGTTAATTTTTTGCTTTTATGACTGGTTTTGAACTAGGAAGGAACTGGCTTAGTTTTAAGGCACAAAAAAAGGCCAAGTTTATGATGAGGGAGGGATGAAACCTGGGGGTTTCTGCTCTGCCACGTCTGTCACTGCTCTTTGATTTAAAATACTTCCAAGGAGTAAATTTTTCTCAGTTTTTGTGATTTTTGTCTTTATGTTTCCCTAAAGGGCAGCAGAAAGTAATTTAAAAAACCCCAAATGTACAAAAATCCGAAAACCCCTAAAAAATCCTTTCAAGATTTCAGAGATTTGGGATAAATCATGATTTTCACATTAAGAAGACCTCTCCAGAAAAACCTCTCACAATTGCAGAGATTTGGGATAAATTGTGATTTGCAGTTTAAAAGCTATCTCAAAAAAAAAAACCCAAAAAAAATTCGTAGAATTCCAAAGATTTGGAATAAATTGATTTGCAGATTATTTTAAGACAACACTTAAAACTGGAATTAAACTTGCTGTCCTGTTCCATCATCAGGCAGTTTTCCTTTTCATTTCCTTTTAATTTCCAACTCCCAATTTTTTTTTCCTTGCTGCTGATTTTACCTTTGGACATCTGGGCTTTGTTTTGGGACATTTCCATGCAGGGTAAGATTGCTGCCAAAATCTGCTTTGTTGGTTTTGGGGAATCTTGGAGCAACAGCCCAATCCCTGAATCCAAGGAAATACACCCCAAAAAAAACCCTCCCTGCCTGGATTTTGTGAACCCTTCTCACTTGGGCCATCATTTATTGTGTTTCTTATCATTTCTGCTGATGGAAATTAATAGGAAATTATTACAACTACTGGATGCTCTGGATTTTATAAAAGCTGCTGTGCAGGTCAGTGTTTTGTATTTCAGTGTTTTATATTCCTCACCATCAGAACATATTTGTTTCCTCCCATCCTTCTAAAGGTCTCCATGTCAAACACAAAAAGCCATTTGCTTCACTTAAATACCTTTTTTTTTTTTTTTAATTATTTTTTTGGTGCTGCGTATTTGCAAGAGAACAGAAAACAAATTTCCTGAGTCCACGTGCCCCTGGCAGATTTGATATTTCTGGTGGCCTCCTCGGGCTGACCTTTGTGTTCACACAAAGTCACTTCTCAGGCACTTGGGCAATTAAAATCCCCACTCTGAATTGAAATCCCACTCTTGGAGCCAGTAATGATTTGTGCAGGAATTTATGAGCTCAGCATCAGGTTTGATGTGCTCAATAAGGAGATCATTTGCTTCAGCTCCATCCTGGGGCACTGCTCAGAGCTGCTGTCACCAGGAGGCAACAACTTCTGGTTTTTCATTTGGGTTTGACCTTGTCAGGGAAATCAGAACCTTGCTGGTGAGCCAGAACCAACTTCAGTGTGCAGAGGAAGAAGAGGAGCTGGGAGGGAGCTCAAAATGTGGATTTTCTGCTGCTCTGGGCCCTGCTGATGTTGAGATCATCTCGTGTTGATCAATTAACTGATAGCAGCAGGGCTCTGAGGGCTTGGGGAGAGCACAGTCAGTCCTAAAATACAGCTTAAGGTCCTTCTGGGAGTGGTTTGAATTTATTTTCTGGTTTTAACTCCTCTGCAGACCTCCCATAGTATAAGGAGCAGCATTTTCTGGAGTTGATCTTGGGAGTTTGCAGCAAATTCTGTTCATTACCAAAAGATTTTGGGGGTTCAGGTGCTGGGAAGGCTCGATTTGCTTTTCTTGGGGCAGTGTTTGGTGTGTCTGTGGGGTTTTTTGATGGGAAATCACCTTTCCTGTGCAAAACCAGTTGGACAAACAGGGAAAAGTGTCAGGAAAAGGTGAAATAACAGCTTAATAAAAGATTAGTAAACTCTGATTTCGTGATGGGTGTGTTTCAAGGAGCAACCAGAGTCTGACATGGGTAGCATTTCTGCTCCAAGGGTTTTAAAAATAACAGGTGGAACTCTGCTCATTTATGCCATGGTTTTGTGGCAGCACTAAATGAACCTGCAGGGAACAGCTGGAGTAAAACATGGGACACATTAAAATGAAGATGATTTGTAATTCTGTGGCTTTTTTTAAGGGTATTTAGAGCTTTTGTGTGGATGTCACCCAGTCAGCTCAGCCAGTTCCATGTCAGGCATTTCTATAATTTATGGGATTTTTGTTTCTGGAGTAAAAGAAATTAATGTATGGCCCAGTTTTTTTTTTCCCTGCTTTGCACCCTGCCCTTTTCTGTTGAGTTTATTGGCTTTATTATCAACAGATATGGGATTTTGAACTTCCACCAAGCACATGTTTAGACATCTTCTAGGAAGGTCTCTGTGCAGGCAGCTGGATCTGCTGCTTTGAAGGGATTTTGGGCTCTTTACTGAGGGTTCTGCCCCCTCAGGTGAGACCCCACCTGTCCCAGCCCTGTCCCAGCCCAGGGAGGAGCTGGAGCTGCTGCAGAGATCCAGAGGCTCCAGGAGGAGCAGAGGATGGAGCAGCTCTGCTGGGAGGAAAGGCTGGCACAGCTGGTATTCCTCACCTGGGCAGGAGAAGCTGTGGCCTTCCAGGACCTGAAAGAGCTGCAGGAAAGATGGAGAAGGACTTTGGACATGGGATGGGGGGACAGGACACAGGGGATGGCCTCAGGCTGAAGGAGTGCAGGGATAAGTGGGATATTGGGAAGGAATTGTTCCCTGTGAGGGTGCTGAGGCCCTGGCACAGGGTGCCCAGAGCAGCTGTGGCTGCTCCTGGATCCTGGCAGTGCCCAAGGCCAGGCTGGATGGGGCTTGGAGCAGCCTGGGACAGTGGAAGGTGTCCCTGCCATGGCAGGGGTGGGATGGGATCTTTATGATCCCTTCCAGCCCAGACCAGTCTGGAGCTCTATGAAATTCCAACCTCAAGCTCTGTCATTGTCTGTGAAGGGCAGCACACTCCAGTCTGGGACAATATTGGAATCAGTTCTTTGTGCAGTTTAAACTCTGAATTTCCCTCTTGAAGGATCTATGGGAAGCTGTATTCCTGAATTTATGGCATCCCAGAATGGTCTGGGTTGGCAGGGACCTTAAAGCTCCCCTCCCTCCAACCCCCTGCCACGGGCAGGGACACCCCTCACTGGGTTGGGTCCCTCAGGGCCCCATCCAGCCTGGCTTTCCAGGAGGTCCAAGAACCTTTCTTTAGGAAGCAAAGCACGGGAGAATGAGTCCCTGAGGGTGAGGCTTCCCTGCTTGCCCAGTTTGCTGCCCATAACCAGAGCTGTTCTCTGCCCTGCAGACTCTCGGGGACTGATGGACGTTTCCGACAGCCCGGAGCGAAACCCCTGCTCTCCTGAGGAAGAGGACCAGCAGCTTTCTGATGAGGAGGTCCTGAAGGAGAGCGGCTCAGAGCGGGAACTCGATGGGGAGGGTGGCCAGGGGAGCCTCCTGGGCGAGGAGGAGGAGGCAGGCAGGGCCCTGAGCCGGGCAGAGGAGGAGAACCACTCTGACGAGGAGGATCGGCTGAGCGAGGCCAAGTCGCAGGAATCCGACACCAACGAGCAGAGCGTGGAGCTGAAGAGCCCCCGGCCCCACAAGGGGGAGGAGGAAGACAGGACAAACGACCTGGAAGTGTCCTCTGTCACCAGGGAGCTGGATGAGCACGAGCTGGACTATGATGAGGAGGTTCCCGAGGAACCCAGTGCTGCTGCTGCAGAGGAGGACGGGGAGAAAGCTGCTGGGGAGGATGATGAGGAAGAGGAGAAAGGAGATGATGCCCCTGAGGATGAGAAGAAATCCAGCAGCAAAAGTGATGATGAGAAGAATGGGCAGGACCCCCTCAAGGAGAAGAAGAAAGAAGAGGATGATGGGGAAATTGATGATGGAGAAATTGATGTAAGTAGGAGGTGGGCAGAGCTGGTTGCTTCTCACACTGCAATTCCTTCCTTCTCCTGGTGGGAATATCCACATCCCTGGTGTGCAGGGAACCCTTTTCCCTGGAGGTAAGGCCAGAGCATGGAGCAAGCCCTGATCTCAGGGACTGCCCTGTGCTGAACCAAAACTTTGTGCCAGAGCCATCAAAATGAGCTTTGTTCCCTCAGTGTGGGGAGACTCCAGTGCTGTAGGAAACTGCCCTGCCTGAGCTCCAGGGGGACTTGGGAATGATGCTGACAGCAAATCCCATGGATTGGGTGTCCAGGAGCTGTTCAGATGCAGGGCTGGTGCTGGGGGGTGGTTGTGCTGCTCAAACCCTGAGCCTGAGCTGTTCCTGGGGCTCCAGCAGCATCTGGGTGCTTAGAAAGGCATTGGAAGGTGATGGGATTTCTGGAAAATACCCAAGGCAGGGTTTGGGGATGGGGTCAGGGATGTGCAGTGTTTCACAGCCCTGAACCAACCAAGATACTCAGAAAAATCTAAAGTGGGGTTTAGTTGCAAGTGGGGGTTAGGGAAAATCTCACCTTCAGCCATGGTTGTGTTCAGCAGGGAGCTCTGCAGAGCAGCAGCTGTTTTGTGCAGCTTAACAGCAATTTCCTCCTTTTCCATGAAGAAAACAGGGCAGAGTAATTCCAGTAAAACCCCTCCCGTGGGCTCCTGGTCTGGAACTGCATCCCAGTGGTGGGAGTGTGAAGAGGAATTGCTGGTGCAGAGCACCTGGGCTGACTCCCCATTCCAGAATTCCAGCTGCACAGCTGGGCTGGGGAGTGGGAGTGTCCTGGGGACATGCAGGGAAGCACTGGAGTGGGGTGGGGTCACTGCTGGGGCTCCTCAGCTGAGCAGGGGAGATGTTCTGTCCTTCCAGGGCCCATTCCTGTGGGTCTGACCTGGCCACAGGGACCTGGGAAGCTCCTGGAGCCTCACTGTGCTCCTCCCTTTTCTTTAAAGAATCATATTTGGTGTGGTTTTTACTCTCCCTAATTCACTGACAAGTCTAATTGCTTTCAAAAATGATGTAGTTTTTCTCCCTCGTGCCCATCCTGGCAGGTGATTTTGTTCAACACGTGTTTTCCAGAGGTTTTGTGTATTCCTGAATCAGAAGGAATTCCAGTAGTTAGGGGCAGAAAAAAAATTCCTGGAGTCCTCACTCCATGCCTGCTCCTTGATTAAAATATGAATGCTCTCCTTTGGAGCCTGAGGCATTCTTGGGAGCTCTCCTCACAAAGCAGGAGATGAATCTGTACCCTGGTTTTCATACATTAACTCATAACAGCATTCTCAGCTGCCTGATTCCAAGGAGACCTCCCAGAAATAAATACTTCCCCTTTTGTTCCAGACTTCACACAGCTCTTTTGAAAGCAGCAGAGTGGAGCTGGTTCTCCCATTCATGCAGCACTGAAAGCCAGCCCCAGCTTTGGGGAAAACTTCCAGCTCTGCATTTTCTTCTGCTTTCAGCCTCCTGGCGTGGAGGGAGGGGAATATTAATGCAAATTTTAATTGGAATATAAGTGCAGGCTTTTAAATCCGTTGCTGTTGAGGAGAGCTCTCTGTCCCTGGCTGGCTCAGGAATGCAGCAGGAGAGGCTCTTCACCCTCCTCTCTGTGCTCCTGGGTTTGTCTGCAGCCAAGGGATGGCTTTTTCCTTCTGCCCAGCTGCTCACTGGATCAAAGGAGAGAATTTCCCTCAGTTTTCCACCCAGAGAACAGCTGTGGCCAGGCAGAGGGAAGGCCCCTCCAGATGCTCCCTCTTCACCGTGTTTCACGTGCTGAAAACAGGGAAATGGAGGCAGAGAGGGAAAACCAGGATGTCCTTTGGGATGAAATCCTGATCTCCTGGCCAGATACCTGTGACACCTCTCTGGTCATTGTACCTTTGCCTCCTGCATCCCCAGCTCCTTTTGGCTCTCCAAGTGCAGCCTAACAAAGCTGGGGAAGGGTTTTTTTTGTTTGTTTTTTTTTTTTCTCCTTGGAGAAAGGAAAAAATGCTGGTACTTGAAAGTTCCAAGAACTTTTCTTCTGGAGGTGTTTCATGGCTGTTCTTAATCTTGGAGCAACCTCCAGCTAGCAGAATTTATTCCTGGGGTTGTTGCAGTCCCTGGGGATGAGGCAGAGTTTTGTTTGAGCTGGTTCCCAACTCCAACGTGGAGCTGAGGAGTAGAAGGGAAGGTGGAGATGACTGGAAGAAATCTGTTGGATTTATCCTGAAAAGTTCATTTGTGAGATTGTCCCTGGAGAGGGACTTTGGACAAGGGTATGGAGCGATAGAACGAGGTGGAACTGGCAGGGTTTGGTTGGATATTGGGAAGAAACTCCTCCCTGTGAGGGTGCTGAGGCCCTGGCACAGGTGCCCAGAGCAGCTGTGGCTGCCCCTGGATCCCTGGCAGTGCCCAAGGCCAGGCTGGATGGGGTTTGGAGCAGCCTGGGACAGTGGAAGGTGCTTTTACAGCCACCTGGAATCCTCTGTCTTCACCTTGTGCAGGTGCTCTGGGGCATTCCTGTAACCTGACCTTGTTTTTCTCCCATGGTTTTCCCCCAGGGTGGCTCTCAGTGCCTGGTGTTTGAGCAGACTGGGAAATGCCAGGCCCTGCAGGGCACGCCCCACATGAAATGTCAGCTTTGTGTGTCTGTTCCAGGATGATGACTTGGAAGAAGGGGAAGTTAAAGACCCCAACGACAGGAAGGTGAGGCCACGGCCCACCTGCCGCTTCTTCATGAAAGGTAACCACACTCTGGGGTGTGTGAGGAGCCAAAGCTGCTGCAGCTGGTCCTGTTTGGGGATTTTTTGTTCTCCATTAAGCTGCTGTTACATGATAAATTCTGCCCCAGACGTCCTCAGCGTCACCTTGCTGTTTGTTGGTGGCCAAAGCTGAATTTTCATGGAGCCACTACACAAAAAGGGCTTTGCCCTCAGCGGGGTGGGCCTGGAGGAGGTAAATAAAGGGAGACTTGCAGGAGTTTTTTGAATAAAACGCAGAGGTTGTGGCTGCCCCATCCCTGGAAGGGTCCAAGGCCAGGCTGGACAGGGCTTGGAGCAGCCTGGGGTGGTGGAAGGTGTTGGGATTGGAACTGGATGGGCTTTAAGGCCCTTCCAGCCCAGACCATTCCATGATTCTGCTCCCTGCCTCACCACTGTTTGTCTGGGATGCACTGTGGTGCTTGCTTTGCCCTCAGGTTTCCTGTGAAAGGCAAAGCTCCTGATTGGAAATGTTTGTCATTAACAAATGAGGATCTCATAGGCTCATTCCTACATTTAACTAACAGTGTGTGTCCAGCTCTCCCTTCTCCCCATGGGAATAAGGTTCTTGTACATGGATCCATCTGTGTCTGGATCTCTTTGTCCCCTCTGGCAGGTGGAGAGTGCCAAATCTCTCCCCATGTGTGTGAAAACAGCTAAATCCCACCCAAGCTGGAGAGGAGAAAAGTCAAACCACCTCCAACAACGTTACTCCTTAAAGGGTTTTAAAATCCTGGTGGGGTTTTTGGTGGCTGTGGGGCTGAAGTGCAACACTCTGAAGTGCTGCTTGCTGCTGGAAGCAGGGATCTAACAGCTGTGTGTTCCCACAGGGCACTGCACATGGGGCATGAACTGTCGCTTCATCCACCCCGGAGTGAACGACAAGGGGAATTACTCCCTGATCTCCAAACCTGAGCCCTTCTCCCCCAACGGTGCCCCTCCCATGGGCCCTCACCCGCTGATGCCAGCCAACCCCTGGGTATGGAATCTCTTCTGGCTGTTTATGGCTTCTGCACCACCCTCCCCATCCCTGCAAGTGTTCCAAGTGGGGTTTTGGAGAGCCTGGTCTGGTGGAAAGTGTCCCTTCCTCTGGAACCAGATGAGCTTCGAGGTGCCTTCCAACCCAAACCATTCCACCATCCTGGGATTTTCCTCCTCTTTATTTTGACCTAATGCCTCAGCAGCTGGAGATGTGATTTTCAGGTGGAGCTCTTGGAGTTGCCAGTAGAGGGGGGTAATTTTCCATGCTTTCCCAGCTTAGTGCAGCTGAGGCACGTCTGGGAGTAACTCTGAGGTAGCTTTACAAAGCACAGCTTTGCTGTTTAAAACTAACTCAAGTGTCTTCTCCTGCTCTCCTCACCTTTCCAACAGGGAGGCCCAGTGGTTGATGAAATCTTACCTCCACCTCCTCCAGACCCTCCAACAGAAAGTGCCTGGGAGAGGGGACTCCGGCATGCTAAAGAGGTAAATTCCTTCCTCAGGGAATTGCTGCCTCCAAAATCCACTGGAAAAGCTCCTTTTGGAGCACGAGTGTCTTGCTCTTTCTCCATTCCTTCTAATCTATTCAGTATGGTTTTTTGTGCATCACAGTTGTTAGACAGCCAAGAGGAGCTCAAATCCAGGTTGGGGGGGGGGTTATATTTTAGAAATAGTGAGAATTTCTGTTCCTCAAGTCCAGCCCTCCACAAAGCAAAGCTTTAAGCTGGTCCAATTTCCCTCCCTTCAGTACCTGTTTCTCCAGTTTGTGATCACGGCAGGGGGCAAACTTCTGTTTCCTGCTGTTCTGAGCTAGTGGAACAGGGAATTAATCAGGAGAAGTCCAGTATCCTGCACATTCTGAGGGAAGAAGGTGCTCTGGCTGCAGGAAATCTCCTGAGGGCAGGATTTTTAATATTCCAATTTCTCCCTGCCCCAGGAACCTTCTCACGCTGTTTTTGTGGTCTTTAAAAAGGTATTAAAAATATATATATATATATATTAAAAAAGGTATTAAAACTTTTTGTTCTCTTTAAAAAGGTATTAAAAAAAGCAACCATGAGGAAAGAGCAGGAGCCTGACTTTGAGGAGAAGAGGTTCACAGTGACCATCGGGGAGGACGAGCGGGAGTTCGACAAGGAGAACGAGTTTTTCCGGGACTGGAATTACCGCATCACCAGAGACGTCCGGGACCCCGCGTAAGAGACACCCCCTGGGCTGCCCCAGGGATAACAGCTGGGTGGGAGTGCAGTGCAGGGAGCCTGCCTGGGGCTCACTGTCCCTCCAGACCGGGGGGGATGTCACCTCCAAACAGGGAGCAGCTCCCATGGAGCGGGAGGTTAAACACTTGAGCCGCCTCCGCTCGCTCCGGTTCAACCCCACCTCCCTTCCCAGTCTCCTTGAACCCTTCCTGCTCCAATCTCCTTGGAGTTCTGCTCCCTCCTGGGCTCTCTCCAGCTCTGCATTGCCTCCCTCACACCAGTGTGTTCTTCCAGCTTTTTTTCCTTCTTTTTTTTTTTTTCCCTTACCCCAACCATGAGAATTTAAAAGCGTTCCAGGTGAGGCTGCGAAGTTGGAGCGTGTTCAGTGTGCAGGAGCTGATGGCCCCAGCTGGGGCTTCTTTGCACTGGTGCAGAACTGGCTTAACAAACACCTGGACTGGTCCCAGTTAAACTGGGCACTGGGAGAAACAAAGCTGGCCACAAGAAGCACCCTAAATTTAAGTGTTCGGGTCATTGGGGTTTTAAGTTAAAATTTAAAGTGTTGGAGACCTCAAACCCAGCTCTGGGAAATTGTTCGGTAGATCTCGAGCCAAGAAAAGGAATGGGAAGAGAATTTTTGGGAAAGAGGCTTGGATTCTGAAGGAATACAGGTGGATTTGTCTTTCCTTGCTCGTGCATCCTCTGTTCTTCCTACATGGACAGATTATGGAAATATTTCCACTCCCAGAGGGTTTGCAAGGCTTAGTTCTGTTCATTTTAGAGTGGATGAATTACTAAAAAACCTCTGGAAAGGAGTAGATTAAGTTTTTGTTCAATATTTTTTGATTTGCTCTGGAGTGCAATTCCTTTCCCTAATTAAAAAAAAAAAAAAAAAACAAAAAAAAAACCAACAACAACTCTGTCCTCAGTTCTGAAGGAAAATAAATTTCTAAAGTATTAATATTTTCCTGAGCTTAATTAGCTCTGGATCTTGGCCTTGTGTTCCTCTCAGAGGCACCAGAGGTTTGCCCTCAGTGTTCTGGGGGCTGTTCATCCATTTTCTTCATTTTATGACTGCTCTATGAAATGCCCCAGCAGCATTTTGGGCCTCTCTGATGTAGGAACTGTTAAGAGCAGGCCTGGTTTTCCTATAGTCCAGAAAAAAATGTATTGCACAACCAGTGTTAAACAAAACTCATCCAACAATTGGAATTCCTGAAAATTGAAGGCTGCGTGAGCAGGCTGTGACATTAAAATATCTTCATTGTGTGTGAAGGGAAAAGTTATGAATCTGCTGCTGTAAGCTCTAGAAAATGCAGATTTTTCTCCTCCCCACACACAATTTGTTGCCCCATTGGACACCTTGCAGCCAACTGAGCACTGGAAGTGCAGCTGGGATGTGGAAAATGCTTTCAGCACTGTCCTGTGACACGTGGAGTTGTCTCAGTAGTTCATGAATCCCTTTTTCTTTTTTGAATAACTATAGGGAGGTGGACATCAAAGAAAACATTAACTATGGGTAAGCAGGTCTTTGATTCCAGTACTGTTACAACTGTAAGAAAATTTTCCTTTGCCTTTTTTTCCATTGCATTTCCTCCAACTTCCGAGGCCACAGACAGACTGCTGTCCCCTCAGCAGTGACTCAGTGGATATATTGGACTGTTTTTGGGGTGGTACCAATTGTTTTCTAATGATATAAGCACTGAATTACCCAAACACACAGCAGTGATCCTTTTTGAAATTAAAAAACCTCCACCAATATTATAGAAAGGGGAAATTTGGGCTTGGGGCTGTGTGAAAAAGCAGAGCTTCCTTTCTGGCATAGCTTGAGATGTTTTCCTGTCTCTTTGAATACCTGATGTCACTGAATCCAGGCTGGTTTGGGGTTGTTTGCATCAGGAGTTTGTTGCATACCAAAATCCTAGTTTTCCTTCCCTTGGCTTATTGCTTCAGTCCAAAAGAGAAATCCTAAATTATTTAAAAACACTGAAAGAAATACAAGTACCACTCACAGGGCAGCACCTTCATCTTAACCTGGTTCTTTGGCACTTGTAAAATTCAAAAAGTGGTCCCTTTATTAGTTGTTTGATAAATCAGAGCCTCATTATGGATAATCTGGAATTTGGGAGCACTTGCTGTATAATCTTAGCTCTGCCACCAACTCCTCTGTGGCCCTGGAAGTTTCTTATTCCCTGTACCCCCTCCTCATCCTCACAGTGGATCTGATATTGGCACTCCAGGTGGTTGGATGTTGTTGAGTTGGGGGATTAAAACCATCAAACAATGTAAATAGAAATCAGGAAATGGAGGAAGCAGCTTTAAGGAGGGTGGGGTTTCAATCCTCCTCCTCCCCAGAAATCCATCCTTCTGCAGTTTTGTGTGTGCCACCAGTCCATGGCTGGGCCAGCAGCTGATTCCCACTGGAGAATCTCAGCTGCAGAACCCGTGCCTTCATTCCAGGGGCTAATTCCAGGTGCAGAGTGTTGCTGACCCACCCCAAAAGCTCCACTGCTCCCTGTGGAAAGCTCAGCACCTGTCCTGTACTGGTGGCACTGGTGGCAGCCATCACTCCAGGGGCAGGGAACTGGGGAGTCTCCATCCCTTCCCCTCCTGAAGGAGTTTGGGATGAGCTGTGGGTGCTTGGGCAGAAATCCCAGCTCTCAATCAATGAGGCAGAGCATGTCCTGCTCCCTTTGCAGGCTCTCAAAAGCACTTTCTGTGTTTGCACCACATTGATTTGAAGGCTGAATTTTTGGTAGCTCTTTTTTTTTTTGGTGTTTATCAAGAAAGGTTTTTGCTTTTCTCTGATAAGCCTCACTTTAAAAAGTCTTGTCTGGTTGGGCTGTGTAGAAAATAAACATCTCTGCACAGCCCTGCTGCATTGAACGTGGTTTTCTTGTCACAGTGGCTGAGCTGACCTAGCACACACAGTTTTTGTGGTGCCAAGGTGCCTTTTCCCTCTCTAACATTCCCTGTTTTTCATTGTAGGCTTGATCCCTATGCAGATCCCTATTATGACTATGAAATAGAGCGCTTCTGGCGTGGTGGGCAGTATGAGAATTTCAGGGTTCAGTACACAGACCCCGACCCCTACCGTAACTACAGAGTAAGTAAGGAAACTCCCCCTTCCCCCTTTTCCTTCCTGACTTTCTTCCAGGTTCTTCTGGGCCTTGGCACGGTTCCAGGGCAGTGCTTGAAACAGGAGTTTTCAAATCGTTCAGTCTTGGCTTAATTCCAGCACAGAGTATGCTGGAGGTGAGGGCATGGAGGATGTTCTGTGCCAGCACCATGGGGGCAAAAGCAGTGTTCCAGGCTGGGGAGTGAGGCTGGGAAGCTGCCTGATGGAAAAGGACCTGGAGTGCTGGTTGAGAAGGCCACTGGCACCTGGCTGGCACCAGCCCTGGCATGGCCACAGCCCCAGGGCAGGGACTGTCCCCTGTGCTGAGGTCACACCTGGGGTTCTGGTCAGGCTTGGGCTCCTCCAAGACAGACCTGGAGGGGATGGAGAGTGTCCAGGGAAGGGAATGGAGCTGGGAAGGGGCTGGAGAATCCTGAGGGAGCAGGAAAGGGGCTGGAGAATCCTGAGGGAGCTGGGAAGGGGCTGGAGAATCCTGAGGGAGCTGGAGAATCTGAGGGAGCTGGGAAGGGGCTGGAGGATCCTGAGGGAGCAGGAAAGGGGTTGGAGAATCCTGAGGGAGCTGGGAAGGGGCTGGAGGATCCTGAGGGAGCTGGAGGATCCTGAGGGAGCTGGGAAAGGGCTGGAGGATCCTGAGGGAGCTGGAGGATCCTGAGGGAGCTGGGAAAGGGCTGGAGGATCCTGAGGGAGCTGGAGGATCCTGAGGGAGCTGGGAAGGGCTGGAGGATCCTGAGGGAGCTGGGAAAGGGCTGGAGAATCCTGAGGGAGAGGGAAAGGGGCTGGAGGATCCTGAGGGAGCTGGGAAGGGCTGGAGGATCCTGAGGGAGCTGAGGGGGCTCAGCCTGGAGCAAAGGAGGCTCAGGGGGCCCTCCTGGCTCTGCACAGCTCCTGCCAGGAGGGGACAGCCGGGGGGGTCGGGCTCTGCTCCAGGGAACAGGGACAGGAGGAGAGGGAACGGCCTCAGGCTGGGCCAGGAGTGGATTAGATTGGATTTTAGGAAAATTCTTCCATGGAAAGGGTGTAAAACATTGGAAAAAGCTGCCCAGGAAAGTGGTGGAGTCCTCACTCCTGGAAGTGTTCAGAAAACCTGTGATGTGGCACCTGGGGACATGGTCAGTGGTGACCTTGGTGGTGGTGCTGGCTGAGGGTTGCACTTGATGATCTAAAGGTCTTTTCCAACCTTAACAATTCCATGTCTGAGGTGGGAGGGTGGTTCCTGCTCCTGCTCCTTGGCTGCTCCTCGGTGTAGCAGTTGAGCAGTGCTTCCTCATCCTTGGACATCTTGGAGAGGGAGGGAGTTTCCAGGAAAGGTCCTGGTGCAGGAAAGGGTTCCTTGTTAATTCCTGGGAAGGAGAGGATTAGATTTGGGCAGGTGTGCTCTGTGTAGCAGCAGAGGCTCCAGCCTGACTGCAAATGTCAGGATTGAGGCCCAGGGCAGCAGCAGCCAGGTGCTGAAATCCCAGGAGTTGTGGGTGGTACACCAGGAATGGATCTGGATGACAACAAGGCTCTGAACCCTTTCCCTGCTCTTCCTTTCCCCTCGTGCAAACTTTGTGCCTCTGGAGCAGTGACCAAACCAACCAGTCCTGCTCAGGGGGGAGCTTTTCAGTGCTTTCCATCAAATCCTTTCAAGAGTACCTTTTCCTTTGCTCTAAATCCTTGTTTTCTGCAGGACTGGAGCCTGGGCCTCACTGTGGCCACACATCACCAATTATTTTCCTGGTGCTCATTTGCAAAGTTAATTATCTGGTTACAGAAATGATCAGCAACGAGAGGAAAGACTTGTAAACAGCAATACATTTATTTAATGAGCTTCATAAACCAAATTAATCCAAGTGTTGCCTTTTGAAAACAACAGTTGTTGTGTGGGATGTGATGCTGGGTTTGTAAACAGGTTCTGCTCAGCAGGATGCAGATTGTTGATCTCTGGATTGTTGATCTCCAGACTGTTATTTATCATTGATCTCCAGATTGTTGATCTCCAGATCATTGATCTGTCATTGATCTATCATTGATCTCCAGATTGTTGATCTATCATTGATCTCCAGATTGTTGATCTATCATTGATCTCCAGATTGTTATTTATCATTGATCTCCAGATTGTTGATCTATCATTGATCAATCATTGATCTCCAGATTGTTGATCTGTCATTGATCTATCATTGATCTCCAGATTGTTGATCTGTCATTGATCTCCAGATTGTTGATCTATCATTGATCTCCAGATTATTGATCTATCATTGATCTAGCATTGATCTCCAGATTGTTGATCTGTCATTGATCTCCAGATTATTGATCTCCAGATTGTTATTTATCATTGATCTCCAGATTGTTGATCTGTCATTGATCTCCAGATTGTTGATCTCCAGATCATTGATCTGTCATTGATCTATCATTGATCTCCAGATTGTTGATCTATCATTGATCTCCAGATTGTTATTTATCATTGATCTCCAGATTGTTGATCTATCATTGATCAATCATTGATCTCCAGATTGTTGATCTGTCATTGATCTATCATTGATCTCCAGATTGTTGATCTGTCATTGATCTCCAGATTATTGATCTCCAGATTGTTATTTATCATTGATCTCCAGATTGTTGATCTATCATTGATCTCCAGATTGTTGATCTGTCATTGATCAATCATTGATCTCCAGATTGTTATCTATCATTGATCTCCAGATAGTTATCTGTCATTGATCTCTAGATCATTGGTCTCCATGTCATTGTTTGCAGATTATTGATCTCAATCCTTTGCTGAGGGAGGGCGGATGTCATTCCTGGCATTCCCAGGCCCTCCGGGCTTTGCTGGGAGCTGCTCCCACAGCATCACTGTGGCTTCTCTGTGTTTTTTTTTTTTTTCAAGGAAAGAGAGCGAGAACGGGAAAGGGAAAGAGAGACCAGACAGCGGGAGCGGGAACGGGAGCGGGAGCGAGAGCGGGAGCGGGAGCGGCGGCAGCGGGAGCGCGAACGGGAGCGGGAACGGGAGCGCGACAAGGAGCGGCAGCGGCGGAAGGAAGAGTGGGAACGGGAGCGGGAGCGAGTGAAGAGGGACGAGAAGGACAGGCAGCACAGGGACCGCGACAGGGACCGCGACCGCGACAGGGAGCGGGAGCGCGACAAGGACAAGGACAAGGCAAAGCCCCGGTCCCCGCTGCTCCCCAGGTAAGTGCGAGCTGGGATTGGCTGGTGACTGATGGGACTGAGGATCCGGGTGGGTGTGACTGCTGAGGACAGTAGCAGTTCATGAGCCTTGTGGCCACTAAGTGGAGCTAAAACATCGGTGACAATGAGGGTGCAAAACCTGACCCTGAAAGCAGGGGTGTCCTTTGGTATGGAGATGGTCGGCTCCTCCCTCTTCCCTTCTGGCTGGAGAGGGTTTGGGAGGATGAGGGGCTGCTGCGGGTTGGATCCCTGGGAGGGCTGTGGTGGCTCCCTTTGAGGCTTTGAGAAATGTCTGTCACAAGAACCAGGGCTGCTTTGGGAGATTGTGGATAGCGAAAGTATCTGGAGATTTAAGTACAACTCGAAAAAGTAAAGGAATTGTCCTTGGAACGAGTCTCTGCTCAGTGGAATTGCAGCGTGAGGTCAGGTTTGTTTCCTCTGACCACCCATTGTTTGTGGAAATCGTAGTTGTGTGAAAGAGAAAATGGAACCAGACAGACTGAAAGTGCAGGAATGTGATTCCTGTTTCGTTCCTCTGTCAATGATTTATGTACCCTGCCTTCCCAGCCTCTTCTGGCTGAGGCACATTTGTAAAGAACTGGATAAATATCCCAGTGGAATGGAAGCTCTGATGTCACAACCTCGTTTGGTTCAGAATCATGGAAAAGTATCACATTTTTTGCAGAGGGACATTTTGGAGCAACCTGGTCTAGTGGAAGGTCCCTGCCCGTGGCAGGGGGGTGAAGTGAGATGGACTTCAATGTCCTTCTCAACCCATCCCATTCCATGATTTTGGGATCTCCAGGAAAACTGCTGAACAGTTTCTTGGGAAGAGTGGCAGACGGACACTCCCACAGTTTGTGGAGCACCCTGGGGACACACAGGGGTGTGTGGGGCACAGAGAAGTGCAGGGAAGCTGTTTCCCAAGATTTATTGGAGCTTTTCCTGCTGCCTGGTGTCTGTGCTGTTCCTCTGCACTGGAGGAAGGCGTGAAACACGATGGGCATGAGGAAGAGTTGGATCAATGAAGAGCAGGGCTAAGAATGCCAGGAATGAGGCTCCACGTGGAATCAGGTGGGAGCAGGGCTTAGCCCTGAATCCAACCCAGAATTTTTATCTGCATTACTGAAAGGTTAGCTGATTTTTGACCCTCTTTCCCAAGAGGAAGTGACAGTTTCAGAACGGTCTGGAGGAGCAGCAGCAGCTCCAGAGCAGTTATAGGAATACCATAATTACATGTTCCGTTTAATTATAATCTTCACAACCACGATTTGTGCACCTTAATTACCACCTTGCCCGGTGGTTTGTGCTCTCCTTGGCTTGGTGATGGGACAGATCTTGTCCAGACCCATGTGATGGAGATGATGTCAATGAAAGTGATGTCACCTGCTTGGCAGCTCGAGGTCATGAGTCAGTGACAGTCACCGTGACCCAAGGATGAGCCTGCTGGCTGCTCCTTCCCTTGGCACTCCTGGAGTCCTGGGGCAGGGCTCTCTTGGGAGAGTTTGGGCTGCCCAAAGGGTGCTGGGTAGGAGCAGTGGCCGTGCTCACCAATCTCAGATCCATCTCATTCCATGAAACCACGTGGGAGCCCAGAGATGGGATGGACAGCACTCAGGGGATACACATTCCCTGCTTCCCTCTGGCACAAGGGAGCCTCTTGTGTCTCCAAAACAGGCTCCTTGAGATGAGTCTTGGTCATTCAGAAATAGTTTCTGCGCCTCTTTGCTTTTTTTTTGTTTGAAGTCTGCTACAGAGAGGGACTTTTCAAAGGGCATGGAGTGACAGGGCAAGAGGGAATGGCCTTAAGTTCAAGGGAGTGCAGGGTTAGGTGGGATATTGGGAAGGAATTCTTCCCTGTGAGGTTGGTGAGGCCCTGGCACAGGTTGCCCACGTTGGAAGGGACCCTAAAGCCCATCCCATCCCCTGCCATGGGATTTCAGTTCCCATGGTGGACATCCATGTCAACATGACCCCGTCCCACAGCTCTGCAGGTGTCTGGTGGAGACAACAAACCTGCAGAAAGAAGTTTTGAAAAAGCTTTTTAACAAGTGAAAGCGTAATTCCAGCTTCTCCCTTGGAGGCCACATCCCTCATCCGCCACTTGGCGTTTCCCCAGGAGTCCCCGTCACGCTCGTGCCGTGACCTGGCTCTGGCCTGTGTCCCACGTCACTTTGTGACCAGCTCCCAACTTCCTCATGGCAGTGCAGCAGCTCGAGCTGTCTCACCTTTTCTCCAGATTCCTCCGTGCCAGTCTCCAGCGGGGCAGCAATCCTGGGATTGAGCAGCTCCCGAGCTCGTTTAACGTGTCACGCCTGGGATTGCTCCGCGCTTCCTGGGAAGCAGGATGCACAGCAGTGCCACAGCACACACCTGGGGCTCTATTTATAGACTCTGGGCTTTCCCTAATTGCAGGATCCCAGCTTTTGGCAGGTCCAGCCTCTCCGGGCTGGCTCACGCCACGGCTGCCCGTTAACATTCCTGCCACTTCCAGGGCCCACGCGGCCCTGTCGCTAATGAGCTGGGAGAGCTCCTCCAGAGGGCTGGGAGAGCTCCTCCATGGGGCTGGGAGAGCTCCTCCAGAGGGCTGGGAGAGCTCCTCCAGAGTGCTGGGAGAGCTCCTCCAGAGGGCTTGGAGAGCTCCTCCATGGGGCTGGGAGAGCTCCTCCAGAGGGCTTGGAGAGCTCCTCCATGGGGCTGGGAGAGCTCCTCCAGAGGGCTGGGAGAGCTCCTCCAGAGTGCTGGGAGAGCTCCTCCAGAGTGCTGGGAGAGCTCCCGCACAGAACTTGGAGAAGTCCTGCACAGAACTTGGAGAGCTCCTGCACAGAGCATGGAGAGCTCCTGCACAGAACGTGGAGAAGTCCTGCACAGAACTTGGAGAACTCCTGCACAGAACGTGGAGAGCTCCTGCACAGAACGTGGAGAAGTCCTGCACAGAACTTGGAGAACTCCTGCACAGGGGTTGTGCAAGCAGCACTGAGCTTTGCCCAAGGCAGAGCTGAGGATGTCGGTAATTCCAGGTCCATGCCGGTCGCTCCCGCAGGAGCTGGAGGAAGGAACAAACCAGGAGCTACAGAATCAAGGGCTGAGAGAAGCCCAACAGCAAACAGCCAGGAATACAGGAACAAACTGCCTTTCCATTCTGCTGGAAACAGGAAGGTTTAACCTGATTTCTAAACAACAGAGGAGTTCAAGGCTAAAAACGTGGAGAAGCCGGAGTTGTTCCCAGCATTGCTGGGTGATGGAGCTGAGGAGGAATAGCATTTAACAAAGATTTAAACCCTGATGCATGTAGGGACAAGTGTTTCTCCTTAAACCTTTGGAAATAAGAGGCTGCGGTGTTTGGGCTCCAATGGGATTGTCACATGTGGATTGGCCTTTTTTGAAGGAATTCACAAAGTTGTCTTCCAGTACCTGTAGGGAGCCACCGAGAGAGAGAGAGGGACTTTGAGCAAGAGCATGGAGTGACAGGACAAGGGGGGAGATGGATTCAAACTGGCAGAGAGCAGGTTTAGATTGGACTGTGGGAAGAAATTCTTCCCTCTGAGGGTGGGGATGTCCTGGCACAGGTTGCCCAGAGAAGCTGTGGCTGCCCTGGATCCCAGATCCCTGGAACTGTTCAAGGCCAGGCTGGAGCACCCTGGGCTAGTGGAAGGTGTCCCTGCCCATGGCAGGGGGTAGAATGAGATGAGCTTTAAGATGCATTCCAGCCCAAACCATTCCATGGTTCTGTGAATGTGCAATTGCTGTTTTAAACTTTGGGTTGAGTTTTTTTTTTTTCCCCAAGCTTAAGGTGAGCACTCCAAGAAGTTTAAAATCTGCCATTGTACTTATGGTAAAACTGTTCCTCCTCCTCCTCCTCCCTCCTCAGGCATTGAACACTCAGACAAGCCAGGACACTTTATGATCAATTAGAGGGATAACTTGGCTGTCTGTCCTCCTGCTCCCATCTCCAGAACAAGTTCTGATGCCCCAGGCTGGGCCTGATTTTTGCTGAGTGCAAAAATTCCTTCTTTTTCTCTCCGTCTTGCCGGCGGAGCTCCCTGTTGTGCAAAGCCTTTCAGGGATAAAGAAGTGACATGAAATATGTCCTCTGAAGAAACTTAGAGCAGTGCAAGATGTTCTGACCCTTAGCTGGGGGCAGAAGCTCCACACACTGAAATAATTTGCTTTAATCCTTTCTGTTGTTGCCATAGGCCTTTATCCCACCAGCATCTGATGGAATCTGTTTGTTCCAGGAGCTCGTGAAGCAACCCAGTGTTGTGGGGCCTGTTGGTAGTTGTATTCCCAAAGCCCTGAGGGAGATTCAGGAGATCATTCCCAAGGGGCAGCGCTGGCACTGATGTCCCTGTGACAGGGACAGCACCCAGGGAGTGGCTGGAGCTGTGCCAGGGCAGGTTTAGGTTGGATTATCAGGGAAAGGTTCTTCCCCCAGAGGGTGCTGGCACTGCCCAGGCTCCCCAGGGAATGGGCACAGCCCCGAGGCTGCCAGAGCTCCAGGAGGGTTTGGACAATGCTCTCAGGGATGCCCAGGGTGGGATTGTTGGGGGGTCTGTGCAGGGCTGGGGTTGGACCCACCAGAGAGAGAAGGCACCTCAATTTTGCTGCCCCCTGAGCTGGAGTGGCGCTCGGTGTTGTTGATCAAGCAAGGAGGAAGAAGGTCCATGAGATGGGCATTGGTTTCTTTTCCCACCTGCATTTCCTCTCCAAGGAATGCTGGGGGTTCTGCTGGGGAGCAGATTGGCAAAATGAACCTTGGAGTGAGACATTGTCATCTCCAATCTTGGAGTTTGTCCTGACGTCTGACCTAAAAGTTCTTCCCATAAAGACCAGACAAGCTTCAAGCTGTGCCTGGGGAGGCTCAGGTTGGATTCAGGAGGAATTTCTTTATGGGAGAAATGGGTGGGCACTGGAATGGGCTGCCCAGGGAGATGGTGGAGTCCCCATCCCTGAGGTGTCCAAGGAGGGACAGGACGTGGCACAGGGTGGGGATCAGTCACAGGTTGGACTTGATGACCTTGGAGCTCTTTTCCAACCTCAGTGATTCTGGGATTCTCATGATATGGAGGCCAAATTCCATGGAACCACCAGTGCCAGGTAGGATGAGGAGAAGGAGGGGGCTCTTGTCCTCAGAGATGTTCCCAGGAGGTGACAGCAGCTCCAAAGGTGCCAGGAAGGAGCAGAGTCTGACAGACCATCCTGTCATTATCGCACACACCACGCTTTTTTTGGAAGGAAGTTCCCTCCATCAGGACTAAAACCTCTTAATGGAGAGCACTTAGGCAGCCATTAAAAACCAAAATAACCCTGTGAGCGGGGACTCAGACACCTGACAGCAAAGTCAGAAAGGACAAATCATAAATCCTCCTACAACCTTTCCAGCAAGGAACGTTGAGCTTCTTCCCAGCTGCTCCCGAGGTGTCACCTGGAGTGTGAGGTGCTGCAGATTCCAGGACAAAAGGTTACGTGATCCCACGGCCGTGCTCACCCTTGTGTTGTTTTCTCAGGCTGGCTCAAGTTGACTTTGTTAATCTCTGAGCACGTTAATGAGCAGGATAACCCAGGCTCTGGAATCAATGCAGGTTATCCAGGGCCTGCAAGTCAGAAAGTGTTGGAATGAGCTTGATTAGATAAAGGAGTGGCAAAAAGAAGGGAATGCAAATGGAGTGATTCATGGTGGTGTGTGCACCACAAAGCAACTGAACTCGTTTTTTTGGAAGAATCTCTAATTTTGAGTGTTCCTGGGTCGTCGTTGTCTTTCCTGAGAGCTTCTGGTAGTCTCCCAATGCTGCCAGCTGGATTTGTTCCCTATTTTTTGGGTGTAGAAGCTCTGAATGAAAGTAGCTGTCAGTGAGTTTTGGGAGGGCTTAGTGATGGCATCTCATCCTGCTGCCTAAAGGTGGGAGAATGGTTGGATTTGGAATCCTCTTCGTTTTCCCTGTGGAAATCTGTTAATTCCTAAAAGAAATCCTTCATTTGTTCCCTTTGTCCTGCCACAGGAGGAAGAGCAGGCAGGACAGACAGCTGTGTGCCCTTCCTGGTTTTGGAGCTGGGCATTGGTGAAAGCCTGGAATGCCCTGATTTAGTCTGTGTCCATGAAAATTGAGTGAAGGGGGGAACACCTCCGTCCAGGGGCATGGATTTGCTCTGCAGGTGTCTGCACCTCCCTGGGCAGCTTCCAGGAGTGCAAGGGATTAAGGGAAGCAAATGACCCCAGGCTGTTGAGTTTCCCAGGCTGAGACGGGATTTATGTGCTCCAGCTGGAGCTGGACCTCTGCTCCTGCACACTCCAGGTGTTCCAGGACTGCTCAGAGAAGGAATTCCCTTCTTTTCACATACAGAACACATCCAAGGTTCTTTGCAATCTCAATCCAGTGCCCTGCATGGAAGCTCTGCTGTGATAAACACGATAACAACTTGTTTACATCCCCGTTTTTCGTGGTGCAGCTGCCACCCCGAGCCATGGAACCTGCTTAGACAGCTCTGCTTTCATTTCTGCTCCCAGGACTTTGGGGAAGTTGGTGATAAGAACAGCTCTGCTCTGGAGCCAGGCTGGGAGAGCTGGGGGTGTTCAGCTTGGAGAAGGAAAAGCTCCAGGAAGAGCTCAGAGCCCCTGCCAGGACCTAAAGGGGCTCCAGGAGAGCTGGAGAGGGACTGGGGACAAGGCATGGAGGGATAGGACACAGGGAATGGCTCCCACTGCCAGATTAGATGGGATATTGGAATTTCTCCCTTTGAAGATGGAGGTTGCCCAGAGAAGCTGTGGCTGCCTCATCCCTGGAAGTGCCCCAGGCCAGGTTGGATGGGACTTGGAGCACCCTGGGATGGTGGAAGGTGTCCCTGCACAGGGGCTGGATGAGTTTTAATGTCCCTTCCCACCCAGACCATTTAGTGGTTCCATGATGATAAAGTCTGTGGATCAAACCAAGCTTTCCAAGTTCTCCACAAAAAATTCCTGCTGCCTGGAATTTCTGTTGGTCCTCATGGTTCCTGAGCTGCTGCCTCCACTTCCCCAGCAGCAGCAGAAGAATTTCATAACCCAAAATCGAGATGGAGGGCAGCGAGTGACTCGGATGTGGATCTCAAGGAATGTGATTTTCTTTGGCATTTCAGAGCTGGAGTTACAGGGAGATCCCCCAGCCTGGATTTTAGTGGAACAAGGTAATTCCAGGGCAGGATCACTGGCACATTCCAGGCAGGATGGCTGCCTCCTGCTCATGGAGAGGAGGCTCTCCAGGCGTCAAATGCTCAGCCCTTAGGGGAGATGCCATCTCAGATAGCTTTATCTCCCTGCTGGGATGATTTCATCCTGGAGGTTCAGATTGTATCTCCACTCTTTAATTTCCAAGCCTCTCCCCATCAGGCTTTGAAGAAATCCTTCCTTTTTTTTTTTTTTTTTCTTTTTCTGAAGTGACTGATAACTCAGCTTCAGATGGAAACAGCTTGAGAAAAGCATTTTCCCTGCTAATATTTCACCCAGCTCAATGGGCAGCAGCTCCAAGGCCCAGCATTCCCTGTCCTGGACACACGTAGGTGGCTCTCCAGAGCTGTTGTCCCTCTCCATTACTCCAAGACAGGAAGAGTTCCTGCGTGCTTGCACTCTGCTGGAATTTACAGCTTCACAGCTGCCTTGGCACATGGCTCCAGTCATTCCTCGAGTCCATTTCCTCTGGAAAATTCCACTTGCCACTGAAGGAAAAGCGGTGCTGACGCAATCACAGCTTTCCTGCAGGAACACAAAGGCTGTTAAATCATCCCTGGACTTTCCTCCTGGAGAAAAGGGAGCTGGAAGAGCAGCCCCGGAGCCAGGCTGACGTCACTGCTGCCCAGGGGTGATAAGGTTTGGTTCCCTGTCCCACAGGATGGGAAGGACAGGAAGCACTTTTCCCCTGCACACTCATTTTCCCCTCCAAGATTAGAAATGCTTCGGCAGCATTTGCATAATACATGAGGAGAACTTGAGCTGGGCAGCCTTTTTTTTTTTTTTTTTCCCTCCTCCAAAGTTTTGTTGGACTCAGTGATGTTCAGCCCGGGTTTTTTTTGGGAGGCAGGCTTATTTGGGAGCTGGCTGAGCCACGCTGGGGTGCTGCCAGCTGGAGCTGCCTCTGCTCCTCCTCTCCCTGCCAAAGCCAGGTTCAGCTTCACTTCTCCTGATTGCAGTCATTACATTCCAGCCAAATGGGCATCAGCGTGTTCCTTCTGGAAAAGAAAACTTTCGGTTGTTTTAAGGGTAAAATTGCCTTTGGAAGCTGCTGCCCAAGTGATTCTTGAGGATCTGGGTGCAAATTCAGGTGCTTTTGGTCACTCTTGTCTTGTCTCTTCTTCCCTCTAATTAATTCTTTTAAAACCTTGTGGAAGAGACTTAGGAGTTAATTCTGAAATACTTCAGTTGTTTCCTAAAAATTGGAATTTGGTGAAAAAGACTGGGATGAACACGAGAGTTCTTTGCCACTCTCTGTTCTGAAGTGGGTGAGGCTTGCCAGCAGCCTGGGCAGCTGTGCTGAGGGTGAGGATGAACTCCTGAGCTGATCCCATGGCTCACCAGCCCTGGAATTCTTCCCTCCTTCCTTCCTTTTCACCATGGCACGTTGATCTCACTGAGCCAGCAGCAAAGCATTCTTATTTTTTAATTTACTGAATTCAGGGGCTGGGAGCTCCACCAAGCACCAGATCCAGCACAAAATCACCTGGCTGTAAGAGTGAAAGTGAGCAGAAATCCTCCCCTGCTCATCTCCCAGCCATGGGACCTGGCCAGGCTGTGACTGGGATGTTCTCTAGGGAGCTGCTCCAGCTCACTTCCCATTCTGCCTCCTGAATTCCACTGGAGAAGATGAATCCAGCAGCATCAGATCCCAGTTTTAGGTTGAACAAGTTTCTTTGGTGATGCCGCACGTTGGAAGCTCTGAGGAAAGGCTTTGAAATTGTCCTGTCAGGAGCAGCATCTTCCTTGTCTGTAGCGTTTAGTGCTGAGTCAAAAAGCCAAGCACACCCCAAAATGAGCCTTTCTGTTGTGGTTTTCCTTCCTTCCAGAAGGTGACTTCATCCAGAGGCAATTGCATCAAACCAGGTAATAGGTGGAAGTAAATGAGATTTGCTTTCAGAGTCATCCGTGCTCCCAAGCTCTGGACTTCAGCTGGAGCTGTTCCAGCTCCCAGGATGTGCTGTTGGATGTGAGTTTGAGGTGGTTTTAAGGGAGAATAAATCCTGTAGGATGCTTTTCTTTCTGAAAACTGGTTCAGGAGGGAGTTGAGCCTGGAGAAGTGCGAGGACATTCGTTAGTTCATGGACTTGTGGGTTGTCCTGAGCTGGAAGGGACACACAGGGATCTTCAGCCCAATGCTTGGCCCTGCCCAGGACACCAAAATCCAATCCTGAGCTTTGTCCAAAGGCTCCTGGAGCTCTGGCAGCCTCAGGGCTGTGCCCATTCCCTGGGGAGCCTGGGCAGTGCCAGCACCCTCTGGGGGAAGAACCTTTCCCTGAGATCCAACCCAAACCTGCCCTGGTAGAGCTGTTGGTTTCCAGATTGGTCATTCTGGAGAAACTTCTCCAGAGGTTTTATCCTGGATAAAGCTGCCTGTGCCAGCAGAATGTTTCCCCTGCATCTCCCAGAGCTCACGGACTGCAGTCCCCTGGGAAGGGACATTGGATCAGGATATTGGGCATTTTCCATGAGCACCCTCACGTGGTTTTCTCTCCCCCTTTCCTTGCTCTTTATCCTGCTGCTTCATGCAAGGTGTGGAGGCTTTTCCCAGTCTTCTGTTTCTTCTTGCTCTGCACTCGGTTGATTTGAGGATATTCCAGAGGTGAAATTGGCAATTCCAAATGGATTTGTAAACATCTGCTGGAAGAAGCCCTTGAGCCCAGCTTGGACCGTTGAACGTTACCAGGCTGTAACACACTGGTGTTCCTCCAAGGTGGAATTCTCATGGAATTGTGGCTGTAACTGGGAAAACTTGACCAAAGCACTGCAGATAGCCTGTGCTGAGTTAAACAGTGTGTGTTGGAGCAGTGCTGGGAAAGGGGGAGGATGGAATGGGGCTGCTGGGGAGTGAGGCTGAGCCAGGAGCCTGCCTGGGACTCCCTTCCCGGGCTCTCAGCACTTCTGTGTGGGATGGAGGCATCCAATTCTCCTCTGCTGGAGCTGGAGTGAGATTGGTGGGAGGGGTGAACGTGAAAGGAGGGGTTTTCCTCTGAATATTCCGAGGGAGTTGTGGGACAAAGAGTAGAATTGTTTTTACATCAGCAGAGATAAGGAAAGAGTCAGATGCTGGATTTTTAGGTCAGCACATCCCAGCCCTGGGCTGGGGATGAGGAAACTCTGCCAAAAAGGAAGGGATGAGGCTTCTGTGAGGTGTAAAGTCTTCAAAGGACAGGCTCCTGACCAAGAGCTTTCATTATCCCTGGGGTTTGTTGAAGTGTGCCTGGAATTATTAGAAAACTTGAAGGTGGCTTTTTTATCTCAAAAAGGTAGAGGAAGTTGTGTGGGGAGTGGTTGCTTCAGTGGTGTGAGTAATGGGGTGGTACTGGCTGAACCCAGCGGGGAAGGGGCCTTTCCTTCCCCAAATTCCCTGGGAACTCACTGGTTTGAGGAAAGGAGTAAGTGCACCATTGTCCTGCTAATTTGGTGAGTGCAAGAGGCTTCAGAAAGCTTCAATCCCTCACAAACTCTGCCCAAAACCCCATGGAGAAGGTTAGAAGCAGGTAATTGAGGAGTTGAGTGCAGGTTAATTCCAGGTTAAATCACCCAGAGATAAGAGAGGTAATAAAATCTCAGCCTCAAGAAACTCATCCTGGAGTACTTAAGGAAGTGTCTGGTGCAGGTGCTGAAAAGTTGGCCCTGAATTGTTTGCAGAGGGTTGGAGAGGAGAAAGGAAGCCCAGAGAACCAGAAAAGGGGAAATGAAAGTAGGGCCCTAAAAAGGGAAGGGAGGAAGTGGAGAGTCAGGCCTGGCTGGGCACCTCTGGTGCTGTTTGAACACCAGGGTAAACCAGCCTGGTTTGTGGCCAGCTGGGGAGGGAAGTGTTCCCTTTGGAAGGGTGGAAGGAGGTCACTGTGCCTTGGCCTGTGGCAGCCCCACGGCGTGTCCTGGTGATGGCAACCTCAGAGTCATCCAGGCTTGCTGGTGGCTCCTCCACTGCTCCAGGCTGGGCTTGCTCCAGCTCTCCATTCTCTGGGGAGAACCACGTTTCCCATTCCCTTCCCTCTTGCTTGTGTCCAGTCCTTGGAGGCCAAGAGCTGAGCCTGGAATCAGCCAGGAGGTCGCAGAGTGCTCAGTGGGACAAGGGAGTTCCCAGAATGTGGCTTGGTTGGTTTGCAGTGCAGCACTGGTTTGTCCCGGGTTCCCAGAGTTCTTCTAAACCTTTACCACCCCAAAATGCTGCTGGGATCCCACAGGGGAGATTAGGAGCTGCAAGCAATCAATCAAAGGCATGAATTTGGGGATTTTTCCATGGCCATGTATGTTTATTCATACAATTTATTATAATATATTAAGAAATAATTATATTATTCTTAATTATTATTGTTAATGTATTCATATAATGTGAATATATTATCATTATATTATTATATAATGTTATATAATATATTCATATATTGTCATTTTATTATTATATTATTATAATAAACAATATAATATTAATTAGTATTATAATATTAAATAATATTATATTTTATTTGATCATATATTACATATAATTATCATATATTACATATAGTATATTATCATATACATATACATATCATATACATATTACATATAATATATTATCATATATTACATATAATAATATATATTATAATATGTAATATATAATAATATATTTTTTATATATATTGTTGTTCTGTTCTTTTTAAAGTTCTTTTAAAAGTTTTCTATGCCTTCTTTAGTTTACGTATTTCTCCTGGAGTTTCTCACGCACTCTTCACGTAAATAATGATTGCTTTGCATTCTTCTTTGTGGGAGGAGACAATTGATGGACTGTTGGTTTGACCAGTGTGGTTGGACAGGTGGCAATTCCACCCTCCAATCCACTGCCACTTTCAGAATTCTATATATTTCAAGGTCAAAAATAAAGTTGGCTCCTTTTACTACCTTTTTACTCCTTCAATCTGAGCGCGCATACATTATTTCGTGTCCTAGTGCGACACGATATAATATATATATTATACTATGATATATTATTATTACAGCAGCATTTCTGGCTGCTTTCCCCCCACCCCTTACACACCCACCTTTCCGAGCCCAGCTGACCCCGTGCCTGTTTTGCAGCCGCCAGCCCGAGGCACCAAAGAAGGACAAGGAGGCCCCGGCGCTGGGCAGCGCCCCGTCCAAGCGGGCGGACGAGTGGAAGGACCCCTGGCGCCGATCCAAGTCCCCCAAGAAGAAGCTGGGCGTCTCCGTGTCCCCCAGCCGTGCGCGCAGGCGCCGCAAAACCTCGGCTTCCTCGGCGTCCGCCTCCGGCTCCTCCAGGTGAGGCCAGCGCCGCGCGGTGTCGTGTCTTAGCGCCCGGGTCTGGGCTTCCTGTCAGCTCTCTGCAAAGAGGCAAAACAATTCCTTCTTCTGGCTCCAGCTGGGCACCAAGCACAAATGATCCAAATCTCGGGGCCAGGAGCACAGACAGCGTGGGCTGGAGAGAGAAAAACAAGGATGGTGTCGGAACCCAAGGTGTCCCTCAGACACTCTTGGATGTTCCAGGTCCAGGGCAGAAGCCTCTGAGACCCTGGCGGGCAGCCAGAAACCCCTGTGGTCTTGAGTTTGACCCATGGAACAATTTACCAACTTTGCAGGGAGAACAAGAAATCACAAAAGTTTAGATATTATAATAGAAGTAATCACAAAGTAAAAGGAAGGATTTTTGAGTGCTGTACAGGGGGGGTTTAGGCCTTGTACAGAGGGGTCTGAGTTTTGTACATGGGGGGCAGAGGTTCTGAGATGGAGGGATTTGGGCGTGCCCTGTCCTCCTTCTTTCTCCTTCCTATCCCCCATGTTCTTGGTGGTGTTGGCACTCACAGATTGGTTTAGAGTAGAAAGCCACTGTTCAACATAGGTGATAGGCATTGGGGAAAAACTATAAACATTTAATAGGTAATGTGTGATATAAAAGATGGCACCAGCCCCTTGAGAGGGAGACGGAGAGAGACGCAGAGGGAGAAGGAGTCAGGGAGAATGTCAGGGAGTCTGTGTGCCTTGAGACAACACACAATAAACTGCCTTGAGACCAGACGACTGAAGACTGCTGAGTCTTTCTTTGAAGGCACGGGTTGGAGGAGAGACTTTACCACCACCCGGAGTCACCCCAATCTGGGGGAAGACTCCAGCAGGATGGGACTTCATAATCTAAAGCTATAACTGGACAATTAGCTCCAGTATGCAAATGGAGCAGAAGTTATAAAAGTGAGAGGCCCCGTGACTGGTTGTCCACTTTTGTGGCCATTTTGGGTTGTGCTGCCCAAGGTAGATCTACTGAAGCCTCTTAATAAATCCTTATTTTATTCTTTAGTCTCTGTTCTAGGTCAGCCTTCACAAGGCAGCAAGGGGGAGAGCCTGGGAGCGTGTCCTGGAATGGGATGGGGCTCCCTCGTGGCTGTCACTGTTGCTGCTAGAAATGAAGGGGTGGGACTATTTTCAAGCTAAGAACCATTTATTGCTCAGATAAACATCAATCTCAGAGGCCGTGAGATTTTAGAGGAGCAAGCAGTCAGCCATAGCTCAAGAGTAGTCACAAGTTTCTTCATTACAAGGCAATACAGAACTTTCTAACCCAGCAGACAGTTGTCACAGGGTTTATTTTGCTTTTCTGACCTATCACATTACTTCTGCTGCACTGAGGATACTTTTATCTAACAGGCTTCTAACTCATGTCAATACATATTCTATTATAACTATATATTCTATTATATATTCTACTATATATTCTATTATATTTTCTATTATAACTATATAACTTCTATTATAACTTCTAAACTCTTAACTTATTCCATACAGCCACGCCCTCACATTATAACCCTTCACCATCTCACCAGTACAGTTTCTCACTTACTTAAGGCATATTCTTACTTACAACTATAGAAATACAAGTTTATGATTTTTCTGCTTAATGTCTGTGTGCTGTAATTTTACATCAATCCAAGCTTCTTCCAAGGCTGCAGATCAAACCCTTCAGTGTCTGTAGAAGTTTCTGTTTTTCTGATTCCCACACGTGGCCAGGGAAGGCGTTGAGGTGATTGGAACAGGTTGTCCAGAGAGGTTGTGGCTTCTCCATGCCAGGGATAGTGGGAGGTGTCCCTGCCCAGTGGAACTGGATGATCCTTAAGGTGCCATCCAAACCAAACCATTCCATGGTTTGATGTTTGGGAAAGCAGTTCAAGACTTGCTGCTCAGGAGCACCCATGGACACGTGGTGAGATGGGAGCCAAAGCAGGCAGGGAGCTGTGGGAGCTGTGCTGTGAGTGGTGGAGATCAGGGAAAGGCAAATCCTTGGAAAAGCCACTTTTCCAGTGAATTGGAGCTGGATGCAGTCTGCATGATAGCAGCTCACCTAGATGAAAACTGATCTCAAAGGAGCAGCAAGAACTGTAAAAATTAGGTCCTGGTCATTCTGGGATGGATGGAGGGAGGAGTTGAGCTCACTCCAGTAAGAGCAGGTTGATGCTACTGGGAGAACTGGGATTGTGGAGGTTTGACAGAGCCTTGGAGGGCTGGAATGGGGCTTGGAAACCAATGGTGTAAAATAAGATAAAAACCATCTTTCAGAAAAAAAACTCCCTGAATCTGAGAGCCTGGAGGCACAAACTGGATCCATTTCCTTTAAATGCTTGAAGCTCCTGAAAGAGGGGGAAAGTATCCAAGGAGGAATGAGGAACACGTTACATTGGAGATAGACATCTAAAAGGCAGAGCCCTCCTGAAGCAGATTTTCCTGCTGGGATCACTGCACCCAGTCAGGTGATCTGTCAGGGGATTGTCCAGTGAAAAGGCACAAAATATGTGGAAGCAGTTCCCAGAAAGGATGGAACATCAGTAATTAAAGGAAGGGAGGCTTATTTAAGGGTGCAAAGAGAGTAGCAACAACAGGATCCTCCCTAAAAGAAAAAGGGGATTTGAGGAGAGGCTGTAAATCCTGACAGTTCCATGAGAGGAAGGCAGGTGGGGTTTGGAGCAGAACATCTTTGGAAACAAAACCATGGGGGTTTTTCAGGAAGCTCTGAATTTTAACATTTCTTTTCAGGAAGCTCTGAGTTTTAATATTTCTCTTGCAGGTCCTCTTCTCGTTCATCCACCTACTCTGGGTCCGGCTCCTCCCGCTCGCGCTCCAGGTCCTCCTCCTACAGCTCCTACTCCAGTCGCTCCTCCAGGCACAGCTCTTTCTCAGGCAGCAGGTCCAGGTAGTGGCTCCTGGGACTGGGGACCAGTGGTGGGATGGTTTCCAAATGCTTCCTGACAGTTCCTTTTTGCTCTGTTAAAACGAGCCGTTCCAAGCCCTTCGCTGAGCGAGGGAGGCTGTGGTTGATCTGTCAGCCACCCCCTCCTCTCCCCAGTGCTCTCACCCACGGGTGCAGTGCTGTTGTGGCTGGGCTCTTTCCCATGCCTGTGGTGGATTAACATTCCCATCATTTGCATTTTCTGATTGGAAGAAGTTCAGCAGCGTGTCTTTTCTGTGGCACTGGGACTTCTATTTCAAGAGGCAAATCCCGTTTCTTTATTAAAGCAGTTGTGTCTTGTGATAGTCCTGACACTTCAAAGTAGCAATCCAGTGTCCCATGCTGATTAAGATTTATTCCTCTGCAACTTCCTTGCCCCTGCAGACAGTTTCCCAAGTCTGGAATATCCATAGTAGGAGAACTGGCTCCTTGGATAGGAGCTGAAGCCACACAGGAACCCAGAGCAGATCCCACAGCTGATGGCAGAACACTCTGTCACTTCTGGAGACTGATTTCTCCTAGGAAAAGCTCAGCTGGGAGCTGATTCCATCTGGGAAGCAGAATGAGCTTCTCCATCCATCCATGCTCCAGGCAGGACAGTGCCCGTGTGGGTGACACCTTTGGCTGCCTCTCCCCCAGGTGACAGAGTGAGGAACACCCCGTGCCCAGCTGTCCCCAGAGGAGCTGGCACACAGGAGTCAGGCTGCTGAGGGTGCAACAAAGGCACTTCCAGTCTTGGCACTGGGGTGAATCACCCCAACAGTGCTCAGGGGCTCAGGAAACAGCTCCTGCCCTTGATTGTCACCTTTGGGGTGCTCCACTTAATGCTGCTTCTTGTGCTGCAGAAATTACAGGTCCATATTAGCTTTAGCTGTATTTTTTGTCTTTCTCCTGAGTTTCTTTTGGTTTTGTTTCTGTTTAAAGGATGAACTGCTCTGGGAGTTACAAGTGATGAGCATAAACCTCAAAATCCTGCTTATTTTCTTGTGTATTCTCCCTAAGGAGAGAATAGAGAGGATGGAGACAGCTTCAGGTATTGCTGTGGAATACCTGGAGTGCCTCTCTTCTAGCTGCTCCTATTTTTCCTTCTGTTTCCTACTTTTCCCGCTGTCTGGTGGCAGAAGTTAGGTTTTGTTGCACAGAGATGTAATATAAAACCAGGAGAAGCTCAGGGCAGGTTCCTGGGGAGGGGGGAGTGGTGGCTGAATGCCCTGAGAGCCAGGAAAAGCTCCTGCAATCCCAGAGCTGAGTGATGTCCCCTTCCTTTCCAGGTCAAGGTCCTTCTCATCTTCTCCCTCTCCTTCTCCAACACCATCTCCTCACAAGCCACTGGCCAAGGCTAAAGGGGAATTATTGCCACCTCCTGGGAAAGGGTAAGGATCCAAATTTCTCTGGATGAGAGTCCACACAAGCCCTTCTGACCTTCAGGGGCCTTGAGCTGAAGGAATGCAGGAGTAGATGGAATATTGGGGAGGCCCTGGATCCCTGGAAGTGTCCAAGGTTGGACAGGGCTTGGAGCAGCCTGGGATAGTGGGAGGTGTCCCATGGCAGGGGGTGGAGCAGGATCTTTGAGGTCCCTTCCCATCCAAACCATTCTGGGATTCTAAACCTGATTGAGTTTAAGAAAGAAATTAAAGATGCCAAATACAACCTTTATTGAAGAGTTTTTAGCTTGGCGGATTTAATTAAATAATGTCACTTTTACTTATTAAATCCAAGTTAAACTGTACAAGTATCCTTAAATATTACCTGTATACAAGTGTTTAAACACATGATTTACTGCTGGAGCATTCTGTATGTGCAGATATATTTGTATAATCTAAATATACATAATAGATATTGTGGGTAAGTTTTAAGTTCCTTCCTCTCCTGTGGCTTTGGTTAATCCACAGCCTCAGAATAAAGAAATGGTTCAGCCTCATCAACTTTTCACACTGGAGACAGATGAAAACAGGACTGGAGCTGCCTGCAGCTGGGTTTGGCACATTCTGACAGCGCTGCTGCTCTTTTAAATTCCTGAAATTGCTATTTCACAAACCCTGCAGTGGCAAATTACGGGGAGGTTGGAGGGTGACACAACACCGCAGTGATGTCACCTCTTCTAAGCTGACCTGCAAATAAATGACACCATGGGAATCCCCCTGAATTCTCCAGAATTTAGGACAATCCCCTTTGCCACAATTCTTGTCCCTTGTTAGCCTGCCTTTTGGGGTTTTTCCCCCTCCACGTGGGGCTCAGCCCTCCGAGGTTCTCTGCTCCCTCCCAGTGCTCCTGGCAGCGCTGCTTTGGTGACACCAGGGCAGCTTGTCCCAGCACAGGGGTTATTGCCACTGGAAACGTGCCATGGGCTTAATCCTGTGTTCTGCAGGGGATAACTGCAGGTACTGAGCACGGGAGGAGGAATCAGCAGTGTGTGTGTGCAGGCAGCACCTCCTCCCCAGCTGCTGGCTGTGAAATCAGTGCTGGGATGCTCCAGGGCCTGAGGGACCTGTGGACAAGGGCCTGGAGGGACAGGACACAGGGAATGGCTTCCCACTGCCAGAGGAAAGGGTTAGATGGGATATCAGGGAGAAATCCTTCCCTGTGAGGGTGGGCAGGCCCTGGCACAGGTGCCCAGAGCAGCTGTGGCTGCCCCTGGATCCCTGGCAGTGCCCAAGGCCAGCTTGGATGGGGCTTGGAGCACCCTGGGCTAGTGGAAGGTGTCCCTGCCATGGCAGGGGGGGTGGAATATGATTTTCAAGGTGTTTCCACCCCAAAGCACTCCAGGATCCCTACTTGGAGCAGTGTCCAGCTGTCAGAGCAGAGCTTTGAGCCCTGAACGGGGCAGCCCTGAGGAGCCAGAGCCATTCCCATCTCCTGCAGTGGGTGTTGGATAACCCAGTGGTGCTCCCACCCAGTTTTCCACAGGGAACACAAGCCAAGGGACAGATCCAGGCACACACACAAGCTGTCCTGCACCCTCCTGATCTGTGTGCTGGAGTTAAAGAGAGAATTTTTGCATTAACTGTGCTCATTTCATCCTGAAGCTTGTCTGGCAGATTTTAAGCAGGTGTAAGTGTCTGGGATAAAAATGATGGAATTAAATGGATGAGAAACAACATTTCAACCCAGTCTGCTTCAGGAGTTAATTTACAAGTCAAATATCTCCAAAATTGGCTGTTGTACAGTAATTTGTCTCTGAAAAGATGAATTGATTGAGCATGTGAGGAACAAATCCCTTTAGGGAAATCCGTGGTGTTTGTGTTCTAGTGAAACAGCCAAGAGTTTGTAGCTTCAGGAATCACATCAGGGCCGGGTTGGATGGGGTTTGGAGTTAACCTGGGATAGTGGAAGGTGTCACATGGAATGGAGTGGAGTGGGATGATTTTTAAGGTCCCTTCTAGCCCAAACCATCCCAGGATTCCATAATCTCTAGAATATTAAACAGCAACAAAACAGAGCACATCATTTCTGAGGATGTCTGTGCTCTGTGCCCACCCCCTGGGATCACACACCTGAAAATTGTCGTTTTTCCAGGGAGAAATCTGTGAAGAAACTCACTGCCCTGCCAGTCCCTCAGCCACTCACAAAAATTACAGCAGCAGCCCCGGAGCCAGCCAAGGCAGGGGATAATCGGGAAGCAAGGAGGAAGGAACGTCAGACAAGGACTCCACCCAGGAGGTGAGAGATATGGGGGGTGGAGTGATGCTTGATCTCATGGGAGATCCAGAAAATCCCAGGTTTCTTTCTCCTGGAAGATCCAGCAAATCCCCGGAGTGTCAGTGTTCGGGGAGAAATCCATCTCCTGGGGCAGGGAGAGAAGGGGAAGAGAGCTGGGCTGGGATGGTCCTGATCTGCCATGGGTGGCTCCTGCCTGTGGAGGCTGGGGGGAGGATGGAGTGGGTGGAACACAGGAAATGTGGCAAAATCGGGGTGGGAGTGGGGGAAAAGGCATTTTTGAGAGCTGCTGCTCGTGGAGGTGGCAGAGTGAGGAAAAAGGAACGTGCGGGATCTGTTTGGTGCCACACAGATCTGACGTGGTGGAGGGTCAGCAGCTGACCCACACTGACCACAAGGATGCTGCCCACCACAGAACACCATTCCCAGGGATACTCCCCACCACAGAGCATCATTCCCAGGGATGCTCCCCACCACAGAGCATCATTCCCAGCACATAAACTGGGCGAGGTGGTGGAGGGGGGCCGATCACCCCTCAGGGAGGGCTGGCCGTCAGTCAGAGGGTGCTGAGCTGGTTCTCTCTTGGGGTCCCCCCCAGTCTCTTTGCCATTACAATTCTCATTCTGGGAGGGGTGTTTGCTGCCTTGCAGGAGGACCATCAGTGGCAGCATCAGTGGCAGTGCCAGCAGCTACAGCGGGTCCAGCTCCCGATCGAGGTCCTTGTCCCGGTCTCTCTCCAGATCTCATTCCAGATCATCCTCTGCCTCAGTCTCCCACTCTCCCTCTGGCTCAAGGAAATCCAGGTACAGCCCTGAGCCTTCGTGGCCTTTATTTAACAGCAGAGATTGTGGCTGTTGTTCACAGGTTTGGTTTCCTGCAGTGGAAGCTCTCTGTAGCTCCAGCAGCACCAGCTGCAGGAGCCTGGGGGTGGGACAAAGTTGGGTTTGTGGTACAGATCCCAAGTCCTGAATTGTGATGGGAATACAGTAATGGAGAGGGCATGGGGTGACAGAACAAGATATAATGGCCTTAAACTGATAGAGGGGATATTTCAACGGGATATTTGGGAAAAATGCTTCCCTGTGAGGGTGGGGAGGCCCTGGCAAAAGTTGCCCAGAGAAGCTGTGGCTGCCCCATCCCTGGAAGTGTCCAAGGCCAATTTGGACAGGACTTGGATCAACCTGCTCTTTTGGGAGGTGTTGAGCTTGGAACTGGATGATCTTTAAGGTACCTTCCAGCCCAAACCATTCCACGATTCCCTGATATTTCCCTTGTGGTTTGTTCAAGGAAATAATCCTGTCCCGTGTGTCCAAGTACCCATTTAACCTAAATGGTGACCAGAACAATTCCTTCTGGCCAGGGTGATCCCACATCCTAATTAAACTACAAATGAACAGTTTCAGGCTACAGAGCTTGGCTCTCCTGAGCCTCTCCTACCTCTGTTCCTGTGTGTCCTTAGGGAAGATGCTTGGCCTGTCAAGAAAGGTAGGTCAGAAAATCCCTAAACGGCCCAGCTAATGATATTTTCCCTTTGTTGGCAAAGTTGCAGGTTCAGTTCCTTTGTGTTTAGCCCCAAGTGAACAGTTCCAAGACTGTTGGTCTGTGGGATGTGTAAACAACAAACTCCTTCCAGCAAAGAAAAACAAACCACTCTCGAGTCATTCCTTCAGGTTTTTTTTCATCTCTTCACACAGAGGATTTCCTGAATCCTCACAGGCAGAGCTTTGAAACCTAAAACTTCCCTGGCACATGGGGGTAAGAGTAGTCCTGTGGTGTAAAACCAGTGGCTGGAGCAGGATTTGGCTCTGAGCAGCTGCAAATTCTCATCTGTGACCTGTGTGGAACTCCGAGGTTCCACATCCGCGTTATTTTACGGAAATCCCGGCTTGTTTACTCCGTGCTTGTCACATTCATCAGCTCAGCCTGGGGTGATGCAAGAGCTTCAGAGAGCACCAGGGCATGGATGGGAACTGTGAGCACGCTGGGGCTGCCTGTGCTGCTCCTGTGGAAAGGGGGAGACGTGGGAAATGCACTCTGTGCCCACACCAGCTTTGCTGGGCCAGCCTGCTGGCCTGGAGGAGTTCCTGGCTCATCCTGGCACCGTTGGAGCAATCCATGAGACCTCTCAGAACTCCTGGTGCCAGGGGTAGAGGCTGCAGAGGGTTGGTCTGTGCTGAAGCAGCCACAGCCCCTTCAGTCATCCCAATGCAGCTTGCAGCCAGGGAGCCTGGGCCTTGCTGGCAGAGCAGGTTGGTGTGGTCAGAGCAGGCTGGAGAGGCTCCCTGAATATTCATGGAGTGGGATGGTTTGGCTTGGAGAGGAGCTTAAAGCTCATCCAGTCCAACTCTCTGCCACTTTCCACTAGACCAGGTTGTTCCAGCCCTGTCCAGCCTGGCTTTAACACTTCCTGGGATAGGCCCTGCTAGGAGATTTCCATCTTGGGGGCATCTCCCTGTCGTTATCAGTCGTGACAGGGGATGTGTGCTGGCAGCAGAAACCCTGCCAGGGAACCCTTGCCCTGAGCTGTGACACTGACCTGGATGTGCCAGTGTGCACTCCCTGCTTTCACTCCCTGTTTTCCTGGACAAACAGTGACCTGTTTACACATTGCCTTAATCCTGGCTATAAATAACCATTGCTTTCTAGGCCTGCACCCGACAGCTTTGGGATTTTTCATACCAGCAGCACCCCAGGACACAAAGGAATGGCCTTTGCGTGCCATTCCCTGTCGAGCCACACAGGGAAATGCAAAAAGGCCTCGTTGCCTTCCTGGGTGTGATGAGCTGTTGGGTTCTTGGCAGGTCCCTGAGCGTGAGCAGTGTCTCCTCCGTGTCCAGTGCCTCGTCCAGCAGCAGCTCCGTGCGCAGCGCCGACTCCGAGGACATGTACGCAGACCTGGCCAGCCCCGTGTCCTCGGCCAGCTCCCGCTCCCCCACCCCGGCCCAGCAGAAGAAAGGTACAGGCACCTGCTTTGCTGGGCTTGTATTCCCCCTAGGGAGTCTTTGGAGAAGAAGGGAGGAGCAGAGATCCTTCCCTCTGGGCTCCAGGAAAATCCTTGAGCAGAGGTGGCACAGGAGCAGAGGTCCTGTGGAGAAGGGAGGCTGTGGAGAAAATCTGCATCCACATCCTTCCGTCCCTGTGCCTCTGGTTGTCTCATCCCTTGTCCTGCCTCTCCCTCACCCCGTTCTCCTTCACCCTTGGAAGGTGATGTAAATCTGGACAACTCCAGTATCACTTTGCTCGTCCTCTGCTCGTTCCAGACCGTGGCAGAGCCTGTGGCAAAAGCCTTTTGTTCTTTGTCTTTTCTGTTGCTCTCTGTGGCACTGCTGGTTTCCTGAATCCCTTAACCTCGTGTCCACGAGTTGAGTTAAGTGCTGTGGGCTTTTCCCATCCCTGCAGCAGCATCCTCTTGCCCAGAGGGAGAGCAGGCAACAAGAATCATTCCCAAGTGACCACTTGTGCTCTCTGCTTTCAACAGGAAAGTCAAAAAAAGAAGACAGTGCTAAAGAGGAGAAGAGGAAACGGGATGTGCCTGCTCAGCTCCTGAAATCAGCCAAGCCCACCCCGGGAAGCAAATCCCAGCAGCTGCCCCAGGGCCAGCAGCCCTCGGCCCCGCAGGCGCAGCAGGGCAGCTTCAGCGGGCACAAGGAGATCAAACTGACCCTCCTGAACAAGGTGGGAATCCCTGGTGGCTGGGATTGCCTGCTCCTGGGGGCCTGAGGGGGATGGATCCGGGCTGGAGGGGGACGGATCCGGTCAGGAGGGGGATGGATCCGGTCAGGAGGGGGATGGATCCAGGCAGGAGGGGGATGGATCTGGTCAGGAGGGGAGCTCCAGGCTCGGCACTGTTGGGATGAGCTCAGCCAGGAAGGTCTGGGGCTGGCTTGGAGGGCAGCACACAGAACCAGTCTGGCAGCACACACCCTGTGGTGGCTTCACTTTGGGACTGTGTTGGCGGCTTCCCTGGGGCACATTCCTGCTGCAGCTTCCAGGCTCTTCCCCGCTTGCTCGAAGGTCCCGCATGTGCCGGGGCCTTTCCCCTGGGAGATGCTCTGGGAGCGCTCCCTGAGCCACGCCAGAGCGGGCTGGGAACAGCCAGGCACAGAGTCCAGAGGGAGAAAGGGGCAGGTGAGCCCCTGGGGTGCCCACCTGGCTCTTCCCCTCCCCGCTGATCCCGCTGCCCCGGTTTGGAGCCCTCGGCGCAGATCCCAACCCGCAGCGTGTGTGGGGGAGTTGAGCCTCGTGGGGTTTGCTGCTGGGGCAGGGTGTTGGCCCCATCACGTGGGCAGGTTCCTGTTTTTGATATTTTGCTCTGCCAGCCCAAATTCCCCGGCGCAGTCTGAGGCTGCAGATTTCTCTACTTCCCTGTGCTCTGACGTGAGGAGGCTTTATCAGAGGCAGGAAGCTGCTCCGGAGGGAGGAGTGTGCAGTGACACATGACAGCCTGGAAAAGGCACGGCTCCACATGCCTCCCTCACATCTGCTATCCTTGGTGCTGCCGGGAAAAAAAACATCCCAGCAAGCTGCTCTTTTCCTGTTCCTATTCTGACATTAGTACAGCCTCAACCCCAGTGCAGGGGGGTGTTGCTGTTGGCTCCTGGTGGTTGGGAATTAGGTGGATTCAGGGATGGCTGGGCCTGGTGTGTGCAGAGTTTATTGAGAAAGGTGTTTGCAGGAGGCAGGCAGCACATCCCAGGGAATGGCTGTGCCTCTTTCCCTCTCCAGAGGGAAGTGGCTGCTCAGCTCCATTGTTTTAATTCCATTGCAGGCAGCTGACAAAGGAAGCAGGAAGAGGTACGAGCCAGCAGACAAAGAGAGGCCAACCTCTCCTCCAGCCAAACGGGCCAACCTGTCACCTGACAGAGGTGAGGCATCCTCCAGCCCGGGCTCCTGCTTTCCAACAGCTGGAAAGAGCCTTTGCACTCATCCCAAAACCTCAGAGTGGGATTGCCACCATCCTGCTGCAGAAACACAGCAGAGCTGAGGCCCTGGGCAGGCCAGTGCCAGCCTTGCCACACTGTCCCAGGGGCATATTGTGACTCCACTGTGTCCCTGTAAGTCTTGTCCAAAAAAAACACCCCTTGGCTTTGAAGACACGGAGTTCTCACCTCCACATCCACCCCAGGGCCTCCTGCTCGCTGCTGCTGCCCTCGGATGTGGCTGTGGAAAAGAGGTTTAGGTTGGAAATCAGGAAATATTTTTTTCCCAGAAAGGAACAGATTGTCAGGTAGGGATTCCCCATCCCTGTAAGTGTTCCAAAAACGTGAGGATGTGGTACTTGGGGACAGGTGGTGCTGGGCTAAAGCTTGGATTGGATGATCCTGAAGATCATTTCCAAACCTCAGCCACTCCAGGATTCTGAGTCACAGGAGTTTCCTTTAGTGCATCCTGGAGTTTTCCCGGGGCAGCTGTCCCTGCCTGCCAGGCTGGTGCTTCGAAAGGCTGGGCTGGAGGGAGGGATGCAATCAGTGCCTGCCTGCATCAGCCAGCCTGGGACACGAGCTGGTTGCCCCACCTCTGGGTGACACAACTGCCCTGGATGTTTAGAAAGACCTGGCCTTTCCAAGTGTTCTCCTGGGCCTCAGTCCTCCCCAGCAGCAGGAACAGCTCGGGAAACCGAGCTGGCAGCCACAGGCAGGGACCTCAGTGCCACCCTCCAGCCTTGGCCGTGGCTGCCCAGAGGCAGAGGGGGTGTGGGGGGAGTTGGCAGCCAGAGGTGGCTGCTGGTGACGTCGGAGCTGCCACGTGATGTTGTTTTCCCTGGTGGCTCAGCCGTAGGTGGATCTTGTTGACTCTGGGTGCCAGCCAGCAGCAGGTCTGTGCTAATAACCTGCAAGGTTCACCTCCTGCAAGGGCAGCCTGCAAGGGACTGCCCGGGGTTGAAGTTCACCAGGGTCTGGTTCACACACGAGTGACAGGGCCAGGCCAGCACACTTTCTAGAGGGACCTTGATGTCATCTTCTGCTTTTTGTTAAAAAGCAGTTTTTGAGCCGTAGCAAATCACAGAAGCACAGATTGGTTTGGGCTGGAAGGGACCAAAGAGCAGGGACACCTTCCAGTACCCCAGGTTGCTCCAAGCCCCATCCAGCCTGGCCTTGAGCACTTCCAGGGATGGGGAGTCTGAGGCACGGAGCCCCAAATCCAATGGCAAAGGTGCCCTTGGCTGAGTTGGGACTGAGCCCCTCGGCATCCCAGCACCAAACTGGTGGTGGCCGAGTGTGTCACCTGCTCTGTGACCTGCACCTGTGGGCTGAGGCTGTCCCAGCTCCATCCTCAGGAGCAGAGGGATGCCCTGGCACACGCAGGGGCTGCTGCCACGAGGTCAGCTGAGGTCAGTGCAGGGCAGCAGCTCCACAGGCTGCCTGCCAGGTGGAATTCCCTCCCTGTTCCTGGGATAACCCAGCTGCTCCCCAGCATCTGAGTGGGCCAGGGCAGCTCTGTTGGGGCAGGGCCTGGCAGCTGAGCCGTGCTGAACAAACAGGGGGGTGCTGCTGCCTCGGGGGAGGCCCCGCTGGCTCCGGAGGCGGCAGAGCTGCCCTCACCTGTCACTGCTGCAGCCAGTGCACCCTGTGACCCGCCAGGGCAGAGCCAGCAGCTCTGCAGGCACCAAATGCCGTGGAAGAGCCTTATTCCAGCAGCTGGAGGGTGAAGAAGAGCTGCTGGGAGGTGACTGTGGGGCACAGCCCTGCCTGGCTTCTCTCAGAGGTGCGGGGGGCATGCAGTGAGGCTTTTCCAGCTGCTGCTGGACTTGGCTTTTTTTTTTGGCACGATGTGGTCAGTGAGTGCAGGCAGGGGGTGGCCTGTGCCTTGGTGCCAAGCAGGAAAATGAAGGAATGTCCTTTTGCTCTCCTGCCAGGCTCTCGTGATAGGAAGGCGACCGGGAGACTCTCGTCCCCCAAACAGGAGCGGCAGCGGGGCCAGAACCCAAAACCTTCCCCTGCACAGGCAGACAGGTGAGTGCTGCTGCTTCTGCTGGGCCCCACACTCCTGCAGGGGCTCCAGCCCTGCTCCAGCCCTGCTCCAGCCCTGCTCCAGCCCTGCTCCAGGCTCTCTCCCAGGCTCTCCCAGGCTCTCCCAGGCTGGCAGTTCCAGTTGCCATGGAGCGCAGCACGAGGAAGGACGCGGAGCTGCCTGGGCAGGTGCCAGGGGTGCCAGGGCTTCGTGCAGAGCCTCCAGCTGGGCCATTCCAGCTGGGAGAGAAGAGCAGGAGTGCCAGGAGCCAAGTGGGTCAGGAGTGAGCTCAGGCAGTGCCTCTGCAGCTCGTTAGCACGGTGTTAATGAGCACCAGAGTGCAACCCCTTCCCCCCCTGCCCCAGCTCCTCCTGGCACCTGGTTCCAGTGCCTGATTCCCCTTTTCCCAGCCTGGCACACCCTCAGCTGCTCCCCTTGCTGCTGTGGCATATTCAGATGTGTCCCCTGCTTGGGACAGAGCAGTGACAGCCCTGGCACCTTCCCATGCAGGTGCCAGGTGACCAGCTCAGCCAAACTCCTGGCAGGCTGTGCCTGCTGCAGCATTGGGAATATCCCAGTGCAGGACTGGATGTGTGGCCCTGGGGGCTCGAGGGTTGTGGATCCTCTCCAAGGATCTCTGGGGGCAAACATCACAGGGAAGGGGCTGAAGGATTTGGGATTGAGGGGATGCTCCAGGGCTGCTCTCCCCTCTGGGTCTCACAGGGAGCTGCTCAGTGCAGCCACGAGCTGGCACTGAGTTTAATCCTGGGAATCCCTATGGAATGGCTGGTTTTTTACTGTTTAAGCCAGTTTTTAACCCAAGGCCTACTCCTGTCTCCCAACCTCTTTTCTCCCACCTGCTCCTAGAGCGAGCCATGTGTTACATGTGGCACTTCTGATATTTTAGTTCAGAAATTAGGGAGAAATCCTTCCCTGTGAGGGTGGGGAGACCCTGGCACAGGATGCCCAGAGCAGCTGTGGCTGCCCCTGGATCCCTGGCAGTGCCCAAGGCCAGGCTGGATCAACCCGTGGTAGTGAAAAGAGGAAAGAGATGGAATTTGTGTAAGAACCTTAAAACCCATGATTTCAGCGTGGCCAGCGGGGCTCAGCGCACTTTTGGGATTCCCTCGGAGCCTCTGGGCCGTTCCCAACTCCTCTCACTGCCGCCTCCCTCTCTCCCTGCAGGAAACGCCAGCTGTCCCCTCAGTCCAAGAGCTCCAGCAAAGTCACGAGCGTGCCGGGCAAGGGCTCGGAGCCGGGCCCTGCGGCTGCCAAGGGCAGCAAATCCAGCACCCTGTCCCGGCGGGAGGAGCTCCTGAAGCAGCTCAAGGCGGTGGAAGACGCCATCGCCCGCAAACGGGCCAAAATCCCGGGAAAAGTATAGTGGGCCGTGCCCCCTAGTGACTGTGGATGTTTTTATAAATAGTGGGGGGAAAAAGCGGCCGCTTTGGGATTTTGCAGTTCCTCGTCTTCATTTTGGCCGCGGTTCTTTTTAAGGAAAAAAACAAACAAACAAACAACCAAACCCACACACACACACACACAAAGAAAATTAAGGAAGTTTTTGTCCGGCCGGGAAAAGCCCGCGACGAACGGCTCCGGGAGGGCTCCGGGGCCCTGTAAATTCTGCACAGAGGACTCCAGCCCCGTGGGATGCTCCCGCCTCTCCTGTGTCCCCTCTCCTCTTTGCTAGCCTCGAGTTGTATTCTCCTAGTTAGCCCTGCTGTGTGTTGAGTGTCTTCAGCAATGCAGTTCTAGTCCCGTGTGCCGAGAGAGCCGAAAACTGCTGTGAACTGCTGGCAGCACCCCTCCTCCCCCAGGAAAAAAAAATATATATATTCCTGCCTCAGTCCCCTCGGGAGTGCCCTGGCGTTTCTTTGGAGCAGGGCATCGGTTCAGTTGATTGCCCAGGAGCCCTGCAGGTGTTGTGGGCGTGTCTGTCTGCCAGGAGGGTCCTTCTTCCTTTGGTTTTTCCTTTTTTTTTTTTTTCTTTTTTTTTTGTTTGGTTTTGTTTTGGTTTCTTTCTTTTTTTTCTTTTTTTCTTTTTTTTTTTTTTTTTTTTTTTTTTTTTTTTTTTTTTTTTTTTGGAGGGATCTCCCTGAAATAAAATATTTTGATAACCAATTTTCCTGCGCTTCTCTGCATCTCCCTTGCCTTTGGGGGGGGGGGGGTTTGTACCCCTCACTTTGGGGGTTTTGGGGGCAGGAGCAGCTCCGTGGAGCTGGAAAAGCTGCTCTGTTTCCTGGGGGAGCACCCAGTGTGAAACCAGTGCCCCACTGGTGTGTGACTGGGGGGCCCTGCCCTGCCTGGCATCAGGGGCTCCCTCTGATAAATGCCCCTAATTTAGGGAGCAGTGTTGATCCCAATGGGTTTCCCAGGCTCCTTGTTCCCAGTATGGAACCAGTATCCTACTGGTGTGAAGTGAAAGTGGGGGGCATCATCTGCCAGACCCCTCTCATTCAGAGAACAATTTTTGGGGTCCCTGGGATTCCCCATCCTCCAGCCCTGCTCCTTGTTCCCAGCGTAAAACCAGTATCCCACTGGTGCTGCTGGAAGCCACTGGGCCATCCTGGAGTGGTGATGGCAGCCCTTGAGCCCTTCCCGGGGGTTGCCCAATTTGGGATTTCTGCCCGGGAATGCGATGGTGACGCAACGGGGCAGGGCCAGGGGGATGCCCGTCCCCGTGTCACCGGGACACCCCTTCCCACCTCCCTCCCGGGATTCTGGAGCTCGGAGGCGCCCGTACTCCCGGCTGGCACACGTGGAGTGCAGAAGGAAGTGCCGGCCCGCGGGGAGGAGGAAGGAACCTGGAGCTGGAGTTTCCAGGTGTGTGCACATCACCTGCCCGGCCCTATAAAAAGGCGGCGGCGGCGGCGGCGCTGCCACTCGGCCGCCTCATCCCTGGGGCTGCGCTTCCCGAGGGGCCCCCCCTTAAATTTGGGCTTGTTCCCCAAATTTGGGAGTGTTCCCTAACCCCCTTCCCTCCCCCCCCACCCCACACCAAAATTCTGGCGTGGTCCCTCAACACCTGGCTGATGGTAACGTGGGGTTCGGGGGGCTGGGGGATGTGGGGGGTGAGGGGAGAAAGTGTGGGGCTGGCAGGGGGTGTGGGGCGGGGGGGGTGTGTGGGGGGGGGTTCTCTGGGTGTCGAATGAGTGTGTCACACACCCCGTGCACAGCTCTGTGTGTGTTTTATGTGTGTGTCACACACCCCGTGCACAGCTCTGTGTGTATTTTATGTGTGTGTTACACACCCTGTGCACAGCTCTGTGTGTATTTTATGTGTGTGTCACACACCCCGTGCACAGCTCTGTGTGTTTTATGTGTGTGTCACACACCCCGTGCACAGCTCTGTGTGTATTTTATGAGTGTGTCACACACCCCGTGCAGGGTTCTGTGTGTGTTTTATGTGTGTGTTACACACCCCGTGCACAGCTCTGTGTGTTTTATGTGTGTGTTACACACCCTGTGCACAGTTCTGTGTGTATTTTATGTGTGTGTTACACACCATGTGTGTGTTTTGTGTGTGTTTTATGTGTGTGTCACACACCCCGTGCAGGGTTCTGTGTGTTTTATGTGTGTGTCACACACCCCGTGCACAGCTCTGTGTGTATTTTATGAGTGTGTCACACACCCCGTGCAGGGTTCTGTGTGTTTTATGTGTGTGTTACACACCCTGTGTGTGTTTTGTGTGTGTGTGTATTTTATGTGTGTGTTACACACCCTGTGCACAGCTCTGTGTATGTTTTATGTGTGTGTCACACACCCCGTGCACAGCTCTGTGTGTTTTATGTGTGTGTCACACACCCTGTGCAGGGTTCTGTGTGTGTTTTATGTGTGTGTTACACACCATGTGTGTGTTTTGTGTGTGTTTTATGTGTGTGTCACACACCCTGTGCAGGGTTCTGTGTGTTTTATGTGTGTGTTACACACCATGTGTGTGTTTTGTGTGTATTTTATGAGTGTGTCACACACCCCGTGCACAGCTCTGTGTATGTTTTATGTGTGTGTTACACACCCTGTGCACAGTTCTGTGTGTATTTTATGTGTGTGTTACACACCATGTGTGTGTTTTGTGTGTGTTTTATGTGTGTGTTACACACCCTGTGTGTATTTTATGTGTGTGTTACACACCACGTGTAGGGCTCTGTGTGTGTTTTATGTGTGTGTCACACACCCTGTGTGTGTTTTATGTGTGTGTGTATTTTATGTGTGTATTTTATGTGTGTATTTTATGTGTATTTCATGTGGTGTTACACACCGTGCAGGGCTCTGTGTGTATTTTATGTGTGTGTATTTTATGTGTGTATTTTATGTGTGTGTATTTTATGTGTATTTCATGTGGTGTTACACACCCGTGCAGGGCTCTGTGTGTGTTTTATGTGTGTGTATTTTATGTGTGTGTGTATTTTATGTGTGTATTTTATGTGTGTGTATTTCATGTGTGTGTGTATTTTATGTGTGTGTATTTTATGTGTGTGTGTATTTTATGTGTGTATTTTATGTGTGTGTATTTTTTGTGGTGTTACACACCCCTGCAGGGCTCTGTGTGTGTTTTATGTGTGTGTATTTTATGTGTGTGTATTTCATGTGTGTGTGTTTCATGTGTGTATTTTATGTGTGTGTATTTTATGTGTATTTCATGTGGTGTTACACACCGTGCAGGGCTCTGTGTGTATTTTATGTGTATATTTTATGTGTGTGTATTTCATGTGTGTGTATTTTATGTGTGTGTGTTTTATGTCTGTGTATTTTATGTGTGTGTTTTCACCTCTGTGTCCGTGCCGTGTTTCCCTGTGTGTGTCCGTGTGTGCACACCTGTGCCCAGGTGTGAGCGTGTGTAAAACCCAGCTCAGGGGCGGGCACTGAATGCCGGGGGGTGTGGGCACACCTGTGTCAGTGCTCTGGGTGCTTATCTGTGTTTGTAGGTATTTAAATATATTTATTTCCATGTCAGGGTTGTGTGTGTGTGCTTATCTGTGTTTATCTGTGTTTATATGTATTTTTATATATTTATTTCCATGTCAGTGCTCTGTCATGTAAACAAAAGGATAAAGCAAAGAAATAGAGAGTATAAATACACATAGAAAATGAAAATAAAATAGGAAATGAAAATAACAAATTAAAAAAAAAGAACATAAAATTGAATATAAATAACATAAAATGGAAAATAACTGAGTAATAAATAAAAATCTGTGTGTGTTGAGGGGACAGCCTCCAGCAGCCCCTGTGCTCACAGCTGCCAAAAGCACACCTGGATCCCTCTGTGTGTGCAGGGCTGCACGGGAACGTCCCAGACACGGACAGAAATATGTATAAACACATGTAAAATATATATATATATTTCTTTGCTTTATCCTTGTGTTTACATTGTCTATTCCTTTATATATTTTTTTACTTATTTATAGTTCTATTTATTTTATATACTTTATTTTAAAACACTGAAGTACAAAATTATTTTTATATATTTATATTTCTTTCTAATTGAATTTATTTATTACATTTACCTTTATTATTTATTTTTATATATATAAATATATATATATATATATATATATATATATTCTGTGTGCATGTAGGTGTATATTTGTGTGTGTGCACCTGTCCTGCACACCTGTGACACTTTTTTTGGGGTGAAGGGTGTGATATCCCCGTGTGTGCATATATATATACTTTTTTATATATATATATATATATACACTTTTATATATTTTATATATATATATATACTTATATATATATATATATATACACTTTTATATATTTTATATATATATATATACTTTTTTATATATATATATATATATATATATATATATATACATACTTATATATATATTATATATATATTTTATATATATATTTTTTATATATATACTTATATATATATTATATATATATTATATATATATTTATATATATATACTTTTATATATATATATACTTATATACTATATACTTTTATACATATATATGTGTCTGTGAGGTTTTCTCTCTCTACATATTTTTGTGTGTGTGTACTTATAATTTATTTCTATTTCTATTTCTATATTTATATAAATATATATAAATATATATTTATATAAAATATATTTATATAGAATATATATATATATATATATATATATTTGTGTGCGTGTTTATTTATTTATATTCGTGTGTGTGTGTTCAGACCTGCAGATGTTGCTCCGTGTGTGTACAGTGTGTGTGTCTGTGGATACTGAGTGTACCCAAGCACGTCTGCATGTGGGTGTGCTAAGTTTTTAGGGATGGGATACATACATAAATATAAATAAATACATAAATATAGATAGATATGGGATAAATACATAAATATAGATAGATATGATAGGTACAGATATAGATAGATAGATAGATAGATAGATAGATAGATAGATAGATATGATAGATAAATAGATGATAGAGATAAAAATATAGATATAGATAGAAATATAGATAGATATATAAATATCTGATATATAAACAGATATATAAATAGATATATAAATATCTGATAAATATAGATACAGATAGATATAGATAGAAATATAGACAGATATATAAATATCTGATAAATATAGATACAGATAGATAGACATAGATAGAAATATAGACAGATATATAAATATCTGATAAATATAGATACAGATAGACAGATAGAGATAGAAATGTAGATAGAAATGTAGATAGCTATAGATAGACATAGATACAGGTAGATCTAGTAGAAATAGATATATACAAAGATCTATTGACATATAGATAGATATAAATATATAGCTATATAGTTATATAGACATAGATACAGAGACAGATAAAGACAGGTACAGATATGCAAATATCTAAATAGAGACACGCAGAGACAGATGCAGAGGTGATCTAGAGATATCGAGGTGCAGATTAAAACGTGCAGATGCTCTGTAGACATGGAGATATGCAGGCATCTACAGATCTAGAGATGACACATGTCGATAGGCTTATAGAAATCGATACATCGATAGATAATAGATAATCGATAAACACACACACACCTGCCCCGGGGCCGTGGGGCTGCACACTCGCGTTTTGGGGAGGGCTCTGCTGCTCCCTGCCTGGCACTGTCACTGTGTGTGCCTGTCCCCTCGGTGTCACTGTGCTGAGTGTGCCTGTCCCCGCAGTGTCACTGTCACTGTGCCCTGTGAGCCTGTCCCCTCGGGTGTCACTGTCACTGTCACTGTGTGTGCCTGTCCCTGCGGTGTCACTGTCACTGTGCTCTGTGTGCCTGTCCCCGCAGTGTCACTGTCACTGTCACTGTGTGTGCCTGTCCCTGCGGTGTCACTGTCACTGTGCCCTGTGTGCCTGTCCCCTCGGGTGTCACTGTCACTGTCACTGTGTGTGCCTGTCCCTGCAGTGTCACTGTCACTGTGTGTGCCTGTCCCCGCAGTGTCACTGTCACTGTCACTGTGTGTGCCTGTCCCTGCAGTGTCACTGTCACTGTTACTGTGTGTGCCTCTCCCTGCGGTGTCACTGTCACTGTGCTGAGTGTGCCTGTCCCCTCGGGTGTCACTGTCACGGTGTGTGCCTGTCCCCGCGGTGTCACTGTCACTGTCACTGTGTGTGCCTGTCCCTGCAGTGTCACTGTCACTGTCACTGTGTACCTGTCCCTGCAGTGTCACTGTCACTGTCACGGTGTGTGCCTGTCCCCGCGGTGTCACTGTCACTGTCACTGTGTGTGCCTGTCCCTGCAGTGTCACTGTCACTGTCACTGTGTGTGCCTGTCCCCGCAGTGTCACTGTCCCTGTGCTCTGTGTGCCTGTCCCTGCAGTGTCACTGTGCTGTGTGTGCCTGTCCCTGCAGTGTCACTGTCACTGTCACTGTGTGTGCCTGTCCCTGCAGTGTCACTGTCACTGTGTGTGCCTGTCCCCGCAGTGTCACTGTCACTGTCACTGTGTGTGCCTGTCCCTGCAGTGTCACTGTCACTGTGCTCTGTGTGCCTGTCCCTGCAGTGTCACTGTGCTGTGTGTGCCTGTCCCTGCGGTGTCACTGTGCTGTGTGTGCCTGTCCCCTCGGGTGTCACTGTGCTGTGTGTGCCTGTCCCCTCGGGTGTCACTGTCACTGTGCCCTGTGTGCCTGTCCCTGCAGTGTCACTGTCACTGTCACTGTGTGCCTGTCCCCCTGGGTGTCACTGTCACTGTCACTGTGTGTGCCTGTCCCTGCGGTGTCACTGTCACTGTGCCCCGTGTGCCTGTCCCCGCAGTGTCCCTATCACTGTGCCCCGTGTGACTGTCCCCTCGGGTGTCACTGTGCCCTGTGTGCCTGTCCCTGCAGTGTCCCTGTCACTGTGCCCTGTGTGCCTGTCCCCCCGGCTGTCCCTGACGCTGCGCTGTCCCCACAGGGCTGGCTGTGTGCCCTGGCCCTGCTGGCGGCGCTGGGGCAGTGCCGGGGGCTGCGGCGCACCGCGGGCGGCTCCGCTCACTCCGCCGTGCGCTGCTACAGCGGGGCCGAGCTGGGGGACGAGGCTCCTCCCGCGCAGCTCCTGGGCCGCAGCCTGCGCTGGGACCGCCACGTGTCCGTGCAGCTGGTGCCGCAGCTGGAGCGGCTGGAGGCCGGCGGGGCCCGGCGGCTGCGGCGGCAGCGCCCGCCCGGCTGCCCCGCGCTGTCGCTGCGCGCCGGGCTCCGCAGCGAGCCCCACGAGCGCTCCATCTCCCCGTGGCGCTACCGGTGAGTGGCCGCCCTCGCCCCGACCACCCCGCGCGTCCCCTTCCCGCCCGCTCAGGGCTGGTGGCTCGCTGCAAGGTGTCGCCGTGTCCCCCGCAGCATCGACGAGGACGAGAACCGCTACCCGCGCAAGCTGGCCTTCGCCGAGTGCCTGTGCAGCGGCTGCGTGGACGTGAAAACCGGCCGGGAGACGACGTCGCTCAACTCGGTGACCATCCACCAGACCATGCTGGTGCTGCGGCGCAAGCCGTGCCCGCGGCCCGCGGGGCCGGGGCTGGTGGCGCTGGAGGTGGATTACATCCGAGTGCCCGTGGGCTGCACCTGCGTCCTGCCCCGCACGGCGCGCTGAGCCCGCCCCGGTGACCGTGTCACCCCGCCCGTGCTTGTTTTAGAGCACCCGAGCCCGCCAGGGTGTGCCCCTGGTTATTTATGAGTAATTTAATGAGCCTTGCTGCCGGGGGGCTTTTTGTACCCTCTATTTATTGGTGACCCCCGCCCAGCCACGGCTGTGACTCCAGGGCCAGCATCGCCCCACGGCCAGACCCTGTGAGTGCTGCACTCACTGGTTATTTATTCCCTCCCCCCAAAAAAAGGTATTTATTGTCTCCTTCCTAGTGCTATTTAATGCTGCAAAATAAAAGCTAACAACTCCTGGCACAGTCCTTGCTCTGTTCCCAGCCGGGCACTGGGATGTTGGGAATTGGGGCGCAGGGACAGGGGCACATCCGTGGGCAATGCCCAGCTGTGGGACACCCCTGAGGCCCTGCAGGGTGGGCAGAGCACCAGTGCAGCAGGGCAGGATGAACTGGGAGGTGATGGGGAGGGCGGCAGGGCACGGGGGTGCCCCAAACCCCCAGCACCCCGACACCCCACACCTTTCCCACGGCTCTGCCCCATCCCACGGAGCTGGTGCCACCTGCCAGGGCCACTCCACCTGTGCTGGCAGCACCTAGGGGGGCCCTGGGCCACCTGCAGCCCCTGAGGGGCCAGGGTCTGTGTGGGGAGGGGACAGAGCGGGGCCTGGAGCAGCTGCTGATCCCAGTGGGATCGAGGATTTGGGGTTCGGCACCCACATCACACCGGGGAACGTGCAGCACCCACGAGTGGGGATGGGAAGGGAAATGCTCCCCACGTTCCCTGCGGGGGGTTGTCCCAGGTTTTGGGGGCTCCTTTGGGACTCCCTGTGCACCTCCAGTGCGGGGCCCTCCCAGTTCCACCCCACTGTGGGCTCCATAAGGATTTTGGGAGGGGACCCTGCCGTGGCCATACTCTGCACATCCACATCCTGGATTTGCCCACAACTGCACTGTTTGTCCCCAAAACACCTCCCCAGTCCTGCCCCAGCCCTCCCAGGAGCAGGGCAGGACTGGGAGGATTCCCCCTGGAGCAGGAGGCAGGGGCAGGCAGTGCCTTTCCCACTTTTTATTGCAACAGCAACTGCAGAAATGACAAAAACCAGGGAGAGCGGGAGCAGAGCTGCCTGATCCCCCTGGGAGCTGGGGATTCCCTGAGAACTGGAGTTCCACAGGGATTTGGGGATTCCCCAGGGAACTGGGGGGTGCTTGGAGAGTTGGGACCCTCAGGGAGCTGAGCATGCCCAGGGATCTGGGGTTTCCCAGGAACTGGAGACCCAGAGGGAGATGAGAATCCCCAAGGATTTGGGGGATCCTTAGGAGCTGGGAAGGCCTTGGGGGCTGCAGACCCCACAGGAAGCTGAAGATTTTTGGGGATTTAGGGAGGTCCAGGAGCTGGGGAGTTCCTGGGAGCTGGAGACTCCACAGGGAGTTGAGCAGCCCCAGGGATTTGGGAATCTCCATAAGTTGGGAAGTCCCCGAGGGCTGGAAACCCCACGGGGAGCATCAAAGGGAGTTGGGAATTTGGGAGCTGAGCGTCTTAAGGGATTTGGGGATCTCTCCAGGGAGACAGAGATCCTACAAGGAGCTGAGCATTGCTGGGGATCTGCAGACGCCCAGGAGCTGGGAACCCCAGAGCATCACTGGGCATTTGGGAATCCCTTGGGGAGCCCGGGGGGGAACTGATGATCCCAGGGATCTGAGCATCACCAGGAGCGAGGGACCCACAGCAGGAGCTCAGCACACCCGGGGCTTTTGGGGATCCCCAGGAGCCCGCTGGCTGCAGTGGATCCAGGAGCAGCTGGGAAGCAGGAGCAGGGCAGCAGGGCAGGAGGATCCCCCGTTATTCCACCTCCACAGGGATGGGGTTCACCTGCCCCCCCACCTCCGGCTGCTTCTTGCGGGCGTCGGGGGGCGGCCGGGGCGGGGGGTTGCTGGGGGGCTGCTTGATGGTGCCCCCCACTTGTGGCCTCTCCCGGGGCTTCTGCTCGATGGGTCTCCACTCCTCCCCTCGAACTGCAGCCTGTGGGATCGGGAATAGCGCCAAGGAACAACCCCCACCCCCAAAAAAGGGGCTGTGTGGGGCAGGGAAAGCGCAGCTGGGGAAGGAAGATGTGACCCCCCTGTCCTGGGTGTTCCTGCAGCCCAGCCTGGGAATGCTTCTGGAATTCACACGTGGGTTTAGGGGTGCCCTGCTCCTCCCAGCCCCCCCAAAGCCCCTCTGCACTCACCAGCAGGTAGATGCCACTGGCGATGCCCAGGCAGACGGTGCCCAGGATGGTGGAGAGGAGGAATCCGGCAGGGACAGCCAGGCTGTGGCAGAGATTTGGCGTTCAGAGGGAGCTGGGGAGGGGCCCAGACCCACTCCCGACGTTCAGAGGGAGCTGGGGAGGGGCCCAGCCCCACTCCCGACCCCGCACCCCACTCACGCGGCGTGGAGGACGGCTCGGATGTAATAATTCCTGGTGAGGGGCCCCAACAGCTTCACCACGGCTGTCAGGTACTTCTGGCCACTGCAGGGTGACAGCAGGGGGTCACTGGGGGTGTCCCCACCCTCGGGGGACACCCGGCCTCCAGCCACCCCCATCTCGGCAAGGATCACCCTGAGGAACCCACCCGTGGGATCCAGCTCTGCTCCCACACCCCTGAGTTTGGGGGTACCAGGACGCCCCGTGCCAGGGCTGCAGGGGGGACCCAGCACTCACCACCTCTCCATGGTGGAGCCCTTTTTCCGTTTGCTCCTGGGATACTCGAGCAGGCAGACCAGGACGCCCGCCGCGCTGCCGGGGCGTCAAGGAAACGCGGGGTGGGACCGGGAACAACCCGCATCCCAAAAAAAGGGGCTGTGCCGGGCAGGGAGCGCACAGCTGGCAGCAGGAGGGGGAGATAAGGATGGGAGCCCTCCCCGGTCATGCCTCCCACCCCGATCCGGACAGGGTTTTCCCGCAGCCCAGCCCCGGGAATGCTGTCGGGAAGGATACATGGAATACGCCGCGAAGTACCAGCCCTTGAACTGCCCCGCCACGGCCACGATCCCGCCCGTCAGCAGGACTGCGGGAACAGCCGGCGTGGAGGGGCCACACCGGGACACGGCCCCCGGCCACGACACCGACCCCAACCCGGGACACAACCCCCCAAACTGGGACACAAACCCCCAGACTGGGATACACCCCCCCAAACCTGGATACAAACCCCCAGACTGGGATACACCCCCCCAAACCGGGACACAAACCCCCAAACCGGGATACACCCCCCCAAACCTGGATACAAACCCCCAAACCGGGATACAAACCCCCAAACCTGGATACAAACCCCCAACCCGGGACACAAACCCCCAAACCGGGACACAACCCCCCAAACTTGGATACAAACCTCCAAAACTGGGATACAACCCCCCAACCCGGGACACAAACCCCCAAACCTGGATACAACCCCTCAAACTTGGATACAAACCTTGAAAACCGAGACACAACCCCCCAAACTTGGATACAAACTCCCAAAACCGGGATAAACCCCCCCACACCGGGACACAACCCCCCAAACTTGGATACAAACTCCCAAAACCGGGATAAACCCCCCCACACCGGGACACAACCCCCCAAACTTGGATACAAACCTCCAAAACGGGACACAATCCCTCAAACTTGGATACAAACCCCCAAACCAGGATACAACCCCCCAAAACCGGGACACAAACCCCCAAAAACGGGACTCAAACCCCCAAACCTGGACGCAAACACCCAACCCGGGCTACGGCTCCCAAAACCGCGCATACAGCCCCGAGCTCAGGATATGCCGCCCCCAAACTCGGGACGCAGCCCCCCGCAAAGCCCCAAGCCGGGATCGTGGCCCTGGGGACACTCGGGACCCCCCCGGTCCAGGGAAGGGCCCTGGGGGTGCCGTGGCCCTCAGGAATCCCAGGTGCGGGATGCCGGGGAGATGCTGCGGGCGGGACCCGCGGGCCCAGGGAACTCCGGGGCCTCTGGGGAGATTTTTGGCCTCGCTGCCGGAGGAAGAGGAGAGTGGAGGAGGAGAGGACGGAACCGAGGAAGAGAGGGCAGAGGAGGAAGAGAAAAGGAGGAAGCGGAGGCTGCAGCCCCGCTGGGCCGGGACTTCCCGGCTGTGGCCGGCGCCTCCCGCCCGCACCCCCAGCCCGGTGGGACCCCCACCCATCCCATGCCATGCCCCGGGCGCTCACTCCTTCCAGAGCCCGGGGACTTTCTGGAGTGCCCCCAAACCCCCCCCCCCGCACTCACTGAGCCCGGCGGCGAGCGCCTGCTCGTTCGCCCACATGGCCCACTCGATCTGCCCCATGGCCCACAGCGGCTTCGGCTGCTCCCGGCTCCGCTCGGCTCGCTCCGAGCGGGTTCGGCTGCTCCCGGTTCCGCTCGACTCGCTCCGAACGGGTTCGGCTACTCCCGGGTCCGCTAAGCTCGGTCCGAGCGGGTTCGGCTGCTCCTGGCTCCGCTCGGCTCGCTCCGAGCGAGTTCGGCTGCTCCCGGTTCCGCTCGGCTCGGTCCGAACGGGCTCGGCTACTCCCGGTTCCGCTCGGCTCGGTCCGAGCGGGTTCCGCTGCTCCCGGTTCCGCTAAGCTCGGTCCGAGCGGGTTTGGCTGCTCCCGGCCCGGTCCGGTTCGGCTCAGCCCAGAGGGTTCGGCTCCGCTCGGCTCAGCCCGGCCGGGTTCTGCTCGGATCGCACCGCCCGCCCCGGCCCGCTCTGCTCTGCCTTGCTTTGCCCGCTGGAGCTCGGCTGCTCCCGGCCCCGCTGGGCCCGGCTGTCCCGGTTCGGCTCCGCTCGCTCCGGTCCCGACCCGGAAGGCGGGTGCGGCGCTACTCCCGCAGGCCACGCCTCCTTCGCATTGACCACACCCCTTTCTCCACTGGCCACGCCCCCGCGGGGACACGGCACCGAGCCGAGGTCACGGCACCGAGCCGGGGCCACCCCGGGGTCACGGCGGTGACAGGGATGGAGCGGAGGGACGCGGGGACAACAGGGGCCACGCGGGGGCACGGGGCCCGTCCCAGCAGCAGGGACATCGGAGCGATGGGGACAGGATCACTCCTGCAAGGGCCAGGGAGGGGACAGGGGACGTGGCACGTGGAGGGACAAGTGACAACTTGGGGACATATGGGTCAGGAGATGCCCCACAAGGGACACAGGGGCCCCGTGGGGTGACAGGGCTGTGCGAGGTGACAGGATCAGCCCCAGGGACTGTCCCCATCTCCTGTCCCCGCTTTTGGCTGGCGCTGTTCCCCCCCCCAGCCCCGCACACAGAACCCGACAGCCCAAAACAGCACTGGAACCAGGAACCTTCTGTTTCCTTACAAAAGATTAAAAACCAGCCCCGGCGTCACATCCCGCCCCGGGGCTGGGGACAGCTTTGCAGCAGGCCTGGCTCAGGTCCTGAGGCCCGCTGGTGGCACCGGCAGAGTCCCCCCGGCGTGTCCCGGCGTGTCCCGGTGTCACCGGGGTCAGGCACGGCTCCGGGGCAGCCCGTCCGTGCCCAGGAGGTGCTGGCTGGGGTCATCCACCAGCTGGGGACCAGGGCCAGGCTGTGGGGCAGGACACGGGTCAGGGACACTGGGGAGCCCCACTGCCTGCAGGGCCCCACCCCCTGCTGTGGGTGGGGGGCACCCACAGACCCTAAAAGGTCACCCCATGGCTGGTGACAGGGGGAATGTGTCCAGAAATGGGGTCCTGCACACCCACCTGGGGATGGGGATAGGGATAGGGTCCCACACACCCACCTGGGGATGGGGACAGGGCCCTACACACCCACCTGGGGATGGGGACAGGGATGGGGTCCCACACACCACCCTGGGGATGGGGACAGGGCCCTACACACCCCCCCTAGGAATTGGGACAGGAATGGGGTCCCACACACCCACCTGAGGATGGGGACAGGGATGGGGTCCCACACACCACCCTGGGGACGGGGATGGGGACAGGGATGGGGTCCCACACACCCACCTGGGGATGGGGACAGGGCCCTACACACCCCCCCTAGGAACTGGGACAGGGATGGGGTCCCACACACCCCCCCTAGGAATTGGGACAGGGATGGGGTCCCACACACCCACCCTGGGGATGGGGACAGGGCCCTACACACCCCCCCTAGGAACTGGGACAGGGATGGGGTCCCACACACCCACCTGGGGATGGGGACAGGGCCCTACACACCTCCCCTAGGAATTGGGGCAGGAATGGGGTCCTGGACACCCCTGGGGACAGCAGTGGGGTCCCACCACCCCCTTGGCGCCAGGAACGGGGTCAGAGCCCTCCCCTAGAGGCCGTGTCCCCCCCGGCCAGCCCCCCCCCAGCCCCCTCACCTTGGTGTGCAGGATGTACTGGACAGCCCCCGGCACGGGCTCGGTGACCACGGCGGCCAGCAGCTCCTGCGGCAGCGCGGCCGAGCCCACGGGCAGCCCCCGGACAAACCTGCGGCACGGGGGGGGGGAGCCGGCGCTCAGTCCCCGCGTGCCCGGCACCCCCCAACCCTGCCCGGTGAGGAGCGGGGTTCCCTTACTGGTCCCCGTTGGCGGCGGGGGGGAAGCTGCGCCTCACCACCTCCACGAACTCGGCCACGGCGTCGGCCAGCGCGAAGACGACGGCGTTGGGGCCGGCGTCGAAGGTGTAGGCGACCTGCGGCGGCGTTGTGGGCACGTGGGGACCCGGGGAAGGGCCACGGCGCCGTGGCAGCCCCGGGGCCCCGCGGGTACCTTGGTGTGGCCGTGGTGGGCGTTGTAGCGGTGCGCCAGCGCGATGATGTGGCGCGACACGTCCGTGAGGTAGAAGATGGGCGGGAAGGTGTCGAGGCAGGTGGCGTGGAACTGGTTGCTGTCCCTCATGGCCAGCTGGCCAAAGCCCTCAAAGTCCCGCTCCTGGATGTGCTGCATCATCTGCGCCAGGCACTCGGGGACCACCACCTCTGCCCGGTGCTGCCACGGCACGGGGGGGTCACCATCAGCCCATTTCAGTGACACCCATGGCAAGCGTGTCACGGTTACCCCAAATCAGGGACAACCCCAGCGGGCAGGTTGTGGCCACCCCAATTCAGTGACACCCATGGCAGGTGGGTCGTGGTCACCCCAAATCAGGGACAACCCCAGCAGGCAGGTTGTGGCCACCCCACTTCAGTGACACCCATGGCAAGTGTGTCACGGTTACCCCAAATCAGTGACAAGCCCAGCAGGCAGGTTGTGGCCACCCCACTTCAGTGACACCCATGGCAGGAGGGTCGTGGTCGCCCCAAATCAGTGACAAGCCCAGCAGGCAGGTTGTGGCCACCCCACTTCAGTGACACCCACGGCAGGAGGGTCACGGTTACCCCAGTTTGTTGATGCCCACAACAGGTGGGTTGTGGTCACCCCAAATCTGGGGATACAGCAGGAAGGTCACTGTACCCCCAGTTTGGTGACAGCCACAGCACCATGACCCTCTGGGGGTCACTGCACACCCTCCAGCCCCATTGCAAGGGAAAGGGGACGAGTCCCGTGTCCCCCTACCTTCAGCAGGGGACTGGTCTCCACACTGGTCTGCATGCCCGCCGTGCTGCCCACCGGCTTCTTCTCCCCACTGACCTGGGGGGGACACAGGCGCTGGGACACGGCCCCTCCTGAGCCCCCCCGAGTCCCAAATCCCCCGCCAGCCCCTCACCACCAGGATGAGGACGCGGAGCTCCGGCCAGTGAGTCTCGGGGGCCACCTGCAGGGCCAGGCTGTCGGTGCCATCGGGGCGCTCCCCGCGCTGCCACTGCACGAAGCCCCCGAACATGCTGCGACAGGCACTGCCCGAGCCCCGCCGGGCCACCTCGGACAGCTCCTCCTCCAGCCCATAGAGCCGGGCCAGCGCCGACACTGCGGGGACAGGCAGAGGGGACAGCCCTGTCACCCCTCCTGATGCAAACACAGAGCCGGGCCAGCGCTGGCACTGTGGGGACAGCCCTGTCACCCCTCCCAGTGCTACCACAGAGCTGGGCCAGCGCTGGCACTGAGGGGACAGGCAGAGGGGACAGCCCTGTCACCCCTCCTGATGCAAACACAGAGCCGGGCCAGCACTGACACTGCAGGGACAGCCCTGTCACCCCTCCCAGTGCTACCACAGAGCTGGGCCAGCGCTGGCACTGAGGGGACAGGCAGAGGGGACAGCCCTGTCACCCCTCCTGATGCGAACACAGAGCTGGGCCAGTGCTGGCACTGTGGGGACAGCTCTGTCACCCCTCCCAGTGTTACCACAGAGCTGGGCCAGCCAGAGCACAATGAGAGGGGACAGCCCTGTCACCCCTCCTGCTGCTACCACAGAGCCGGGCCAGCGCTGGCACTGCGGGGACAGGCAGAGGGGACAGCCCTGTCACCCCTCCCAGTGCTACCACAGAGCTGGGCCAGCACTGACACTGCAGGGACAGCCCTGTCACCTCTCCCAGCACCCTCCATGCCATACTGCCCCAGGCAGGGAACAGGGGACAGCGAGGGGACACCCCCAGCACCCCTCCCAAGGCAGGAGGGGACAGATGAGGGCCCCACACGCACCCAGGCAGGCGTAGCCAGCGGCGGACGAGGCGAGCCCGGCGGCCGTGGGGAAGTTGTTCTCGGAGGCGATGTGGATTTTGTAGGACAGGCTGAGCGCCGCCGTGTCCTCAGCGCCCCCGCGGCGCTTCCGCGCCAGGCGCCGCACTGCGGGGACAGCGGGGTCAGGGGACAGGGGGACAGGGGGGACAGGGGACAGGGGGACAGGGGACAGGGGACAGGAGGAACAGGGGACAGCGGGGTCAGCAGGGACAGCGGGGTCAGGGGACAGGGGGGACAGGGGACAGCGGGGGTCAGCAGGGACAGCGGGGTCAGGGGACAGCGGGGATAGAGGACAGCGGGGTCAGGGGACAGGGGACAGGGGACAGTGGGGTCAGCGGGGACAGGGGGACAGCGGGGTCAGGGGACAGGGGGACAGGGGGACAGGGGACAGGGGGACAGGGGACAGGGGGACAGGGGACAGGGGACAGGGGACAGGGGGACAGGGGGACAGGGGACAGGGGACAGGGGACAGGGGGACAGGGGGGACAGGGGACAGGGGGGACAGGGGACAGGGGACAGCGGGGTCAGGGGACAGGGGACGGGACAGTGGGGACAGGGGACAGGAGGGACAGGGGACAGGAGGGACAGTGGGGTCAGGGGACAGCAGGGACAGCAGAGACAGGGGACAGCGGGGACAGTGGGGTCAGGGGACAGGACAGCGGGGACAGGGGACAGCAGGGACAGGGGATACTGGGGACAGTGGGGTCAGGGGACAGCGGGGAGGGACAGGGGACAGCTGAGACAGGGGGGACAGTGGGGACAGCACAGGCAATGGGGTCAGGGGACAGCAGGGTCAGGGGACAGCAGGGACAGCGGGGACACCCCCGGGCAGGGGACGCTCACCCTCGCGCAGACAGGCCTGGACCCGCGGGTGCCCCACGTCCGCCTCCTTCCCGTTGAGCCACAGCCGGTCCTCCGTGAAATCCCGGCTGGCCGCCGCTGTCGTGGTGGTCTTGAGCTGTGGGGGGAGAGAGGGAGGGGGCTCAGCACACCTGGTCCTGGTCCTAAACCTGGTCCTAAACCTGGTGCTGATGCTGACCCACCTGGTCCTGGTGCAGCGTCACGCTCAGGGAGGAGTTGATGGGCAGGATGAGGTCGGTGTCACGCTTGCCCCCTGCAAGAGAGCACGGCATGGCACGGCTAGGAATGGCATGGAATGGCATGGAACAGCATGGCACGGCTAGGAATGGCACGGAAGTTTGATGGCACCAATGGACACAGCAAAGTGTAGCATGGCACAGCCAGGAATGGCACAGCCGGGAATGGCACAGCCGGGAATGGCACAGCCGGGAATGGCACGGCACAGCCAGGAATGGCACGGCTAGAAATGGCATGGCACAGCCAGGAATAGCATGGCACAGCCAGGAATGGCACAGCCGGGAATGGCACGGCACAGCCAGGAATGGCACAGCCCAGCCAGGAATGGCACGGCTAGGAGTGGCATGGAACAGTTCCGGATGGCACGGATGGACACAAGGCAAAGCAAGGCATAACAGCGCTTGGCACGGCTTGGGATGGCACGGCACGGCACGGAACTGCACGGCAAGCGAGGACACAGTGCAGCACGGCCTGGCCCGGCGCCGCCGGACACCGCACACCCAGCCCAGCCCGGAGCCGGTGCCGCCGGGCCCCCGCAGGTGCCAAGCCCGCCCCGGCCGTGTCCCCGGCACTCACAGTACTTGATCACGGCGATGTTCACGGGGGCCGTGCAGGTCGCCATGGCCAGCGCGCGCTCCGCCGCCATCGCCGCCGGCCGCCCTCAGGCCCCGCCCCCGCGCCACGCACGTGACCCGTGGCCTGCGGCGTGTCCCGCCTCGCCATTGGCCGAGAGCGCGGCACCCGGTCCCCAACAGCCAATGGCAGCGATCGGACCACGCGAGGCCCCGCCCCCTGAGCGCGTTGGGCTGGGCCTGGGGGGCGCCATTTTTGAATTGGGCAACACCTGCGCGTGCGCAGATGCGCCCGGTGCCCCCGGTACCGCTCCCGACACCCGCCCGGTTCTGCTGCCTGCACCGCTCAGTCCCCAGTGCTACCCCGTGTCCCCGGTACCACCCCAGCGCTCCAACTGTCCCCAGTACTCTGAGTGCTCCCAGAGCCTTTAGGGCCACTGTATCCCAGTGCTCCAGCGCTCCCAGTATCCCGGTGCTCCCAGCACCCCCAGTATCCCAGTGCTTCCAGTATCCCAATGCTCCAGTATCCTAGCACTCCCAGTACCCCGGTGCTCCAGTACCCCAGTGCTCCCAGCACCTCCAGTATCCCCAGTATCCCAGTGCTTCCAGTATCCCAGTGCTCCAGTACCCCCAGTGTCCCAACGCTTCCAGTATCCCAGTGCTCCAGCACCTCCAGTATCCCCAGTATCCCAGTGCTCCCAGCACCCCCAGTATCCCAGTGCTCCCAGTATCCCAGTGCTCCCAGCACCCCCAGTATCCCAGTGCTCCAGCACCTCCAGTACCCCCGGTATCCCAGTGCTCCCAGTACACCAGTGCTCCCAGTACACCAGTGCTCCCAGTATCCCTCCAGTGCTTCCCCCGGCCCAGAGGCCACGCGTGGATGAAACTGCCTTTATTGAGAAAAATGGTTTGCTACAAATACGTCATCGAGTTAATTCCTCTTCAAAAAACAGGACGGCTCGTTAAAAGTTCTAATTATGCAAAAAAAGTGGTGGGCGATGCACTGGTGGGCACGGCCAGTGGGATCCTGGCACTGGGAGGATCCCTGGCACAGAGAGGGATCCCTGCACAGAGAGATCCCTGGCACAGAGAGATCCCTGGCACAGAGAGGGATCCCTGGCACAGAGAGATCCCTGCACAGAGAGATCCCTGGCACAGAGAGATCCCTGGCACAGAGAGGGATCCCTGGCACAGAGAGATCCCTGCACAGAGAGATCCCTGGCACAGAGAGATCCCTGCACAGAGAGATCCCTGCACAGAGAGATCCCTGGCACAGAGAGATCCCTGGCACAGAGAGATCCCTGCACAGAGAGATCCCTGCACAGAGAGATCCCTGGCACAGAGAGATCCCTGGCACAGAGAGATCTCTGGCACAGAGGGGGATCCCTGGCACAGAGGGGGATCCCTGGCACAGAGAGATCCCTGCACAGAGAGATCCCTGCACAGAGAGATCCCTGGCACAGAGGGGGATCCCTGGCACAGAGAGGGATCCCTGGCACAGCCTGGTGTGGCCCCTCACAGCCAGGGCCTTAAAGTGCTTTACAAAAGCAGCTCTTGCTGCCCCTGCTCTGTCTCTGTGGGGCAAAAAGGAGGAGGAGAAGGAGGAGGGCAGGGAAGGAGCCCGAGGTTAACAGTGCTGGCCCAACAGCACGGAGCTCTCATGGAGGCTGCTCCAGCAGCTGAGGGTCCCAGCTGAGCACAGGACAGGGAAACACTCCCAGCTCCCTCCTGGAAGATGCCAGTGCTCTCCATCCCACCAGGGACATCCCCCAGGTGCCAGCAATGCCGGGCAGGTAAGGGAAGATCCCACCCCTCCTGGCTGGCCTGGCTCCAGAAAGGGGAGCGGGGCAGCTCCAGCCCTTTCCCTGCCCTGCCAGGGGAGCTGAGGGCTCCCTGCACGATCCCAAAATCATCCAGGACTAGGAAAACCAAAATAAACCCCAAGCCAGTATTGCTAGAGCAGAGCTGGAGCCAGGTTTTGGATAAAGCTCAGGAATTCTCCGAGCAGGGAGACGCAGAGGGGGCCTCTCCCACCCTTTCCCTGCAAATCCCTGCAGGAAGGCTCTCGGGAATCACCCCCTCCCTCAGGGCTCACCCCGTGCCTGGTGCCATCTCCCCCCCAGCCTCTCCCAGCCCTGCAGAGCCAACTCCAGCAGCAGCAGGCAGGGCTGAGAGGAAGGGGCAGGGGGAAGGGGTCACCAGGATGCTGTGGAGCACCCTGGATCCCGTTCCCAGGGAGGGATTACCACGGGGAGATGCAATCCCTGATTTCTGGGGGGAGCAGGAGCTCGGGGCTGGGATCCTGCATGGGCAGCAATTCCATGGGCAACCAGCACCTGGATCCAACCCAGCCATCCTGCCCGCTCCCTCACAGGCAGAGGAATTCTGCTGAGGGAAGGGAAAGGCCCAGAAAGATCCAGGAAAGGCCCAAAAAGATCCAGGAAAGGCCCAGAAAGATCCAGGAAAGGCCCAGAAAGATCCAGGAATGGCCCAGAAAGATCCAGGAAAGGCCCAGAAAGATCCAGGAAAGGCCCAGAAAGATCCAGGAAAGGCCCAGAAAGATCCCTGCACTTCCCCCACCTCAGAGTCCGACGCGCTGCTCTGGGATCCAGCTCCTGCCTCCTGCCCCGTTCCCAAATCCACGTGTTCATTGGTTTGGGTTATCTGTGTAAAAAATAAACTTTCTTCATCGTGTTCCATAAAAATACTCTTGTCCCGGGTGGCAGATATTGCAGAGTGAAGGGGAACAGCTTCTGACCCCGCTCTAGAAAACGTGGAAAAGGCTTCGCTTTGTGTAGAAAAAGGCAAGGGTTTGGTGTCCCAAGAGCCGGTAGAAAACGAGGAAGGAGAGGTTTCCCTGGATGCTGGATGCCATCCTCGAGGGCTCCTCTGAACCACTGCTCAGTCTCATCCTGGGATCCAGGTGAAGGAGGCAGCTCCAGCCTCCAGCACGGGGGTCAGGACAGCCTGACATCTCTAGAAAAATCCTTGGAGAGTTTAAAAAAAAGATGCTCCGTGCTGCCTTCCTCTCCTTTTTAAAAGGACGTGGCTGATTCCAGTCCCAAATGAGGGTGTTGGGCATCCAGTCTGTCATTTTCAGGTTCCTATTCTGCTGCAACAGAGAGCAGGGACGAGTGTGCCAAAGAGCATCTAACAATAAATAGATCTGGACACAGGGCTATGCTCCCAACACGGATATGAAATGCCAATCCAAGGATTGATCCCAGCCCTGCTCCAGCGCTCTCTGCTCACTCACTGTGACAACTGAAGAGGCTCCACCTTCTTAAACAAGGTGGGAATTGCAGTGGGAACAGAGTGGGGCTCCGGAGGGTTCCTGGAGTGTCCAGAAGGAGCCAGGGCAGGGAGAGGGATCAGCCTCAGTTCTCAGAGAGGGACAGAGCCAGGGCCGCCTGCAACGCTGCCTCCTCGTCGATGTTGTAATCCTGAAAATCAAAGAGGGCAGCTCAGGAGAGCTGGCACAGCTGGCACTGTGAATCGCAGTTCACTCTCTGATAAAAGAAAACGAGCTAAAAATTAATGGTCACTGTTGGATTTCAGTGCTGTTTGTAACTAAAATCTCCTGAATTCACTGATATTTGAATTTTTCCCTGCTCCCCTGAGTACTGGTTTCCTCACAGTTATAGACTTAGTCAATTCTTATCCGAATTATATCTTTACCTAATATTCCCTGTACTTTCCTTATTAGTGACACCTTTTTTTATATTTAAATCACATACTGAAAAAAGTTATCTGTAAGCCTGAATATTGCAATAAGGTAAAGACGAAATATATATGTCATATATAAAAAATAATGTAGGAGTGGCACAGGCTGGACTCTTAATTTTGAATTAAACTTTTCTAACTGTGTCAGGTTGTCCTCTCTTTTTCAGGTGGGAGTATTCAATTCTTTCTCCTATTAAATTTCTTAAGAAACATTTCTGTTTAACGGAGCCTCTGTTCCTCTGGCACACACATCCCCGGGGTGCCCCCTGTGCCCACATCCCTCTCCTGCCTGGGATCCCACACCTGCCAGGAGGGGTGCCCACACAAGCTGAGGCCAAAGGGTGAAGCTTTCTAGCAAGGCCAGGGTTTTTTGCAGAGCTCCAGGTCGGGTTTATCCAGCTCCTGAAGTCAGGATATTCCTCTGAAAATGCCTGGAGGGTCTTTTCCCTGACACATCTCCAAGGAAAGCAGGATGGGAACGGAGCCTCCCGTGAGGCCAAGGCTGAGCCATCACAACTGCCCCCCACACAGGAGGGGTCAGGGACCCCCCATGTGCAGCAACCACACCCCCCCAAACCCTGGGGAAGGGCTGCTCCCACCCCCTGCTCCCAAAACCTCCAAGAAAAGGGGTTTTGTGTTACAATTTCCTCAGCGCAGGAGTTCCATGGATAAACCCATTTTGTGGAGCACAGGAGCAACCCCCTCTCCCTCCTGGTGTGTGAGGACAACCTTGGTGGGTGTGGGGGTCTCGTGGGTGGGACACGTGTGCCCCGTGAAGGGCTGGTTTCACCTCCTGGCACAGAACACAGCCCCTCTTTTTTACCTCAGGGTCACACTCACCACGAAGGTGTCGTAGGAGAACTTGTGCCTGTGGAGCAGGTGCTGCAGGAAGTTGGCACTCTTGTAGCTGGGATCCCCCCAGGGCATGGCCGAGCACACCGGGCACACCTGTGGGGACACGGACATGGTGGCACCTGCACAGGGACCTCGCAGAGAGGTGAGTGGTGCCCCTCCTCTGACAGGCTCCAAGCTCCATCCAACCTGGCCTTGGACATTTCCAGGGATCCAGGGGCAGCCACAGCTTCTCTGGGCACCAGTGCCAGGGCTTCCCCACCCTCACAGGGAAAGATTTCTCCCTAATATCCAACCCAAACCAACTTTCTGGCAGTTTGGATCCATTCCCCCTTGTCCTGTCACTCCAGGCCCCTGTCAACAGTCTCTCTCCACCTTCCCTGAAGGTTCTGGAAGGCCACAATTAGGTCTCCCTGAAGCTTCTCTTTTCCAGGCTGAACAATCCCAAATTTCCTCAGCCTCTCCTCATGGCAGAGCTGCTCCACCCCTCTGATCAACTTGGTGATCTCCCCTGGAGCAGCTCCATCAGCTCCAGGTCCTCCCTGTGCTGAAGATCCCAAGTCCCCCACCTTGGTCCACCCAGAGGGAACAGGGAGAGGAAATCCAGCACCACCTGGCTTGCAGGAACAGGGGGATGGAGGCAGCTCATCCCAGGGAGCCTCTAAGAAAGCAGAGACAGATCCCCACCTCCCAAAGGGATCTGAACCAGCTGGAACACAGCTGTGCCTCCACACCCACCCGTGCTGCTGGCCTGGGGTGCTGCAGGGGGTGGCTGGATCCCAGAGCCGTGGCACACAGCCCAGCAGCACTCACCACTTTGTTGGGGTCGTTGCGGTGGTTCTCCATGCAGTGCTTCACCAGCTCCTGCTGGTCCAGGTTCCGCGCCCCGCAGTACGGGCACACGAACGTCGAGCGGTTGGGAATGTTGCTGGAGAGAGCAAGGATGAGCTCAGATCTGAGGGGAGGCTGCAGTGACTCCTTCCAAACCAACGCAGCAGAAGCTCTGTGGCAGCAGGAGCCAGCCCAGCCCCTCTCCCTGCTTTGGTGGAGCCTTCATCCCACCCCGCGCTCCGAAACGCGGAGCGGCAGCGCCAGGAGGGAAACAGGCGCTGCTCTTCCTCCCAGGGAAAGGCACAACACACACCTGGATTTCAGGGCATGCAAGGAGGGCCACGTTTCCCTACCTGAGGCACAGGAATACCTGGGAATAGGCTGGGATGTGGGGACAACAGGAACGAACTTGGGGCAGTTGGCCATCTGCTCCTGCACCTTGGCGCAGGACGAGACGTGAGAGCGCATTTTGGCCAGGGTCACCTGGGGAAGGAGCACAAGAAACATTCCTGGAGGTGCAGGGACGCCTGCCAGGAGCCAGGAGAGGAGCTGGCTTTGCTCAGCTGAGGTGGCAGCGACCTCTGGTCCGTGTGGGATGACCCACAGCAGCGGGAATGCTGCAGCCACCTTGCAGGACGGAGATTTGGGGCTGCGGGGATCCCCAGAGGTGCTGTCCCTGTCCCCTGGGAGCAGAGCCCGACCCGCCCTGGCTGTCCCCCTCTGTGCAGAGCCAGAAAGTCCCTCCTGAGCCTCCTTTTCTCCAGGCTGAGCCTCCCCAGACCCTTCCCCAGCTCCGTTCCCTTCTCTGGACACATTCCAGAGGAGGATGGGGACAGTGGGGACAGCAGGGACAGTGGGGACAGGCAGCTTTACCTTCTTGCTGCAGCCTCTGCAGGGAGCCTTGTAGGACGAGAGCTGCTTCTCCACGCTGGAAGCCTTCTCCACCTTTTTGGGATCGAAGGGCACGCGGCAGAGCGGGCACAGCGGGGAGGGCACCTGCAGGCAGGGCTGCAGGCATTCCCCACAAAACCTGGGGGGCACAGGGTGGCCCTGAGCACCCCGGGCACAGCGGGATCCCAGCAGGGCACCCCGCTCCCCCAGAAGCCAGGGGATGGGCTTTGGCTTTTCAGCAGCTTTAGCTTTTGTATTTTCAGATTCTGCGCTGCGTTGGTAAATAACTCTGAACTCCACATGAATGTCAGCAGCTCTCCCCACAGCTCAGACAGAACAATCCCTTTCCAGCCCCAGAACCAAGGACACCGCTGCAGCTTCAGCCCCAAAAGGTGCAAACAACAAAAAGGCCCAAAAGGCCCAAAAAATCCAAACCACAGGGAATTGAAGAGAGAAAACTGGGAGGCTGGGACTGCATCACCTGGAGCTGTGACTGGACAATGAACCCCAATATGGAAATGGACCAAAACTTATAAAAGTGTGAAAACTTGTGACTCAGAGTCCATCTTGGGCTCTGGCACTGCCCAAGGTGTGTCCTTTGAAGGCCTTTTTAATAAATCCCTAATTCAATCCTTTTACTTTGTTTAGCCTCTGTTCTGGGCATCGCAGGGATCAGCATCCCTGCTGGGGGAACTGGGAGAACTGGGAGCAGGTGAGTCCCCAGGGAGCTCCTGCAGGCTCACACAATTCCCCTGCTCCAAGGCTGGATTGGAAAGGAGCCCAAGGCAGTGCTGGGTATCCAGGCCAGGCAGGATCAGCTCATCCCAGCTCCTTCCATCGCCAGGAGCAAAGGAATGCCAGCAGCCCAGAGGAGGCAAAGGAGCCCCCGCGTCCCCAAAACGCGATTATCCCGGAATTCACCAGGAACAGGGAATGAAACACCCCAAAGGCTCTGCCACTGCCAGGGGAGCGAGGACAGGGGATCGTGGAAGGGTCAGGAATCGCCCCCAGCCCCAGAGAAGCAGTGAGGCGGTGCTGGAGCCCCAAACAAAGCCCCAGCCCCTTGGGAACGTCCCCAAAATCCGATGGGAAAGGGACCAGCGTGTCCCCGGAATGCCGGGGGGACACGTGGGCAAGGGCTGGGGGTCCTGGGGACAGCAGCCAGCTCTGGGAGCTGAGGGCGTGGGAGGGTGGGATGGGGATCCCGCTGTGGGACGGGATGGGGGCCCCGGTACTTGAGAGGGGAGTCCCGGTACCGAACCATCCCCGGTGTGGGCCGGGGGTCCCGGTGCCGCCTGGGCTCACCAGGCAGAGCGCCCGCAAGGATCCCACGGCCGGCACAGCGCCCAGCCCCGCGTCCCGCCCGTCCCCGGGGCCGCCTCATTCCGGGGGTCCCCGCCGCCCCCGCCCGGGCCCCGTCTCACGTGTGCCCGCAGCCCGCGATGCCGACGGCGCGGTGGAAAACCTCGAGGCAGATGGGGCAGCTGAACTGCGCCTCCAGCGCCTCGGCCGCGGCCCCGGGCCCGGGGGCGGCGCGGGGGGGCCCGGCCGGGCCCTGCGGCCGCTGCGCCGCCGCCACCAGCAGGCTCCGGAACATGGCGGCGGCGGCGGCGGCCGGCGGGGCGGGGGCAACGTCACCGAGCGGCGCCGCCGCGTCATCGCCGCGCGACGGGAGCGCACCGGGACACGGCGGGACCCGGCGGGACCGAGCGGAGCCGAGCGCGGGCCGAGCGGAGCCGAGTGCGGGCCGAGCGGAGCCGAGCGCGGGCCGAGCGCGGGCCGAGCGGAGCCGAGCGGGAGCCGAGCGGGAGCCGAGCGGAGCCGAGCGGAGCCGAGTGAGAGCCGAACGAGGCCCGAGCCGAGCAAGACCCCCCCGAGACTCACCGGGACCGACCGGGACCAACCGGGACCTACCGGGACTCACCGGAATCCACCGGAACCCAGTGGCGCCGCCATGTGCGACGCGGCGGGCGGCGGTGGTGGCTGCGGGGCGGACACGGATCCGCCGCGGCGCCACCGCGCACCGGCAGACAGGTGTGAGTCCGGTCCGGCCTCGGAATGGACCCCCGGGGCCGCTCCCGGTACCCCCCGGTATTCCCCCGGGCATCCCCCCCCCGGGATCATCTCTCGGTGCTGCCCCGGTAACATCCCCGGTGCAGCCCGGGGACCGGGACCGCTGCCGGGGGTCGGGTCCCGGTGTCCCCGGTGACCGGCCGTGTCCCCGCAGCCACCCCCGAACGTGCATGAAGTGCGGGCAGGGCACGGCCGCGCTCGTCATCCGCGTCGGGGACCCCTTCTGCCGGTGAGAGACCGCGGGGACAGCGGGGCTGGGGACATCAGAAATGGGGGACAGCAGAAATGGGGACATCAGAAATGGGGGACATCAGAAAGGGGGGACATCGAGGCTTTGGGACATCATAAACTGGGGACATCAGAAACTGGGGACATCAGAAATTGGGGACATCAGGGCATGGGGACAGCGGGGCTGGGGACATCAGAAATGGGGGACATCAGAAATGGGGACATCAGAAATGGGGGACATTTGGGCTGGGGGACATCAGAAACTGGGGACATCAGAAATGGGGACATCAGAACTTGGGGACATCAGGGCTTGGGGACATTGGGGCTGGGGGACATCAGAAATGGGGGACATCAGAAACTGGGGACATCGAGGCTTGGGGACATCAGAAACTGGGGACATCAGAAACTGGGGGACAGCAGAAATTGGGGACATCAGAAACTGGGGACATCAGAAATTTGGGACATCAGGGCTTGGGGACATCGGGGCTGGGGGACATCAGAACTTGGGAACATCAGAGCTTGGGGACATCAGAAACTGAGGACATCAGAAATGGGGGACATCACAAACGGGGGACATCAGAAACTAGGGACATCGAGGCTTTGGGACATTGAGGCTTTGGGACATCAGAAACTGGGGACATCAGAAACTGGGGACATTGGGGCTTGGGGACATCAGAACTTGGGGTCTTTGAGTCTCCAGAGGGTGGAGGCTGGGGAGCTTTGGGTCTTGGGGACATCAGGGATTGGGGACATTTGTTCTCAGGGACGTTGTGTCTGGAGCATTGGGTTGTTGGGGCCGGGGACATGGGATCTCTGGGACTTCAAGGTTTGGGGACATCGCGGCCAAACAACATCAAGGCTTGGGGACACTGAGCGCTGAGGACACAGAGGAGGGGGGACAGCAACCTTGGGGGATGTGGCTCACGGGATCTCTGGGATGTCGGGGCCTGAGGACGCTGTTCTCCGGGACGCTGGTCTGGGGGACATCGGGGGGACTTTGGGGTGCGGGGATGCGGGACCAGGGGGTGCCAGCACAGCCCGTGGCTCGGGAGTCCCCGTGTCCCCGCGTCCCCCAGCGGCTGCTTCCGCGAGTACTTCGTGCACAAGTTCCGTGCCATGCTGGGCAAGAACCGCGTCATCTTCCCGGGAGAGAAGGTACCGGCGGGGGGGACCCGGCCAGGGGACCCCGAGGTGGCCCCAGGGCTGGTGACCATCCCCGCTGTCCCCCCAGGTGCTGCTGGCAGTGTCGGGGGGCCCGGCCTCCAGTGCCATGGTCCGGCAGGTGCAGGAGGTGAGAGTGGGGGTTCAGGGGGAAATCGGGGGGAGCACGGCTCGTTCTCCCCTCACCCCACTCCTCACCCCACTCCTCACCCCACTCCTCACCCCACTCCTCACCCCGCTCCTCTGCAGGGGCTCAGCCGGGAGGCGGCCAAGAGGCTCCGCTTCGTCCCCGGCCTCGTCTACGTTGAGGGTGAGGGAGCCTCGCTGCTGCTCCTGTAAAACTGCCCATCCCAGCCCCATTCCCTGCTCCTGTAAAACTGCCCATCCCAGCCCCATTCCCTGCTCCTGTAAAACTGCCCATCCCATCCCCATTCCCTGCTCCTGTAAAACTGCCCATCCCAGCCCCATTCCCTGCTCCTGTAAAACTGCCCATCCCAGCCCCATTCCCTGCTCCTGTAAAACTGCCCATCCCATCCCCATTCCCTGCTCCTGTAAAACTGCCCATCCCAGCCCCATTCCCTGCTCCTGTAAAACTGCCCATCCCAGCCCCATTCCCTGCTCCTGTCCAGCCCCATTCCAGCCCCATTCCCTGTTCCTGTCCAGCCCCATTCCAGCCCCATTCCCTGTTCCTGTCCAGCCCCATTCCAGCCCCATTCCCTGCTCCTGTCCAGCTGCCCATCCCAGCCCCATCCCAGCCCCATTCCAGCCCCATTCCCTGCTCCTGTCCAACTGCCCATTCCCTGCTCTGTGTCCAACTGCCCATTCCCAGCCCATTCCCTGTCCTGCTGCCTGTTCCCTGCCTCACTCCCCATTCCAGCCTTGTTGCCTGTTCCTGCCCCATTTCCTGCCCCACTGCCTGTTCCCTGTCCCCCTTACCTGTTCCCTGTCCCCTTTGCAGCCCCGCTGTCCATTCTGTACCCCATTCCCAGCCCTGCTGCCCATTCCTTGCACATTCCTAGCCCCACTCCCTGCCCCGTTACCGACTCCCAGCACAGTGTCCCCTGTACTGTGCCAGGGCCGGGGTGCTGCCCCCCCTGGCCCCAGGAACGGGGCTGGGAATGTGGCAGCAGCCCTGGCACTGCCCCCCTGGCCCCAGGAACGGGGCTGGGAATGTGGCAGCAGCCCTGGCACTGCCCCCCTGCTCCAGGAATGGGGCTGGGAATGTGGCAGCAGCCCTGGCACTGCCCCCCTGCTCCAGGAATGGGGCTGGGAATGTGGCAGCAGCCCTGGCACTGCCCCCCTGCCTTCCAGAGGGAGCCGTGCGCAGGCAGAGCCCGGAGCAGCGGGAGCAGACCCTGGCCCAGATGGAGACCCTGCTGCAGGCCACCGGCTTCCCCTACCACCTGATCCACCTGGAGGAGGTATTGGGGTGACATGGGGACAGGTGCCGAGGTGAGGGGACACACTGGGACAACTTCCCCCGTATCCCTCTCTGCCCCGCAGGCGCTGGAGCTGCCCCCATCCATCTTACAGCCGGGGCCGGAGCGCGCCGGCACGTCCGGCACGTCCGGCCCTTCCTACAAGGAGGCTGTGGACAGCTTCATCCAGCAGCAGCGGCAGGACGGGGACAGTGGCACCTCTCTGCCTGGTCACAGCGCCCCGGACACGCCAGCAGGACCCCCGGCCACCCCCCGCCTGCCGGACGCCGCCCAAACCCAGGAGCTGCTCCGCTGCTTCGAGGCCGCGGCGACGGCGACGGCGCGGGAGGAGCTGCTGGAGATGCTGCGGTGAGGGGCTGGCCCTGCCGAGTGCCAGCACCGATGCCAGCTGGGCAGGGTGGCTCTGATCCGCTGTCGCCTCGTCCCCAGGACCCACCTGATCGTGCAGACGGCCCGGGACAGGGGCTACGCCAAGGTGATGATGGGCGAGAGCCTCACGCGCGTGGCCGTCAAGCTCCTCACCAACCTCTCCCTGGGCCGCGGCGCCTTCCTCGCCGTGGACACGGTGAGCTGGGGGCGGGCGCCCGCACACCGAGGGGTGACACGATGCCACGGGGGCATGGCTTGGGGGTGGCACAGTCCCCTGGCAGCCCGGCACCCGCAGGGCTTCACGGACCGGCGCCACGGTGACGTGATGGTGGTGAGACCCATGCGGGACTACACGGCCAAGGAGATCGCCTTCTACAACTTCTTCTTCGGCGTCCCCTCCGTCGTCGTGCCACCGCTCTTCACCAAGGTAGGGGGTTCCCGTGGTGGGGAGCCCACGGTGGGGGGGGGGGGTGTCCCTGTGGCAGGGACGGGACCCCCGGTGCTGCCCTGCCCTCCCTGTCGGTTCCCACAGCGCCGGGAGAAGCCCAGCATCCACCAGCTGGTCGAGCGCTTCCTGCTGGGGCTGCAGGAGGAGTTCCCCTCCACCATCAGCACCGTGTACCGGTACGGGGGGGGGGTCAGGGGGGCTACTGGGGGTGTGGGTGGGGATTGGGGTGCACCCACAACCCCCATTTTGGCTGCAGGACTGGGGAGAAGCTGAGCCCGGAGCCAGCCAAGGCCAGCAGCGAGTCCCAGCGCTGCCTCCTCTGCCTCTGCGGCCTGGACACCTATGGGGGTGAGTGGGGAGGGCACTGGGGGGGGCTCGGGGGAGTTGGGGAGCAGCCATGCACCCCTCAGCGACCCCCTGGCTCTTACAGAGGAGGAGCTGGCTCTGGAGCCCACGCTGATCTTGGAGGAGCCAGCAGCAGGGTGAGCACGTGGGCTGGGGGCGTTCCGGGATTCCACAGCCGCTCCCAGGCCACCACGGTGGCACCACTGAGTGTCCCTGTCCCCGTCCCTGTCCCACAGGGTTGAGAGCAAAGCTGCCTACATCCCCCTGCTGTGCTACAGCTGCCGCCTCACCTTCAAGGAGCTGGTGAGGTTTTGGGGTGCAGGGCGGGGGGGGTGGTTCTCGGGGCTGGTGGGGGTCCCCAGGCTCACGGCCCCTCTCGTGCAGGGTCCCCTTGACACACTGCCACCCTACGTGCGCGCCGAGGGCCAGCGCAGGATCCGCAGGTACCGGGGCTGGGGGGGTCCCTCCCCGCCTGCTCTGCCCCCCGAGGCCGTGTCCATCCAGCGTCTGTCCCTTGCAGAGCAGAGATGGAGCAGAACCAGGAGCCCAGCGAGAGCTGAGGGGCTTGGGGACAGCTGGGGACACACCCCCATCCCACTGTGGCACTGCTGGGGCCGGTGCCGCTCCTCAGGGAGACCCCAGAGGTTGCTGAGGACTCGTGACGCCCAGGCAGCTGCTTTTATACCCCATTTCTGTGCCAGCCAGGGGCAGGGAGAGTCCCCATCCCCATTTACAGGGGGCTGGGGTTCAGGTCCCTGGTCCCCCCCACCGCCCTGCCCCAGCTGCCTGTCAGCCAGGGAGGCCTCAAGTTTGTTTTATTCGGTATCTGTATAAATAAAACATTTGAATTATTAAAAAAAACCAAACCCAAAGTCACAAGTGTCTAAAGTCCAACTGGGGCTGCCAGACCCCCTCAAACTTGGGGGGGGCCACAACCCAGGACCCCCATCCTGGAGCTGGGGGCGGGGGGCTATTGCTTGAGTTCAACCTGGTTCTGGAGCTGGGGCAGGGAGGGGGCACGGGCTGGCTCTTGGACCCCCCCCCATCCCCACCTGGCAGCCAGGGGTGCCCAGTGGGTGGGGGGGCCACCTCCTGTCCCCCCCCTTCCCGGGAAGGCACAACGTGGTCTGTGCAGGTCGGACAGCTTCAAAGCAACGTAAGAAAAACCTCCAGAAAAACATCTGTGCCCAGAACCCCACATCCCACTGCCTCCCGGGCCGGGATGCGGCCCCAGCTGCGGGGGCTGCTTAAGGCATTGGCGGTGATGTCCCTGTCAGGGGGGCGGCTGGAGCCCCTTCCCCTTAATTCTTCTCCCGTGTCCACTTGATCATGGTCTCGGGCGAGCGGTAGAGGAAGATGAGCTTGGCGTAGAGCTCCTCCTCCAGCTCCAGCTCGCCCGTCTCCCGCACCAGGAAGATGTCCTGGCACAGCTTCAGGATGCGATCCACGTAGGGCAGCTCCTCGAACATGATGGAGTGGGAGATCTCGCTGAAGAAGCCCCGCACGAACTTGCCGATCACCAGCACGATGGACACGTAGAGCCCCATGATCCTGCAAGAGTGGGGGCACGTCCTGGATCCCACCAGCAATTCCCTACGGATCCCCCCCCCACACACACCCTGGCACCCTCCACGTACCCGTAGCCAGCCAGGAAGCCCAGGCTGGGGGGGCTGACTTTGTCGTTGAAGATGACCATGGGGAGGATGTTGCCCTCGTGGGCTGGGGCGTCCTTCTGCCTCAGCACCCACCACTCCACAAAGTGCTCCCCAGGGCCAGAGCCCCTGTGCTCCCGTTTCAGCTGCACCTCCACGTCCAGGTAGCTCTCCACGTCATCTGGAGAGGGTGACACCGTCAGGGCACGGCACAGTGGCTGCTGTGCTCTTAAGGACGATTTTTTTTTGGGGGGGGAATCGCGTCCTCACTGTCCGCAGGGGCTGGCACCATCAGGGCTACTGGTGTGCTCCCAGCACTGATGTTTTAGGGAGGGACACACTGGGACTCATGTCCTCCCTCTCTTCAGAGAGGTGGCACCCAGTGTTGGGGACACGCTGGGACCTACTTGGCAGCAGCTGCTTGATAGGTTCGGCTTCGAGGCCGGTGGGCGCCCGGATGTATCTGGGGAAGAGGTTTGGCAATTCCCTGCAAGAAAGTGGAGTGATAAGGGGGGGGTTACACCATCCCACTGAGCACAGGGGTCCAGCCACCCTTCAGGGGACACTCACACGGGCTTATCCCTGGTGCCATCCAGCATCTGGGCCAGCTCCAGGCGCTGGGGCGCGCCGGGCTCCAGGTCGGTGTCGTGTTTGCCGTAGGCGTTCTCCACCGTGCCCCCCTTGCTCAGGTCCCTGCGGGCACGAGAGGCTCAGTGTGGGCAGGGGGGTGCAGGCAGGGCTGGCTCCTCCCTGGCCGTGCCCGAGGTACCTCTGGAAGATCCAGGTGAGGTGCAGGGTGATGTCAGAGGAGCCGTTCAGCAGCTCCAGCCGCATCTGCTCGCGGCTGGGGGGGCTGATGCTCCACAGCGAGCCCGAGCTGCCCTCGATGCGGGCGGTCACGATGTCCTCCATGCTGTAGAGGCTGACGAACTGCATGGCCAGCTGCCACACGGGGTGGGGGGAACACGGCTCAGCCCTGCCCTGGGGGCTCTGCCAGCCCCTGCCCCGGGCAGCCAGCAGGGATTTTTTTGGGGTGGGGCGGGGGGGATTTACCGGCTCGCTCTCGAACTCTTTGGTGAGGTCGTCGTATTCCTCGGAGGTGAAGGGCTGGATGTATTGCTGCTGGGAGCTCGTGCTGAACAGAGGCTGTGGGGACAGGGGGACATCAGCCAGGCAGGGCACCCTGGGGTCCCATCTGGGCACCCCAACACCCAGCCCCACATGCTCACCTCGTACCCCCCTATCTTGAGGTTGACGGTGACATCGATGGGGTGGTTGATGACGCCCACCACGGAGCGCACCAGGGACATGAAGAGCAGCGGGAACCAGATGATGCCCACGAGGAAGAGGATGATGAGGCCGCCCATGCCGTACTTCACCACCTTCTTCTTCTTCTGCCCCTTGGGCTGGGGGTATTTCTGGGGCGGGGGGAGACAGCACACGGTGGAGGGTGGGCTCAGGGGGACCCCAACAAGCTCCCAAGAGGGGTTTAGTGAGGGACCCTTCCCGGCGTAGGGGACCTACCTTCTCAGTCTCCCGGCTGCACTTGATGATGAAGATGTTGGCGTAGATGTCCTCCACACACATCCAGTTGGAGAGGGACAGCGTGGTGTCCGTCCACACCCAGTCCATGACGGCCCGCAGCTCCACCAGGAAGGGCACGAGGCGGAACCTGTGGGGACACGGGGAGAGGGCAGTGGTAGGGCACCCTCAGGCTGCCCCAGAGCTCCCCGTGGCCCCGTGCCGTACCCCTGGAAGAGGAAGAGGTTGAGGTGGTTGTATTTCTTGGTGAGGAAGTTGCCCAGGATGCGGGTGGGGTAGCCACAGCGGATCTGGTAGGCCGACAGTCCGAAGTAGATGCACTTCACAAAGTACCACAGCTGGGCCACCGTGTTGTGGCGGAACGACCTGCGGGAGGGACGTGTCACCCTTCAGCCACCAGCCGGGGGCCACCACGTGGGCTCGGGGACACCCAGGTGCCACGCGAGGGCCACGCTGTGCCGTGGCGGGGAATCCTTTGGGACGTACCTTTGGGTGACGTAGGGCAGGATGAAGAACATCCAGACGTGGATGCCAAAGACCAGGGTGACCTGGAAGATGAGCTTGCCCAGCACCATCTTGCGGAGGTAGAGCGCGCGGTCGATGACCATGGTGCTGAACTGGAAGAGCATCATGAAAAGGAAAGCCTCCGGCACTTGGTTTTCCGACAGCGAGGAGGTGATGTCGGCAGCCACCGTGTGTTTCTGGGGTGCAGGAGAGGTCAGCGTGTGGCCCAGCCTCACCCCGTGGTGGAAGCAGGACAGTCAGGGCCCGGTGGGACTCCCCGCTCACCCCAAAGGCCCAGAAGCCGAAGATGATGATGATGAAGTCCACCACATCAGCCAGGAACATGTAGGCGTAGACGTCGGTGGCTGCGTGGCTCTGTGTGTCCAGGATGTTCCGGAAGAACTTGCACACCGGCTGGTACATGTTCTGTGCCCTGCAGGGACAGGGGACACGGGGGACACGGGGGACAGGTGACTGGCACCGCACCCCCACCCCAACCAGCACCGCCACGACTCACTTGGTGAGGAAGAAGCCCTTGACCCGCAAGCCAAACGCCTTCAGCTTCCTGTGAGCGTGGCTCTCTTCTGACACTTCCTCCTCCTCTTCCTCCTCCCCTTGAAGTGAGGCACAGCGTGGGTGACACCCAGAGTCCTGCAGGGCCGCATCCTGCCCGACCCCAGCACCCTGGGGGTGCCAGCCTCGCTCCTCAGCAGGGCACGAGGGCTGGGAACTGGTGCTCACCTTCTGCTGGAACCACCTCCAGTGTCTTCCTCCCCTGCTTCCTCCTGAAGCGAAGCTGCGTGGCCTCGGTCCCCCCTTCCTGCTCCACGGACTCGCCCTCTGGCTCCAGCTCCAGCCCCGTGGCTGCTCCCAGTGCTCCTGGCTGGGCTGGAGCCTCCAGCCCTTCCTCAGCCACCGCCGATGGCGGGGACACGGCTTCATCCGGCTTCTCCTCCCCTTCCTTGCTCTCCCGCTTCTCGTCCGTCGTCTTCTCCCACAGCCCATAGGACTGCGGAGGGACACGGTCAGGGGTCCTGCTGCCCCCCAGCCCCACACACCTCACTCCCCATCCTGCAGCATCATCTCCCACCAGCACTGGTGGGAAACCACGGCAGAGCACCCAGCACCCGCTGGGTTCTGCCTGGAGCCCCCAGGAGCAGCTCCAGCTCCCCCCAGATGCCCACCTGTGGTAAAGCACATTCTTCTCTCTCTCAAGACTTTTTCATAGAGAAACACAGAGAGAAGAAAGAGAAAACAATTTCTATTTCTGCTCCTTGTTTTTCTCATATGGAATGTGTTTGGAGAATTGTTCACCAGGGGTGATTGCTTGATTAGATTCTAGTGAGGATTGTTTGAGCCTGATGGCCAATCCAACCCACCTGTGTTTAGACTCTCACGAGAGGGTCCTGAGTTGTGAGTGAGATAGATATAGTAGTTAGAAGAAGTAGATAGGCAGTTTTAGTATCTCCGTTAAATAGTATATTAATGTATTCTAGCATAGTTATAATAAAGAAATCATTCAGCCTTCTGAGCTGGAGTCACACATCAGCATTTCTTCCCACCGGGTTCACCTGCATTTACAACACCCACCCACGGCCCAGGGCTCACCAGCAGCAGGGAGCGATGGAAGAAGAGGGCCAGGAGCTGCAGGAGGTCATACTTGATGTAGTGGACAGACTTCTCCAAGCCCAGGATGCGTGGTGGGAAGAAGGGCTTGCCCTCGTGGCGCAGCAGGGTGATGTAGCCATTCCAGGGGAAGAAGCCGAACTGGAAGAGGTATTTCACCACCACCGTCATCTGTGGGGGACGCTGGGGTCAGTGGGTGGCAGCGGGGGCCGGCTGGCATCGTCCCTTCACTGGCCACCCCCTGCCCACCTCGGTGAAGATGATGGCGGTCATCCAGAAGCGCTTGGTGGGCCGGGGGATGGAAAGCATGGCCCAGAGGAAGATGAGGATGGGCAGGCAGAGGGAGATGACGGAGCCGGTGACCATGTTGTTGAGGATGATGGTGAAGTAACAGAGCAGCTCGGAGTGGCCGGTGACGCAGCGGTACCCGGCCAGCAGCAGCTTCAGGAACCGGTTGTGGGATTGGTAGAACTGCTCCGACTGCTCCAGCTCGGAGACATAAAACCTCCTGCAGGATGCAGGGCTGGGGTGAGCCCCCCCCCCCGCCACCCCCCGTCCCCATCCTGCTGTCCCCGTGTCCCCACATTCACCTGCTCTTGAGGAGCTCACTGGCAGTCCTCCTGCGCTGCTGGGGAACGGCCAGGAACTGCTGAGCCTCAGCCACGTCCTCCAGGCTCGTCACCTGCTCCTGGCTGCTGGAGGAAGGGGCAGCTCTTAGGCACCCGCCGGGGATGACACAGGGACAGGGACGAGCCCCCAGCCCCACCTGTGGCACTGCCAGCGGCCCCCTCGGGGGTATCTATGCACCTGCCTGGAAGCGCCGCTCTGGGAATCGGCAGCCAAGGAGCCGGGCGGGCTCGGCTCCTGCGGGAACTCCTCGGGCTCGTAGAGCTCATCCGGGAACTCCTCGTTTATCTCCTCTCCCTGGGGCAGGCAGGACGTCAGTGCCACTGCAGGCTGCCACCCACCCCCCCCCCGGCGCCCCGGTGTCCCCCCCCGCGGGCTCACCTTGGCCAGCCGCTGTGCCATGACAAATCTCTCGAGGCACAGGACCTGGGACATGTCCGTGTGCTCCCGGGTGTGGGTGTCCAGCCACTGGGTCAGCCCGTCCACCAGGGCCTGGCACAGCAGCCACAGGAACCTCAGCGTGTTCAGTGCCCGCTGCAAGACGTTGCTGTGCTCTGCCAGGGCAAAAAGAGGGGTGGAGGGGTCACTGGTGCCCTCTCAGACCTCCCCAGCACCCCCCTGCGCTGCAGTCCTGCTGCCCACCTACCAGAACTTTCCACGTTCTCTTCCTCCTGGCTTTCAGCCCCCTCGGCAGCCTCCACCTCTCTCCTTGCGCCGTCCCCTCAAAGGTCAGACCCCAGGGAAGGATGAGCATCATTTTTGGGGCTCTCCCATCCACCACCCCATCCCCTATGCCCCCACATCCGCCTTAAAAACCAGGGTGGGCACCAAAGGAGCTGCACAGCTTGTGCCAAACCCCGCTGTAGCCACCAGAGAGTCTCCCCACACACTGGGCACACAGTGGGCGCCAGGCAGGGCTGTGTCCCCTCCTGCCCCCCAGCCCGAATTTTTTTTTGGGGTGTCACACCCACCTGCAGCGCTGTCGGTGCTGGGAGGCCGTGGCTGCTCGGGCTGCTCCTGCTGCCGCAGCACCGTCCTGGTGTTGGTCACCCAGGCCTGGTAGGCGAGCTGGAGGGGGACAGGGGCCATCAGCACCCCGGGGACACTGCCAGCCCTCCGGCTGCTCTGCAGTCCCCCAGCCCCGCTCACCTGGAAGGCGCTCGGCCTCCCCGGCTGCGGCTCCTCCTGCACCTCCTCCTCCTCCTCACTGTCCGACTCGAAGAGGAAGTATTCCCCGGAGTGCAGCACTGCCGGGGGGGCACAGGCTGTCAGGGCACAGCCAGGGCCGTGGCAGGGGTGTCACACCCCAGGCTGTCCCCGCTGCCATCTCCCAGGGCGCTGCCTGGCACCGAGGACACCCAGGGGGACATCAAAGCCGACGACTCAACTGCCACGTCCCCAAAGCGGCGTCCCTCCGGCGCCAGCGTTCGGAGCTGACCGGCGTCAGCGACCCCAAACCCAGCCTGGCACCCCCAGTCCAACACCCCGTTAGTGCTGGGGAGCAGAGAAGCCGTGGTTAGTGCTCTGCGGCCGAGCCTGGGGACGGGGGACATGCAGGGTGTCACCCTGGCCAAGCAGTGCCACCAGCGCCCCTGCGGGTGTTAGTGGTCCCCTCTCCGAGGGGCTGAGCCCCGTCACGGCCCCGTGCCGGGGGCTGTACCTGCGGCGTGGTCTAACCATGGCCGCCACCAGCGCTCCCTCTGCCGGGACGGGTCTGCCGGGCCGCCGGGCGCTGTGGGACGGCACACGGGGCTGAGAACGGCCCCACTCAGGGCACCCACCCCGCCTGGGAGGCGCTCGGGGCGCTCGGGGTCACCACAGTGCTGCACAGGGCTCCACCAGGATGGGCGCTGGAGAAGGGTCGCGGTGCCACCCGTGTGTCCGCAGAGGGGTTGGGGACACGGGAGGGACCCCCCCCCTCCTCGGCTCTCACCTGCTCTGGCCCCCTCCTGCCCCGGGCTGGTGGCCCACTCCGGGCGGTACTTCTGCTGCTTGGCTCGGATCCGCTCCATCCTGGAGGCAGAGGATGCTGCAGAGCCCGCTCCCCCAAGACCCCCCCGGGGCACCCCATAAGCAGGGGTGTCCCAAGGTGCAGGGAGAGGGGTCCCAGTGGCCCCCAAAACCCACTCACTGCCGCTTCAGCTGGTCCAGAGACTTCCTCTCGGCTCGCTGGTGCGAGCGCAGGCTCTTCATGATGCTGGCCTTGAACAGCGCCACGCCCCTGGGGGACAGGGACAGTGGGAGGGTCGGGGGGGGCCCCCAGCACTCATGGGGACCCTCCAGGACCTCAATCGCACCTGGAAGCCTGCAGGGCAGAGGCTTGGAGGTTCCACATGACGTGCAAGTAGTAGGAGCTGAGGAAGATGCGGCGCTGGAGCAGGAGGAAGAAGAAGCAGATGCTGTCCCATATGATGCCGGCCTCCTCCACGGGCAGCATGCAGTCGTGGTCCTTGGGCATCGCCTTGGCTGGCGGGCAGAGGCGCAGGCAGGTCAGGCAGCAGCCCAAAAACCTGCAGCCCCAAGCGCACCAGATCGCCCCCAGACCAGCAACTCACGGTCGTAGTAGCCCTTGACGGTGCAGACGAGGCTGAAGAGCTGGATCACCCAGCAGAACCTGCTCTGCATTTGCTGCACGAAGACGCAGGACAGCAGCTGCGGGCACAGAGGGCACTCAGGGCTCTGTCACCACCCCGGGCGACCCGAGGAGAAGCAGGTGGATCACAACGCACCGACAGCATGTTTTTGGAGACGATGACGGTGATGTTGTAGAGGATGAGGCAGTCCCAGAGCGCGAGGCGGGCGCGGGCCGGCTTGCGCAGCATGGCCGTGCCCGAGAGCAGCAGGTAGAAGCAGGCCAGCACGTAGCCCAGGCCGAAGAGGCTGATGCGGTTGGCACCGGTGATGAAAACCACCACCAGGACGACCCAGAAGAGGTACTGGAACACCACCACCTTCACCATGTCCAGGTAGGACCTGCGGGTGGAGTGGTCAGAGCAGGGGCCTTGTCCCTTCCCAGCACGGTCCCAGTCCCCCCACCAGTCCTATCATGGGGTCAAAGGGCTTTGTCCCAGTTTATGGCACAAAGCTTGTGAGGGTCTGGCACCATCACCAGGGGCGTCCTGGACCACCTCATCTCCTTCCAGAAGAGCCTCAGGGTGTCCCTGCTCCGGCCATCAGGGGGGTCATGTCCAAAGGGACCCTGGCCCAGAGGGGTTCCAGTCCCATCCCAGAGGATCCCAGCCCCCAGCAGGTCCCATCCTACCCACACCTCAATCCCATTCCAGGGGATTTGCCATCCAAAGGTGGGATCTCATCTTGTCCCTACCCCAAAGGGTTCCACCCATCCTGTCCATACCCCAAAGTTTGGCATCCCAAGGCTGGAATTCCAAGGGTGTGATTCCATTGTGTCCACACCCCAAGGGGTCTCATCCCAGCTGGGTCCCATCCCCTCCATACCCCCAGGGATGCCATCCCAGAGGAGCGCCCCCCTCACTGCCCGCAGGGGATCCCATTCCCGTGGCCCCAGCCCCGGTGGAGGGGGGGGGGGGGTGCTGTGCCGGGGGCACCCACTTGCAGTAGATGAAGTTTGGGGTGGGGTTGTGGTGCTCCTGCTCCCGGTCCAGCCGGTCGGAGTTGTCCCCGGCCGCCCGCAGCCACGGCTCGGAGCGCTCGGCCTCGAACACGCGCCACTGCTGCGCCGCGCACAGCAGCAGCATGAAGTCATCTGGGGGAACACGGCTCAGCCCGGGCCGCGGGCTCCCCCAAAATGCTGCTACCCCCCACCCCACCAAACCCTGCCCCCAGGCATGGGGCATCCCCGTCCTGCCCAGGATGGGGAGCTGGTTAATTCCCTCCGGGCAGGTGCGGCTCTCCCCGGCCCCACCTCCTCTTTAACCCAGTGTGGATCTCTCCAGGCCCCTCCTTTTGCCAAAAGGGGGTGGCAAAACAATTAAGGTCACCCAAAAAGGGGTGGGGTTTGCCACGACTCCTTCTCCAACGGGGGTGTGTGTCATTTAAGCTCTGTCTCCAAAGGAGTGGGGCTCTTAAAGCTCCTCCACCCCTCCTGCCTGTCCTCCCCCCGTCCTGGATGGAGGATGGACACAAACAATGGCTGGGGAGGTCCCAGAGGCTGGGGGGGCTGGAGTAGGGGGACAGGGCACCCCATGGGCACAGAGGTGGGGGGCCAGGGGGCTGCCATGGGCTGTCACCCCATGAGCAGGGGACTGTCAAGGGCTGGAGTAGGGGGACAGGGCACCCCATGGGCAGGGGGGCTACTCACTGATGAGGTTGGTGGATTTGGGAGCCTGGAAGAAGTCGGGCAGGTAGAGCCACTTGACGAGCGCCGAGTTGAGGGGAATGCTATGGCTCCAGCGCCACGGATAGTCTGGGGGGGCGGGGGGCACCATCAGTGCCAGGCCTCTCCTCCAGCCCCTTCCCAGGGCAGGCCAACGGCGCCCCACAGAAAGGTGGGGTGCCCCCCCCGTGCCCCTTACCCATGCAGAGGGCGGGCGGCATCCCCAGGCACAGCAGGTACTGGTAGAGGAAGAAGACGACGAGGAAGAGGCAGTACTTGGGCCAGAGGCGGGCGATGGCCGCGCGCCGCCGCCGCGTCAGCATCACCACGAGCCAGCAGCCGTGCAGGATCACCAGGAAGTTCATCCGCTGCCCGATCACGTTCACGATCATCAGGAAGCAGATCTGGGGGTGCGGGGGGGGGGGCCCGGGGCTCAGCACCGGGGATGCTGCGAGCACTGGGACCCCCCCCCCCCCCCCCCCCCGCCCAGCACGAGGCCCACGCTGCCACCTCCAAGCCAAACTTGTAGTAGAAGTAGTTGATGAAGTATTTGGCGCAGCTGACGAGGCCGAGGTCGAGGTGCTCGCGGGAGATGTCCTCGAAGACGGTCTCGGTGACGGGGGCCACCAGCTGGTGCCGCTTGCGGTGGTACTGCTGGCGCCGGTACACCACGGCCTCGAACACCAGCAGCAGCAGCACCTGCAGGTGGTTCTGGGGGGACAGGGGACGCTCAGGGCCACGGCGTGAAGCCAAGGACCCCCCCCACCGTGGCGGTCCTTGCAAACAGCATCTCTCCAGGTTCTCAGAAGAGATGCTCAGGGCCACGGCGTGAAGCCAAGAACCCCCTCCAGGCGGTCCCCACAGTGTCCCCGTGCCCACCTTGACGTATCCCCAGTTGGGGAAGCCCTTGCGGATGCCGAACCAGTTGGCAGGGTCCACGGGGCCACGGTACAGCGTGGAGTTGCCCAGCTCCTCTGGGGTCAGGTTGGTGCCGTTGGGTAGGGGCTGCAAAAGGGGAGCGCCGGGGGGGTGGGTCAGCGCCCCTCGGCCCCCCCCTCCAGCCAGGGAGCCCCCCAAGATCCGGCCCCGCTGGGCACACCTGGGTGCAGTTGCTGAAGTACTCGCGGGGGTCCACGACCTCGAGCTGGTAGAGCATCTTGCAGACGATGATGATGCAGGTCCAGACGGTGGAGAGGCACGAGGCCATGTGGCGGAAGCGGCAGTAGGGCATGGCCAGGGCCCACAGCAGCACCAGCAAGAAGTTCATCACCGAGACCTGGGGCAGAGGCCACATCAGCACCTCGGGGGGCCCAGGCTGAGCCCCCCACAACCCCCGCAGCCCCAGGGGTACCTCCTCCAGGGCCACCCAGACAGTGTAGAGAGCCACCATCTTGACGACGTGGAGCTCCAGCAGGCGCCTCGTGAAGACCTCCCCGCGCGTCACCGTGTCCGAGAAGGTCCGGCCCAGCACGACCAGGCGCTCCAGCACCAGCCCCCATTTGTTGGACACTGTGGGGCACGGACCCTCATGGACACCCCCAACAGCCTCGCTGGCTCTCAGGACACCCCAACCCATCCCCTGCGTCCTCCCCGATCCGTTCCCACAACCCCTCCACTCCTGCAGAACAGCCCAATCCGTCCCTGCAACCTCCAGCCTCTTCCTGGCTCAGAGGGCATCCCGATCCATCCCTGCAGGGGATCCTCCTCCTTCCAGGCTTGGAGGAGACCCCAATAAATCCCTGCACTACGCTGGTCCCAACCCTGGCTTTCAGAACACCCCAATCCACCCCCACGCCCTCCCAGCCCCCTCCTGGCTCAGGGGACATCCCAGTCCATCCCCACACCCTCCCAGGCTTGAAGGACACCCCAATCCACCCCCACACCCTCCCAGGCTTGAAGGACACCCCAATCCACCCCCACACCCTCCCAGGCTTGAAGGACACCCCAATCCACCCCCACACCCTCCCAGGCTTTCAGGACACCCCAATCCACCCCCACGCCCTCCCAGCCCCCTCCTGGCTCAGGGGACATCCCAGTCCATCCCCACACCCTCCCAGGCTTGAAGGACACCCCAATCCATACCCTCAAAGTCTCTTCCAGGCTTGGAGGATGCCCCAATCCACCTCCATACCCTCCCACACTCGGCTATCAACCCAAATCCATCTCCCTACCCTCCCAGGTCCCCCCTGGGCTGGAGGACACCCTCTCCCAGCCATGCCCCACCCCTGCCCTGTACCCAGGGACGTGGTGTCCGGCTCTCGGGACTGGGCGGTCTCGGCAGCGGCGGCGTCCCGCAGCAGGCGGCTCCCGTGCAGCTCCTCGGACCTGTGGGAAAGGGGGCTCAGAGCAGGGATGGGGGGCTCGGGGTGCAGGGGTGGGGGTCACCCAGCACCGGCTGCTACCTGGGGATGTGGCAGGGGGCTGGAGAGGGGGGGCGGACGCGCTGCAGGTCAGTGATGAGCATGAAGGGCTCGTGGAAGTAGTGGAGCTGGAGGATGCAGGCCAGGAGGAAGAAACCCAAGATGAGGATGCTGGAGAAGAGCTTGGAGACGCTGAACTGCTCCAGGCCCATGTCGCTCAGCCTGCATGGGGGACAGGAGGGTCAGCACGGGGTCTCACCCATCCCACCCCAACCAGGCACCGAGCCCCCGCGCCGGGGATCAACGCCAACCTGCTGCGTGCCTCGGTTTCCCCATGTGCAACCCAGCCCTCGGCCATGCCCTGGTGCCACCTCAGGGCTGGTGCCAGCAGGGACCCCACAGCGGGGAGGGGGACACTCACTGGTCATCGGTGAGGCCTGTGAGGTTCCTCCAGTACATGGGGAAGTCCTCGAACTGGTAGGTGTAGGTGACGATGAGCACCAGCATGGTGTAGGCCACCACCAGCCACCAAAAACCCTTGAGCACCTTGCGCCACAGGCTGTAGTACACCTGCGGGGACAGGGACATCAGCAGGGCCACCCTGGGGATGGCACAGGACCCCAAGGGGTTCCTAGCCTCTCTACCTGGAACAGGATGAGGCAGAGGAGGAAGAGGAGCATGTAGACGATCTTGTAGACGACGAGGCGGCCAGCAAAGGTCACCACGATGAACTTGGCAGCGCAGACCAGGAACCAGAACTTGACGAAGAAGTTCCACACCACCTCCCCCAGCTTCTGCAGCACGTCCCGCATCTGGCTGGCCTCTGTGGGGCACAGAGGGGCTGCAGGAGCCGGGCGGGGGCACCCCCCTCACCGCTGTGGGGTGCTCAGCGTGGCACAGCGTGGGTGACGCCGGGAGCCCTCACCCGTGTCAGTGACAGACACCTCCAGGAGCGGCGTGGCCGGGGCCCTCCTCGTTAGCACCTTCTCCGTAACGAAGCGCCGCAGCAGCATCCAGAAGGTGAGGGTGAACAGGAGCTGCGGGGACAGGCGGTGAGCGGGCACAGCCGGGCGCTGGCAGGACAGGGGCGGGACAGTGCCACGCTCACCTTGGCCCCCAGGGCCATGCAGGGGTAGCTGGGGTGCACCAGCCCCAGCGGCTGCAGCCGCATGAAGCTGATGTGGGTGGGCAGCTCGGGCACCACGTCCATGGCCCACACGTACTGCAGGCTGCACAGGGCGACGGCGTAGAGCACCAGGAAGGGCGAGCAGAGCATGGCGAAGTGCCGGCGGTTCCGCACCGTCCAGATCAGGCACGCCCAGAGCAGCAGCACGAAGGTCAGCCAGCTGTGGTAGGAGATGCTCCACACCTGCGGGCGCAGGGACGATGAGGGCTCGGGCCACCACGGCTGCGTCCCCTCCCCGGGGCCGCGTCCCCTCCCAGCTCTTTACCATCATGGCGATGAGGGCGGACACGTAGCTCTGCTTCATGAGGACGTGGCCCAGGGCGTGCAGGGGCAGCCACGCCGCCGGATGCCTCCTGCCTGGCATGGGGAGAGGGAATGTGAGGCCCCCCCGCACCCCGGGACCCAGGCAGGGTGTGGGGAGAGGGAGCACAGAGCACCCCCGGGCTGCAGGTGGGGTGTGGGGAGGGGCTGGGGTCAGCCTTACGTGCGCTCAAGGTGTGGATGGTGCAGTTCTCGTTGCTGGCGCTCGGCTTCCCGGTGTTGGGGCACAGCATGGGCTGAGGGCAGAGAGGGCTCAGAGCCCACCCTGGCACCCCCATCCCGCACCCATTCCCTGCACAGCTCCCCCCTGAAACCCACCTTGGTGTCCTCGGCCACACGATCAGTGTCCTGGGGCCAGCTCTCCAGCTCCACCAGGTCCCTCGGCCGCGCCGGTGCCACGGTTCTCTGCGAGGGGCAGGAGCCAGATCAGGGCACCCAATGCCACCACTGGGCACATGGACCGTGCCCCAGCCCCCTGCCAAGGCACCCCACACTGTGGGCACCCCACTGCCCCCCACCTCCCTTGCGCCAGGGCCGGCTGCAGCCAGGCACATCGTCACCACTGTCACCGCTGTCACCACCCGGGCCTGGCTCAGTCCTGCAGCCCCTCACCTTGGTGTCCCGCCAGCGCAGCTTCACCAGGGTGGCCACGGTGTAGTAGAGCAGGAGCAGGATGCCAGGGTTGGCGTAGACGAACCAGGGGTAGCTGTTGTTGAGCTCCAGGGTGTTGGGCTGGGAGCAGTTGTAGTACAGGATGATGTCCTTGAAGCCGAACACCCTGTGGGGACAGAGGAGGTGGCATCAACCCCCCAGCCAGGACCAGGAGCCAGGGTCCCATCGCTGCGCTGGCACCAGAGGGATGCTCTGCCTGCTCTCCCCAGGCTGGGACAGGGCAGCTCAGCCGGTCACAGCTCCCTCCCCAGGGACTCACCGTGCCCAGATGGTGGGGGGCGGGAAGACCCCCTGGACGAAGGGGGTCTGGTAGGCATAGAGGCACAGCAGGTGGCAGGCGCTGTAGATGCCCACGAGGACGCAGAGGACGTTGAAGGCCTGGTGGCTGGTGGGGAGGTGACAGGCCCACCACGTGCACAGCCCCATGAAGAGCAGGAAGTAGACGCTGGAGGAGGCGGAGGGCAGGGTGATCCCTGGGGAGCAGCGCCCCACGGGCGGTCAGTGCACAGCCCGGCAGCCCCCTGGACCGAGCAGCACCCCACTGGGCTGAGAGCACCCCACAGCACCCAGCATTCCTCCTCAGATCAAGCATCCCTTCCCCTTGCACCGAGTTTTCCACCTTGGTCCAAGCTTTTCTCCTTTGGACTCTAAATCAGTCCTCAGACCACGCATCGCTCCTGCCTGGAATGAGCATCCTCCCTCCTTGGACGGAGCATCAGACCAAGCATCTCTTCCTCCACAGGGCAAGCATTTGGCCCTCAGAGTGAACAGCTCTCCCCTGGACTGAGATTTCTGCCTTGGATTGAACGTTCTCCCCCCTTAGACCAAGCATCCCTTCTCCTTGGACTGTTTTTCCTCTGGACCAAGCATCCCTCCCTCCATGCCCCAGGCACGCTTTCCCTCGGACCCGAGCGTCACAACCACCCTGGACCGAGCACCCCCACCTTGCACCAAGCCTCCTCCCCAGCAGCACAGCCCCCCATGTCCCCCCCCCCCACGCCGTGCCCACCTGCCAGGGCCAGCAGCAGGATGGCCAGGCCCTTGCCAGCCTCCCAGAGCAGGGAGTGAGCCTTGTCCCGCAGCCGGCTCCGCAGCCGCGTGTCCCTGTGCGCCGCGCGCCGCTGCCGCCCCGCATCCTTCTCCTCCCTCTGCCAGGGAAAACCAGGGCGCTGTGAGCTCCACGACCCGATTCCGGGCAGCTCCTGGCCGTGCCTCAGTTTCCCCACTCTGCGGAGGGCAGGGGTGGCCGGCCAGGCGGGCTCAGTGCCCGGCACCTGGCCGTGTTTATCTCGTCAGCCGCCTGGAAAGCGCCTCCACAGGGCGGCTGTTGTTCTTGGCTCCGGGAGCCGGGTTCCCAGCACTGAAGCTTTTTTCCAGGCTCCCTCCCGGGCTCACGGCAAAGGCATCCGCGCCGGCCGCTGCTCCGCTCGCGGCCCGGCACGGCCGGAGCCAGGCACCACGGCCGGGGCTGCTGGGGAGCCCCAGAGCTGGGGGTGGCTCTGCCACGGGTGCCACAAGCACAGTGTCCCCACAGTGAGCTGCTGGCACTGCCAGCTGGGGCTGGCATGGCACAGCACCCAGCCCTGCACCAGCGAGCTCGAGCTGGGGGCCAGCACCCCACAACTGCCCACCCCACAACTGCCCACCCCACAACTGCCCACCCCACTGTCCCGGCTCTTTGCCACGATCCCTGTGGCAATGCCAGAGCAAACATGGGCGCTCCTCCGTGGCTGAGTCACCCTGAACTGTGTGACAATGACCAAGCCCTCCAACCTGGCCAAAACTGCCCCAAACTGGGTCCCCTGCCACTGGGGATGGCCCCATGCCAAGCCCCAGGCTGTGCCCGGGGAAGGGACAGGGACCAGCCAGACAGGCTGGCAAGGGCCCGGTGGGATGTGGATGGTGGGATGTCCCCATGGCAGTGGGGGTGGCTCTCACCAACTCAGAGGACTCCAGGGGCTCAGGATTCCCTCTGAAGGTGGCAGGGCTGAGGCGGTGGCACAGGCACAAGGACAGGGACGACACCAGCAGGATGCCAACGTCGGGTGCCACCAGCCGCACCGAGTTGGGAATGTCACTCAACTCCAGCCTGGGGGGACAGCGGGGCAGGGGAGGGCTCAGGGGTGACCCCCCCCCAGCCACTGCCAACCCCCAGCCCCACAGGTCAGGGTGCCCTTACCTGGTGACCCCAATGTGCCGAAAAAGGACCTCCCAGGAGCTGCCTGTGGGGAGGAGGGGGGCACTGAGCGGGGCAGACCCCGCGTGGGCAGGCACTGAGCACCCCCCACCACGGGGAGAGCACTGCCATCCATGGCAGTGCAGGACAGGCTCTTGCCCAGTGCAGGGGGCACCCAGCAGACACCCCGGCATGGCACGGGATGTCCCCAGAGGTGGCACGTGGCTGGGACCCTGCAGAGCCCCAGCAGCCCCCCCAGCACCGGCAGGATGGGTCCCACACGTTACCCCAGGGTGCAGCCCCAGGGCAGCACAGGGCTGTGGGTGGGTGGGTGAGGGTGGGCACGGGCACCCCCTACTCACAGCTGGGCCCCAGCAGGTGGTCCAGGATGGGCAGCGTGTACAGGCATATCTGGAAAACCAGGTGGGCGAGGAGGAAGAGGATGCTGGTCCCCAGGAGAGCTTTGAGGATGCGGCTGGTGTGACCTGTGAGACACGGGCAAAGCTGCCACCCACCAGCCAAGGACACCAGTAACCCCAGCAGGGACACTCAGGAAGAGCTGGGAAGGGAGCACTGTGCCCAGAGATTCCAGGGCTCTGCCCCAGGGTCGGGATCCCACCAAGGCTTTGCCCTCACCCAGCACAGCCCGAGGGCAACCCAAGAGCCAAAGCCCAGGACCACCCTCCATGTGCCTGCAGCCCCAGCTGGCACCTCCCTGGCCCTGCTGGGACCCAGGGGGTCCCCATCCCTGCTGGAACACCCCGTGGGAGGGCTCCAGGGGTCCCCATTCCTGCTGGAACACCCCGTGGGAGGGCTCCAGGGGTCCCCATCCCTGCTGGAACACCCCGTGGGAGGGCTCCAGGGGTCCCCATCCCTGCTGGAACGTCCCGTGGGAGGGCTCCAGGGGTCCCCATCCCTGCTGGAACACCCCGTGGGAGGGCTCCAGGGGTCCCCCCCAGTCCAAACCCCGTCAGCCCTTCCACCAGCTGCAGCCGTGCCCCCATCCCACCCGGCTCTCCGGGCCCTGTGCCCGTTTTCCTGGCCAGGGGGTGGGGTGGGCAGCGAGCCCACCACAGCTGCGAGCTGGCCTGGGGGCGGCCCCGGGCCAACAGCTTTCCCTCCCCTTGTTTTTTCCTGTAAATCCAGGCAAAGGCTCTCGGCAGTGCCGGGATCCGGGGCCGTGCGAGCCCATGAAATATTCAGAGGGTAAAGCTTTTAGCTGTGGCCGTGCCAGGCGCTGGGGGTGGGGTCAGAGCCGGGCACAGGGGGGCTACGGGCACCTGCCCCGCTGTGGGTGACCCCCGAGGCCACCACGACGCCCCAGCAGCCCCGGGCAGGGCGGAGGGGCTGCTCGTGGTGTGCCCCGCACAGCCCAGCCCTGAGGTTTTTGGTTAATAAGGCTCCAAACCGGCCGCTCTGGGGCACGAGGGCTATTAATAGCCCCGCTGGGCTATAATTAACAGAGAGAGGCTCCACACGGAGCCACGCTGCCCAGCCGGGGCGAAACCGCAGCGAAGGTGCCCGCGGCGGGGGGGGGTGGCAGCTGCCCTGCTGCCCACCCCACCCCATCCCAGCCCTGCACCCCCAGGGGAGCCCCTTACCTGTGGTGAAGCGCGGGGAGGGCCCCGGGAACCAGGGCAGGAGCAGCAGGAAGAGCAGGTACACCAGGGACAGGACGTTGTAGCGGAAAAGGCAGGCTGGGGACAGAGGGACAAGGGTTAGTGACAGGGATGTGGCACAGGGAGGGCTCACAGCTGCACCCCCCCCCCCCCACCACCACCACGGGGATGCCCAAAAGAGGGGCACCCCGAAATGCCAGGCGGTGCTGGGGTCCTGGGTGATGCCAGGGAAGACAAGGGGGTCAAGCCCCAAAAAAAGTGCCATCGGAAAGAGGGACACGGGCAGGACGTCAGGCTGTGCCACGTGGGTGACAAGAGGGGACACCAGAGGTCCCAGACACATGGGGTGACAGGGGAAGAAGAGCCATGAGAAAAATCTGCTGCATTTCCACATCATCCCCACCAAACCAGGCTGAGCATTGCAGGGACCCCATGGCCAGGCTGGGACCCCCACCCGTGACCCCCCCACCCAGGGCTGGCACAGCACCCGCCCCCAGCCCTGCTCTGGGTGTGCCACCAGCTCTGCACCTTCCCCCTCACTTATTTTTAGACCTAAATTACAGCTTGTTTGGAGGCACGAAACTACCGGAGGAGCCGGGGCGAGCCAGTGCCCTGCGGGGACAGGCATGGGGACAGGCATGGGGACAGGCATGGGGACAGGGACGTGGCGGGGCACCTGTCACCCCGGCTGGGGACTCAGCGTTCCTGTCACCACGCTGACAGTGACGGACAGCAGCACATGCACCGGCAGGGGCTGGGAGCACCCACGGGGCAGCCCCGATGGGGATGGGCAGCACCACCGGGACACCCGCGGGATCAGCGCCCGGCTGGGGACAGGGCCACGCGCTTTGTCACTGTGCCCTGCCCCAGGCACTGCCGGGGACATCCCCCATCCCCTCTGCTGCAGACCACAGGGACACATCCCACCAGCAACGGGGGGGGTCCCTCTGGGACAGCCCAGGGAGGGGACAGCCACAGGAAACCGGCGTTGGTGACCCTGGGGTGCCAAGGGGTGCCAGGGCAGGGAGCTGCTCCCCTTGGCACCCCACGTGGGAAGGGGGTGACACGGGGGGGGCTCAGCCTTGACCCCGTGGGACTGGAGGGGGTGAGGGGGGCCCGGCCGGGCGCCAGGGACACGCTCAGCTCTGCAGCCCGGCACAGCCCTTCCTGTGTTTACGAGGTTTCAATGGGACAACACATCCTGGGGAGAGGGACGGCGCACCCGGGGGGGGGGGGACACGGCACAACGCCGGGGACGGCGGGACACCTTCGGAGGGAGCGCCCAGGAACGCCCCGGGACACGTCCCAGGCTGGGGCTAAACCCAGCCGCGGCCCCGCAGCGGGGTCCCCACGTGTCCCCAAGGCTGCGAAGCACAGCCTGGCCCCGAGCAGGGCTGGGGGGCACCAGGACCGTCACCAGCAGCCACCTCCCCGCGGTGACCCCGGGCGGCGTCACCTCCCGCAGCCGCTGCCGAGGGCTCCTGGCTGTTTCGGCAAACCATGATCTCATGGAGCAAATATTCCAGCCGAGAGGAGCCTTCCCGGCACGGGGGCGAGACGCTGCTCCGGCTTCCGTGGGAGCCAGGCAGGGCCCCTTGGCCACTGGCACCGCCGTGCCAGCGCCCACCCAGCCCCACCGGGAGCCCCCCGGCCCAGCCACGGCCACGTCCCGGGCGCTGGTGGCATCGAGGGCACGTGGTGGCACGGCTGGGAGTTCCAATGAGAACACGGATTATTGCTGGGCGCTGGGGGGGTGCCCGCCTGCTGACCCCATGATTTGGTGCCACCAGCACCCCCCAGGACCCTCTGGCTGGCGGCTCACCCTGCACCCCTCGGGCGTCACCAGGAAACCTCCCAGAAGTGCTCCATGGCTTCAACCAGGGTGGAAAAGGAGGGAAAGGAGGTGGTGACAGGTGGCAGCCTGGTTTGGGGGCACCCTCGGAGCCCGGCCTGGCACCCCCCCGGCTGCAGCGGGGCGTGCCGTGCCCGGCTGCGTGGGTGCTCCGTCCTGCACAGTCGGAGGGAGGGAACCGGTTCCCCGCAGTGCTGACAGCGGGGAAAGTGCAGGCACAGGGAGAAAAACCAGTTTGGCGTGTGGGGAGAGCAAACCCGCCCTCCAGCAGCCGGCTGGGGGGTGGGGGGTGCAGCACCCACAGCCCCCTCCCCACGCAAGCAGTGCCCTCGCCCACGACACCCCGGCCGTCTGAGCACTCACCTTGTCCCCTAAGCCAGGTATCCTGGACTGGCACCCCAATTCCTGCCTGCCCAGCCCCGTGACCCCGGAGCAGCCCGAGGAGCTCCCACGCTGCCGGGAGCTCCCCGCCACCGCGGCCGGCACCGGTAGCACGTGAAATATTAACGACATTAATGAGCCTGGAGGAGGATAAATTACAGCACTGGGGAGCTGGGCGGGATGTGCCGGGGTTCCTCCACGCCAGCCTTAATTGAATTTCCCCGTGGGAGGGGATTGGGGTCACTGGGCACCCCTGGCAAAGTGGGGGCAGCCAGGAGGAGCGGGCACCAGCGCCTTCCCCGCGGCACTGGGCTCCTGGGAAGAGGGTTGGGGTCTGGCACAGCCCCCTCCCTGCACACCAGGCACCGCTGCACACCCAGCCAGCTTCCAGCAGGGATCCATCCCAGCTGCACGGGGAGAGGGGGCTCCCCAGACCCCCGGAGTTGGGGGAGCCCCACACAGCAGCCCTGCTCCACCATCGCTCTGCATCCACACGGCGCTCGGCACCGGCGCAGCCGCTGCTCTGCGGGGACCTGCAGCACTCAGGATTAATTAGCAGAGCTCTTTAATTCCCTGCCCTGCTGCCTCACAAGGGCCCGTTACCTGCTGCCGGGGCCAGGCAGCTCTGCCAAGTTGGGGCCAAGGTCACCAGCCCCAGCTGGCGACCCCGGGCACCCTGACAGGGTCACCAAGGAGTCACTTTGCTCCCAGGACTCGGCTTTGCACCCGCTGGCTGCAAACCAGAGGCAAGGTGAGGAACCCAGAGGCCTCATCCCAAAATCCCGTCAGTGTGGCTCTTCCTATCCCAAAATCCCATCAGCCCCAAAGCAAGAAGCCCTTGGGCAAGCGGAGCTGGCCACCGGCACATTCCCAGCGCCAGCCTCAGTCCCTCTTTCCAGGAAAGAACAGCCCCACCAGCTCACCCACCATATCCTGTTTTTGTGGAAAGTTGATCCCGCCAGCTCCCGACCCTGCTCCAGGGAATGCTGCAGGAGATGCCCCAGGAGGGCTCTGGGCCAGGTGCCAGCGGGTGCCACGGCTGCCAGCCCGACAAATCCCAGCATCAGCCAGGAGCTCGTGCCACGGGACAGGGAACGTGCCACGGGACGGGGAGCGCAACAGCTCAGGGGGACAAGTGTCAGGGACACCCCCTTCCCTGGCACACGCCAGGAGGGCACAGCCCGTGCCACAGGGCTCCCGGAGCTGCAGGCTCAGCACTGGGACACATGAGGACACACGTTCCCAGAGCCACCAACATTCCCAGTGGGGCCATGACCGTGGCTGCCATGTGGCAGTGCCAAGCGGTGCCCAAACCCCGCTGTCCTCACCCAAAGGGGACCCGCTGCACCCCTGGGGAGCCCCCCATGGTGTCCCCCACCTCACTGGGGCTGTGGGGGCTCAGTCCTGGCACCCGGGGCCTGCATCTCCATCCCATCTTGTCCTGCCACCCCATCCCATCCCCTCCCCTCCCCCTGTGCCCGGGAGGAAGCAGCAGTTATTGCTCTTGGAGACAGCGGTGGCTTTGCTTTTTCTTTTTTTTTTTTTTTTTCTTTTTTTAATAGTTTTTTTTTTTTCTCCTCCTCTATTTTATTTCCCTGGGTTTTATAAAAAGCACCTGACCACAGGAGGCAGCTGCTGCAGCCCACGCTGGCACCCAGCTGGGCTCCAGCCCTGTGGCACCTGGGACCCCCAGGGACCCCCCCCAGCACCCTGGCCGGGCTGGGGGGGCTGTGTCCCCACACCAGGGGGTTCGGGGGGCACTGCAGCCCCAGAGAGGGGGTGCCACCTTCCCCCATCACCTCTGCAAACGGAGCCACGGATCAGCGTGGCCACGACTGGCACTGGGGGTGCCCGGTCCCCTCTCGTGGGGGATGTGCTGTGCCCCCCCACAGCGGCTCCAGCACCCCAGAATCCCAGCAGGAAGGATGGAGCCGAGGTGGGGACACAGCCCAGGGCACGGCTGGGACCCCCCCCCAGTGCCGTGCCAGCCGGGGGGGGGGGCTGCCGTGGGAAGCGGGGGCTGCCCCGAGGCACGGGGCCCGAGCCCTGCGCCTCCACTCGCCCCGAGCTGGCCGGGAGCCGCGAGCAAACATCCTCCGGACGTCTGGGGAGAGCCAAACCGGCCGGGAAGGAAAGGCCGCAGGCGGGTCGTGCTGCGGGGCAAATCCTCCCACCCAGGTGCAGTGGGACGAGCCACACACACACCACACCCCCCCCCCCCGTGCCTCAGTTTCCCCCGGGTGCTGCTCCTGCGAGACCCCTGGGCGCTGCTGAGTCACCCCCTCTCGCCAATCAACTGGAGCAGGACGGAGTCCCCGCCCAAGCGGAGCCCCAAATTTAAACAAGCCACCTACAAGCTCAGCGCGAGGGGGGGGGGGGGGGACAGCAAGGCCACCAGTGTCCCCATCCGCGGGGGACCGGCGGTCCCCAGCATATCCCGCGCCGGAGCAGGGGGCAGAGCCAAGCACGGCCGTCACGATGTGGGGCCAAATCAGCGTTATTCGGAGCAGGAGGGCCCCGCGGGAGGCTGGCCCGGAGGCCACGTGTCGCCCCAGGCACCCATGGGACGCACCCGGCAGCTCCCGCGCCCCGGCCCGGCCGCTGCCCCCCGGTGCGGGCGGCGCAGCCCCCTCTCCCAGCCCCGCTCTGGGCTGGGTTATAATTAACCTCCTGACATCCTGCGCGATGCTCTGAGTCACTGCCCCAGCAAACCAAAGGAAAAGCAGCTTTTTCATGAGTCGCCGACTTCCTCCGCCAGCGAGGCTTTGCCCGGTGCCAGCGCCCCGAAACCCAACCCCGCTCCCCAAAACACAGCCGGGAACGGGGCTGCTCGGCTGGGCGAGCCTCCCTCGGCCGGGAGCGTGTCCCCCTCTCTGCAGGTGACAGTATCCCAAAAGTCCTTTCCAGGGCCACCCCCAAAAGCCATGCCAGAGCTCCCCGGGGCTCAGGCCCCCAGCGCGGGTGGTGCGAGCCCGGTGTCGGTGCCAGCCGCAGCCCGTGCCCGGCACAAGGAGCCCCTTGAACAATCCTCGCTATAAAGAGCTTTTTCCTTTGCGTCTACGCAAACGCAGCGTCCCCGGAGCGGCTCCGGAGCAGGCGGGCTTCAAAGAGCCGATTCTTGTCCTGCGCGTCCCGGGACACGGGGATTTTCCAGGCCGGTGGCCAGCCGGTTGCCTCGGTGGGTGGCACATCTGCCATCAAAGGCCGACAGTGCTGGGGAACGGGCCGGTGGCAGCCTGGGGACCGCAGAGCCACGGGGGCTGGGGTGGGCACTCTGCTTTCCGGGATCCACCCGGGCATGGGGACAGGACGGGTGCCAGCTGCCCCCCGGGCATCGCCCACCCCGGCCCGAGCAACCTCCGCTCGCAACCGCAGCACGGCGACACGGCTGTGACCCAAGTGGGTCACCTGCACCCCGGACAGCCCCCGGCTGTCGGGGGATAGCGGGGGGGACACGCACACAACCGTCCCGCCCCGGAGAAAGTCGCAGCGTTCCCCGCGAGTGGGCTCGGTCACGGGTGGAGCCGGCGGGACCTCGGGCGGAACCACCGCCCGTCCCGGCACCGACCCCCCCCTCCCCGGGATCCCAGCCGCGGTTCCTGCGCGCTGATCCGCTCGCCCCTGGCTTCCCGGCGCTCCCCGCGCCCCTCGCCCCACGTGCCGCGGGAGCCTCCGCGCCGCGCAGCCACCGGCGAGCGGCGACAGCCGCGGGGACAGCCCCGGGGCGTCCCCCGAGCCACCCTCCCCACGGGCGGGGGTCGCACCCGGGTCACCTTTGGGTGATCCCCGCACTCACCGGCGAGCAGGGCGAGCGGCAGCAGCAGCCAGTAGAGCCCCGCGCAGAGCCCCCGCCGGTTCATCCCGCCCGGCCGCCGCGGCGGGGGCCCGGCCCGAGCCGCTCCGAGCCGTTCCGCCCCGCCGGGGCTGGGCTGGGCTGGGCTGGGCTGGGCTGGCCCCGGTGCCGACGCCGCTGCCCGGTGCCGCGGCGCTCCGAGGCGCTGCCCCCGCCCCGCGCCCGCCGCTTTATAAAGCGGCACCGCCCGCCCCCCACCCGCGGGGCCGGCGCGGCCCCAGCGCCGCCCGCCGGCACCGCGCCCGCCGCCGCCGCTGACACGAGTTGTCCGGGCTCAGCACGGGCCCCGCAGCCCTCCGGGTTCCGCTTTTTTTGCGGTCAGGGGACAAAAAAAAAAAAAAAAAAAAAAAAAAAAAAAAAGTATCCACTCAAAAGAAGGAAAAAGGGAAAGAAAGATAAGCAGATGTGCTTCGTGTTTATTTCGTCCGAAAATGAAATGAAGAAGTCAGAGCTAGTTTTTGTTGAATGTTTGTTGTTGATACCAGGGCTGCAAGGAGTGGGGAGCTCGGGAGGGCTCCCATGGGAGCTGATGTGCAGCCCTGGAGCTGGGTCCATGATCCCTGGCACTGGGGAACCATTCTGTGTTCCTGGAGCTGGGTCCATGATCCCTGGAGCTGGACCCACAGTCCCACGTTCCCCGAGCTCGGTGCCCACTGCAGAGCCAGATGCAGACCCACACCCCCATGGGAGTGGGAGCCCAGGTGTGGGGACCTGGGGTCACATCTGGAGCTGGGCTGTCTCAGTCCCGAATCCCGGTGGATCCCGCCGGGCACAGCCGGTGGCACGGGCAGCGTGGCCAGTGACACCTGGCAGTGCTGGTAACCACCAGCCTCCAACAGGAACCACCGGCCCATGGAATTCTCCACATTCCTTGGCTTCCCTGCGCTTGTTTTCCCAGCACGGTTAATAAACTGGCATCCAGCTGGCACACTGCCGGACTGCTCCCCACTCTCCTCTGGGCTCCCTCCAGAATTCCAGGGCCTTTTCTCCCCACCCCGAACCATCCAGGCACGCCTGCCCACACCATAACCCCCCAAACCAGGGTGGGCCTGATGGCTCCCAAATGTGATCCATGGGTTCAGTGGGCACAGCCCCTCGTGGGAGCATCCTTATCACGGGGACTCAGCCGCACCCACCCTCATCACCGGGATGCGGAGGGAGCTGCTCGTGTAAATGAAACCCTCGTGGTCACAAAAGACGTGAAGTTCAGCGTTAACACCAACATCCCCGAGACCTGGGTATGGGAATTACCCCTGCCAACACCCCAGTGCACCCCAGGCCAGCAGGGATCCAGGAAAGGGTGGTGCAGGCACCCGCACCGGCCTCTCGCTGCAACCCAGCCCCGAGCACCCGCAGGCAGGCGGGGAATGGAGGCTGTGGAAGCAAATGGGCACTGGGAATGGCACCCCAGAGCCCTGCCCTGCCCGGCTGAATCCAGCCCTGCTGCACTTTGCCAGCCTCGCTCAGGTTTTACGAGGGATGGGGGAGACCCGTGAGGCTCCGTAAAGTGCTGCGGGCACGGTCTGAGTGCCCGCTCTGGCAGTGATGGGCCAGAGGCTTCTCCCAGCTCCGGGCACTGCCAACAGCACAGGGACAGGCGTGGGGCAGGGAATGGCGGGCGGGGGGACGCTGCAGGAGCTCCCGCAGCCCCTCGTTCCCATGGCTGCGCCCTGAAGGTCTCCCTGCCACCATGGAGCTCCCGGTGGAAGCCAGCTAGGGCTCGGCCCCACGTGCGGGCGACCACCAGCACCATTCCAGATGGAAATTCCCGGCTTTTCCCCACTAGCCCCAGCCGGAGTGAGCAACCTCCATCCCTGCCCACGGCGCATCAGCTGCTCCCTGACCCGGCAGGGCCGGAGCCCCCCCGTCCCCCGGAGCTGTCCCGAACCCCCCCACCCCCGGCTCCCCACGTGCAGCAGCGCTCCGAGGGGTGCGGCCCCTTTAAGAGCCGAGTGGCGCCAAACCCGTCTCACGTGACCGCTGCCCGCCCCGGTGGGCGGGGCCTCGGCGCGCGGGCTCCCGCCAAGAGAGAAGCGCGCGGGACTGGCCTCACGTGTTCCCGGGATCGGGATTGGGATCGGGATCGGGATCGGGACCGGGACCGGGACCGGGACCGGGATCGGGACCGGGACCGCAGCCATGGCCCAGCTCCGCCTCACCGACTTCTTCGGCCAGACAAAAGCGACCACCGGAGCCCCGGCCAAGCGCGGCGGCGGCCGCCTGCTCAAGGCGGCCCTCGCCGGTCCCCCGGTGCACCGGGAGGAGGAGGATGGTGTCCCGGCGGGGCTCAGCGCCCGCTCGCTGCTGCTGCCCGGCTCGCCGAGCACCCCGGCCCGCGGGGGCTGCCCGGCCCTGCGGGGCATGGCGGGCAGGAAGCGGAGCCGCCGCGAGATGGAAGCGGAGTCGCCGCTCGGGGCCCGGCTCGGGGAACCGAGCGGGAAATCGGCGCGGAAGAGGCTGGAGCTGCCCCGGGATGCGGAGCCGGGGTCTCCGGGAGCGGTAGGGAGGTGGTGGGGTCGGGGATGCGCCGCTTCCTCTGGGATGGGGGAGGATAAAGGCGTGGGGGAGTGAATGGGTGCGTGTGGAACCATCAAACAGCCCCGCGAGTGTCCGACCCCTTTTCCCCGTGCAGGACCCCCCGAACTTGCCTCCCCTTCTCCTGATTCACAATGCCCCCCTCACCCGGACTTAACCCGGCCCCGAGTGCAGGAGCCCCAAAACTCGCCCCCTTCAGCCCCTCTGCCCCCCGGGCTTGCCCCCTGCCCCTGTTGCAGACCCCTCTGTGGCTCCCCTTTCCCAGTGCAAGACTTTGGGGGGCACAGGGGAGGGGATCCGGGCGGGTGGGTTCCCCGGACAGTCCCTAACTCTCCTCTCTCTCTTGCAGGCCGCCAGCTCCTCGCCTCTGGCCACTCCTCGACCCCCAACGCCCCTCTCCCAGGACCTGGCCGTGTCCCCCCCGGCCAGCACCAGCGGCTCCCCGGGCCGTGGGCAGGACGCGGGGGCAGAGCCCAGCGCAGCAGCCCCGGGGCCGGCCCGGCGCCTGCAGCGGGTACGGGCTGCTCCCGGCGCGGGTGGATTTGGTGCCGCGCGTCCCGCTCTGACCCTGCGTCCCCTCCCTGCCCAGGAGGACGTGGCCGAGCTGCAGGGCCGCCTGCAGAGGATGAAGGTGCTGGGCCAGGTGCCCTCTGTCCCCAGCGGGACCAGCAGTGACCTGCGGAGCCGCCTGGAGCGCGTGCGGCAGCTGGAGCTGCGCGCCCGGCAGAGGAGAGCGGCCAGCGGGGCCGGGGACAGCGGGGCGGCCGCTCCTGAGGGACAGACCGGGTGAGGAGCAGCTGCAGGAGGGATGTGAGGGCGCTGCCGCAGCCCCCAGGTGGTTTTGTGAGGGTCTGGGGGCTGTGGGGGCTCTGAGCGTGGTGACGCCGACGTCCCCGGGTGACGCCACCCCGAGAGCTCCTCAGAGAAGGGGTTTGGGATGGGCGTGGGAGCTGGGCACCATGGCAGCAGCAGGACCCTGACCCCGTCCTGTCCTTCCCCGCAGCCAGAAGCCCCCGGCCTACCAGCGCTTCCACACCCTGGCCCAGGACCTGCCCCCGGGGCTGACGCTGCCCTACAAGTTCAGGGTGCTGGCAGAGATGTTCCGCAGCGTGGACACCATCACCGGGATGCTCTTCAACCGCGCCGAGACTGTCACCTTCGCCAAGGTCAAGCAGGGCGTGCAGGACATGATGCGCAGGTGAGTTGGCCCGTTTTGGGGTGCCAGCAGCCCGTTTTGGGGTCCTAGCTGAAGCTCTGGGGGTCCCCAACCCCTGTGGTGCTGTCACAGGCAGTTTGAAGAGCAGCACTTGGGGCAGATCAAGGCCGTGTATCCCAGCTCGTACCGGCTGCGCCAGGAGAAGAACGTCCCCACCTTCAGCAGCGGTGGAAAGAAGTCTGAGTATCAGCTCACACTGGAGCCAGTCCTGGGGGAAGGTACGGATGGTTTTGGGGTGCCCGAGAGCTGGGGTACGCTCAGTGTACGCTCCCTGAATCCATAGGGATGCTCTCTGCTTGGTCCGTTAAATGGAGCCTCTGAGCGTGTTGGAAGTGGGAAACGATTTGGGACAGGAGGGACAAGTGTCCAGGCAGCGACTCAGCTCCGTGGCAGGGCTCTGATCCCGTCCTTCCCGAGGCCGCCGTGGTTTGTGCCCCGCTGGGGTGCTGTGGGTGACACTCGTGTCCCTCCTGGCAGAGGAGAGGGTGGATGGGCGCCCGCACCTGTCGGCGTCGCGGCTGCTGGAGCGCCGGAGGGAATTCCACCGCAACCTGGTGAACATCGTCAGGGAGCACCACAAGGTGAGGGCCACCTGGCACCCCCTGCCCTGGGGTTGTCACTGGGGCCATCCAGGCTGAAGGACACGGAGGTTCCTCTCGGAGGTGGGCTCTGAATTCGCTCCCCGTGTCACCAAGCCGTGCTGGGAGCGCAGGGCAGCGGCTGCCTCTCCGTTCCTGCTGCCGTGACACAGCTCTCGCCCCTCTCCAGGCATTCCTGGCTGCCCTCAGCCCTCCCATGGTGGTGCCAGAGGAGAAGCTGACCCGGTGGCATCCCCGCTTCAACGTGGATGAGGTGCCGGACATCAGCCCCGCGGAGCTGCCGCAGCCGCCGCACGAGGACAGGCTGAGCACGGCCCAGGAGGTGCTGAGCACGGCCCGGGGGATGCTGAGCCCCAAGGTGAGGCAGGGCCAGGGGCTGGCTCAGTCTGTGCCACCTCTGGGAAGGTGTGGGTGGCTTCCTGTTGCCACAGGGCAGGGTTAGATGGGATAGTGGGAAGGAATTCCTGGCTGTGAGGGTGGGCAGGCCCTGGCACAGGGTGCCCAGAGAAGCTGTGGCTGTGCCATCCCTGGAATTGTCCGAGGCCAGGTTGGATGGGGCTTGGAGCAACCTGGGCTAGTGGAAGGTGTCCCTGCCCATGGCAGGGGGCTGCAAATGAGAAGAGCTTCCACATCCCTTCCACGATTCCATGAAGCACCCCAAACTCCCCTGTGCAGGCAGGATGGATCAGGATCACTTGGGCTGCCGGGTGACGGCGGGGGCGGCAGAGGGGAAACTTCTCCTTCCTCCAGCTTGAACTGTAACCCAACTCCTCCTCCCTCTTCCACATGAGCAGATGGAAAAAGCTCTTGCCAACCTGGCCCTCAGAACGGCCGAAGCCAGCGCGGGGGAACCGGCGCTTTCCAAAGCCCCGGCCCCTGCCAGCACCTCCAGCGCGCTCAAAGGGGTGTCCCAGGGGCTGCTGGAGCGGGTGAGTCACCCCGGCCTGGCCCAAACACGGGGCTGGGGGGCTCTCCCCATCCCCACGCCCAGCCCATCCCCTCGGGGACGTGCTCACCTGCGGTGTCCCGCAGGTGCGGGCGAAGGAGGCGGCGCGGCTGGCGGCGCTGCTGACGCGGGACGCGCGGCAGGAGGAGCGGGCGGCGCGGCTGGCGCGGCTGCCGGCCATGGCGCGCGTCCTGCGCAGCGTCTTCGTGGCCGAGAGGAAGCCGGCGCTCAGCATGGAGCTGCTCTGTGCCCGCCTGGCCGACAGCTGCCCCGAGCTGGTGGCACCCGGTAGGAATTGCTGGGGGAAGGGGATCTGTGGGACGAGGGGGCTGCGGGCAGCCGAGCTCCGACCCCTGGATGCTCCCGAGCCTGGGGTACTCCTGAGCTCTGACCCTGGGGTGCTCCTGAGCTCTGACCCCGCTGCTCCCGAGCTCCGACCCCGGGGTGCTCCCGAGCTCTGACCCCCGGATGCTCCTGAGCTCTCTGACCCCAGGGTGCTCCCGAGTTCTGATCCCAGGGTGCTCCTGACCCCGGGGTGCTCCCGAGCTCTGACCCCACTGCTCCCAAGCTCTGACCCCGGGGTGCTCCTGAGCTCTCTGACCCCAGGGTGCTCCTGACCCCCGGGGTGCTCCTGAACTCCGACCCCAGGGTGCTCCTGGGCTCTGACCCCACTGCTCCCAAGCTTTGAGCCCAGGGTGCTCCTGGGCTCTGACCCCAGGGTGCTCCTGAGCTCTCTGATCCCGGGGTGCTCCTGACCCCCGGGGTGCTCCCAAGCTCTGACCCCTGGGGTGCTCCCGAGCTCTGACCCTGCTGCTCCTGAACCCCGGGGTGCTCCTGGGCTCTGACCCCACTGCTCCCAAGCTTTGAGCCCGGGGGTGCTCCTGACCCCAGAGTGCTCCCGAGCTCTGACCCCACTGCTCCCAAGCTTTGAGCCCGGGGTGCTCCCGAGCTCTGACCCCCGGGTGCTCCCAAGCCCAGGGTGCTCCCCAGCTCTGATCCCGGTGCTCCCGAGCTCTGAGCCCGCTGCTCCCGGCCGCAGGTGAGATGGAGAAACACGTGCGGCTCTTCGCGGAGCTGCTGCCCGACTGGGTGGGCGTCCACGCCCTCAGGACGGACACCTACGTCAAGCTGGACAAAGAGAAGGACCTGGGCCTCGTCACCGAGAGGCTCAACAAGGTGGCCAAGGAGGCCGGAGCGCTCTGAGCCCCTCCAGGGTTGGGGTTTTTTTTCTGTGCAATCTCCTCCAAGTGTAGCAAATCCCGACAGCGCTCTGGGTTCTGGGGTGGGCTGGAGGGAGGCTCATCCTCGGGTGGCTGAGGAAGGGTAAAATGCCTTAATTTAACTAATTCCTGTGGTGGGAGCTGTGAGGATTGTAGGTCCCCATGTCCTTGAGCAATCCTGTGTCCTGGGGTTGATGATGAAAGTGACCCTAACCTGAGGAACCTTTTCTTCTCCCTTTCCTGGTTCTCATGAAGGTTCAGTGCAATGAGGGGTGTCCTGAAGGTCCAATTTCAGAGTTTTCTTCCATTAACTGGGTCCTGGTGGGGTGAAGGCAGAACAGGGCGGGCTGAGAGGGTGACAGGCAGGAAGGAGTGAGAGAAAAAGTCACAAATGGATGTTTCTGGAGCTTCGGGCCTCGTTCTGTTTTTAAGGGAGGGAAAATGCATCTTCCAGTCCTCGCTGGAAACAACTACAGGACTTGTCAAAACACATTTGTATTAAATGTTTTAAATATAGTTGACTTGTGTTAACCCAGTGCTCTTCCTCCTCGCTGCCTGTCTCGTGGTTCTCCATGGCAATTGGCGCCGGGAAGGGCTGGGTCCTCGTCCAGCTCCTGGAGAAAGACTCACTGGAAAAAGTGAGCGTGGGTTTGCAGGGAGCTGAATGCAGCTTTTGTAAATGGGGCTGGGGGAGCAGCTGCTGCAGGGACTGGGGCAGGCAGGGCTGAGGGATCCAGGTTTTTTTTTTTTTTTTTCTCCCAGGGGAAATCCCAGGCCACTTGGCTGAAGTGGCTTGGGAAGAGGGACAAAGAGGGTGAGGATGGCTGCGGAGGTGCTGGGCTGGCACCGTGCCCAAGGTCAGGGCAGTGTGGGCTCAGGGGAGGGGTGGGAGCTGCCCAGGGCCATGTCACACACACCTCACGCTGCTCCCCGAGCCGGGCTGGGCTGGCTGGAGCCGGGGGAGCTGCAGGCAACGGGGACTCCCTCTCATCCTTTCATCCCATGCTGCTCCTGGGCACATTCCCCACCTTAAGTGCTGGGCTGGAGTCTGGCAGCATCTGAGATCCCACAGCACTTCCTGAGGGAGCAAGAGGCCTTCCTCCTCCTCCTCCTCCTCCTCCTCCTCCTCCAGGCCCGTGCTTGCCTGTGCAGCCCAGCTGGCCAGCTCTGCTGGCAGGAGCCTGCCCAGTTTCCAGGGAGGAGGAGAAGGGATTAAATCCAACCCAGGGGCTGGGGGTGAGGCTGGGGGGACTCCTGGGTGAGGCTGGGGGCTCCTGGGGCAGGCTGGGCTCTCAGCCATGCTCAGGGACCTCACCGTGGTGGGAAGGAGCTGGATTGCAGCAGCTGGAGTCGAGGAGCAGGACTGGAAAGGAGCTGGAATCAGCAGCCTGGCAGCCACACTCACGTCCCAGCAGAGCTCCCAGCAGAGCTCCCGTTCTGCTCCTCGGGATAAAACCCTTCTCCCACCTGGAAGCTGCTCCTGCCCAGCCTGGTCTCTCCAAGCAAATGACATCAGGGGCTGCTGGCAGCCCAGCCAGGGCCAAGGCAGCGTCCCCACGTTCCCTGATGTCACCTGCTGGCACTGGCAGGGCTGACGCCGCTTCCCCGGCACGCAGCTGCTTTCCACGGCTCTTTGGGGTGGAATTGATTTTCCCTTCTCCCCCGCAGCAGGGACCCTCTCCTGGTGCCAAGCCCGGGAGGTGCTGCCTGCCCTGGCTCCCCGAGGGCCCTGGGGCAGGCAGGTCCCCAGGGAATTGTGTTCCTCGGTGTGAAGTGAGCAGCACCAAAGGGGCTTTCCAGGAAATGGGGATGGAAATAAGCTGGAATGGTCCTTCCAAGTGGAAGGGCTGGGTGGGGAAGGGGAGCTGAGCTGACCGAGCCTCTCCAGCCAGAGATTGGTGCAAAGTAAAGAAAAGGCACCTGAATGCTCGCTGGGAAACAACTCCAAGCATTTGGGGGATAAGGGAGAGCTCACACCACAGCCTTGCCCCACCAACCACCTGGGGCTGCAGGGAGCCACTCCCAAGGGTCATTCACGGCTTCAGCCACTGCAAGAACAGCTCTGAGACAGCTTAGGAAATACAAAAATACATCACTATTTATTTCACCTGTGAGTCCAGTCCCTGCTGGGCCAGGGACACAGTCCCTGATGTTTTCAGGCTTGTGGAAGTTTTGGCACACAGGGATTTTAGCTGTGACCAAACTGAACTGTGCTGGAGGAAGCATCTCCAACCCCACCCCTCACACACCTGAGACCACTGCAACACCTCTCCTGTGGCCTCAGCTGGCACCAAGGGCAGGCTCTGAGCTGGCAGCAGCCTGATGGCCCAGAACAGCCCAGCAGAGGGGAAGCAGCAGCAGGGGAGTGGGATGTGGTGCAGGAGATGGGGAATTCCTGCTGAACAAAAGGTGCCTGTGGTCTCCAGGGAAGGAAAACACTGAGTGGGCTCATCCCACACCAGCACCATCCTGATCTAAGGACACAGCAGGCACTTCATTCACCTGAACAAGCACAGCCCTGGTGTAAGAGCAACCTGTTCTGGTGTGAGTGACAGCACGGAGCAGCCAGCCCATCCTGAGGTCAAATACAGCAGGATTTGTCCCTTACAGAAAGAATTGCTTTTTGCCCATTCCCTGTGTTTCTTTGGGAATTTCTTAGCAGGTTCCTTGGAGGCTGACAGGCCCAGCCCAGGGAATGCTGGTGCCCTGTCAGAGCTCTCCTGCCTCAGCAGCAATGTCATCGCTTTGGTCTCCTAAAAACCACAGATTCAGTGAGGCTGCATCTTGGTCAATCAGACAATCAGCCTGTTCCTTCTTCCTAAAAGGATGAACGTCAAAAAGGGATCACTACACTCAACACAGTGCTTGGGAAATTTAGGATTGAAGAGCATCTGGCCATGCTGTGTTTAGCCCCCTTCCCCACCCCCTTGTGACATCCAGAGTCACTAAATAAAGCCCCAGATTTGTTCCCAGTGCTCTCTCCTCCCTGCTCCTCCTCAGTCATACTGCAGCAGGGAGTAGAAAGGGATGGAATTGAGCTTTTCCGACCCTTTCAGGGCTTTTAACTCTATGATCACCAGGCACTCCAGGATTTCAGCCTTCAGCCTCTTCAGCAGCTCGCAGGCAGCACGCATGGTACCTGTGGAGGGGAGCAGAAACATCCTCACTCCAGGGGCAGCTCCCCACAGCCACCCCTGCTGCTGCCAGGCTGTGGATAGCAGAGAGGTGTGGCTAGCCCAGGAGTGTCCAAAGCCAGGCTGGACAAGGCTTGGAGCAACCTGGGCTAGTGGGAGGTGTCCCTGCCCAGGGCAGGGGTGGGACTGGAAGGGATTTACACACAGGTGTACTTGGGGCACGCGTGATTCCCTCACCTCCAGTTGCCAGCAGGTCATCCACAACCACCACCTTCTGCCCTGGTTCCACAGCATCGCTCTGGATTTCCAGCTCAGCCTGCAGGGAGCAAAGAGCAGCTTTGTTTTAGTCTGGCCTTGGAGAGAAACCCCTCAGGAGCTGCTGGTTCATGCTGGAACACAGACAAGTCCTCAGCGACATCAGTCTAAACGCAGCACCTAAAATCCCAAAAACCCCACAAATCCCAGCTACAGGGGAGCGCCAGAGAAAGAGCAGGGAGGGGGTTGCTGGGCCAACCCTGTGGCACGCCAAGATCCTGAACTCTCATCGTGTGAGCTATGGTGGAATCTTATCCCAGAGCAGTTCTCCAGCGAGGAAAATCTCCTGTCACGCACTGGGGAGCTCTGCCTAGAGCCAGATCCAAACTGGCACCTGTTTGGATGTGTCACGCCAGCTTGGTTGGCCCAAACAATCCTCATGGCTTAGGCCTGGCTTTGGGGGCTCTGCTGCTGTTAGTGGGAGCAGCACAGAGCGAGGCTCAGCCCTGGGAGCAGCCGCGGGGCTGCGGGGCGGGGGAAGCCACGCGGGACGGCTCCGACTTACAGCACGTACTGCCAGAGTGGGGGACACTCCCCGTGGCCGTGCCCCTGAATTCAAGCCAAAGAAAGCCATTTAGCACCAAGTCTGAGCACCAGCCCCCGAGAAGGATCACGGCCCAGCAGCAAACGTCACCCGTGGGCACAGACGGAGCGAGCGTGGCTCGGCGCCGCTCCCCTCCCGGGCCTTGTGCCAGATTATCCACGGCATCAGAACCCAGCCTGGGACCCCCTCCCCACGGGTTTGAGGCCCCCTGGCCTCACCTTGCCGTATTCCAGGCTGTAGGAGATGGACTCGGTGGCACCGGGCAGTTTCCCCTTTTTCCGCACGGGCACGAAGCCGATCCCCAACCTCTGCGCCAGCGGGGTCCCGATGAGGAACCCACGGGAGTCCAGGCCTGGGGGGCACAGCAGGAACCAGGGATTCAGTCACGTTGGAAGAGGCCTCCAAGACCATCAAGTGCAACCATTTGCAGCACTGAGCCACGTCCCCAAGTGCCACATCCACGTTTTTTTTTTGGAATGGTGACTCCACTACTGCCCTGGGCAGCCTGTTCTGGTACCTGCTCACCCTCTCAGTGAATTAATTTTCCCTCATATCCAACCTAACCCCCCCCCCCAAGGTGCAACCTGAGGCCTTCTCCTCTTGTCCCATCACTCAGATCAGAATCATTTCACTGGGGGAGGGTCTTGGCACAACCCCTCTGTTTTATCCTCCCATTCTAAAAGCAATTTGCTCTTCAAGTCACTTCTGAAGTGAAGAAAACACAGCCCACACTCCTGTTCTCACCCAGATGTGCTGCTGCTGGCCCCAAGAGCCCACTTCCCTCCCCTCTGACCCTTCTCCTTAGAGATAAAGCCAGCAGGGCCCTGGTATCAGTCCTGCTACACAAGCAGGAACTCTGCACCTCTGGGCAGACTTCACTTATCACACCTGGGCCAGGTTTGGTGCGTGCCCCTTTGGCTGTGGCCCAGCCCAAGCACTGCCTTCCTCAGCACTCTGCCAGGTGAGCTGAGGTGTTCTGCCCACCAAGGTCGTTTGTGCTGGCCTGGAGAGGCTCCCTGAGGAAAAGCAGCTGGGACAGGGTCTGCCTGCCCTGGGGACAGCGTGGGGACACTGAGGGCACAGCAGGCTTTGGGTGCCCCCTCCTTTTTAGCAATGAATTATGCAGCTGGCACTGAAGTGTGGGATGCATTTCAGGAAATCCCAGAAGGAGCTGAAGGGTAGAAGCTGTCCTGGTGTCACCACGTGACAGAGGCCAATGTTCAGGTGATTTTCGTGTCCAAGGGCTACAACGCTCCCCAAGGGCCACCCCAAACTTCCCACCCGGGACACACTGCTCTGCCCTGGCCTCGGGGACGTCCAACCAACAACACTCACCCACAATGAAGTCGACTTTAGGGAAAGACGCCCTCACATGATCCTCCAGAAGATCAATCAGAGTCCTGAAGGCCACAGGATCCTTCAGCAAGGGGCTGATATCGCTGCAATGAGAGAGGGCAGGGGGTGAGGGACCTGCGGGGCTGCTCTGGGAACGCTGAGCTCCCGAGCCCGGGGGAGGCTCCCGAGCCCGGGGGAGGCTTCCGAGCCCGGGGGAAACTCCCGAGCCCGGGGAAAGCTCCCGAGCCCGGGGAAAGCTCCCGAGCCCGGGGAAAGCTCCCGAGCCCGGGGGAGGCTCCCGAGCCCGGGGGAGGCTCCCGAGCCCGGGGAAAGCTCCCGAGCCCGGGGGAGGCTCCCGAGCCCGGGGAAAGCTCCCGAGCCCGGGGGAAGCTTCCGAGCCCGGGGAAGGCTCCCGCCTGGTGCTGCCGGAGCCAGGGATGAGCAGCGAGTCCCCGACCCGGCTCCAGCCCTGGTCCCATCCCAAATTCCAGCCCTGGTCCCATTCCTGGCGCCATCCCCATCCCTGCTTCCAAACCCCAGTTCTGGCTCCAGTCTCGGCCGTGGTTCCCTCCCCGATCCCATCCCCGTCCCCGTCCTCATCCTCGCCCCCATCTCCGTGCCGGTGCCCGTCCCGGCCGCACCGGAACAGCACGCCGGGCTCCGGGAAGTCCGGGAAGGGCCGGACGCGGTCGCGCACCGCCCGCAGCCGCTCGTCGCTCATGGCGGCCCCGCCGTGCGCAGCCGCCGCAGCTCCGGCACGGCCGGGCCGGGCGGGGCGGGGGCGGCTCCGCCCGCCCCGGGGCGGCACCGGAGCGGGCGGGCACCTGGGCATGGGGCGGCAGCGCCCTTGGGGCGTGGGGGTCAGGTACCTCGGGGCGTGGAGCATCAGTCCCCCCGGTACTTGGAGCTCCGGTACCCCGGAGTGTGGAGCTCCGGTACCCCGGGGCATTGAGCATCAGTCCCCCCGGTACTTGGAGCGCTGGTATCCCGGGGCATTGAGCATCAGTCCCCCCGGTACTTGGAGCTCTGGTACCCTAAGGCATTGAGCATCAGTCCCCCCGGTACTTGGAGCTCCGGTATCCCGGGGCACTGAGCATCAGTCCCCCCGGTACTTGGAGCTCTGGTACCCTAAGGCATTCAACATCAGTCCCCCCGGTACTTGGAGCTCTGGTATCCCGGGGCATTGAGCATCAGTCCCCCCGGTACTTGGAGCTCTGGTATCCCGGGGCATTGAGCATCAGTCCCCCCGGTACTTGGAGCTCTGGTACCCTAAGGCATTGAACATCAGTCCCCCCGGTATCTGGGGCTCTGGTACCCCGGTATTTGGAGCTCCGGTATCCTGGAGCATTGAACATCAGTCCCCCCGGTACTTGGAGCTCCGGTACCCCGGGGCATTGAACATCAGTCCCCCCCGGTACTTGGAGCTCCGGTACCCCGGGGCATTGAACATCAGTCCCCCTGGTACTTGGAGCTCCGGTACCCCGGGGCATTGAGCATCAGTCCCCCCGGTACTTGGAGCTCTGGTATCCTGGAGCATTGAGCATCAGTCCCCCCGGTACTTGGAGCTCCGTTATCCCGGGGCATTGAGCATCAGTCCCCCCGGTATTTGGGGCTCTGGTACCCCGGTATTTGGAGCTCCGGTATCCTGGAGCATTGAACATCAGTCCCCCCGGTACTTGGAGCTCCGGTACCCCAAGGCATTGAACATCAGTCCCCCCGGTATCTGGGGCTCTGGTACCCCGGTATTTGGAGCTCCGGTATCCTGGAGCATTGAACATCAGTCCTCCCGGTATCTGGGGCTCTGGTACCCCGGTATTTGGAGCTCCGGTATCCTGGAGCATTGAACATCAGTCCCCCCGGTATTTGGGGCTCTGGTACCCCGGGATGTGGAGCTCTGGTATCCCAGGCCATTGGAGCCCCAGCCCCCCGGTGTTCAGAGCTCTGGTATGTTGGAGCATGGAGCACTGCCCCCCAGGCACATGGAGCTCTGGTGTCCCGTGCACAGAGTCCCAAATTCCCAGTGCATGGAGGTCTGTTACTCCAGACATGGAGCTATCCCAGAGCCCCCAGCCCCCCCTGAAGGTGTGGTACCCCAGGACATGAAGCACTGATACCCTCGGTGTGTGGAGCCCTGACACTTCATGCACAGAACCCAAATCCATGGAGCTCTGATAACCCTGGCACATGGAGCTACAATTCCCAGGGGCATGGAGCCCTGGCTCCTTGGCACATGCAGCTGTAATTCCCAGGGGCACAGAGCCCTGGCTCCTTGGCACATGGAGCTGCAATTCCCAGAGGCACAGAGCCCTGGCTCCTTGGCACATGGAGCTGCAATTCCCAGGGGCACGGAGCCCTGGGAGCAGTGGATGGAGCCCCAGGCTCTCCTCTGAAGAGTTCCCAGGTACCTGCTCCCTGTGGAGCTGGATGTCCCTGCCTGGCTTCAGCCTCAGAAAGGAGCTCCCTGCCTGGGGGTTCCATTTCCACCCCCTCACCCTGCCCAGCCTTCCACAGACAGCAAACTCCTCAGGACTTCACTGTTTCCTGCTTTTCCATCCCTCATCACCTCGTGTGAACTCCTGGAGTCGTTCTGTGTTTGTTAAACCCGTTGGTTGGGATGAGGGACAATAACACAGCCCCAGGTCCTGGACCAACAGCTCCTGGTGTCCCCGAGCCCTGGGCAGGGCAGGGAGCTCCCACAGCTCCCATCTCCCATCTCCTGCTGCTGAATGTTGTTTGGCCATGCAAAATCCACCAAATGAGTTCAGGTCTCCTCTTCCATTAGCAAATACGCCTTGGATCTGCTCCAAACCCGTCCGGGCACAGCTCGCTGAGGAAAGCAGAAGCAGTTGGAGCTGTAACACCCCTGGCTGAGCTCAGTGTTTGCTGCTGAGAGCTGTGACTGGGAAAACTTCACCCACCCCCTCTGGAGAGCCCCTGCCATGGGCAGGGACACCTTCCACTAGCCAAAGGTGCTCCAAGCCCCATCCAGCCTGGCCTTGGACACTTCCAGGGATCCAGCGGCAGCCGCAGCTGCTCTGGGCACCTGTGCCAGGGCCTGCCCACCCTCACAGGGAGGAATTTCTCCCTAATATCCCATCTAACCCTGCCCTCTGGGGAAGTCATTCCCCCTTATGCTGGCCCTTGTCGTCCCTCTCCAGCTCTCTCAGAACCCCTTCAGGCACTGGACAGAGCCCTCAGGTCCCCCTGGAGCCTCCTCTTCCCCAGGCTGCACAATCCCAGCTCCCGTTAAGGTTAACTCCCTCTGCTGCCAGAGACAGCCCGTGCTCCCTTCACAGCCATTCCCCCACAAACTAAGATTTTCCCTGAACTCAGATCATCTCTTTGGCACCGGGAGAATCCTCTCGGGCAGCTGTTCCAGGGAAGCAAAGAGGGAGGAAGGACAGGGCCTTCCAGCAGAGCTCCCTGCGATGAGCTGGACGCCTTGCTCTGGTGACCTTACAAGCACAGCACTGGACAATGAGCTCTTCCAGCAACTCCTCTTCTTCCTGGCAGATGGAATTGCTGATGGAATTTATCTGCCTACTCGTGGAAATAAATAAGCAGGAGCTTATTTCCTGGGAAAAAGGATCTTTTCAGCCTGCCAGGCAGCTCTGCTTCTGCCTCTCACTAACGGAGGGGCCGGAACGGGGGGTCTGTGTCACCCCTGTCCTGTTTGTGACCCCCCCACGATCCCACCCTCACTGCAGGAGACTCCACCACGTTTTCCTGGAGGTCGAGTGAGGTTCCCAGGCCCCTCATCAAACCTTCAGCAGGATGAGCTGCTGAGTGCCCCCACTGCTCCACCCCACAGCCAGGGATCTCTCCTCCTCCTCCTCCTCGGATGTGGGATCAGTCTGTCCCCGTCGGTTCTGCCGGGAAGGGCACAAAGGTTACACCAAATTGGACTTGCAGAGACCCAGCTGCCAGAAATCGTGGTTAAAAGACAACATTGCTGAGATTCCTGTCTGAACTCCTCATTTATCCCCATCTCCAAGGATTCCAAGTGCACCCACCGGCACAGACTGGACTGGAACACCCCAAGGAAATCAGTTTTCCCTGTGACTGTTCCACCTTTCAAACAACACCGCTGACTCCTACTGCAATTTCCATCTGCAAAGAACTTTCCTAGGACCCCTTTCCAAATGTGATGTCAAAGGGCTCTGGAATATCACCCGGGAGGTGACTCCACATCCGCTCGTGGCTCCGAGAGGTTCAGGGCTGCTCCGTGCCTGGCAAAGGAATCACCACCTGGAATCTGGATTGCCCCAGGGAACGCTGGGTTTGCCTCTTTTCTGGACACCGAGGCCATCAGTGATTTAAAAGTGCTTTGAGATCCTGACAGGAGAGGTGTTATTAGCCAGGGAGCAGAGAAACTGGGAATACAAAAGCTTGGGAACTCACTTTAATCAGCTTAACCAGGCAGTTAAAGAGCTGTGCTGAGCCTGGAAGTTTCTGTTCCGTTCAGGATTTTAACACTTCAGTGTGAAGTGGAACAAAATGCCCCAAATTTCAACATCCCCCTTGCACGAGGGAAAACGAGCACGAAAATTTCCCTGCAAATCCACTGGAATGTTTTGTTTCAACCTCAGCTGAGGAAACTCATGCACTTTAAACCCTTTAAAAAAAAAAAAAAAAAACCACCAAATTTGAAATATCTTATTTCAACACCAGAAGAATGCAGCTCCCCAGCCAGATCCCTGGGCTCGGGATGGAAGCCTCAGACCTGGTTTTGTCCCCCTAAAAGAGGGAAAAGCGTCGTGATCCAGCTCTGCCTCCCTGGGAGCCCAAGGCAGCACCTCCTGCCTGCTGCAGCAGGTTGGATCGGGCCCTTGGAGAAGACACAAAACTCCTCTCTCTGCCCTGGCCAGCCTGGGTTTTGTGTCTGATCCAGAACGAATGGATTTGGCTCGCATTCCTGGCTGCTGGCTTTTATCTGCTCTCCCTTTCAGCTGGGAATTGTGCTACCAACCTCCTGTCACCCAGAGGGTGTTAAGTGACTCCAAGAGGGACAAAGGCCCGCAGAGCTGCCAGATTGCCTCTCTGCAGAAGCTGGAAGGAAGAGGTTTTTTTCTCCCTCCTAAAAGACCACAAGCTTCTGGCCATGGATCCACCTTTATTTAGGATTTATATAATCCCAACTAGACTTCAAGCAACAACAAAATTTTAAATGGTGGAAGGGGATATAAAGAAAACAGGCAAATGGAGCCTTGGTGTTTCAAATAGCCATTTTCCAAAGGAGAAAAGAACCCAAAATGGGATTTCAGGTCTTCCCTTACAGCTTTTCTCAAAACCTGACAGTTTAATTCAAGGGGCACCACAGTGTCGCCTCCTGATAACATAGAAAAACATCCAGTGCTACCAGAAAACAAAAGGAAAAGTCGATTTCCAAGTATTCTAACTGCTAGGAGAGATGGAAAACAGGCCATTCTAACTGCAGAACAGTTATTTGGAAGCTGAACAAGCAAAGGAACTCCTAAGAGAATAAAAGTGTGTTTAGTTTGTCAAGTTTCCCAGTGCTGAGGACAAGGGCAGGATCCCTGGGGAGGGATTTCTCTGCTGGCTGTGCTCCAGAGGCTGCTGGGGGCTCTGCAGCCAAAAATCACCCCCCAGCACCCCAAACCTTCCTCCCCCACAAACTCCATTCAGTTCACACCTTCCACGGGTCCTTCCTCAGCTGCTGGAATTCTTTCATGGGGTTACTTCAAAGCTGTTGTCACTGGGGAAAATAAGAGTGTCCAACCTTGAGGAGATCCTTTATGTGAAACCAGGAATTTTGGGATGCTGTCCATGATGTCTGGGAAGGGCTGGAGGTGACAGGTATGGGAACTGCCACTGCTGTCCCAAGTCCCACAGCCTCCTTCTTGGAGATCCCAGTTCCACTTCTTTTAGTCAAATCCCACTGCCACTGCCCCAAAACAGCCCCCAGGTTTCACCAGCAAATCCATGGGACTCTCGCTCACTTCCCTTGCTCCAGAGCTCCCCATTTTCCTTTGACACATTCCCAGGCTCCCCTCGGCCAGGCAGGGCCGTGTTCTCCTCACTGCTGCACTCAGGGCAGTTTGCAGGGCATTAACCTTGGCCCTAAGTGTTGGGAATTGATCTGCTGCTTCCCAGTTCCAGCATTCAGCTCCCCAAATTGTTGGTCCCCAGGGACCAATTTGCCACCGAAATAATCCATTTGTCGCTGCAGGGTTTGAAATCAAGGCTCCACTGCTGCAGCCAGAGCCTGGAAATGCAGCCGGAGTTCTTCCACGATTATTAGTTCCATCCATTTCAGAAGCTCCTCTGCACGGAGGGTGGGATGATAACAGAGCCTCAGGGGCAGAGCTGGGAGGCTTGAGAGGCTCAGCTAATTGGAAATTAAAGACAACAAAGAAATTCTTCGGACTCTTAGGCCAGGAAGATATTGAGCTTTTAGCATTCAGCCTAGTAAACATAAAGAAAGGAACATCACAGCCCTAAACTCCGGCATTCCTTTGGCATTTCTGTCTCCTAGCTTGAGAACAGAAGGCACCAGCAGATCAGTTTGGCTGCTGCAGGACCCTGAGTGGGCAGGAAATCCCTCCAGCCCCACTCCTGCCCCAGCTCCCAAGCTGGGAAGCTTCAGGCCAGAACTCAGGATGGTTTTTAAGGGCAGATGTGGCCCCTTTGTGCCCCGAGTGGGCAGTGGGGGCTGCAGGCACCATCCCCACCCCTGTGCTGGCCCTGGTTCCCCCCAGCCCCTGAACTGCACCGTGGGGGCTGGGAGATTGATCCATGGTAAAAATAATTCCAGGAAAACAAACCAAGTTATTTTTAAGCCCAGTCAGTCCCATGATCCAGGAGGTGAATCTGGGAGAGTGCCCCAAAGCAAGGTGTTACTCCCGTGGCTTACAGGTGAAATCACAGACTGCATTGCTGATAAATTAGTTTATTTTTCCTCATTAGTTCTTCACCTCACAACTTTTAAATCTGTGCAATTTTAGGAAAGGCATTCATTTAAAATTCCTCCTTTTATGCAGCTGTAAAACAACGATTCCTATTTAAACTTAAAGCAGAAGCTCTGTCACATTAAACCCTGATTATTTATTATCTGCTACGTGTCCTTTTATTCTAAACAGACACGTCATGGCTTCACTTACTTGCTTTCAAGTGCAAAATTTCCCTCCAGGATCTGTGTCCTGAGAGTACTCCAGGAATGAGGAATGAGGGTTTGCTGTGCTGGGAGGGGGGGACAAACCCCGTGGCTGCTCAGAGCAAGTTCCAGGGGCAAAGCAGGATCTTCCAAAGTGCAGCTGGGAAAGAGAAAAGGAGGAAGCAGCAGGCAGGGACAGGGAGGAGGTGTCCAGAGCAGATTCTGGGGGCTGAGGAGCGTGGCCAGGCCAGGGCCCTGCTCTGATCCTGGGGGAACTCTTCCTAAGCAGCACAAAACCCACCAAGTGCTGTTACCTCACAAGGATCTGAGGGCTGACAGGACTGCCAGGGAGCTGCAGCCATGGACTCCCTCCTCTGGTGGGAGTTTTACACTGAATGCTCTGACAGTCCCAGTGACAGAAGTGTGGAATCAAAGTCGCTGAGCTTGGAAAAGACCTCAGAGATCATCGAGTCCAGCCCTCAGCAGCACCACCACGGTCACCCCAATGCCACATCCACATGGTTTTCATCACTTCCAGGGCTGGGCATATCAGCACTGCCCTGTGCCAATGCTTTTCACCCTTTCCATGAAGAAAATTCCCTGATATTCAACCTGACCCTCCCCTGGCACAACTCTCCTCCTGTCCCTGTTCCCTGGGAGCAGAGCCTGTCCCCTCCTGTCAGGAGTTGTGCAGAGCCACAAGGGCCCCCCTGAGCCTCCTTTTCTCCAGGCTGAGCCCCTTTCCCAGCTCCCTCAGCCCCTCCTGATGCTGCAGCCCCTTCCCAGCTCCACTCCCTCCTCTGGGCACAGAGAAGCCCTAAAGCAGAGGTGGAGCAGCCCCAGCAAATGGGGAGTTCCTGCTTTTATCTGGTCTCCTGTGCTGCCAGAGCCACAACTGCTCCCAGCCCTGACCTCACCCCGAGGGAGCTGCTGGCCACATCTCCCAAGCCTTGAGCCGTGTCTAAACAAGGAGGAATGTTATGGATGAGCTGGAAATGCTGTGATAGACTTGAAGGACAGTTAGGAACATCCTAAGAAACGTGGGCTATAAACAAATGCCACTTGCAGATGTGCAGGGATCTCTGAAATGCTGGCTGGGATTTCTGAGAGGTGCAACAGCAAGAGCTGACCCAAGTGCTGCTCTCATTCCAGTTTAATGGGATTATCCAGCTTCACGAGACACACACCAGGGATTCCCGTGGAGGGGATTACAGGTACATAAACCATGGGATGGGGTTTGGGATTACAGGAGGCTGGAACAAGCAGCTGAGAGCCAGGAGCACCACAGCTGGCACAAGAGCAGAGCTCTCAAGCAGCTCCAAGCTTAGCTGGGGAGGAATTTGAGCTGTTTCCAGGTACAGAGCACCTGGATTTTCCTAAGGCAGCACAACATCACACACACAGGGCATGTGTACTGTGGAAAACACTGGAGGGGTGGAAGCAGAGCTGTTGGTGGGACAAATGGAGAATCATGGAATGGTTTGGGTGGGAAGGGATCTAAAAACTCATCCTGCTCCAGCCCCTGCCATGGCCAGGGACACCTTCCACTATCCCAGGCTGCTCCAAGCTCCTCTGGGCACCCTGTGCCAGGGCCTCCCCACCCTCACAGGGAACAATTCCTTCCTTACATCCAACTAAACTTCCCCTCTTTCAGTCTGAACCCAAACATGCTCAGGCTCCCTCCAGCTGCTGCCCTGAAGGCCCAGAGGAGGGTTTTTTTTTGCTCCAGACAGGTTTATTGGAGATAGGGAAGGGTGTGGAACAGGCTCCGAGGCAGAGCAGGGAGCTGCCCTGCAGGATTGAGCAAAGGCTCTGTGTTCCCCAGGAACTCTGGCTAAAGGAGAGCCACAGCCAGGCTGGGAAGGTTTGCACAAGGAGAATTCCTGGGAGAGAGTGTGCTGGAAATGGGGTCAAGAGTTAAGGGCTGATGCCAAGGGGCATTTCTGAGCCTGCACTTGGCTGGGCCCAGAGCACGAGATGGGAAGTGTGGCTTGGACCAGCTTTAGATCCAGATTTCTGGAAGTTAAGGAAAGCCCCAAGATGAACAGCTGACCCCCAGCTCCCCACAGATGTCCTGCACAAACAATTGGCAACAGAATCCTGGAATGGTCTGGGCTGGAAAAGACCTGAAAGCTCATCCAGTGCAATCCCACTTCCACTGCCCCAGGCTGCTCCAAGGCCTGCCCCAATCCCTGGACACTGCCAGGGATCCAGGGGCAGCCCCAGCTGCTCTGGGAACCTGTGCCAGGGCCTCACCACTCCTGCAAGGAAGAATTCCTTTCCAATATCCCATCCATCCCTGCCCTCTGGCAGTGGGAAGCCATTCCCTGTGTCCTGGCACTCCAGGCCCTTCCCCAAAGTCCCTCTCCAGCTCTCCTGGAGCTCCTTCAGGCACTGGCAGGGGCTGTAACCCCAATCCAACACTTACCTGAAGACAATGCCCACCTTTCCTTAAACCATGACCTAGGGAATGTTTGCAGCTACACATGGAAGGAATTCAGGGCATTGTCCCCAGTTCCAAACCCCTCAGCTGTGAGCAGAGGAGGGATCCCTGGTTTGCACCCAGAACTCACAAATTTAGGGAGAAAGGAAAAACAAGTTGATGTCCAGAGTTCACAATGGAAATCAAATGTTAAAACAACAAGCTACAGGCAAAGAAAACACGGGCAGTTTGGGCAGGGCTCTCTGGCAGCTCTGAGTTTCCTGACCTGTCCCGTGGCTCCTGTTGGGGCACCCCAGTGAGCAAGGCTGGGTGGAAGGAGCAGAAGTGATCCATGGCATTTTGGAGCTGATGGCAGAGTCGTGGCTGTCCAGGGAGCTTTTACAGCCGACCCAATCCTCACTGGAGTTACCATTTAGGGAAAGAACTGGGGGAAAGGAGGAGTAGAGGCTAAACCCTGAGCACGAGGAATATAAACACTGGCCCTTTTGGAAGAGCAAGAGATGATATCATGCACACATCACACCCTTCCTGTGTAAACAGGAGTGCCAACAGGAGCAGGCATTGGAAACTGGATGTCCAGCTTAGCTCTGGAGGGCTGCAGCCATCAGTGAGGCCAAGAGCATTTCTTAGGATCAGACTCTGGTGCTTTCAGGCACTTCCCAAGCTTCTCACAGCCTGGAGGGGACCAGTTCTGTTAAAAACAAACAGAAATAGACAGAACGATGATTCACACCAAGTATCTGCTAAGCTCTCACCCCAACCAGCTCTTTATGATCCTCACAAAGACACTTTTATGTGCTGCTTGAAAAATGAAACTCCTCTTGCAAGCCCAAGCCTCTGGGCTCATAAACTTCTCCACTCCAAACAGTGCTCAAATAAAAGCTGGGAAAGGCTACAAATGCTGTGCAGCAGATGATTCCCTCTCCTGGGACACACCAGTCCTTCCTGGCCTCTCCCAGCCCAGCTTGCTGGGATGCTGGTGACCCTCCTCTCCCTCCTGTGGCAGCACAGAGCAACCAGACCAGGAGGTTTTGGGGTTCCTGGGGTTCCCATTCTCAGCACTGCAATATCCAGGCACTGTCCTGAGGAAGCAAAAGGCAGCAGAAGGCCAAGGGTGTGAGAGAGATCAGAATGCTGGTATTTTAAGGAGCGTTCTGATGGATGAACCCATGGGCACACGGAGCAGGAAGCATTCCTGAGACTCCTCTTCCAGTGCCTGCACACCAAAACTATTTGTTTTCCAGTTTTCCACGTTTCCTGAGCTACCTGCATGTGTAGAACAGAAATAGGAGATCCACTGCCAACCTCGGCTTCCAGAGGGATTAATGGAGGAAGGAATTTGGGTAAGCGAACATTTTTAATTTCACAGAGGTTTTGCCATTTTAAATGTGGGATTTCGGTTATGGGAAGGGCAGATGACAATTCCCATTCTGCCCTCGGGAATCTTTTGTGCCTCCCTCTCTCAGGTCTGTCCATCCATGGGACATTCCTGCTGTCCCCTATTAAAGGCCAGTTCAACACTGAGCTCTTGCCTTTCGTTTTGCCGATTTTCACCCTGCAAGTATTTATGTTTTCTTGGAATTAAATTCCTACGGAAAAGAAACGTTCAACCCCTGGAAAAAAACCGCTGGAGCAGGTTTTTGTTCCATGGAGCTGACAACAGATGGCAGTGAGACACCAGCAATTCCTGCAGAGCAGCAGACACAGAGGGAGCTGTGCTGGAGGCACCTCTGCACCGAGGGCTCCGCAGGCTTTCAGAACAATTAATGTCGCTTCCTAAATCTGTTCCTCTGCTCTAAAATGTGCAGCCACGGCTGGAAAAATCAGAGCACTCTGCAGAAGGAACCGAGAGCCAAAGGAAAGGCATGAAATGAAATGTTTGTTCTTTTGAAAAAGCAGAACAATAAACGGTCTGTGCTGCACTCCCGCAGCCCCAGTCCCGCTGCTGGGCTGTGCTGGAGCCCTGGGGACACCACGTGTGCTCAGAGCCAGCCCCGAGCTGCGGGGAACAGCTTCTCCCACACTTGCACAGCAGGAAAACCCAGCAGAGCTGCCTCTGGGGGAGCTCCCCGGACACTGCTCCGGGATCCAGCACAGATGGGCTGCAAACACCCCCCTGCTCCTGCTTCCACCACTCCTCTGCAGGAGCTGCAGGATGATCCATCTGCTGTCCTGGAATCCTGCAATGGCTGGGTGGGAAGGGACCTTAGAGCTCACCCAGTGTCACCCCTGCCATGGTGGGGACACCTTCCACTGTCCCAGGCTGCTCCAAGCCCTGTCCTGCCTGGCCTTGGGCACTGCCAAGGATCCAGGGGCAGCCACAGCTGCTCTGGGCATCTGTGCCAGGGCCTGCCCACCCTCACAGGGAACAATTTCTTCCCAATATCCAGTCTAACCCTTTCCTCTGGCAGTGGGAAGCCATTCCCTGTGTCCTGTCCCTCCGTGGCCTTGGACACTTCCTTGAACCCTTCCACACACTTTGTTTATGTGAAAGCAAAGACAATTCTCCTCCTCTCTCCCAAACACATCCAACAAAAACCCTTTTCAAATAAACAGGTGACAGGAGATAGTGTCAGTAAATTATCTTTATCTCCCAGCATCCCCCAAAACCAGATTTAGCCCCCAGTCCACCCCAGCAATATAATCACTCCCTAAAGGTTTGCTTATCTTCATTTCTGGTCTCCAAAGGCAGCAAGCTGCTGCCTGATATTGTGGTGTAGTGACCATGGAGTTATCCTGTGAGGAGTGCACACAGACTGGAGAACTCACCGTGTTTCCTGCTGGGACTGAAACATTTCTCCTGGGACTAGGATCCCCCAGCCCACCCATGGCCTTCAATTTGGGAAGCACTTTTGGAAGAAATGCCTTGCAGAGCACTTTTGGAAGAAATGCCTTTGCCTCTGGCAGCAGCCAGGCCCTGGGGACAGTGCCTGAATCCAAAAGGTCCCAGAGGAGCAGAGAACAGTGTTTATGAAGGGAAAAGTTGAATAAGGAAAGAAAACAACACAGAAACAATGGGCCCTCAAATCTTTTTCCTATTTAACAGCCAAAAATAAAGAGATGGGACAAAGCTAAGGGAGATCTTTGCCTTGTTGCTGAGGGGACATAGCTCCACGTTTTGTTCTTTGCTGGTGACAGACCAGAGGCAGCAGGTTCTGACTGACTCAGGAGATTATTTCTGCATCAGGAAGATTTTGCCTGTTACTATTTTGTCTGTCAGCCCACAACACATTCCCTCAGACTACACAACCTCCTGTCAAGTGACAACCTCCCCCAGATTATCCAGTTTCTCTCCCAGGTTCTCAACAAACCAAGCAGTGTTTGACAGGGAAGTCAAACTGTAACTTTCCAACAGGAGACTTGAAAGAGAAAACAGAGCTGAAAACGTTCAATTTCAATAAAGACTTTGGAAAATTCAGGCATGGGGGGAATTGGAGGAGACAGAGCAAGACCAAAGATACATCACTGAAAACGAACTGTTCCACAGAAGACTCAGAACAAAGAGGGCAGGGATAGATGGGATATTGGGCAGGAATTCCTCCCTGTGAGGGTGGGCAGGGCCTGGCACAGGTGCCCAGAGCAGCTGGGGCTGCCCCTGCATCCCTGGCAGTGCCCAAGGCCAGGCTGGACAGGGCTTGGAGTATCCTGGGCTAGTGAAAGGTGTCCCTGCCATGGCAGGGGTGGCACTGCAGGAGCTCTAAGATCCCTTCCCACCCAAACCATTGCAGGATTCCAGGATTTTGAGAATTGCACAAGGGGATTAGAAAGGGGAAGAAGGATCTGCCCTGTTTCTAAGCAAGGAAGTGTGACCGTGCATATCTCCATCCCTTCCCAACACTGACATTTTATGAAACCTTTACAACAGGTATTTTAACCCAAGGATTGCCCAGTGCATTTGTGCTTCAGGCACTCACCATGACAGCCTGGTCACACACGTTCAGCTGGGGCTGGCCTGGCACCAGGGTGGCCTTGTGCTGCTGGACCAGCCCCGAGATGTGCTCCACGGCCCGCTGGTATTCCTCACTGGCAAAACTGCAGGGGGAAAAGCACAGGGGTTACTGCTGGGGCTTCCTCTGGTGTCCACAAGGAGGAGGAGATGTGCAAACATCCTGCCAGCTGCCCACGGGTCTGTAGGGAATGAAATCCAGGCTGGCAGGGTGCAGGTGCTCTGCTTAGGGCAATGAGGATGGCAGTGGCTTTGTCCTCCCCAGAAATCACCTGGCTTCAGAGCAGCTCAGCTTCCCAGACTGCAGCTCCAGGGGCCCCAAATGTCTCCTCCTCGTGCAGATCTGCTAGGAGCTCATGTGGATTCCCAAGGGAATTGTCTTAGCAAATAACAGGGCATTTCTGGGCTGTCCTCGAACTGTCCCTTCAATGATTATCAAGGGACACTTCCCAGACACAGGACAAACACTTTCCCAGACAGCTTAGGACAGAAATTTCCCAAGGCAACCCTTCCAGCGTGTCCCACCTGAGGTCAGCAGCTCTCCACACTCTCACCCCACTCTTCCAAGAGCTCTCCTGGAACACCCGCCCCGGGCAGAGGCGTTTGTTGTAGGGAATGTCAATATTTTGTTTTACGAGAGTGTTCTCAGGAAGGGTTTCAAACACAACCCCGGGCCAGTTAAACTCCACAACCACCAAGGAAATGAACTAAAATTATGCAAACAGAGAGGAGAAGAATAGAAGGGCCTCGTCCAAGACGAGAATACCTCCCCCCATTCCACAAAATGCCGAGGTTCTGCCCCATCCACATTCTTCCATTACAGCTTGATTATTCCAAGCTGGGATCCATCTGCCATTCCCCAAAATGTGGTTATAAACGACCAGAGCATGACCCACCCGACTCCTCCAGCAGGTATTTGCTGGAGTGGCTCAGGGTGCACTTCACTAATATCTCAAGTATTTCTAAAAAGCAGGACTCCTATCAATGATCTCTGTCCATCACCTTAAGAGTCACTTAAAAAAACACCAAAAACCCCACAGAGAGCGGCAAATTCCTTCTGAAGATAAAAGAAACAATGCAGCTGGGTCCTGACCTCGGGCTCCCTCTGCTCCCAGGCCAAGCTGGCCACCAGCCCCACACTCCAGCTAATTTCCTTCTTTGCAAAACAATCACATTTGGAAGGCCAGCGATGTGCCAAGCGCTTCCAGTAAACCCTATAAATATCCCAGCTGGGCAGGCAGCCAGGGAGAGGCTGATTGTGGGGCTGGGCTGGGCTGTGCTGATAGAGAGCCGGAAGGGAACGTGGGATGAGGAGCTGCTGCTCTCACACCCAGCTGCCTGGATCCTGCTGGAGAGAGCTGAAGGACCACCCTGAAACCCAGAGGATCCTGCGAAGCTCCAGAATTTCATAGAAGCCGACAATCCTGGAATGGTTTGGGTGGGAAGAGATTTAAAGACCATTTCATCCCACCCCCTGCCACGGCAGGGACATCTTCCACCATCCCAGGGTGCTCCAAGCCCTGTCCAAGCTGGCCTTGAGCACTGCCAGGGATCCAGGGGCAGCCTGGAATTCCTCACAGCCAGGAATTCCTTCCCAAATCCCATCTAACCCTGCTCCATGGAGGTTGGTTTTCTTTTCCTGACCCCATGGAAATCCCCATTCTACAGGGGTTGGTTTTCCTGCCTTCATGGCTCAGTTTTTCCTCAGATATTCCTGTTCAGCTCCACAACATGCCCCAAAATCCCACATCCATGGATTTGTGAAGTATTTACTGACTGCACAGGAGTTAAAACTGCCTCCAGCCCTAAGCAAGTGCATTTTGAGACAAAATCTGCAAGAGTGCGTGGAATTTGCATGTAAAATGGGGATAATTACCTCATGGTAATCAGTCGGAGCTGTTAAGGGAGCTGGGAACCTCTCCTACCTGGAGTCCCATCCTTTCCTGCTATGCATATCCAGGCCTGGGCTGCAAGGCCAGGTTTGCTGCATTCCCTGCTCCAAAAAAGAGGTGGAATTATCTGTCCAGGTGTCTGGGCACCATTGTCTGGGAGAGCTGCCTCCGGGGCGAACTGCATTTCGTATTCCAGTTCAGCAATCCTGGGAAGGAGAGCTGGGAATAGCAGTGCAAGAATGAGAGGGTGAGCAGGTGGCGTTGTGAGGAGTTTGCTAAAAGAGATCCCCCAGCGTCCATGAAATTATTCCACGCTCAGAAGCAGGGAGCAGAGTGGACAAAGTCCAGGGTCATTACACTAATTGACACTTTACCTCCGGGAAGTCCCTGGAGATGCAATCAGGGCTGGATTGGAGCGCGGGGTCCCAGGCACAGGTGTGGGCTGTGCTTCCTTCATTTACTGTAATTGTGCCTTGGCAATCTGCTCCATCCTCCCCCCACAGCTCCTGGAACCTGCTCTGCTGCTTAACCCCAGCGTGCCCTCCCAGCAAACACAGCTCTGCAGGGAGAGTCAAACTCTGCTTCAATCCTGTGCTCCTTGGGCTTTCACCTTCGGGGATGCTTCTCTGCCATGGTTAAATGCACCCTCAAATAGATCAGCACCCAAACAAATCCAGGAGCATTTCCAGCAGGATTTCAGGATGTTTGTTTTACACCTCATCCTGCTGATTCACAGCACAGTGTCTGTCCTGGGAGTGATGGGGCCGTGGTGAAACTCAGAGGACTGGACCAAAATGGGAATATTATAAAAACTCCCATAATGGGATTCACAGAAACCTGACAAAGGCCTCTGGACCAGGCTGGACAGGGCTTGGAGCAGCCAAAGGTGATGAACTTTAAACAGGATGAGCTTTAAAGGCCCCTTCCAATCCAAACCATTCCAGGATTCCATGGTTCTAGGAACAGCAGCTCTTAGATTGATAGGAAGTTATGGGAAGAGCATAAAACGTGGCTAATGATACTTTACTTCCTTCTCCCCTGGAATTATTTTAATTAAAACCATTATTTTTAATTCTGAAATACACCCAGATTCTGATAATTTGATTTTATCTGTTATCAGTGCTTTGAGGCTTCGCAGCACCGTGGTATCCAAGTCTTGATCTTGTCTTATTACTCAGTCTTCCTCAGTTCCTCTCTCCTATTATCAAGTTTATTTGCAATTTAAGGTCTGCACAATGCAGGAGGCAGAGACAGGTTTGGGGCTCTGCTGCTGGAATTACTGGAGAGACTCAGAGGAGCCAAAGGAAAGCAAATGAGGAATCAAAGGGTGAAGGTGGCCCTTACCCCAAGTCCAGCAGCATTTTGGGGCCAGATGCATCCCTGGAGGCATGAAGGGCATGTGGCCACTGGGCCACGGGAAACCTTGGAATTCCAAAATCATCCAGGTTGGAAAAGGCCTCCAAGATGGGAGAGCCCAAGCTGTGATGATCAGCACACTCCTTGCAGCAAGGCAATGTGATGGTGCTGATCCTCCACCTGCTCACCTATTTTCATGGAAGTTTTCCCTCCCCAGCTCCCAGAATCCTGGCTTTCACTGCCAGGAACCCCACACTGAAATGGCAAAGGGGATAAAGGTGGAGTGAGCAGTAAAGCCTTCATCTGGGGGTGAACAGGTGACAGGAAATAACAGCTATCCACTGATCCTCCTGCTGGCTGCTCCTGTGCTGTTCCTGAAGTTCCATTTTTCAGTGCTATTCCTGAATCACGATTTATGTACTGTGCTCTTCAGGCCACTTTCTTGTGGCTGCAGCACTGCCTGGACCTGTCTGTGGAGATGATGATGAAGATGATGGCGTCCATGTCAAACTGCATTTTGCATTTTTTTCCAGCTGGTTTGTGCAGCTTTTTTCTCCCACTATTCCTTTTCATGCAGCATCACTCCACCCAGAACACCCGAGGGCTGTGGGCTGATGAACCACGAGCTCCAGGTGGGTCCCAGACCCTGGGAAAGGGCAGCCACAGACCCAGAGGTGTTTGTGTCCATTCCCAGTCTCCAGGCTGATGATTCTCCTCCACAGGTGGATTTTATTTCCCTCCAGCTGGCTCTGTACCACTCCCACCTGGCTCCCTTGCTTCTTCCCACCTTGCTGCAGCCATTCCCAGCGTGGTTGGTGCTCCATGGTTTTTACTGCCACCTCTGAGGCTCCTCAGCCACAGTTTCCACACTTTTAGTGTCACTTCTCCTGTGGCAGCTGCTCATTCACCCCTGCAATGCAGCAGGTACCATTTCCCTCTTTTCCAAGATGAGGAGTCAGCATCTCCCCTGAGCACAATCTCTGTTATTATTCACATTTTCCCCCTGTTTTGCACCTTCTCTCTCTTCCCCACAGCCAGGTTTGTGCCCTGAGCACTAAGGTGAGACTGGCAACTTTTCTGTCAGATCCTCTCCCCTTTAGCTTCCCTTCAGGAGCTCCTTCCCTTTTTTTTCTGGCTCCATAACCACTGCAATTACCTCTCTGATGATTTCCTGAATTTTCCATCTGCTCGAAATAGGCACTTGTGAGCTCTCTTCTTAATTAATGTGTTCTAAAATCATTATGTTCATCAACCAAGCCTTATCACTTCCATTTTCTTCCATAATAGTAAAATCCATTGCCCTAAGTAAAACACAGGAATTTTGATGTTCATAATTCAATAAACTCATTGCTCAGGGCAGAAGCTGCTACAAACCTGGAGTAACAACAAGGTGTGAGCAGGCTGTACTTACCCTGGCCTCACTTGTTATTAAGCTTTGCACCTCTGGCTCAAACTGGCAGCATTTCAGAGATTGCTGTTAGAAATTCTTTGGCTTCAAAACACTTTTTCTACTTCAGGCTGCATTAGGTATTTTACTAACTGTATTTTTAGCTGTGCCAGCTTTGCTTTTTTAGATATATATATATATATATATATATATATATATATATATTTATATATATATATTTATCTCTCTCTCTCTATATATATATATATAATCATTATGCAGTATTTTAGTAAATGTCTGTATAAACAATAGTCTGACTCAGATAATAAAACTGACAACTACTTGTGAAGATGGTACCAACAGATAATTTTACTGAATTTGTCACATTGGAGAAACAAGTTCCCTCTGTGGTACTTAGCACACACACCACAGCCCAAAGATAACAGAATCTGCCAAGTAAAAAGCCTATCAGATCTTTTAGTTCTGCATTTGGATAAATTTGGTAACAAGGGCAGTTATTGCATCCAGGGAGGAAACAAAGCCCTGCTCAGACTCAGGGAAATGCTTCTGCTTTCTGTGCTGCCCAACACACAGTCTTAGTTACAGCTTAAAGTTGAGAGCTATAAAAAAAGAGATTTTTTCTGTCCCCAGCCTGCACTGATCTAGGTGAGAAAAAGGCACAAAGGGTTCACCTCTCACCACCAGCGATGAGGTGACTCCTACACAAGGGTCTAAAGTTTCCTACACAAGGAATCCAAAGGAAGGAATTCCTCTCTGTGAGGGAGGTGAGGCCCTGGCACAGGTGCCCACAGCAGCTGTGACACCCTGGAAGTGTCCAAGGCCAGGCTGGACAGGGCTTGGAGCCACCTGAGATGGTGGAAGATGTCCCTGCCATGGCAGGGGTGGCGCTGGATGAGCTTTCAGGTTCCTCCAACCCAACCCATTCCAGGCTTCCAGGATATTTCAAGGCCAAGGAGCACACACAGCTGTGTCCCTTGGCAGAAGATGGGGGGCAGGGGAGGTCCAGCCAAATCCAGAGGGGCAGCAGCAGGAAGGGAACACATGGGCAGGTGCTCAGCACTGCCAACGTGTCCCCACACGCTGACAGGAGCTGCCTGGAATCACCTGAGCCATTTTTCACTGCATGTGGAGCTCCTTTTTGCTGGGACTCTTTGCAGGCAGGCTCCAGGAAATGCAGCGAACAGTGTGAGGAAGAGGAAGGACTTGTCCTGCCTCACCAAGAACCCCAGGGAGGTGAACATGTTACTGCTGCCTCTGGGTCTTGCAGGACTTGCATCTTCAGGAATCCCTTTAGCAGCCACTTTAACAAAGACTGAAAAGCTTTGCTTGATTTTTGGAAAAATAGGTTATTTCTATCCACTCATCTTCCTAATAGAGAGTAACAATCATGGAATGCTTTGGGTGGGAAAAGACCTCAAAACTCACCTAGTTCCAGCCCCCATGAGAAGAGTCAAACAGTGGTGGGCTTGGCAGGGCCAGGTTAATGGCACCTGGTGGCCCTAAGGCTCCAATCTTAAATCCTCCCTGAACCTATAAAGTTGCAGCCTGGGAGAACTGTCCCTGTGTGTCCTGCACGTGCAGTGTCACAACCCTGCGAGTTCAGGGGTGACTGAGCTGCTGATTCCTGGGATTCCCTGGCTCTGAGATGCCAAATATAGAAGCAGTGATTCCCTCTGGAGGTGCATGTGATGCCAGGCCCTCCTGAGCAGCAGTGACACCCACTGCTGGTGGCTTTGCACGTGACCCCACTCCAAACCCATGTAAATCAAGAGAGATGACAGATTATTAAAATCATTTCAAGGGAGAAGAAAAGGCTGCACTAAATAAGGAATAAATGTAATAAAAAATGAGCAAAAGCAGGCAGGGAGAACAGAGCCAGCACGTAGGGACAGACAGATGCAGGCTGGGAGCAGGATGCTGGATTCCCTTTGGAGAAACATTAGTGTCGGGACTCCCAGCAGGCTCCCTGCCAAGGGGGATAATTAAGCTAAATAAAAATACACACCAAGAGCAGCTCCACAAATGAGGATAATTTAATTACCACATTCGATAGAGCAGACCCACTTCCCATGAGTTTTCCATTGTGACCAGAGAGGAGACAATAGCAGCAGAATGTGCTGGAGAAAGGAAGAGTGGAGTGCTAAAACGAGGGTTTCTATGAGGGGCTGCATAATAAACACCAGCCCAGCTCTCCATAATTGGGTCATAATCTTGCCATAAAATTCAATCAAGGCAACAGCTTGTGAATATCCAAAAAATCAATGCAACCATATGAGAAATGATTGCAGTTGGAACCCTGGAATTTATTTCAATGCTCACTCCACGGTGGTGGGAAGGAACAGTGGAATCACAGGGAAGCAGGTGCTGCAAACACCTCTGAGGGAAGAGCTCCTCTGCCTCAAATCCAGAGGAAACACAAACAGTGTCAGAGAATCCCAAAATCACAGAGTATTTAGGGCTGAGAGTTCTAGAGCTCATCCAGTGCAATCCCTTGGCAAGGCAGGGTCACCTGGAGCAGGTGACAAAGGTGACACACACAGCAGGTAAGCTACAGTTCAGTTACTGCTACCCCTTTTTTGATTTTTGGAAAAAGAGATTATTTCTATACACTCATTTCCTAGAACAGAATCACAGAATCCTGGAATGGTTTGGGTAGGAAGGGACCTGAAAGTCCATCCAGTGCCACCCCTGCCATGGCAGGGACACCTTCCACCACCCCAGGCTGCTCCAAGCCCTGTCCAGCCTGGCCTTGGGCACTGCCAGGGATCCAGGGGCAGCCCCAGCTGCTCTGGGCACCCTGTGCCAGAGCCTCAGCACCCTGGCAGGGAGGAATTCCTCCCCAACATCCCATCCATCCCTGCCCTCAGGCAGTGGAAGCCATTCCCTGTGTCCTGTCCCTCCATCCCTTGGGAAATGAACCAGTTGTTAAACTGCCAGGTCTCACCTGGAATCCCAGCCCGGTTTAGTTGCACTGAGCTGTATTTACAGCCCTGGGGCTGCAGCTGTGCTTTGTTCATTAGTGCTGGAATGCAGTGGGAGCAGAGCCCCCAAAGAGCTTGACCCACTGCTGATGCACCTCTAAAGTGCTCTGTTAAGTGAGAGAGAATGGAAATATTTCCCCTCCCCTCCTCTCTCCAGTGAAAACACTCCGTGGACAGCACAGGCTCATCTCCTCTGGAAGGAATGGGGCGAGTGTGTCCACTCAATTATTCAAACCAGCTGAGTAATTGCAGCCCTGTCAGCTCAGGAAACATCTCTGCCTCTCCAGGCTGCTGCACAAACCCAGTTCTGGGCAGGCAGTCCCAGCAGCTCTTGTTCCTTCTTGATTTATTTCCACACTCTCCCTGTCAGAGCCCCTGGTGAGGGATGAGGCTGCGTGTCCCTGATTTGCTGCAGGGAGGGAGGGAAGGAGGGAGGTGAGGACACCTTGGGAGCGTTTTTGGAGGTGGCAGGGCTCTTTGTGGCCTCTGCTGGCTGCTGACTGCATAAATCCTTATGGGAATCTCTCAGGGCACAGTGAGTGCCAGAGATAAATATTACAATAGCAGGCTTAGAGGAAAATGGATTCAGACAGCCAGGAGAGCCCGAGGAAGGAGCAGGATTGGGCACAAAGTCCTCCTGTTAAACACCCTCAGGAGAAGCTCTCTTAGCTGGGGTAGGAGACTGGAAGGTGACCAGTCTGCCCTCCAGAGATTCCAGCAGCACACAGCACTGGTTGTTTCTTCCCTGGCCCCAAAACTCCCACTCCAAGGCACAGCTGCTCAGCAGCCCTGTTTGAGTGTGCTGCACTCAGCCCTGTCCTGCCCAAAAATTGGTGTTTTCCTCCTCCCCGAGGGGCTGCAGGACACAGAACAGGAACAACCAGGCTGACAAGTCCATGTGCACACCCAGCTCACCTGACCACCTGAAAACAAGGTTTTTGTTCCTTCTCCAGAGAAAAAGCCAGCAGGACAGCCATTATTTCCCAGCGTGGCTTTCTGGGACAGTTTTTAAGCAGATTTCAAGAACCAGCAGATAACTTTTGAACAGTGACATTGCTGAGTTTTCATGGCACCCCATGAAGTGGCTCACCTTAACGGGTACTTCTCACCAGGGTCCCTGCCCAGGTGGAAGAGCAGGGGCAGGTGAGTGTGCTCCTCCTGGGTGTGTGTGGTCACTCCAGCCACGCTCTGGCCAGGACAGAAATCGATGCCCTGCAGGAAAAAAGGAGAGAGGTCACCAAAGGTGATGCAGGGCAGGCAGCAAAAACTTGACTTGATGCCACTTCCTCCAGCAAAACACCAACAAACCTCAGGATTATTTTAAACCAAGAGTCCACTTCAATCTCCAAAACACATTCTGAGCTGGTGGGGTAAAATAAGGTGAGCAAGTGGTGTTGCACTGACACAGGAGCTGAAGCAAAGCCGTGTATTCTTGTCTTATAAAAATATAATCCCAATAAAATATTCATTAAAATGAAATGGCAGAGGAAAAGACAAAGAGGTGGAAGCATTTAATCATAAAAATCCTGCACGTGGAAAGGATTTTCTGGCTGGTTTTCCTGGCTTTGGAAGGCCCTAGGAAGAGGGGATTGCTTGACACTTCTGATCAAAACCAAAACCCCAGGAGAGACATCCTTGAGAGGCAGCAGGCACCTGAAAACTCCCCTGGCAGCACCTGAGGGATCAGTTTCTCTGAGAAATGAAGCAACACTGGTTAATTTTATAAAAACTGATGTGTTTCCAATTTGATTCAATATTGAGTGACTCTCCTGGGTATGACAGTGGGGATGGGAGTACTGCAGGAAGGGGAGACGTTCCCACATTCCTGTCTCTGACCATCTGTGGGGGCACAAGGTGGCATTCTCCCTGCAGCAGCAGGGCACAGCTACTGGGAATGTCCTGGGGAAGCAGCTGGGAGCAGCGAGGGGTTAAATGCTCACTGGGCACCAGAGCTGCCAGCTCCATCTGCCCCCCTGCCCTGCCAGCCCTGATTTGCCAGCTGGGAGCTCCCTAATCCCTGGCCTGCGGCCTCCAGAGCCCATTTAAACCCCAGCAAGAGCCAAAAATGCAAAAGCACTCATTTCCCTGGGCAGGCAATAAAGCAGGGCCCCCCAGCCCAGCCCAGCCCAGGCAGGCCCAGCCCCAAATGGACTTGTTAAAGCTGGGTTTTACAATTCCAGCTCCCACGCTGTTCCTCACAATCCCAAAGTGCCCCGAGACACGGACAGAGACATGGAGAGCAGGTAAATGGGAATGGTTCAATGGAAGTGGGAAAGCAGCTGTAGCATTTGCTTATAAAACAAACTGAAAAGGCTCTCTACAGATGTTGGTAGGATTTGATTGGCAAACAATTTTCTAAAAATATCCTGTGTTTTTAATGGACAGCTGGTCAGTGGAGCAGTTAATATTCTGCTTTTCAATAAAGCAAGAAGTTTAGAAGCCCATGAAATCCCATTTATCTGCACAGGGCTATAGATTCCTGAATCACTGACTGGAAAAATAAGGGAGTTGCTCGATAGGTTGGAGTGGCCCTACCAATAAATGGACTTTAAATGGATACAAAACTGATTGACCTTCCCAGCCTGTGATGCCACAGGCCTCTGAAACACACAGGGAAAAGAGATTTTTGTGGGTTTTTTCCCCCACAAAAGGACCGGGTAATGAAAAGGTATCAAAGCCTCCATAACATCCAAATTATAATTTGGATGCAAATCAAACAAGCAATTTAATTAAGAGCCTGCTAATTGGTACAATGCTCCTCGGCTGCAAATGCTTCAGTGTGAAAGATTTTCATCTCTTGGGTGTTTGTTTAGACATTGCTCTGTTTCTATTTTATCTTGTGTTTCCCAGGAAATCCTTGTAGCCCAGACTCCAAAACACAATCCCAAAGATTCCCAGGAAAGAAAATGCTGGGACAATTTGCCTGATGCCACCAGCCCAAAGTCACCTGTCATTCTAATTTAAGCACTCAGTGCCCTCTTGAAAAGCAGTCCAGTGGAGAAAAGTCAAATAAATAAATTGGTAAGTAAATAAAACCCCAATAATACCATTTTAGGACATTTCTAAGGCATACCAACTTTATCCCTGCAAATAAAATTGAATATTGCTATTTTTATGTACTCTGTGAGTCAATATTCAACCTGCAGAGAGAGCTTCAAAGATTTTCTATCTATTCATCAACAAATTAGTAAAAAATATATATAAATATATAGAATTCAGTATTATTTATTTTGTATGGGTAGGTTTGGTGATGTTTGGAGCTGGAGAAGCCTGTCCTACCCAGGAGGATAACACCACCCAATCCCACTCTCCTGTTATCCTGCTTATTGTCAGACTGTTCATAGCAATATGCAGGGATCAATAATTTAAGCAGATTCCTAATTTGTGTCCCTGCTCCCTACCCAAGGTAATGGGTGGAGTGCCCATCCCTGCAGGTGCTCAGGGAAGGACTGGATGTGGCTCAGAGCTCACACCTGGGCACTGGTCCCAGGTTGGACTCCATGACCCTGGAGGGCTTTTCCAGCCTGGAAACTTGCTCACTGATCAAACACAGCACAGAGGCCACTCCCTGTGTTTCAGCAAACTCTTGGAGCTTTTCTCCTGCATCACAAAAGCCTGAAAGCCAAACCAGAAGCTCCTGTCCAGAGCATCTCCTGCCTTCTAAAGAAGCCCATCAAGAGCAGCTCAGCTCACTGCTCTTACAGCGTTTTGTACCACCACAGAAACCTGTTTGCTGCAGGAGAGAGTCCAACAATCCTTTCCTTCCATTATTCAGATTAAAGCATGACATTCCTTGCCCACCAGGTGAGCCTTGCAGCGACCACCATCCCTGTCCTTGTCAGCACTCACACAGCCCCGGCTGGTTTTCCATCCCTGCGATGCAGCAGCCTTTGGTTGCACAGCTTTAATTTCCAGAGCAAATGGCCCACAGATGCTGTGTCAATATAGACATGAGACAAACACAGCCGGTTGCCAGTTTGGGCTCCCTGCCAAGAGATGGAATCACCACTTGTGTTAACGGGAGCCCTCTGGCAATTCCTCAGCCTGGCTCCAGCCCAGCCGCTCAGGCTGGCAGGAGCAGGAGCCACCCCAGCCCAGCTCTGCCTCCTGCTCCGGTCTCCTCGCTGCCCCAGCACCGCCCAGGGCACCAAAAGCAGCTGAATACTGCAAGGAGAAAAGTGCAGCTGTCAATTAAAGCCTGGAATGTCTCTTGCTGCTTGCCACAGCACAGGTAAACGATGCCCTTGACCTCCCGGCCATTCCCGGTGAAATCCTCCTTGGGATGAGCGAGGGGGGTGCCAGGCTTCAACCCCATGCACCCAAAATTGCTTCTGATGTGTTAAGAGGTTGGAAGAGCCCCCAGAGATGGGCAGCCCTGGAGATGATGGGCAGCCCTTGTGGATGGGCAGCCCTGGGGATGATGGGCATCCCCAGGGATGATGGGCAGCCCCCAGAGATGATGGGCAGCCCCAGAGATGATGGGCAGCCCTTGTGGATGGGCAGCCCCAGAGATGATGGGCAGCCCCAGAGATGTTGGGCAGCCCCAGAGATGATGGGCAGCCCCAGAGATGTTGGGCAGCCCCAGAGATGTTGGGCAGCCCCAGAGATGATGGGCAGCCCCAGAGATGATGGGCAGCCCCAGAGATGATGGGCAGCCCTTGTGGATGGGCAGCCCCTGGGGATGATGGGCAGCCTGGGGATGATGGGCAGCCCCAGGGATGATGGGCAGCCCTGGGGATGATGGGCAGCCCTTGTGGATGGGCAGCCCTTGTGGATGGGCAGCCCCTGGGGATGATGGGCAGCCCCCTGCATGGGCAGCACAGCGAGCTCCGATCGATGCCTGGTTCATATGCTCAGGGGACCAAAATCAAATATCATTATTTGTGAGGTTCTACTTGACTTCACATCCCCGGCGCAGAAAAGGCTTTATCGATCCCTTCACGTGCAGGAGAAGGGCAATCACAGAGCCTGACTGGAATAACCCCTTTGGCATTTCGCATTAAAACAATAGCGGCTGCAGGAGGCGCCTCCACGCAGCCTTTAAAGCCACAGGAGTGCTCCAGGAATCCCACTGAAGGCTCCGAACAAGCTCACAGCACAAAGGTTGATGTTATCAGCCCCTCTCCCACAACCAAAGGGCGTTTTCCACGTTTTTTCCCTCATTATTTTTCCCCCTTCTTGCACCAGTGCTCTTGGGAGGTCCAAGGGCTGTTTTGTGCTGGATGCTTTTGGTGGGAGGCAGAGAAAAGGAAATTTCCTTTCTCCTGCTACCTCCCATTCCTGCCTCCTCTACGCAGCACTAAATTAAGAAATTGCTGAGGACTTGCTGCCTACTCTGGTAAATTTATAGAAAACACCAATTTTTTTACCCTTTCCGACCCCTACTTGGAAAAAACCCCAGCATTTGACAGGTGACTGCCAGTAAAAGTCGTGTGTTTTCACTGTCCAAGAGGGATCTCCCCAGGTTTATCCTCAGTTCTCCCTTTGCTCCTGCACACGTGGCAATTTTCATCACTGCTGATTTTTGCTACAAGGAAAAAAAGGTGAACAGCAATGGAAAAGCTTGATATCCACCAGTCCTGGAGCAGCAGGGACTCAGCCCGTGTGCAGGAGGGAGATTTTTCTGCCTTTATCAAACTGTTTAAAAATACAAACACATTTTTCAAGTCAGGCTTCCTTTCATCTCCCTCTGTCCCATTTATCACCTCCTGAATGTCAGAGATGTCAAATTATGTAAACATGAGCCACCTATATAGATAGAAGGCAGGTAAACAGCTCCAAATAAGCCTCCTGTGCAATCCTGAGGGAAAATGTCCCACAAAATGCTTACTCCCACTTGATTCTGTGGAGTGAGCCTTCCCTTTATGCCTTCAAGAGACCACCCCCTCAAGAATCAAGAAATCCAGTTAATCCAGCAGAAAAGGCAGCATCAAGGTATCCTCCAGCACTGAGAGAGACTACAAGACTTCCTGACAGGAGTCAGACTAGGGAAAAAAAAAAATGCTTGGGGGTTAAAAAATAAACAAACAAAAGCTGGGAAGAACAGAAGAGCACAATTCATCAGTGTGTCAGATGACAAGCCCTAATCCCAGGCCATAAGGCAGAGGATGCAGACCAGTAAGGGCATGCTGCTGTCATGGGACTGGAGGATGACAGCAAACCTGTGTGCTGCCTGCATGGGATGTTTCCAGAGTCAATATTCCGAGTGCCAGATGGAGAGGAGCCTTCAGAGCCCTGTTCTGCTTTGCTAGGCTGTGCTTTCTGCAGGCTGCGTCTCCCTGGTACATTTTTATTTGTGTGTACATCCTTTATTACTGAACCAACTCACACCCCAGTCAAACACAGCTTTCCAGGTGAGGGGCCACATCCTCCCTCACCATCCTGGTCATCCCAAACAGGCCCAGGACAGGCACCAGCTCCCCATTTTCCAGTATCAGCATGAAAATGGGGTTCTGGCTGCTTTAATGAGATAATCCCACCTGAAAGTCGAACAAAAATGTGGATGAAACCCAGGGCAAGTTTACTGTATCAGTGCTTTTCCACACAGTCAATTACCAAGGGAACTCTGAAAGTGAAATGAGGGCTGGCTAAACCCTGTCTGTAAAAACCATGAAATATTCCCCTACCCATAAAACAAACCTCTCCAAAATGTGCAGGCAGCTGTTTTGCCACATCTGGCCAACCTAAGCTCTCTTTCCAATGGATGACAGGGAAACTACATATTCCAGGTCTGGGTGGGGACCTTCACACAGAGAGTTTCATATCTGCAAGTCTCACTGGATTCACAATGAGGAAAGACCTCTAAAGATCATACAATTAACAAATCCTCATTAGCTGGAGCTCTACTGGGATGGCAAGCCAACCTTATTGAACAAACAGCCAACAGTCAGAATTCCAAATGCCACAGATGTGCATGGATTTATAGTTGTTTTTCAAATGGAATTAGCAAACAAAGTGGCCTTTTTGATTCCAGAGTCCAATATCAACACAGCTGGGAAGCCCAGTCACTGAAAGAGGGAACTGTGCTGTAAGGTGAGCTTAGAAACTCCTCCAGCAGGGCTGGGAGCTGTGGAGCTGCCCTGCATTCTGATTTATTTCTATTTTTAAACTTGCGAGGTTTGTAATTAATGGCTCGAAGACATGAGGAGAATTGGAACAAATCTCAGCCTCAGCTTCCTCTGCGTGTTGTTAATGGCTGCTCTGGCCACTAATGTGCTCCAATTTTCCCCACATCCAGCTCATGTGATCCAAGCTGCAGGAAAGAGAGTGGATTTGTAATCGTCTCTCTGATGTACAGGATAATTGCTGACTTTTATCAGACAGCAGTTAAACAAAGACTTGGAAAGAAATAAATATTCCTTAATTGCAGCACTGCCACTGCTCACAGTGGGAGAGCCTCTGGAAGGAGTAGCTGGTCCCCATTATCACTGTTCCACACTCAGACATGTAGGAATGAGTTGAGTTCCATGCAGGGGTTTATTTATTTGCCAACTGGAAGTGTGGGTATGTGCTTTTATCACCACAGAGAGCAAGAATTCCTGTGGGAATTTGCTACCCCTACACCCAAACACACACACAGAGGAGCTCCCAGTTCTTCCCACCCAAGGAAAACCCTCCACGGGTGATAAACAGCTTTTAACTCACACACATGACAAATAAATGATCTCATTTTATCTGTGTGGAATTAGCACTGAGACAGAGCATAAAAACCATTTCTAGAGCCAACTTTCCTTTCCTGCTTGCTCCCTGTAAAACAAGCTTTGACTCCTGAAGCACTGCAGTCTGAAAAAAAGACAAACACACTTTTACAGCCCTGAATGGAAATGACTCCCTTGGAGCTGACACTTCCTTCTACCCCCAGGACATCCCAGTGAAAGAATCCCTGCACTTTTATATCCACAAATGTCACCAGCACTTAGTTCTGCACCTGTGATGCCTTGAGGACCTTCCATAAGTTAAAAAAAAAAAAAAAAAAAAAAAAGCAAGAAAAAAATAAATCATACAAACAATCCCTCCCCAAGCCCAGGCTGCTGTCAGGATTGCTGAGAGCTGGGCCTCAATGCTCTGGGTTCCTGTCTGAAGGGATCTGCAGCATGGCACACGTGTGAAGCTGCCACTCAGCAAATGCCCCAGAGTTTAGGGCCAAGAAAGACACAAAAAGTAAAGGAAATAATAGTGCTTAACATCTAACTGTGAGGAGATCAGCCAGGAGATAAATAAAATAAATAAAGTGTTGGACACAGTGTGATGTGGGCTCACACAAGTGCTGATAACAGATGAAACACGTTTATTTCACTGTTTTCAAGCACTGCTGTATTTTCCACTGTGCCTTTCCTACAGCTTTCCTTTTAAACCATCACAAACCCAACAAACTCATCCCAGTTCCATTTCAGTAGTTCAAAATAGGGGTTTTGTGCCAGGAATTGTGAGACTCGTGGGCAGTGTGACATCAGGCTCCAGACTTTCCCAGAATATCCTGAGTTGGAAGGGACCCACAGGGATCAGGGAGTCCAACCAGAGGTGAACATCTAAAAGCTCCAAACTCAGCAGGGAAGGTTTAATATTAAGGGGGATTAAGAGCTGACTAAAGGGAGCATCCCTCAGAACAACCTGGAATTTGCTCATTTTCCTCTCTTTGTCCCTAATTTCAGGAGGGGGGTGTCCAGTCCCCTCAGTTTTTTTTAGGAGCACAGAATTATTTAGGTTGGAATATCCTCTAAGACCATCGAGTCCAGCTGTTCCCCCAGCACTGCCAAGGCCACCACTGACCCATGTCCCCAAATGCCACATCCATATGGCTGTTAAACAGGGGGACAGGGACTCCACCACCTCCCTGGGCAGCTGTGCCAGGGCTGGACAGCCCTTTTGGGGCAGAAATATTCCTGATACCCGACAGAAACCTGCCCAGCAGCTCAGGTAGCTCTGAGGAGCCTGAAGCATGGTGACATCCCCCAGTTTACAGGGTGTCTGTCCCCAGGATCCCAGTGACTCCAGGTCCCTGTGCCATTACCTTGCCGTGCTCCTCCCAGGAGTTGCTCCAGGTCCAGTAGTGAGCTTTGTAAAGCCCAGCTCTCACTGCCATCAGCTCGTTGCCACGATAATAGAAAATGGGCCTGGAAGGAGAGCAGAGCTGCATGAGAAACACCAACAGCCTGGGCCCAGCCCCCTGATAAGGGCCACAAACCCCTTAATGGCATCCCACTTCCCATGTGGATATCAGGCAGGAACAGGCTGCCTCCTAATAGTCTCCTCTGCAAGGTTTTCAATTAACATTTCTTAAAGTGTTCATCAAGTTGAGAGCTCACACGGTGCAAGAATGAAACATTATCCAGCTTGGCTGCCAGTGATTGTTAATCCTTGAACTCTCAGCCCCTGGGATTTCCTCTGGAGCGTGGCGGTTCCAGCGTCAAACGGCTCTCAAGTGCCTGCCTGGGAGGGAAAAGGGGGATTCACGGGCTCTGGGATGCTCAGGCTCCTCTGCCCAGCTCCACAGCTCTGCCATGGAGCTGGCAGTGCCACAGGGGCAGGGTGGAGCTGGCAGTGCCACACGGGCAGGGTGGCCAGGAGGACACCAGATGCCGGCGTGCTCTGGATGACATCTCTGAGAAACTCCACATGGAAAAACCTGGCAGCCAGACACGCTGTGGTTTTAATTCCTCTCCATTTCCCCCCCACCCCAAACCTCACTTTGCAGCATGTAAACACGCTGCTAAAGCTGCACTTGCTCCCAGAGGTTTCCCTAATTAATAATTCATCCAGGAAATGCATCGCACTCGCTGCATCTGTGCTGCTCCCTGGGCATCCCAGCAACACTCCTGTTGGTTTTCCCAACAAAACACTCCTGGTTTTTTTGAGGGAACAGCACAAAATTTTACTGGAAGGGACTATCTGGAGGAGAGGGGGTTGATTTGTTGGTGCAGCTCCTCTCTCCAGCTCTTTTGGGCTGCTGACAGGACAGGAGGGTGAAGCTGTTTGTCATTGTCAGGGGGAACCTTTGTCTTGCCTTCTCAGATGCCACTCCAAACACAACTCACTCTGGCAATGCCACCTGGAAAAACCCGTCCCTAAATGCAAGGTGAAATTTAAATATCCCTGGGTGAATGACAGGAGTGGCCTCAGAGCTCTTGTAACAATGAGCCTCCCTCCTTTGTCACCAAGAGCTGCCACCAGGAACAAAGGGGAAACAACTTTGTCACCAGGAACAAAGGGAAAAACAACTTGGTCCCCAGGAATATAGGGAAGCTGCTCCCAGAAAAGCCCATTCCTGTATCCTTAACACACCTGGAAGTGAAATAAAGGCAGCAAGAGAGAGCTGCCAAAGTGCAGCACCTGATCTAAACCAGTGCCATCAACAAAACCTCCCAAAAATATTCCACACAACGCTCCAGTCTCCTTTTCCTTGCTATCAACAGCCAATATCAGTTATTATGTGCCTTCCTGACTGAAGGTTTTAGGTTTTTCCTTTTAAAAAAATAATTTTTCTGTTTTGAAGGAGGATTCCAGCTTGTACTCAGTATTTTGATAGAAATTATTTCTTCCCCTGCCCCCCCTGCCCATTCACTCTTTCCTTTTTAAGCTTAAAAAACCACAAAAACTGCATCTCTTGGAAAGTTTCTGGGGGGCTGTGAAAACTTTGTCCTAGTCATGTCTAGAAGAAAAAAAAAAAAAAAAAAAGGAAAGAAAAAAAGAAGGAAAAAAAGCCACAATGTGCTTTGAGGGACTGATATTGTAACACAAGCAAGGGGTTGGTGAGTGCACTTAAATTCCCTTTCAAAACAACAAAGAAACTTCCCAAACTTCCAGAAGATGGGCCAGGCTGTGTTTGAGGAACCTGCAGGGCTCCTGTCAGGTAACACTCAGGTGTGCTCCTTGCTTAAGCGGCACAAAAGGAATTTCACAGCACAAAGGCTCTCATCCAACAAGGAAAAGAGCTCCAAAAATGTTTTCCAAGCGTAAGTTTCCTTATGATTGTAGTCAGATTTCCCAGGCTGCCAAAATTCCTCACCAAAATCCCAACTCCAAGACCTCTCCTGACCTCTGACACTTCCAATAAAATATTTGTTGGCAGGATTTGCTGTCAGACCTTGGTGCCTGTGCCCAAGAGCTGACAGCACATAAAGATTCCAGGTCTTCCACCCAAATCTATCCCTGCAGAAGCTCTCCAGGACCTTGGGAAGAGGATTTTCCTGCTGTTTCCAGGTCCTCTGCAGCAGCACAGCCTTCACCTCCCAGTTCTGCAGCAGGACAAGGACCCAGCACACTCTGGGCAGCTTTTGCCGTGATAAATAATGGATTCTCCCCCAGCCAGGCTCCAGTTCTCAGGCTTTTATCTCCCCTCCTGCCATATGTTGTTCCAGGGATCCCTGCTAACCCTGTGACATTTTCATCTGTCCCCAGACTCCACTGTATGGCAACATGCCACATGTCAGGAATTCCCACCTCAGCTTGTTCCAGCGGAGCAGTGGGAAGCTCTGCTGCTGCACACATTCAGCTTCCATTAAATACTTGTGAGCTGGTGTTAAAAAAAAAAAAAAAACAGCCCCAAATCTGGCATCCCTTCAGGCAGGAGCAGGGCTGGCAGCTCTGGGATAATCACTGACCTGTCAATTAGCTTGCCCTGCAGGATGACAGGTAAAAGGTCGATGCCATCAATCTGTCTGTCACTGGGAGGCTGCAGACCCGCCAGGGAGAGGCTGGTGCTGAACAGATCCATCACACTGCCCAGCTGATGGCTGACCTGCAACCAAAAAAAATCAACAGAAACACATTTGCAAAGAGCCCTTCAGGAAAATCTGTATGGAAACAGGTTCCCTCCAAAGCTCCCTGAAAAGCTCTCCCTTCACACTGCTGCAGTCACCAGTGAACTCCTCTGAAAACAATAAAGCAAAGGAAACAATCCTAATTGCTCCATTTCCAGGGAGACTTTGCATTTTGATTTTTTTTTCCATTTTCCTCTCCCTCTCCTCACTGCTGTGTATCCCTTTTCCAGGAGTGTGTTGTCACAGGGCTCAACTTAATTTAGCAAATTCCAGCTCATTTGTGGATTGAAAAATCAGCACTTACACCAAGGGAAAAAAAAAGTCCTTGATTTGTTCCCTTCTCCAGGTCATCTCTGGAGTCCAGAATACCCTGAGAGAGTTCCCAGAAAGCACAGGGATAGATGGATAATAACAAAAAGAGCCTGATGACTTCATCTGCAAACCATTTCCAACAATTCAAGAACTGTAAAGTTGTGGTATTTTTAGTTCATATTTTAATAAGGGAGAAAAACATCTGGGTTTGGCTTCAATGGAGATGTGCAAGGGGTTTTTTTTTTTTTCCCCTCCTTCCTTACTTGGAAGCCATACTCATCTCTATGCTCTTAATTATTTATATTTTAAAACCCTACAAAGTCTGTTCTGCCTGATTCTTTGTGAGTCTTTGCTCCCTCCCCGTTGTTGCAGGGTGTTTAATTAGTCAGTGACACACTCAGTTAAAGCAGATGCTGCCAGATCAGGAGCACCAGGATGCACCAGCACAAGATGTGACAGGAAAAGAGCATTTTCAGCCACAGCACTTGTTGGGAAACAAGAAACCATTGGATACAACCCCACAGCTGTGAGTACCAAAGCACTTTCTGACTAAAATCCAAGTCCAATCCCAACAGAACAATGTTGGGACTATCAAAGACCTTTTACCTCTGATTCCTTCTACTCACAAACAGACCCCCAGCCTCTAAGCTGACACAAATTATTTAAATGCAACAAATGATGACACAATAAATGAATTTTTATGAGATGCTGGCTCGAAAATAAAGGGAAAAAAAGGGATACTAAACCTTGTATTAAGAGGCTGGGCTGAACAAAGTGAACACAAAGGAAGAATTAAGAAATTAAAAAAAAAAAAAAAGAACTGGAGAAAGCAACATGCAGGGGCCTAATTACAAGTTTAACATTACAATATCACATTACTTGATTACAGTCATTTAAATTTTTAATGGCTTTCATTCATCAGGAGGTGTTGGCAGGAACACATCTTATTAAAGCTGCATGCAAGAATCCTGCCACAATTCCTTGGGAGGAAACAAAGTGCAAAGCTTGAAGCACAAGAGGAAACCTGGCTGTGGAAATCCTTGGGAAAGCAGCTGGATCAGCTGGCCACGACCAACAGGTCCTGGGCCCTCAGTTCAGGATTCATCCATGGCCAGAGCCTGGAAAGGTCCTGCTCAGCCTGGCCTTGGGGGCAGGCACAAAGGGAGATGTTCCCAGAGAAACTCTGGTTGCCCCAGCTCTGGAAGTGCTCAAGGCCAGCTTGGATGGGGTTTGGAGTACATTTATTCTTTATTTTAGTGTAGGCTTTTCCTCTCCTTAAAATGATTTTAATCATGCAGTCCCACCTCCTGGCTCAGGCAGGGCCATCCCAGAGCACACGATGGTGTCCAGGCAGTTCTGGGATGTCCCCTGAGGGAACTGCACACCCCCTCTGGGCACAGAGGAAAGCTCTGCCCCATGTCCAGGTGCAACTCCCTGGGATCAGTCCCTGCCCATCCCTTCTGTGCCATGGCTGGGCCCTGGGAGCAGAGCCTGGGTCCTGTCCTGTCCCCTCCCTGCAGAGGGACATGGCCAAGGTCCCTCTGAGCCCTGTCCTGTCCCCTCCCTGCACAGGGACATGGCTGAGATCCCCCTGAGCCCTGTCCTGTCCCCTCCCTGCAGAGGGACATGGCCAAGGTCCCTCTGAGCCCTGTCCCTGCACAGGGACATGGCCAAGGTCCCCCTGAGCCCTGTCCCTGCACAAGGACACAGCCAAGGTCCCCCTGAGCCCTGTCCCTGCACAAGGACACAGCCAAGGTCCCCCTGAGCCCTGTCCCTGCACAAGGACACAGCCAAGGTCCCCCTGAGCCCTGTCCTGTCCCCTCCCTGCAGAGGGACATGGCCAAGGTCCCCCTGAGCCCTGTCCCTGCACAGGGACACAGCCAAGGTCCCTCTGAGACCTGTCCTGTCCCCTCCCTGCACAGGGACACAGCCAATGTCCCTCTGAGCCCTGGCCCTGCACAGGGACATGGCTGAGATTCCTCTGAGCCCTGTCCTGTCCCCTCCCTGCACAGGGACATGGCCAAGGTCCCCCTGACCCCTGTCCCTGCACAAGGACATGGCCAAGGTCCCCCTGAGCCCTGTCCTGTCCCCTCTCTGCACAGGGACATGGCCAAGGTCCCCCTGAGCCCTGTCCTGTCCCCTCCCTGCACAGGGACATGGCCAAGGTCCCCCTGAGCCCTGTCCCTGCACAAGGACATGGCCAAGGTCCCCCTGAGCCCTGTCCCTGCACAAGGACACAGCCAAGGTCCCCCTGAGCCCTGTCCCTGCACAAGGACACAGCCAAGGTCCCCCTGAGCCCTGTCCCTGCACAGGGACATGGCCAAGGTCCCCCTGAGCCCTGTCCCTGCACAAGGACACAGCCAAGGTCCCCCTGAGCCTGTCCCCAGGGCTGAAGCTGAGGCCATGAGCAGCTCCCAGCCCTGGGGGCTCCTCCCCGGGCTCATTCCCACCTGCAGAGCTGCAGAAGGAGCAGCTCCAACCCCTCCTGCTCCCCCCAGCCAGCCCAGGAGCCAGCCCCTGCCTGAGCCCTTTTGTAATCAGAGCTCTCACAATTTCTCCATCTAATCCAAAAATCACTTTTCCTGTTGTGGCTCCGTCCCAGCGCCTCAATCTTTTGATAAGAGGCAATCGCTGACCCCGGGCTCGTGCCTTTAATGTCACCTCATTTATCCAGAGCATGGGGACAATCCTGGGGGGCCACCACACTCCCCTTGTCCTGGCCCTTATTAACCAGCACCAGATGTAGATGACTCTCTTTAATCATCCAATTACGTTTCTGGTCTCAGACAACATTTTTGCCGCGAAGCAGAGAAAACTTCTTAAGGAAATTAAATGCCCATGCCACAGCCACTTGGATTTATCTGTGCTCTGCAGCACCACATTGAAGAAGGAAAAAGGGAAAAAAAAAAAAAAGGTTAATGTTTATATACAACTTTGAAGTATTTTCAGAGAAAAAATAAAAAAATTACCATTTTTCTCCTGTCAACAGGGCTCTTTCATTCTAGTTGCCTTTCCCTTTTATTTATTTCTTTTTTTTTTTTTCCAAGAAAAGAAAAAGAAAAATCCAGAGAGGGCAACAGCCCAGAGAAAATAAATAATATATAAACGGAGGGAGATCAGATATTGCTGTATCAGTGAGGAACAGCCGGTATTACGCACGTAAGGAAGGATTTTTTTCCCCCTCCTTCCCCCCTTCTTTTTAATAAACTCTCAGTATCCACACAACGTCTTTAAGAAAATGAAATCCTTTTGCTGTGGGCCACGGCGCTGGAAGAAATAGTCCCCAGTGCTGTTATCAGTGCTTTCAAGCTTTAACTCTGAATCAAAGGCGACAATTAATAAAGTCGCCCCCGCCAGGAATGGAAAGGAGGAAAGCTAAATATTTGAAACTGGGTGAACAAATGTCAGGGTGTTTTTAAATAAAATCCTTTTACAGTTATCACAGCGAGCAGACCTGATATCCCTGTCTAATTCAATTTCAATTTGCGCCCCATGGGAGATAGGGAAGAAAAGGTTGCAATGCTGTCTTTGGGTTGATATGTTCTTTTCTCCTTCAGGAAGCAGGCACGAGAGAGGAAGGGGAGGAGGGCGAGGGGAGAGAGGAGGAGGATTCAAATACCAATAGAATATGATTTTTTTTTTTCCAGCTGGATCCTTCCAGAAGGCAGATGTGATGTGGGGAATGCTGAAACGCTGATTTGTTGTGAATTCACCTGGAAAACGGAGCCGAGCAGGGAAGTGCAGTCAGGCTGTTTGTGTGGGAATAAATATTCCTGGTGGGGAGCAGAACTCACTGAGTGTTGATGCCAAGAGCAACACACACTCCTGAGGCATCTTTCCCCTCCAAAAACCTGCAAACCAGCCAACTGCACCAATTATCCCCAGCTCCACAGAGCCTGGCAGGTGCTCCCACCCTGTGCCTCACTCCTTGCACAGATTGAGGAGCTCCTGTATTCCAGCACATGAATGTGCTCTTTAATAAAAACAAACCCCCCAGCCTTATGGATCAATAAAATTATTAACAAACTGCCAGGTGGAATCATGGAATGGTTTGGGTTGGAAGGGTTCTGAAAGCCCATCCAGTGCCAACCCTGCCATGGCAGGGACACCTCCCACTGTCCCAGGCTGCTCCCAGCCCTGTCCAGCCTGGCCTTAGACACTGCCAGGGATCCAGGGGCAGCCACAGCTTCTCTGGGCACCTGTGCCAGGGCCTGCCCACGCTCACAGGGAGGAATTCCTTCCCAATATCCCATCTATCCCTGCCCTTTGGCAGTGGGAGGCCATTCCCCCTCATCCTGGCACTATCTGCCCATATAAAAAGTCCCTTTCCCTCCTTTTCCCAAGGCACTGCAAGGCTGCAGTGAGGTCTCCCTGGAGCATTCCCATCAGCAGGCAGAGCTTTTCCACACAATAACTGGATTTCACTGGCCAGAGACACAAACTCCTTTCCTGGCTGCAGTTGTTCCACCTGAAACAGCTCCTGGCCCTTCCCCTGCTCCTCAAATGGAAAGAAACAACCACTGCCCTGGGAGCAAACCCAGCACAGGAAGGACTTGACCCTTCAGCTTTGTGCTGAAGCTCAGATCTCCCAAGCCTTTGCTTCCTTCAACTCCTGAAAAGCAGGAGCAACGAGAGACTTTGAAGCAGCTTTCCCACATTTCACAGCTACTTGGAGTGCCCAGGCTGAGCAGTTAAAATTCCTCCAGAGGATGGTGAAGCTACAGCAAGGTACAGAAAAAAAAAGCCACAAGTGTAGTGGTGGACACAAGTCTCTCACCTGTGGTCAGGGCTGCTGAGGGAGCAGTGCTGGAGCCTCGAAGGCAAGAACACAAGCAGAAAACACAGGTGAGTTTCTATCACAGTTCCTGAGCAGCAGATAAAGGAGGATTTGAAGCTGAGCACGTGCTTAAGGCTGACACTGGCATGGTGGAGGAGGGATTTTGGGTGCATCCCAAAATCTAGGAGCTCCAGGCACAGCTCAGTTGCCCAGCCCACCCTGCACACACAGCTCTGCACAGCAATGTCTCTTCCCAGGAATTCAAGCAGCAGCTCCCAAAAACTACCTGGGAGAGGGGTCCCAGCCAGGCAGAAAAGAAGCAGCCACAAGGATTTCTCTCTCCTCCTGTTCTTAATTATCCTCAGAGTTACTACAATGGAAAGAATTTTTAAATTTGGGCATTTTCTCATCCCCATTTATAATGCATGTTTACTTTTATCACATTATTTGGTTTGGACCCAGCAAACAAAACACTCAGCTGCAGTTTCATGTTCTCCTTTGCTAGCCCAGGGCTGTTGTACTTGGCTTGCAAAGGCTTTATGGAAATGTTTAAATTTAAACAAAACGACTGTTTTCATTTCAAATTAGAAAAATAATAAACCATCCTTGGTAGGTTTGCTGAACTCTCGAAAAATAATGAAAGCAAACCACCCTCCTGCCCTCAGCTGCAGATCTGAGCTGCCTCACGGTCCCTCCTAAATGTAAATGATAAATTATCATTAGCCTGCCTCAATTAAACCACCCCCATGGAATGCAACTTCCACAAATGTTTTATTTATGACCAGTTTGCAGGCTGGAGCACGGTGCCCAGTTAATGAAGGATCACTTTCTGCAGGGCTCAGAGATGCTCACCAGGGGGAGGGGGCTGTGCTGTCCCCCTGATCCTGCAGCAGGATTGATTGCATCCTCCTGTAATGAGAGCTGGGACAAGGGGGGCTGGCAGTGCCACTGGGGGGATATTTTCAAGTGATCATATCTGCATTTGTGTACAGGCAGCACAGAGCAATAATGTGGTGTCTAAATCTAAACCTCCCCGAGTGGAACTTTCATCAAGCACCAAAGTGAGAGATGAGAGGGTCAAACCACTCAGCACCTCAGGGCATGGAGAGTGGGGGGAACAAACTCCTGCTCTTTATACTCCAGTTTGTTCAAACACATGAGAAATATCGAGGTCCAAAAGAGCAAAGGGTTTAAAAAGAGCAGGAAGAGAAGAGCAGAGCAAAGTTGAGCACAGACCCTCTAAATGGAAATTTGCATTGAAATGGCACAGTTGTCTGGGGCAGCAGCAGCTCCTTATTCACACAAACACTGGGACTTGGGGCACGGTAAAAGTGTGAAGCAAAGCCCCCTGAGCCCAGCAAGGAGCTCTGCACTCCCTGCAGCCCCCCCAGGCTGCTGAGAACTGCCCAAGGCACACACTCACCCCTCCTGCAGGGATGTGGCCGGGCCACCAGGCGATGGCCGGCTCCCTCATGCCACCCTCGAAGGTGGTTTGTTTGCCACACAGGAAAGGCCCATTGCTTCCTCCTAGGGACAGAAAAAATGCCTTAAACCCCACAAAACACCAGCATTTCAAAAGGACACCGTCACTCAGGCTGGTGTGAAATGAATTCTCATTTCTGCATGGATGCTTCTTCAAACGACACGGCCAGAGTTGGGTTTTTTGTCATTATTTCCTTGTTTGTTGTGTTGTGGTTTTGGTTTGGTATATTTTTTTTTTTTCAATATCCATTTGTGATGAAATTTTAGGAGTGTCTTTTCAGCACAGGGAGAAAGTGACAGTTAAGCACACCTTGCTATCAACAACCAAATTAAAAACAAACCCCAAACAAACAGGAAATACCTCGCTGGTGTTTTCCTTCCCTCTAAGGGTGTTAACTGCTGTCTGCAACCAAAGGAAATCTGACACTTTCAGGCAGAAATAGCATTTTTTCATAATGATTTTAAATTTTACCAGAACAATATTAGGTGAAGGTATAAGAGTGAGAAAAATTATCCTGCATTCCCTGAATGGTCACTCAGAGATGACCAAAGCTTTGCAGGAATATCTGGAGTTTTAACCCAACCCTGGAGCTCAGCTGGCCAAGGAACAATCAGGAGGTCTCATAACATAACTTAACTTTTAGTCTCATAACTAAAAGGTCACAGAAAGTCAAAGCCAGTGGCTGAGCTGAAATCAGAACTCAGGTTACTCCCTGCTCTGTGGTTCAATAACCACAAGCCAAGCCTGGCTCCAAAGAGAAGAGAGCAGGTTCTAAAATCAATTTGCAGTGATTTGTTTCAGAGAAACCATCACTTAAACAAAAGAAAATTTGTTAGGCAACAAAAATCGTTTATCTTCTTGATATTTTTCATGAGAGCTAAAGAATGAGGGACTCTTGAACTCTCTCTAATTGCTCAGAAGGCTGAAATATGCATTTGGCAGATGGAGAGTAAACACCCTGCTAAGTTACTGAGCCAGGTTGTCAATAAATTACAGAATATTCCCTCCCTGACAGTGCAAATACACACAGGTAACAGCAACACTGGGGCAGGAAAAATTCCATTTGGCCAAGGACATCTCCTGCAACAGTGGCCAGAAGCACTGAACATAAATTATTCCAAACATAAATGTCTTTTGAGGCTTCTCCTACCTCATAACACACCCCACACACAGGGTTCTTTTCTCCTCAGAGAGAGAGATTTAAGCCTTGATTTCCCAAGGCCAGGTTTGTTCAGCTGAGCCTCACCTTGCTTGGGAGCTGAAATGAGAGCAGCCCCATTATCAGAGGTGAAAAACACAAAGGTGCTCTCACTGATGCCCAGCTGCTGGAGGTGCTTCAGGATTTTCCCAACGCTGTCATCGATTTCCCGCACAGCATCCCCGTACCTGGGGCAAAAGGAGATGCAAAATACTCAAAAGAAGGGTCAGCACAATGTGTTCAGTGGATTTAATTTGTACCTGTGCTACAGAAATCCTTCTCATGCATCAGTTTTTCTGCTGCCACTGCAAACTTTTGTGTCTCTGGCCTGCAGAGAGCAGCCCCTCTGGGGTATTGAGGGTCAGGGTTTGCTCAGGTGTGAGCCACTCTTGGACAGAGGAATTCAGCCATAAAATTCACAAACAGAGGCCAAACCCACCTTGCCACAGACTGGGAGGTAACAGCATGGCTTTCCTTATGGTTAGAATCTCTTTGAAGCAACACTCCCAGTGTCTACAGAGCTCTTTGCCTCCTCCAAACTGCATTTTCTATTTGCTGGTCTGATTTATAGGCTTTTAAAACAGGCACTAATCATACAAAAGCCTTCTAAAAAATCATCTGTGCCACAGACAGCATTTCATTCCTCACACAACTGGCAAAGGAGCTTAGAGCTCCCCTCCTCCCCCTGGGAGGCTTCAGATTCAGATTAAAGCCAAATTATGAAAGAACAATCCAAGCAAATAATGCATTTTAGCACACACACACTTGAGGAGTGATCCATGCCTTGGATCTACCAAGCACTGCTCAGGTTGGCTGTTCCAGCTGCAGGAGGTATTCATTAAAACAACCCCAAAACCAACATCCCCAAAAAGCAGAACTTACAGCCCTCTCTGACTCGTGCCCAGGAACTGTTTGGAGGCATAAACAGGAGCGTGGGTAGCATCAATTGCCCAGTATAAAAAGAATGGCTGCTGGCTGGCCTGCTGCTTGCTAATAAAATCCAGAGCTTCCTGTAAACAACAATAAAAATGAATTTATCCTCTGCCATCAAAATTTCTCCAAAACAAAAAGCATAAAGTCAACTTGGCTTCTAAGCCAGTACTAAAATAGTACCTGCAGGTACAGCTGAGTCAGGTTGGCTTCACCTGTCTTCAGATCAATTTTGAAGTCTTCATAGTATCTTAAGATAAAAGGAATCAGAGAAGGAAAAGAATCAATGCTAAGGAATAAACCATCAGAAAAAGGATTTTCCCCTCCTTTATGGATTTTTTCCCCCCATGTAAGGAGGTGACAAACAAGTCACAGTTAACACTCAGCAAACTCTCTTCAGATATTAAAAATATGTCACTGTAATTGTTCTTATGGGAGAAAGCAGTGACACAGCTTGATGCAAATTAATGACTTCTAGTTTTGGACAAACCTGAGGGACTGGCCTTTTGCTGTAGGGGGCAAAATGCTTAAAAATCTCATGGTGATTCACAAAGAGCTGATTGAAATGTGAACAAAATTTCAGAAGTACACAACAACTTTCAGCGAGACAGAGAAATGCTGGAAGCAGAACTTGGGCTGCTTTGGAAATATGAGTTTAGAGGGATCTTCAGCCACCAGTAAAGCAGGAGGGCCTGGGGAAGTGCTCAGGGAAATAAGAGCAGTGAAATGAGACAACACCAGAGTAAAAAATGAATGGACAAGAAGGGCTCAGACTGCAGACTGGAGCAGGGAATCGAGCTATGCAAACACACAAGATGTTATTCCAAACAGGAAGAGAAGGAACAAAGAGGTCTTTCAGTACAGAATGGGAGCAGTTTCCAAGAGTGGAAGCCTTTAGGGTGCCAGGGATGAGCAAACAGCTCTGGGAGGGCAGCTCCATACCCCTACACCATCCACATGACACTTCCATGTTGGTCATGGTGTTGCACCTTTATTAACCACAGAATCACAGGATCCCAGAATGGCCTGGCTTGGAAGGAACCCTAAAGCCCATCCAGGTGTGTAATGGCAGCAGGGAGAGCCCAGACAACCCCAGTGGCAGGCAAGGAGGTGTTGTAAATGTAGGTGAGCCCAGTGGGAAGAAATGCTGATGTGTGACTCCAGTTCAGAAGGCTGAATGATTTCTTTATTATAACTGTGCTAGAATACATTAATATACTATTTAAAGGAGATACTAAAACTACAAACCTGCTTTTTCTAACTCACAACTCATGACCTTCTCTGAGAGTGCAGCCACAGGTGGGTTGGATTGGAATGGATTGGATTGGATTGGATTGGATTGGATTGGATTGGGTTGGGTTGGATTGGGTTGGATTGGATTGGATTGGGTTGGATTGGATTGGGTTGGATTGGATTGGATTGGGTTGGGTTGGATTGGATTGGGTTGAATTGGATTGGGTTGGATTGGATTGGATTGGGTTGGATTGGATTGGATTGGGTTGGATTGGATTGGATTGGGTTGGATTGGATTGGGTTGAATTGGATTGGGTTGGATTGGACTGGATTGGATTGGATTGGGTTGGGTTGGATTGGATTGGATTGGGTTGGATTGGGTTGGGTTGGATTGGATTGGATTGGGTTGGATTGGGTTGGATTGGACTGGATTGGATTGGATTGGGTTGGGTTGGATTGGATTGGATTGGGTTGGATTGGGTTGGGTCAGATCGGATTGGATTGGATTGGATTGGCCACCAGGCTCAAACAATCCTCACCTGAATCCAACCAAGCAATGACCCCAGGTAAACAATTCTCCAAACACATTCCACATGGGAAAAACAAGGAGCAGAAATAGAAATTGTTTTCTCTTTCTTCTCTCTGTGCTCCTCTATGAAAAATCCTGAGAGAGAGAAGATTGTGCCTGCCACAAGGAGCTGGCTTACCTGCCAACCATCTCCCAGTCCCTGTAGACGGGGATGTTGGGGCGCTCTGTGCTGTCGTAGGGCCCGAAGTGGCAGTTTGGGGACCCAAACCACTCATCAAAGCCATGCTTCAGGGGGTGGAACTGGGGCCGGTGCCCCAGGTGCCTGGCAGCAAAAGCAACAGGAAGAGTTAAAATTCTGCTGCAGGGAAGCCAAACCTCAGCTCCTCAGAACAGCATGCAGGAACACAGTCTCTGCCTAAGAAATCAAAACTCAAAGCACTTCAATCACATAAATGACTCCAGAGCAGTGTCTTGAGCTCTCTCACACTTGTTGCAAGCACAGCCATGCAGACTCACCCCAGTGCTCACTTATATTCCATTTTATTTACTCTCCAATCACTGTTTTCCATTTTTTCCTTCCACTGGTGTCTTCTCCCATGCTGTCTGATGATCAGCACTGATGGACTACACTGCCCCAAACCACTGCAGAGATGCACATAATGTTTTACTTAAGGATTCTGATCTATGACAAGTCCCTTTTATCCCACTGAGCTGTAAAAACACAAGGCAGAGCTCGTGAAATGCACCATTCCATCCTCATCCCCTTTATGGAGCATTCATGCTGCCAAAATGGTACAAAGAGACCTGAATGGAAATGAAATGAAGTTTTTGTGTGCACATGTGGACATAAAACACATTTAGCTGCTCCTGATGACAGCTCCTCTCTACTGTGCAGCTTGAAAATCTTCCATCCTTAACTTCCAGATGAAGCTCTTCTCTAATCTCCAGATTTTGTACTACAAATTCTACATTTCCTGCTTTTATAGCACCTTGAAGACAGAGAATTCCCATGCTCTCTGTCTCTAAAGGGGATCTTGGTAGCTCAATGTTTATTTAACCATTCCATCTTCCCCTCACAAGCCTGGAACTGCCCCCTGTCCACTTTGTGCCATCCCCCTCTGCACCTTCTGAGCATAAAGGGCATAAAATGCATTCCCTGGAATAAAATGATCCTTGGAGTGACTCTGAGCTGTTCCAAACTGAGTTATTACAGAAATAATCCTCATTTCAGCTATGATAACAGCTTGGTGATGTAACTGCCACTGCAGGTCTGACCTGCTGGACTCCACCCTTTCCCCTTTTGTAGATGTGGGAACACAAAGTCATTCCTGGCTGTTTCTTCAACAGGAGAGATGGAAAAACCTCTTATTCTACAAAAGCCCTAAAAGAACTTACAGAGACATAAAACAATGACTGAGATCCAGATCAGTCTCTGCATCTTACAGCACAAAAAACTGAGATTTAATGAAACACAACAAATTCCACGCTGGTCGTGGAAAATACCTGACTTGCAAACTTATAATTAAACCATGGAATTCACTGTCACAGGACACCCTGAAGAGTTTTTACAAGGGATGATGAAACAATAAGAAAATTTTCTGCTGGAAAAACCTTTGTGAGGCCAGGATGAGACTCCAGTTTTACCCTGCATTTCTTCACACCTTTCCAGAGAGCAGGTATCACTCCCAGTCCTGTCCAGGAGAAGTTTTTGGATGCACAATAATGCCCTGCACATTCCTACTTAGTCCTATTCCTGCTAACAGCTGCAGCTCCTTCCAGATTTGCCTTTTTTCCCAAGGAACTGGCACCAATCTGCTTTTGCCTTGTTTATTCCTTTTCCCTGGGTGTATGAATTTCCATTTATTAGCACTGAACTGCAGCTGATTGCACCCAGCCCACTGAGCTGATCCCTCAGGGCCATTTTCCTGCTTGGATTTGTGCTGATAAATAATTCACTGTCTTAGGGTGCTTTGCTTTCTTCCCAATTCCAGCAGGTGAATCCAACCACAATTCAAACTCACCCATCTCTAACTTATTAATGAAACTGATAAAGAAATTCCTGTTACTTTCCACAGGAATTCAGTTCATTAATAAAACCCCAACATATAGCAAGAGTCAAAGATAAAAACCATGTAGGTGCTCAAGGCAAATTCCAACAGCATATCCTGGTGTTTGCTGACTAAATAAGTGGTGTGAGGTGTGGATAAAAGGCCAGAGTTGAGGAGTTTATAAATACAAATACACACATAAAACCTCATCAACTCTTTGTATGAAGATATATGTCAGTTCTTGTAATGGGAACACTCAGGAATTGATCCCAGCAGGGGGAAGATCCATCACACTTTCCAAAGTTGGACATTTGGGCTTCAAAACAGTTTTTTTTTCCCCGTAGTTCTGTTTTTTTTTTTTTTTTTTTTTTCTGCTGCTCCTTCCCAACCCACACACAGTGAAATCTCAAAGCAAGAGATCTCCAAATAAATTTACCATTTGCCAATGATCTTATTGGTGTAACCAGCTTTCTTCAGGAGCTCTGGAAGCAGTAATTCGGAATCTGGGATTCCTCCCACTATATCCTGTGGTGTGTATGCTGTGGAAAACAAATCAAAAACACCTTTCTGACTCTTCAAATTATTACAGCTCAGGTACTGGATCAGAAATAGAGTTGTGTGGTGGCCCAGCAATGCCATTCCTTGGAAATCCTCCCATGGGATGGAGAGAATAAAGTGATCCAGGGAGACCAAAGGGACATTTCCACCCACTTGTGCAGGAGGGCAAATAATAAAGGGAGCTGCCACCCCAGAGTGGAGATGAGATCCTTGAAAGGGAGATGTCACAGCAAATCAGGTGCTTTAGGGGTGGTCTTTACAGTGTAAATTTGCTTTGTGCTTTCTAAAATGAAGGCAGCCTTTCCCTAACTCAAATCACCAATAAAGGTGCTCAGACTGCAAGGGCTGATATATTACAGGGTGATATCCCAAAGGTCTTTTCCAACCTAATTCATTCTGTGATTCTGAAAGAAATGAAGAGTGTCTCTCAGCCCCTGAGGCTCCCAGGTGTGACTTTGCTCAGAGAATCAACCCCAGGCTGCTGATCCCTGCCCAGCCATGTCCCAGCACGTGGCATTTGTCACTCTGGGACCCAAATCAACCCAGGGATCTTCCCTGGAAGCACCAGAGGCAGGAGGGATGGAAAACTGCTCTACAACTGGGTAGAAATCTGAATAAACCTGTGAGCAGCCAGCTCTCCCCTGTGGGGATTGATACCCCCACCTGATTTTCCTTCACCAGACCCCAATTCCCCTGCCCAGAGGAAATGTTTCTCAGCCAGCAGAAAGAAATGATCAAGCAGCCAGGTTTATCCTCTTAATTTGAGGAGGTTTTCTGCTTGATGACGAGGAAGCAATAAATTGTACTTGATGATCTTAGAGGTCTCTTCCAACCTCATTATTCTGTGATTCTGTGAAATTCACACTTACTACCAGCACTTAACAGGGTTTGGTGGCACTTTGGGACATCCGTGGGGAAGATCCCCTTTGCCCAAAGAGAAACTTCCTACAAGGCACAGAGGGAAATCAGGAGAGGAAGGGAGGTCAGGAAGGAGGCTCCTACCATTCCTGGCGTGTCCATTTGTGGTGTAAAAGCCATTCCTGACCGGGAGCCGGCCCGTCAGCAGCGCTGCCCTTGCTGCAAGCAACACAAACATTTATTTATAGCCATTCTCTGCTTAATATTCAGATTATTGTAGGAGGATGAGGCCAGCACACTGACTGTGTGTCAGTGTCCTCTTGTCACAGCCAGCCACTAAATCACCCACACTCTCCCATGAGCCATGGAGAGAATCAGTTCTGATGCATCATTTCAGTTATTCCAGCTGAAATTTGGCCCCTTTATTAAATTAGCCACACTGAAGGCTCATTCCTTTGAATAGTCAAAGGAAGCAACCCTTACAGCTCAGTTATATATATATTTATTATGTATTTAAGAGGAAATCCTAGCACAAACTGATTAGATGCTCAAGGCTAAGCTTTCGAGCTTGACTGAACAAAAATCATGAAATACAAAGAAAGAGCTGTCCAGCTTTGACAATAAAAGTCAAGTCCTGACTGCAGGGAATATTTAAACAGATGTTTAACTTCAAGCATACGCAGTGCCACCACTGGCTTAGCAGGATTTCAGCTTATTTTAAATGCCTTTTCTGAGCAAGGACATCATCAACACACTGGCAAGTGCTACCCTCAATGAGAGCCCAAATAAAAAGCCCCCGTTCTTCATTTTTGCTTCAGTTCTTGGCAGCTAATCAGGTTTGAGGGGGAAAAAAGAAAGTAAAAAAAAAAAAAAACAAACCAACTCACAGGAAAAAACAACAAGAAGGAAAATATCTGCTTCTCCCAGACCCAAACGTTCATTTTATCTCTTGTCCCTGTCCCAGGAGTCTTGTAAGACACCAGGGTCAAAAGCAGGACACAAACTGCTGCCTTTCCTTGCATGAAAGTCTCACCAGGGCCAAAAGAATCAGACCAAATACGTCCAGCCACAGTCCAGATCCTGCTTTGTTCAACCCAAAATGAGAAAGATGAAAAAAATGCAATGACTGGGGCTGGAATACTGAACTGAAATGGTAAAAAATCCTTTAGCTGGACTGATCACCGAAGCAGCGCTTTGTACAAACTGAGAACTGTCGGGTTTCCAATCCAAACATAAATAAAAAGGGAGCAAAATGCAAGATCAAAGCAGCAAATGCAATCTCTGGCCTGAGGGCAGGCACTGGTTTGGTTGTTAGCCCATGTCAGAGGCTGGCAAACACCCCAAACTCCTCAGAGGGAGATGTTTCTCATGCTGACGTGGTTCCAACTGCAGTTTACTTACAGGGAGAGCAGAGGGGGCTGGCAGTATAAAAATCCAGGAAAAGCATCCCTTCTGCAGCCATCTGGTCTAGGTTAGGGGTTTCCTTGGAAGGCTCTCCGAAAGCTCCCAAATCCCCCCAGCCCATCTGCAAAAGGAACACACCAGAAGATGTCAAAGGCCCTCTCCACAACCACATTTTTGGGCCCACATAACACATTCACTGTACCCTTTAATTTATAAATTTTCACAGTGCTCATCTCCCTACTCAGCACTTCACAAATGTGACAGAAACGATCTCTGCCAGCCCTGTGGAGCAGGGAACTCTTACACTTTCCCCTGGTGGGTGGGAAATTGAGGCACACACAGGATTAAATGACTTATGAACAGGTATTAAAGCACTTGCAGGAAGCCCGGTGCCTTCACTGCTACTCAGAGCCCTGAGGCACACCCAGAGCAGGGAGGAAGAGGAAGTTACACGTGGTTTACTCGGGGTTGTGCAGCTGCCATGTCTGAGCCTTCAGTCCCTGCCCTGCTGTCTGTGCTGGAGCCCAGGATTCCACCTCAGCCTCTGGATCTGTCCCTCTGCAGGACTGCAAACACAAGGAAAAGGCCTCAACTCCAAAGCAGTGCTGCAGGAAAAGCCAGGGAGTGTTTTAAAAGCCAGAGGCATCAGCAGTCACTGCAGGAGTGTGGCTTCACCCTGCTCTTCCTCCTGAATCCGAGGGGTCACACGCCAGGAGAACCACACCGTTCCCATCAGGGTGTCTGTGCTCACTGCTGAAAACCATTCCTGGGGAAAGCACAGCTCCAGGCAGAAGGTTCTAGAAGGGAGCAGCTTAATGAGCCACTAGGCACCAGAGGTGCTGGGATTTTAGTGTGCTTTAGGAAAGGCAAGAGGTGCCTTTGATGCAGGTGTGTGTCAGGGATGCATCCAGATCCTCAGGGAACCATCTGGTGCCATCAGTTTGGAAAAGAAAATCGTTGCAGAGATGGTTTCTGAGTTAAGGAGCAATTAAATGGTTCCCCCTGGCACTGGGATGAGGGATTAAAATGGATTCACCCCCAAGTTCTTGATTTTTCTTTATCCTCAAGGAAAAAAGAATCTCACGTTGCTCTAATTCCAGAGACCCAGAGGATCAAGGGGAAAAACCCAGAGTGAGGTGTTTTAAATGGACATTTTAAATAAATCAATGGTTCACAGAAGCTGCAGACAGGAGCCTCGTGCTGTAGCAACACTTCCAGAGTGGGACAATCCCTGTCCCAGAGAGCTTTGCTCTGGAAAATTACAAATGCCAGCTTGGGAGGGGGAAAATATTCCTGAATGGAAAACTGAGGTAACAGAATCACTGAGCTTGGGAAATACTCTGAGTCCAAGCTGTGCCCAGTGCCCATCGTGTCCCCAGCCCAGAGCACTGAGTGCCACCTCCAGGGCTGGGGACTCCAAACCTCCCTGGGCAGCCCCTGCCAGGGGCTCAGCTGCCTGGAAAAGCAGGGGATTCTCCTGCTCAGGAGTGTGGCAACAGCACGGAAACAACGGGCAGGATAAACTGGCAAAAAGGGAGGGTTTGCCCACCCTCATGAGCTCCCCGAGTAGCTTCAAACAGCAACAAACGCATTTCCACCACAAACACAGCAGGAAATTATCAGGAGAGAAGCAAACCGGGTAGATGGCAGCGACCTGAATGAGTTGGAAATTAACATAATTCCTTATCCATGTGGCCAAGGGTGCAAAATTGACAAGATTCTGAGCTAGAAATAAACCTGTGATAATTTCTGCTCTTTAATAATTTATTGTCATTTATTTTCTTCCCCGTTCAGAGAGCCATAATGAGCAGAATTACTTTTCTTCTTGTTTAGTTTTTCAGCAGGCCACCAAGCCCCTCCTCATGACCAACAATCGTTAGGGTCGGGAGGGAGCTCTGCAGACCACCCAGGCCAAGGCAGGGACACCCGGGGCAGGAACGCGCCCCCCAGGTGGGTTTGGGATGTCTCCAGAGAGGAGAGCCCCACATCCCCGGGCAGCTGCGCCGGGGCTCTGCCCCCCTCCATGGCCAGGGAGCTTCTCGCGCTTTGCTTCGTGGCCGCTGCTCCCCTTCCCGTGGCCGGGCACCACTGGGGACAGCCCGGCACGGTGCTCCGAACGTGTCTGCGGAGCGATGGGATCCCCCCGTCAGCCTGCGCGGCCCCTCCTCAGCCAGGACAGCGCTGCAGGCCCCTCACAGCCGTCCCTCCGCGACGGCGACACCAACCCCACCCCCCCCCCCCCCGCGCCCCCTGCCCCACTCACGTCGTCCATGAGGAGCAGGACGATGTTGGTGGCGGCGGCGGGGCCCAGGGCCCAGCAGAGCCCCAGCGGGCCCAGGGCCCAGCGGAGGCCCCGCGGCCTCCGCGCCGCGCTCGCCATGGCAACCGGGGCCGCGCGCCGCCCGCGTGACCGCGGCCCGCGCCGCGCGTGACGCGGCGGGAGGGGCGGGGCCAAGCCAAGATGGCGGTGTGCATCGCCGTGATCGCCAAGGAGGTGCGGGGGCACGGCCGGGCCGCGGGGACCGAGGGGAGGGGAGCGGCGGGGACAGCGTGTCCGGACGGCGTCATGCCGCCCCCGGGGTGGGGCCGGGTGGAGCAGCGAGGCCTGGACGGGCAGCGGAGGCCTCAGGCTGTGGGGAACAGGGGAGCAGTGGGGTGTGGGGAATGGTGAGGGGAAAGAGGCCGGGGCTGTGGGGCCGGGTGAGGCTGTGGGGTACGGGAGAGGGGAATGGGCAGGGTTTCGGGTTGTGGGGTTGAGGAGAACGGGGGATTAGTGGGGTCTGGGGAAGGGTGAGGGGCTGGGCCTCAGGTTGTGGGGTTGGGGAAAAGAGGGGATTAGTGGGGTCTGGGGAAGGGTGAGGGGAGAGGGGCTGGGCCTCAGGTTGTGGGGTTGAGGAAAACGGGATTAGTGGGGTCTGGGGAAGGGTGAGGGGCTGGGCCTCAGGTTGTGGGGTTGAGGAAAAGAGGGGATTAGTGGGGTCTGGGGAAGGGTGATGGGAGAGGGGCTCTGGTTTTAGGGTCCGAGCAGGACTGGGGCTGTGGGGCAGGGGAGAGGGGAATGGGCAGGATCTCAGGCTGTGGGGTCTGGATAGGGGTGAGGGAAGCAGAAGAGAGCAGAGCCGGGGCAGCGGGGCTGGGCAGGAGCAGAACGGGAGCAGGGCTGGGGCAGCCAGCACAGGCACAGTGCGAGGCTGCTCTGGGCTGTCCTGCTGCTGGGGAGAAGGGGTTTCCTTGGGACAGACAGGCACAGGCCCTGCTGGGACAGCAGAGCACTGAGAGCTGAGCCTCCTGTGCTGCCTGTGCAAGTGGTTCTCCTGCCACGGGGACAGCCGTGCTCCAGAGGTGCTGCAGCGTGGGGAGGGGCACTGCTGGGAGCATAAATGGTTAACCAGCTCTGGCAGCAGCACATCCCAGGCAGCGTGACTTGCTCTGCTCCCAGAATTACCCCCTGTACATCCAGAGCGTCCCCACGGAGAACGAGCTGAAGTTCCACTACACCGTGCACACCTCCCTGGACGTGGTGGATGAGAAGATCTCGGCCATGGGCAAAGCCCTGGTGGACCAGAGGGAGCTGTACCTGGGGCTCCTCTACCCCACTGAAGACTACAAGGTGTATCTTTGTCAAGCCTTGGGCCAGGCCACTGTGGGTTTAGTTTAATCACGGAATATCCTGAGCTGGAAGGGATCATCAGGTCCAACCCCAGCCCTGCACAGACACCCCAACAGCCCCACCCTGGGCATCCCTGAGAGCATTGTCCAAACCCTCCTGGAGCTCTGGCAGCCTCGTGGCTGTGCCCATTCCCTGGGGAGCCTGGGCAGTGCCCAGCACCCTCTGGGGGAAGAACCTTTCCCCGAGATCCAACCTAAACCTGCCCTGGCACAGCTCCAGCCATTCCCTGGGTCCTGTCCCTGTCACAGAGAGAACAGCTCTGTGTCTGCCCCTCATGAGGAAGTTCCCTCTCAGTTTGTCCCTCTGGGCACGTTCCAGCCTGGTTTATGGCTGTGCCAGGCCCTGCTGTGTGAGAGGCAGGTCCTTGACCCCTGCCCAGCTACGGCTACGTGACCAACTCCAAGGTGAAGTTTGTCATGGTGGTGGATTCCTCCAACACAGCCCTGAGGGACAACGAGATCCGCAGTGTGAGTGCACCAAAGCAGGGCCACCTCGGTGGGGCTGCTCCTGGCAGCTGCTCAGGACGTGCTGAGGGACAAACAATTGATTCACTCACCTCCACTCCCCTTGCAGATGTTCCGAAAGCTGCACAATTCCTACACGGACATCATGTGCAACCCTTTCTATAACCCCGGGGACAGGATCCATTCCAGGTGAGTGGGTTGTCCACATGGTTCTTTGACACTTTCCTGGAATTTTCAGGGCACCTCTGCTGCAACAGGACCAACCCTGTGGTTGGCCAGTTCAGGTGTGTGTGCTCCAAGTGCCTTAATGAGAGCACTGATGTTGGTTTTGGGCCATTCCTGCTCATGAAAAACTGATGGCGTCATAAAAAGTTCTCTTAACTCCCAACTCCTACCTCAGAACTGGGGTTACAAACATTAAGCCAAGAAAATGTATCTTTTTGAGTGAAAAAATTACCTGAAAATAGAGGTAATAGTTGGACTTGATGGTCCTAGAGGTCTTCTGCAAATTTAATATTTGTGAATATTAAAATGTAGTACATAGAACAGGTTAAAGAGTTAACAAGTGCTCTTGTCCAGGGTTTATCCTGAGGTAGGGACAAACATTCAGCACATGGAATTCCTCACCTGTGAGGGTCAGCGTGCCCCATTCCCATTGTAACCTCTCAGGGAATTTTAATAAACTGGGAGTTTCTACAGCCTAGGCAAGAACAACTTTGCAGACCCAGGGCAGCAGCCAGAATAAGACCTGTCCTTTCCTCAGCTTAATTAAGGGTCATTAATCCCTCAACAGCCTGTGCTCTAAAGGAATACCCCGTGTCCAGCTTAGGGAAAGCCAGGCAGAGTCAGGGTGAGAAAGCAGTTTTGTTACAAAAGCTGGGCTGTGCAGAATGAGCTGCTTCCTTTAATAATCTGTGTTTATTTTCCCTCTCCAGGGCTTTTGATACTATGGTGAACTCCATGATGATGCAGGTGTGCTGAACCCCTTCCCACCCCCCTGGGAAACATTCTCTGTGTGCAGGAGCATGCCTGCAGTGCTGTAAATATTCCATTCTGTGTAATAATTTAAATTTGTTCTGTGTAAAATAAACCTGACACCTGCGAGGTTTGCCTGGGTTTGTACTCGAGCAAACACAAACCACTGCTCAAGGAATCATGGCATGGTTTGGGTGGGAAGGGACATCAAAGCCACCTCATTCCATGGGCAGGGACATCTTCCACTGCCCCAGGCTGCCCCAAGCCCTCTGGAACAAGAGCAGCTCCAAGGGCCCTTCCAACCCAAACCTTTCCAGGAGCTTCCCTGCCTGGGCTGATTTCTGGGTGCCTCAGTTTGCACCTCATCCAGACACACTGCACAGTGATCCCCAGCCCAGGTCGAGCAGCTGGAATAAATCCACCCAAATCCAGGCATGGATTAAGCCATCAGGATTGCACAGCTGCCTGGCTCATCCCAACTTCATCTCTATTAGCATCTCCTCCCCTGCAGCTCCCTGCTGTTCTAATTACAGACTCCCAAATCAGGAGCAGGTATTTGTCTGGAATAAAGCACAAATTGCACTGGAAAAGCATCCCAGCTCCATCACTCCTAGTTCAGCAGAGGAGATGCAAGCAGGAGCAGGCACAAACACCTCTGCTGCAAGCAGCTCATCAGTTAAAAACCACAGAAACCAGCTAAGAACAGCAGATCTGCCCAGCCCCAGGGGATCCCAGGAGCCTGGAGAAAGCCAGAACTGCACATGAAGTTCACACAGCAGGATCATTTATTTTAAAAATAAGTAACAGTTACAAATACTTTCTCAAACAGAACTTAAGTTCATTTCATCAGCAACCACCTGGAATATCTGGGGAGGTTCAAGCCTCTCCCACCATCTCCACAAGGCACAGCTGTGCACTGTTATCCACAAACATTTTCATCTAAAAAATTTGGCTGTTTTCACTCACAGAGATGGCAGCTCAGTGTTGCCTCTTCCACAACAGAGTCCAAACACCCCAAAGTAGTTTTTTATTAAAAAATAAGCCTCAAAAATTTATAATCCTATCAAACAGAAGCCCTAGAAAAAGCTGGTTTATAGTCTAAGCCTAAGGGTAGCTCAAATCAAGGTCAGTCTCAGCAGCTCTGAGCACAATATCAACACAACATGAAGAGTAAAGGCCCCAAGCTTTTAAAAAAAAATCTAGAGATCTTAAAGGGGAAAAAAAAATCAGTGGGATTTTTAGCCTGGCAATGCCCCTGAGCTGTGAAAAGCTGCTTTAGGAGTCGGTTGCATCTGCTGCATCTGGGTTAGAGGAATCCTAACCAAGGATCCCAAAAGATTAGTGGGAGGATTACATAATAAAAGCCATTTCCATGCAGAACTTCTCCCAGGAATGCTGTGTGCCGGGGTTCCAGCCTGCCTCTCCTAACACAAAGCTCTTCCTTTAAAAACACGTGGCTGCATAAACACAAATTCAGCAGGAAAGGGAAGAGCCAGGAACCTTCTTCCCTGGTACCCAGCTCCTGTGGTGCTCCTTGGTCCTGAGCCTCCAGCAGGGCTCACACCATCCCCAAATGTGACTCCGGAGCAGGAATGGTGATGGGAATAAAGAGGGAGAGCAGACCAAACTTGCACCAGTGAAGGTGACTCTGTAATGCTGCTACTGCAAGAAAGAGGAGGTGCCAGCACCCCTTGACCCCTGGAGATTGGAATAAAAGCAGGAGGGAGGGAAGAGGGCTTTGCTAACAGCCAAACTAAAAAAGAGGAAGGGTTTTGTGACACCCAGGTCCTGTTTAGCTACCACAGAGACAGAGAGGCTCCCAGAGAAACAAGGGATGCTTTTCCCCTGTCCTGGATATACAAACACAGCGAGCTAAAAACCAGACCCAAACCACATCAGGCTTCCCAAGAGGAAGGTCACATCCATAGGGCTGATGAAGGAAAAGCTCCCCAGCAATCAGATCTGGAGCTGCAACCCAGAACTTTCTCCACTGATTTAGGAAAGAGTCTTTAGGCTCTTAGAAGAAAAGACAACAACATCCAGCTGCTGCAGGAAGAGCTGAGGAGGTTCATGGCCAAGCAGTGGCACGGAGGGCATGCAGCCAGCCAGGAACCAAACCCTCCAGGACAGCCCTTTTCCATGGGATAAGGAGAAGACTTGATGGTCTGGGAGAGCTCTTCCCTTCCCAGGACAGCGTTCTCTGGAATGAGCCTGTTCTCTGTGCAAACACAGCCCCCCGGGCAGAGCTGAGGTGGGATGAGCTCTCCTGGGATGCTGGCAGGGTGGAGCAGATCCCATCTTCCCTCCTGCAGCCCAGCACAGGGCTCACCAGTAATCCTCATGGCCAGGCAGATGGCATTTTTAAAATTAATCTGTTTTTTGGCTTGGGTAGGCATATTTTTAAATCTCTCCAATCCCATCTCCTCGTTTCAGTCCCGATGGCATCACCAGGCAAGTCCAGCCTCTTCTAGTATGGAAAATACCAAGGCAGCAGCCTTGCCCGACCCCTAAACAGGAACAAAACCAACCTCCTGAAGCACAGGGGCATCGCTCCCTGCTCCTGTCACCCTCCCAAGGGCTGGGATTCCCCTCCTGCACAGCACCCCCAAAACCAGGGGAGCCCCACAGCCAGCCACAGCTCTGGGACCGGTCAGGCTGGGAGTGCACTGCCCACACTCCTGCAGGGACAGGGCGACAACTCCCAACTTCCCAGACGTTCCTTCCTGCCAGAGCCCTCCTCCATCCTCCCAGCCACGGCGGGAGCAAAGCCGAGACAGGGGAGCAGGGAACCCCATCCCGCTCCACACCTGAGGACCCTCCCACGCCCAGACTCACCTGTAGATCCTCCCTCGCACCCTGGGGTGCTGCCCGAAGTAGCCCCCCCAGCGGCCCAGCCCTCCCCGGGCGTGGAAGTAGCCCCGGTAGCCGCCGCGGTCGGTGCTGCTGATGCCGGGCATGTTGGTCCTCTTGGGCAGCACCTGGAGGGTGGGGAGGGGCTGCAGGAGCTGGGATTTGACCCAGCCCCAGGCAGCCAGGGCTGGGAACAGGGGGGGGAGCAGCTCCCCAGGGCTCCCCCAGCTCTCACCTTGATGACACGGCCCCTGAACACGCTCTCGTCCAGCTCCACCGCAGCCTTCACAGAGCTCTGCTCCTCGAACTCGATGTAGGCATAGCTGTGGGGGAACGGTGTGAGCAGAGCCCCAGGGACACCCTGCAGACCCCCAGCCCTCCCTGCACACAGCACTGACCCTTTGGGGTGGCCCGAGAACTTGTCACAGAGGATGGTGACGCGGTTGATCTGCCCACAGCTGTTGAAGTGAGACTCCAGCTCCTCTGCTGTGCCCCCGTAATCCACCTGCAACGACAGCCCCAGCCCCCAACTCGTGCAAGTGCCACCTGATGCCTTGGGTTTCAGCTTTTCTGTTTTTCAGGTTCTCTGCTGCCTGGTGTGTAACTCTGAAATTTCTTATTAGGTGTTAATAGGTTCTCTTCACAGGGTAGCTGGACAAAGCAATCCCTTCCCAGCTGGAGAATCAAGGACAACCTTACCCAAAAAGCACCAACAACAGCAAAGGGAAGGGGGCAAGCCAGGGGCTTGGGACTTCATGACCTGGAGCTGTAACTGGGCAATTAAACCCAATATGTAGATGAACCAAAACTTAGAAAAGTGTAAACACCTGTGACTGGGATCCATCTTGGATTCAACCTGGCTGTAGCCCTGGCCAGGCTCTTGTGCTGCCCAAGGTGTGTCCTTTTAAGGCCTTGCAATAAATACCTGTTTTTTCCATTTAGCTCTGTCTACTCTCTGTTCCAGACCAGCCTCTCAAGGCAGTAGATCCACACCCCAGCACGGGAGGCAAAGGGCCCAGCTGGCCCCACTCACACCCCCCCACCACAACTCAGCCTCTGCTGAGGGTCAGGGGACCCTCCCAGCTGAGTGCTCCCACCTGGAACACAAATCCAAGAGACAACCTGCCCCATTTTGAAGGGACAAGCAACACCACACAACCCACAACTTCCAGGGGGCTTTTTGGGGAGCTGACACTTGCCACAGATGAGCTGGAAGTGGCAGACAACCAGCGACGCTCCCAGGCTGAGCACAGGAGAAACACTTGGGATGGGAACAGCCAGGCTTTGGTGGGGGACAGATCCACACCAGGGATTTGGGACACACACCCAGAGGGGCTCCCACTTACATTGCCCACATAGATGGAACGCTGGTCAGCCTCCATCTTCTCCTTGGTTGTCAGTGGGAAGAGAGCTGTGGAGAGGAGGGATTTGTCATGGACAGAGGGACATCTGTCTGCTCCCAGCACAGCCACCCCTGAGCTGACACACTGCAAAGCTCCTCAGATGCCTCTCACATCCAGGTGTATCCAAACCCTCACACTGCTGCCTCCTCCTCCACCCCCCTTGGCCCTCTTCTTTTCACAGTGACTCCTCTACTGCGGCTGTTGGTAATAAACTCAATTACTTGACTGAATTAAGCACAATTAAATTAATTTACTACATCTGGGCCCACACAGGTAGGAGGTTAGAGCTGACAGAATGTGCATTAGCACCACACCAGGCCTGGAACCCCCTTCACCCACCTTATGTGTCCAGTCCCAGGTGCCCAGAGAGACAGAGCCAAATACTCTGGGCTCCAATTGTCACCCTGTGCCCCAGAGGTGTCCCTGGGGTGGGACAACAGCACCCTGTGACAACCCATACCTGCTTCTGAGCTCATGAACAGATGGTTCTCAGCTTCCAGCTGCAGCTCCTTCAACCTCTCATCCTCCTTCTCTATTTCCCGCAGTTTGGCTTTGATGGCCTCCAGCTCCTGAATCCCAAACCAAGAATTGCAGGAGCAGCACTCGGAGCGGGGACACCCCAGGTGTAAAAAGTTCCCCACTTCCTTTGGGCACCAGGGAAAACTGGTTCCCCATGGAGGCAGGCACTCACCGGGTCCTGAACATCCTGCTCCTCTGTGCTGTTCCCCTCCTGGGGGCTCACATCCGAGCCCTCATCCGCTGCCTTGCACACGGCTGCCACCTCTGTCACGTCCCAGGGCGCTGCCTCGGCTCGCAGGGACGGTGGGTCCTGCCACCAGATCTCTGAAGTGTCCAGGAAGAGAGGACTGGACGGGACAAGGGGCAAAGGGCATTGAACCAACAGCCATTTAACGTATCAGCTAAAGCACAGCCTCCGCCAGGCAAAGGCTTGCAGGGCGTTCCCAGCAGAAGGATGAAGAGGTGACATTAATGCAGCTGTGCAGCAAAGGCACAGAACTGCAAAGCGCAGCCAAAAGGTCTCCAGTTCATACTGGAGTCGATTCCCAGCTCACGGGGGCTGCAGAAGGGACCTGGAAGCAGCTGCCCTAAAGTGGAAAAAAACCCCAGGGCCACAGAGGGGACGGGTAGGGAACGGAAAGAGGAGGCAGCACACGGCCACCAGCAGAGCTGCACAGAGAGCCGGGAGAGGCAACGACGAAGAGCCGCACCCTCCCGAAGGGCTCACGGAGAGACACACCCTCCCACCCAGGAGAACGACTTCTCCGACCCGGGAGTGGGCAGCCGTCCCGGCTGCAGCCCGTGGAGCTGCGGCACCGTGCCCGAGCCGTGCCCGAGCGCTGGCCAGCCGTGCCCGGCCGGTGTCCGAGCGCTGGCCAGCCGTGCCCGAGCCGTGTCCGAGCGCTGGCCAGCCGTGCCCGGCCGGTGTCCGAGCGCTGGCCAGCCGTGCCCGGCCGGTGTCCGAGCGCTGGCCAGCCGTGCCCGGCCGGTGTCCGAGCGCTGGCCAGCCGTGCCCGGCCGGTGTCCGAGCGCTGGCCAGCCGTGCCCGGCCGGTGTCCGAGCGCTGGCCAGCCGTGCCCGAGCCGTGTCCGAGCGCTGGCCAGCCGTGCCCGGCCGGTGTCCCAGCGCTGGCCAGCCGTGCCCGAGCCGTGTCCGAGCGCTGGCCAGCCGTGCCCGGCCGGTGTCCGAGCGCTGGCCAGCCGTGCCCGAGCCGTGTCCGAGCGCTGGCCAGCCGTGCCCGGCCGGTGTCCGAGCGCTGGCCAGCCGTGCCCGGCCGGTGTCCGAGCGCTGGCCAGCCGTGCCCGAGCCGTGTCCGAGCGCTGGCCAGCCGTGCCCGGCCGGTGTCCGAGCGCTGGCCAGCCGTGCCCGGCCGGTGGCCCCGAGCCCCGCACGCACCTGGCCCGGCCCCCGAACATGCTGCGCGCGGCCCGCGCGAGCGGCGACCACGTGCGGCTCTCCCGCCACCACGAGCGGGGCTCGCGCCCGCGCGCCACTTTCACACATCAGCGGCCAATCGGGGCGGGGCGCGCGCGCCGGGGCCCCGCCCCCCGCCGGCGGGAGGCGGCCCCGCCCACGGGGGGCGGGGGGGGGAAAAAACGACACCCCGGGGCCGCGGGTTCGAGACCCGGCAGCGCCGTTCAGCTGGGGCTGATGGCCGGGGGCAGGGCCCCCTCCGCCCCGCCCGGTGCAACGACCCCGCCGGTGGGGCCGGGGCTGCGGCCGGCTGGCAGCACCGGGGCAGCAGGGGGGGCGCCCCAAGGGTGGAGCTGCAGCAACAGGTGGGACAGATCGCCTTGAGTGGCCCGAGGACACAGCTGAGTTACCCCGCCGTGGACACCCCTCCTTCGCAGCGAGCGGCCCCAGGGCTGTAAATGAACCCCCCGAGCCAGGACTGGGGGCACAGAGTGCAAAGCACTGCCAGGAGTGGGGGACGAGGGCGCCCGGCACAAGCCCAGGCTACGGAGCCTCTGGTTGATATTAAATTGTCTTTATTACACAGATACAGAGTTAAGAACAGACATAACCTGAATCATAAAGTTTACATCTTTCACAGGTCAAACATACAGTACACTTAGAGAAAGCGGGGAACAGCAAGGGGGGGGACAGCATGCCGAAGGAAAGTCCTACCACGTCATCTCTCTGGGCTGGCCCCGCTCCCCACGCCCGGCCCCGGCGGGGGGCTCTGGTTTCCAGCCCCTCAGGGCCCCCCGTGCCCCGGTGTCCCCATCCCAGGGCAGCAAGGGCAGGGCTCAGCCCCGCACGGGGCCGGGGAAGCGCTGCTGCCGCAGCCGGGAGGGAGGGGGGGACACTGGCACGACCTCCCTCCCGGGGCCTTCGGTGACACCAGAGGAGCCCCCAGGGCTGCCACGGCAGGGGGGACACCCCATCACAGTGCCTGGGACCTGGGAACACAGTGGCATCTTGTCCCCAGCCTCAGAGCCGCTGGGATCCAGAGGGGGACCCCAGCAGCCCCCGGAGGAGGAGGAGGAGGAGGAGGAGGAGGAGGAGGAGGAGGAGATGCTGCAGGGGGAGTTCGGGGGGCTCTGGCAGTGACGGAGCAAAAGCCAGGCAGGTGTGGGACCCCCGCTCCAGCCTCGCCGGGACGTGGCACTTTGGTTTCAGCTGGGATTTTGGGTTGGGAACGTGAGGAAGGGGCTGGAGAGGGGACCCTGGTGCCGTGGGTGGCACCAGAGAGCCACGTCCCTCCTGCCACCTCCCCAGCTTGGTGGCACACCAGCACCCAGCGCCCCGGGGACCTGGGGCACGCTGTCCCCGTGTCCCCAGCGCCGTCCGCGGTGTCCCCAGCCGTGATGGGAGCAGGAAACCCGGGAGCTGTGAGCAGCCACGGGCGCCTGGTGCGTCCCCAGGCTGCGGCCAGGCTGTGCCAGCACCACGCTGCTCATCCGCTGCCATCTCCACGGTGCCACCAAAGGGGCACAGCACGTGGCACGCGTCCCTCGCCCCCCAACACCACCATTTCGGAATGGTGGAAGCCCCCAGGGTACCAGCACAGCATCACTGCAGCCCCCGCGGCCGCTCCGTCCTCCCCGCAGCACTTTTTTTTTTTTTTTTTTTAATTTTTTTTTTTTTTTTTTTGGGAAATCTCGCATTTAAAGCTGTCGTTCTGGTTTGGCCGCCCGTCACCGCCGTCTCCCCCCTCCCCTCCCTCGGCTTTTGGTTTCAATGCAAGGTTCTGTAGGGTAGTTTTATTCTTAATTAAAATTTTAAAAAAAAGAAATCATAGTAACTCAAAAAAAAAAAAGAAAAAAGCAAACCAGCAGGGAGTGGAGTGGAAAGGAGAGCAGTCCCTGTGGAAGTGCTCTCGCCCGCGGTTTCCCGGCGAGGTGGAGGTAGAGAGGCAGAGCCCCGGCAGGAGCGGGGCCGGGGGCAGGCGGGGACAGGCGGGGACACGGCGGGGACACGGCGGGGACGGGCCGGACACCCGGGCCAGCAGGGGCATCTGCAATACTCTTATATATTACCTCTTCTCAGGAAACGTAAGAAAAATAGACAATATTACATATGTCACACCATAAATAAAGTGAACAGTCACGGGAGGGGCACCCGGCGAAGCTCCCAGGGTTTGGGGGGGGGGGCACAGAAACCACCCAGGGGGTGCACCGAGGTCTTGGGGGGCACAGAGACGTCCCCGGGGTTGGGCCAAGACCTTGGGGTGCACAGGGAAACCCTGGGGGGACGCACCAAGACCTTGGGGTGCACAGAACCTTCCCAGGAGGATGCCCCAAGGTCTTGGGGTGCAGAGAAACCTCGTGGGTGGGGGGGGGATGCACCGAGACCTCAGAAGAACAAGCCTGGGAGGATTCAGAGAGATCTCAGGGTGCACAGAAACCCCCCCCCCGCCAGGGTCTTAGGGTGCACAGAACTCATCCAGGGTGATGCACCAAGATTTTGGGGTGCGCAGAACCCTCCCCGGGGATGCACCAAGGCTTTGGGGTGCACAGAACCCCCAGCAGGGCCGGGTGCCGGCGGCACAGGGCCACTGACATCACCCTTGGCGTGTGCCAAGCTCTGCTGTGGCTCAGCCCAGCCCTGTGACCGGCAGCACAACCCCCCCCACCCCGGCCCGAGCCCTTCCCTCCTCTTCCTCCCCTACGGAAAACACACAGGATGGGTTTTGCAAATGCGGAAAAACTACAGCTCCTCTCGATGCCAGGCCTCGCTCCGGCCAGCGCCACGGCTCCACGCTTCCTCCTCATCCTTTATTTGGCAAACGTCTCTTATTATTATCACTAGCATTATTATTATTATTATTCATTTTTGGACCTCTGCAGACACTATTTACATTCACATTAGCGCACAGCACTGCTGCCTCCGCTCGGAGCTCGGACTTTCCCTATTGCACTTCCGTCCTCCGTGCCGCTCCAGCGAGGCAAGAATCCCAAATAATCCACATTGTCCTTGGCCAGGAAGGCGGCAGCGTTCCTTTTCCTTTCCTTTTCCTTTTCCTCTTAAAAATCCTTGTGAAACAAATCCAGCGCGGGGTGTGGGAGCAGCCTGGCAGTGAAGGGATGGGGGGTCCCCCGACAGCTTCGGTGAGGGAGAAACCCAAAATCCGTCTTTTAATTTCCTTTTTTTTTTTAAAATTTTTTTTTTTTTTTCTTTAAATCTCCTTTTTGTTCTCCTTTCCCAGGGCGGTGGCGGGCAGAGGTAGAGATGTGCCGGCTCCGGCTGCGGTTCTCAGCCCCATCTCCCCCTCCCACACCTTGGGGGTTGGGGTTTTAGTAAAAAAACACCTTTTTTTTTTTTTTTTTTTTGCTTTATTTTAATAGAAATTCTTTAAAGCCCCAGGGGCATGTCCATCCATCCTTGTGGGGAGGGGAAGGAAGCGACAACAGAACGAAACGAACTTTGGCAGTGGAGAGACGTTTGGATCTTCCTTGGTTTTGGATTTCCTTTGGAGCAGAGGTGAGTCTGGTCTGTTCTTGGCTAGCTAGCAAGGTAGTTACAGGTGAGCGTCCGTCACGCGTCGTCTGGTTTTTGGATTTTTCCTTTTTTTTTTTCTTTTTTTTTTTTTTCTTTTTTACAATTTCTTACTTAAAGCCAAAGAGTCCGACGTTTTCTTTTTTATTTTCTTTATTTTTTTACAAAAAAAAAAAAAAAAGGTAAAAAGAAAAAAAAAATAGGAAGAGAGAGCTGAAGAAAAGAAGGTTCTGTCCTCCTCCAAGTGAGCCCCTCGGCAGCACTGATGGGGGATGGGATCGGGCTGGTCTCTCCCCACAGCACTGCGTGGTGATGCTGGAGCCAAATCCCTCATCCAAAGAGCAAAAAAAAAAAAAAAAAAAACAGCCAAAAAGCCCAAAAAATCCCAAACCACAATCCCCCAACCGATAGAAAACCAACCGAAAAAAAGCCAAAACAAAGACTGAAGAAAGAACAGAGACCGGTATTTGCCTTAACTCCACTTAAAGCCCAGTTTGAGGATCCGTGAGGATTAGTTGTGAGAGCTAGAGAGGTCGTTTCGGAGGTCACACGAGTCAGGTAGCTGAGGAAATTGCACGGGGTGCAGTCCGTGGCTCCGGCAGCCCGAGGGTGGCTCAGCGGGACGCGCTGTCCAGCGGCGCCGGCGTGGCCGGAGTGCCGGCGCGGGACGCGGCCACCGAGCCCGCCTCGCTGGGGCTGCTGGCCATGGCGGGCACCCCGTCGGGCTGGCCCGGCCCGGGGGCGGCGGGGCCCGGCAGCCCCTGCAGAGTCTGCCCGCAGACGTGGTGGTGCTTCTCCCAATCCTTGTGCTGGCAGAAGGAGCCGCAGTAGCGCGCGGTGTTGCAGCCGCTGCACGTCTCGCTCGCCTTCCGCCCGCAGTTCCAGCAGCTCTGCGGGAACGGGAACACGGCCTCAGCTCCGGAACGTGCACCCCGGGCCAGGCTGTGCACCCTCACCAGGACTGGGCACTCCATCACCCCAGAGAGTGCACATCCATCCCAATGTGTGCACATCCATCCCAGAGAGTGCACATCCATCCCAGAGTGTGCACATCCATCCCAGTGTGTGCACATCCATCCCAATGTGTGCACATCCATCCCAGAGTGTGCACATCCATCCCAGTCTGTGCACATCCATCCCAGTGTGTGCACATCCATCCCAGAGAGTGCACATCCATCCCAGAGTGTGCACCCCTGTCCTGGACCATGTACATCATCCCAGAGAGTGCACATCCATCCCAGAATGTGCACATCCATCCCAGTGTGTGCACATCCATCCCAGAGTGTGCACATCCATCCCAGAGAGTGCACATCCATCCCAGAGTGTGCACATCCATCCCAGAGTGTGCACATCCATCCCAATGTGTGCACAACCATCCCAGTCTGGGCACATCCATCCCAGTGTGTGCACATCCATCCCAGAGTGTGCACATCCATCCCAGAGTGTGCACATCCATCCCAGTCTCTGCACATCCATGCCAGACTGTGTATTTCCATATCAGACCAGGCACACCCATTCAGGACTGTGCTCCCCTGTCCTGAACCAGGTCCCCCTAATCCCAGACCATACAACCCTACCCTGGACTATGCACATCATCCTAGACTGCATCCACATCCAGGACCATGCACCCCATCCTTGCCCACGTGCTGCATCCCCATCTCGCTGCAGGAATTCCCCTCTCCTCCCATCCCACAGTGCTGCCGCACGCTCCCATTCCCACCCTCGCATGCAGATGCTGCAACCTCGATGGCATGACGAGCAGGTCCCGCACCCCAGCACTGCCACCAACCCGCCCCCCCGGGGTCCCCACCTCGCTCGAGTCCTCCTGCTGATTGATGACGGTGAGGGCATCCTCGGACGCCTGGCGCTTGGCCTCGGCCAGGGCCCGCTCCATCTTGGCGCGCTCCGTCGTGATCAGCTCGTGGGCTTTCCTCTCGGCGTCCGACACGGCCTTCTGCAGCTCGGACATGGCCTGGCGCTTCACCTCGTTCACGGCTTCTTCTGGAAGGCAGCAGCCGAGCGTGGCCGCGGCGTGCCGCTGCCCCAGCATCCCCCCCCCCTTCCCGCAAAACCACCCCGAGTTCCTCTTGCGCCGCAGGCATCCCAGTGAGGGGAGCTGGGGCAGAGCCCCTTCCTGCTCACACCCCGCACTCACCAGCCTTCCTCCAGATCTCCTCGGGCATGTACCCGGAGAGCGGCCGCGGCGCGAAGTCCCGGTGAGCGTCTGCGAAGGAGAGAGGGGACGCCCTTAGGAGATGCCGTCCCCTTGGGACGCCCCCGCCGGCAGCGCCAGACCCCCGGGAGAACGGCGCAGGCACCCGGAGCGGCCCCCGGGGGTCAGTACCTAACTGGGGAGCCTCGGTGGCGGCGGAGGAGGAGTTGTGGGGGCGTGCGGAGGGTGGGCTGCCTTTCTTCATGTCCTCGGCGTCGCTGTAGCGCCGGATCCAGTGGTTGAGCTCCTCGCGATCGGCCTCCTGGCACCGCCGCAGCACCGTCAGCGACCGCCGCGTCTTCTCCACCATGTCCATGATGCAGTTCAGCAGCTGCGGGGGCAACAGCGGGCATGGGGAGGGGGCTCTGCTGCGGGCAGCCGGGGGGCTGCGGTGCCCGGTGCTGGGCAGGGGGATTCGGGCTACGCCAGGCTGTGCCGGCTCCGGGCTGCTGAGCTGGCTGTGGAAGCAGAGGATGCTCGGGAGGAAAGCCCCGTGAGGGATTGGGGGCAGAGGGGAAGGACACACACACACGGATGGGGCAGGGACACTACGTACGTTGTTGAGGTGTTTCCACTCCTCCGCCCACTCCCGGTCCGTGAGCCGGTGGTCGATCACCTCCTCCTGCCGCGTCCCGTGCACGGCTGCAAGGCAAGAGCGGAGCGGGGTCAGCCCCTCCTGCAGGACCCCCCTCCCTTCAGGGGTGGTCCCAGCCCCGTTCCCCCCCCCGTGCTTGGGGACAGCAGGGCTCACCGGCGGGCCGCTGGCGCTCGCGGAGCTCCCGGGGGTCGGGGTGCCGGTAGGCGTCCCGGTAGTGGTGTGCCATGGCCATGTCCTCCAGGCGGTAGTGCTGGGGCAGGGGGGGGCCGGCGGGGGGGTGCCCCAGCCCGTTCGGGGGGTGGCTCAGCCCGTTGCTGGGGCTGTAGCGCTGCGCTGGGCTCATGGTGCACGGCCGCTTGCTGAGGTGCTCGGGGTGCAGGGGGTCTCGGTCCAAACCGTTCTCTTTGGTCCTGGCCGGAGGAGAGGAGGTTGGTCCCCACCCACTTTTCAGGGGTGCGTCCCCGAAAAATCCCACACGCCCCTCCCCGGCTGGCACCTGTCTGGCGTCCTCCTCTTGCCGCTCTCGCCCACCTCCAGGAGCAGCTCGGAGGAGTCGATGGGAGAGGAGGCGTTGGCGTCCAGCAGCAGCTGCTCGTGCTGGGCCAGGTACTGGGCCGGGGTCTGCTTGGCCATGCGGGCGCAGTGCAGCAGCTCCCGCTGCAGCAGCGGCAGGTTGGCCTGCGGGGGGGAGGTGACAGTCCAGTCCGCAGCCCTGCAGCCCCCCGGAGCAGCCTGGCTGTGCCCCCAGCTCGCCACGGGCAGGGGGTGTGAGGGGGTGCCTTCCCTTTGGGGTCCTGCTCCTTTTCCCCAGGGGACAGCCTTGGGATGCCAGTAGGGTACCCAGGGGCCAGGTGGGCTTTTGGGGGACGTGTGTGGCACCCCACAGGGTTCAGACACAGCTTCAACAGAGCCCTCCTGCATCGTGGCAGGGGCTGCAGAGCATCATCCCTGGGCCAGGTCAGCCACCCCCGCCACCCTGTCCCCAGGACTGCACCTGTGGGACCCCCAGCCCCTGTGGCACCCACAGCTGTAAGGATCAACTGTGAACTCCCCTCCCACCCACCCACTGTGTCCCCCCACGGCGCTGCAGCCCCAGGAGCAGCAGGAATTAAGCAGCAGAGCCCCCTTTTGCCTGGCACTCTGGCTGCCAGCCCTGGATTTTGCCTTAGGCAGCTGAGCCGCAGCCAAATCCCATCTGTGGGACACGTTAGCGCCCGAGCCCGAGCCGCAGTTGCGGTGAGCAGGGCCAGACCCTCCCTCCCCTTCCCTTCCCTGGCCGGGGGGGGAGCAATCCCACAAAAACAGCAAGTCCCCAGTCTGGGAAGCACGCCGAGCCTGGCTGGTTGCAGTTAGGATAATGAGAAACATCTGGGCCGGGTGGTGGGAACAGCTGGGAGCGGGGTGCCAGGGCGGCCGCTGCACTCTTGGCACTGGGACAGCGGGGATGGATCCCAGCCTGCCTGGAGCCACAGGGCCACCAGTGCCTGTGGGGGCCTGGCCGTTCACCTTTCCCTGCTCCCGTGGATCCCAAAAACCCTGCAAACTGGGACAGGAGGGGAGGGGGCTCTGCCATCCCCCTCCAGCTCAGCCTGGAGCAGACCACTCCAGCAGATTCCTGTGATGAGCATGGACCTCCACTCACGGACCCCTGCTCTGGGCTGGCATGCAGAGGTGGAAAAGGGGCTATTTTTGCACTTTTTAATTATTCCTTCACTAATAAAGGACAGGGGACACTGGGCTCAAACATCTGCTGGCAGTGCCGGTGCTGCCAGGCGTGCCAGCGCTGGGCAAATTCCTCTGGAGCGGGGTGACACTGCAGAGTCAGCACGAAATTAAAAGGAAAATAAAAAAAAAAAGGGGGGGGATTTTTAATGAATTGCAAATGGCAACCAGCTGGGCTGACCCCTCGCTTTATTGCAACCAGCCCTGGCCCTGTGTGACTCACACGTGTGGGGGCACACGTGTGTCTTGGGGGGGCACGGGCAGACCCACAGGCAGCTGCCAGCCCCAAAGCCATCCCCAAATCCCCTGTGCTGAAATGCTGCCACAAATCCTGCCCTGCCCAGGCTGGAGACCCACCTTGAGGAAGGGGATGACGAAGGGTCGCAGCGGGAAGTTGGTGGCCTCTTGGAGCTTGGCGTGAAACTCCTCGATGGTGAGGGTGGAGTTCTGTGGGGACAGCCCGGGCTCAGCACCCCTGGCACAGCCCCCGCACCCCTGGGGACACTTGGCTGTTCCTCCCCCATTCCTGCTCCTCTGCCAGGCTCACAGGGAAACCACACTCAAGGGAAAACCATGCTCAAGGCTTCACTGGCAACGCCAGCAGCCAGGACCAACCCTGCACTGTCTGTGCAGCTCCCAGGAGACGCTGGGGAAACAACCCCCTCTCCTCCAGGATTTAGATCAATCTAGGCCACCCTTTCCCTTTTAGCAGCATCTCCATCCCCAAAAGAAAACCCAGGATCCTCAGATGGCGGGGTCCCCGTGGCTGAGCCCACGGACGTACCACGAGCCCCAGGACGAGGGTGCGCACCCGCTCCCCGATCTCGGGGGAGATGTCGTTCCCGAACTGCTGCAGGGTGGTGAGGAAGCGCTTGAGCTTGGAGAGCTGGCGGGCCCCACAGGCCGGAGGGAGCTGGTGGGTGGACAGGGAGGCGCTGGAAGAGGTGGCCGGCCCGTTGCTGAACCCGTTGGGGGTGGACGGAGCCCCGTTGATGGCGGTTGGCGAGTGGCTGCTCCCGTTCATCACTGGGGAGACAGGGAATGGGAGGTCAGAGCGGGTGGCCGTGCCCTGGCACCACGGGGACAAGGCTGGGATGGTAGGACCAGAGTGTCCTGCTGAGTAATGTGGGGCTGGCAGCCCCTGGAAGGTTTCAGGATGCTGGTGAATCCCTGGGGCTGCATCCTGGACTGGTCCCAGTGCTGTGGGGGCTGTGGGGAAGGAGGGGATGCAGAGCATGCCCCAGTGCAGCAAGGGCCCGATCCAGCTCCTCAACAGCCAAAGCAGCCGAGGGGAGGGGCTCCATCCTGCCCCTCGGGGAGCTGCTCAGCACTCCCAGAGAGAGCCCATGAGCCATTTCCCATGGAGCCCAGCCTGGCTTGCAGAACCCTGCCACCTCTGTCCCCACTGCCCGGTCAGGAAAGACAGGAGCTGCCTGAACACCGCACACCAGCAGACCTAGGGGGGATATTTTGGGGTATCAACCATCAGAGTGGCAGACCACTCTCTCCTGCACCAGCCCCACAGGGGCCTTTTCCCAGCCAGCACGGGTGACAACACGCATCACCCATGTCCCAATGGCGTGGGTGACAACATGCATCACCCATGTCCCAGCCAGCACGGGTGACAAAACGTGTCACCCATGTCCCAGTGGCATGGGTGACAACATGCATCACCCATGTCCCAGCCAGCACAGGTGACAACATGTGTCACCCATGTCCCAATGGCTAGGGTGACAACACACATCACGCATGTCCTGGCCAGCACGGATGACAACATGTGTCACCCACGTCCCGACGGCGCAGGCAACAACATGCATCACCCGTGTCCCAGCCATCACGGGTGACAAAACGTGTCACCCATGTCCCAATGGCTAGGGTGACAACACGCATCACCCGTGTCCCAGCCAGCACGGGTGACAAAACGTGTCACCCATGTCCCAATGGCTAGGGTGACAACACGCATCACCCGTGTCCCAGCCAGCACGGGTGACAAAATGTGTCACCCACGTCCCGACGGCGCGTCGCCCCGCGGCCCCCGGCACGCACGCGCCTGTCCCCGCTGGGCTCTCACTGACCTGGGGGTGCCGTGCTGCCCTGCCAGCCCTGCCTGCTCTGGGGGGTCCCGCTCTCTCTCCGGCCGGGCAGCGCCCGCCGCCCGCTGAAGAGGTGCCAAAAATAACCCGGCGGCCACAACTGCTTTTATTCCCGCGACAGGTGCGCCCCTAAGTTGGACAGCACACGTGTCCCCGGGCCGGGATGGGGCTGGGGTTCCCGTCCCCGTGACCCGCCGGGGCAGGGCGAGGGGCTGGCGACGGGGAGCACCCCCGGGGCTGCGGCTGCGCTCGGGTCTCTCATGAGAGCGGGTGTTTCATTTTACTTACAAAGACAGACCATCGACCATTTCAAGCAACCATGAAAACGGCCGCGAGGCAGAAACGTCGGAGGGCCAGCGTCTCGATCTGCAAGCAAAATAAAACACGCTATGATGAGAGAGCAGAGGGGGCAGCTCTCCAGCCCTGCACGGGATGCTCCTCACCACGGGCACGTGTGCCATGGGCAAAGCCGCCAGACCCACCGGGGAGCCGGGTCCCTGCGTCCCACTGCAGCCACAGGGAGGGGTCAGGGGATGGATGCTTGGCTGCCCAATAAAGTCCTGACAGTTTAGGGACCCAATGAGGTCCCTCAAAGCCAAAAACAACCGAAATGCCATGGTGTCCATGCCAAGCTGTTCCATGCCCCCAGCCTTGTGTCTCAAACCCTGCTCCATGCTGAGCTGGGAAGGAGAGGCCGCCTGCACCTCTGGTCCTGTATCCTGAATCCTGCTCCGTGCTGAGCCGTGGCAGAGAGGCTGCCTGCACCCCCAGCCCCGTGTCCCAAACCCCTCTCTGTGCTGAGCAGTGGTGCAGAGGCCACCTGCACCCCGGTGCTTCATCCCAGACCCAGCCACAGCTGGGCTGCCACATCAGCACGGGGCTGGGATTGACACCCAAAGCCCCTCCAAGCACAGCCGAGCATGAGCTGATTTCTAGCGTCCATAAGCGCTGCTGGGGGGCTGCAGGTGTCAGGGGATGGATCTCGGGGGTTGTTTTGTGGTGTTTTCTTCCCCACTGGGGTTCTTCTGAGCAAGAAACAGCTACGAGCAAAACCCTTGCGCATGCGCGTGCCCAGGAAAAGTCTCAGCAGGACCGGAGCAGCTGCTGGCAGTGGCCACTGCCACTGCTGCCAGGGGGCCAGCCTTGTCCCCTGCCTGCCTGGATCCTGCACTGCATGTGCCTTGTCCATCCACGTGCCAGGACGGTGGCACCAGCACAGTGACAGATCCCTGCGGGTGTGCCATGAGCCCACGCGCCTCTGGTGCCACCACCGCGCTGGGTGGCTGTCCCCAGTCCAACTACAGAGACTGAAACTCCCACCTGGAGTCCCCTGATGCCACCACGCCATAGCCTGGGCAGGGCGAGGAGGTCCCAGCCACTGTGGCTGGCCACCACTGGGTGCCACGTGCAGAGTGGCAGATGTGTCCCCACATGCATGGGACCCACCACAGGGCCATCTCTGATCCACAGGAACTCCCCCAAGCCCCACCACCCTCCAACCACGCGCTGCCCTGTGCCAGCACTTGGTGACGGGCTGGCAGAAGAGCAGGATGTCCCTGTCCCCAGGGACCTCACAGGGCACTGCTGGCCACGGGCAGCGCCACGGTGCTCCCTGCAGGAACCACGGCTTGGCAACGTGCACCCAAGGAGAGCCTCCAGCCCGAGGGCAGGTAATGTCACCCCATGTCACCGGCAGCACCGCGCCGGGCTCTGTGCGCGCTGCTGGCCCCGGGTGCCCACGCGAGGCGGAGCTGAGGGCACAGCCCCGGGCTGGCAGCCCGTGCCCAGCGGTACTCACTGGTGCTGGGCGTGAAGGAGGGGTGGCGCGTGGCTCCCTGCGAGGCGGCGGGCGGCGGCGGGGGCATGCTGGGCGGCGTGGAGCGGGCCTGCGTCTTCACGTCGGCCGGCGAGTCGGGCATGGCGGCGGCCGGAGTCTCCGCGTTATCTGCGGGAAGAGGGCACGGGGTGGTGAGCGGGGGTGTGCCAGGCAGGGCAGTGATTCCCTGGCAAACGGGGCTCAGGGGCAGAGGGGACACCTGGGGACCTTGGGCTGGCCCGGGCATCGCCAGTGCCATTGTAGAACTCGGGTAACAGGGACAGTGCCCAGTGTTCTGTGTGCCACAGGGTGCTGGGGAGGGTGATGGACCTGCTGTTCATCTGCACAGAGGTGGGGACAGTGCCCTGTGCAGGGACACAGGGTGCTGGCACCGCTCTGCCCCTGCCGTGCCAACCCTGCCCCAGCCTGTGTCACATCACTGCTGTCACAGCACAGCACCCTCCTGACACATCCTGGGAATTCCTGCTGACCCCTCACCATCCCTGGCAGCATCACCCAGGGCTGGCACAGCCCCTGGCAGAGACTGTGGCATCGTTACAGCCAGTGTTTAGTGGCAGTGACAATAGCAGGACCCACACATCCACCAGACCCAAGTGGCCCTGCAAGGCCAGGTCCTGCAATCCAGGGATCGTGGAGCTCCGGCCATCACCATCACCCCAGCGGGCATCGCCGCCTCCCTCCCAACCCCAAATAACTGCCAGCAGTGCATTCCAGGAGGGAACACCATCCATCCCCTGCAGGCACGGCCCCGGGGCAGGGCCTGGGCCCCGCGCCTGCCACGCTGGCCGTGACGGGTGGCCACAAGTGCTGGCAGCTGTGGGGATCTGTCACCGTGCCCGCGCTGCCGCCGGCTCCGGCCAAAGATGGAAGCGGCCACCACGGCCAAGGGGTCCCCCCTGTGCCCTGGCACGCTCCCACCTGGCCTGGCTGATAATCACTAATCCAATATTCATCCTTAATCCAGGATAACTGCGGGGAGATGAATTGAACCCGGCCACAGCGCATTGGCCAGGCGGAGTAAAAGCAGGGTCTGATCCCCCGGAGATGTTATCGGGGTTGTGCCACAGCCAGCGGCTCATGGAGCGCCAGGAGATGGTGGCAGGAGCCAAAATCTCAGCTGGTCACCCACAGGATCCTTCTGGAAGGCTCCAGCACCATGGATATCCCTCTCTGTCCACAGCACACTGGAATGCTGCACACACCTGGATGTGAATGCTGCAGTTCCCCATTCCTCGCTCCCTTCTCTCTCCCCAGCCACAGGAGAAACCCCAAGACCGCGCAGCTTCCCTCACCCCAAAACCTCAGCTTCCTTACAGGGCCTGCCAGAAGAAATGGTTTGCTTTGAAAAGCTTTTATTTTCCTTTTCATGGAAATGTCCATCTCTGGGCAAAACTTCTCCAGCCTTCCAGGCCTCCCCTGTCACTCAGCGGAGCAGGATCCAGCTCTGAGGGCAGAGGATGAACCCTGAGTGTGCACAGAGTGTGACCCTGTGAGGGTCACAGCTGCAGCACCTGGATCCCACACGATCCTTGCCTGCATCCCTGGCACCACCCCTGTCCTTGTCACGCCCCTGGCAGCATCCTTGCCTGCATCCCTGGAATGGTCCCTGCCTGCATCCCCATCCCAGCTCCGGTCCCCCTCGCTGCCCTGGCTCCGTGCACATTCCCACACCAAGGAGAAAACATGGATACATCCATCCTGGCACCGACATGGCTTTTCCACAGCTTCCCATCAGCAGGAAAGTTTCCATCAAGCTCAGCAAGCACTCAGGGAAATGGGGCCTGGTTCTGGTTTTTCTTGTATTTTCTTTTTTGCCTTTAAGTTTTAAATTTTCTCCGAGGTCTTTGCAACCCAAATACAGCCAGGCAGGCACAGGAATGGGGTAAAGAGCTTGGAATGCCCAGAGGACCCAACCAGGTCTGTGCCACCAACCCAGGTCCTTTGCAGGATGGGATGAGCTCCAGGAGAGCAAAGGAGGTTTTGGGGAGCAAAGTGCAGCCTCCCCTCAGTGATTCCCTCCAAACAGCGATTCCTCAGCACAACTCCAACTCCAACTCCACTGGAATTGTTTTTCCCTCTATTTTTTTCTCTCTTTGGGGTAATTTGTCCCAGCCGCTCGGGGCCGTGTCTGTTTTCCTCCATCTGGTTTCCATTAGGTCTGTGCAGCCCAGATGAATAAGTAATAATATAAAAATAAAAGGATTAGTATTTTCTCCTGGGCTGGCGGGAGCGGCTGCTCCCCACCCTGCCCCCCGGGGCCAGCGGATGCCGGACCCCCGCACACCCCTGTGTGACCCCGAGCCCCCCATTTGTCACAGGGCAGGGTTTAACCCCCGGGGCAGGGTCCCTGCTGGGGTGACACCGTCACACGGCCAAGCATTCCAGCGGGCACACGGCGTCCTGCAGCCTGGAGCCGGGGGGACAGGAGCAGTGCCGGAGGGATGGGGCTGGCGGCCATCCCAGCCCGGCGTTTGCTTTTCCCACAGCCCCAGGGAGCCCATCCAGCCACCACGAGCCCCGGGGCTCTGCCTCTTCCTGGGCAACAAGTGGGATGTGCCAGCTCCGGGGTGAGTGCGGAGCGCCCGGGCCGGCTGCTCTGCTCTCCTTTCCCCAGGGATGGGGATGAAGCAGGCACGGAGCTGCCCTGGATGTGGCCCCTGGAAAGCCCCGGCTCCCTGCAGGCGAAGCTTCCCGGGTGAAGAAGGGGTTAAAGGGAATGCAGCGCCCAGCATCCTTCATGCTCTCCAAATGGCCACAAATGAAATCCAGATGCTGGAGGCGACGTCTCCCCGAGCCAGGCTGCCTCCGAAACAAAGGCAGGGAAGCATTCCTGCTCCTCAGCTGCCGCAGCCAGCGGGGCCAAGAACAACTCCCCGATAAGATGGCAGGGCCGGAGCTGTCCCAGCTGGAGCAGCTTTGGAAGCGTGCAGCGCCTGAGGCCGGGCAGCAGCGGCAGCCACGTGCACCAGCCCGGCAGAGCTGGTGGGACCTCACGGCACCATCAGCTCCCATCCTGACCCCCTCCCTGGGGCCATGGTGACAAAGGGGACAAAGGTGACAACAGGCAGCTTGGAGTTCATCCCCAGCTGCACTTGGAGCATGAGAAAGCACGAGTGCAGCTGTGGGAAATGACAGAAGGTGGGTTTAGGTGGGATATTGGGAAGGAATCCTTCCCTGGGAGGGAGGTGAGGCCCTGGCACGGGTTGCCCAGAGAAGCTGTGGCTGCTCCTGGATCCATAGAAGTGTACAAGGCCAGGTTGGACAGGGCTTGGAGCAGCCTGGGATGGTGGAAGGTGTCCCTGCCATGGCAGGGCAATGAGGTGAGCCTTAAGGCCCCTCTCAATTCAAACCATTCCACGATTCCATGATGATGCTGGAGGGATGCTGCCCATCCATCACCGGGGTGTCACAGGTGCTCATTTTGGGGAGCCAGCCCAGCAGGGAGCAATCCACACCCAGCACTCATCAGCAGAAATTAAGCCCGTCAAAAGTAAATCCAATTAATCAAACTCTCTGCGCAATTTGTAGAGGAACCCAGATTCAGCCAGCTCCAGTCCTGGGCAGCCCCTGCAGGCCATCCCCACCTTCCCCACGGGCATCCTGAGACAGCTCCTGTGCTGCTGGCCCAGCTGGGATGCCTCCCACCAGCACAATTCCAGGGCAGAGCAGATTTCCCCAGCTCAGGTACGTCCCAGTTGGCTTTGCTTTCTGAGCACCCGCATCCTGCAGTGCCAGCGCTGCTGGCAGATGCCCCACGGGCAACTCCAGGCCAACAACTCCCTGCAGGTCCCAAGCCCCCCGGTGCCCTTCCACCTCCCGCGGTGTGGCAGTGACAGCACAGCTCCACACGGGACAGCAGCACCCGCAGCCAGGCTCTCCACGCACCCCAAACCCCAAAATCCCAGTTTTCAAGCCAAAGCCAAGCACCCAGGGACCCAAACCAGCTGGCTCGGTGCCACCAAGGCAGTGCCAGCAGCTCCTGCTGGCCCCGAGCTGGCGTGGCCGGGGGTGGGGGTGGGGATGGGTTTGATTTTTCCTCGAAACAACAACAAAAAAAAAGCCAAAAAAAAAAAAAAAAAAGTTGCCCTCTCTGTTTTACAAGCCTTCATTTGCTATTGTTTATGTAAACAGGTAAATTGTTTCGTATCTCAATTAAAAACATCTGCCACATAAATGAATACCAATTAACTCATCCTGTTTTTAATTACTCTGTTAATTACACACAGGCAGCAAAAAGGATGGCAGGGGAATAGGGAAAGCATGCTTACACCCCCCCTTCCCACCTTGCTCTTGGCAAGGATCCGAAATGTGCCCAGATAATGATGGATTAAGGTGAAAACCGTGGCTCGTGGCCAGCTCCGGCGTGGCGGCTCCCTCCCGGGGCTGCCGGGGCGCCTCGCACGGGGATTTCCCGGGACCCTCTGGAGAGGTTTTGGAAAGCCCAAGCCCCACGGGATGCCCCCTGCGTCACCCCCCGCGCCGGGCGGCGCAGCCCCGCTGGCACTGCCGGTGCCAGCCCCGCGCTCCTTCTCCAAACGGGAGAGAGCGAAACTTTGGGATGGCGAGAGGAGCGAGGAGGCAGCGTCCTCATGGACCGAGCGCATCCTCGTGCTGCCCCCGGGAGCCCTCCTGGTGGCCCCGAGGGGTGGCCCCACGGCTGCGCGGGGTGGGTGCCATCCCTGGCCAGGGACCCCGGGCGCCGCCGCCCCCCCCCCCCCGGCTGCGGGAAGCTTTCCAAGCGAGCAGATGGGGCAGGGAGCGGCGGCAGGAGGAGGAGGAGAGCAGAAAAGGCTATTTTCTCACGCTACATATTTTACAAGTCGAACATTTTGTGCATTTCAGCCCTGCCTGTAAAAGCATCTCGGCCTCAGCCCCGGGACTCGACAGCGGAGCCTGTGAGTCAACAGCGGCTGGCGACGACGTGGCTGCTGGCGGGGGGACAGGCTGGGAGGAGGGGTCCCCCACACACAGGGGCAGTTTGGGGGGTCCCCCTGATCTGTCGGCCAGCAGGGCACAATATCTGCTGCAGTGTCGTGCCCGCTGCCACCGTCGGATTCATCCCACCGGGGTGGCACAGGGAGGTGGGCACGCACGCACACACCCTGCTGCTCCCCAGCTGCCTTACACTCCTGGAAATTAAATATCCTGGCTAAACACCAGGAGTAAACAGTGCCGCGGGCAGCCCGGAACACCTGGAGAGGAGCAGGGCTGGGGCTGACCCTGCCGGAGCTGCCCCCACCCAGGAAACACCCACGCCTGGGCTGCACCACCCCCCAGAGCACTGCCAAAGGGGCACCCCAAAACCGGCCCCACGCCCCAGCCGGGGCTTTCTGCGGCCGTGGGCACGGGGATGCTCATGCCCAAAGGTGGCCCCGGTGGCTGGAGCAGGGACAAGCGGCACACGCAGCGGGCTCGGGGCATCCTGGAGGCAGAGAGTGGCTGGAGAAGGGAAAGCTCCCCCTCCACAGCGCCGGAGCTCCCGGCGAGGCCCCTGCAGCGTGGGAACGCCGAGGCGCCGCCGGCTCCCCAGGGACCCCGTGCCAGCCCCTGCCCCGCGGGCGCCAGGCTGGTAGCGGCTCCGAGGGGTGCCGGATGCGGCCGTGCTCTCCCACAGCCTCCCGGCTGCTGCCTCACCGACTCTTTGTCTATTTTTGAACCACGGGCTCCATTTCCAAGGCGATTTTGCCCATGTGAAATGGAATTCAAAGAACACAGGAAAAAAAAAATATTAATGAGAGTTTTGCAAAATAAACAGGAAATCCCTCGGATGTTTTCTGGAACCATCGGTCAGCATCTTCCGAAGGAAAGCTGGGGGTTTGTCAAGGTGGGGTTCCCCCTGGGGAGCCTGAGCACAGCGGGAGGGTGGGCAGAAAACAGCTTCAGGAAATCTAAAAATAACCCCAAACCGGGCAATGGCACTAAGGCCAGGGCACCCGGGCAGGGGGTGCCCTTTGTGCCACCAGCCTGTTCTTGCCCCTGGCTGGCAAGGATTGATCCCAGCTTGGGGACTCCCGTTGTCCCCATCCTGCAGGGCAGCTAAATCCATCTCCCACGTGAGATCCAGCTTGGAAAGCCCAGGCCGGGCTGCAGCACCCGACCTGCAGCTCCGACCGCATCCCCCGGCCCCAGCAGCAGCCATTAAGCCCGGCTTAACCCATGGGCTGTCCCTGGTCCCTCCCAGCCCCTTTCACAGTACCCGGCCCTGATCTGCCCCAAACCTTGTGCTCACTGTGACCCTGCTGGTCGGGCTGGGGGCTGAGGAGGGTCAGTGCTGGTGTGGGGGGATTTGTGTGTCCCCCCCGGGAGGGACCCAGCTCCTGCCCCGCTGCCAGCACTCCCTGGCAGCCCTGCACTTCCTGGTTGACTCGCTGCCAGTCCAATGACTCCCACGAAGAGGTAAAATATTTATGGGGTGCCTCTCCTCCCCGGGGGTCCCACAGCACGCAGACACCTTCCCGAGGTGGCTGCAGGACAGGGGACCGCGCACAACCACGGGCAGAGCCGAAAGTGCCCCCAGACTTCAGCAGGGATTTACGGCAGCGAGCGGAGCCAGACCCCATTTCCTCAGCACCGCCGGACACCGCAGGAGCCTCAGCTCCAGGGGTTTTCCAGGCATGCAAACATCCATGGCTCCAAAGCAGAATTCCTGCGATGTCGGCAGAGACCTGCCAGCCCCAGGTACCCCACGGGACCTGCCAGAGCCCCCTCCTGCCTGCACAGCCCAGCCCTGAAGGGGGGCTGAGCACCAGAATATTTTTCTGTCCTGCAGCCTGGAAGTTCCCGATGTAAGAGGCAAATCCTGCAGCCACGGGAAGCCTCCCCACTGCCCAAACCCGGCACCCAGCCCACGGCAGCACCCAGAGCCACGGGAGAACAGCCTCTCCCCCGCCGTGTCCTGGCTTTTCCCCTCTACAAACCAACATGTGCACTCACGTTTTCCAAACAAAACACACCCAACATCTGTCTGCTCCCGGGTAAAACCTTACCTGCCAGCATGGGAGGCAGCCGGCAGGGAAAACCCCCTTGGCACAGCCAAGTTCACCTCCACTCACCTCCCCAACCACGCAATCTCTCCCTGTGTGGAAACTCTCAGCACGGGGACCTGCCTCACAAAGCTCCGAGGATCCAAGAGCCCACCCCAGGCGGCAGCTCAGCTCCATGGGGCTCCTCACCCGAGGACCGTGGCTGTCAGCATCCTCCCCGGCTGCTGCTCCGTGTTTGCCGTGGGATTTCGGGCTGGTTCCCCCATTTCTCCATGCCCTGTACACGGCAGAGCTCACCCCACCGCGGCGCCGAGCAGACGGATGGTTGCAGAGTGTCTTCAAGTCGCTCGACAAAGGAGCAGGGAATTAATATTCCTTTTAATTAAAGGCAGAAAAATCTCTTTGTTCCTGAACAGAGAGAAAACAACAGAGGGAAGAGCTCAAAAGCTCTTCCTAAGCTGGAGACGAGACCATCGCTTGGAATCAAAGACACTGTCAATGCACACGTGACCTCGAATTAAAAAAACAAAATGAAACGCAGCAGCGGCAGTGGCTCCTCTCCGACAGCGAAGGAAAGTTGCAAAGTTTTTCTTGGCTAATAGAGGGAAAAAAAATAATTCCAAGAAAAGGTGTGTTTAACTAGAGAAACGCTCTGCGGTATCCGAAGGCACCATCCAGCGGCGAGGGAATGACGGGAAGAGCTGCTTGTGCTCCGGCTCAGTGTCGCGGAGGAGCCACGGAGAAGCGCGGGGCCAGCCTCGCTCCATCGCTCCGCCGGCAGCATTCCCTTGGCAAAGCCGGGCTGCCCAGCTCAGCGCAATTCCAAAGGGAAAGCAAGAGCAGGCGGTGATGAATGGCAGCGCTGGAGACTCCCGAGCCAGCCTTCCTTCCCAAATCCGCATCCAAACACACATCCCCTGGCACGCGCCAGGACTCTGCCAGCGTTCCCGTGTCCCCAGCACGGACCCGTGTCCTCGCACAAAAAAACACAGAGAAGGGAGCTGCAACTTCCCAGAGCAGCCCCGGGATTCCTCCCGCAAACTCTCCCGAGTGGGTCAGCTCCTCCTCGCCACCCAACACGGCTCCAGCTCCAAGCCCACAGCAGCCGGCGTGGGATGCGGAGCTGGCGGCAGAGAGGAGCGATGCGGGGATGACAAAGAGCTGGACTGCTGGGCACGAGTCGGGAGCCACAGCCGGGGGGGGGGGTCTGCTGGGGGTGGGCACAAACTCGCGTGGGTTCCCTGGGACGCTGTGCCGCCCCACGCCGCCCCGGCGCTCGGGAAACGGCGCCGGGGACACGGAGGGGAGAGCAGGAAGCGCCCGGCAGCGCAGGGAAGAGGGGTCTGCGCTCCGCCGCCCCCCGCGGCAGCGCGCTGCGTGGGAACGGGGCCCACGGGCGCGGCGATCCCGCTCCGGGGCTGCCTCCGCCGCGGAGCCGCTCCCAACGCTGCGCCCGCTCGCCCCGGTTGTGCCCCCGCTCGCCCTGCCCCGCTCCGCCGCCGTGGCGGGGACCGGAGCGTCACCGTCCCTTGCGCACCGGCAGCTGCCCCGACACCGGGAGCATCCCCCGGACACCGGGAGGCTCCGACTGCCCTGCGCACCGGGAGCGTTCCCCGGGCGCCAGGAGCCTCTTACCGCCCTGCGCACCCGCAGCTTCCCCGACACCGGGAGCCTCGCCCGGGTACCGAGAGCATCTCGGACTCCTGCACAAACAGGAGCGTCCCCCGGGCACCGGGAGCCTCCCCGGCTCCTTCGCTCCGGGGGCACCCCCCGAGCATCAGGAGCATTCCCAGCCCCTTTTCCACGAGAGTCTCCCCGGGCACCGGGAGCATCCTCCGAACACCGGTAGTACCCACAGGCTCCTCTGCCCTACGAGCTCCCCCGGGCACCGGGAGCCTCCGATTCCCCCTGCACCGAGAGCATCCCCCGAACATCTCCCCCTTGGAGAATTCCGAGCCCCGCTTTCACGGGAGCCTCCGCGGGCACCGGCAGCCTCCCCGTCCCGGTCCCGGTTGGCGGACGGCACTTACCGTCCTGAGGTGTGGCGGAGGCGTGAGGTAAGTCCCAAGGCAGGGGCCGGCGGCGCCGGCAGGAACGGGCAGAGCCGGCAGCGGCCCCCGGCGGCGGCGGCCCCGGTCCGCTTAAGGCCGGCGCTGGCGGAGCGCGGCCCCGCGGCGGCGGCTGCCCCCGGCACCTGCCCGCCGCCGCTCGCCGCGCCCGGGGCCGCCGCCCGCCGCCAGCTCCGGGGGTCGGGGCGCTTCCCCTCCCCCCGGAGGGGGGGCACCGGAGAAGCGGGGGAGGGCGGAGAAGCCGCGGTAAATCCGCGGGGCCGCTTCACCCCCTGCGCGCTGCCCGGCGGCGCATCCTCCCGGCGCCGCGCCGCGGCCGTGGGGCCCCCGCGGCCGCGCTCCGTGCCCGGCCGGGCCCCCGCCGCGCCGCCGCTGCCGCCGCGCCGCCCGCCCGGCCCGGAGTGAGCGGGGCCCGCCCGCGCCGCTGCCTTAGACCGGGGCGCGCCGCGCCCGCCAGGGGGCGCCCCGCCGCCGCCGCCGCCACCGGAGCGGGACCCCCGGGATGCGCGACCGGGAGGGGAACGGGCTGGGATGGACGGGGACAGGGAATGGGCGGTATCGGGACGGGAACGGGCTGGGATGGACGGGGACAGGGAATGGGCGGCATCGGGACGGGAACGGGCTGGGATGGACGGGGATACGGGGCACCAGGGATTCTGCACGGAACCGAGGGGCCGCTCGGCACCGGGGGACTGAGTGGGACACGGGGCTGCGGGGCACCGGCGGTCTGCACGGGGACACCGGGCTGCCCAGGGCTTCAGGGGGTGAGCGGGACCTGGTGACGCCATGGGGACTGGAAGGCCGTGCAGGGCGGTGTACGGGGCTTGGAGGCTGCAGGGATTTGGGTTTGCAAAAAAAAAAAAAATAGTTGGGGATGCTAAAGATCGGGCGTTGCAAAGCTGAGAGTGGGGGGCTGCATGGGGGGCGGGGTAATGCGTTTTGGGGAGCTGCAAGGAGCTGGGAGTTGTTTTGGGGGAGGTGGAGGGACTGCAAGGGAACGGGCCAGGACTTGTCTGGGGCCATGGGAAGAGTCAAGGGTGTGGAGCAGGGTGGGAGTGTCTGTAAGGGGCTGGGGGGCTGCGGGGGGATGGAGCTGTGCTTGCTCAGCTTCCCTCTCCAGGGGCCCAAGGGCTGGGGTTGCACTGAAGCAACCACAAGACCACAGGCACAGCCCTCAGAGTCCCACATGCCCATCCCGGCCTGGCCTTGGAGTGCCCCCCACCCTGCTGGGCCTCGGTGGGGCTCCACGGGCAGCTGCGTGCTGGGAATGCCGGTGGGACCCTCCCCGACGGCGCTGCGGGGCAGCAGTGCACATCTGGCTGCCTGGCACACCCTTCCCGCGTGCCCCTGTGCCAGCTGGGGCACAGCATTCAAGTTTTCCCTCCCCAGGTCCTACCACAACGCTGCCGCTCCTGTGCACTGGGAGCACAATCCCTGCGAGTTTCCCCGCGAATTTCCCTGCGAAGCCAGCCCTGCCTCTGTGTGTAATTGCTGTGCCTGGCAGCTGCTTCCCTCTGCGACTGCCCTGTGCCGGTGCATTACTCATCCTCGCCCGCTTCCCAGGGATTGGGAGAGCGGCAGCTCTGCCAGGCGGAGTCACCGGCACGGCACGGCTGCTGCACAGCCGGGGTTGGGTGCCACAGAACAGCTGCGTGGCCACTGGACAGCCAGAGAGTGGCCCAGAGGCATGGGCACTGCGTGGGCACTGCGTGGGCACTGCACGGCCCTGGCACGGCCACTGCACAAGTGCTGCATGGCCACTGCGTGCCCACTGCCTGCCCAGCAAATGGTCATTGCATGGCCTCTGTGTGGCCACTGCATGGCCAGTAAATGGTCATTGCATGGCCACTGTATGCCCACTGCATGGCCAGTAAATGGTCATTGCATGGCCACTGCATGGCCAGTAAATGGTCATTGCATGGCCTCTGTGTGGCCACTGCATGGCCAGTAAATGGTCATTGCATGGCCACTGTATGCCCACTGCATGGCCAGTAAATGGTCATTGCATGGCCTCTGTGTGGCCACTGCATGGCCAGTAAATGGTCATTGCATGGCCTCTGTGTGGCCACTGCCTGGCCAGTAAATGGCCATCACACGGCCAGTAAATGCCAATCACATGGCCACGGAGTGACCTTTCTGTAGGTAGTAAATGATCATCACAAGGCCACGGAGTGACCATTCGATGGCCACTAAATGGCCATCATTTGGCCACTGTGGGGCCACCACACGGTCCCCAAATGACCACTGCATGGTCACTGCACAGCCCAGCTCCCCGCTCTGATGGGGTCACGGCAGGAGGTGCTGCAGAGCCCTGACCCAGCCTCAGCTCCAGTTTTCCAGTTTTTGCTCCCAGGGGGCTCCTAGGGGGCTGTGGTTCTCCAGGTCGTGCTGCCCCCATTCCCACGGGGATCTTTCCCCAGGAGCCCCACAGGTGCCATGGCCCCACTGGCACAGGAGCACCAGAGGGAAATCCACCCCGCACAGCTGCACCCGGCCTTGCATGGGTGGCACCGCTGGCACATGCAAATGCCAGCACCACGTGTGCTTGGGGACACAGGCACTTGGACACGTGGTTCCCAGCACAGGTCGAGGTGTTGTGGACCCCCAGCATGAGGGGGGCAGCCCAAGAGTGTTCCCAGAGTTCTGGGCTGCCAGCACAGGGCTCCTTCGGGATCAGGCCGCTCACTGGGAGAGCAGGGACCTGCCCATGGGGGTGACCAGGCTCTCAGCGCAGCCACCTGTGTCACACACCCAAGGGCAGCCCTGGAGCACACCACAAAGCCCTCCTGAGAGTGCCCAGCTGGTGCCGTGCCACCAGCCTGGCAATGACCAAACCCGTCCCCTCTGACCTGCCGCGAGCACCTCACAGGGACCTGCCGGGAACTGTCACCACCTCTCCTTAATTCGGGGTGCAGCTGAAACAAACACCCCCTGCCCTGGCACCTCGTGCCCCAGGAGCCCCTCAAGCACTGTCGGGACGGGCAGGTGGCACCGTCACCCCGCAGGACAGCAGGGGGACAGAGCCACCGCGTCCCCCCCCCCACCTCCCGGCGGCGTTTGGGTGGCAGGGGCTGCTGCGTTCCCATTCCACGCACGCAGCCTGTAATTTTGGTCTATTGAAGTCATAATTCACTACTGTGAAAATAAACATTTGTGTTAGCTCGCTTTATTCGGCGGGGTTCGGCTGAATGTTAATAATTCCCCGCCGGCGGCTTTGCACGTGGCCTGGGATGCTGGGACAAAGCCGGGGCACCCGTGGCCATGGCCGTGGCCACCTCCTCGCAGGCTTTGGGCGAGTTCCCACCCTCCTTTGTACCCTATCCCTAGGATCCTCTGGATCCCGAAGGAAATGGGAAAAGAGAGCCACTTTGTACTAATCCAGTGATAATGAGGAAGATAAACGTAATTTTTAGACAATGTTTGGAGTCCAGCACTTACTCAGACCCTTCCCTACCCGTCCCTGTCACTGCGTTTGTAGCCTTGTGCTGTTTTGGGGATGCTCCCACCACACCAGAGACACCCCATCGCCCACCCCGTGCCACGGCCACGCAGGGGGCGGCCTGGGCCCCCCCACGCCCGGCTGTCCCCAGATCTCTCCCTGCTGGGTGCAAGGGGCTGCTGCTTCCCTCGGCATTTGCATCTTCCCAGCCTTTATCTTCCTCCCGGTCTCTGTATTGCTGCAATTACAGACACTTTAAAACACAATGATCTGGCTGTTAGCGTGATGGATGACAGAACCTTTCTGTCTGGTTTAAATCATTGCTGAGAGTGAGCAAACTTCCCCGGGTTAACCCTTTCCTGCCCTAAACCCGCTGCCAGCCATGGGCTGCTGTGGGCTCTATGGCCACACGCCGGGGTCCCATGGGTGGGATAAAGGGGGATCTGGCATTCCTACGGGAAAACATTCCCCCATCCCTCAGCTCCCTGGGGTCTGTGCTGCTGGGGCTCCCTGGGTGCCTGGGGACAGGCGATGGGAGCAGCCCCGCCCCGGCAGAGCCGGTGGCCCCGCTCCGCTGCGGTGGGAAATTAACGGCTGGAGCGGAGATAAGCGCCTGCCGGAGCCCGATAGCCGGCTGGATCCATCCCAGCCCCGGGCTGGCAATCCTTCCCCCGGCAAATCTGGAACCGGGGCAGGATGGGGCCCCAGTGCATTCCCACCCGTGGCAGACGGTGGAAACTCCTGTCCTGACTCGGTGTCGGTCACGCTGGCGCGTGATTGATGGCGTGGCGAGCCCGGGGCGGGGACGAGCCACACGCGTTGTGGTGATCCGTGCTCCCCTTGTTGTGGGGAGGTGGCATCTCCCACTGCCCAGTGCCCATCCATGCCTGCCCACCCCGCAGGGGTCCCAGTCCCACGGGAGGGTGTCACCATCACCCAGCACCCGTGCTCACGGAGCTGGGTCGTGTCCTCCATCCCTGCTGGGTGTGCACGTGGAGAGGCTGCATGCAGTGGTTTGAGGGTGCCAAGGACCTGTCCCAGGGGAAGGGACACCCCAAGGCACAGCCTGGGGGAGAAGGGGAGCACTGAGGCCTTGGCAACAGGAGATAAAGCGCTCGCTGAGGGCAGATGAAGGCAACTGGCAACAAAACCTCACAGGAAATGGTCACCACCATGTGCCATCCATATCTGCCCCTGCACATGACCCCTGCCAGCTATCGGGGCCGTGCACACAGGCAGGGGCAGCGCGGTGGCTGCTGGGCTCACGGTGCCACTAAGGCACCCGTGGATTCCCCCCTCTTGCCTCTGCAGCCACCGTGGTGATGGGGACGCTTTTCACAGCTTGTGGGTGCCCACCCATCGGTGGTGACCCAGTGCTGTCCCCGTGCCTCCCACAGCTGATGCACTCCCCCTTCTCCCGGAGCTCTGCCTCAGCCCCGGCGCTTCCCAGCGTGCCGGGACGAGCTGATTGCTATTCCGGCTGCATCCCCTCTTCACAAGCCTCAGGCTTTTTAAAAAAGCCCACGGTGCTTTATCACACCTTGCCCCTGGCCAGGCTGGTGGCTCAGCCCGGTCCCCCCACGGGCACCCCGTGCCGTGCCGGGTCCTGCCCCTGCCCGCTCTCACGGGACGGCGTCTGCAGGCGAGGGCACCGAGCCGTGCCGGCGCTCAGCCCTGGCGTGCCACGGGTTTCCTGTGTCACCCCCAGCGGGTCTGTCTGTCCGTCTGGGTTTCTCAATCTCTATCCGTTCCCTCTCGGGGAGCAGAGCATCCCTGGGTACCTCTCTGAGTCCCCGCCGGATGTGGCACTGCCAGCGGTGCCCTACAAGCAGAGCTTGGTGACAACGTGTGGCCGAGTGTCCCCAAGCTGCAGTGACGCAAAGCCCTGCACGGCTGGGGCGTCTCCAACCCCCATTTGCTTGGAGCATCCCTGCAGGGACAGGGAGCTGCTGGGCTGGGTGTGACCGTGGATGGCCCCATCCCATCGCCCTGGCTGCGAGCATGGATGTGGTGGCCCAAATCTCAGTGTCCAAATCTCAGTGTCCAAATCTCAGTGCCCAAATCTCAGTGCCCAAATCCATCCCTGAGCCAGCATGGAGCACCGGGAGCCGGGCTGCAGCCCCCGGCGCTCTTCCCTTGGCATTTGCCTTGCAGCAGGAGCCCTGGCGCTGGATTTTCCCGCACGTTAATCCATCGGGGAATGCAGCAGGGAGATAAGGGGCTGGTGGGGAGCCAGCGGCCGGGGAAGACGCTCGCCTGCCCGCCGGCTATCGCCCTCCGCAGCTGCATCCGCCCGGGGACATCTGCTCGGCAGGAAGCGCCCTGCGCCAGCCTTTCCCAGGGAAGGGGCTTCGCTTGTGCCTGGCTTCCCTCCGTGACCACTCCTGGGGGTCCCCACACTTGGGCTCACCCACCCTGCAGCCATCGGGCTGGAAGGAGCAGTCCCACCAGCTGCTGAAGCAGATCCAGTGGCTTTGTGGCTTTCTCACAACTTCCACATAGAAAAGAAAAAAAAAAAAAAAAAAAAAAAAAGAGCATCTCCCATTAAAAGAAAAAAAAAATTAAAATCCTGTTTTCCTTGCTGACAGATTCGTTCCTGCTTCGTGGCGTTCAAAGGGAAACCACCCCGTACTGCTTATCATCCCGCTTGCCCTGCACTGCTGGCTCCAGAAAATCACTGGCTTGCCTTAAAAAACGGGAGACTTTAGGATACAGCACCATTCCCTGAGTGCTTCCAGGTTTTAGGGCTGCCAGGGGCAAAGTTTCCAGCTTTTCTTTTCCATGGAGAGCCCGTGAAGTGTTTGAACTGCAAAGCAAAGATGGCCACGTGCTGCCCTGACTCCAGGAGCTGTTTTGGGGTGCATGGAGATGCTTCTGGCACCTCCATGGGAGCAGCACCCAGTGGTAAGTCCAGCCAGCCTCATCCTTGGCCAGCAGGAATTCACTGGGAGATGCTGAACAAAATCCCCTGAGCTGCCCTTGGGTTCACAACAGGTTCACATTCCCCTTCTCCCACCCCAACCTTGGGGACCAGCTCCTTCCTGGCCCTCCCCATCCCACAGGCTGCACCGCCTGCATCGTTCCCAATAATGATGGGAATTTAATTAGCAGGCATTGAGCTTCCAACACCTCGCATCCCTGCAAAAATCAATGGGAGCTAGCCGGAGGTGGTGTGAGCCTGCCCTCACTCCGGCACGCAGCTTGGATGGACATCCAAGCCCTGGGGCTGCTTTCAGAACCTTCCCAGGGCCAAAATCCTCCAGCCTTGGGCTCTGGCTCTGTGGAGGCCAGTGCTGATCTGTGTCGTGCCAGGCCATGCCACGGGGAGCCACGGATGAGGTCTGGGATTTGTTACGAGCTCCAGATGCGCCACGGCAGCAGAGGACGTTGCGGCTGTCTCTGGCCACCTGCATCGTTTCCAAGTTCCCAGGCTAAAAGCAGGGCTTGTTATCAAGAGCAAAAAATGTGCCACCTCTGTTGTATTTCATTTCCCTTTCTCCACCTCTTCCCTGCCCGCTGTGCATCAGAGATAACAGCTCTCGGTGCCGAAGCCGGAGAGCGGGGCCGGCAACGGCCTCGCCAGCCCTATCGCTGCCTCGCCGGCCGCAAGGAAATCAGGAAGTATGCAGAGATATTTGGCCAACAAAATAAACATTTCTCCTGCCAAAAGCCTAACGGGCAGCCCGGCGAGCCCGCAGCAATCTGCACGGCTCCCTGGCTGCAGCCTTCCGGAGCGCGGTGCCCGCCGAGCCCCGCGGCCGCGCCGCCTCATCCCGGCGCCTTATCGGAGCGTGCCCCTGCCTGGCATGTGCCAGCTCTGGGGACAGGGACCCCAGCGCGGCTCCCCCACCCTTGGTGGACCTGCACAACAGGTGAAGCACCCAGGGTGCACCCAAGCCCTGCCCTTGTGCTGTCCCAGCTGTGTCCCTGACCCATGGGCAGGTGCCAGGGGTGGGCAGGGGGCTGCGGCCGGAGCGCGGTGCCGGGGCAGCGGGGTGGGGAGTGAGGGGAAGCGAGGCACGGGGCCAGCATTGTTCACACTGGTGACTCAGCCGGCTCCGCTTTCCTGCCCGCGCCGGGCAGGGGCCCAGCAGAGCCCCCGAGCCCCCCAGAGCTGCCACAGCCCCTTGGCCTCGGTGCCTGGGGATGCTCCAGCACAGGGGTGTGGGATGCTCCATCCCCACGGAGCCTCCGCACTGCAAACCATCAGCAGCAGCACCCGTGGGGTCAGATGTGAGCTGCTGACCCCAGAATGAGCAAACACCCAGCAAACACAGGGTTGAAATGCTGGAAATAAAACATCCCCTGGGCTGATTACTCGTTATGGAAAGGTTTAATCACAGAGCAGGCTCCGAATGGGTCCCCATGACATTGAGCCCATGGAGCCCCATGGTGCCTTTGCCACGGGCTTGGCTGTGTCCCAGCTCCCTGTTCCCTCTGGCAGGTCCCCAGGGGAGATGCACCGACTGGTGCCAGCCACGTGCCACCCTCGGGGAGCACCTGCCTGCCCAAGGCTGCATTTGGCACCGGGGTGAGCCACCCGTGCCACGGCACATGGCACTGCCACCGCCACCTTCCTCCCGCCTCTGCCTCTCACCTTGGCTGCTCCTGCGTGGTGCCCTGGCCCAAGAGGGGTCCCTGTCCGCTCCGAGGAGTCCTGAGGGGATGGTGGCAGCACCCCAAGTCTGCGAGCCCCGCCGAGCCTGGTGCCGCCAGCCTTGTCCCACGTGCGGGCAGGAGCTGTGCTGGGGCTGGCGATGCCGAGCTCCGGAGGGGCGCGGGGTGTCCTGCCCGCTCCCGCTCGGCGCCTGCCCGGCCGCCAGGGCCGCTCATGTGACGGCCGGGGCCGCGGTGGCAGCGGAGCCGTGTCCCATGGCGAGGGGAAGGTGAACAGCTGCCGGGCAGTGATAATGCGGCGGGTGGGGGTGGCCGGGCAGCTGCGCCCGTGTCCTTCCCCAACAGGAACCATCTGTGACCAAGCCCAGCTCTGCCTTCCCTATCAGCCATTCCGGTCTGACTTTCCAACAACTTCCCCTTCGCGCCGGCCCCACTTCCTCACTGCGAGGGGCCGGCACGGTGCAGCGTGGCACGGCAGGACGGGCACGGCAGGACTGGCACGGCACGGCTGTCCTGGTGCACCTTGGCACAGGGAGCCCCGTGCACAGGGCCACAGCATAACCAGCATGGCAAGGCATGACGTGGTTGTCCATTTGCAGCCTGGCACAAACACGGGGTTCACCCCCACTTGCTGCAGCCCCTTTGCCTGGGATCATCCATGGGATGAGGTTTCCCCACGGCTCCTGCCCTGATCTGCAGCTGCAGCATCGCCCCGACCTTCTCAGCACTTGGGGTGACCCCCCCTGTGCAGCCCATCCCTGCACCCCCGGCCAGGCCCCTCAGCGCCGGCGTTTGGGCTCCCCAAGAGCTGTCAGTGAGAGAGAAACAACTTGTTAGAAACCCGAAAGGCGGCTCTGGGCTGCAGGTGGGAGGGAGGAAACGTGTCCTAAAAATACAGCAGCGCCTGCACGGTCCCCGAAGGTGGCTGAGCAGATGGCGTGTCTCGGCGGCCACCTGGGCTCCTGCAGATGGTACCCGGGGCTCCCCGCTTCGTGCCCCCCGCCCAGGGCTCGGGGGGGGGGGCCAGGAAGGGATGGGTGGAAGGTGTGGGGGTGCTGTGCTGTGGGGGCAAAGCGGGGTGTCACCAGCAGGGTCCCTGCCCTCTGGGTGCAGCCCCGAGCCCCAGGGGACGTTGAGCAGGGTCTGGGTGCTGCAGGGAGATGAGGGGAATCCCCAGCACGGGGCTGATGTGCTGGGGAAAGGGCCACAAGCTACAAAGCACAGCCTGACCCTTCCAGGACTGTGTGTTTGGGGAGAGGTGTCACAGCTGTCCCCAGCACAGCCCCAGCCCCACCTCCTGCAACCCCAGCTCCATTCTGCCCACCCTGGAGATGCCCGTGCCCCGCCAGCACATGCACAGCAGCCTGAGTGTGGACTGAAGGCTGGCAGAGGTTTTGGCAGGGTTTCCAGCTGTGTTTCAGGCTCTGGCTTCTTCCCCTTTTCTTTCTGGCCAGCCCAGGTGGGCGCTGTGTCATCGCTCGGGGTTTTGCCAAGCTCCCCCTTGGCCAGGGCCAGGCTGGCCATAGGACACGGAGTGGCAACTTCTGGGGAGTGTCCCAGGGCAGCGAGTCAAAACAAGAGGGTTTCAGGGCCGGCCAGGAAAATCCCAGGCAGCTGCGGCCCCGTGTCCCCGTGTCACCCGGGCGGGAGGGTTTTCTCCGCCAGGAAACAGAGAGCACCTGCCCGGGCAGCTGCAGACGCCGGGCTGCCGGGGAATGCCCCAGCGTGGGGGAGACCCCCGAGCTCTGCCCCAGGGAGCAGGGAACCCCCGGGGTCCCGGGGTCCGGCCTGGCAGAGGGGGGGAACCCCCGGGATCCGGAGTTCTGACTCAGCGAGGGAGGGGAACCGCCGGGGTCTGGCTCGGCGAGGGGAAACATCTGAGGTCTCCTAACACGGAGAGGAACCGCCGGGGGCGGAGGGCCCGCCCTGGCACGGGGGAACCCCTGGGTCCGGGGTCTGCCCCGTCACAGGTGACCCCTCCCGCCCACGCTCCCGGAGCCCGCCGGTGCTCCCGGCCGCTTTCTCTCTGAGTCAGAGCGGCTCTCGCTGCCGAGCAGGAACTTCCCCCTGCTCAAGGAGAAGCAGGACGGGCTCCCACCGCCCCCACACTCGCAGCGACCCGGGGGGACGAGGTCAGAAAGCCCCGGGGGGCGGTCCAGGTGTTGCCACCTTCACACGTACCGGGGCTGTGCCAGCCCTGTGCTCGGCGGGACACGCCATGGCATGGCACGGCACTGGATGGCACGGCACTGGATGGCATGGCACGGCACAGGATGGCACGGCACGCTTCCCCAGTGCTGGAAATGCCCCGTGCTCGTGTGCCCCTCTGCCTGCAGTGCCCCGCTGCCTTCCCCTCTCCATTTGAAAGCGACGGGTGGGGGAACAAGGGGGAAAAGGAAGCGGCAGCAACAACCGGTGAGCAAAACATCACCGGCAGCTGCCGGAGCCAAACCGAGACCATCACCTCCCAAAAGGGGCTGGGACAGGGGCACGGCCCAGCCTGGCCTTGGGATGGGGCTTAAATCGGCCTCCTCCAGCCCAGGGAAATGGGGATGCAGGAGCAAAAAGCAGGAGCTGGGAGAGGGAAGGAGAGCGATGGCCAAGCCCGGGAGATGGGAGCTGCCGAGAGTTCACAGGGAACACAAAGACAAATTCTTTAAGGAAAAAAAAAAAAGAAAAAAAAGAAATCAAAGGGATGTGGAGAGGGAGATAAGAGGGAAGACAGAGCAGGGAGATGGAGGGAGCGGAGAGGACGCGGGCAGAGGGAGGCAGGCGGCGCGGGGAGGCGAAGCGGGAGCCGGGGGAGCTGTCTGGCGCGTCCCTATCGCCTCTCTCCATCGCGGGAGCCCAACCTCAAGTAGTTTTTCACTGAGATTGGAGTGATCAGGTAGGGCTGCCCTCGGCGGCAGCTGCGGGGCTGTGAATAAGCACCTGCTTATCTCTGCCCAGCGGCTGTGCGCGGCTGCAGATTGCGGGGGGACGGGAGCTGGCTGCCGGCTGCGATTTCCATATCAGCGCCCTGCAGCCGCCTGCGCCAAATAAACACAACAGCCCCACGGACAAAAGGTTAATTATCAATTTTCAGAAAGGGAGAGAGAGGGGAGGGGGAGAGGGGAGAGCAGCGGCCGTCGGCAGCCGCGGGGACGCGCAGCCGGGCCCTGACGGGGTGCTGGGCTCTGTGCCCCGGGCACAGCGGCCCCGAGCATCCCCGAGCATCCCCGAGCATCCCCGAGCATCCCCGGGGCTCTGCCGGCACCCGCCGGGCTCTGGGGAGGGGCGGGGGTGGGATGGGATAATGGGATGGGATAATGGGATGGGATGGGATAATGGGATGGGATGGGATGGGATGGGATGGGATGGGATGGGATGGGATGGGATGGGATGGGATGGGATGGGATGGGATGGGGGGTGGGGTTGGGGGTGGGACAGAGATGAGAATGAGGACAGATATCGGGATGGGGGCAGTGACAGGGATAGAGATGGGGATGGGGATGAGGACAGGGATAGGGATGGGGTCAGATACGGAGATGAGGACAGAGATGAGGAAGGAGACAGGGATGGGGCTGTACATGCACTGGAACAGTGGGACTGGGGGGAAGACAAGGGAAAGAAAAAAAACAAAAAAAACCCCTCCCAATACTCTGTTTCAGCCCTGGCTGGGCAATGGCCAGACTGGAAGAAGAAGGCACATCCTCCTCCTCCTCCTCCTCCCCTGGGCCTGCAAGGCCCTGCTGGCTCCACTTCCCACAGCCACATTTCTGTATTCAACAGCTTTCCCCTCTTATCAAAGCAACCACGAGCTCCCAGCTCAGCTGGGCCACAGGGCCCAGGGAGAGACAGGGAGGGAAGAGGTGCCCTGATGGCCCCAGCCCCGGGCTGTTGATCAGTGTGCTTGGGGTCAGGGCTTTTCCCTCTCTCCTGACACTCAGGAGTTGTTAAATATGGCAGGGGGTGCTGGTGTTTCCCTGGTGTCACCCACCCTGTCCCCCGCGTTCACTCGGGGCTGCAGAGCTGCTCTCCTGCTGCTGCCACCCCTGCTCCGGGATGGTTTTCCCATCCTGCACGTCCCACTCTCAGCACACCCTGGCCAGGGAGCACTGCCCCGAGCGTGCCCATGGTGCTCCCAGCTCCCACGAGGACACACAGGACCCAAAAGAGCCTCACAGGGCAGCAGCCACGTGGCCGGGAAGCCTCGAGCCCACACGGCACCAGATTTAGCCACAGACATGCTCCTAAAAATAGCCAGGAGCTGGGAGGTTGCAGAGCTGCATCTGCTGCCACAGGGAGCAGCCCAGAGCTCCAGCCTCATCCCCCAGGGCTGGATGGAGCTGGGAGGGATGGAGCTGGGGTGAACAGAGCTGGGCTGCACAGGACTGACCCCGGCACAATTTGGCTTGAGGAGAGTTCAGAGCCACCAGCCTGGAAGGATCCAGCCAGCCCTGTGCCAGCCTGGTGCCAGGGACAGGAGGACACCAGGATGCACACGAGATGCTCTTGGTGCTGGGATGGTCCTAATCCACTGGGGAATTAGATGTGCAGCTGTGGATAAGAATAATGAGAGTTGATAATATTTAATATAACCTCTAAGGCAGGCAGGGCTCTGCAGCTCCCACCTGATGGGTGCCAGGAGATGGGTGCCCCTGGGGGGTTTGGGGGAGAAGCTGGGGACAGAGCCAGGACTCAGAAAGCTGTGGTGCCTGGCTCTGAGCTCCGGTGTGGCCCCAACCTGCCCCTGATCCCAAGAGGGGCCTGACCTCCAGCTGATAAAACACGCTAAAAATACCAGGATAAATATGAGGGAATGCAGGCGGGGTGTGAGCATCCTGGGCTGGAGCAGCCAGCCCCTCCTCAAGCCTTGCCCAACCCCCCCCCAAATAACCCCAGCCCAAAATACTAACCCAGGGCCCATCTGGTGTCCAACTGATGAGCACAGATGTGTTTGGGATTTCCGAGCCGGCTGGCAGCCGTTCAGACCTGTCGCAAGCTGCACCTGCTGCAGGATATTTTCCCTTCTGGATTTAATCCCCATCCCCCCAGCAGCCCCAGGCACCCCTCAGGGATGGGTGGGCAGAAGGAGACCCCCCCCTCAAGTGATGACCTTCCTGACCCGTGCCCATCCCTGCCATAAATATGGATGTGGGAGCAGGAGAAGGGGGGAATTAAATGCCCAAGAGGAGCTGTGCACTGCCCAAATCTCAGCCCCCCACCAAGGAAATGCCTGGGGGAGGGCTTGGTGTCACAGCCACCCTTCCCCAGGATGGATTCCCCCACCTCTGGGTGTTTTGGGAAGGTCGAAGGATTTCTGGGAGCATCCCCAGCCACAGAGACCCGAGCCTTTCATTGCAGACACTGAGCCCAGGGGATGCTGCGGGGTTTGGAAACCATCCAGTGCGTTTCCCAGCCCATTACCATTGCCACTGCCCCCCAATTAACACACCGCTCTCACGTTTTAACAAGGCTCTCCCAGCTCAGATGTTGACCCCTGTGATGATCGTGGAGCCTGCGGAGGGAATAAACAGCAAATCCCCTTTTAAATGAAGGGCTGCCGAGGGATTAGGAGCGAAGGGGTGGCCTGTCCACCCCCCCGTCCCCCCCCCGGGGCTGCCTGTGCAGATATTCCGGGCAGGAGAGGTCTCGTCTGTCCGTCTGGCCCGTCTGAAGTGGTCCTGGGCGATAGGGAGTGATTAGGATTAGACACATCCAGGATGAGAGTTTTTTCACCAGATAGGGATGATAATGGGACCCATGGGGAGGATTAGGGTCCCGTCTCTCCAGGAGAGCGGCCATCTGTGTGTCTCCTGCTGCCTCTGCTGCCCCGGCGTGTCCAGCCGGGCTCTGGGATGGCAGCACTGCCCCGCTGCACCTCCCAGGCTGGACCTCCCACCCATCCCCACCAGGATCATGTGGCAACAAGGGCTCGTGGCCGTCTGGGGTAGCCAAAGTGCAGTCCTGCAATGGGCACAGCACCCAGCATCCCTGGTACCAGCATCCCTGCATCCCTGGTACCAGCATCTCTGCACATCCCTGGTACCAGCATCCCTGCATCCCTGCATCCCTGGTACCAGCATCTCTGCACATCCCTGGTACCAGCATCCCTGCACATCCCTGGTACCAGCATCTCTGCACGTCCCTGGTACCAGCATCCCTGCATCCCTGGTACCAGCATCTCTGCACATCCCTGGTACCAGCATCCCTGCACATCCCTGGTACCAGCATCCCTGCACATCCCTGGTACCAGCATCCCAGCATCCCTGGATATCCAGTATCCCTACATCCCTGGTACCTGCATCCCTGCATCCCTGTGGTACCCAGTATCTCTGCACATCCCTGGGTATCCAGTATTCCTGCACATCCCTGGTACCAGCATCCCTGCATCCCTGGGAACTCAGCATCCCTGCACATCCCTGGGCCACTCAGCATTCCTGCATCCCTGGGGAATTCAGGCATCCCCCTGACATGTCCTGGTTTGGAGCCGCCCCCACACACCCGGGATGCTGCCGAGGGGACAGGGTGACACATCCCTGTGAGCACCACTGGAGGCTTTGCCATCCCCCGGCCTCCCCATCCCTGGCGTGGGACGAGCGCTGCCGGCCCGGCCTCCGCAGGGAGGGCAGTGGTGAGAACGGGCCCGTTCCCACCGGCCGGCATCTGCTCCCTCCCGGCAGCATTCCTCCCTGCTGAAGTCAGAGGCACCCGGCAGAACCCCCGGCTCCTGCCAAGCACAAACATTTCCTATTTGGGATGTTTGGCCCAGCGTGTGCACGGCCAGAGGATCCCAGGGAAGGCTGGAGGTTCCCAGGGAAGGCTGGAGGATCCCAGGGAACACTGGAGGATCCCAGGGAAGGCTGGAGGATCCCAGGGAGGGCTGGAGGATCCCAGGGAACACTGGAGGATCCCAGGGAACACTGGAGGATCCCAGGGAAGGCTGGAGGATCCCAGGGAACACTGGAGGATCCCAGGGAAGGCTGGAGATTCCCAGGGAACACTGGAGGATCCCAGGGAACACTGGAGGATCCCAGGGAAGGCTGGAGGATCCCAGGGAAGGCTGGAGGATCCCAGGGAAGGCTGGAGGATCTCAGGGAAGGCTGAAGTTTCTGTGCCTGCTGCAATTATGGAGAGAGAGAGAGAGAGAGAGAGAGAGAGAGAGAGAGAGAGTGGCATTTTGAAGTTTGGATAAAACCTTAATTGAAGTCTTGGCTGGTGTTAATTATATTAAAGGCAGAGTGAGCGATGGGCTTTTTATTAGTTAATGAGGATTTTCATTTTCTGGCAGAGAAGCCCTTTGATGTTTCCAGGACTAATGGCTGTTAAATTCAACTTATTCGCTTTGCCAGTGCTGGAGGGTGATGGGGAGTAGAGGCTGCTCCAGTCACGGTACCCGAAGCCCTGGGAGCCACCAGCCACTGCGGAGAGAGGACAGGGATTCTCCCACCACATCCCCACCGGGGTCATGTGGGAACAGGGATTTGTGGCCATGCTGGGTGGGAGATGGGCTGTCCTGCACATGAGCACGGCACCCAGCGGTCCTGTGTGTCCCTGTGGTGTTCAGGCATCCCCCTGCATCCCGTGGATCCTCAGCATGCCTGGACATCCCTGGGGCACCCAGCACCCCCAGGCTATCCCACGTCCCTCCAGCCTGTCCTGCTCTCCACGTGGATTTTTCCAGACTATCTCCAAACCCGTGCCAGGCCGCCTCCCTCCTGCCACAATTAGCATTTATTACGACTATTTTGCATTCATTACCCGCGGAGCCAGCGCTCTGCCCCGTCTGAAATCATGTGCAAATTCCCTGTGCATCACTTTTCCCACCCTTGCAGGGGAAGGGCTGCACAGTTTGAATATTCCAGGCTCGGGGAGCGCTCGGTGCCGGTCCCGCGCCCCAGCCACGTGGCCAGGCGGCTGCTCCCCAGCTGGATGATTTGGAGCATTAATCAAGACCCAGAGTACTTTGCATTTCAAATGCTGGCAGGGAAGAGCCAGGCAGGAATCTGGGCTTTGGGGAATATTCAGGAAGAAAACGGGTTTGGGTTTGCCCACAGGAGGTTCTGGGGTGGGAACTCGTGGCACTCCCGTGGGTTCTCCCCGCATGGCAGAGCCCCAGGGAGCCCAGCAGCTATTTAAGGAGTTTTTGGGGTGCCCAGTGGGGCAGGATGGGGTGGGATGAGGGGTTGGTGGCAGTGGGCACAGGAGCCTCTGCAGCAGCACTGACAGCAGTAAGAGGGGCTGGGGGGCAGGGGGGTCCCCCGAGGCTGGGTCAGGAGGGGTTGCTCCCCCCAGACCCCCAAACAGCCCCTCCTGGGGGGCCACGCTGTGTGTGGCTGCCGTGGGGCAGGAGGGGAGGGCGGGGGGGGCTCTTTCCTGGTAATTACCCCTCGTCCTTCCCAGCCAGGCTCACAGAGGGAGCCGGGGGGGACACAGCTTAAGCTATCAATGGTCCTGCCTTGATGGGAATAAAATATGCACTGAAAGACATGAAAATGGAGTAAATAAAAGAGATAAAAATGGAACGATCAAGCCAGCAACTTCTCCTCCTCTGATTAAAAAGAGGGAGTGGGGGGGGGGGGGAGAGGGGATGCGCTGAGCCCTTGAAGAGGCAGCTGCTGCCGCAGCCGCAGCCCTGATAAAGGGGCTGAGCAGCCTGTTTGGGAGAGATAAAGTGAAGTCCCAGCGTTTCCTGTCCTCAATCCAAGCCTTACCATCAATATTAATACAGCCTGACAAACTGGCGTTTAAGATAGAATAAATATAGACTGGTGCTGCTATTACCTAGACCTTATTAATCTGCTTGGAGGCATTTAAATGCCGTTAAAAATATGGAGTTTACTCGCTGGCACTTCAATAGCTTCACAATCCATCAGCGTTTTGTTTTCCACCCTCCTCCTCCCCTTCCCGAGGTGTTGGCTCTGGGTGCCCACTGCCCTGTGCTGCTCCGGGCTGGGAGAGAGGAGCCAAGGGGGGAACTGAGGTGGGAGCTCAGCTGGAGGATGATGATGATGATGGGTGGGAGCTCAGCCCGGGGCATGGAGGCACAAACCCCTTGGAGATGGTGAGTGGAGCATCATCTCCAGGACTGGAGGGCCAGAACCCTCACGTCCAGGTGATGGAAGCTTCACCTGTGTGCTCCTCACTAGGAGAGACTCGGGGCTCCCAGGTGCAGCAGCCAGAGGAGCAGCCCCCTGCAGCCCCAGCAGCCTGTGGGATGGACAGAGTCCAGCACGTGCTTGGGAAGCTGCTCCCCATCCTGACTCCTCTGCTCCTGGCAGCGTGGATCTGGGCTGCCATTATGTCGTGGCACCCACATGCTCCTTCCTTGCCAACCAGAGGCACTGCTTGGTCCCCAGCACTCTTCCCTGGGCCATCTCCTGCCTCAGCACCCGCAGGGTGGTAGGAGCAGCTCTGGATTCATGAGTGCCAGGTGCACAGCAGGGCCTCCATGGTGTGGGCATGAATCCATGTGCCAGGGTGCGTGGCAGGGGGGCCCTGGTGTGGGGCAGGACCCAGGGGTGCCAGGCACATGGCAGGGACATCCCTGTACGTGGCAGGACCTGTGGGTACCAGTTGCATGGCAGTGAAACTGCAGTATGGGAATGGATCCATGCGTGCCAGGGGCACAGCAGGGTGTGGGGCAGGACCCCGGGGTGCCAGGGGCACAGCAGGGTGTGGGGCAGGGTTAATGGGTGCCAGGGACATGTCAGGGTGTGGGGCAGGGTTAATGGGTGCTAGGCACACGGCAGGGTGTGGGGCAGGACCCCTGGGTGCCAGGGACATGTCAGGGTGTGGGGCAGGGTTAATGGGTGCTAGGCACACAGCAGGGTGTGGGGCAGGGTTAATGGGTGCTAGGGACATGGTAGGGTGTGGGGCAGGGTTAATGGGTGCTAGGCACACAGCAGGGTGTGGGGCAGGGTTAATGGGTGCTAGGGACATGGTAGGGTGTGGGGCAGGACCCCTGGGTGCCAGGGGCACAGCAGGGTGTGGGGCAGGGTTAATGGGTGCTAGGCACACGGCAGGGTGTGGGGCAGGACCCCTGGGTGCCAGGGGCACAGCAGGGTGTGGGGCAGGGTTAATGGGTGCTAGGGATACAGCAGGGTGTGGGGCAGGGTTAATGGGTGCGGGCACATGGCAGGATATGGGGCAGGACTCCGGGGTGCCAGGGACACAGCAGGGTGTGGGGCAGGACCCCTGGGTGCCAGGGACACAGCAGGGTGTGTGGCAGGACTCTGGGGTGCCAGGAACATGTCAGGGTGTGGGGCAGGACCCCTGGCTACTGGGCACACGGCAGGGCCAGCACCCCGGGGGTGGCGGGCGCAGATGGGGCGTGCGGGGCAGCGGCGGCGCGGGCGGCGGGAGCGGCGCTCGTTATTCGTGTATTATTCATCGGCAGCTTCTGTCGCCTGCCATCTGCTCCGGCTGCGCGCCGGGCGGGCGGCAGCAGCCTAACGGGGCTGCGCGGCCCCGCTCCCGCTGTCACACCTGGGCTGCCACCGCGGCCGGCCCCGCGCGGGGCTGGCGCCCCGGGCAGCCGGGCGGGGTGCGGGATGTCCCCGCTGCCTCCCGCGGGGGTGCTCCACGGGCTGGCTGCCTCGAGGGAAAAGGGAAAAGAGGTGGCACGCCCCGGGTTGGGTGCCCTGGGTTGTGGAGCTCAACCTCAGGCCCTTCCCGATCCAGCGGCAGCTCTGAGCTGCTGCCCAGGTCTGGGGCTGGGCCGGGAATCCGCGCCCAGGGCAGGACGTTCCTCCTTGGAGCACGGCAGCCGAGCTCATCCTGTATCCAAGCAACACCTTCATCCCCTCACCTTTTAATTAAAACACTTGATGAACTTTCTAACTTTCCACAGCAGCCCCGTGGGCTCTGCGGAGGTGCTGCCTGTGCCGGAGGTGAGGTCCCAGCTCGGGGGATGGGTTTTGTCCCACTGCCCCATTTCTGCCCCTCCCCTGCATCCCCGAGCACCAGCCAAGCCAGGAGCTTGCTGCTCCACATTGATAATTGCCAGGTTTAATTACTTGGCAGCCAAATGACCTTTTGCATCCTCCAGCGAGGCCGTGAAACGTCTCCCTGAGCGGGAGCAGCCGCGCAGAGGGAACATGACAGGGCTGACACGCCACCAGCATCACCCCAGCAGCGTGATGGGGACAAGGCCAAGGTGACAACAGGACCAAGGTGTCCAGGGGCAGGACCCTTCAGTGTCCCTGGGGAGAGCTGGGAACTGCTACCCATGGCCTGGGAGGGAGCATCCCTGGGGCAGAGCCAGCCTGGGAGCCACATCCTGGCCCAGGGTGCAGCTCCCTGCACATGGAGGGTCTCTGCTGGCCCTTTGCTCTCCCGAGCTGCCTCTGGAGCAGCCTCATCTCTTCTCCTTCCCTTTTCTCCTGGAAATTAAGGCTCCACAGCTCAGCAGAGGTTGGTGCCAACCCACAGGCCGGGCACAGCCCCTGCCTGCCCCTGGCTCCGTGTGCTCTGCCAGCCTTGGCCTCACCCTCCCACGGAAAGGAGCCCTTCTCCTGGTGATAATTACGGAAAAGTTCAGTGCTGAGAGAGGCGGGGGGAGGGATGTATTAAAATGCATGCGCACAGCTTGGGCCTCGCAGCAGATGTTGGCATAATTAGAGAGGAAAAAATTATGAAATTAATTTGTGGTTCAATGTAAATTTTGGCGTTGGGGGGAAAGCTGGCGCGTGCTCCCTGGCTGCCACCGGGACCTGCCGGGGGTCTGGGGGAGCTCCGAGCACAGCGAGGGGCACGAGGGATGGGAAATGCCTGCCCTCAGTGAGGAGGGGCTTTGGCACTGCTGCATCCCAGCTCTGTCACAATGCAGAGGTGGGGAACAGCCTGGGGAGGTGGTGACCAGCCCAAGGAGATGGGTCATGCCCGGGGAGATGGATCAGCAGCCCAGGGAGAGGGACCACCAGCCCGGGAAGCTGGGCCACCACCCTGGGGAGCTGCCAGTCCCTCCAAATGAGTGTGCAAACAGAGGAGGGTTGGGGAGGAAAAATAAAAAGCGGGCTCCAGCAGTGGCCGTGGTTTGGAGTTTCTGTTGACCCCCACCAATATATGTTTGTTAATACACTCAGTGTCACAAACAGCCCGGGGACCCTTCCCTTTTGGGGGGACACGGCTGGGATTGTCCTTTAGGGGGACACACCTTGAGGTGTGTGAGGACCATCCTTGTACACAGTGGTGACAATCCCAGACCACGCTGGAGCCAGTCAAAGCTTTGCTTTCCCTACTCGGCTTTTCCCATCCCCTTTTCCTTCGGGAGATGAAGAGGAATTAATATCTGTCACCTCCCCCTGCCCCCCAGCCCCCCTGGCCCGGGGAGGAGGTGCAGGCTCAGCTTTAAGCGCCCACTGATGGGCACATCCTCCAGGCATGGCTCTGCACCGCTGTGCCAGGGCTGGCGTGGCCATTCCTGGCGGGTGAGGGATGTCCCGTGTCAGGTGGGCACAACCTGCCACCACCACCTGGGAAAGCGGGGCCAGCCCCAGGGTCCACGCCTGTGCTTGGCCAGGCAGAGTGGGGAGAGGGGGGCTTTGTGCTGGACCTTGCACCCCCACCTCTTGCAGGTGATGTTGATTCGGGGGGACCCTGAATTTGTGCTGCTGAAGGAGAGGAGGAGCTGCAGGAGGCGGGTGGGGATGGGTCAGACCTGAGGTCAGGGAAGATGTGCCCAACTCAGAACCTCCAAAACTCAATGTGCCCCCAAAACATGCCCCCAAACCATGGGAAGAGCCCCCAGCATGGCCCTGAGCACCCCTAGAAATTCTGGGGCTTGCAATGCCCTGCTCCTCCCAGCTCCCTGGTGCCAGTTCCCCTGGACAGCCCAGGGAGGGGCACGAGCAGCCCCACGGGTGCCAGGCCCTGGCTGTCCCTTCCCTCGTGCTCCACAGCAGCTTGGCCAGGGCTGGCCCTGCAGCCTGGGAGTCGTTCCCACACCCCAGTTCATCTGTGGGATAAGAGGAGGAGCATCCCTCGGACAGGTGTGGCGGGGTGAGAAGAGAGGGGCTCTCCATGCCCCCCACACCGCCAGCTGGGCAGCGTTGGGATGCTCTGGGCATCACTTACGGGGAGAAGTGAGATGGGGAGAGCCCGGCAGAGCCCCCTGCACCCCTCACCCTCCTCCCGCGGCGCTGAGCAGGGCACGGGCACGGGCACGGCGGGCACGGGCTCGTCCTGGTGCCCGTGTGCTCCTGGTGTGATTCCATCTGGCTCCATCTGCTCCCGCCCGGGCTCGGCGGGACCGAATGTGGGTCGAGGCGAGCGCGGGTGACACACGGCGGAGCGGCCGGGCAGCAGCTGATCCCCCCGGGCTGTGCGGGCTGCGCCGCCGGGCCGGGATTACCCAGCTGCTGCCGAGCTGGCACGGGCACCGTCTCCTCCGAAAGGTTCCCCTTCCAGGGGATTACGGATAATGCATCTGGAGCAGCGCTCGCTCATCCAGGTTTGTGATTTATCTGAAAATCAAATTCCAGTAATCTCGCCTGCCATCTGGCCCCCGCGGACACGCGGCCGCCCCGGCGGGCGGGGGGCAGCGGGAGGGTCGGGGCGGGGGGCTCCGGGTCCCCCCCCCCGAGCATCCCCCGCGGGAAGGACAGAGCGGCTGTGGCTCCCCGGGCTGCTGTGAGGCCGCCTGGGAAGGAGCTGCCCCAGGAAGCATTTTTGGGAGGGTGAGGAGTGCCAGGGTGCGGGCAGGGCCTGGAGAACTCAGCTCCTGGCAGGGACGTGCCCGCGTCCCCACACATCCCTGGATGCCACCATGAGGGCAGAGCTCAGACCCGTGCAGGGATATTCCTGTGTCCCCACACATCCCCGGGATGCGGGCAGCGCCCGGAGAGCTCAGCTCCTTGCAGGAACACGGGCAGGAGGAGGGGATGGGGAGGAGGTGACGAGCCCGGCCCTGCCCAGGGGACATCCTGGCAGCAGGGACGTCCCGTGGCCCAGCAGGGAAGGCAGAAGAGAGCGGGATCCATCCTTTCCCCCGGCAGGAGTGGCCCAGAGGGGAGCCGGAGCCCCCAGCATTCCCCTCCCTGCCCCTCATTCCCAGCTCATTAAGGCTCTCCCATTATTCTGACATTTTGTGCGCGTCACGTAGCGGGAAGAAGTAATTTACTTAGAAGAAATTAAAAGTTCATTTTAATTGAGCGCACACTGCAGTATGCAAATGCGGGCGCATTATGTACACTGATGCGGAGACAAAGGCTGTAATCAACTGTTAACCCTTTCCGAGCCAGCCCCGCGCTCCTCCGCAGCGCCGGCACCGCTCCGGCCACTCCGGAGACCCCTCACCCACGTTTGGGATGCGCCCCCTGCCCTCAGCCCCGCGCTCCCGGAGCAGGGGGCAGGATAAACCCCCGGGCATGGCTCCGTGCGGCTGGGATGCGGGAGTCAGACAGGGATGCCGAGGATGGAGGTGTCCCCAAATCGCTGTGACGCGCTGGGATGGCTCCGAGCCAGCGAGACAGGGTGGATGATGGGGCAGGGGGTCTCCAGGGGTGAGGAAGGCATTTCGGGGAGCTGGGATGGAGGTGCCAGGGGGATATCCCTAGGGATGCATGTCCAAAGGCCAAAACAGGGCTCACTGCAGCTGCGACCACCCTCAAATCCAAATACCTGGATAGTGATAGCTGGATGTGAGGGTGGTCCAGCTGCGACGAGCCCGTGATATTCCCAACATCCTGTTGCTATTTTTTTAATTTTTTTTTTTTTTACTACCTGTCAGACCTGAGATTTTTTTAATGGCAGTGCAAACGGAACTGGCTCACAGATGCGAGATGACAACCCGCTGCAGGAGACAGACAAATTACCTCCAGCCTCGGCTCAAGACGCCCACAGACTCCCAGACAAAGGGAGATGGTGTTTGGGGGGCTGTCATGAGTTGTCAGTGCTCAGCCAGGCTGCCCTCCCTGCTCCTTGGGTGCTCTTTGTGTGCAGCATCCGTGGGGACCCCGTGTGCGCGGATTCCACGGGACACTCCCGCTGCAGAGGGGCTTTGGGGAAGGCACACGCTCATCCAACACCACATTATGGGTGGATGATACTAAAAATCAGAGAGCCGTGGGGGCAAATGTGTCCCTTTGAAGGGGACACACCGGGGATGACAGAGTGGACCCGGCCACTCTTTGCAGGAGGGATGACACTGTTGGGAATCCCTTCTCCTGGCTTCGCCAAGGATGGCAGGGACGGATCTGGGAGGGGACCCCGCCACCCCGAGGGGGTGACAATGGGTGGCTTTTCAGCCTGGAACCACGCAGGGAGGAGGGCCAGGGGACACGCTGGAGCTGCCACCTCCACCTCAGCCGCCTTTCATCTGCCCTGTGCTCCCAGGAGCCGCAACCCCAGCGCTCCCAGTGAGCTCCCGAGGGCAGCCCGGGTGGTCGGCAGGATTTAATTGCTGTGTGTAACCTTTGCAGCCCGTCCCACGTGCCGGCTGGGCGCCGGCTCCGCAGCTCCAGATGGCACCCGGGAAAGAGTTAAGTCCGCTGTGATCAACAGCAAGAAGCAAGTGGTAAACAGTTTTTCTCTCCCTCTGCTAAATTAATATGCAAATTCCCCCCCTTCTCTCCCCCCCCCCTTGCTTCGAAATTAGCGAGGTAGAATGCTTGGGCTAATTATGCATTCAAACGAGCAGGCTTCGTTAATGTGGCACTAAGAGGAGCCTGAAAATGATTGTGAGACGATGAAATTGAAATTGGAGCACGGCACTTCTAATGCATCTGGAGTCACTCTTGCGTGCCCCGGCAGATGTAACCTGGCAGTGACCGGCAGCTCCCGCCTGCGCCCGGGCACCCGCAGCACCCAGCACCCCCGCAGCCTCCTCCAGCCCCCCCCAACCCACTCCAAAACCAGCCCCTCGCAAGATTCCCCAGCCCAGTTCCTTGGGGATAGAAGGGCGGGATGGCCCTGTGCACCCAGAGCTCCCGGTGTGGGGTGGGGATCGGGCAGACAGCCCGGAGCATCCCCAGGGCACGGGGAAGGGCTGGGATTAGGACTGGTGAGCTCCGGGTGAGCAAAGCAGGTCCTGGCACAGCCCTCGGAGTGTCCATGCAGGTCCCCTGGGTGATGCTCCCATTGGTTGCAGCAGGGGTGGGGAGCACGTTCCTCCTTCCCAGGCAGAATCCTGGCTCCCAAGGCAGCCAGCAGGGCCTGGGCATGTTTGGTAAAGCTCCACTTGTGCTTGCATGGATAAACCTCTGGATGAATGAACCTTCTTCACTGCTGGGGATGCTGAATCCTGGTGGCTGCAGGGGGGTCACAGGGGAAATCCCATTCCCGTTGCCACATCCCAGCGGATTTGGTGCTCAGCAGTTGTTGGCGCGTCCCAGCAAGGAGCAGGCTGGTGGCACATCCACATCCGTCACATCACGTGAGCCACAGCCCCAGGATTGTCCCACAACAGGGAGGGGTGGCACAGTGACATCCAGGGCCAGGCTGGGGCGGCTCCTATGGGCCTGAGACCTGCAGAGGAGAAGCAGGAGAAAAAGTTGAGGGTGACAAGACAAATAGGGAGATGTTTTACTTTTGGGGCTGTGTTAGGCTGAGGATGAGCAGCCACCAGCTGCAATGGGCACAGGGGATGATGAGGGATTCATGGCAATACTGGCTCAGGATGTCACCAGTGCCAGTCTCCGCTGGGATAACTGCTCCCTGCCATCTGCACAGCCTTGGATGCAGCCACCCAAGGGCTAGACCCAACTTCCCATGAGACACAGCAGCACTGTGGGACCAGCAGAGACGGATGTCGGTGTTAAATATTCATCAGAGGTGTGGAATTTACTGGAAGCATCCATTAGGAGGTAATGCCCCATCCACAGCGTGCTCCTGCAGCCAGGGCCGTGCCGAGGTGGGCGGAAGGCGGCGGGGGAGGGAGGCGGATGCTCCCGAGGAGGCTGCAGAGCCGTAAAGCAGATGCACTGTGAGGAATCAATGAGGAGCTCCAGACTTCAGGCACTCAACCACCGGGAATGAAGAGAAGGAGTAAACAGACAAGGAGATAAATAACACCCCGGAAAGGAGGGGAAGGAATGGGGGAGCAGCAGGGATACACATCCTGGAGGAGATGGTCCCCAGGAGCAGAGTGGGATGGAATGGCATGGTTTGGTCAGGAGGGATACAGATCCTGGAGGAGATGATCCCCAGGAGCAGGGTGGGATGGAATGGCATGGTTTGGTCCAGAGGGGATGCACATCCTGGAGGAGATGATCCCCAGGAGCAGGGTGGGATGGAATGGCATGGTTTGGTCAGATCCTGGAGGAGATGATCCCCAGGAGCAGGGTGGGATGGAATGGCATGGTTTGGTCCAGAGGGGATGCACATCCTGGAGGAGATGATCCCCAGGAGCAGGGTGGGATGGAATGGCATGGTTTGGTCAGATCCTGGAGGAGATGAACCCTGGGAGTGGGGTGGGTTGGAGTGCCATGGTTTGGTCCAGGGGGATGCACATCCTGGAGGAGACGATCCCTGGGAGTGGGGTGGGTTGGAGTGCCATGGTTTGGTCCAGGGGGATGTGGAGCTCCAGGAGCGATGTCGAGCATCCCAGAGGGATGCCCTGCAGTCCTGAGGACACACACCTTGGCAGGGGAGCCTGCTGGGCTCGGAGTGAGCTGTGGTGTACCCGGGCAGGGCCAGGGCATCCCACGGGCATCCCACGGGCATCCCATGGGCACCAGGACCCGCCGCACCGGCCGCGCTCAGCGGCGTGCCCCGGGCTTGGGGCTGGCACACGGAGGGGGTTGTTTTCCTCATCTCTCCGGTAATTTTTCCCTCTGACTATGATGCATAGCGGTGCTAATTCGGCACGTTGCCATTAATTCCAGCACAGCTGCCGCTCTCTCCCTCAAGGCATTTCGCTAATACTCGGCTTCAGAGCCTCTCAGCAAATTAACATCATTTGTTCTGCAGAACATGTTTTATTTCTACACTACATGCATAGCTTATTACTCCTCCAGAAACTCGGGGTGTGCAGGAGGCAGCGCCATGGGCACGGCCCTCCAGAGCCAGCCCTGCTCCCCAGCTCGCCGTGCCCATCCCTGGACGGGCACAGGGACACAGCCCAGTCCCTTGTGCCACCTCACACTGACCCGAGCTGGAGCTGCAGGGATTTTCTCCCAGTGCCAGGATGCTGTGGTGCTCTTGGAGCACCCAGGGCTGGTGATATGAGGGGGGATGGTGGCAGTGTGCTGGCTGGCATCTCCCGCATCTCCCTGGCATGATGCCACCTCTCAGTGCTCCAGCATTTAGGAACAGAGGTGACAGGATGTCCCAGGATGTCCGGGCGGGCTGGGGCTTGCTGGGTGTGACACTGAAGGGAACCAGGAGCCCCCAGCACCAGTGGAACAGCTCAGACCCTCTGGCAGCACCTCTGGGATGGAGGAGAGCACCTCCCACGTGGCCCTTGGTGCTGAGCTCCCGGAGATCCCGGGGCTGTCGGTGGGGGAGTGAGCGGGGCAGAGTGTCACCAGCCATCAAGGTGTCACCAGCCACGCAGAGTGTCACCAGCCACGCAGAGTGTCACCAGCCACGCAGGGTGTCACCAGCCACGCAGGGTGTCACCAGCCAGGCACGGGGTCCTGCCACCACCCACCAACCCGCAGCCCCTGCCAGTGATAGTTTCAGGTCTTTTCGCTTTGATTAAGGTTATTTAAGCTTTTTACCAAAACATAAAACCTGATTGTTTGCATAAACAACCTAATTGGATTACAGTGCACAGCATCGCTAATGCCGCGGGCTGGCTGGGAGCTGCGGGAGCGGGGAGCACCGGCAGCACCGGCAGCACCGGGAGCACCGGGAGCACCGGGAGCACCGGGAGCACCGGGAGCACCGGGAGCCGGGATGGGCAGGGGATTGCTGAGACCCCTCCGTGCCCCACGCCGGGGTCCGCATCCACCTGCCCCCTTCTCCCAGCCACGGAGTCCCCAGCCGTGGCTCCGGCTGCGCCCTTGGTGTTGCCTGCAGGGCGAGAGGGGACAAAGCCCCCGCTCCGGCACCGCTGGTGGGAGGAGGAAGAGGAAGGTGGAGGTGCCGAGCGGGAAGCAGGGGGCCGGGAGCTTTGCAGGAATGCTGCCTGCGCAGCGTTTCCATGGCTGGGAGCTGCAGAAGGCTTTCATGGCAAGAGGAGGAGAGGCTCCATGAATATTTCATTAGGAAAGCAATGTGGTGTGCTGCAGAGAACATCTGGCTGGAGTCCCTGGAGACCCCTGCCTTGTGCAGGAAGCAGGAACTGTGAAATACGGAGGAAAACGAGGGAGAGGGGGAGATGGGGGGATCATCCCGTGACACGGGGAGCGTTCCTGCCCTCTTGGCCCCGCACTGAGCAGCGCGGGGCGGGCGTGGGGCTCAGTCCTCTGGGGAATGACAGCAGCTGGAAAGGCTGTGGTGGTGCCATCCAGGTGGAGGATCCTTCCCTGGACATTTTGGGGACCAGGCTGCAGCGGGCTGCTATGTTTCATCCCAATATCCAGTGCAGGAATGGGCAGAGCTGTGTGGCCAGGTGATCAGCCCAGCGTTGGGATGGGATGGGATGGGATGGGATGGGATGGGATGGGATGGGATGGGATGGGATGGGATGGGGTGGGATGGGATGGGATGGGATGGGATGGGATGGGATGGGACATCTCTTGCCACATCACTCCCAGGGAGAAGCTGATGGCCTCGAAGCTTCCCTGCCAGGCTCCTGCAGGTGATGGATGCTGAGGGAGGTTTGTCCTGCTGGGACTGGTGCAGAGTGGACATCCCAGGGCACAGGGGTGCTGGTGGGCACAGCCAGGGTGCAGAGCAGCAGGAATTGGGGTGCTGTGACATTTGGGATTGACAGCATCCCTGTTTCCCTTCAGGAAACCAGCTCCTTCCCTGGGCATAGGCCAGGTTTGGTGCTCGGGGACCCTTTTGCAGCCACTTTGCACAGTGCCAGTGGAGCGGTGATGCCATGCTGTCCCTGCCTTGGGAATGGCTCCAACACTGCTCCTGCACTCCGGGCAGGCAGGAGGGCACACAGCAGCACCAGCTCTCTGCCCTGCACCCTCAAGCCCCTCCCCAGGTCTACCCACTCCCCCTCACACCCCCAGCCCCACACAAACACCCACTCACACCCCATCTCCTTCACCCAGCACCCCATGGCCACGACTCCGGCATCGTGCAAGTCATGGCCACGGGACCACAAGCTTGTCCTGCAGTCCTGCCCTTCCCTCCTCCTCCTCCCCAGCATGGTGATGGATGTGGGGGCTCTCTGCCCACCCTCCCTCTCTCCTTCTCAGCCAGCCGCCAGGCTGTGCTCCGGGGCAGCCCCGGGCTGGGAGCAGGGCGCGTTTCCCACGTGCCAGCGCTGCTGGCGGCAGGACTTTGGCTCACACCTCCCTCCCTTCCCGCAGCCCCGCCGGCCCCGGCCCCTCCGCGCCGGCAGACAAAGCCCAACCACACAAAGCCACAACCTCGCTCGCCGGCCCCGCGTGCGGCAAAGCCTCTGTGCAGCCCCAGCGCGAGCCCGGCCGGCACCTGGAGCCTGTGACTGCCCGTGCCGGGCAGCGCTGCGGGCAGGGAAGGGCTGTGGGACAGGCCAGGCGGGAGATGGCGGGACAGGCCAGGCGGGAGATGCAGCGATGGGCAGGGAGGCCGCGGGCAGCCTGCGCCGAGCGGAGCCGGCCGGGACGCGGAGCCTGTCACAGACACATGCACGCACACGCACCCTGCACAACGAAGGCAAATACCTCTGTCCTCTCCGGCTCCTGCGGCTGCCGCCCGTCCTGCCTCGGCCACGCCGTGCCTCCTCCACGCTGCCCGTCCTCCATGTGCCCATGCCGGGACGCGCTGCCAGACCCTCCTCTCCGCCGCCGGTGGGTTTTGGCCCCCGCTGCCTGCTGGCGTTTTGGCAGCCTTACCGCTCCAGCGATGGCATGTGTCCATTATTTTTTTTTTTTTTCCTCCCTTTCTCCCCTTCACAATCCGTCCTCCCCATCCTTCTCTGCCGGTGCCTCCGGAGCCGCCTGCGGTGCCAGCTCGCAGGGAAATTGGCAGCGAGCGCGGCACAGGGATCCTCCCGCAGCTGACGGAGCCCTGCCAGGCGCAGGCAGCCCTTCTGCCAGCCACCAGCCTTGGCACGGGGGGCCAGGGGGCCGCGGGGGGCTGCCGAGGCTTGGCAGCCCTTCCCCGGCACTGCACGCCCCAGCCGCCGCCACGGCTCCGCTGCCAAATGCCAAATGGGGGGAGGAAAAGGGGAGAAGGCAGAGAAAGGACTTGGCATCGCCGTGCCCGGTGGCGGGGACCCACCAGGGACCCCTTCCAATCGCCAAGGCCAGCTGGGCGACGTCCTCGTCCCTTGGCGCAGGCTCCAGAGCCCGTCCGTGGTGCCGGCGTCGCGTGCAGAGGCTCAGCCCCGTCTGCCCCACGTTGTGCCCCCAGCCCAGGCGGGAAAGCCATGGCAGGGATGGCAAGCGCCGCCGCAGACCGGCGATGCTGCGTGGCGAGCACGGCTCCCACAGACACACCTCTTACCCAGCATCCGTCTGCTGCATAGGGGGGCCCGGGAAATTGGGAAGGGGAGAGCGGAGGAGGGACTTCTGGGGATGGGTGGGGGTTTTGGGGTGCCCTCCGGCCGCCTGTCGCCTGGCACGGCCATCTCAGCCTTGTGCAACGGAGCATCCCCAACTCGTGCCAAAATCCTGGCCCTGGTGGTTCAGTCGTGCCATGACTCCATCCTGGCCAGGCATTGGCGTAGCAGCCAACCCTGCTTTTCCAGCTTTTCTTCCCAAAGCCCCTGGTTTGGGTGTCTTTTTGAAGGTGGAAGTGGGCATGTGGCTTGTGTCTCCACTGTAGCGTGGATGCTCCTGGTGCCAATGCTTTTAGAGGGCCCCTAAGGCCAAGGGAACGGGATGGGAATCTCCAGGCAGGAGACAGGGAAGAGCCCAGCTCCTGCTCAGTTTCTCCCAAAAGAAGTCATTTACTGGGAGCCACATTCACTGGGAGGCACAGGGGTGCTGGGGCAGGCACCAGGAGCACACAGAGAGCAGCGGCCATCCCTGGTTAACAGCTTTGCCCCTGATCAGGGATGTCCTTAACGCAGTTGGCAGGAGGAGCCAGGAGCCCTCCATGGGCAGGATGGGGTGGGAGTGGGTCACACCGGCCCGTCCTCGTGCCACGCTTCACCCGGTGTCCCTGGGTGGTGGCACATCCCAGCCCGGGGATGTGGCAGCTCCTGGGATGGATGGCAGTGACTGTTGGTGCCGTAAGAGCCATCCTGACGTGCCCCGTGCCCCCGTGCCCCGGTGGCTGTCCCCGGCCTGCCCGTGTCACACGTGTGCCTGCCATTTCCTCAAATAAGCAGCTAATCTCCATCAATCATAATTCCGGGCAATTATCATAATAGGGCCATTTTGCACTTATCCTCGCCACGTGACGCAGGAGCCACTTACGGCTCCACTTCACTCCGAGCTGCTCCCGTCCCCGGGGAGTCCCCATGGCAATCGTGTCCCCTGCAGGCCCCTGGGGACAGAGCGGCCCCGCCGGTGCGGGCAGTGCCTGCAGCAGCTCGGGGGATGCTCGTTCCGGGAGGGATGCAGCCAAGGGGGGATCTCTGAAACACGGGGGAAAGCAGAGGGAGACCTTGCCCCTGCCACGGCAGCAGCAGCACAGGGTTAAACCCCGACCTGGGGACAACTCAGCCTGCTTTCTGCCACCACAGGGCCCTGGCGGCCCTGGCAGCCTCGCGGTGGTGCCGATGCCCTCGTGGGTGTGGCGGGGGACAGGGCCAGCAGCCCCTGGTGACCTTCTGCTGCCTGGCCGGGAGCAGCTCAGGGAGGCTGGGAAGTGGTGAGGCACCAGGGCCTCGGGTGGGGATTAGGGGCCAGCGGATGGATTCAGATCAAACATTTCACTGCCCCTTGTTTACAACACCCTCCTGGGCAGCCACGGCACTGCTCTGGCTCTGTGCCTCCTTGGGCTGGGGCAGCATGGGGATAGGGACACAATTCCATGTGGGAATGAACAGTGCCAGTGGGATGAACCTTGCTGTGCTGCATTCCAAGCAGCACCACAGTGAAGCTGCCAGTGCCCCCATCCCATCCCATCCCATCCCATCCCATCCCATCCCATCCCATCCCATCCCATCCCATCCCACTCTCCGTCACCCTGAGCATTCCCACAGCCCCGCGGTGTTTGTGGTGTTTACACCACCCCAGTAATTACTTCCCTTTTTGTTTTCTTTAATAAATACGGATGTGCCACAAGTAAACTCCAGCGCAATAAAAGCTTTCTGCTGGATCCATAATTAATCACTGAGCTGAGCAAGGCGGGGAGGGCCGGTGGAAAACCCTCCCGCCGGCGCGGGCTGCGGGCTCACACCCGGCTGGGAGGGACCAGCGAAGCCGCGGTGGCAGCTTGGGGACAGCCCGGTGCCCTGGGGGCCACGGCAGCAGCCGAGGCCGGGGGTCCGTGGGCGGGCAGGGCTGTGCTGCACGCGGGTCTCGGCTTCCATTCCCAGCTGTGAGGAAACATCTGGAGCCAGCCCTCCCCGGTCGGTCGGGGAGCAGCTCCTTCCCTCCCTCCCTGCGGCCCCGGGAGCAGCCCCGGGCGGGCCGGCGGTGGCCGCGGCTCGGCATCGTCTCCGGGGATGCGGCCGGCTCCAGATGGCCGCTGGGCACCAGGTGCCGGGGCCGGAGCGGCAGAGGGTGGCTGGGGGTGACATCTGCCGTGTGTGACATCCGCGGCCAGCTGGCCCCGCCGCCTGCCAGCGTCGGGGGGAGCACGGCCCTGTCACCCCCATGGCGAGGGGTCCCCCCGGAGGGGCCGCTCCTGGCACATCCTTGGATGTCCCAGCTCTGTCCCCAGCACGGGCAGTCTGTCCCTGCCAGTCCCTGCACCTCCCCGGGGCTGTTGGCACCAGAAACCTCCCCCCCATGGCACACACCCCGGGGAGGGGGCTCATCCCTGCGGGGCGCCGGGGGCGGGGGGCTGGTGACACAGGGGGAGTGTGGAGAGTGACACTGGCGGTGGCAGGGCCGGGCTGGGTGCTGGGCACACCTGCAGGGAGGTGGCACACCTGCAGGGAGGTGGCACCCGCTGGCACTGGGGCCGACCCGGAGCTGCTGGGAGTGTTGGGAGCCTCCTGCAGCAGCCCTGCACAGGACAGGGGGGTGGTGGGGGAGAGAACAGGGTGTAAAATGGGAAGGGGGTGAGAGCTGTGCAGTGGGGACACAGCGTGGGATGGGAGGAACTGGGAAGGGGCTGTAGGATGGCAGGAACTGGGAAGGAGGTGTGGGATGGGGAGGAACTGGGGAAGGGGCTGTGGGATGGCAGGAACTGGGAAGGAGGTGTGGGATGGGGAGGAAATGGGGAAGGGGCTGTGGGATGGCAGGAACTGGGAAGGGGCTGTGGGATGGGGAGGAAATGGGGAAGGGGCTGTGGGATGGCAGGAACTCGGAAGGAGGTGTGGGATGGAGAGGAAATGGGGAAGGGGCTGTGGGATGGAGAAGTGTGCAGTGGGGAGGGAATGGGGACAGAGCTAAAGGACACAGAGGGATCTGTGCCATAGGGACAGGAGAGATGGGGATGGGGTGGGAAGGGAGCTGTGCCTGGGGAGGGAGGCGTGTGATGAGGAGCCGTGTGCTGGTGAGAAAGAGGGAGGGAGGGGTGGCAGTGGTGCAGCGGGGAGGAGGGGAAAGGGCAGATATGAAATGGGAACAGAGGGTGTGAATGGGGAGCCATGGAATGAGGAGGGAGCCAGGAGATGGAGAGGGAACCCTGAGAAACGGGGAGGGAGCTGGGCAGGGCCTCCAGTGCGGAGCCGTGTGAGGGAACTGTGCAAGGGTTGTGCCAAGGGGAACTGTGCAACGGAGCTGTGCAACCGAGCTGTGCCAAGGAGCTGTGCCACGGGGAGCTGTGCAATGGAGTTGTGCAACAGAGCTGTGCAACGGAGCTGTGCCGTGGGGAGATGTGCCATGGGTGCCATGGAGAGCCATGCCATGGAGACCTGTGCCATAAGCAGGAACTGTGCCATGGAGAGCTGTGCCATGGAGAGTTGTGCCATGAGCAGGAGCTGTGCCATGAGGAGGGAGCTGTGCCATGGAGAGCCATGCCATGGAGAGCCATGCCCTGTGTGCCATGGAGAGCCATGCCATGAGCAGGAGCCGTGCCATGAGGAGGGAGCTGTGCCATGGAGAGCTGTGCCATGGAGAGCCGTGCCATGGAGAGCCGTGCCATGAGGAGGGAGCTGTGCCATGGAGAGCCGTGCCATGAGGAGGGAGCTGTGCCATGGAGAGCTGTGCCATGGAGAGCCGTGCCATGGAGAGCCGTGCCATGAGGAGGGAGCTGTGCCATGGAGAGCCGTGCCATGAGGAGGGAGCTGTGCCATGGAGAGCCGTGCCATGGAGAGCCGTGCCATGGAGAGCCGTGCCATGTGTGCCATGGAGAGCCGTGCCATGAGCAGGAGCCGTGCAGGGGCGTTGGGTGCTCTCCCCCCAGCGCTGGGATCCCGGCCCCGTTTCCGCTCCCAGCCCGGTGGAAACGCACCTGGGCAGGTGGGCGGGGGTCACCGCGGCCGTGCCGCTCCACAGCCCTGTGCACAGCGGAACAGCACGGCTCCGGCAGGCCACGGGCCATGGGCCATGGGCCACGGGCCACCACGGGACCTCTGGGCGTGCCCGCAAGGCTCTGTGTCCCCAGGGTGTGGCTGTGTGTCCCCTCATGGCTGTGTGTCCCCTGGGTGTCTGTGTGTCCCCACATGGCTGTGTGTCCCCTCATGGCTGTGTGTCCCCAAGGTGGCTGTGTGTCCCAGGGTGTCTGTGTGTCCCCTCATGGCTGTGTGTCCCAGGGTGTCTGTGTGTCCCCTCATGGCTGTGTGTCCCCTCATGGCTGTGTGTCCCAGGGTGGCTGTGTGTCCCCACATGGCTGTGTGTCCCCACATGGCTGTGTGTCCCCACATGGCTGTGTGTCCCCTCATGGCTGCGTGTCCCCTCATGGCTGTGTGTCCCCAGGGTGTGGCTGTGTGTCCCCACATGGCTGTGTGTCCCCACATGGCTGTGTGTCCCCACATGGCTGTGTGTCCCAGGGTGGCTGTGTGTCCCCACATGGCTGTGTGTCCCCTCATGGCTGTGTGTCCCAGGATGGCTGTGTGTCCCCTCATGGCTGTGTGTCCCCACATGGCTGTGTGTCCCAGGATGGCTGTGTGTCCCCTCATGGCTGTGTGTCCCCTCATGGCTGTGTGTCCCCACATGGCTGTGTGTCCCAGGGTGGCTGTGTGTCCCCAGGGTGTGGCTGTGTGTCCCCACATGGCTGTGTGTCCCAGGGTGGCTGTGTGTCCCCACATGGCTGTGTGTCCCAGGGTGGCTGTGTGTCCCCAGGGTGTGGCTGTGTGTCCCCACATGGCTGTGTGTCCCCTGGGTGCGTCTGTGTGTCCCCAGGCTGTCTGTGCGTCTCTCGGATCTCTGTGCATCCCTGGGATGCCCGTGTGTGAAGGTTCCACGAGCCCAGGCCCTCCCTGCACCCTGCCCAAATCCCCAAATCCCCAAGTCCCCAAATCCCACAGACGAGGCCTGTGATCCCAGGACCCGCGGGGCAGAGCTGCAGCTCCATGACGCCACACCCGCCCGCCGCGACATCCGAGGACACCGGTGACACTGCGGGGGACTGCGGGCACGGTCAGCCCCGCGGAGCCCCGGCCCCGCCCCCCGCGGGCGTTTTGGGGCCAAATCCCCGCAAATCCGGTGCGGCGTGGCGGAACATTCGTGCGCGGAACGTTCGTGTCGCGGCGCCGCGTTCCCGCCGGAGCTGTTCGCGGCCGAAGCGGTCCCCCGGCGGCAGGTGAGGCCCCGCGGGGCTGCGGGAGGCGGCGGCGCCGGGGCGGCCCCGGGGCGGCCCCGGGATGTCCCAAAGCCGGGACGAGCCGAGCGGGGCCTGCTGCCCTCGGCCCGGAGCGCTCGGACCCGGCTCTCCTTCCGTGCGGGCGCCGCTGGCTGCGGGGCCTGGGCGGGGGCGCGCCTGTGGCCCGGTACCTCGGGAAGCCCGGCGCGGTTTTCGCCGATTCCTGCTCCGCGATGTGCCGTGAGTAGGCTGCGGGCAGAGAGCTGGAGGGTGGGAATCCGCTCCGGAGTGAGAGGAGAATAAAGCCCTGTGAGAGCACAGTTGCCCAGAGCGGCTGTGGCTGCCCCCGGCTCCCTGCAGTGCCCCAGGCCGGGCTGGACGGGGCTTGGGGCACCCCGGGACAGTGGGAGGTGGGGCTGGATGGGCTTTAAAGTCCCTTCCAACCCAAACCCTTCCCTGTTTTTTGTTCTGTGAGAAGGGGGGAACAGTCAGCACCTGTTTGATGCCTTTTCCAAGACCCTTGGTTACTTTATGATTTTGATGCCTTATTTGATTATCTGATGCCTTTTCCAAGTCCCTTGGCTACTTTATGATTTTGATGCCTTATTTGATTATCTGATGCCTTTTCCAAGTCCCCTGGTTACTTTATGGTTTTCTAATAAAGTATTTTTTTATGATTTTCTAAGAAGGCAGTATTTTTATCTCTGTCATAGGACAGCCAGGAATCCCTTTGTGTTCCCGTGCCTGTACATGAGGAAAGGGTGGAATCCTGCAGGTCAGGCTCGCTCTGGCCACACAGCCACAGCTGGAGCCAGGATCATTCCTATAATAACTCACTTTGCATCCTTTTACTCCAGGCAATGCATTTCATGCCCTTTATGCTCAGGAAGTGCAGAGGGGGGTGCACAAAGTGCCCAGGGCTGTGCAGTGGGTCAGCTCCCAGTCTGCACTGGTTTTGTTGTGCTGGGAGCTGGGGAGAGCCCTGCAGCTGCTTTGAGATCTTCAGCCTTGGGAGGAGGAGGAGGAGGAAGAGGGCTTGGATTTTCCTTTCCAGGGGATTTGAACCTTCCCTTCCAAGGCAGCAGAGCCACATCTCTGCACTGCCCTCCCCTTCCCGTGGGATCCAGGGACAGACTTTGTTTCCAGGTGTGTCTGTGGCACCAGGGATCCCTGAGCAAGGGGAGGGGGTGGCAAACAGCCCCTGGATTTACCTCTCCCTGTACCCCACGTGTCTGCACCCCAGCTCTGTAACACCCAGCGTTCCCAGGCCTGCCTGGAGGTGCTGCTGTGAATTGCTCCATGAAACACAGACTGCAGGGAACGGGGTAATTTGATTTTTGGAAAGAGGAACAGTGAGAGCACTGAGAGCATCAGCCACGCTGCTCCTGGGCAAAGCCATCTTCCAGTTCATGGCCCTCATCATGCTCAGGGCATTGACACCTTGCCATGGCCACGGGCTCAGTTTAGGGTGTGGATTAGGTCGGGTTTTTGCATTTCAGTCTCTCCAGAGCAATGCAGAGACGTCACACGAGCTCTGCCTTGAGCTGCTTTGTTTTTTTCCATGCTGGTGGCAAGTGTCAGGAGTTCCCACGGTCACCCCGCTCTGGGGCTGCAGCCTCTCTGCTCCCCCAGATGTTTCCACCCTAAATCACAAGCTTGTTTTGCAGAAGCAGAAATTGAGGTTGATTTGCAAAAGAAAATCTGAGCAGGGCCAGCGTCTGGGTGGGGAAATGCTCCGAGGGCAGAGGGGAGAGACCGCAGGGCTCACGGAAAATAAACCTGTGCAGCCTGAGCTGAGGCAGCCCTGATCAGCTCTGCCCCGGGGAGCTGCTGGGCTGGGTCCCCTTTGTTCCAGCTCCTCCCCACACTGGGAAGCTGGGCTGGGAGGCTCTTGGAGCTGAGCTGCTCCACTAATAGGCATTTATCAAAAAAAAAAAAAAAAAAAAAGGGAAAAATCAGGTTGTTATTGCTGGCGTCAGGGAAGTGTCACGGCCGCTCTCGGAGAGTGAGAGCTTGTCATCCTTTGGCTGCTTCCTCTTGTCATGGAACCTCTCTGGGGATGTTTTGGTGCTGATTGGATTCTGTGCAGCAAATCCCTCTCTCTCCCCTGCCACAGCCCTGTCCTCTCCTCTCTGCTTCTCCGTGCTCTATGGAGAGGGTGCTCCAGGCTGTGCAGAGGGGTTTGGGATTCGTCGCAGAATCGTGGAATGGCTTGGCTTGGAAAGGACCTTAAAGCCCATCTCATCTCACCCCCTGCCTGCCAGCAGCCCGGGACACTGGAAGGTGTCAGGGGGTGGAACTGGATGGGCTTTGAGGTCCCTTCCAGCCCAGACCATTCTGGGATTCTGTGAAAGCTGGTTCATCATGTAAATTAGCTGGATTTTAGGGGTTAGGGGCTGTGCAGGGAGGGGTCTCTGCCTCCTGTTCCATCGTGGCAGGACCCAGGGATGCTCAGGCTGCCCAGGATGTGGCACTCCGAGGCAGGGACATAAATAATACAGTGGATATTATTCAAATGAGGGCTGCCACTTTGCCTGGGTGGGAATAACCCCCTGGGTAATGCCTGCCCGTGCTGACGTGCTGCCATCATTGCTTTCTGCAGAGTCGCTCCAGCCCGGCCGTGCTGGCAGGATGCTGCTCCCCCTGCTCTTCCCCCAGCTGTGCCGGCCCCTCCGCTGCCTCCTGCGGGACCTGTCCCGCTGCACGTGGCACGGGAGGAGGGCTGGCTGTCCCCACAGGGCTCTGCACACAGCCTGGGCCACCTGCAGCAGTGACGTCACCCCTGTGTTCACCAGGGCCCTGGCTTTTGGGGACAAAGTGGCCATCGTTGACCAGAACGGGGAGCACACGTACAGGGACCTGCTCAGCCGCAGCCTCCGCTTGTCCCGGGAGATCTGCAGGCTCCTGCAGTGCCCCAGCAGGGACCTGAAGGAAGAGAGGATCTCGTTTCTGTGCCCCAATGATGCCTCCTACGTGGTGGCCCAGTGGGCTTCGTGGATGAGCGGGGCCATAGCGGTGCCCCTGTACAGGAAGCACCCGGTGCCCGAGCTGGAGTACGTGATCCAGGATTCCCAGAGCGCCCTGCTCGTCGCGGCCGAGGAATTCCTGGGGAAAATAACCCCCAGTGCCCAGAAACTGGGAGTCCCCGTGCTGCCACTTCCCAGGTCTGGTGGTGGTGGATGCACGAGCCCTGCAGCCACGGAGGAGGGGCCCTTGCCAAGCTGTTCCTCGTGGAAGGACAGAGGAGCCATGATCATCTACACCAGCGGGACCACGGGGAGGCCCAAGGGTGTCCTCAGCACCCACGAGAACGTGCAGGCTGTGGTGAGTGCTGCTGCCCCCCCTGCCAGGCTCGTGCCAAGGTACAAAGTCTTGGGATCTGGAGGGGATTTGGGGTTGCAAACACCGTTCCACTGCCAAATTCCTGCAGAGAGCTGTGGGGCTGCAGCTCTGGAGTCCTCCACGCTTGGAAGGTGAGCACACAGCAGCGTGTGAGGCTCTAAACCTTGGCCTGTTGGTGCTGCAGCTGCATCCCGAGGCAGGTGGATTCTCCTCCCTGCTTTCCTGGAAAGCAGAATGGATGAAACCTGTTGTAAAAATCCCGATTTCTTTGCCATTTGCTTTTCTGCCCCCTGACTAGGGGAGAATCTTTGCTCTTAATTGGAAAGTGTCTTAGCCCAGCCCAGTGCTGTGTGAATCCTGTGCATTATTCAGCTCTGTATCCCCAAGGCAAAAAAATCCATTAGCTCTCAGAGCCAAAAGGAATTAAAAGTTTGAATAAGCCTGCTGCCTGCCTCACCACTTGGTTATCAGTGCCTGCAACTGCCAGACTGCTTCCATCAGGGAAGGAGGGCAGGGAATGCAGGGGTGCCTCGAGAGCTGCTGCTGCTCTGGGCACTCGGATCCTGCAGTGTCCCAGCAGGAATGAAAGGCTTGATGGATGGAGCCAGGGCTTGGCTATATTGGGCAAAGAATCTGTTCCCTCACAAACATGCTGAATATTTGGGGGGGGTGGCCTGAGCAGTCCCCATCCTTTGTGCTGTCCTGCAGGAAATCTAAAAGCTGCTCGCTGCCCTGTGGAAGAGGGTTGTGAGAGACATGACCGAATTCCACTGCTCAGATGCTTTTCTTATTTTTAGGTGGCTGGAAATAAGCTTTGCAGTTGCCAGCACTGGGCTCTGAAGGGCATTGTTGACCCAGAAACCTGATAATTATCCCTTCAGATAATTATCCCTTCAGAGCAGAGTGTTTTGGAAGCTTGATGCTCTCATAATTTTTACTAACATGAAACCTACTTTCTGTTTATCAGCAATTTCCTGCTCCTACTGATTATCCCTTACAGGTGCTAAAAGCCTGATGTCATCAGTGTCCTAACTATGGCAACAGAATTCTGGGAAAATTAGCTTTTTGATTACTATTTCTGCCAAATCTTCACGTGCAGCAGTAGATTAATATTTTTGTATGTCCTACTTAAAATCAGTGTTGATATTTCCCAGGAACAAGGAAGGGCTTTGCTGATTTAAGGACACATCCTGACAGGATGCTGAAGGTGTTCCTTTTGCGTTCTTGCTGCTGTGGTGGGAATTTTTCTCCTGCTGATCCTAAAAGAAAGATTTTGTGCTCAGGCAGTCCTGGAATTCCTGCCAGGGAATCTGGGGCTTGAATACCTTGGGAATACCTCGGGAAAACCTTTCCTCCTGCCCTAAGGCCGCGCTGTTTGTTTTCTTCTGCAGACCACGGGGCTGGTTGAGAAGTGGGAGTGGAAGAAGGAGGATGTGATCCTGCACGTGCTGCCTCTGCACCACGTCCACGGGGTGATCAACAAGCTGCTGTGCCCGCTGTGGGTGGGAGCCACGTGCGTCATGTTCCCGGAATTCAGCGCGCACATGGTGAGCCCGGGGGGAAATCCAGCAGCAGGATTGCACCCAGAGCAGCCCTGGGAATGAGTTCCTAAGGAATTCCAGCCCCTTTAGCCACTGGCTGTGTGTGGGACACAGCAAAGGGAATTGGTTGGGTGCTCAGCCCGGGGTAGATGTGCTCTTCCAGAGGGTGCAGCTCGCGTGAGTGTGATGTTGGAATGGGAATGCTGCACTGCCCCTCCCAGCCCTGGCCTGGGGTCTGGCTGGGGCTGGGTGGACCCTTGTGTGTGCCCACCGAGAGTGTTTCCATCCAGAATTAGGGCTGTGGGGTTTTTGGTTTTTTTTTTTTTTTTTTACTGCCAGGAAAGGTGGAAATACTGTTTTTTCTCTTGTGTGTTAGTGGTGTGCTGCTTGCTGAATTCTTTAGTGACTTGCATTTCCCAAAATCCCCAAAACACTGAGGCTGGAAAAGACCTCCAAGGTCACCCAGTCCACCCTGTGACCAATCCCCACTTTGTCACCTGGCCCAGAGCACTGAGTGCCATGTCCAGTCATTCCTTGGACATCTCCAGGGATAGGGGCTCCACCACCTTCCTGGGCTGCCCCTGCCAAATTTTCCCCTTCCAGTCCTACATCCTTAGTGTTTTGTATTGCATTACATGACAGAGCACAGCCTTTTGAGTTTTTTGCAGCCCAGGTAAGGGAAATCCTGGTTTTCCTCACTTACATGGAAAGATGGCTCTTCCTCTGTGGAGAAACAAGAGTTAACAGAGCTGTCGGGTTGGACTCAGTGATGTGAGAGAGAGTTTCCAGATCCAGACCTTCTTGCAGCTTTTAGGAAAAGTGGCAGGAGGGAAACCTTACTGGAATGATGCTGTTATAAAGCTGTTTTCTATCTGAGCCAGGAAACAGCAGTGCCAGTGTTGTGCTTATCCTTTGTTCTCTGCAGCAGTGGCACACGATGGGGAGAGGGGAAGGGAGAGGCAGCAGTAAAGGTGGAACAGGTTCTACATTTCCCAGCCCCTGGGATGCAGCACCATCCATCCACATCTCCCAGTGTCCTGGGTGGTGTCTGCAGTGTCACTTTTAAGGGACAGTTGGGTTTTCAGGTGCTGCTGCTGCTCGGAGCAGAAAGGAAGCAGAAGTGTTGTCATTACAGAGTTCCCTGGGAAAGCCAAAGGAGCCCGTGCTGGCTAACTGCCAGGCTGCTCTCCCTGCCTGTGTTTATCCCCATGCTGGGAAGGCTTGTCCCATGGAAAGGACAAAGTGCACGGGTGTGGGATACACCTGGAGGTCTCTGGCTTTGCTGCTGCCAGGTGAGGGCGGGCCCAGCTTCGACCGGAGCGGCCGCAGGGCCAGGTGATTCTTTATGGCTCATTTCTGCTTCTCAGAGCAGCAGCCACAGAAAATTCACACTTCCTTTTTCTGTCAGGGTGGCTGTGACACCTGAGCACTGATCCTTTTTTGGGGGTACAGCCCCGGAACCCCAGCAGGGCAGCTCTGCACTTCCAGAGTAAATTGGTAGGATGCTGTGGTAGAAGGCAGGACGGTCCCTGGCTGCCATAGCCTGTGCTTTCACCCCAATGATTGCTGCCAAGTTGTCCTCCCCGACGTTAGGGTGACCCCAAAGGCTCGGGGTGCAGCTGGAGCAGCGCTGGAGGTGCCGCTGAGAGGCTGGAGCGAAGCCTCTGGAGGGCGCGGTGCTCCACATCCTGTGCCACCGGTGATTGATGCTCCCTCGCACCCTCGCCTTTTCCTCTGCTCTCTCCCGACATCTGCAAATCAATGAGCTGACGTTGAGGGATGGGGTCGGGATGGGGGAGCGGGACCCCCCTCCTGCCTGCTCTGATCAGAGCTGTCCCCAGATGTGACACCAGGGACACGCGGGGACAGCCCTGGGGGCGGCCGCTTGACCCTGGAGCTGAACTTGGGCACGGAGGGCGGCTGGCGCCGGGCGGGGCTCGGAGGGACGGCATTTGCTTCTCCGGTTCCTTTCATTCCCGTTATTTTTCCGAGAGCCTCCCGTGGGAGCTGCAAGTGGTTTTGATCGACACTCCAAAGCGAGCACGGGAGGGTAAATAAGGCTTTCTCCTGGAGTTTATTGCAAGCTGCCTTTCAGTTCCACTCTATTTTCACCAGCTGTTTACAAAGTGCCCTTTGCTACTGCAATCAGCTTGCAGCAAAGCAGCAGTGGAGGATTTTGCCAAAGGAGCCCGAGTTTTGCCGTGTGCTTTTTTTCCTTGGCTGCACCTTGAGAAAGCAGCCAATTATAGTGTGATATAAAGAAACTCGACTGGCAGCTAAAACACTTGACAGGCTGATCAAAACAAGGCGAGGAACTTACTCTCAACCTGCTGCAGACATATTTAGCCTTGAGTGATACTGGCAAAGGTTCAAGAGAAACCGCAGCAGCACGCCCGATGTGTGTTTGGTTTCTAATCACTAACACTTCATTATACAAAATAAATACTTTATTATTACAGTGTTTATTAAATTACATAATTTGCGGCGTGCCTTATAGTCGTGGATACAGATGGCAGTCTGGTTTTGGTGGTGGGAATAATGCTCTTTTTTTTTTTTTTTTTTCCCCTGAAAAGACATTCCCAGCTCCAGACCACAGCTTGCTTGTCGTTCCCCGCCGTGCAGGGGTAGGAGGTGGCAGCTTTCAGACCTTTACGTCTGGTTTTGGGAGCTGTCCAAGGAAAGGTTAAAAATCAGGACTGTGGAGTAGCCCTGGTGTCCTGACCAACATCCTTCCTCTCACTAAAACAGCATCTGATGTCTGTGGCTACTGCCGAGGCCACGACGACTCGTTAAAGTGTGCTGAGGTGCCTCAAGCGTGAAAGTTGCTGCATAAAATCAGATTCTTTTTATTAAATGAGGACATCCATTACGCTGCACTAGCTACTGTACATGTTATAATTCACTTTATAGCACCATCTGTTAAGACTGTCTTGCTTAAGCTTTTCGTAGCATTTTTTTATTGCAAGTTATTAAAAAATATGGCTGCGTCTATTAATCATTTATTAATAAAGGGTTTATAAATGGACCCTTAGTTTCCAGAATTAGTCGACTCGTACGTGATGTACTGAGTCCTCTGGTGCTCGTGCTCCTTGGGGTGCAGTGTCTTCACAGGGAGCCCATGGGAGCAGCATCCAGTGCTCCTGTCTGGGCTTCAGGGGTTGGGAATGGCAGGGATGGCTGTGGGGGGAGACTCTTCAGCACAGGCAGGGATGGAGCAGGCAGGAGAACAGCAGTGAGCCCGAGGGGTGCTCTGCCAGCAGCTGTGTGGGGCATGGCTGGCTGTGATGTTACTGGTTTGCTGTTTCATTGGTTTTCAAGGGTGAGAAGTGTGAGGGCAGAAACCTCCTCTGGAGCCAGAGCAAGCTGCAGCCTCAGCATCCCTGTATGATCCTCCCCCCATATCCTGCTCCCAAGCTGAGTTTACTCTTCCAGCTGCACTGTTCCTGTTTGCATTTCTCAGCTGCTGCTGGCCTGTCCCAGGTGCTGGAGTGGGAATTTCTTGTCCAGGAGTAGGGATTTTAAAGGTGCTGTGCTTGTACAAATTTTGTGCACGTTGGTGACAGAGGTGAAGAGGTGACTGTCTCTGTTAAGGAAGGAGTGCAGGGGGAGCCTTCTCCTCCTGGCCAAGTGCTTTTGGAAGGCTCTGAGCATCAGGAGGGCTTGCACCAAGCACCCTTTGGAGCATCCATTCCCAGTGACTGCCTCCCTCCATCTCCCTCCCTGCATCAGTTGAAGCACAGCCTGTGGTGGGACTGTTGCTCTGTGGAAAAGTCAGTGAGTCTGGAGAGACAGACCCGGGGCAGCCCAGGGTGCCCTGTGCTTGCTGTGACAGTCACACACTGATGTCCCCATTCCAGACCAGGCACTCCTTGGACAGGACCATTTTGGAGCAAATGGTGAGGTCAGTGTCTGGTTTACAGGATCCTCTGCTGTGGTTTTTGGACAAAGAGGATCCATTTTGGGCTTGAACAACAGGAAGAGCTGCTCTTTGCCTTGGACACCCCCGACCTTGCCTTGAGGGGAAGATGTTCCAATGGCAAAAGTTTCCCTGTCAGCTCTCTGCATTGATAAACACGAGAGCAGATCCTGGGAGGTCTTCCAGCCTCTTGTGCAGAGTGGGAAATAAGAGTACTGAAAAACCTGAAGGAAGAAACTTGCTGTGCTGAGTGATGGGAGAAGCTGATGGAAATCTCCACTCCGGGTGACCCAGTTGTGGCGCGTGCTGCCCGCTCGGCTCCGCTGGGCAGGTTTGAGCTGTGATGTGCTGCCTGTGCAGTGACAGCCCTGGCTGTGCCCTGCAACCCCTTCCATGATGAATATGCCAAGATGCAGATTTCCTGCCCTGCAGTTCCAGGAGCTGCTGTTTCAGTGCCAGCCTCGCTGCGTGTCTGACTTAAGGTGCTCTGAGGATCAAGCCCTCTAAAAACCATGCCCTGTTTTACAATGTCACACTCAAAGCCATCAAAATCATCTTGTTTGGATCCTTCTTTCTAGGGAAATAGGAGTGCTGTGTGCCCAAAGGTGGTGTGTGATTCGGGACAAGCTTCCCCTGGTGTTCTGTCCCCCGTGGCACCTTTTCCCCATGGTAGGAGGGAGCTGCAGGCCTGGCACAGGATGAGTGGGAGGTGTTGCTCCGGGGTGCTGCTGCATCGTGTGCTCACAGCCCTGAATTCCTGAAGGCCTGGGCTGTATCTGGGAGCAAACTTTGTCCTTGTCACTGCTGCTCTCTGTGTGAGCCAGGCTGGGCTGGGTGCTGGGGCTGTCTACCTTGGCTGGGCTGCACAGGGAGATCCAGGGCTCGGCAGTCGCTGTTGCCTCCGGGAAGGAGAAGCGTGCACTGCACTGAGCCTCTCCCCTGGATCTGTCACTTCTGCAAACATCACTCTGGGCAGCTCTTTTGGTTTATTTTTAAAAGAAAAGCAAATCCAAGCAGAGGAGCCTGAGCTCCAATATCCAGGCACGCTGGGGATCACGGCCCCCATCCAGCTTCAGCTGGAGAGAGGCTGAAAGTCTTTTCATCTGTTAATGGGAGGCTTCAGAGGAGTAATTTTATTTCAGACTCAAAGAGGAGTCGGTGGAGGGAGGAGCAGGTCACTAGTGAATGGATTATGTTTGATCACTTCTCACAGACCTGGCTTTAAAAAGTTAGAGGTTTTCTTTCCCATCTCCCCAGATCTGCCGTCTGTCCTCAGCATCTGTTCCCAAGTAATGCCTTTTGATGTGTGTGGGGAAATATAAAAAATGGAACCAGAGCCTGTCATATTTACTTATATTTCCAGGTCCTAGGGAAAGCACTTGCTCCTTTCAGTATGCCTCCAGCATAGGAAGGGTTTAAAAGCTTCAGCCTGGAATGCAGAGGGGCCATCAAACTGTGCTGATGAATAAATGATTAAAACCAGAGTCACACAGAGCGCAAACAGTTTGGGGTTAGAACAAACATGAGACGAAGCCACCGAGGGCCTGATTTCTCTTTGAAGAGAAGAATGTTCCTCTCTCTCTGTGTATTGGTTGTGAAGTGTTGGAGGCTCAGTCCCTGGGAGAGAGCAGAGCTCCCCTTGGTGCTCTCCTACCTCATGTGCCCATCTGATCTTTTGGGATAATTTGGTGTCGGATGTGTGAGCGTGGTCCTGCAGTCCCTTGGCTGCTGCTGTTGAGTTACAGGAGCTTCCCACCCTCTTCTTTGGCACAGGATCTCACCAAACAAGCAGCTGCTTTGGCCACAGCCCTGTTGCTCCCACAGACATTCCAAAAATCACCGGCATCCCTTTTCCTCGATGGTGCTCCCCACATGGCAGCAGGCAGTGCTAAACACAGACCCATCTCCCTGAGCAAGAGGGAAGTAAAGGGCTGAGTTAACCTTCCATTAGAGGCATTGTTATTTTTGAAAAGGCTTGAAAAGATTCAATTACAACTGAAAATGGCACAATAATTTTATAGAAGAGAGGAGCTCTTGTGTCTGTCAATAGAGGCTGCACCGCGGGCTGGCTGTGATCCGTTTGTGGGCTGATGGAAAAATCCATGCTGATATTTGCTTCCTTTACAGCTTGTAGTTCTTCTGACTGGTTTTGAGAATCTTCTATCAGCCAAAATCTTACATGGTTTAGCACATAACTGGGTTTGCCACTGATTCTTCTCGTTTTGCATGAGAAGATGCCCAGGTATTGGATTTGGTGTTTCTGGCTGGTTCGGGGCATGGCACATCTCCCTCTCTAAAGGGAAAAGTTGTTGCCTTTTCTCCTCTGTGCTCACATCTCTTCCTTCAGGTGACCTTAGCAGGTCTGGAGGCTGGTTGGGAAGGTTGCTGTATGGACTGGCCATCCTCACTCACCATCTGCGTGCTGGGAAAAATAAGTGGGAAAAATCTCCCAGCTGTGCCTTGCTGCGCTTGTTTTGTACCCACTGGTGTCATTTTCTCCTTTTTTTTTTTCTTTAATGATGGCAAAATCCCACTGGCCAGCTCATGATATGCTTTTGAGCAGTGGGAGGGGAGGAAAATCAGGAATGTCACGCTGACAGGAAGGCTCTTGGGAACATTAGGTCTCCCACTTCTCTGCTGGCACAGGCAGCCCTGACCCAAAGCATTCCCTGCCGTTATTGCTGGTGGGAAGCTCTATCCACTCTTGCTTTCTTGCAGTGAGAAACTTCGTTTCTAGCCCTTGGTTATCTTAAAAGGAATCTTGATCCATCTCCTGAGCATATTCCATGGGAAGGCTGTTGCTTCCCTTCTTTGCAGAGCCTGGCAGCCCTGGCACACGGTGCCATGTTTGCTTCCCGAATCCATGGCTTTTTTAAAGCACTTGGAGGCATCAGGTGAGCAAAACAAAACAGAACATTGGGCTGCCAGTGCCCTGTGCACGGGGAATTAACGTGGTGACAGTGACAGTGGGATAACTCGGGGTATGGACGGTGCTGCTCCAAGCCCGGCGCTGTCGGGGGATGCTGGGTGCTGCAAGGACAAAGCTGGCGCCTTGCACGGGATTGATTGATTAGTCCCAGGTAACGAGGCTTTCCCAGATCCCTCTCTCAAAGCCTGGAGTTACAGTTAGAAGCCAGGAATAGCTGTTCCAGCTGGCTGGGCAGTGCCAAGCCCTCCGGCCAGCTTGGGCTCTGCGGAGCGCTCGGAGCTGCCAGCTTTGTCCCACGGCTTAGTCCTGCTAAAACACATGGGAAGGATCCAGATTTGGCTGAGCAGGAGCAGAGCAGGTGGAGAGGTCTGGCTGTCAGCAGATCACCCCAGCAGCTGGTGGCACAAATCCAAAGGCAGCTGCTTATCCTCAGGAAGGGTCTGTTGCTGGGTGAGCTGGACTGACAGGGAAAAGCTGCTCCTGTGGCTGCAGTGCAGGAGGGAGGATTTTATCTAAGGCAGGAGTTGAGCTGGCAGAGGGGGACAGGGGACTCTGGGGTGCAAGGGAGACTTGCTCTGTTTAGATGGGTTTGGGGTTTTTCAGATCCAAAGTCATGTGACAAAAACTCTGCTGCATGGCCAGACTGGAAGTCTGCCTGCGCTCCCACAGCTGCTCGGGACTTGGGAAGGCAAAACAAAATCACACAGCAAGGACTGAACAACCCCTGAGCATCTGTTTCCATTCAATCCCCTCAGCACAGTCCTGGTCCCTGCTTGCCATCACGTGTCCTTCCCTGCCCACAGCAATGGCTCTCAGAGCACCAGGCTGAGGAGAGCAGATCCATCCAGCCCTGGCTTTGGAGAGATCCTTCTCCACCCTGCTGCCTAGAATGGGAAAGATATTGGGGAAAAAGGGGGCTGGGAAATGATGCCTTGGGTTTTAGCTTTTCTGTTTTTCAGGTTCTCTGCTGCCTGGTGTTTAACTCTGAAATTTCTTATTAGGTGTTAATAGGTTCTCTTCACAGGGTAGCTGGACAAAGCAATCCCTTCCCAGCTGGAGAATCAAGGACAACCTTACCCAAAAAGCACCAACAACAGCAAAGGGAAGGGGGCAAGCCAGGGGCTTGGGACTTCATGACCTGGAGCTGTAACTGGACAATTAAACCCAATATGTAGATGAACCAAAACTTAGAAAAGTGTAAACACCCGTGACTGGGATCCATCTTGGATTCAACCTGGCTGTAGCCCTGGCCAGGCTCTTGTGCTGCCCAAGGTGTGTCCTTTTAAGGCCTTGCAATAAATACCTGTTTTTTCCATTTAGCTCTGTCTACTCTCTGTTCCAGACCAGCCTCTCAAGGCAGCAGTTCAAACATGGGGGAGGTCAGACCCCTCTAAATGCACTTTTACCTAATCTGGCTGGTAGGTGGGTTTCTGCAGGGACTGAAATGTTCCCTCTCTGGACCTATCACCCATGAGTGCAGGAAGTCACATCCCAGTTCTGCTTTCCTTTCCCAGGGGATCTTGGCAGTGCTCGTGTCCCACCTGCCGGGGTGTCCAGTGGCTTTGCACCTTGTGCATTCAACTCTCCCCACCCAGGGCTGTCCCTGGGCTGGGAGGCAGCGTGAGCTCCCTCCTGTTGGGTGGGACAGTGCCTCTGTGGATGTGTCCTGCTCTGTTAACAACAACCACCCGGCGCTGGGAGGGTTTTTTTAGGAGCTGATTGTTCTGGAGCAGCGGAGTGCGAGATGCGGGGGGAGGCGGCGCCGGCGCAGCCAAGGAGAAAGGGATGAAACGGAGCCCGAGCGAGCAGAACGGAGGGAAGGGGCAGAGTGACAGCATGAAGGAGAATCCCTGGCTCACCTTCAATCAATCCCTGCCTCGCCTCGCTCGTGTGCAGCTGAGCGTGCGCGGGGAGCGCCGAGGCAGCGCTCGGTGTCAGGAGCTGTTAGGGAATACATTTGTCACCGGCGGGGCAGGGACTGGGCTCTGATTTATTGATGGCTTTGCATCGCTCCTGCCTTGGGAAGGGCTTACCTGGCAGGGAGAGCGCTGAGGTGTGGCAGGAACGGGCTCAGGTGTGACAGTTGTGCCTCTGACCCGCGGTTGGCTGCGCAGAGGTGTCGTTGTCCACATCCCAGCAGAGCTGGCTGCTGGAATTTGCCCCCATTCATAGTTCCCACAGGTCAGCAGGAGTTGCAGCTGAAGAACATTATTCCCACAGGGAACATCCCTCTCAGGAAGAGTGTGGCTGGGGTAGTGGCCCTCCTGAAAAGCCTCTGTCTCCTGCTGCCACTGCTTTACCTGTGCATTCTGGTGGCTCCTCTGAGCTCGCCAGGGACATGGCTCTCTGTACCTCACCATTTTCATGAAGTCTCACTCCCAGTGCCTGATTCCTCTCTTCCCAGCTTTGCCTCAGAGGTTGAGGTCCATGGGCTCCAAGCTGTGTATTGTGTATCAGGTGTGGGCCGTGTCTTTCCAAAGAAGAGCTCCTGTGCTTTGGAATACTGGTGGCTTTGTGCTGCCTTTGAAGAGCTGTGCATGATAAGGGAATGAGCTGATTCTGCCACAAGCTTCTATCTTCGTGAGCAAATTCTTGGCTGCAGCATGACAGGACTAACAAATGCCATTTCCATCATCTCATGAGTGATGATGGGTGCGGGATCCACTGGTGGGATGAGAGATGAACGTTGTGCCTTGGGAAACAAGGGCATGATGAAAGTTGGGATCTTGTTTTGGACAGGGATGGGGGCACACAACAGCTTCTAGCTGTACTTCCAAGAAACCTTAGATAGCAAAGGTGTATTTTCATCCATGTGTGTTCCCTTCCTTCCTAGGTGTGGAAGAAGCTCCTGAGCTCCCAGGCTCCCCGTGTCAATGTGTTCATGGCAGTGCCCACCATCTATGCCAAGCTGATGGAATATTACGACGAGCATTTCACCCAGCCCCAAGTGCGGGATTTCGTGCGTGCCTTTTGCCAGGAGAACATCAGGTGGGTGAGCTGTGGGCAGGGGCTGGTTTGCTGGGTGCTCCAGGTTTTCCTTTCAGCATCACTTCTTTCAGTGCTGGTTGTTGTGCTTTGGTGTCTCTGTGACAGGAACAAGGGTGACATTATTTAATTATGAGCCACTCTTGCATGGGAGAGCCAGAAGGGGCTCGTTATGTGTCACCCTGTGTAACATAGGGCTGAGGACTTTGTCCTGCAGGCCAGGCTTGTACTCCAGGATCTCTTTTAAGAGGCTGTCCTGCTTAACTTAAACCCCATATCAGGCTGAGAATGTGAGGGGCATCTCTGGTACTGGCTAAAAGGATTTTGGGGCTGCAGGTTTTACGTAGAACTTTTTGTGCCCGTGTGTCAGGCTGCAAATTCCCTGGAGCAAAGGTGCTCTCAGGTACTCTCTTACCTGGCCTTTCCCTGTGCAGGTTAATGGTGTCAGGCTCAGCAGCCCTGCCTGTGCCTGTCCTGGAGAAGTGGAAGAGCATCACGGGGCACACCTTGCTGGAGAGGTATGGGATGACTGAGATTGGGATGGCGCTTTCTAACCCTCTGCATGGAGTCCGTGTCCCAGGTAGGAGTCTCCAGGGGGTGCCCCCTGTTTGGAGGCGTTTGCTGGGAAGTGCTCTGGGCTGTTCTCTGCACGTGAGTGAGGAGAGGCCACGCCAGGAACAAGGGTGCTGGGAATTGGCACTGGGGATTCAGGACATGGATGTGTGGGAAGTGGCTGCTGGGTTTCCCAGGGATCAAAGCTGTGTGTGCAGAGCTGGCAGTGGTGCCCACTGGCCTGACCAGGCTGGCACGCTCCAGACTGATGCTCTGTTATTTCCAAAATCTTAGTGAATTGAAGGAATGTTTCTTCAGCCCCTGCTGCCTGGAGTTGTATTTCTGGGTGGTGTCACACAGGATTCTCCACACAGCAGTGCTTGTCCAACCCATCAGTGCTGAACACTTAAAATAGGACGTCTGCTCACTCTTATTTTAGTGCCTGTTTCTTGCCTCTTCAGGAATTCAAAATTGTCACACCTCGCTGTACACTCTGGGCCTGTTCTCTCCTTGTCTTCCCCCCCTTCTCTGAGCTACACTTTGTGATTCCTCTCCATAGCTGTACTTTCTGGAACCTAGAAATAAATTGATCTGAGACATTGCAAATGTAAAATGCCCCCACTCTCCCTGTGGTTGGAGCGTGGCCATCTGTGTGCCCACCCTGTGCCACCTGCCTCCCCACAGGCTGTCTGTGCAGGCATGGCACCATATGCAGCCTCCTGGGGAACTGGTGTTACCCCAGAGGGGGTCCTGGGTGTCACAGCTTCCCACAGCACCCCAATCCCATGGGATGCAGGAACTGGGTTCTGCAGGGGTGGCACAGGGAGAGGAGAAGCCAAAACTCCCCCTCGTTGACTCCTCAGCCTGAGAACAGCTTGAAATGCAAACTCTGTTTTACTTTTGCAGGGTAACTGTCATTCCCTCACCCCACCTCAGCCCGTTTTATCTTCCTCCAGCAGCCCCATCCCTGCAGGCAGGAGAGGGAAGCAGGAAAAACAAGACTCCCATCTGCAGGAGCTCGAGCTGTGTGTGAGCCTCACACCCCAGGGGGACAGGGCAGGGATCATTGCACTGTCCCTGTGTTATATTTGCTTTTTATTGATTTTTGTGAGGGAAAATGAGTGGAGACTCCAGAAATTTCCCAGGGGATTAAAAGAGAAAAGGAATAAGACTGAAAGTATCATGGCAGTGCACAAGCTGGCACCCAGAAGGGCAGCTCCTGCCCCAGAGCTGGTGGCTGTGCTCCTGAGGCATCATCCCTGTGGATCCTGGGGTCTGTAGGGGACCTGGGCACAAATCCTCTTGTGCAGCCAAAGCAGAGGGGCTGGGGACTGTCACTCCAGCCCCATCCAGGGGCTCCTGCAGCCCCGAGAGGGGAGGGAAGTGTCTCACAAAGGTGGGGATCAGCAAGAAACCGTACAGAAAGGAGGCTATAATTGAATAGGCTTGATTAATTTATTTCAGGAAGTGTCAGCTGGGAAGCAGATGGGTGAAGCTGAGGCATAATTTACTGGAGCTGTGAAAAAGCTTTTGATCTAGTGCCCTGTTAGAGGCTGGGTAGGAGGTCACCAGGTACCACAGGGATCCCAGAGGCAGCTGATGGTGGGCTGGGAACAGGGGACATCTGCCAGAGGATTTCTCCTGGACTGGGAGCAGCACATGACCTTCTCTCCTGCTTTGACCTGTTGGAGTGAGCCCAGAGGAGGCACCAGGAGGATCAGAGGGATGGAGCACCTCTGCTGAGAGAACTGGGATTGTTCAGCCTGGAGAAGAGAAGGCTTTGGGGTGACCTAATTGTGGCCTTCCAGTTCCTGAAAGGCTTTCCTACAAGGAAGATGGAGTGGGACTTTGGACAAGGGCCTGGAGTGACAAGACAAGGGGGAATGGCTTCACAATTAACTTTAGGTTTAGATTAGATATTAGTAAGAAATTCTTGGCTGTGAGGGTGGTGAGGCCCTTCTCTGGGTGCCCAGAGCAGCTGTGGCTGCCCCTGGATCCCTGGAAGTGTCCAAGACCAGGCTGGATGGGGCTTGGAGCACCCTGGGCTAGTGGAAGGTGTCCCTGCCCACAGCAGGGGGTGGAATGGAATGAGCTTTAAGGTCCCTTCCAAACCATTCTGTGATTCATGAACCTGAGGAGAGATCCTGGGGCTCCCCTTGCCCTCTTGCAGGCACTTGGTGTGGCAGGAGAAAGGTCGAGTCCTTGTCCCTGCCCATCCTGCCTGTGTCCCCAGCAGCGTGTCCCCACTCTCCACCCACAGCACAGGTCTGAAGGGGCAGGGATGGGGGTGTGGGAGCTTTAATTTCCAGTAGCAGCAAAGATGAAAGATTTGAAAGATAAATGTTTGCTTGTATATGGTTAAAACCCTGCTTAAAATGCCTCTGTTTTCACCAGCTCTCATTCTAATCCCCCCTGGTGCTGTTACTGTGAAGGGAGATGAATAATTCATGGCCGGAGAATGCCTCACTGGGCCTAATCACCACTTTAATTGGAGGTTTAGATCAGAGGCAGCTAATAGCTGCTACAGCGGGGACTCCGTGTATTGTTGACAGTGAGATCCTTGAGTGCCTTATCGTTGGCCTGTTCCAATCCTCCCGGGACAGAGCAGCACCGAGCTACCCAGATACCGAAGGACACCGAGCACGGGGCCAATTAAATCTATCTGGGAAGAGCTGACAACTTTTTTAAACAGAGGAGAAGGGGTGAAAGCAGAGTGGTGTCCCCCCCTCCTGCCCGCTGCCCGGTGACACCGCGGGCGAGGTGCCAGCCCTGCTTAACATCCCCGAGTCTCCAAATTGAAGGGATGCAGAGGGGAAGGAGCAGAGATTTCTCCCCAGCTTCCCCTCGGGATTATGGCTGGGGACAAAAGGAAGCCAGTGCAGAGTGTTGACCCCTTCTGACCACCCCAGCTGTGGCTTGATGAAGGCAGAACCTCCGGGGCTGCTCCTTTGGGAACGGGCCCAAATTTCTGCTGACCTGTTGGAGTTGGCACAGGGCATGTTTTGACACGGTGGATGGGCCTGGGAGGCTCTAGTCATTGTTTTTGCACAAATTCTATTAATCCTGTCAGGTTTGTGGAGCTCTGATCAATGGTAGGAGCTTTTTCAGCCTTTACAGATGTTGATTTTTGAAGTTTGTCACTTTTTCCTAAATATCAGAAAAGCTTCTCCAGACAGAAACATAAGGAAGCAGCTCTCCACCAAGGGACTTGTTTTACATGCTGGTTTTATTTTAGCCAAGTAGGAGAGGAACTGGTGGGGCTGTGTTAGTAACTGTGATCTGAAACACTGTGTGGGGAACATGTCACCTCCTCTGTGCCAGCCCTGTGCTGATCTTTGGTGTCTCATTCCCAAGGGCTGGGACCAGCAGTGGGCACTAATCCTGGAGTCCTGATGCCCATGAATCACTGCCCATTCCCATGTTGAGGTCAGCAGCTTGCTGATCTCCAGGGAAGAAGCATCTTCCACAAAGGCATCTGGCTGACCTTGATTTGAAAAATTCCAAGTGTGTGAGAGCCCCTGGCAGTTCCTTGCATTGGTTTCTGCTCCCCTCCATGAGCTTTCCAGGACTGACTGTGTGGTGCCTGCCCACAGACGTGCCATGTTTTGTGGGCAGATTGGAGTCTGTTCACACACAGTTTTTCACCCTGGAGAAACCATTCCCACAGAAGTCTAGAAGGTGGCTCCAGCAACCTTCCATGCAACACTGAGGGTGTTTTCTGTGACTTGTTACTTGCTTTGAGGCCTCTTGGAGCCTCCTGTGGCAGGTGCAAGATTGTTTACAACACATATGGTGTGATTTTCAGGGTTGTCCTGTGCAGAGCCAGGAGCTGGACTTGATGATCCTTGTGGGATCCGACTTCTGTGATTCTCTGATTCCATAAATACCTCGACACTGTACCTCAGGGCACTTCTGGCTCGTGGCTCCCTCCTTGCCCTGCTGCAGCCCTGTGTCTCTGATTCCTGGCAGTGTCTGGCCTGGAGGTGGGAGCAGCCCAGGGGTGCTGCTGGTGAGGGGGGGGACGTGGCTGTGCTGGCTGACCAGAATGCCAAAGGCAATTCTGAGCAGAGCAGACACGGATCACGGAGCTGCCACGTCGCTTTGTGTTTATTTCCAGCCAGATTTGCTAATTGTTCTGGTAGTTTTGCTGCAATAAAATCTCACTCCCTCATAGCCCATCTGCTCTTGGCTGATCCTGCAGGGATGCCATAAATCTGGGCTACGACGACATATCCATTTCCATGGCAACTGACCAATGTAGCAGACAAAATCATGATGTCACGGATAGCAGATCTCCAGGGCTTCAGCAGGGGAATGAGACCAGGACAGGGAAAATGCCACTTGAACCCAACTGCCTGAAATACCAGTGACAAGAGGAAGACAGGGCTCAGCTCCAGGTCCTGCACTCCCTGCTCTAGGGAATTCCCAGTGTCAAGGTGATCCTGGCAGACCTGGAAAGCATCAACTGGAGGGGAAAAAATTGGTCATCCTTTAAAATAAAGAGCACAGTTACCAATTTATAGAATCACAGAATGGTTTGGTTTGGAAGGGATCCTTCAGCTCATCTTGTTCCACCCCCCCTGAGGGACACCTTGCACTATCCCAGGCTGCTCCAAGGCCTGTCCAGCCTGGCCTTGGGCACTACCAGTGATCCAGGGGCAGCCACAGCTGCTCTGGGAACCTGTGCCAGGGCCTCAGCACCCTCACAGGGAAGGATTTCTCCCTGATATCCCATCTAACCCTTTCCTCTGGCAGTGGGAAGCCATTCCCCTTTGTCCTGGTACTCCAGGCCCTTGTGAAAAGTCCTTCTCCAACTGAAACTCAGTCCTGCCCACTCGTGCTGAGCCACAGGATGCTGTGAGGTGCTGTCCCTCTCCCTGCTCACAGGGGATGAAGGTCACAGGCCCCATTCTGTCACAGGAGCCATCTCGTGCCATCAAGAGGCTGAGCCAGACCTGCTGAGATCTCTGCCCATCCCACGGGTCACAGGAACAGAGCTGCCCTCTCTGCTGAGCTCTCAGGTGCTCCCCAGGAAGAACAGGCCCTGAACCAGGGGGTGGGAAAGCTGCAGGTTGGGAAGCTTGGGGTCCCAGGGGCAGCTTGGAGCTCAGTAGTGGTTGTTGTGACACTTTGTCAGCTCCTTGGCTTTGAAATTGAAACCTGTGGAAGAACGGGGTGGTTTTGATCCCTGCTTTTCTCCTGTGATGTTTTCTATCCAGTGAATTGATGTCTCCTAAAACTGAGATAATCCCTGGCAAGTCTCAGCTGTTAAGCCTTTGCCTCCCCTGTCAGGTGCAGGCTGTAGAGGAGCAGAGTAATCGCTGTGCTCTCTCTTTCCACAGCTTTGTGTAGAGTTTGTGGTGCCTTTCTTAAAAAAAAAAAAAAAAAAGAAACAGCTTAATTCCTGAGCTCTGAAGAGGTGCAGATGTCATCAAAGAGTGGCCAAGAGAGTCTGTTCAGGGCTGGAGACACGTTTGTGTTCAGAGGCGTTCCCAGCACTGCCTGCTCCTGACGTTTCCACGCAGACACACGGTGAGATCGACGCCTTCCTGGAGGGACACCCTCGCTAGGAAGTCCTTTAGTGCCAGCACAGCCTGCAGATGCCATTGCTAGACGAGCAGCCGCTCTTTTGCACCCCTGATTGTGTGCTTTCCTGGAGGCTGTGCCCCGTTTCCATGCTGCTCTCCTCCGCAGGCTCCGTGGGCACCCCGCTGCCCGGCGTGGCCGTGCGCATCGCCAGCGAGACCTTGAGGGACGGGGCTCGGTCCTACACCATCCACGCCCAGGGGGATGAAAACAGCACACAGGTACTGCCACCTTCCCCTCTGCTTCACTCTGAAAAGCTCTTCACTCGGGGAAAGCTCTCTCCTTCCCAGCCCTCTGAAAGCCCCAGGAGTGAGGCATGTGCTGCTCCTGTTCCCGGAATTCAGTGATGGAGTTTGTTGTACTTTGTTTGGGGGTTCCTGTAGCTGTGGTGCTTTATGGACTGGACAGGTGCTGTCCATACAATCCTGGAATGGTTTGGGTTGGAAGGGACCTTAAAGCCCATCCAGATCCAGTGCCACCCCCTGCCATGGCAGGGACACCTCCCACTGTCCCAGGTTGTTCCAAGCCCCAATGTCCAGCCTGGCCTGGGACACTCCCAGGAATCCAGGGGCAGCCACAGCTGCTCTGGGCACCTGTGCTCAGCACCCTCACAGGGAAATATTCCTTCCCAATATAAACCCAAATATAAACCAAAATATAAACCTATTCTATGTCACTCTGAAGACCAGGTCTAGTGGAAGGTCCCTGCCCATGGAACGAGATGAGCTTTAAGGTCCCTCCCAACCCAAGCCATTCCATGATTCTGTGATTGGAAGGGCAGGCTTGGTGGCCTTGGGGGTTGCACTCATTTGGAAACAGCACTGGGAGAAAACCCATCAGGTTTCCATGGAAGTCAAGCTCCATGCTGAGCTCCACAGGATACCTGCACAGTTCTGGTGTGCCAGAGCTCAGGCATCTGGGACTGGGAAGCATAATCCACCCCAGTGCTGGGGTGCTGAGTGTTCCCTGCTGCAGCAGCAGCCCCAGCCCAAGGTCCAGGCTGTCTCTTGCCACAGAAGTGGCTGAGCAGGGTCTGCATTCCTGCCCCCTCCCCTCCACACCCTCCCTGTGGGTGTTGTGCTGCTCTGGCAGATCCATCCCTGGCGATGTCTGGGCTCGGCTGAGCAGATAGATGCTGTGTGTGACAGAAGTGACCCCAGCAGTGACACCGCGTGGGTGGGACACAGGCAGGCGTGAGATTCAACCTGAAATAGGTTCCTTTGCTCACTCCCCTGGGAAATGGCTTCTCATCCAGCCACCTACATGCTGAGGGTTTGAAAGGGCTGTGGCAGAGACGCTGCTGGTGCAAGCACTGCCAAGAGGCTCAAGAAAAGCTTTTTTTGTCTGAATTATCTGGTGGCAGGTGGAGGAGCCAGCAGGAGCACAGACAGCCCCGTGGGTGGGCTGTGCTCAGGTTGTGTTTTGTGTTCTGATGCTGTAAGAGCTGGATCCACCCCAGGCTTGTAAACCAGCCCAGGGAACAGCTGAGAGGGACCACGGATTGTGGCTTTTATGAAAAAAAAACCTCTTTGCTTCTCTTTACTCTGTGTCACTGCCGTGGTGTGGCCGAGCAGCAGGCAAAGCAGGAGACTCCCCATGTTCTGTTTTTTTCACTCCCTGGATGCGTGTTAGATTTCACAGGTTTGTCCTCTGATCCCAGAGTTTGCTCTTGGCCTTTTTTTTCCCACTTGTGTGGAACTGAGACATGAAATATAACGTGTCCCTTTTAATAATGATCCTATAATGCTTTTTTCCCCTCAGGGATCCCTGGGCGCTTTACAAATTAGATCTCAGACACGAGAATCCCCAAAGTGCAGCTCCTTCCAGGATGAAATGTGGATGTTGTTCTACTGAATTATGAAAGGAAAAAATATGGAATGTTATTTTTTTCTGCTCAGTACTCTTTCCCCTTCCTTCTCATTGCACTTAGTGACCAGAGAAGGGGAGCCCAGATCTGTGTCTGGTGCTGGAAGCCCACCACCTCCTCAGGCCTTCACAGAGCTGGGATTCACATAACTCTCCTCTTTCCTCTGGCTTCAGGCTGCTTGGGTTTATTTTGGGGGCAGAGGAATTGCCCTTTATCCTGGTGATTTCTCACGTGCACCCTGCAGCCCCCAGTGTGGTCCACACCCACAGCTCACAGTTCTTCCAGGAGCTCCCACCAGCGCTGGCCTTGGCTCCCTGCCCCTTGCTGATGGTTCACTTTCCGTCAGGCTCTCCCTTGGGGACCTTTAGAATGTTCTGCTGAATTCTCAAGTCATCAGCCGGGGAGGGTGTGGGGAGGTGGTAATTTGCCTCTGGGCATTGGCTCATGGGTTGGTCCCTCTCTGAAAAGCTGTCCCCATCTCACATCTCACCCACCATTCCTCTTGTCCCAGCTGAACTGGGAGTTTCTTCAGGCTGAGGGGAGAGCAGTGGTCCCATCTGCTCAGGCCACCCTAGGAGAGAGTGGCTGGCTGGGTACCTCCAGGACAGCCACAACATTTCCAGGAGCAGAGCAGAGCCAGCTGCCTCTGTCCCTGGGACTGTCACAAGGTGGGAAAAACAGTCCCCGCTCCCAGCATGTGCTGGCACACATGGATGCATGGAGATGCCAGGAATTTGGGTTTTATATGCCCTGGGCACGGAGTGTGACTTTGCCTGGCGTGACCAGGTGGCAGCCATGGTGACAACACCTCTGCTCCCAGGGATGCTGGAATTCCTGTGCCTCACACCTGCGGTCCCAGGCAGAGCCTCACCTGCTCAGTGCCTGCCCCAGACGTTGCTGCTGGCACTGTGTGCATCATGCTTGGTTAATAATTCATGTCGGGAGAGACAACGTCAGTGGAATTTATTTAAAACGAGGCGGATCTGACAGTCCGAGTGCTCATCACGCTCCAGCAGTCCCAGAAAGGCCCAGCTTTGTTCAAATCAGCTCCTCCAGGGCGGAGGGATTTGAACAAGGCCCAGGGGTGGGAAGAGCTGGTTGGTGTCACCCTGCCTGTGCCACCAGATAACCCCGTGGCTCTTTCCTTGCCTCCTGTGAGAAGGATAACAAATCCTTCCTTGCCTCCCTCCCAGGAGGGCTCTGAGCCTTATAGTGGCTGAGGGCTGGAGGAGACTGAGGGGAGGCCTCAGGGGTCTTCAGCATCCTCCTGAGGGGCAGCAGAGGGGCAGGTACTGATCTCTTCCCTCTGGTGTCCCCTGGGGACAGGACCTAGGGTATGGCTGAAGCTGTGTCAGGGAGGTTTAGGTTGGATATTAGGAAAAGGTTTTTCCCCCAGAGGGTGCTGGCACTGCCCAGGCTCCCCAGGGAATGGGCACGGCCCCGAGGCTGCCAGAGCTCCAGGAGAGTCTGGATAGTGCTGCCAGGGATGCTCAGGGTGGGTTTGTTGGGGGGTCTGTGCAGGGCTGGGGGCTGGATTGATGATCCTTGTGGGTGCCTCCCAGCTCAGGATATTCCATGATTCCATAATCCAAGCACCATGGGGCTGATGCAGGGGGACGCTGAGCACCCCGGCAGGAGTTGGGCTCTGCGCCATCTCTCCTCCCCGGGCTCTTCGAGCAGGTGATCTCTGTGCCGGGGCTGAGGCATTGTCAGGGCAATCTGCGAGGCGTTCACAGCTCGGCTGTGCCTGCAGAGCCCTCCCGAGAGCGAGCAGAGAGCGCTGTCTTTGCCAAGGGAGTTGTGTGCGGAGCCTCGCGGGGTCAGCGCCTTCCGCGCCCGCGTTGGGCTGGGTTCCTGCCTCCTGCCCCACCACAGCCGGCGTTCTCCGACCTGTTCCTTCCCCACTAACACGTCTCTCCCGTTAGGCTGGGGCGTCGCTCCCTTTCCTCTCATGCCGGCGCCCTTTGGACATGTGCGATGCAAACAGGAGCGGCGGCGGAGGAGGAGGAGGAGGAGGAGGAGGCGGCAGCCTGTGGGTGGCAGGAGCAGGGAGTTCAGGAGTGTTCCTGCTCTGCCATCCGGGAACTGCCTGAGCTTGCGGCAGGGGACCGCTGCAATTGGCAAAGCTGGCTCCTGGCACGCCCTGAAGATCAATAATCTACTTAGCTGAAAGTTTGCTGGATCTCTGTTCTTCCCTGCATTTTCTCCCGTCCCTTGATTGGAGCGCTGGATTCCTTTCCTTCAGTCCTTCATTCTCCTCTCAGCAGCCCTGTGCCCCGTCCATCCCATCTGCTCGGGTTTTCAGCCAGCGCTGTGCTGCTCCCTCTGGGTGTTGTGCACCCTGTGCTGCTCTCGGGGGCTGCGTGGGCTGGCTCAGGCTGCCCACACCCACGCGAGGTGCTCCAGCCTGACACATCCATCGCTGCTCCGCCTGTTCCAGCCGCGGTGTGCAGCAGCCTGGGTCTGGGGGTCCGGGTGTTGAGGTGACCCCGAGAGTGAAAAAGCCCTCGTTTCCCAGCCTGCGCGGCCAAAGAAGAAGTCAGAATGTGTAGGATCGGCTTCTCAATGTTATTTTCTCTTATCTAGAACATTCTCTCTCTGCCCTGCTGAGCTCTGTCCAGCAGCTCGGCCATGGCATTCTGTCTGCCCTCAGGGCAGTGTTCACATTTTATACCCAAAACTCCGTGTGCCGTGGTTACAATAACGTGCCAATGTCTGTCATTGATGTTGGACAGTGTGTCTGTACCTTAAACCAACAGAAAAGTGTCACCAGCACAGCAAGGCATGGAGGGCAAGAAGGAGAAGAAAGTCAGGACATGCCCAAATCCCTCCATCTTGTCCCCATGAACCCCATTCTAAAAGACCCCAAAATTCTACTTTTCCCCCCTGTGTTAACTTAACTATCACACTACTCAAACCCTTGTGGCTTGTAATTCCTCACACAAAGTTGGCAGTTGTTTCCAGGGGCTAAAATCGAAGCCACAGGTGGTTTTGACTTCGTGCCAAGGTCTCTGAGCCCCCTGCCAGGGTCTGGAGCCAGCCAGGGCAGCCACAGGGATGTCCTGGGTTCTGACACCTGGGGACACCTGTGACAGGCCAGCAAGGGCAGGAGGTGACAGTGCCATCAGAGTCACAGCCCTGACTGTGTCCCCACCTCCTGCCTGCGCTGGAGAGATGCTGCTCTGGGAGAAGGGCTTCTCCTCCAGCCAGCGTCACTGGGGAGCAGAGGTGTGGAAGTGGGTGTCAGCACAGCTTTGCCTGCCCTGAGTCATCCCACATCCTGCTCCTGGAGCCACTGGCATCCCGAGCAGTTCCTCAGCTTCCCACCTTCCTTCGGCTGCCTCCTGCTGAGCCCGTGTGACCCTTCAGGCTCAGTAATCCTTACCCACAGCCCGGCTGCTTCTTCCCCTGGCGTGGTTTCCCCTGAATTTTTGGCAGCTCTCCCCGTGGCTCTGGCGCCCAGGAAAGGGTTACAGCTCTCCAGCTCTGAACGCTTCAGTTTGCTTTGTTCAGTGCAATGCATATTTCATACACTCAGCTTCCCAGCTGGCAGAGGCCTGGAAACCCTGCAAGCTGTCGGGTATTGTCTCTCTCCTCCTTTACTTGTTTGTTTGTTGGGTTTTTTTTTGGGCTGTCATTTTTGTTGGATTTCTCTTTTTTTTTTTTTTTTTTCTTTTTCATCTTTCCCAAATTGCTCTCTCTCGCCGAAGCCCAACCCTAGTGCTGACAATGGGGGGCTATCAATAGCTAAATGGCTTCACAGCTGTAGCCGAGGCAGGGCTGTAGCCAGGGCTTTTATGGCGAGCAATTTCCTCGTGCCGAGGCTGCGGAGGGAGCGTGGGGACGGATGGCTTGCAGGAGCTGGCAGCAGGAGGACGCTGTGCCACCACGGGCTTCCCCCCCTTCCAAAGGTTGTAATTATCTCGTTTATCCATATGCAAGCTGTCGTCCTGGACGGGAACCGGCTCGGCTGTGGCTGTCCCTCCTGAAAGCCACCAGCATCTCTGTCCCCTCCTCCCCGTGCCCCCCGTGTCTGTGCCATCTGCTCACAGCTTGCTGCTGGTTGCCAGCGCCTCGGCGGGGCTGGGGGCAGCTGGCTCTGTCACCCGTGGTTGTGACTGCAGCTCTCGGCTGTTGCTGTCCTGTGGAGGGGACCAGGAGCGGCTCCACCTCGCTCGTGTTCGTCCCAGATCTCTTCAGAACCCGTGGGGTGGTGCCCACTGAGCTGCCAGGGTTGTCTTGGAGGACGGGGCACCCCAGTGGCTGCTGCCCGTGGCTGGCGTGGCTCTGGCTACTTGGCACGGGCATCCCTGTGGGATTCTCCTCACCCATCCAGGTACCCCAGAACAGTTGGTGAGGCTGTAGCTGGCTCTTCTCCAGAGGCCAGATATGGGCACATGCCCCCCCTGCCCCGTGCCTGGCATTCCTGACAATGGCCAGGTATGGACAGGATGTGATCACCTGCCCTGGGGGGTCCTGTCCCAGAGGAACAATTGAGGCAACATTTGGATTGTTCCTTTCCTGTCCCATTCAGACCTCAGCCTAGACCAGTTCATTCCTTGTCCTCAGTGCTCCTGCACTTCCAGAACAGCTCTCCTCCAGTTTTTCACTGGTTTTCTTGTCCCTGCTCCATCCCATCCTCATGTTTTGGTACCTTGATGGTGAACTTCACCTCCAGCATCCCCTTTCCATCTCCCATGAGGAGCTTTCCCTCAGCTCCATGACCTCTTCCATCAGGCAGTGTGGGGAATGTGTTGTTGAAGGCAGTCTGGATTACATCTGCAGTTTTTCTTCTCTCTGCAACCCTAACCCTCAGGATTTCTGGCACAATCCACCTTTGATAAAAACACTCTGTATTTATTCCCATTTTCCATTTGCCTCAGCTTCTTCCAAAACCTCCTTCCAAAGCCCTCTCAGTGCTGGACACTGCACTTGTGTGTGTTCCAATTATCTTTTTTTTTTTTTTTTTTTGCCATATTTCTCTCATCTCCTCAGGATCCTGTTTTGTGTCCTGACCAAGTAATTCAAGAGTCTCCACTTTGTTGCCCAGGCTGCTTTTGTTCCTGTATAAACATTTTAGCTGCTTCTCATTGATCACATGCTGTTCCTTACTCAACTCAGGCATTGATTCCATTCTCAGATGTATTTATATCTCCTTCCTTCTTTCTGTCTGCCCTCTGGTTTTGTTTTTTTTTTTTTTTTAATTTGTGGCCATAGCTCTGTTTTATTTCTTCCTGGTAGTAAAAGTGGAGGCAGAGGTTGCAGTAGCATCATGTCCCCTTGTTTCTCAGCTGAAAACTCTTCTCATCACAGGGACAGCCTTGATTCCAGGAGAATATTTCCTTGCACATGGAGGTTGAATCCATCTGTCAAGAAGAACCCTCCTTCCACAAGAGTTTCCTTTGAGCTCACCTTTGTCACAGCACCCCCAGGACCTCTGTGAATCTCTTTGTTGTTGTTTTGTTCTTCCATTGCATCCCAGCCTGGTTTGGGTTGGAAGGATGAAGCTCAACTGGTTCATGGGCAAGGAATAGAATATTGCCCTTTGTAGCTGAGGGAAGATTTGGGGTGTTTGTGGAGGAGCCCTGGGCGTGGTGGGGAGGTGCTGAAGCAGAGGCTGAAGGAAGAGGAGCTGTCTCTGTCCCAGGGTTCTTGCAGCCAGGGGAGCAGGGGGTGGCTCAGCAGGGGCAGCAATTAGAGGTTGTGGGGCAGTGTGTGTGCAGTCACAGCTCATCACAGCCTCCCAAACTGCACTTTTGGGGGAGGCTGAAGGAAACCAAACCAAGGGTGGGCCACTAATGGAGTCCTTGCCTGGTCCTCTGCCTGCCCAGAATCAGCTGAGGGCACATCAGGAGCCTTCCCCCAAGGGGGAGAGCAGGGGGAGTGGGAAGATGTGCTGACATCTCACCTCGTTTGTTATCCCAGGGAGCCTGCAAAGGACAGGGATGAGAACAGCAGCCTGGAGAGCTGTTGGCATCTCTGCAACAGTGTTACACATTTAATTTATGGTGTTAATATAGATCAAGAAGTTCTGTGTCCATGGAACAACTGCAGGGAGGGCTGACCTTTCCCAAACTTGGCTTGTTTTCTGTCGTGCTTTTGGGATCATCTGGAGCTGATCAGGCTGGTAACCTAAAAAAATCAGTATTGCCTAAAAATATAGACAATCACTTTTGTTTTCAGTGGAGCAACATTTGCTGTAAGTAGAGGGTTGGGTTGTTTGAAAATAAGTTTCAGTGTTCCAGCTCCACTGTGCACCAGCCTTGCTTTTAAATTTATAACTCTCCAAAATGAAAAGTAAATGGATTGTGTTATTCCCAGCCCTTTTATAAAAGTTAACATTGCAAAAACAGATGTGAAATGTGGCCTCGCAGATTACAGCCTGAGCTTGGGGTTTTTAGGTTGGGGTTTTATTTTTTCCTTACTCTCTCCGTGCTGTGTCCCTGAGGAGCAGAAATCTGCCTTTTTCCAGCAGGAGGAAAATTGTTCTGTGTCTAAATTGCCTCCTGCCAGGCTTGTGTGGATGCTGCAGGACACGGAGCTCCAAGGAACGATAACGCCTTTACAAAACCAGGCAACTTAGCAGGGAATTTTTAATTAGGAATGCGCAGGAAAGTTCACATTGCCTGGGAATTTGGTAATGCTCTACCACACCTCCCGGCCCTAGGACATCCCTTCCAGTGTGGCCCTGGGAGATGGTGGTTAAAGGCACTGCCAAGCAGGTTATTATCTCCAGCTTCCTTCAGCAGGCAGGTGAGCATGTCCTCACCTCCCACACCAGGCCTGGCTGTGGTGTGGTCTGGAAAAGCAGAGTCTGGGCCAAGCCTGGAGCTGCCCTGCTCTCTCCAGGTCAGTGGGGGCTGAGCTGTTGGATGCTGAGTTCAGCCTGGAGCAAAGGAGGCTCAGGGGGGCCCTCCTGGTTCTGCACAGCTCCTGCCAGGAGGGGACAGCCGGGGGGGTCGGGCTCTGCTCCAGGGAACAGGGACAGGAGGAGAGGGAACGGCCTCAGGCTGGGCCAGGGCAGGCTCAGGGTGAGCAGCAGCAGGAATTTCCCCATGGAAAGGGGGTCAGGGATTGGAACTGCCCAGGGAGGGTTGCAGTGCCCATCCCTGGAGGTGTCCCAGGAATTCCTGAGGTGGCACTCAGAGCTCTGGGCTGGGGACAAGGTGAGGACTGGGCACAGCTTGGACTTAATGATCCTGAAGCTCTTTTCCAGCCTCAGTGATCCTGGGATTCTGGGACAAGGCTCTGGGCCACCAAAGCCTTGAAGGGGTGATTGAGGGGACAGGGAGGTGTCTGGAGGTGCTGGTGGCAGTTAAGGTCCAGCAGAGTGGGGAGCCTGACTTGGGGTGCAGGACAGAGCTGGATCAGTCCTTCAGGCTTGGTTGTATCATTTCCTGTGCTCTGGTATGTCAAAAAAGCCCAACAAACACCAGGAAAAAGTGACTTCTCTGGCAGAAGAGTTGAAAGGGCTCCGTCACTTCCATAAACCTCACATGCATAAATTATTGTCTTCTATTAGTCACTTAAGGGCTCAGTTGCTTAATTATTTTGATCACAGTAATCATTTATTTACAAGGTGGGGAAAAATGCCAAGCACTTCCAAGCCGAGCAGCACAGCAGGGAGGAGGCAGGGCTGCAGAAGCATTTCTTTCCTCCCCACAAGTCAAAATGCTTTTGCCTCGTGGAGTTACAAGGTCCCTTTTGAGGTCCCTGCTGAGACATGATGCTCTGATCCACAGCCTTTGGTGCTCCCCCAGGAAAGAAGTTCAGCAAAACCAGCTTCAGGTCCCTGTGCAGGAGAAGGCTCCAGGGAGAGCCCAGAGCCCCTTCCAGGGCCTAAAGGGGCTCCAGGAGAGCTGGAGAGGGACTGGGGACAAGGGATGGAGGGACAGGACACAGGGAATGGCTTTAAACTGAAAAGAGATAGGCTTAGATGGGATATCAGGGAGAAATCCTTCTCTGTGAGGGTGGTGAAACAGCACAGGCTGCCCAGAGAAGCTGTGGCTGTCCCTGGATCCCTGGAAATGTCCAAGGCCAGGCCAGACGGGGCTTGGAGCAACCTGGGCTGGTGGAAGGCGTCCCTGCCCATGGTGGGACTGGATAAACTTTCAACCCAGACACTTCCATGGCTCTGTGAGTATCTGGGGGATGAAGGGGAAAGAGGCATCTGGTAGAGTTTAAGTGGATCTCTCTAAAACCTGTTTGCAGGCTGACGGTATTTGGGTTTTCTCCTAAAATCTGTCTTCCTCCCAGTCCCCAGCCCAAGAACACGCTCTCACCTCCTCAAACCTCACTTTCCAGCTTCCCCTCTGTGTGTCCCACATGTTTCTGCTTAGGAATCCACCGTGCCTTCCCTGCTTCCCAGAGAAGGACACGCAGCTCTGAGCCTTCCCTAATTCCATTAGAGTCCATTAGAAGCTCCGTGCTGCAGCTCCCGGCGGAGCGCGGGGCAGAGACCGCAGAAAACAAACGGCCACTTTGAACAAATCCCAGGCCCAGTGCCAGCCAGGGATTCCCAGCTCTTTACAAAGCACCCTCCTAATAAAGAGGTAAAATGGGAACGGGGAAGGGGGAAATATGCATTTTCTAATCACCCAGATTTAGGCCTTCAAAGGATTTATTACAACCTTTTATTTCCATGCATGGAAAATGGAATCTTATCTCGTGAGCCGGCTGGTCCAGCTCGACTGGGTTTAGAGCAGGGAGCTCTCAAACAACCTTCAGGGCCACGCTGTGCCTGGGTGTTAAACTTGCTGGAATGCATTAAAATATGGCACTGGGAGAGGGGGAGATCCGTGCACTCAGCAATGTGATGCCTCCAGCAGCTGCTCGTGCCATCGAGCCGTGCGGGAACAACAGGAGCCACCAGGATTGGAGCGAGAAAGGAAACAACCAGCCCAGCTGTGTGCTGCCATCCCTGCTCCCAGAGCCAGCCAGCCTGGCGTACCTGGGACTGCAGAGGGATCAGACACGAGGGGTTGGAGGAGATAAATGCCATGAACCTTGAATTTTAATTGCTGCTGTCGGGGAGCGGGCGCCGGGGCGGTGTGTGCCCCTGTGCCACGCTGGGGAGCAGTGCCGGTGACACTCCGAGTGCTGCAAGCAAAATCCTATTAAGATAACGTCACGGCCTCTCTGTTTTACTGTTTGCAAGCCAGCCATAACATCATTAAATTACACAACAGGGAGGTGCCTGCTGCCAAGGGGCTCTGCTCGAGATAAGATGTGGGTTGAGCCGCTGCCAAAGTTTGAGTTGATATGACAAGAAATTTGGAGCGGGTTCAAGGCTTGATTCACACCAGACATGGCACTGTGCAGGTAAATCAGGGCAGGATTGATCCCTGTGATCCCTGAGATCCCTGTGGGGCTGTGCAGGTACCTGGCACCGTGGAATGCTGGGCAGGATGGGGCTGGAGGGGGTTTGTAGCAGACAGATTTACAGCTCTACTTGTGTTCAGCGCTGACAAGAAGAAGGCAGAGCCTGGCAGGGTGTGTAGGTGAAGTTCAGGGAACTGTTTGCAGGTTCTTAGCTCTGCCATCCCCTCCCCAGCCCTTCTGGGGAGTGGGAAGGAGCCTGAACACCAAACACTGCTCAGGGAAGCTGCTTGTTTTGTGATGCCACAGCTGGAACAGCAGGAAAAGGAGTGAGAAGAAAGAGCTGCACCCTAAAATGCCACACAGCCTGTAAGAGCCCTGAAACCAGCCTTGCTGGTCCCTCTGTGTCACCCACCATGTCCCTGCCACTCTTGTCCATGGAGGCTTTGTGCTTCTTGTGCCCTTTGTGCCCATTGTGCCTTTTTTGTGCCTCTTTGTGCTCTTTTTTGGATCCTTTGTGCCCTTTGCTGCTGCAGGTGTGGAGTTTTGCTCCAGGCCCTCCAGACCTCAGGTTTCTCTCATGGATAGTCTGGACTTCAGCTCCTTCTTTCACATCTGTGGGGAGAGCTCACCCAGCACCATCCCCACCTTGCCATCGCTCAGCAAAATTCCTCATTGGCATTAATGACTTTTCTTTCCTGCAGCATCTTCCAGGCAGGGAATTGATCCCCAGCCAGGGCTCTGGAAGCCTGGGCTGTGTGTGCAGAGATCCCCTTGTCACCCCATCCTCCAGGACAGGACATCAGGAAGGAAATACTTTAAAATGATGCCTTAGAAGCAGTTTCCTAAGCGTTTCCCATTAGGGAAGCTTTGTTTCCATCAGAAGCTGCAGAGAGCCTGCCCTGCCCTGGGACTGCCTGGCGCTCCAGCACTGCTATTACAGCTTTCCCTCGTGGCCCTGTTTCTGGCACTGCTGGTTTTTGGGGTCCCAGATGGATCCTGGCCATTGCAGCAGCTCAAGTACGAAGTGGCTGGGAAAGTGGCTTGGAATTCCTGTTACTGAGCTATTCTCCATGGAGTAGCGTGTCCAGGCACATCCCACAGCACCCTTCCATCCCAGCAGTGGCTTTGCACACCTTGCTTGTGGATTTCAACTGACAGAGAATGGGTTTAGGTGGGATATTGGGAAGGAATTCCTGGCGGTGAGGGTGGGGAGGCCCTGGCACAGGTTGCCCAGAGAAGCTGTGGCTGCCCCTGGATCCCTGGAAGGGCTCAGAAAGGACCATCCCATTCCCAGGAGTATTTCCTGCATGTCTGACCTCTCTCCCAGCAGCTGGAAGTTCCAGGATGGCAATTCTTACTCTCATATAACACAGGTGCTTATTTCCAGTGCTTTGGGATATCAAAAGCACCTGCATGAGCCCTTCCACCTGAGCAGAGAGGTCCTGCAGGTGGGCAGGGCGTGGTGGAGCTTGGCAAGGGCTGGAAGAGGCCGTGGTGTGGGTCCTGCATGTCACCCTGCACGCTGGGGGACAGGGGGACAGGGGGATGCACTCACTGTGTGCCTGTCCTAGGTGACCCCGGGCCAGGAGGGACAGGAGGGGGAGCTGCTGGTGAAGGGCCCCTCGGTGTTCCGCGAGTACTGGAACAGACCCAAGGAAACGGCGGAGGCCTTCACGCCCGACGGATGGTTCCGAACAGGTACGGATGGGACAGGGGACAGGGGACAGGGGACAGCAGCTCTGGACTGGTGCACGGGCTTGGAGAGGGCTTGGAGCTGGGAGTGCAGGCTGGATGTGCTTCCAGACGCTGGCTTATAGTAAAAATGGTGGTGGTGAACCCCGGCTCAGGGAAGAAGTGCTCATGTCTGGCTCTAGATCAGGAGGCTGAAGGAGAGCTTTATTAAAACTCTACTATATTATATTAATATACTATTTAAAGAGACACTATCCTATTCTACATACTTACTTCTTACTCACCTAACTAACTCAAACTCATGACTCTCTGCTGAGAGCCCGAGCCACAGCTGGATCCCTTTGGTCACTGACCCCAAACAACCTTCACCAGAATCCAACCCAGCAATCACTGCAGGTGAACAATCTCCATACCACATTCCACATGGGGAAAACAAAGGAGCAGAGAGAAAGATAGTTTTCTCTTCTTCTCTCTGTGCTTCTCCTGAGAGACAGAATCACATCTCTCTGTCCAGAGAATGTCAGTGTCACACTGGCTCAGGAAGGGGCTTTGGGCACAGTGACCAAGTCACCAGGTAATGGGGGGTGTTTAGGGTCCTTTGCTCCTAAGCATGAAATACCACTGCTTAATGTTTTCCTGGGAATTCAGCTCTGCTGACAGGTGGGATTTGTCTCAATTTACACAGGGACTGTGTCACAGAATCATTAACTACCAGCTAGAACCCCCTGAGAGGAGGGTGAAGCCAAGTGGGGGTTGGGCTCTACTTCCAGGCTATCTACTTCCAGTGATTTGAGGAAATGGCCTCAAGCTGTGCCAGGGGAGGCTGGGGTTGGACATCAGGAGGAATTTCTTCATGGAAAGGGTTGTTCGTTGGCAGGGGCTGCCCAGGGAGATGCTGGAGTCCCCATCCCTGGAGGTGTCCAAGGAACAGCTGGACATGGCACTCAGTGCTCTGGCATGGGTGACACAGTGGGGATCAGTCACAGGTTGGACTTGATGACCCTGGAGATCTTTTCCAACCTCAGTGATTCTGGGATTCTCTGATTCCATGATAGCCACAGCTCTGATTTCCCCATTCCCCTCTTTACTGTGCGTTAGCAGTGCTGTGGTGGCAGGAGTCAGGCTGGATTTCTGATGCCTTCTGTGTAACCTGATTTATTGACCGTTCCTGAAGAAGCTGTGATTTATTCTAATTGTTCTCCCGAAGCAGAGCTCACTCTGCCAGCAGTGTCACCACGAGTCCCCAAGCCAGGCAGGCACCGCGGGCTGGGACCGGAGCATCACCAGCCCTCACGTGGGGTGCAGGGCAATCAGCTTTAAAAAATTTTTTTAGTCAACACTCCTGATGAATATTTCAGCTGCAAAGGAATAGCGTGCATTAATTATTGCAAAGAGATGTCTTTAGGAGAAAATGATTTTGAAATTCAGTTTAATTTCATTGTAATGCGCCGCAAACAGGAAGGGAGTATGTGTGTTTAATTGGCTCTCGGGGGTAAGGCCGGGAAGATGGCATGCCTTTGTCACAGGCCATTAGTGATACAGACTGCATAATGAGGGACTACAATCAGCTCACAGCTGCCGGCTCCTACGGGGAGAGAATGATATTAAATAGAAATCAGTATAAATTAAACTTAACCCTTTCGCCAACCGAGCCAAGCTCAGAGCTGAAACAAGGGAGGGGAGCAGTGACAGGAGTGGGGGGTTCGGGGTGGGTCAAGGGGTGCTTGGACAACCCCCTCCCCAGCATCCAGGTGACCTCCCTGATGTTCCCCTTCCCTCAGGCAGAAGGCTTGAACTCCCTTCTCCATCCCTACTCCCACTCTGCCTTCCTTGCCTTCCTTCCCTCTCCTGCCTCCTGCTCCATCTCCCGTGGATATCAGGTCAGTGGGACTGGGTTTTTCCCAAGTCTCATTTTATCCAGCAGTGCCAGGAGTGATCCCATGGCCCCATCCTCACCCTGCCTGCCCCAGCCTCATCAGCAGCCTCTGGAGATCACTCAGAGGTGGCAAATGTCCTGTGGTGGTAAAAAACCCTTGAGGGAATGAAAGGGGTTGTGTCCTGTCACAGGGATTGGATCTGGAGGGTGAATTATCCCCATTAAGCACAAATTGGTTACCCTGGAGCCAAAACCATACTGGCAGGATCCAACAGAGGTGAATCCTGGCCATTGCCAGGCTGTAATTCCCTGTATCTGCCACTTCCAGGTCATCCAGGTGAGTGTTTTACAGGTGAGGCTGAATGCCAGCACAAGGTGTTCCCAAACCCCAGCCATGGCTTTCCCAACTCCGTGCCAGGGTTCTGCTCACTGCTGACCCTTGTGGTGTCCCCACCAGTGACCTACAGGCTGCAGGTGGTGGCCAAGTCCCTCAGAGCTGGGGTTTCACAGAATTATGGAGAGGATTGGATGGGAAGAGACCTTTAAGCTCATCCTGTCCCATGAACAAGGACACCTTCCACTAGACCAGGTTGCTCCAAGCCCTGCCCCAAAAAAGGGGGAAAAAACCCAGTGACTTTGATGAATTCAAGATCATGGCTCTTCTGAGAAGCCCCTGAACTCCTGGTGGTGCAGAGGGGATGTGCTGTTACTCCCATCCTCTTTATTCCCTGGGATTTGTGCTGCTCTCTGCCAATCCCTGCATCTCTCATTTCCATCCGAGTGAATTTGATTCTTTTTATTTTATTAACGCTGTTGACAGAGCTGCTTAGATCAAAGTCCCCTCCAGCCATTTCCAGGGAGACTGCTGGGTTTCCACCTGCTGTCATGCATCCAAGTGGCACCGAGCCCTCGGAGGCCAAGCCAAGCCCAAAGGACAAATGCCTGTGGGCATCTGGCTCCTGTGCCTGCTGAGCCTGCCCAGCTGTGCCAGGCCCTGCCAGCTGAGAGGCAGCCTCCAAACCCTCACGTGCTGCTGAGAGGGGAGGAGAGGGGAAAAGAGGGAAGGAAGACGTTTTTTAGGATGAGGCCCTGGCCCAGAGAAGCGGTGGCTGCCCCTGGATCTCTGGAAGTGTCCAAGGTGAGGTTTTGGAGGAACCTGGGACAGTGGAAGGTGTCCCTGACCATGGCAGGGGGTGGCACTGGGTGGCCTTCAAGGTCCCTTCCAACCCAAACCATTCCATGGTCCTGTGAGTAAAATCAAACCTTGGGAACTGGAGGAAAGGAGCAGAGAAACAGCAGCTTCTGTAGTCAGTCATCCATCATCCATCCACCCATCATCCATCCATCCATCCATCCATCCTCCATCCCTCCATCCATCCATCCATCCATCCCTCCATCCATCCATCCATCCATCCATCCATCCATCCATCCATCCATCCCTCATCCATCCATCCATCCATCCATCCCTCATCCATCCATCCCCCATCCATCCATCCCCCATCCATCCATCCGTCCATCCATCCATCCATCCATCCCTCATCCATCCATCCATCCATCCTCCATCCATCCATCCATCCATCCCTCATCCATCCATCCATCCTCCATCCCTCATCCATCCATCCCCCATCCATCCATCCCCCATCCATCCATCCATCCATCCATCCATCCATCCATCCATCCATCCATCCCTCATCCATCCATCCATCCATCCTCCATCCATCCATCCATCATCCATCCCTCATCCATCCATCATCCATCCATCCCTCATCCATCCATCCATCCATCCTCCATCCCTCCATCCATCCATCCATCCCTCATCCATCCATCCATCCATCCATCCATCCCTCATCCATCCATCCCCCATCCATCCATCCATCATCCATCCATCCATCCATCCCCATCCATCCATCCATCCATCCATCCATCCATCCATCCATCCATCCATCCATCCTCCATCCCTCCATCCATCCTCCATCCCTCCATCCATCCTCCATCCCTCCATCCATCCATCCATCCATCCATCCATCCATCCATCCATCATCCATCCATCCATCATCCGTCCATCCATCCATCCATCCTCCATCCCTCCATCCATCATCCATCCATCCATCCATCCATCCATCCATCCATCATCCATCCATCCATCCATCATCCATCCATCCCTCCATCCATCCATCCATCCATCCATCCATCCCTCATCCATCCATCATCCATCCATCATCCATCCATCATCCATCCATCCATCCCTCCATCCATCCATCCATCCATCCATCCATCATCCATCATCCATCCATCCATCATCCATCATCCATCCCTCCATCCATCCTCCATCCCTCCATCCATCCATCCATCCATCCATCCATCCATCCATCCATCCCTCATCCATCCATCCATCCATCCCTCATCCATCCATCCATCCATCCATCCATCCCTCCATCCATCCCTCCATCCATCCATCCATCCATCCCAGCCTTGCCATGCCCACAGGGGCCAGGCCCTGGCACTGTCAGGCTGTGTTATCCCTGCCCAGGAGGCAGCAAGTGGCTTTGGAAGCACGAGGAGGGTTTGGGAGCGTGGTGGGTGCCCACCATGGTGCCCACCACTGCCCCTTCCCCACATCTCCCTGCACACGGGGGCTTCTCCAGAGGAATCTGCCAATCCAGCCCTGCTCCCCGGGCAGCGGCACGGCCCGAGAGCAGCCTGCTCCCCGAGGGAAGGGCAGCTTCCATTCACATTTGCCCACACATCCAGAAAATTAGAATCTGGTGTATTCAGGGAGATTTATTTTCAATTACAGGTTAAGGCTGAGACATGAAATAGCACGGGGTTTGAAATAGTGCATAAATCCTGCGACAAATCCATGTATCCCTGCTCCATATAATAAGATTTTATTGATTGCTATATTGTATCTGTCAGAATAAAACTCTCTTAATGCATGCATCAGGATGGAGAAGATAGAGAGCTTGTTGGGGGTAGAATCTGATTCAAGAATCAATGCACTTTGATTAATATGTCATTAAGAAAGTAAGAGTTATTTAACTTGTTTGATGCACATTGCAGAATGATGACTCATATCTTTTAAATTTCTTTCTTCGAGCTGCATTTAAAAAAACCCCAGAACCTTGGAGCTCTTTTTCACATTGTTAAATCTTGGTTTATCAGTGAATTTTTGCTGGATCCTTTTGCCCCGGTCACAAATGCCCCTGAACTCCATTAGTCATAAATCCTATGGCCCAAAACACTTCTCATATCCTGTTGTTAAGGCTTTAGAGGGAGAACAGAGTGGACCTGGTGTTTCTTTATTTCTTCTGGATGTTCTGTATCAAAGACAACATGAACTGAAAGGGAAAACAAAACAAAACCCCAACAACAAGAAAAAGAAGCTGTTTTTCCACTGTGATTACAAATCCAAGCAGCAAGGACAAGCCCTGGTTTAGCTGGGAACATCCCACTCAGCACTGAATTCCCAGCTTGCTCCAAAAATGGAACACGCTCTTGCTGCAGCCATGAATCCCAGTCCAGGGAATGATCCCAGTGACTCTGACTGGTTTCAGCAACATCCTGCTGTCTCTCTGTCATTTTCACACTGAGCTCTCCAGTCCACAACTGACACCAGCTGCAGATCCTTGCCATTCCCAGCCCTGGCTCTTGCAGATTCCATAGAATCATGGAATAGTTTGGGTGGGGAAGGACCTTTCAAGGCCATCAAGTCCGACCCCCATCACGACTGGAGCACCAGGAGGGGCTGAGGGAGCTGGGAAAGGGGCTCAGCCTGGAGGAGAGGAGGCTCAGGGGGGCCCCTGTGGCTCTGCACAACTCCTGACAGGAGGGGACAGCCAGGGGGAAACAAGGGACAGGATGAGACAAAATGGCCTTAGAGAGGGCTTAGGGTGGATATGGGAGAAAATTTCTCTGTGGAAAAGGCAGTGGTGGAGTCCCCATCCCTGAAAGTGTTGAAAAAACATGGATGTGACACTTGGGGACATGGTCAGGGGTGCCCATGGTGGTGGTGCAGGGCTGATGGTTGGACTTGATGATCTTTTCCAGCTAATTGCATGATTCTGTGATTTCCACCCCTTCTGGTGGGAAAGGCAAAGCCTCCTGCAGTTTTCCAGCAGAGAGGAGTGTGGTGTTTGTAGGAAAGGCCCTGGGCAGGTCATCCTTGGCCAGGCACAACTCTTCCCTGCTCTGGGGCTGTGCCCTAAGGAGAAGGAGCAGGATGCAGCCCCAGGCCTCTGGCACAGGCTTTTCCCGATGCTTGGCTGTCCCCAGGGAGCAGCAGGTGTTTCCCTGCCAGGGGAATTGCTCACATCCGTGGGTGGAGCACAGACACCTGAAAGAGAAAATACTTGAGGCTGATCAAGGCAGATTATAAATAGAAATGCATCTAATTAGCATCTTAATCTGCAGGTTTTCTGTTTGTTTGCAGTGGCTTTCCTACTCACAAATCCAGCTAATGCAAATTCTATTTTTAAAGAAATGATTCCTTAATTGTAATGTGCTGAAATTATGTGAGTTACCGGTGTGATCCCCCTGGGTGGAGCGGGGGCTCCTGCCTGGAGGAGCTTCTTGAGGAGTCTGGCAGGGACCAGCTCATGGGTGGGGCAGGATGGCAGCGCTCAGCTGCTGCCTTTGGGATGCACCTTCCCACAAATGCCATGGAAGGACACCCCCAAAAATGCCAGGTGGACCCCAAACACGCTGCTGTAGGAAGGGGCAGGAGCAGAAGCCAGACCAGGCATGTGCTGGGCTCCCCTTTCCACCCAGCCCTAGTTTAAGAAGTGTTTTTAAAATTAAAACCATAAAGATGGAATATTTTCTGGTATATCAGCCTTTATCACCCCCAGAGGTTCCTTAAACACACACTCAGAGCACTTTGGAGAGAGAATTCTCTTTTTTTGCTTCCTGCTTGAGTATTTATTCCTTCTCCTTGAGGATTCAATATTTCCAGGTTTGCCTGACTACTGGAAGCCTTGGGGTCACCAGGACATGGGTGGGGTGGAACGAGATGAGCTTTAAGGTCCTTTCCAACCTGAAACATTCCCTGATTCCATGATTCTGTTTCCCTGACTGCTGGTGAAAGTGATGTTTTCAGCAGTTCAGAGTGACTTGGGATTTTTGTAGCTGTAAATGAGAGCAGCTTTTGGCACAGAATTTGTTTACTCTCTAAAGCTCTGCTCTCGTCGTATCAAACATCTTGGATGCCAACCCTTTCCTTCTTTGAGAACCTCTGCTGCACTGAGGCTCCTTTCCAGAGGCATGGAGCAATTGCTCCCCAGCTGAGAGTCGGTGGGAACAGCAGGCACCTGCAGCTCCAAAATCCAGGCTCTTCCCTTTTGTTCTGTGTCTGCTTTTACCCCTCGAGCTCTGCTACAGCAGTGCTGCTCTCACAGCCTGGAGGGAGAGCCTGGAATTAGCCCCTGACTGCTGGGAATCATTCTTCCCATCCCATCTCACCCAATTCCATCCCATTTCAGGGATTTAGGAAGGATTCCTTCCTGTGAGGCTGGGGAGGCCCTGGCACAGGGTGCCCAGAGAAGCTGTGGTTGCCCCTGGATCCCTGGAAGTGTCCAAGGCCAGGCCCCAGGACACTGCATGGAAAAGAAGAGGTGATTCTGCCTTTTGCTAAGGTTTGATTGTCCCTCAGTGGCTGCAGGGAGCAGAGGGATCTGCTCTTATGTTTTTATTATTACCATTATTAATTTTTGTGACCACACTCTCCAAAGCTCTAGCAGCCCCATTCAGCTGTGCAGCCACACCTTGGAGCATTGACTTATTTATTACTCTTTGAGTTTTCTTTTTCGTCTCGTTGTCTGCAGGGGTTTCCATAAATATTTAAATGCTAATGTGAAAAAAAAAGAAGCGTTTTTCATTTTTACTTACCCATTTTCTTCTCTGGCTGGCCCTCTGGGCAAACCCATCTGCAGTAATTCAGGCTGGAGGAGCAGGGGGGTCCCTGCTCAGCCTGCTTGTGTCGTATCAGTCACCCATGAGTTCCTGCTAGTGAGGACTGAGCCTCCAAGCTCCTGGCTGCCTGGTTTGCAGAAACCTTCCAGGTTTGCCTGGTTTATCCACTGCTTTCCATGGGAGCAGGACATGCAGCCTGGGGAGTGTTCATCTGCTCTTGTCCTTCAGTTCTGAGGGCTTGGAGAGGCTCCTGGTCATGCTGAGCTGAAGAAATGAGATAAGAATGAGGAGCAGCACCTCTGCCAGGGCAGGCAGGATCTGAGGCGCTGCCAGGCTTTGCCAAGGCTGTTTCCATTTGGTGCTGTCCTCTCCTGGCTGGATGCCCAGGACTGGGCTGGCACAGGCTGTGTGAGGGTGGCCAATGCCAGCCCAGGCCAAGGCTGGAGCAGGGACCATCTGCAGCAACCCCTGAGGCCCCAGAACAATAGGACAGACACAGCTCTTTGTATTTGGTAGCCAAACCTGCTGCCCAGTGGGATGTGATGGGAAATCTGGCTTGCAGGGGATGGGGGAGGGATGGCTTGGAGAAGGGATGCAGTGGATGGTGTTTTCCCTGCCCCAGGGGGATCCTGAGTGCAGACACGGTGCAGTGGGACAGTGACACCCAAGGGTAATGCCTAAACACTGCCCTGCCTTCTTCCCTGTGCTCAGAGGAGAAAAATCCTTCTGGGAGCAGGGAAAGGTCTGTGTGGTGGAATGAGCCCACTCACGGGAGCCAGGAGGGGTTGTGGAGGGGGAATGTGGATGGTGAAGGAAATAGGATGTGCAGACAAGCCAGGAGGGTCAGTGGGCATCACCCTGACTTGTCACCCTGCTGAGAGGTGCAGTGAATGCGAGGAGCCTTTGGAAAATACGTGTGTGAGGGGAAGGAATCTCTGACAGACCAGCTGAGACAAGGGTTAGCTGCGCTCAAGGCAGGTCCCCAAGTCCCTCTGTCCCCTGGCTGGAAGCAGGGTGGGCAGAGCTCAGCTCAGGCTTGAATCAACCTTGTCTTACCTGCTCCTTTCCCCTCCCAGGTACCTGAGCTGCTGCCAGCACTCCTGGCACCGCTCCATGTCCCACGCAGCCACACAGCGTGGGGAGGAGAGCCTTATTAGCACAGCTCTTTGTGAGATGCCCTTGAGTGATTTATTTTTTTTCCAGGTGTAAATGCCAGGGGAGGCTGTTCCAGTGCTTCCCATTCTTTCATCTCGGCAGGGTTTTGCCCTTTCTCCCAGCATGGCTCTGACAGCAGGCTCAGCGCTGCTGCCTGTGGAATATAAAGTTCCCTGTTAGAGAGCATGACAGGAATTCATTCCAGGCTGGGGCTTGCTTTTTTTTTTTTTATTTTTTTATTTCTGATTTTCTTTTTTCCTCATGCTGGCTGCTCCAGGAGTCTCTGGAGAAGTTCTGAGAGTGGGGAGTCCATTGTTTAACCCCTTTCTCCTGGGAGCAGGCAGCTTGAAGATGGCCCAGTACCTTTCCCAAATCAATCATGGAATCAGCTGGAAGAGGTGCATTAAGATGATCAAAGTACAAATCCTGGCCCTGCACAGACACCCCAACAATCCCAGCCTGTGCCTGAGAGCATTTTCCAAACCCTCCTGGAGCTCTGGCAGCCTGGGGGCTGTGCCCTTTCCCTAGGGAGCCTGGGCAGTGCCAGCACCCTCTGGGGGAAGAACCTTTCCAGATATCCACCCTAAACCTGCCCTGGCACAGCTTCATGTGCATGGATAGAAAGGGCTGCAAAGCAGCTTTGAGCTGTGATACAATTCCCATCCCCTGCCCAAATCCAGAGCAAGGAGCAGCACACTGAGGCATCTGAGCCAGCACAGGAGCAGCACACTGAGGCTTCTGCATCCCTTGGCAGCAGCCACGAGGGCATCCAAGGGTCTGTCCCCCGTTCAGCTGGTGGGAGCCAGGCACAGGGTAGAGGGGAGGATGGCCCTGAGCTCCAAGTCCACTTGGCAATTTTATGATGTAAATAAATGGTGCTGCACATGCACCCGCTGCTGCCGCCGCTCCCGGCGCCGTTCGAGGCAAGGCGCAGGAACAAACAGCAATTCCCTTCCAGTGGACTGATTCCCTTTCTCAGGAGCCATTCAATTACCTCCACATTTCAGGTGGGTGGCCAAATCCTGCTCTGCCTCAGTGGCCAGGGGCCCACAAAGCTTGACAGCCTCTGCTTGCTCCTGGATATTGGTGTGGGAGAGGCGTGGCAGCACCCTCAGGGTGTTGGTGTCTTTGGATGGTCCCCCTTGTGCCCAGCAGGATCCTCCAGGCCACAGCAGGAAGGGCTCTTCATTCCTAGGGGCTCTGGGATGGAGTTTCACAGAATCCCAGGATGGTTTGGGTTGGGAGAACCTTAAAGCTCATCCATTCCATCCCCTGTCATGGGCAGGGATACCTTCCACCAGCCCAGGTGGCTCCAAGCCCTGTCCAGCCTGGCCTTGGACATTTCCAGGGATCCAGGGGCAGCCACAGCTTCTCTGGGCACCTGTGCCAGGGCCTCAGCACCCTAGCAGGGAAGGATTTCTCCTACCCCCTTTCAGTTTAAAGCCATTCCCTGTGTCCTGTCCCTCCATCCCTTGTCCCCAGTCCCTCTCCAGCTCTCCTGGAGCCCCTTTAGGCCCTGGAAGGGGCTCTGGGCTCTCCCTGGATCCTTCTTTTCTGCAGGTGAACACGCCCAGCTCTCCCAGCCTGGCTCCAGAGCAGAGGAGCTCCAGCCCTGGGAGCAGCTCCGTGGCCTCTCCTGGACTGGCCCCAGCAGCTCCACATCCTTCCATTGTGGACTGCAGGTGGAACCTGCCTGGAGAGCACCTGCCTGTTCCCACCACAGGGACAGATCTGGGGCTGCAGCTGCTGAGCCACTCTCCTCCCAGGCCCCGGGCCCTGCTGGAGGATTTTGGCAGCAGATTGGAGTTGTGCTGCCAGGCAGGGCTGCCCGTGCCAGGATAGCAGCTGGATCCAGGAGCGCAGTGCTGGCCCTTCTCCCAGTGCCAGTGGCTCTGCTGGGCAGGGTGGGGACACCAGGAAAGGCTTTGTCCTGCACCCAGGGAGAGAGTGGGGGCCCTGGGAGCTGCTGGGGAGAGGGTTTCCTCATGAATAACTGCTGTGGAGTTAATATACATGTGATTTTTTGAGGAAGTTTCAAACTCTGCCCCTCAGGAGCCTTTGATGCTTTATTAATGATCACGGGCTGTCCAAACCCCCCGTGCTCTGCAGAGGCAGCTGGGCCTCGGGGCAGCCCCAGTGTTCTTGGACAGGGCCTCCTGTGAGCCAAGGAAGGCATTTGCTGGCCCAGGTGACCTGGTGAGGGTAGATGGACTCGAGTATCCCCTCGGAGTCACTCCAAGATTGTGACACGCTCCAAAGGGAGCAGCAGGTTGGATTTTGGGAGCCTGGCAGGCCTCAGACCCTCCTGGTCTGAGCAGGGTGGAAAAGGTGGGGAAAAGCAGGAGCTGATGATTTCAGCTGCACTGGGATTAACAACAGGAGCTGCTGAACCCTGGGCTGCTGGGAATGCAGCCTGCTTCCAGGGAATGTGCGTGCTGAAGGGCTGGGGTGGATGGGGATGACTGGGGAGAGGAGACCCAGACTTCCCAAGTCTAATTAATGTTAATTAGCTACAATTAGTGCTCGTGACCTCTGTTGGCAGCCAAGATGGCTGACAGCAGGGACACACATTCCTCACTTCCACGCAATAAATCAAGCTAAAGTTGCTCAGTTATTTAGCCTATCATTTAGCATTTCATTAAATAGATCTGTGCACATACATCAGCACTGCTGAGGCGGTGTCAGTCCCTGCAGGAGCAGGGATGGCTCCCATCAATCCCAGCAGTGCCAGAGAGGCTCTGGATCACCGAGGGTTGCACCTTCCCCAGCATCTCTTGGGTGCTGGGAACTCACCCGAGGCCCAGGATTCCACCAGAGAGTGGCTCACAGCGAGGTGCTGTTGGTTCTGCAGGGAGATGTGGCTTGGAGAGAGGTCTCACTCAGAGGATGAGGTGGAATTCCTGAGCTGGGGACAGCCTGGAAGGTCCCAGTTGGAGGCAGGACGTTGCTTCAGTTGGGCCCTGCTTTGCCACCGTGTCTTCTCCCATCTCTCCTCCTAGGGAACAAGCAACAGGACAAGAGTGAACAGCCTTCCCTGATACCTGACAGCCTCAGGTGTTAGGGGAGCTTTCCTCATGGAAAGGGCAGCCCAGCCCTGGCACAGCTGCCCAGGGCAGCACTGGAGTCTCTATCCCTGCAGGGATTTAAAATCCATGAGGATGTGACATTTGGGGACACGGGTTAGTGCAGGGGGACAGGTGCAATAGACAGTCTTAAGGGCCTTTTCCAGGCTAAATAATTCCATGATTCTCCTAATGCCAGCAGCATTCCCATGACACTCTTGGAGGGGCATTCTGCCTCTTGCTGCTGCAGGATTTGTGTTGGGCTGCCCCAGGTGTTCTGTGCCCTCCCTCTCCCAGAGCTCCAGAAATAAATGCCCCAGTCCAGGCTGGCACACTGTATCAATCTTGTTTAATAGACTGGAAAGCTTATTGCACGGCGGCAGGTCGCGGGGACGTCGGGGTGATGGATTGCACCTTCCCGCAGTCGAGCGCCGTTGATATATAATGAAATATTTATGATTTATTCCAGCTAATAAACTGGAGTGAAGTGTGTGATGTATGTGAGCAGATGGGGGATCTGTGGATGCAGTTTTCGTGCTGTGGGGGGAGGGAAAGGTGGATGTCTGTGACGGAGAGGCAGCGCTTGGCCGCCCGTCCCACGGCCCGGCCACAGAGGGGATGAATTATCTAATTCCTATAAAAAGCCTTTAGCACTTGCCTTATAATCATTTATCCACCCCACGTGGCTTTTCTCCAGCACAGGAGCCTCTGGGAGTGGGAACAAACCATTTCTTTTTGCTCTGGGCTTGGGAGCTTGTGCCCAGAGGGATGGGAAGAGAGGCAGAGTGACCACAGGAATGTCACTGCTGTGCCACACTTAGCAGATTCCCAGCCCCACTGTGTCTGTACTACCTGCAAAACAATCCTTCCCATGGGTTTAGGAGAGTGGTGAGACACTAAAATGCCCTGGGAAGAGCAGGGAAAGAGCACGTGAGAAATGTGACAGGCACATGGAGCTTACGGCTGCAGGAGGATTCCAAAGCCTGTGAAGGAGCATCTCCATGGTCTGCTGCTGGAGCTGATCTGCAGGCAGGAAAACTGTGCTGAAAGGAGGAGGATGGAGGAGGACCTTCCTGCCAGCTGCCTCTGAGTGGTCAGGGGGACAATCACAAGCCCTGGATGGGCCCCTGCATGTCCCCATCCAGCTGTGGGTGTTGGGGTTGGAGACTTAATACTGCAAAATCCTCACCTGGTGATGGAGGTTTTAGCCCCCAGATTTTGGCTCTGCTCTCCCAAGTGGTGAGGATCGGGATCAAGGCTCTTCATCACCTGCCTGGGTTGTTGGACCAATCCTACCTGGAAAATAAATCATAATCCTAATCAGCAAGGTGTGTCTGCCAGAGGGCGAGCTCTGCCTCAGCCTGATGGACCAGCAGCATCAACAATGACTCCAGGGAAGTGGGAGGCAGGTAGGAGTTAATGCCAGGGTAGAGCAAAGATCCAGAACCTCCTGCCCACTGCTCCTGGCGTGTGAGGCCACTCCTCATCCCGCCACTGTCCTGCCAGCTGTTCCCTTTCTGCCTGAGTAGCCTCTGGGTCGGTGTGCTTGGAGATCCTCTGCTGAAAGGCACCAGAGAAGGGCAAAGAGTGATTATTCCAACTGCCTTCCTGCAAGTTTCCCGAGGGTTTTCCAGCTGGGAGCTTGCTGGTCCCCCCCACACGCTCACTTGGTGAGAGCAGCAGTTCCAGAGGAATGCAGGAGGGCGAGTGCACTGCTCCAGCTCTTCCCTCTGGAAATGAGGGATCATCCTGGCAGGAGAACAGCTGACAGCAGGGAATTCCGCCTGGAACTGGGGTGAAAAAAACCCATAAAGGCTCCCAAAAGTGCAAGGTGGGGTCTGAAGGAGCTCTGCTGGCTGCCCATGGGTGGTGACTGTCCCCAGAAGAGCTCTTCTGTGTCCCTGCAGGTCCGTGTCACCTGGAGCAGTGGCTGTGAGACATTCCTGCTCTCCATCCCCACTCCGAGGAGCACCGGGCTGAGCTCTGCATGGAGCATTTGAAAGCCAAGAGTTTGCAAAAATCAGGAGTGATTCATTAACAGCAAAAAGGTCTAATTAATATTTGAACGTGCTCCAAACCACATCCTGCTGCTGGCAGGGAAGAGCCCCCAGCATCCCCGGCGCCGCTCCGGCCCCTGGAGCTCCTGAGGAGAGCATTAACTGCCTCCAGAGCAGGAGGCTGAAATCATCAGCAAAATCATTTGCCTTTCAAAGGGGACATTTGCTGTTTCTTGGTATTTCCTGCTGTGCAGCACATGGTCTGCTGGAGCTGGGACAGGCACGGGGGTACATCACGTCTGCAAAGAGCCGAATCCCCTGGGAATGATGCTCGTGGACCAGGCTCTGCTGGTGGCATTGAGGCTTTGGTTTCAAACCTGGCAGTGCACATCCTCAGATGGGAGGAACACCCAGGACACAGCCAAGTCAGAAACATCCCTGCCCTCAAATCGACTGTGTCAGGACAAGAAGATTTCACTGATCTTCCCTTTCCAAGTGCAGACTCTTCTTCACATCACACTTAAAGGTCAACACCAACTCCTCTGCCCTAACAGACTTCTTCACTCTCCTAGAGTCTGGGAACAAACTTGAAAACTCTTGGGAAGCACCTGCCAGGTCCCCTCTGGAGCTCTGAGCACGAAGGAAGAGGTGCACAAGTAGTGTGGGGTGGGGAGGCACTCCCAGGAGCCGCGGTGCCGCGTGACAGTTTGTAAATCAGCGCGCTCTCGCTGCCACCAAGCTGGTGACACCTGTTACCAAACAGTCCCCCAGGCTTCCGAGTGACATCTGTCCCCCAGAGCAGGGATGGTGTGCCTGGGGTGGGCTCCTCCTGGGGGCTGACCTCTGCTCATCACCTGTGTGCAGGGTTGGGGTCTTGGACTCACGGAGCCCCAGTACAAAGCCAGCACTATCCCTGTTTGTCCAGCACATCCTAGAACATTCCTGACCCTCTATCTTAGACCAGGCTGAAGTCACCTGATTTACCTAAAAAGTCATTTTTTATGCATACTTCAGCTATCTTAGAGCTCCCCGAAGCCACTCAGTGTTTCATTTCTTGAGCCAAAGCGTTCCCTAGGTCAATAGTTGGTTGTACCTTTGATGTGGGAACTCTGCTATGTTTGCCAGGAACAAACTGCCCCATGGGTGAGGGTGTTGACACAGGTGAGGGTTTGATTCTGCAGCTCAGCTCGAGGAGCAAAGGGGCTCTTGTTCTCCACATGCTGGGAAGCAGCTCTGGCAGCCTCTTGGTCCCCACGAGGTCTCAGCACTCAGTGAAGGAGGTGCTCAAACTACAGCAGAGTCCCAAGGGCCCTTTTGTGTTTGCAGTGAGGATTTTGCAACTTGAGGAACGTCACGGCAGAAATCTCCGCAGTTTGAGTTGGGAAATGTTGATCTCCATTGCCCGTGTCTCCTCCTGCATCTCGCTGGGAGGGTGCTGAGGGCTGGGAGCAGGTTGTCCAGAGAAGCTGTGGCTGCCCCTGGATCCCTGGAAGTGCCCAAGGCCAGGTTGGACAGGGCTTGGAGCAACCTGGGATGGTAGAAGGTGTCCCTGCCATGGCAGGGGTGGAACAAGATGAGTTTTAAGGTCCTTCCAACCCAAACCTTTCCTTAATTCTATGTTTTTAACTGGATAAATATATCTAGAGCCGCCTGTAACTCCAGCAAAGGGCAGCCCCCGCCGGTGCAGAGCCTGCTCAATATGCAGCTCAGCAGAGCCTTTAACATTTCACAGAACAGATGCCCACTGAGCATCTTGAAACAAATCCAAAGGTAGCGGTGACGGCTGCTGTCAGGGAAGCAATAATCCCACGGCCCCGGCAGCCGCAGCTCCGGCGTCGGCCACGTGCCACGAGGTGCTGCTGCCACGGCTTTGTGAGGTGACAGGGGCTGGGGGCAGTGGCCCAGGCAGGCAGAGGAGGAGATGGGGTGTCAGAGACCCTCATCTCAACGGCCAAAATTCCCTTTCTGGTGCAGCTGGCCCAGGGCAGGGAGTGCTGGTTGTGGTTCTGAGCTGCATCCCGCTGGATGGAGCAGCTGGGATGGATGGGACACAGCACCAGCAGCTGCCCACAAGGGCTGCTGGGCTCGTGGGGCAAGGGACTCACCTGTGACCCCCAGGAGGACGGGCACAGTCCTTGCTGTGGCTCTCGGGGCAGCACCACTTTGGAAGTGACACTCAGCACTGCTGGGGACAGTCATTGAGCAAATTCAGCATCCTTTTAACTGGTCTCCCTGGTGTGGGAATTCCCCACTGGCTTGGGAAGCAGGGAATGCTGCATGTGCCACTGCACAGGCTGCCTGATGTGCTGGGCTGGAAGCAGATGGTGCAGGGCAGAGGGTAACGGGGCTGTCCTCAGTGGATGGCATCCCCCAGGGCACTCGGGGCTGTCAGCGTGGGAAGTGACAGCCAGGGCCTGATGCTGGAGAGGAGCTGGAAAGGAAGAGACAGGGGGAATTACAGAGCTGGTCCCAGGAGCTCACAGTAGTCACAACAATAATGTGACATATCCCCTGCCTGTGCTGTGCTGCCAGTGGAATGGAGGGATCCGTGTGGGAAGCAGCGATGGCGTTTGTGGGGAGCACAGGGATGGGAGGGGAGCAGAACTGTCAGGGACCATTCGCCCCATCAGGGCAGAGGGAAAGCAAACGTGCTGGTTTCCTGTACTGACATCCCAAAGAACGACGTGGGAACTGCGTGCCACTGAACCAGGGCTGAATTCCCTCTCCTCTCCCCATCTTCTCTGTGGGAATAAGCAGCTCCTGCTCTCCCAGTGCCACCGTTTAATGAATGTGCCCTGTCCCACCGTGTGTCAGTCACACACCACGGGATCAGGGTGCAGGAGGCAGTTCATCACAGCAGCCATGACTTCCTCCCCACTCCAAGCAGCCAAACACCCAGAGAGCCCCAGTTTCAAACTTCCCTCAACTTCAGAATGTTCCAGACAGCCTTCAGCATCCACAGAGTGCCAAGGGGCAGGCAAATGCAGGAACAATTAATCATCCCCTGGCTGAGCTGAGCGGCTCAGGATTTTGGCAGATGCCAGCTGAGCAGGGACACAGCTCTTCTGGGGAACAGCCTGGATTTTCACGACTGATTCTGATGTTTCCTTGCCCTGGCAGTTTAAATGTCTGGGCCTTTGCTGCACCACATGCAAATCCCACAGTGCCAGAGGTGAGCTGGAAATGGGATGTGAAAACTGCACCACTGCTGGCACTGCTGTCCTGTGGTACCTGGCTGGGCTGATTATGGGATCACACCTGTGGGAAGGACAGCTTGGACCAAACATCTTGCTCAGGACAGGCTCATTTTCCCAGTGTCATTCCCACCTTTTTTTTTTTTTTTTTTTTTTTTGTAGAATCACAGAATGGTTTCGTTTGGAAGGACCCTAAAGCTCAGGATTCCTTCCCAGTATCCCATCCAACCCTGCCTTGTAGCAGTGGGAACCCGTTCCCCCTTGCAGCACCACCAGAATACCACATCCACAGGCCAGGAAAGGTAGAGGGGGGGTCAAGGAGCAGCCTCTGATGGAGCTGCTTGTTTTCCAGGAGACACAGCAGCATACAAGGATGGAGTGTACTGGATCAAGGGCCGCACCTCTGTGGACATCATCAAAAATGGGGGGTTCAAAATCAGCGCGCTGGAGGTGGAACGTCAGCTCCTCGCACACCCCCACATCACAGGTCTGTGCTCTCCCTCCTGCTGCCTGCCCAGAGGGGACAGAGCGTGGGGACACTGCTCTGGGGGCAGCCCTGCCTCAGCACGTGCCTGGAGCCCCCTCCCACAAGGGGATGTTTAAATCCCACAGTTCCTGCTCTCCCAGGGCCGGAGCTGAGTCAGCAGCAGCTCCTGCCTGATTTTGGAAATGAGGCTGCAATTAAATCTGCCCTGCCCTTGTGCGAGGGGTCAAGAAGTGGTGCCCCCAGCTCCACACCACTCTGTACATCATCTTCCTCCCCCTTGACTCCAGATTCTCCAACCATGGAGCTTCCTGCCTTTTCCACGCTGAAAAGCTCTGTTCTTGTGCCAGCACAGAACTCCACGGTGTTTTCCCGTGCTGACATCCCGTGGCATTTTCCTCCTGACACCTGAGCCCCTGTTCTGGCCAGCTGGGCCCCAGGAGCTGCTCAGGTCCCTGAGGGCAGTGGCTGTTGTCCCTGCAGACGTGGCGGTGATCGGGCCCCCGGACATGGTGTGGGGACAGCGGGTCAGCGCCGTGGTGAAGCTGCGCAAGGGACAGATGCTCTCCGTGAGGGACCTGAAGGACTGGGCCAGGTAAAACCCCACGGCAGGGGACACGGAGAGCAGGCTCAAAGCCAGCAGTGTCCTCAGCAGGGACATGCCATAGGATCACAGAGTCATGGAATTGTTTAGGTGGGAAGGGATCTTAAGGCTTGTCCAGCGTCACCCCCTGCCATGAGCAGGGACACCTTTCACCAGCCCAGGCTGCTCCAAGCCCTGTCCAGCCTGGCCTTGAACACTTCTAGGGCATCCAAGGGCAGCCACAGCTTCTCTGGGCACCCTGTGCCAGGGCTCAGCACCCTCACAGGGCAGAATTTCTTCCCAGTATTCCATCAATCCCTGCCCTTTAGCAGTTTGAAGCTATTCCCCCTTGTCCAAGCACTCCAGACCTTATAAAAAAAGTTATTCCCCCTCACCTCCTCTTTTCCCATCTGAACTAGCCCAGCTCCCAGCCTTTCCTCACAGGAGAGGCACTCACTGTGCTTTAGGTGGCTGCTCAGCCCTAAATCTCGTGCCAGGGACATTGGTGACCCAGCCAGGAGATCCCTTCATCCCCCACCTGCAGCCTTGGGGATGCCCCAGGTTGTTTGGGGGGGTCCCTGGTGCCAGGCAGGGGGCTCTGCCCAGCCCCCCCCCGTACTCCCCTGCCTGCCCCACTCCCAGAGCGTTCCCTGCACGTCTCTTCCCGTCGCTGTCCCCAGCTCTGTGACAGGGACGTTGCTCTTGTGCCCTTGAACGCAAATGCCCCGCAGGGTCCGGCTGTGCTCCCTGCCCAGCGCCGGCCCCCGCCCGCCTCTCCCTCTCGCCCTGTCTCTCCCCTTTATTTTTTATGTCACTTAGGCTCTCTTGGCCCCCGTTCTCGCACTCCCTGGCAGGAGACACATGTCCCTCTTCAGAGTGATTCATTTTGCGGCTTTCGCCTTCCACGGTGCTTCCCGGCGACAGGCGCCATCCCGAGTTAGCGGCTCCATATGGCCGGGTGCTGGTGGCGGCGGGGGGAGGAGGCCGGCCGGGGCTCGAAGGGCTCGCCAGACTTGGCATCTCGCATTAGAGTCGGTGCCAGGCGCTGCCGGAGCCGGGCACGGCCCCGGGTCGGTGACACACGGGCAGCAGAAGGCAGGAGAGCCCCCCCTGCGCACCCCGCGAAGGGCACGGGGTGCTGCTCGGGGCTGCGATCGCTGCCAGTCACCCACACCCCCCCCGGGGAGGCGATTCAGCTGCGGTCCCCTGCGGGGCTGGCACCAGGAGCACGGGGGGCTCTGCACCGCTGCATGCCACCCCTGCCCTGGGGACAGTCACTGATCCCAGCCGAGGAGCCCCCAGGATGAGCTGCTCCCACTGAGCCAGGCTGGGAGCTGAGCTTAAATGGGCTCCTGGGATGTGGGTGGGGGTCCCAGGTGGGGCTGGTTGGGGCTGTGGCTGCTCCTGGCAAGGCTCAGCTGCTCCTGCCCAGCTGTAACAGCTCCGTTTGGTGTTCCAGGGACAGCATGGCTCCCTACGCCATCCCGACGGAGCTGATCGTGGTGGAGGAGATCCCGCGCAACCAGATGGGCAAAGTCAACAAGAAGGAGCTTCTGAAACGCTTTTACCCAGCCTAGTGCCCACCTGGGGGGGCTTGGCCATGATCCACGGCCATTCTGCCCCTGAGGAGGAGCCAGGGCATCATCCCTGGCAGCTCTGGGCTCACTGCAGCCTAGTCCTCAAATCATGTCCAGTAAAAGCAGGATTTGTCCCTCCTGGCTGAGCTGAGCCAGAGCTGCAGAGTTAGGGTTTCCTTGTGGGGAACCCTTTGCAGGAATCACAGAATCACAGAATGGTTTGGGTTGGAAGGGACCTTAAAGTCCATCCAGTCCCACCCTTGCCATGGGCAGGGACACCTCCCACTACCCCAGGGTGCTCCAAGCCCTGTCCAACCTTGGACACTTCCAGGGATGGGGCAGCCACAGCTGCTCTGGGCACCCTGTGCCAGGGCCTCTCCAGCCTCACAGGGAGTGATTTCCCAGCAGAAATAAAGAATAAATCCAAAATCACACATAAATACTGACTGTATTATCCAGTGCATCCACCACCATCAAGTGATCCCAGTGCTCTGTTGATAAATCCCACCTTTCAGCGTGGAAGTTTGTCCTGTTGGCTCCACACGTGAGCTGCCAGCCCCAGGGGCTCGATGATGCCAGCGGGGCACAGCAGCCCCCAGCCAGGGGGTCCATCTGCTCTGGTCCTGTCCCGTGCTGAGGGGCTGACAGGGAGTCCAGCTTTCCCAGCAGCTGATGGGGCTCTGGAAGCACCAGGGAGGGCAGGAGGAAGAAGGAGCACAATTACAGGGATTCCTTTGTTAGGGTCGCTTGAGCCCCAGAAATATGGGACATGTAGAGAACATGGAAAGGACATGGAGGGGACCATGGAGGGGACCACAGCAGGCACATGGTGCTGGGCAGAGTGGGCAGGGAGGGGCTGGGATGAGAGTGGGGCTGGGAAAAAGGGGAAGGGGATGTGGATGGGGACAGGCTTTCTCCTGCACAGGGCTCTGGCCACAGGCCCGCTCTGTCCACGCCAACACCCTGCCCACAGTGGCATCTCCTGGATTTTGGTACTTCAGGCTCAAAAGGACTTGAGATGGGGACACGAGGGGCACCCAGAGCTCCTGAGCCACCTTTCACTGTCCCACATGCCAGGCACAGGGACACACGTGTGCAGCCCAGCACCAGCGGGAGGGCCCGAGCCGATCCTTTGTTAAAACATCAACGATGCAGTAAATTTTTTAACTTACCAAATAGATCAATATCAAATTATCATGTCTCGCATTCATAACTCTTAAGCAAGCAACAATGGAGAGAGACAAGGTCACTGGAGAATAAATAGCAGAGAAAGCTCTTAATGATCTATCATTCTCGACAACCCCGGGCACCCCGCACCAGCCCGGTGACAAGATCATTAATAAAACTCTGCAGGAACGCTATCGATTGCTTTGATGGATGATCACAGGTAGCAAATACTGTAAAACACCTGGCTGTCACACACAAAATGAGGAGTTTGACTCACACCTCGGCACAGGGACCGGCCTGGGGCTCTGCCAGGTTTGCTCCTTGGGGATTCCCACAGGGAGGGGGTCAGGGGTGACCCCCAGTTTGGGGCTGCCATCCGTGCTGGACCCTCATGCTCTCATCTCCACTCGCTATAGGTGGGACCTGTTAATTAAAAGCCTCATTAAAACACCTGGTCACAGTGGCCTGTGTGGGAGCTGAGCTGGATGGAGGTGGGGTGACCTGGTGCCACTGGATGAACCTGGAGACCTCCAGGAACACCAACACAGCCAGGCCTGTAGGGATGGATGGGGGTCCCAAGGCCGTGGGCTCTGCTCCTGCATCCCTCGGGGTGCAGGGGGGGCTCTGTGTGTCCCCCCAGCTCCAGGCTCTGTGCTTGCCAGCCACATCAGCATTGACGGTCAGATCATATGTACACAACCATTCAATTACCCCGTAATGGCTGCAGGCGATTAAGCCATCAATCTCCTTCATTAGGGCCTGCCAGGCCCGGCCCAGCATCACCCAATAAAACCATTAAAACAACAACAACCCAGAGCAGCAGCTTTAATGCATTGACCGTAACCTCAGCCCGTGACAGCGCCGGGGGTGCCCCCGAGCTGGGGACCCACTCGCCCCGAGGAGGTATTGCCCTGCTGGGGTGTCCCCGGGGAGCTGGGGGCTGCCCACCCCTCTGTGCCCCCCCCAGCCCGGCACGCCAGGACCTGCTCTAGCACTTTATAGCTGACATTATCTTTTATTGCCACATAAAATCCAAGCTCTGGTGGCTTTATGGGGCTGCACCGGCGTGTGGCACCTCTGCACTCCCAGCTGCTCCCTCTGCCCTCCTGGGCACTGCCATGACCCCCTCCCCAGTCGCTGCACTGGGGTCACAGCTGGTCCCACTGCACCACACGTGAGGGACATGACTGGTGCCACACTGGGGTCATGACAGGTCCAGCTGCACCCCACGCTGGAGACGTGACTGTCCCAACACACACTGGGGTACAGCTGGTCCCAACCCCCGTGACACGTGCACTGCTGGGCAGGTCAGAGGGTGTCAGTGGGACACTCCAAAGTGGGGTCACCCAGCAGCCAGAGCAGCACGGGAAGTCGTAGTCCTGGGCTGGTTTGTGAGACCCCAAATCCCTGCAGCGCAGCGGGAGCCCCGGTTTGCAGGGGCAGGGGGTGTCAGTGCAGGGACAGCAGGGGGCCGGGGGTCGCTGCCGTGTCGTGCTGCAGCCGTGGCCGTGCCACCGGCAGCCCCGTCCCCACGAGCGGGGCTGGCGCCTTGTCAGAGCCTGTCACGTCTGCCACCCCCGCGCCGCGGTGCCGGTGGCAGGGAACATCTGCTCGGCCGCCCCGCTGCCACGGCGCGTCAGGGTCAGGGGCAGCCGCCAGGACCCCCGGCCTGCGCCGCCGGGGCGGCTCCTCGCCGTGACACTGACTCGGGGTGACAGGGCAGCGGGGCGGACGGATGGCATCGGACACACAGACGGGCAAGTGAGCGCCGCTGCCCACGCCACGGCCCAGCCGCGCCGCGGGTCACCCGGGCCCGACGCTCACCCGCTCACCACACGTCCCTGGGGACACCGACAGCCCTGCCACCTGCGTATGGACGGGACACATCCTGCACGCCTCCTCCTGTATCCCTTTTCCCACGCCTTGTTCCCCATCCCCGTGCTGGTGACCCGCACCGGAGGGCACCGAGGGCATTTATTCCCAAGGGAAGGGACGATGCTGGGCGGGGGCCCCACAGCTGCCGAGCGGGGTCGAGGTGGTGCCACCAGTGTCACCGACACATTTTCACTTCCTTGCCAAGCCCAGGACTCGGTTTTCCCGGGAGGGCAAGAACTCCTCGACCCCTTCGCCCTTCCCGGGGGGTCGTGGGTCTCCATCCCTGCTGCACCGGGACCCCCGGGACCCCGCGCCGACGGGCGGGGGACGTTCCCCGGTGAGGCACCGCGGGCTGCGAGGACGGCCGGGACCGGGGCCGGTGGCCGGGACGATGCTGCCACCTGGTGCCACGGCACGGCGGCGGCGCCGGGACAGGCACCGGGGGTCGGGGGAAACACCGGGACCGGCCGCGGAGGTCGGAGGAAGCACCGGGACCGGCGGCCGGCGTCGAGGGAAACACCGAGACCGACAGCGGGGGTCGAGGGCAGCACTGGGACTGGTCGCGGGGGTCGGAGAAAGCACCGGGACCGGGGGGTCAGGGGGCAGCGCCGGGACAGACAGCGGGGACCGAGAGCCCTGTCGGGACTCCCGGAGCAGCCCCCGCCCGGTGGGAACCCGCCGGGCCCGGGAGACGCGGGCGCTGCCGGTCCCTCTCCCGGCTCCGCGCTGGGACGGGCCCCGACGCCAACACAGATGGCACCGGCACCGGGAACCGCCGGGGATAGACGGGCGGGCTCTCCCCGACGGGAGGCGCGGCCGAGCGGGGCGGGAAGAACCGGTCCCGGTCCCTCTCCCTGTCCCGATCCTGGTCCCGGTCCAGGTCCAGGCCCCTGTCCCAGTGTCGGAGCCTGTCCCTGTCTCGGTCGCTGTGCCAGTGCCGGTGCCGGTGTCGGTCCTTGTCCCGGCGCCGGAGCGGCCGGGGGGCAGCGGGCCCGGCTCTCCCCCCTCCCGCCCGCCCCGTCGCGGCATCCCCGGAGCGCGCCCGGCGGCAGCTGCCGCGTTCCGCCCGCCCTGCCCGGGGCTGCGCACCCCGGCCCCGGCCCCGCTCCCCCGGCCCGGCCAGCGGGGACCCCCCCGGCGCCCCCCGCATCCCCCCACGGCCCCCGCACCTCCCCCGTCGGGCCCCTGGCGGGCCGGGCAGGGCAGGGGGTGCGGGCTGCGGGCCGGGGGCGGCGGGGCCAGCTGCCCGCGGGGGGGTCCGGTGCCCGCAGCACATGTGCTGTCACTCAGCCAGTCCCGCCGCTATTTTAGCTCGGGGCCGGCGGCCGGGCTGTGCCCCGCTCCGCCATGGGCCCCCCGCTCCTCCTCGCCTGCCTGCTCGCCCCTCTCTGCGCTCGGGTAAGGGGTGCGGGGACACCGGGGCGGCGGGGATGGGGTGCGGTGGGGTGGGATGGGGACCCCCGGCTCCGTGCCCCAGGAGGGCTGGCTGGGATGGGGAGCCTGCACGCAGAGCCAGGGCTCGGCCGGACCCCAGACCTCGTGGAAACTCGTCCCTGGGGGCAGCGGGGATGGGGCTGGGGGTGATGGGGGCTCGGAGCCCCTCTTGAGGCATTTCCCACCCCACAGATGGCGGTGGCAGGGGGGGGCCTGCGGCTCCGGCACATTGCCTGCGCCTGTGAGCGGGATGGGCTGAGATGGGCTCTGGGGGAGGGTTAGGCACTTAAAGACACCCTGCTCCTCTTTTTTTTGCACCCCAGCTGTGGTTCCAGACCTCCCTGCACCCCCCTGCCCACTCACGCCCCCCCAGAGCCCCTCATCCTGGTCTCAGGCCTGAGCCACACGGGGCCGTTGGGATTCTGGCCTGGACCCTGCACTCAGCTTCTTCAGGGCAGGGGAAGAAAAGGGGATCTGCAGGGCAGCCCCATGGAAACGGAGCCCCCAGCATCCCTCCCTCACATTCCGATCCCCCCCCAGCTCCAGCAGCCCCCAGGGACGGGCGGGGGGTCTCTCCTGCTGGAGGAGGGCGCAGAGAAAGACCTGGGGGCCACAGCGCAGCCCCCGAGCCTCAGAAGCAGCCCCTTGTCCTGCCCATCCCGTACACAGCCCCCCTCCCCAGGGACCCCCGGCACAGCCAGCCCCACTGCCCCGTTCCCCCGTCCCCCACCAGGGCACACAGGCCCCTGGGGCTCCAGGGACCCCCCGGCAGCCAGCGCTGCAGGCACAGCTGGGCACAGATGTGGGTGCAAGGCTGGCGCTGCCCAGATGTGCTCCCTCCTCGGGGAGGGGACAGCGCCTGTCCCCGGGCCCAGGGCGAGGGTGGCACGGAGCTGGGGGGTCGGCAGCTGCATGCAGACCTCTCTGCCCCCTCCCCACCCCCAGCTCCCCCAGTCCCCATGGCTCCAGGCCCCCCCCCTCACAGTCACCCCAAATCCCTGACCTCGGTCCCACACAGCCCCATAACCCATCCTTGCCCCCACAGCTCCCTGACCCCACTGCAGCCTGCCAGAACTCCTGTTCCCCTTGTTTCCATCCCGAATCTCCCCCTCACAACTCCCAGCTCTATCCCAGGCCCCCAACTCCCTCTGCCTCCCCCCAGCACCCCAGCCCTGTCCCCCAGGGTCATGCTGACAGCCCAAACTGATCCCTGACCCCCCAACCCTCGCTGCCACATCTGTGGGGTGACAGTGACATGGAGGGGAGGCCACAGTCAGTGCTGCCTGCCCGAGGTACCCCCCGCCCCGGGGTCCTGTGGGGCACAGCCCATGCCCAGGGCACCACCAGGGTCATTTGTGGAGCACCCCTTCCTGGTGAGCCCAGCAGGACACCCGTCACCACCACACTGGGGTGGCAGGGGACACTGACACAAAGCTCCTGGGAAAGCTGGGAGGTTTCTGCATTACCTCAGACCCAGCCCCAACCCCATCAGGGGGACCCAGCACTGAGCACTCCAGCACCGTGTACCCCTCTGTGCACACCTAACCCAGGTGCATCTCCCTGCCCACTGCCCTGGCATTCCACCCCACCCCGGAGTTTTGGGGTCTCTGGCAGCCCCGTGTCCCCCCAGGGTGCCAGCCCAGCCCAGCCAGGCGCTGCAGCCCCCCAGGCCTGGCGGCAGCACGAGGCTCCCCGGCGGGTGAAGAGGGCCTGGGTGATCCCCCCCATCAGTGTCTCGGAGAACCACAAGCGCATCCCCCACCTCCTGGTGCAGGTAGGTGAGAGCCCCCCCGCCCCTCTCCCAGCTCACAGGGCGGGGACATCCTGGGCAGGATGTCCAGGGGCACCTCCAGAGGGGCACAGACCCCCAGCCTGGGACCCCCAGCCCCGATTTTCCTGGGGCAGATCAAGTCAGACAAGCAGCAGCCCGGAGGGGTGATCTACAGCATCAAAGGGCCGGGGGTGGATGAGGAGCCCCTGGGCATCTTCTCCATCGACAAGTTCAGCGGCAAGGTTTTCCTCAACGCCATGCTGGACCGGGAGGAGCACGACCGCTACCGGGTAAGGATGATCCTGGGTGCCCCTCCCTGGCGTCCCCAGCCAGACCCCGACCCCCCCGCTCTGCACCCACAGCTGAGAGCCTTCGCACTGGACCTGGGCGGGGTCACCCTGGAGGACCCCACTGACCTGGAGATCATCGTGGTGGACCAGAACGACAACCGGCCGCTCTTCCGGCAGGACGTCTTCACCGGGCGTGTGCTGGAGGGGGCTGAGCCAGGTGGGTCCTGCCGGGGGGGCTGGGCTGGGGGCACCGAGCCAGCCCTGTGCCAGCACCCACCGGGCGCTCCTGGGCCACAGGGACCTGCGTGATGACGGTGGATGCCACCGACGCCGACGACCCCGACACGGATAACGCGGCGCTGCGCTATTCCATCCTGGAGCAGGGCGCTGCCGGAATGTTCAGCATCAACGCCACCACCGGGGAGATCTGCACCGCACGGCCCGGCCTCGACCGCGAGGTAGCGGGGTGGGGTCACGGGGATGGGACTGGGGGGGCACCGGCACTCAGGACAGTCACGGACACCCCACATGGTGAAACCGCAGCTCTGTCCACGAGCAGATCCAGGCGTGGGGGCAGATCCAGGGTGGGTGGGCAGCAGCTGGGGGATCTCTGTGCTCCCTGGGGGCTGGGCGGGCTCAGCTCTGGCCCCCTCATTCCCCACAGACCATGGGGGTGTACAACCTGACGGTGCAGGCGGCCGACATGTCCGGGGACGGGCTGACCACCACGGCCGTGGCCGTCATCTACCTGGAGGACATCAACGACAACCCTCCCGAGTTCACCAAGGAGGAGGTAACAGCCAGGATATGGGGACGTGCCGGGGTCAGTGGGGCCGGAGCTGCCCCCCCCCCCCCCCCCGGGGGGTCTGCAGCATCCCAAAGGGGCAGAGTCCAACCCCACGCCGCTCTCCCCCAGTTCTCCATGGAGGTGGAGGAGCAGGCGGCCGGTGTGGACGTGGGCAAGGTTTTTGTGCACGACAAGGACCTGGCGGGCTCGCCCAGCTGGTTGGCCAAATTCACCATCCTGGAGGGCGACCCCGAGGGCGCCTTCGCCATCCGGACCGACCCCCACACCAACGACGGCGTGCTCTCCGTGGTCAAGGTGGGCGCGGGGCAGCCGGGGGTCACCGGGGGTCCCATGGCTCGGCTGACCCCTGGCCTCTCCCGCAGCCGCTGGACCACGAGGTGCGGGACCGCTTCGAGCTGACGGTGTCGGTGCAGAACGAGCGGCCGCTGGAGCCCTCGGCCCCCGCCAGCCCCCGGGCACTGGCCACGGTGCGGGTGCGGGTGCGGGACGTCAACGAGGCGCCCGCGTTCCGCGAGAACCCGCGGCGGATCAGCGTCCTGGAGGGGACACCCCCGGGCACCCCCATCACCACCTACACCGCCACCGACCCCGACACCCACCAGATCCAGACCCTCTCGTGAGTGCCGCTCCCCTCCCATGGCCCCCGGCACCCGCGGGGCGGGGTGGGGGTGTTGCCTCACGCACCCCCTCGCCCACAGCTACGCGCTGCTCTACGACCCCGCGGACTGGCTGCAGCTGGACCCTCACGCCGGCACCGTCCGCACCAAGCGGGAGCTGCTGCACCCGTCCGCCTTCCTGCAGGGCGGCTGGTACATCGCCCTGGTACTCGCCCGCGACGATGGTGAGCAGCCGCCCCCGCCTCCCCCTCGCTCCCGCTGCCCCCGCTGACCCCTCCGCTCTGTCCCCAGCCGAGCCCCCGCTCTCGGCCACCGGCACCCTCTCCATCGAGATCCTGGAGGTGAACGACCACGCTCCGCAGCTGCAGCCGCCGGCCGGGGTGCTCTGCGGGCGGCCGGGACGCGGCGGGACCCTGCTCCTGGGGGCCACCGACGATGACCGGCCCCCCCATGGAGCCCCCTTCCACTTCCAGCTCAGCCCCCAGCACCCCCAGCTCGCCCGCAACTGGAGCATCGCCCGCTTCAATGGTGAGGGTCAGCCGGGGAGGGGGGGATGCTGCACGGAGGGTCCCGCTCACCCCCTGCCCACCCCGCAGTGACCCACGCCGTGCTGGCCGTGCTGGCGGAGCTGCCCGAGGGGCCCTACTCGCTCCCGCTGCTGCTCCGGGACTCGGGGACGCCCCCGCGGGAGCAGCAGCAGCTGCTGAACGTCTCGGTGTGCCACTGCGGCCGGGACGGCACCTGCCTGGACGGGGCACTGGCCGCGGCCACCGCCGGGGCCGGCATCACCCTCGGGGCGCTCATGATCATCCTGGGCAGCACCATCCTCCTCCTTGGTGAGTGAGACCCCCACCGTCCTTCCCCCGCCCCTCCAGCCCGCCCCGCCGCCCCCCAGCCCTGTGCTGGTCCTGGCCACCCCTCCCGACCCCCACTGTCACCTTGACCCCCCGCCCAGCACCCCATCCTGGGCTTGGCCTCCCACCCAACCCTCCCCACGACCCTCAACGCCTCCCCCCTACCCAGCACCCCCTTCTGACCGCAATCCAGGCCCCTCATTTCCCTCACTGCCCGTCCCACCCCAATCCCAGCCCAATCCCTACCTCCGCCCCTATCCCTCCTCCCAGCCCAACTGCATCCCGCCCCAGCCATCGCCCCGTGCCCGCCGTGCCTCCCCGTGCCCACACGCGTGTCCCCGTGTCCCCGTGTCCCCGCAGTGCTGGCGGCTCTGGGCGCTGCGCGGGTGCGCGGCCGCCGCCGGGCGCTGCGCAAGGGGCTCCTGCAGCGCTCGCGGGACGACATGCGCGACAACATCCTCAACTACGACGAGCAGGGCGGGGGCGAGGAGGACCAGGTGAGCAGGACCCGTGGCAGGGGGGTCTCACGGGGGGTCCGCGGCTCAGCCCTGCACCTCTAAACCCCTCCCGGCCCCGCAGGACGCCTACGACATCAACCAGCTCCGGCACCCCGAGCTCTTCTCCCCCCGGGCCAAGCCCCCCCTGCGCAGGGACGCCCCGCTCAGCTCCGGGACCCCCATGGCCCCCCGCAAGCTGCCCAGCAGCCCCTCCGACATCGAGGACTTCATCAATGAGGTGGGTCAGGGCCCGGCAGTCCCCCGGCGGTCCCCCATCGCCGGCGGGCTGACGGTGACCCCCTGTCCCCGCAGGGGCTGGAGGCGGCTGACAGTGACCCCAGCGTGCCCCCCTATGACACGGCCCTCATCTACGACTACGAGGGCTCGGGCTCGGTCGCCAGCCCCCTCAGCTCCATCGTGTCCAGCCTGACGGACGAGGACCAGGACTACGACTACCTGAGCGAGTGGGGGCCCCGCTTCCGCCGCCTGGCCGACCTCTACGGGCACTAGCGGGGATGGGGGGCAGGAGGGGACACCCCCCTGCCCAGGGAGGGGCTGGGGCAGGCACGGGGCAGCGGGCAGCTCACACACACACAGAGGAGATGCCCAGAGGCGGCGGCTTCACGAATGGACCCGCACAGGATGCCCGGCTGCAGCGGCTTTGCACACGCGTGTGCAACGAGAGGCCGCCGCGCAGGGGGTGCACACCCACACGCCCCGCGGAGCCCAGCTCAGCAAACCTGGGGGGAGGACGCCCGGGTGAGCCCCACACAGCTGGGGAAGGGGGCGAGGAGACCCCTGGGCACCCCCACAATAAAGAGCGGGGGTTGGTGGCGGGGGTGTGTGACCCCCCCCTCCCACACCAGCGACCCGTAGAAACAAGGCACTTTTATTGGGAGCCGGCAGCACTCCCGGGGGGGCTTCACCCCCGCCCCAGGGCTCCCAGCACCGCCGCTCCTGGGGCGGGATCCGGCCCCACCGCGGAGGGGGGGTGCTGCTCCCCCAGCCCGCCCGCCGCACTCGTCCTGCTGCTCCCGTAACATCCCCGGGCGGGGGTCCCTGCTCAGCCCCCCCAGCACGGCTACATCTCGCAGGGAGGGTCCGGGGAGCGCAGCATCCTCTTGGTGGAGGCGGCCAGGCGGGAATAGTCGTGGGGGATGGCGTGGGGGGCCAGCAGGGGCAGGTGGTCCTCGCGGGGGGGCCGGCGGAACAGGGGCGGGCGGCGCTGGCTCTCGCCGTCCTGCAGGGACTGGGGCAGCCCCCGGCCCTGGCTCTCGGGCAGTAACATGATGCTGAGCACGGCCAGGATGGCGAAGGAGGCGAACACGACGTGGTGCAGGAAGAAGCCGCGGCTGTTGGGGATGGCGGTGATGGGCGCCGCGGCCTTGCCCACGAAATTGGCCCCCACGACCAGGCCCAGCCCGGCGCCCCTGCGGGAGGAACACGCTCAGGGGGGCCCTGCCCGGTGCCCCCCGCTCCGGGGTAGCACAAGATGGGGGCAGCTCCCCCTTACCTGACCACGGTGGGGAGAACCTCGCTGGCAAAGAAGATGCTGAGCATGGTGACGGCGTGGGAGGCGGCCGTGCCCACCACGGACAGGGTCAGGACAATGAGCTCCAGCAGGTCTGTGGGGGGGGGGGGAAGCACATCAGGGGGCAAATCCTGCACCCACCTCTCTGTACCCTCTCTTCCCCCTGGCTGGGGCTGCGTCCCGGGGGTCCCGCGGGGGTCTTACACTGGGTGAGGGCCAGCAGCAGGAGGGAGGAGATGCCGGTGAGGACGGTGCAGAGCAGGAGGATGGCGCGGCGCCCGAAGCGCTCGGCCGTCAGGCACACGAAGAGGCAGGCGGCCGTCTCGGTGCCCACCAGCACCAGGTGTGAGGAGAAGAAGTGGGGCAGGTGGGGGACCAGGTTGCGGGTGAAGCAGTGGCGGATGCCGGAGCCGATGAACCTAAGGGACAGCGGGGTCAGGGGGCCGCGAGCGGGACCCCCCCCCCCCCGGCCCACCGCCACCCCGCCGCCCCCCGCCGCCGCTCACGCCGCGAAGCCGAGGATGACGCCGTTCTTCCAGATGACCCTGGTGCTGCAGATCTCACAGACTGAGTGGTACCGGGGCCGCGGGGGCCCCTCGGACAGGGCCTCCAGCTCTGCCGGGAGAGGGGAAACCAGGATAGAGCCGGCTCTGTTACGCCACCCGCACAGCCACGGCTTTGGGGATGGGGCTGATCGCCCTCGGAGTCCCCCCACGCACCCGCGAGGAGGCTGTCCTGGGGGCAGTTTTCTTCAGCCAGTGCCTGCAGGGTCTTCCTGGCCCTCTCCAGTTGCCGTGTGGCCAGCAGCCAGCGCGGTGACTCCAGCAGCAGTGCGGGGCACCTGGGGCACGAGTGTCGGGTCACGGGGCTCCCCACGGGCCTGGCCACCCTCCAGCACTGACCTTCCCACCGGGTTTCAAAGCAACGCTGCCCAGAAACCCTCAGCTTCAAACCTGAGCAAACATTTACCCAGGGTGGGGGGGTTCTCACTCCTCTGGAGAGCCCCGGGTGGCCTTTGATCCCCACCGTGTCCCCGGGCAGGGTGTCCCGGGCTGGGAAGAGCTTGGCACCAGCCCCGGGGCACAGCCCAGCCCCACGCAGCCCCCTTCCCGGTGGGTCCTTACCACCAGCTGGCAGCCAGCAGGGCCAGGATCATGGTGACGGCGCCCTGCAGCACCCGCCAGTCCCGGCACAGCAGGGCCAGCCCCGGCAGCAGCAGCTCCCCGGCGATCCAGAAGAATCCGGCCACCATCGTCACCGCCAGCCGGTGCGGGGGGTCACACAGCTCCAGCCCTGGCAGGGAGCGAGGGGGCCACAGTGGGTGCCAAGGACACGGGGCATCCCGCAGCCTGGAGCATCCTGTATTCCAGCCCATGGTACATCCCGCAGCCTGGAGCATCCCGCAGCCCCCACACCCCTCCGGATGCCCCCATCACACTCACGTGCCACGTAGAGGGCGAGGAAGGCTCCTGCCAGCGCGGCCCCGAAGAGCAGCCGTGCCACCAGGACCATGAGGAAGTCCACAGCCAGTGCCACGCCGAGGCCCACGGGCACGGCCAGCGCCAGGGACAGCAGGAAGGTGGGACGGCGGCCGAACCTGCCAGGGACGGGCTGTGAGGGGCTGGGCACGGTGCCCCCTGCCCGCGGGGGCTGCCCGGGGACCCCCATTACCTGTCACAGGCCAGGCCGGCGGTGACACTGCCCAGTGTCCAGCCCAGCAGGTGCGTGGTCTGCTCCAGGGGCACCTTCCAGCGCGAGGCGCACACCAGGTCCCACTGCGGGGACACAGCGGGGAGGTGTCAGCGTGGGGGGCTTGGCAGACCCCCTGACTGCCCGCAGGGCTGGGACGGATGGGGCGGCAGGGATCCTGGAGAGCCCCCACCCCACAAACAGAAACGTGGGGACAGTACCGGTGATTCCAAGAGCCCTGGATGCTCTCCAGCCCCTCAGCGCCCTTCCCCAGGGCTCCCCCAGCCAGCCCCAGACCCTCTCCAGGGGGTCATTGCTCCCCCTGCACATCCAGGGCTTTCCCGTGGCATCCTTACCGGAGCCCCCAGCAGGCTCTGGTGGCTGAGACCCCCCAGTTTGTTCCCCCCGACTCCTCGCAGGTATCCACCCCCAGAGCATTGCCAGGGCCCTCCTTTAACCCCTCCTTTACCCACGGGACCCCTCGGCCCCCTCCAGCGCCGCAGAATGCCCCATGCCCGGGGGTCCCCCCACTCTCCCCAAGCCCGGCACCCCCCTCGGTCCCACCACCCCCGTGCCCACCTGCGTGACGAGGTTGGCGCGGAGGCCGGCGGCGGGCAGCGCGTAGTGCCAGCCGCGGGTGCAGGGCCCGGTGCCGTTGGGGCGGGGGCCTCCGGAGGGGTACCGGTACAGCTGGCAGGGGCTCCAGCCGCCGCGGAGGCGCGGCACGGCGGCGCGGAGCAGCGCGGGGCCCCCGAGGCGGCGGAGCGGCGGCGGCAGCAGCGCGGTGTCGGGGCGGCAGCGGTGCGGGGGCTCCGCGCCCAGCGCCCAGCCCAGCGCCCAGCCCAGCGCCAGCGCCGCGCACGGCGCCCACCCCCCCGCCGCCCGCCGGCCCCGCGGCCGCGACCCCCCGAGAGCCATCGCCGCGGCCACCGCCACCCGCGACCGCCACCCCACAGCGCTCGGGCTCCGCGCCGGCAGGTGGGGCGGCACCGGCCGGACCCGCCCCGCGGCACCGCCCCGACGGCTCCCTGCGGATCTGACCCCCAGCCCGGGTTCAGACCCCTCCCCAGTCCCGGTTCGGACCCTCAGCCCCGGTTCAGACCCCCAGCCCCCGTTGAGACCCCCTCAGTCCCGGTTCGGACCCTCAGCCCCGGTTCAACCCCCCCCCAGTCCCGGTTCGGACCCCTCCCCAGTCCCGGATCTGACCCCCAGCCCCCGTTCGGACCCTCAGCCCCGGTTTGCTCCCCCACAACACGAGGCTCAGTTCTGGTCTAGATCAGCCCTCAAGGCCGGTTTGTCTCGCCAGCCCGGTTCACAAACCCCAGCCCCGCTCCCGATCCCCGGCCCCGTTCACAAACCCCAGCCCCGCTCCCGATCCCCGGCCCCGCTCCCGATCCCCGGCCCCGTTCACCCCGCTCAGTCCAGGTTCGCTCCCCCCAACACTGGACCCAGTTCCCACAGCCCGCTGCACCCCCAGCGTGGTTTGCCCCCTCCCAGGCCCCCCAGTTTGGTTCTCCAAGCCCCATTCCCCCCACCTCGGCCCTACTTTGCCCTCCCCCAGCCCTGCTTGTCCCCCAGCCCCGGTTCACCGCCCCCACCCCAGCTCTCCATGGTGCTCCAGACCCCTCTCTCAGGACTGGGGGACCCCCCAGCCCAGCTGGTGTTGGGGGTCCTGGGGTGCAGCCGGGGGTTCCAGGACCCATCTGTGAACACCCACAAAGGCACCCAGGTCTCCCCAAACCTCAGAGGGGGCCAGTGGAATCTGTGACACCTCCTTTAGGAAGGAAACGTGTTGGCACCCAGCACCACGTGAGCCCGTGGGAAGAGCCAACAGAGCAGCCAAACTGCAAACAGGCTTTATTTCCCTCTTCCTTCTAAAATTTACTCACAAATGTGATTTCTGGGGGCAGCAGCATCACTCAGGGTGCTCGGCTTCAGACCTGCAATGGTGGAAAAACTCCATCTGCAAAATCACATTGAAAATCACTGAAAAATCACACCTGCAAACTCACATTGAAAAATCACACTAAAAAAAAATCCCATCTGCATTTTTTTTTGCCTCCCTCTGAGGGATCCACACCCCCACACATATCTGGGAGTTACAGCACCAGGAGGAAAACTGAGCCTGGAGACTCCCAAGGTCACCAGCACCGTGGTCAGATGAGCCTATGGGACTTTCCAGCTCTACATGCCCATGAAAGACCTCTCTGTGACTAGAGACAAATTTATGGCTGTTCAACAAAATAAAGACAGGGATGGAAATTAATCCAAGACCAAGTGTTACCTGTGGCTGCTTTCTTGAAGCCCCTGACACAGGAGCAGCCCCTGGTCCCAGCACTGGCTCCAGGGCCCCATCACACTCATCCCACAGCTCAGGAAAAGGGTCGGGGGGAAAAATCCCTCTGGGTGCAGCTAGGACATGGCACTGCTGCGGCTGTGTGAGCCCCAGTCCTGGTGCCAGCAGTGCCAAGGCAGGGGCTGAGGGCTGGGCAGGGGACGGAGGGACCCCCGTGGCTCTTCCAAAGCTGCTGTGATGTGTTGGAGTGAAATCCTCCAGGATCCCCCTGCCCCGACTGTGGAAAATTCCTCAAGTGGCTGCAAAGCTGATGGCAGCGAGGGGGGAGCTGGGGGATGAATCCAGGGGTCCTCCCTGGTCCCCAGCAGAGAAAGTTGGAGAACCCAGAGCTGGCAGTGGGGGGTCCATGGGGGCCACCCCTCGCTCCTGCCTGGGGTTGGCAGCTGCAGCCATCAGGAAAGGCTGGGCAGCAGGAGGAAGGCAGGCACAGAGGTCCTGGGAAGGCACTGGCATCTGCCTCCAGCTGCATCCCTGAGCTGCTGAGTGAGGACTGAGTTTGCCTGGATCCACCCATCCCTGTCCAGACTCTGCAACCCCAAAACAGCATCTCCTGCTCAGTCACTCTGGGGGCAGTGAATTCACCAACACAGGGGGGTCCCCTCTCCTCACGACCCACCCCTCTTCTCACAACCCACTCCCACTGCACACAGAGAGGCATGGAAGAGAGAATGATGTTTAAAATCATAGAATAGTTTGGGTTGGAAGGGACCTTAAAGCTCATCTTGTTCCATCCCCTGCCATGGGCAGCTGATCTGAGCAACCTTTTCCTTGACAGGGAAACTGCTGCCCAGGGTGAACTATAAATACAAAGATAATTTTAATTAATTTATTTATTTCTTTACACATAACTGAAAGTGATGTTACAGTACATAAGTTATTTACAACTGTGCAGTAATGTGTTGCAAAATAAATTATCTAGAAGGCAGCAAAAGTACATTGTTAATGTATATAAAAACTGTACAGCATTTATGGGATACAATTTTTCTTTATATGAGTATTGGCTCTGTAGTGTTTTCAAGTTATGTTCTCAGAAAGAGAAACGAAATGCCCAAGATTAAAGGAAAAAATATATAAACCACGTGGATTTTACTCCATTAAAAACACAGTTGGCAAAGTCCTTTCTCTGCGTCGCCGTCTCCCCGGCCGTGCCGCCCCGGCGGCTCCTCTGCCCGTCCCCAGCGGCTGCTGCGGGGCCACCGGCACATCCCGGAGCTGTCCCCGCTCCGGAGCCGCCGCTGCCCAACTTGGACACTGTCCTTTTTGTTTCTAATTGGGGTTTTTTTTTGTGATTTTTTTTTTTTTTTTGTAGTATTTTTTTGTTTCTTTGTTTTTTTTTTTTTTTTTAGACATACCCATGATGGAACGAGAAACTCAAACACCACCCCCCCCTCCCCTCCCCCCATGGTTTCCTACTGCAGCTTCTCCGAGAGGAGATCCGCGCCCGGTGGAAAACAGAGAGCTGGAAATCACGGTGTTCACAAGTACATGGTTCACGTGGTTGCTGGCCCCGCTCAGCAGCTTCTGCAACACACACACACGGTGTCCTTGGCCTCGTCCCTCCGCGCCTCGGCCAGTCCCGGGGCCGCTGAGCGCCCGCTGCCCGCGCTGCCCGGAGCCTCCCCGCCGCGGGCGCCGGCGGGAAGGAGCTGTGCCCGGCCCGCTGCCCCGCGGAGCCGCGTCAGTCCGGAAGCGAGGGACACGTCGTGAAGAAAGTGCAATTATTTTTCTTATTGTTTTGTTTTCTGCCGATAGCTGCTTCCTCCTCCTCTGACCAGGGATTCATCAGCAAGCGGTTAAGGGTGAATGTGAGCTCGACCGCCCGACCTCGGAGCGCTCCCGTCCTTGCCAGTGTTCAGAGATGTCTCCTGGGTTGGAACTGTCATGCCGGCAAGAGCACAAAGTCATCGTTCACGTCGACCATTGGCACATAGAACGAGGGCACCTCGTTCACGCAGAGGGATTTGTGCCCCGCGGGGTCCAGCTCCTGCACCTTCAGCTGCCACTCCATCCTCTGCACCGCGTTCAGGGCAGCTGCTTCGTGTTGCTGTCGCATGAGCAGGCATGTCTGGATTGGGAAACAACAACGGGATGTGAGGGCTGAGTGGCAGGCAGAGGCAGGGGACATGCAGCCACTGACACCTGGATTTGAAATCTCTGCTGAGCCCAGCTCCAGCAGGAGCCGAGGCAAACCCCAGAGTTGGGGTTTGAAAGGCTTGTCAGCACTCCAGAGCATCCACTCCCATGCAACACTGCCCTGACAATCTCCGGACACCCACTCTGTGCTGGAAACCACTGAGGCAGTTCCCAGGCTCCAGCCACAGGCAGATCCCTCCTGGAATGCCCCTGCCTGGAGCACGGGGCTCCCACAGCTCTCACCTTCATCCGGTCGTACTTGTCATCCACGTCCTGCAGCCAGGAAATGAACTGTCGCGCGTTGAAGCGGTCTCTGACCGATTTGTTTTCGTCTCCCTAAGGACAGGACAGCAAAGGGAGGGATTAGTTTTGTACTTTAAGCAGTCACAGGCCATATTCAAGCCCCTCCTGGGGTGCACACTCCTCAGAACCGTGTTGCCTGCAGGGAGGGAGGATGGACATCACTGCTGCCAGCTGCTCCTGCAGCCCTTTCCAGGGATTCAGCCTCAGGAGGGGATGCACCCATGTGCACATACTCCCTGTTTCTCCTTGCTCTGCAGGGAATCTGTCCAGGTCAGCCCATCACAGCTCCTGCACCTCTCTGACTCCTTCAACGGACGCCAGGAAAGCAGCAGCACAGACACTTGGCTGGGAAATGCCGACGGATAAATCAGAGCTCCTGGATCAATACACAGCTCGCTAATAAATCCCAGGATGCTGTCCCTGCCCAGGATCCCTCCTGCAATGCAGCAGTGGAATGTTTCTCTTCCCTTCCTTCCACAGGAAGAGACACCCCAGAGTGTAAAGGAAACCTTTCCAGTGTGCAGATGATCCTGACCAAGAAGGATGGAGGGACCCAAGACTCATTGATAAAGCTGAGCCATCTCTGCTTCTGTAACAGACATGAACCCCCTGTATCCCACATTCAATTAGACAATTAGACAAATGATGTTCCAAGTCACAGAATAATCTGGATTGGAAGGGACCTTAAAGGCCTCATTCCACTATCCCAGGTTGCTCAAAACGCATCCAACCAGATCTTGGACACTTCCAGGGATCCAGGGCCAGCCACAGCTGCTCTGGGCACCAATTCCTTCCCAATATCCCATCTAACCCTGTCCTCTGGGGGAGGTGACATCTTGCACCTGTGTGCCATGGTGGGAGACCTGAGCAAGGAGAGCATTAGTAACTCCTGCCTCCATGCTTCCCTCCATCCCTCCAGAAAAGCCCTCAGGGTCTTGCAGAGGCCCTGAGGCCCTTCCTCACCAGTGAGCCAGGCACTGACCTGATTTTCCAGAGGCATGTTGTACACCTCGGAGTCCAGCAGCATGGTGCAGGCACTGAAGGGCACGGCCTGGTTGGCAATGGTCCTCGCTGCCCGGCAGTGCACCCTCAGGATCTCCTGCTCGCAGGAGACGATGAGCTTCTCCTGAGGAAGAGCAGAGCAGTGAGCGTGGCAGCCTCAGCCTCGCCAGCAGGGGAAATTCGGGGCCTGCTCCCCAGCTGGAGTGTCCCCTTACCCGCTCTATGCTGTGCTGCAGCCGCAGCTTGCCCCGCACGGCCTCCTGCTGCTTGAAGAGCTCCTTGAGCGGCTCCGCGAGCGACGGCGGCGGCGCGATCTGCGGGCACAGGCAGGGGGTGAGAGCAGCACCTCTGTGGGGCACAGCCCGGGGGCTGCCTGCCCCCCAAAATGTGTGCTGGCCACAGAGGGGGCAGGGACATCCCGTGGGGTGCCTGTGGAGAAGCTCTGCCAAGGACAAGGTCCTGCCAGTGCTCAGACTCGGTGAGGGTGAGGACTTGGCAAGAACAACCAGAGCCCGAGCCGCCCTCGTGCTGCAGGGCAGGGTGTGCAGCTAGGAATGGAGCCTGGTCACACTGACCCTTCTCCTCCAGCCTGGAGCCCAGATTTATCACCTGCAGCACCAAGTTTATTGATGTGTTTGTATTAGCGAGGCTGCTCCTGCAGCACAGCAGTGAAATGCTGATCCCAGTGCCAAGTCAAAGAGCAGAGCTTGAGAAAATGATGGCAGGAGTTAAGAGCCATCTTTTTCCCATGTTCCAGGATCATTATCCTGTACTACACTGCTGTAAGAGCAGTTTTACCTTCCAGCCTCAAATCCAGTGGATTCTTACAAACTTTGCTCTAAAGCCTGACCAACCCTCAGGTCCCTCAGCACAGCCCAAGGTCTTCTCTGCAAAAATGCAGCAACTCAAGGGCTGCATTTACCACACAGCCAGGCACTTACCCAGGCTCAGGTTTGCTGTCAGATTCTAAAGGCAGGTTGGGGCACGTTGGCATTGCAAGGTGGTGACAGGGCATGGGGACAACTTAGATGTGTCTGTAACAGTGAGGGGGGGGACAATTCCTGAGGCTAAAGAGAGAAGGTGACTCACCACTGGAATATGGAGCTTGCTTAGGGGTTTGCCATCCAACAGGTAGGAGCCTGTGTAGGTGACATACTCGGCGTAGCACTGCGGAGCTTGGGGAGTGATGTAGCACAGGATTTTCCGCTTCTCCTCAATCTTCTTCCTGATCTGGAGGTACTCGAAGTAGGGGTTGGACCTGTCGCTGTGGTAAGGTTCGATGTCGTCCAGTTTGATGGCATCGACGATAGCTGCCAGTGTCTGCTGGATCATCTCCCTCGTCTGCTGGGTGGACGTGTTGATCTGCTGCTGCAGCTGCTGGTTGGAGCGCTGGAAGCGGCGCTTCCGCGGGTGCTGAGCCTGGGAATCGTCCTCCTCCGTGATGCGGCCTTTGGCACGCGTGACGGGCGCAGAGACGGGAGGAAATTCCTTCTCGGATGCGGCGGCGTTCTGCTTGTTTTGGTTGGCGAGCATCTGAGCCCGGTTCCTGGTAATCCGCTGAGGAATCTCTTCTATTTTGGGTGGTTTGGGAGCTTCTGCTACCGGTTTTTGTACTGGTTCCACAATTTCTGCTTGAGCACTGCCGGGAGGCGCGTCCGCCTGGGATGGCGGGGCCTGGCTCCCACCACGGGCCGCGGCACCGTCCTGTGGAACGCCGGCCTCGGAGCTGGCCACGGGCACAGGACAGGGCTGGGAGCTGCCCTCTGCCACCCCAGCAGCTGATGACAGCTCCTCGTGCACGGCCTCCACCTCTTTGCTCTCTGCCTGCGCGGGCTCGGACGGGGTCTGCTGGAACACCTGCGCTTCCGAGTCCTCTGCTGCCTTCTCCTCAGCTGCGTTCAGCGCTTCCGAGGCGGCTTCTTGTGTGGCCACTTCTGGTTTCTGCTCCTCTGCTGGTGGCTCTGTGTCCGTGGGCAGGGTGGCCGCTGCCTGGCTGGCCGGCGGCTCCTCCGGCTCGCCGGACGCTATCGCGGACGCGGCGGCTTTGATGATCCCGGTGCTCGGTTCTGGAGCTGCTGCTGGGCTTTCCTCCACCGCTTCTGCCTCGGTCATCTCCGTCTCTGCAACGTCCTTAGGCTGGAGTGGCAGCTCTGGGAGCGAGAAGGGGCCAAGGTCCAATTCATCCTCGGTGTTGGTGAAGGGGTCGGGCCACGTCACCGCCTCCTCCGCGTTCGCAGGTGCTGCGTTGCTGCTTTCCAAATAGTTGTTTTCTGGTGCAGCAACGACTTCGGCCTGAGGTTCTGCTGGCACACACGGGGGCTCTGGAGGGATCTCCGGTGCTTCTTCTGGAAGAGGCTTGCAGTTGTTGAAGAAGGTGTCTAACCTAGTAGGGGACATGTACGGAGCCTGCTCTTCAGCATTTGCAATTTCTCCTGGAACTGCTTCCTCAGCATCCTCCTTGACTTCCTCCAGCCTCGGTTCAGACACTGACAGAGGGTATGAGATGGGAGAAACGGGGTAGGAAGTCTCTGTGGGAATGAAGGCTACTGGCGCGGGATGAATCGGCTCTAGGGAACAGAGTGGAGGTTTAGGGGACTCGGAGAACCTCTGGGGAGATTTCATCAGAAGCTCCGAGCCCATGGACCAGGTGACAGAGTGCTCTGCGGGGTTGCCCATGAGGCTGGGAGGAATGGCGGCGTCCGGGTTTCGGGAAGGAGGGTTATCCCAGTCTATGTTGTTTTGTTCAGGCATTCCCGAACTAAAATGGTTTTCTTCGATGGGTGGTAGGTAGGTGGATTCTGGTGGCATGATGGAGGCAGTGGCTTGCTGCTCCTCTGTGGTATCCAAGGGCATGCCGATGTCGGGGGGAAGAGCACTTTCCACTGAAGGAGCCAGCAACTCATCCCTGTGCGAAGGGGAGGATTTTGCTTGTAAACCAGAAAAGACACTTTCGGGAGACTGGGCGACCCCGCTGACAGCTCCCGGCGTGCAGTGCAAAGCTTCCACTTTGGGTGAGGAAACTCCATAATCCGGGGAGTAATACCCAGGAGACAAACACTGGAACTTCTCAGCAGGAACAGAGGGAAGGGGAACTTTCTCCTCCATTAAATGCTGCACAGGAGAGTCATAATTTGATGTTGCCGGGACACTTTGCTGTCTGAAAAACTTATCTCCAACGCTGAATTCCTCTTCGGGCGCCCTCCTGATATCCACTGAGATGGAACGGTAGAGGTTTGAGGAGGGTATGGTGCGAGTCGGGGTCTGACTGGGGTTCTCGGGGAGCCCGCTGGAAACGTTGGTGTATCTGTCGAAGAAGGAAGGGGAGCAGGCGTTCATGGACATGGTGGAGATGGGCAGCGAGTGCTGAGAGTCCGCGCACTCAAACATCAGGTCCGTGTAGTCCTCGTTGCTGCACGATGGAGTCCTGGGCGTCTGCATCACCTCCTCGTAGCTCGGGCAGGACACGACGGATGCCGGGGTCGGGACGCCCGTGGGCCGGTTCTGATCTGGCCTGGGAGATGCTGGGAGGATCTCCTTCAGCTGAGGACCCGTGATCCAGTCCTTGGAGTCTGTCCCCACAGCAGGCTGTGCCTTGTTTTCCGGTGACAGAATAGGAGTCAGGGGACCCAACTCTTTGAGTTTCTTGTCCTTGAGCTGCGTGTCCAGTGTTAGTGGCTTCTTGGTTGGCAGATCCAGGCTCCTCTTGCGCACATCCTCCGAGCTTTTAAGTTTGTCCTTTAACTTGGGGTCTCCGGACCTGTGCCGCATTTTCTCCATTTGTTTCATTCTCTCCTTGTGCCTTTTGTGGCGTTCCTCGATCTCCAGGTCTTTCTGGCTCAGCATCCTCTCAAAGCTGGTCATCATCAAATCACCATCTCCCAGAAGTTTCTCCCTTGGCCTGGCATCCTTCTTGCCGCTGTCTTTGGAAAGGGTTATTTTTTCATTCCCATTGCTTATTTTTATGGACTCTGATTTGTCTTTGTCTTGATTCTCCTTCAGCTTCTCCTTCAGTTTGGTTTCACTGAATTTGAGGTTGTCCTCCTTGGATTTATCTTTAAAGGTGGTAACTTGAGGCCCATCCTTATCTTTGAGTGTTGACTTTGGCTCATCTTTGTGATGTTTAAAGAAACCATCTGTGTGTTTGTCCCTGTGTTTTTCCTTTTCCTCCTTCCATTTTTCCTTGTGTTTATCCCGCTTCTTTTTCTCTTTAGCTGTGCTGATGGTGCTGGAACTGTAAGTCTTTTCTTTCTCCGCCTTCTTTGAAAGCTCTCTTTCAGAATCATTTTTATCCTTCTTTTCAGAAAATAAGTAATCAATGCTCTTCTCTGGCTCCTCATCAGCGTCTGCCTTCATGTTGTAGGAAGAGCCAAAAGCCTCCCCATCCACAGAGAAATCCTTTTCATAATGAGTGGAATCCTTCCTGCTGCTGGAGTCCTTGAATTCTTCTGATTTTTCCTTTTTCTCTGTCTTCTCTTTTTTTGCTTTTTCCTTCTCGTGACTTTTCTTTGAGGAAGATGAGGAATGTCGGTGCCTCTCCTTCTCCTTGAGCTTGTCCTGAAGGCAGGGTAAAGGGAGAGAGTCCTTAAACTTTTCTTCAGCGGCATCAGTGAGAGAGAGGTTAGAAGACTCAAAGAGGCTGGTGAGTCCTGGCTCTTGCCCTCTGTCCGTGAAGCTGTCAGAGGAGATCTCGCTGATTTTGTCATTGGAGTCATCCCTGTAGTCATTCAGAGCCTCCTCCTCCAGTTTCTCCAGCAGGCTTTTCTCCGACTCCCCTCCTTTTGAAGACTTCTTCTCTTTGGAATGCTCCTTGTCCGGCTTCTCCTTATGCTTGCTTTTCACCTTGTCATCACTGGTGTGTTTCTTCTCAACCTTTTCTGGGAGCTTTTGCTTGTTTTTCTTCTCCTGAGTGGAATCTATGGACATTCTTTCCTTCCTGTCCTTATACTTCTCACTGGAGTCTTTATCTTTCTTCTCTTTGTGTTTCTCAAAGGAACTCTTCTCCTTCTTCTCCTTTCCCCCTTCCGATGTTCCTTTGTCCTTTTTCTTCTCCTTGGACTCCTTATCCTTCTGCTTCTCCGAGTGCTGCCGCTCGGACGAGTACTTGCGGTGCTTGTCGGGGTAGAGCTCCTTCTCGGCCGCCGCGCCGTCGTCCTTGTCCTGCAGGCTGTCCAGGCGATGCATCTCGCTGCCGGCCGAGTCGCCGACCTTGAACCCGCTCAGGCTGTAATCGTCCCTCTCGTCCTCGCTCTCATCCGTGAAGATGTCAGCGATGCTGTACCAGCTCTTCTCCTTGCCTTTCTTCTCATCCTTCTTCTCGGAGAAATCGTCTCTGTCTGTGGAGAAGTTTTTCTCTTTCTTCTCCTTCACCTGGTCGAAGGAACTCTTCCTCTCCTTGTCTTTGCTGTGAAGATCCTTGTATTTCTCCTTGGTTTCTTTCTTCTCTTTAAAACTCTTCTCTAGTTCTTTGTCC